>NC_090937.1:1283801551-1285105255 GCF_040938575.1 Ambystoma mexicanum
TCACTTATGTGTTTGTGAAAGTGTTCATTTACACATGTAACTTCCGCAGCTTTTTTTTGACTGACTAATATGTAGTTGATTGACGTTTATGCTGGTGAGATTTCTGCATTGCGCACGTTATGTGGAACTGGCATGATCCTGAAGGTTCACTGTTGTGCAGTATGTGTATGCCCAGGCCCACTTAGCTAATTTGGTGGGCCCTGTGCATAGAGATTTTACACAAGGAATGATGGAATAGGGCACATTCATAGCCCATGTGCTCTGTCAGGCCCTGAGGGGTGTTGTGGAGGCCTCATGTCCTGCAGCTCGGAAGGTACTGGGCGTTATGGTCCCTCATGCCTGGTTGCAGGCCCTTGCTTTGCTTGTGACATTCACTAGACCTACATGGCCCATGCCACCCGGTACGGGTCGAGCTGCAGATGGAGCTATATTGCTGATGATGCTTTAGTGATGCATGTCTACATGCATGTTACCTGTGTCATTGTGTGTTTGGTTTCACTTGCAGTAGTGGTCAATTTGCATTTCAGAAATGCTTATGGTGTGTTGCATCTCTTAATTGCCATCTGTCTTTTCTGCCTGTGGCATGTGCCTGACAGTGGTGGCGTCTGATGGAGTTCATATACTACATTTTGTACTTGTGTAGGCTTTGCTATTTAGACACATCCATTTCTGCTTTTGGGATGTGTTTGCCTATCAAGGCCACTGGATGCAGGCCAGGTTCTCATTTGTGTGTGACATGTGTGCTTCATGTGTTGGCTTTAAATGTGATGTCTGTGTGTGTGTGTGTTATGTGCTTCTGACATGTGTACTAATGTTTATCTTTTCTCCACTTTTCAGTTGATGACGCAATGGAGCCACAGGATGGTGTTGTCATGCCAGGCACAGGTTTGCTATCACACCAGCAACCCAGCACAAGTGGGGGTCGTGGGGTGGTAGACCACGAGAACCCACTTGTGTTACAGACCATCGTGTCTAGGGCTGGCAAAGAGTCTAGCCCGGATGATCACTCTGACGACAATGGCGAGTTGGGTCCATTCGTCAGAGGTGAGTGATTCTGATGTGGATGCTCCTCTGTCCGCGACACCTGCACTGAGGGGACAGATGGTGGTGGGACCTCCGCCTGTGGTGGATCGGGACGCAGGGTCACCCTCCACACCAGTTGCTGATGTGCCTGGGGCATCACGTCAACAGAGGAATGTAGTCCTGCAGCCGTGGCCGGTGCCAACCCAACAAGGACGTCGGCTCCTTGGGCCCCGCAGGTGTCAAGCCCAGCAACACGGTGGCTGCGCACCACTGGGGTATACTGAGTGGGAGCAAGCCATGGTTGCCGATTCCGTACACCAGGGGGCAGCAATTGATAACATAGCTGAGAGCACGGAACGTGTGGCCCAATCCATGCTCCCCCTGCTAGGCACGTGGAACTCCAGCAGCGGGCGGCACAGTCCACGGCCCGCTCGCTCAGACTGGGCATGGCAGCCTCAGACAGGGCATGCCGGGCTGAAATGGCTCATGCAGAGGCACACATGGAGGCCATGAGGGTTGACTATGAATCCCTCAGATCTACTCTGGGTGTGCTCTTGATGTCCCAGAGGAAGCGGTCAGAGGAGAGGTTGGAGCAGGTAGAGAGTATCATCTTGGCTGAGCTATGTGCTTGCCGGGAGGTGTACCAGTTGTCCAGCCAGGCCATGCAGGAAGAACTCTGTGTTACACATCTTACCTTGCAAGAGGAAGCACGTATATCATGCAAGGTTCTACATGCTGACCTACGTGTCATTGCCGCACAGAACCAGGCTCCCCCGTCCCGCAGACTTGCTGCCAACAAGGGGCAAGCTGTGCATAGGTGTGGTCAGGGTACTGTGCCACGTCAACCTTTTCAGCCAGATAGTGATGAGGACGACGAGTTATCTCCCACACAGGTCGGGCTGTGCAGGCGTTGAGCGCATGGAGGTTTTTTTTTGTCTCAACATCATCGCATGTGGGTGTTGAGGTGCACCCTGTACCTCCCCCCTCCTGGGTGCCTCCCCAGGTTGTATGTGGCCATTTTTGATTTTTATAGTTACTTTAATTAGTTACTATGGTTTTTATAGTTGGTTTAATTAGGTAATATAGGTTTTTTATAGTTAGTTTAATTAGTTAATATAGTTTAAAATTGCTTGTCTTTTGTGCATTCATGTGACGTTGTGGTGCTTTGTGGCTTTTGAAAGCATCCACTGTCTGTTCCAGCTGGGCCCTCCAAGCTTGTCTCGTGTATGTGTTTGCAGCTTGTGGTCCTGACTCACATAGGCCACTCCTGCTTCCCTTATCCATGGGCTCGCAAGGATGGTTCGGTGTAACAACCATTTACACGAGGGCTTTGGACTTTCGTCATATCTGTGGCCTGTCTGCTGCTGTACTACTTGTGTAAACACCCCTAGTGGGGATTAAGTGGGTTTTCTCCACGGCATGTCTGCAATCAATTTGGGTGAGTACATGATTGATATCCCCATTAATTGATGTGGATTGTGATGTATGTTCTTTTCTTGCCTGTATATGTGCTTGATGCACTTCATGCTGTAGACAGTAGCCTGCAGCCTTTGGCTGTCAAAGTCACACTGATGGTGGGAGGAGTTCGGATATAGGTCTCAAACATGGCCCAGTGACAACCAGCATGGATACACACACAGGGAAGTTTCCAGCCTTATTAATATCTTTTATGCCCTTTCTGCAGGAAAATGAGCCTCCAGACTACCTTTCCCAGGAGGCACAGGGCCAAGTACTACTGAAACCTGGCCACATTCGGTGGTGCACACGTGCGCATGTGTGTGCAAGCAGAAGCACAGGACTTGTGCTCAGACGTCCGACAGAAGCAGATGTGTTTCCAGGAGCTCCAAGCAAGGCGAGCAGCACAAGGGTCCACATCGCAGACAACCTTCCACCAGGCCATTTGCACATGCATGCTAAGTAGCGCCAGTGCTGGGGAGCTTGGCCAGGCATTGTTGTAGAAGCGCACAGTACAGCTAAAATGCATTGAGGAACAAATGGCAAGTAGCTTTACAAGTTGTCAGGGGCACACACAGGGGCGTCGCACATATCCTCGAGTCCACCCAGCTCCATAGAAGCTTAGTTATTAACGCAGTAGCGTTTCTAGCCAGAAACTAATACAGTGCACAGGGACACCCAGCGAGGCACAGACTCGTGTGCAGTGCATATCATTTGCATGTGCAAATTGCCACATGCACTACCTATTGAAATCCGCGGCTGCCAGAACACGACTTGTACTGAAATCGCACCTCGCTAAACGCATCTAGCAGCTCACCCAGGGACCATTCTATCATGTGTTATTCTTGACGCATTGGTCTTTCATTTACCATGCGCCCATGTGCGTCTGCCTTACTGCATTGACAGTATCTGAACCATCACGGGGGCAAGCTAACATATACGTACAAAGCAGCAGACAAGAGTGTTTGTTTGTGGAAAAGTCACTTAGTTTGGGGCATGAATGGTGCTGTGTGTGTTGTAAACACACACAGATTAGTAACTCACGCTCTCTCTGCAGCATTGAACTGCTCATGTTACCGGACCTGAGAGTGTGCAGGAAGGAGGCCAGCACTCACCCCGGAGATAAGTCTCTCTTTGGCTTGCATTTAACTCATTTAGTACAATGTGCATGAAGAACATGGTTTCTCTGATTGAGTATGTGTTATTGTCAATAGTTGTATTTTGTATTTTGCCTACTTTCCCTTACCAATCCAACTCCCCTCTCCTGCCCCTCTTTCCGGTTATCCTGAATACCAATGCCTGTCCAAACAATGGATCCCTGACCCTCTTTCCCTGCCGGGGTCTCGGAGGCCTGTGTAAGTTTTACCTTGCAGGTGCCCAGACCACGGAGGGGGTGGTTGGTTCGTGCCACTCCTGCGCCTGGAGACCGGAGCTGTGACACTACCCATCAGTTGTTGCATCCTCATTGTATATTGTGTCCTGAAAATGGTACCCATCCTGTTGAACAATTGTTGAACTGTGCTACCTTGGTTGTTCTAGCATTTTGCTTGTACATGTGCTTGGACATTTTTTGCAACGTCAAGTCATCTACGGGAGACTCTTCCAGGGTTTTTTTGTGCCTAGAGGCTTTTTCCGTGGTTTGGGGGTTTGGCTCCTTGAAGTTCTCTGCAATTTGGTATTTTTACTGGTCAAGGTGGCCTCTGAGGGGGCTGGACCCTATTTACACGCAAGGTGGAACATGAAGACCAAGGGGTAGGGGGATCCTGTAGCCAGGTAGACTAGAAGGAAGAAGGCTACATACCCCAGACGCAGTTGTTCAGAAGGTCATGGTGATGTGTATATGAGGGAGGTCATTTTGTTGTTGGACAGTAAGCTTGGGCTACAGTGTTTGGGCACTCCCTGACATTGTCATTGTGGGGTACTATTTACATGATGTGCTCTGCTGGTCAATGGCTGTTCCTGTGTTTAATTTACTTTTCAGGTGTCAGGGGATTGTTGTGGTTTGACATGCTGGGTGTACACATGGGCAATGCTCGCATGTGATGTGTACAGGACACTGAGGGTCACTTGATTTCACATGCATATATTGAGTGCATGTCCCTTTTGACACACACAGATACACAATGCTCCACCACACGTACAACCACCCTTCCATGCCCACAGGTGCACACAGATCGCCTTCTCAGGCACGCTGTGTCCCTGCAGCGCATGATCAATTGCCATTTGGGGATCGTGTACATGAGTCAATAGGTTGTTTATTTTGTTTGTCCTTTTGATGTGATGCTCAAAGTGTATGCCCAACACAATGGCTGCTCACTGTGCTGTGTGCTGAGCAGTGTGTTGCAGGAGACACACACAGCACACGGGTTAGGGAGTAGTGATTTTGGCTTGCCAATGTGCATGTGAACAGGCATTCAGTCTTTTTATCATGCTACCACTGGTGGAAAGCATTTCTGTGTGACTTGGTATGTGTGGGAGGTTGTTGGTCAGTCATTTCATCTGATTCCATGTCAGGCGTCATTGTCTCGGGCCACTTTCCATTTATCACATGTCACTTCGTATCTTATTGGTCATGTGTTGGGCTTTTGCTGTTGCATGCCATGTCATGGTGTGGCAGACAAGGGTGATGTGGGTTGGGAGGGTTTGTGTGACATACCAGTGATTGTCATGGCCTGTTTTGCAGGGGGTGGTGTGATACACACCTTGCATGTGTTTCTTTTGGTCACACAGGATTGGTTATGTTTAAGTAGCTAGGGATGCACACAATGTAGCACTTCCGTGGCAACATTCTCAGGGTGGTAAGGTTGTGACAGTTGACTGTCTCTTTGTCATCATCGATTGTCACCTGACATGTGCCAGGCCTGTGTGCACTCCACAGAGGTGGGTGTTTAGGTGAAAAATGTGGCCACAGCTGGGTCCGGGCTGCCTCGCCACATGCCCTTTCCCCTCCCATGGGCAGCGCTTGTGGTTGGGGATGTGGGAGCACCACCATGTCCACCGGTACTTCTCGCCATGTTGCAACATTGTGCAGGATACATGCTGCCACAATGATCCTGCACCCTACTGGGGGTGCATATAGTAGATGGCCGCCAGAGCGGTCAAGGGAGCGGAAGCGTGACTTGAGCACTCCGAATGTGCGCTCCACTATGGCCCTGGTTGCAATATGGGCAGTGTTGTATCTTACCTGGGGTGATGTGATGGGATTCCGGATTGGCGTCATCATGTGGTTGCTCAGATGGTAGGCACTGTCCCCTGGGGAGGTGTTAATGGTTATGATTAGTTGGGTTTGTGTGTTTGTCTATGTGTGACATGCATGCATGTGCACAGGCATTTGTACTCACCTAGGAGCCATTTGTCGCCATGCTTCCCAGCTTCCAGGGCCCGGCTCAGAGTGGACATTCTGTATATGAAACTGTCATGGGTTGAGCCAGGGTAGTTTGCATAGTCAGAGGTGATGATTCCCTTGGCATCGCATACAACCTGCACGTTGATGGAATGCCAGTGCTTGCGGTTTCTATAGATGTGCTCAGTGACCCTAGGTGGACGTAGGGCCACCTGGGTACAATCTATGGCACAGAGCACTTTGGGGAAATGTGCCACCCTGTAAAAGTCCTGGACCACGGCCTGTCTTTCTGTGGGTGTTCTGGGCATGTATATGTGCCTGCGGACTGAGGGGCGTGCAGTCATGATTGCCAACACCTGGTGTAGGCAGCCTGACTGTGTGGCATGTGAGATCCCCCCACTATGGCAGTTGTCCACTAAAATGACCCAGTGGCCAAAAAATGCAGGACATTGAGCCCCTTCTCCAAGGCCAAGGGGCTCAATGCTTGGGAGCACAGGGTGGGGGATGTAAGGTCATCTTCCCACTCCCTGACCAGGTCTAGGATGATACGAGGTGGAAACCTATACCTGCCATAGACCTGGTCATCAGGCATCCCAAAAAGGCTGGTCCGGGGCAAAGAAATGCGGGGCCTGGCTATTCTCCTCCTCCTGCGGTGTCCCACGATCAGTGCTGTGACAAATGGGGCATTCATCGTAGCTGTATATACGTGTTTGTTTTTTGCGCGCACTTTTATACTGCACACGGGGACGCTTCCGCCTGCCTTCATGTGGCAGACGTGTTGACGCCTGTGCGCGTCTTTTAGCGTGTGCGGGTTTCCCGTATTTGATTCCATGAATATGTGTTATTCGTGTGCGTGTGGGTGTTCCGTGTATTTGCCTGCAGTACTTCCCCAGTTACGCCTTCTTTTTCATGCATTGTTCCACATTCCGCGTGTTACGCCCCGTGTCCCGCCTCCTTTTTGGTGTGTGCATGACGTGTGCGCCAGTGTGTGCCACGCTCGGATTTGGCGCACATCCCGCAGTAAACATGTGCAGGTCCTTCCATGAATCACACACGTGCACTTGCTTTTTCACGCTTGCGCCAACTTGCACCAAGATTTTCGGCAAACATTTGTTCCATGAATCGGCCCCTTAATGCAGTAATTCATTGTTTTTCGGATCGAATACGTTTGACGATTTCACCCTAGCAATCTTCTGCCTCACAGTTTTTGACTAGACCTTTGCCACCAGAATTTAGTGAAGTTCCGCGTGTTTATGGGCGGTTGACGACAATGATGTTGGTGTTTTGCAAATTGAGCCTGTTAAAATTGTTTTGAAACCAGGAGTTAAGTTGCCACGTATTCCACAATATAAGATCTCACCTGATGGTGAGCAAGCTTTGAAAAGTATGGTTTCCGATTTTGTACATCGTGGAGTAATTGAGGAAATTGAAGGAAGTTTTGTGCAATAGCCCAATTTTACCAGTGTATAAAAAAGGGGATAATGCGATTCCTTTTCATTTCATTATCGATTTACACGCTATCAATAAGGTCGCTGCTCTGCAATTTCCAATTTTGCCTGATGTAACTACAATATTAACAATGATCCCAGGTTCTGCTACTCATTTTAGTGTGGTGGATCTTAAGAATGACTTCTTTAGCATTCCCATACACGTGGATAGTAGATATTTGTTCATGTTCTCCCTAGGGGGACGCTTGTTTACATTCACCCATGCACCACAAGGGTACACGGAGAGTCTGAGCATTTGTAGTAGGGCTTTGAAAAAGAAGCTCGACACACTTGAGTAGCCGTCCACTTGTACATTTTTGCAGTACGTTGATGACCTTCTCTTAGCTGCAGACTCAGAAAGTGCTTGCAAAGAGGGTACTGTGTTATTGCTTATTCATCTCGCAGAACATGGACATAAAGCTTCATTAAAAAAGTTTCAGTATTGTCGACAGGAGGATGCCTATTTAGGCTATCTCGTGTCAAAGGAGGAAAGAAGATTGACACCTGAACGAATAAAAAGCATTTCTAGCATATCTGTCCCAAATACAGAGAAAATGTTAGAACCTTGATAGGAATGGCTTTTTACTGTAGACAGTGGATCCCAAACTTATCACTAGTGATAAAACCAATGTTGGTATTGACAAAGAAGGGCATTTCTTTGCCACTATCGTGGAACTTGGAACACCAGAAAGCTTTTGATCTGCTCAAGACTGCACTCTGTTCAGCACCAGTTTTGGGCACACCAAATTATGATAAGGCCTTTGTGTTGTATGTGCATGAATGTAATGGATGTGCTTTGGCTGTGTTAACGCAAGAACATGGGGGGAAGAATAGACTGTGCGGTTATTTTTCCTCCACACTTGATCCTGTTGCATGCACTTTGCAGAGATGTCTGAGAGCTGTCGCTGCTGCTGCTGCGTCTGTAAAACAAAGTGAGGGTATGGTTTTAGGTCACACTTTAACCGTAATGGTGCCCCACTCCGTAGATGTTCTATTAAACAGAATGCAAACGCAAAACCTTACTTCCGCATAATTAACAAGATATGAACTTATTCTATTTGCACCGCATTTCCAAATTGAATGGTGGTTTGCATTGAATCCGGCTGAATTGTTACCTCTTCCGCAAGATATTGCTTGCAGTGACGAAATGTCATATGACTGCCTCTATACCCCAGAGCAAAAAACCAAAGACAGGATTGATTTAAATGATACTCCTCTGAATGATCCACAAGGGGAGCTGTTTTGCGATGGCTCCTGCTTCAAACTTCCGGATGGTACATGCACTTCTGCTTATGCCACCACTACACTAAGCATGATTGTGGAAACCAAGAGAATTTCGCATAACTCTGCGCAGGTCGCAGAGATTATCGCACTGACTCGAGCTTGTGAACTTTCTGAAGGGCTTAGAGTAAACATACTTACAGATAGCCAGTATGCCTTTGGGGTGGTTCACATCTTTGGTAGACTATGGGCAGAACAAGGTTTCTTGACCTCCCATAGAACAAAAATCCAACATGGCACCTTGATAGTTCAGCTACTCTCAGCACTTGTGCTTCCTACTCAACTAGCAATCATGAAGTGCGCCGCACATCAAAAGGTAGTAGATGATGTAGGGAGAGGAAAGGCTTTTGCTGTCAGGATAGCTAAACAGACCACGACTGATTTTTACTCAGAAATGTATGTCAGGAAAGAAACTACAAATATCTTTATAGTAGATGAAGGGATTGACTCGATAAAGAATATTCAAGCTGGTGCCACTCCAAAAGAACTTAAACACTGGGCTGAGGGTCTAGCAAGTTTGGATGAGGAAGGTTGTTAAGTAGCCAACAAAAGGAAAAGATGGATGCTACCCGATGCATATGTCACCGCCATGGTCACAATGGCTCATGGTCCCACTCACATATGTGCTAGGAAAGTTTGTAAATTGTTAGAACCTGTCTGGGTAAACGTAAACATTTCAAAGACTACTGAGTTTTTTGTTCAAAGCTGTATGGTATGCTTACAGCATAATGTGAGGAAGGGTACAGCAACATCAAGGGGTATTTTTGGTCCTCTCTCTGTGACTTTTGAGGTGATTCATTCAATGTCATCGAGATGGAGCACTGCTATAACTACACATATGTCTTGATAGTTATTTGTGCCTTTAGCAAGTGGGTCGAAGCCTTCCCTGTGAAAGATGCCACAGTAATATCAATGGCGAAAACCATGCTTATGCAATATTTTCCTAGGTTTGGATTGCAGAGGGTCACCTGGTAGGATAATGGTCCACATTTTATTGATGCTGTAACCTTGCAAGTATGCGCAGGATTACAGATCGATAAACGATTCCATTCGGCTAGATACGCTCAGAGTGCTGGACTCGTATAACACCATAATGGTATCTTGAAGAACAAGCTTGCGAAAGTCTGTGCCAGCAGTAATTTGAAATGCCCAGATGCCTTACCTATAGCTCTACTGTCCATGCGGATGACCCCACAGACTAGAACGGGACTCTCCCCGTATGAAATAGTCATGGGGAGTCCAGCAAACATTTGGAACCTACCGAAACCCAGAGCATTGGAAGATGTGGAGCATTTGCTTCTTACTGAATACCGTGACCAGTTAACTCAAAACTTGTATTTGATTTATCAACAGGTGAAAGAAGCCCTCACAGTTAAATATGAGGGGCCAGGTCACAGAATTCGACCTGGGGACTTGGTGCTGTCAAAGTCATTTGAAAGAACATCCAGTCTCGCACCGCGCTGGAGAGGACCATTCTAGGTCTTGTTGGCCACAAAGACTGCTGTACGGGTAGCAGGAAGGAGACACTGGATCCACGCGACACACATCAAGAGAATAACTATTCCTTTGTCACTTGATGAAGAAGAAAAGAAAGAAACTACTTGTTTTGTTTCTGGTGATCAATCTGTCTTGAACGACATCAAGGGTGTTTCGGAGATCCTTCCTGAGCCTGTGGGGCCTGAGGAGACTGCTGTTTTGTCTTCAAATTCTTCTTTGGATCTTTCTGCATCCTTGAGCAATCTTGCCTCTGTTTCATCACTTCCATCAGGAAGCAACAACACTCTGTTCGCAGATCACGCCGTACCTGGAGTCTTAAGGTAAGATCTGCATCCACGGCACTAGACTTACAGCACAGCACGGCTGTGCCCACGGAAAACGACTGTTGAGCTAGTCTTTCGCCATTCTCTTGCTGAAACATAAGTAGATGGCTGGGACCGGCAAAGCTATCTTCAATCAAGATACATCATGTGGTCGGGAGATCACCAACGAAAGAACTTAAGGAGTCTGCCGCAGAAACCTTCCGGAACTAACTTTTGAGGATCAATGCCTGTCGCTACTCCTACTCGTACAGAGCAACCGATCGATTGTGTGGCTAACAAAGACATTGGACACAAAAATTCATGGTCCTTGAGGACTTATTGTTTTCTCTTGATTTTGTTAATTGGTCTAACAGTAATCATCGCTTTAGGGTTTTGGTATATTGAGGCGGTGCGTCCACTTGAAACTTTGATACCTACTGAGACTGTACCCACTACGTCTTCTCCTTTCGTGCATTTGCACACTCTATCTCCTAGGAATTCCCCAACACAGACAGAGTTATCACAACAATACACTTTTGTTAATTATGAATGCAACCCATGCAATTTTGAATAGAATTAATTGTTGGATATGTTTGCATTTGCCACAACACGGGGAAAAAGGGTTGGGCTGGTGTAGTCATCCTTTGCCTTTAACTAATGTGTGCTACTCCTCTCTAACGGCACTATTCTTTGGTTGTTGGAATGATAGCATATCAGGGAATTTTCGATGGGACTAATTTGAACGAATTTGAAAGACGAGTCCTGATGCCTCTGGGATGTTCTCTTTTTGCAAATAGGAGCAAGCTTAATGTTGCTTCTATTAGGCCTTCTGATAGACTTTCTAGACCTTTCCAATCGTTAATCTCTTTCAAGATGACTCCCGTAGGCAACCGGGATGCCACGCATCCTTCCTACACTATTGATCATAGCCCCAACTCTGTTTCCTTCTGCATGCAAAGGAATGGTTCTCAGTCAATGGGTACTTTAGAGGGTTGTACCAATATTGCAAATTTGACTAGAGAGGACAGACCTTTGTATGTAGGTGATCCTGTGTATTTTGTACGCGGTAATGAAGCTTATCCTTGGCTACCTAGAGATTGGCAGGGTACTTGATTATTTACGTATCTTACTTCCAGGGGTATTTGTAGCTAGCACTCCTGAGGTGTCTAGATCTCGTCCGAGGCGGGACGAGAATGGTGATACTCCTTCACAGGTCATGGGTGATCTAGCAAAATCCTTTGTCCCATTTTGGGGACAGATCATGAATTCCAAGGATATTAGGAGATTGGCAAGAGTATTGGAGAAAATCATTAACCGAACCACTGATATACTCTACAATATGATGTCAGAACAGATAGCAATTAGACTAGTAGCTCTACAGAACCGGATGGTGTTAGACGTCATCCTGGCTGAGCATGGTGGAGTATGTAAATTAGTGGGATCTGCTTATTGTGTTTTCGTACCTGATTCCTCCTCTACCATATTCAAGGCAACACAAAATCTGCACATCCTATGTACAGAAGTACATGTTCCCGAGGGAAATTGGGAACTTAGTGCTTGGTTCTGGGACTCTTTATGGTCTTGGGGATGGAAACTCTTTTCAGCCTTAGTGGTAATCCTTGGTATTCTTTTGTTCTGTTGTTGTTGCATACAATGACTTCTTGCCATATGTTCGATGTTAGGGGGATGTTGTGCGCAAACTCTAGGAACGTTAGGACAGAAAATATATGCACCTGAGAAGATGACTAGAGTTTTTGTAATGGAGGATATTACTTTTAAGGGTCTAACGGCGATTTATATAGCTGATGAATGTGATTCAGGATGTACGGACATTGAAACGTGGAGTAACGAGTAAAGCAAATATATTTAGTAAAGCTATTGGCTTAGGCCAAAAGGAGGGTTTGTTAAACCTTATTTATATAGAGCCTCCTTATATTTAATATTGTCCTAATCCCAATTACTTTAAACAGAAAACCACATTGCAAAATTACGATTTTTGGGTTTAACTTCACCGCCATTTTAAGATTCGTCCACCATTTTCATTTTCACTTATGTTCCATATTCTAAAATGGTGGTCTGTGTTTTCGTCTTGCAGTCAAGGTGACTGCCCTTTGAGTTCTGTTAACTTGTAGGTCGTCTGCGAGCCGACTGTTTAAGCAAAGAAACCTTGTGCTTAATTTGAACTGCCATTAGAATGTTGTCTGAGCTCACAAGCCTCATCCTTGTATAAACACTGAAACAATGAAGAGTACACGACGATCGTATGTTTTAGCTGAACAACATTGTGAAAGATTCTTGACATAAGGCTTACCACAGATCCGAGAACCTATACCACCATTGTATTTTCATGGAAATGTAAATTCATGTAATCCTTTGTATAATATTGAAAAAACTGTTATGTGAACTAGGCACAAACTCTAGACACAAATTATTAACATGAAGAGAGGCTGGACAATATCATAGGAAATGTATAAAAATGCCAGTATTTAGATGTCCATATGCACTCCCCTCACTGTGTCGGCTGGTACACACTGCGAGGTATTGGGGCCAGATAGCTATCTGTTTTGCTTTGTAAACTGTATAGTAATAAAAGATACTTGTATCTTTTCAGCCCGTGATTGGTGTATTTCCTTTGTGGTACTCAGCCTCGATAATTCTTTTGTTCTTTCATCCCAATGCAAAGAGCTTGGTGGCAAATTCAGGGGTTCCTTCACCTCCAGTTTCACAGTTCTGGTTCTAGTGCAGCCAGCAGTTGAGGTCTTAATCCAGTAACAGCGTAAACCCCAATGTGCACTGGGCTTTCCTCCGCCTTGGAGACCTTCTGTCCTCATCTCTATGTCAGAGGATTCTGGAACAGACAGCACTCCCAACAGTGATCCAAAGGTGTTTTCTTCTTTGTGATTTCCAAAGAAGAAGTGGTGAGCCCTCCTTATAAAATCAAAAGGTTACAGGAGATGGACCCAAAGCAAGACTGTTGTGAGGCGCCCAATCTCTATTGATGTAACAAGTGACACTTGCCTTCTGACATCAGATCCAGAATGCCTTATCCTTCAGGAAATGAAGGGACAGGAAGAAATATTCCTGATGGAAAACCCTTGTGTGGCCTGCCTTCATTCTCTGGCTTCTCTAACTCTGCCCTTTTCCCATGCCTGCTGACTTCAATGGCACCCTGGTTTGAGGCTGGGCTTTTAAATGTTATTGCTGCCTTTGAAGCACAGACCCCTACGAGATCGCCTGAGAGGTCATGGGCCTTGAGGAGTCAGCGTTTCCCTTCCTCCATGGAAATACAAAGAGGCAGCATCATGACTATTGTCACAACATCACTGGGCCTAGGCTCACAGGACTAACACTTGCATGATATTGAATTGCTTTGACTTAGGCAGACAATGGGCCTCATTACGAGTCCGGCAGTAACTGTGCCAGAAATTTAGGCAGGTTACCGCCAGACTTGTATTACCATTCCGCCTCCGTGATTGCCGGAATCACCGGGGCATTACAACCCCGGCGACCCGGTAATTCCAGAGGCGGAAATCGGTAAATCCCCATTCCCATGGAGTCCCAAAGGACTCCATGGGGATGAGACCATGGAAACACCGGCTCCATCTATGACAGAGCCAGTGTTTCCATGTCCGCCTGCAGGCGGGTGGTGTTAAACCCGCCAGGTCAGACCTGGCGGGAGTGACACCTCCCGCCTGCAGGACTCTTAATCAGCCGGTCCGGAAAGAATGGTGGTGTCGGATTTGCCACCACCATTCTTTCCGGACCGGCTGACTCGTAATGAGGCCCAATTACTTTACTGTATTTTATATCAGGTTTGCAGAAGTTAAATTGAAGAAGTTAAAATGCATCCTCTCTCTGCAGGGACTTGGTATCCAAGCAGCTGTCAGGAATGCACATGTGACCGTTGAACCAGCCCTGTGCTACCATAGAGCAGGAGCTGCAGATGCCATGTGGCTGGTGCAACAAGGGCCCAAAGATGGACTATATATTAATTTATTTTTAATTTATTTATTGTGCATTTATTAGGCGCTTTTACAACAAGTAAATTGTGTTTCAAAGCTCCCACATGGTAACAGGGAGGGAACATGGGATTGAAAAACAATATATACACTGGAGGATAAAGACAAACCTACTATGCCTTGTGAATATTTAAAACGTGCAAGTGCAGAGAGAGAAGAAGGGGAAGAGGGAGTGGGGGTAGGGGCAGGAGTGTCTGTGTCCGTGCCCATGGGTGAGCAGCAGATGTAAGTTCCAAGTATAGTAAGTGCGAGGGAGCGTTGAGCTGCAATAAGCGGGTAAGTGCAGGTCTTCAATGGCATAGGCCAGTGGGTGCTGAGGCAAGTGCTGTGGTGCTGTGTGTAAGCAGAAGCTAAGGCAATTGAGTGTGGGAGGCCAGGGCCCCGAGGACACATAAGGGCCCTGGTCACCAGTCACAGCGATTCTGAGGTTAGCAGAGGAGGGAAGAAGGGAAGAAGGAAATGAAAAGGAAAGTCTTGAGGAGCTTCTGGAATTTGAGGAGGTCCGGGTCAAGAGCAATAGGAAGGGGAAGGTTGTTCCACCAGAGGGAGCCAGCAGAAGCAAGAGATCGGCCTCCGGCCCTCTGTTTAGCAAAACGCTTCACACACAGAGAGCTGGTTCCAGAGCAACGTAGATGTCTAGAAGAAGAATATTTAGTAATAGCAAGTTGCAGATAGCGTGGTTCCTGGCCCCAGACAGCCTTGTGGATGATTCAGAGAGATTTGATTTTAATCCGTGAAGCAACCGGGAACCAGTGAAGAGTTTTTAGGGCAGGAGAGATGCAGTCCCTGGGCTTGAGACCAAGGATACGTCTTGCTGCCCTATTCTGGATTAGCTGGAGGGGTCGTAGAAAGGAAGAGGGTAGATTCAAGAGAAGGCTGTTGTAATAGTCAAGCCTGGAGAGAATCAGAGCTCTGGTAACATTGAGGTTCTGGTGGAAAGTGAGAAAAGGGAGAATTCCTTTGAGAAGGAAGTGTTGAAAGATGGACTTCTTGGCAATGTCCTGGATGCGAGGGAGGAAGTATAGAGAGTCGTAGATAACACCAAGGTTTCTGACTTCAGATGAAGAAGAAGGTGGAGAGCCCATAGAGGATGGTTAGAATAAGGTGAAGTAGGAGGGAGCAGGGGTCCCAATAGGAAGGATCTCAGTCTTGCTAGCATAGAGGCAGAGATCATTGGAAGTGCACCAGGACTGTGTGAGAAACACGATGTTGTCTCCCTGGCTAGTCCGCAGGGATCTGTCATCCAGGTGGCCAGGACACGGCCATCGCTATTGGATCCAGTTCCTGGGGATGGACTATTGAGGGAGGATCACCTGGATGGGGGATCCTTGGGGAGTAGGACACCGATGGGTGAGACGCAGTATCCCCCTTCTTTCAACACCTTTTCCTCATTGTACCACGTAGGATATTTCAAAACACTGCCCCCCCTTTTTCCACACAAACACTTTCGCACAACACAAAAGACAATGGACTAACACCAGAGCCGTTTACCTGACGTGTCCCAACACCAGGGTCAGGCAAACTCAGGCAATTGACCAGATTCACACACATCTGGCACCCCTTTCCCTTCCCCACATGGATAAAAGGTGGAGCACAAGAGCACAGAACGAGCAAGTCAGACCGCACGATGTGAGAGCTAACTCAGAACGGCAGTTCAAGAGAAGGCGAAAGACGGCGCGAGTCGAGAGGATACCAAGGGATGAAGTGACCTTGCCCTTATTGACAGAGACCCGTGAAGCCTCAAGAGAAGGAATTGTAAGACCGCAAACAATAACTAGCGTGTGTTTCAGTAGATGTCAATGGCATGAGGAGAGATGCAGGGCCCAATGGTACCGGCCTTAACTCTACAGACAAGAAAGCAAAGCATTTTCATCACAGTCGGGGAGTCGAGAGGAGAACCGATAAAGAAGCTGAACTGTGTTGAACGAAAGTAGCAAGTGGCTAATTGAACTTTGAATGAACAAATAACTATTGATCTATGGAAAGGAGAAAGCCAGCATAACAGAATCAAATACCACATGGGTGTTCACCTGAGAAACCCTAGGCGATTACCCTGCCATTGAACTACAGTAACCAGAAGGCTTTGGGAAAAGGCCAAAGGGGATCAAAGTGGTCTTACGGGGGTCTTGTTAAATCCTCCATACAGTCGAAAGTCTTTGACCGGCAGATGAATGGGAAATTAAGGTAAAGAAATCCTGCATGGTATGAAAAATACAATGACCCGAAGGAAGGAAGCTGGCAACTGAAAGGTTGGCAAGAGTAAACCCGGCAGAGGGATGATAGCGGAAAGAGGGAGGTGAAGCCTAAAGTCCATATGAACAGAATGTTGACAGGAGTGAACCCTATTGAGGGATGTCCGCAGTGAACTGTTCCAAAAAAGGTTGCTAGAGTGAACCCGGCAGAGGGAGGCCGACAAACAGGGGTGAATCCTGATGAACTGTGTAAAAAGGCATTAAGATTTATGAAACAAGAAATACTGCAAGACAAGGAGAAGTGAAATGTCAACCTTGTCAATTGGGGTCCGAACCCGGTTGAGGGCGATCCAGGGGTGGAAAGTCACCACCCAAAATTCACTAAGAAAGGAAGTACGACTGTGAGGGGTCTGCACCCGGAAGAGGGGCACCCAGGGTTGAAGCCGTCACCCAAAAGTGTTTGTAGAACAGAACTTTTGTGTTTGTTGAACTATCAGGCCCAAGAAGGCAAGAGACTTTTTATTGAAAAGAGACATTAACCATCAGAAGAACCTGATGGGTGGAGCAGAACTCTCAGATCTTACTGGGAAAGCTCGAGTGTGTACTGTGCTCAGGAGACCCACCTTGTCCCTAGCTGAAAACATGGGGAAGGGAAACCCCTGGCAATCACATCCTGACTTATTATTTGTGAATACTTCTTTCTTTATTGAAAGCCCTATCCCACACTCTTTCTATAATTAGTTGTAAGGATTTGGCAATAGGTGTCTTTAGTATAGGCATTTTTACTTTGACAAGACGCCACAAGGACAGCCTTATTTTTCATTTGATGGTCGACGCTTCCTCCCATCTTAGATTTAGGTTTAGGTTAGGCATATTTTCCCACCCTTGATTTACAGTTTCATAAACATCCTTGAACTGTGATGATTTGTGTCTGTCTTTACTGTTGCCACCATGGGTTCCTCACAACTGGACGGCAGATAGGCAGCCCGGAATAGTGGAAGAAGCAAGAGAGTCAGCAGGAAGTTTGGAGAAGAGTTCAGTGTCATCTGTGTATCACTGGAATTGGGGGAGAAGGAGGAAAGGATGCGTGCCGGTGGAGCAAGGTAAGTGTTGAAGAGCATGGAGAAAGTTTGCAGACCTGGGGGACCTGACAGGTAGAGAAGGAGGTAGGTGAGGAGAAGGTGCCCAGAGTAACCTGGGACAGATAAACAGTTATGAAAGAGGTCAGCCAGTCCAGCGCCCGCTCCGAGATACCCAGTGTATCATGGAGTCGTTTTATGAGGATAGAGTGCTTGACCGTGTCAAAAGCAGATGAGAGATCAAGTAGCACGAGGACAACTGGAGAGTTGTAATCAATGGATGCAAGCAGTTCTTCACAGGTGTTCAGAAGAGCAGTTTCCATGCCTCTGGATGCTCAGAATCCAGATTGATTGTCGTGGAGACCGCCAACAAGTTTAGTGTGTGAGGTAAGTTGGGGGAAGGCCAGCTTCTCTAGGAGTTTCCCAAGGAAGGGGGTGATAGAAATAGGGTGGTAGTTAGCTGGACAAGTAGGATCTGCTGAAGGTTTTCTTCTGGAGGGGACACACAAGGGAGTGCTTGAGGGAGGAGGAGAAGGATTCTGTAGCAAAAGAGTGGTTTCAGAAATCAGCAAGGGCGGAGGTAAGAGAGCCAATGTTGTCCTTGATGGTACTGGAGGAGCATTAAGCATGGCATTAAGCTTTTCTAAAATGGAGGGCCTGGTTAGCAGGCCTCCCTTTCAAAAAATAATTTCCAACATCATTTTATTTATTAATAATATTTTATAGGGCTTTCACTCCCATGTAAGGTGGCATTCTGTCACACAAGCAACCTTGGACATGTTTCTGCCTTGTTTGGTTCAAATGGTCCCCCATCTGAGTACTGAAAGTTCAGCAACAAGTTCCCTTGAATTTCTTGACGCTGCTCCGTTGCCCACCAAACATGGTATTCAAAGGATTTACCTCACAGGTCTCTGAAGTCAGATAAGAGCGAGTAGCAATTGCTATATTCAAAAAGGCATTCTCACGCTTAATATCTTCACTGGCCTGCTATGTAGAGCTGATAATAGCTCTTGCAACTGGTCTATGCTTCAAATAAAGTTCCATGTGTTTCAAAACCTGTCCGATGGACTCCATGAGTATCACTCTTTCATTCCAGGTCCAAGGCATCCATCTCTCTCATAGGATAGCAAAACCTTTTCTCTAAACATGCACCTTTCAAACCGAAAGGAGCATGTTTAGAGAAAAGCCCAAGGAAGAAAAAAATGCAGTCCTTGGACTGGGGCCAGGTATAACTGGCCAGGTATAACTTCAGAGATAGGAGACCGCTAATCAAGCTGTGTAGAATTGTACAGTGTGATCACAGAGGCAAAAACAGTTGCGAGATGTGATGCACATCCATCCTGCCACAAGCTCCTTAAATATTATTAGCAAATCATGTGCAGGAAGAGCATCAGAGCAGCTGATATGTTGGATAAAGAAATTACTACAATGACTAGTGCCTATAAAGGAATGCCTGTATTTCAGATACATTGGAATGGATTGCCTTCCCAAATTACCTTACATGCCCAAGCCAACAATGGTGGAAGGATGCCAAAACCCCCTACTGCAACCCACATCCTTAGGAATCCATGATCAACCCAATGGTCATCACCACCAAATAGTACCTGCTGTTTTGGTGAACCATAATGATACCAATGGTCTTTGAAGCATGTTACCAACAGATTAAAATGAGAAAGGCACTAACTGGTATCGGAATGAATGTCAGTGACTGTGTGACACCTGCTCCATTTGAAAAATAAAGCCCTTGAAATGTTCTGCAAAATGATAAACAATAAAGAGATCTTAAATGTACCGGAGGTGGTCAGCCGTATCACAGAAAGCCCCCATAATGTGAGTGTCACTTTTGTCCTAGACAGTCCGAAGGACAGGGAGAGAGAATATTGACCAGTGATCATCCTGGCTCAAGAGAAGGTGAAATACAGACAAATGCTGACCAAATGATTTTCTGCTGTTTGTATTTAGTAATAGAACACTGCACATTCTTTGGCTAGTTTGCATATTTCAGAAAAGAACCCTTACATTTCATGCACGCTATTGGCACTAGACTGCATGACATTAAGCATCAGATGGGAAGCTTGCGTAGTGTGGTAGGTCAGAGGAAGGAGACAGACTAGTTTTTGTCATATTCAACAAGTAATTTATCGAAATAATATCAAAGAAACCTATCTAGCCGTGTTCTATGTGTTTCCCTACCTAGAGTGCTCGTTATCAGTAGTGAAGTCCAAAAATTAAACAGTATGTACCTTGTCTCAAAACAAATCTGTTCTGGCCTTACCACTAAAGAAAGAAATTACTGTAGAGAAAACCCTCAACGTTCACACTAGAAAAATACAACCAACTAGGCCCAGCACACCTCTTGCAAGGAGAACAAGGTTTTATTTCCACAAAAATGCGCCAGCAAAGTACTCTGTTGCCATGGGACATTATGGCAAAATTAGTACAAGAAGCACTTTATAAAGGCACACAGCATATACCGTGAAGTAAATTACATACTGTACATATCCAAATTGCTGGTTGGCAAGACCCTATACATAGGTTACCTGCTCTATAATGGATGTCAGGCAATTGGTACTAGCCCAATTTGTCCATGTTCTTCCACGTGGGTGCCTCCTTGCACATCATCAGGCACAAAGCTACAATTTAATTGGTGATTATGCAAAGAAAAGTATTTCATGCCAAATCTCTAACCTATTGTGCACCTGGTGCTGCAAAGGGCTAAGAGGATACTTCAAAGTCATTGCATCTAGCAGGCTACAGCTCAATTCCAGACACATCAGTGTCCATCCAAAGGAACCCTCCCTCATTTTAGAGTTGTTATTTTGCCCCTACTGTCACCTCGCCGCACAAATCACGTGACCCATGATGAAGGCGAGTGGTCCCTGCTTTCTGATCTTTTCTGATCGATTGAGGGGTTTAACAGTTTTATGATCGGTGGCCTATGTAAGGAACTCATGGTGGCAACAGTAAAGACAGACACACGTGATCACAGTTCAAGTGTGTTTATTGAAAAATGTTTTCAGGGTGGAAAAACGCCTAAACTAAACCCAAATCTAAGATGGGAGCAAGCGTCGACCATCAAATGAAAATAAGGCAGTCCTATGAAAAGGGCCTACACTGAGAATCCTATTGCCAAACCTTTCAACTACTGCAAAATGAGTGTGGGATGGCTTTCAAGAAAAGAAAGAAGCGTTTACAAATAATATGTCAGGATGCTGTAGCTTGGTTTTCCCTTCCCCACGTTTTGAGCATGGGGTAAGGTGGGATCTTGGAACACAGCACACACTCCAGCTCCCCCAGCACGAGTCAACAGTTCTGTTCAAGTTTATCAGGAGTCTCGATGGCCCAGTCTGGTTTCACTTGAAAATCTCTTGCTTACGAGGGCATGATGTATTCAATCAACAAAACAAAAGTTGCTTCAACAAATGAAAGTTTGTTTCCGGCTTTCACTAAGGGTGAGGATACTTCACCCCTGGGTATCCCTATTCTGGGCGCTGACCCCTCTTTACTCTCAGCCTCTCTCCACCAGGTTCACTATGGATTTTCCTTCCTTCATAAATCTCAATGTCTTTTTAAACAGTTCCAGTGGACATCCCTCGCCCAGGTTCACTTTTGTCAACAAAATTCTTCTTGGGACTTTATACTTTCCCCCTTCTTGTCAGCATTCCTCAGTCGGGTTCACTCTTGCCAACTTCACATTCACAATTGTTCGCAGTATTCACTTTCCTTGTTTTCTCACAGTTCAGGGATTTTGTTTGACCTCCTGTATGACCACTTAGACCTAACTCAGCGGCTCTCCCACGGCCTTCTGGTTTCTTTAATTCAAACAGGAATCGACCAGAGTCTCTCGAGTTAGCACCCACGTGGTGCTGGTTCCCTCTGCAGCTGGTCTCCCCTTAACACTTTTACAGTTCTTTGAACTTAGTTCAATTTGCGGCTTTCATTCACCACAGCCCAGCCCTTATCGGCTCTCCCCTCGACTCACCGGCTGTGGTGAACCACTTGGCGTTCCTCGTAACTGGAGTCAAGGCCGGTACCACGGTAGAAGGAGTTGCCCTCGATCCCACTTATCAGCGTCGACACACTCTGTGTACCATTGCCATCTGTTGCTGCACACTTGGGCTATTGTCATTGATCTTACGATTCCCTCTGCAGAGGTTTCACTGGTCTGCATCAGAAAGGGCAAGGTTGTGTCTCTTCTCGTCAGCCTCTCTATATTCACTGCCTTTCTTCTCCTCTTGAACTGCCGAAGCTAGATAGCTGTCTTGTTATGTGGTCTGCCTTGCTCGCCCTGTGCTCTCTTGTTCCAGCTTTTATCCCTGTGGGAAAGGGAAAGTGCTGTCAGATGTGTGTGATTCTGATCAATTGCTTGACTCTTGTATTGGGACATGTCAGGTAAATGGCTCTGGTGTTAGTCCATTCTGTGGTGTGCCGTGCAAAAGTGTTTGTGTAAGAAAAAGGGGTGGGCAGTGGTTTTGAATGTCCTACATTGTAGGATGGGGAAAAGGTATTGAAAAAAGTGGGATACTGTGTCTCACCCATTGATGTCCCACTTCCACTCCCTGAGGACCCCCATTCAGGTGATCCTCCCTCACTGGTCCACCCCCAGGAACTGGATCTGATAGCGATGGCCATGTCCTGGCCACCTGGATAACAGATCCCTGGGGACTAGCCAGGGAGACATCTTTGAGTTTCTCACACCTAGGACTGACTAGAAACTTGGAATGCTAGAGGTCTTGGGACGTGGGCTTCTGGGTGCTATTACTTGGAGCTGGGACGGGCGATGGTCGAAGGCCTGTGCCCTCCTTCTCGTGGGATCGGTTTTCGCAGGGATCTCAACCCCCTCGTGGTCTTGCAGGGCACATTCCTTCTGGGATAGGAATACTGCTCACATAAGACAATGGAGGGTCTATGAATCTCCGCCGCTAAGGCCTTTCTCACTGGTGCCCAGGCTACAACCTCTTCTGGCATGCATACGCTTATTTCTATGTGTGTGTGTCTCAGGCCTGTGGACATGGATGCAGCGCAAGCCTAGGCCTTGATTCCAATATGGCTGCTAATATCAATATCAATGTCCCCTGTGTCCCCTGCTTACTAAACACTTCCAGTCCTCTGACTCATCCAAAAGCGCTGGGGGGTCTCGGACGATCGGCCCCCTTCCCAACATTCCCCCCTTTTGTTAATACTACATTAACGAACTCCCAGGTGGGGCCCTCGTCCTTCTCACCCCTTCTTACCCTTTCCAGTCTTTCAGCCTCCAAGTATGGAGGTGACCCTTCCTTTGGTACCCATGCCTTACATACAGACCGTAAACCTTCCTCGACCTGTAAATATTGCTCAGATTACATGTCATGTACATACATCCTCCATCCCCTGCTAAATCGACCCAGTGTTCTGTGTAGTTCTCTTGGTCAGGTGGGGGAACTGTGGTGCTACCTGGGGGGTGAAGATGTTGCTGTATCGCAATCATGCATGGCCTGTTTGGGTCGTCTGTCTTTTGTACCACAAGGTGCCTCATATACCCCAATTGAAACCATCGTCATTGCGCTGGTAGGCACTGCTTTAGCGCAGCATCGAATTCCCAGCTGGCAGGTGCAGAAGATCACCAACACAAACACAATCACAGGAACCCCCATCAAGGACGCGCCCACAAAAAAAGTTTGTCGAACCAATCGGTCCCTTCTATTACAGCTTCTGTTTGCATGTGAGTTTCGAAGACGTTCATGGCTCCTGTTATGTTGGTAAGGGACCCATTCTCTGCATCATTAGAAGGTGCGTATGTGCAACATTAATTGCCAATCTTCTTGCAGACCCCTACCTCCATGGCCGTGAAGAGGGTCCAACATGTAATGATTCTGCAGCGTCCTCAGCCGAGTTTTGCAAATTTCCATCTTGATCGTAATTAGGCCCTGTTCAGTGTCATTGGCCAGCTGGATCACTTCCTACCATACAATTTGCAGCCATTTGGCATTCGCGGCGGTCTGCACTCCTGGTAACAGTAACGAGGCAAAAGAAATTCTTCTTTGCTGTAAAGTCGATATTGATCTGGTATTTCTTTAAGCAATTACAAAGAGTCTTCCTCCTTTTCTGGCAGGGTCTGGAAAATGGACTTCTGCCATGGCACTGTGGTGGTGATGTCGGACACTGGTGCAGATGTTGGGGTGGATAAGCCACCTGCCCAAACTATCAAATGTTCTTCAGGGTCCACCAGGAGTGCCGAATGTAGCAAGGCCAGTGGGCATGTGCCCTTACATGATGCCGGGAGGTGCAGGAATGCCTGCTGGCCGCACACCAAGTAGTTGTCCATCACAACTGTTGTCCCTTTCTTGGCATCTTAGATGTATAATGTTTTTTCACACCTACTGTTGGTCCCCACAAAGACACTTCCTTCATTGTTAAAACACAGTTTGTATTCTCACTGCTTTTGTACTTTCACTGGGTTTTCCATTGCCTCGATCCAGGTGAGTTTTGCTACTTGCTCATTCCAGTACATGCTGCATAACATGTTCTCTTTTTCGATCACTTCTTCTACAAATCCTATGAGTCTGCCTGCTATACAGCTCGTTGTATTTTCTTGGCATCTGCTTGCCAAGAACCTCACGCCTTCCAATTTTAGATAGGGTCTTTGCGAGCACTGTATACTTTTGGGTCTTTGGGCACATTGCAGGTGATCAGGGTAAATTACTTCGAATTGCATGTTTCATGCCTGGAAAGTACTTCGCAACCTGCTCTAGTGCGTGTGCAAAAATGAGCTAAACAACATGGTCCTGGTGTGCTGCCATTCTGGACATTCACTTCCAAACCGCAATGAAAGTCTACGATTCTAAGACCTCAGTTAGGAGGCAGACATGATTTCTGTGGCAGTTGCAATATTTTAGCATGAAGTAAATGAGTTTACTGTGTAGAATAGTCTTGACTTTGTTTGCTCAAGGATGAGCCAAGACGGGAGTCAGAGATGTGCAGGTGAATTGATAAGAGGTGCTGGGAATGAGAGCGCGACAAATGAGCTGGGTTTTTCCACTGTCTGGATTTTTTCACTGTTGACTCACATGCTTGCTGTCTGTCCTTTGGCCGGGGGCAGTCTGCAACCTATGAGGGGTGGGGATTTGTCCCCCTTAAGAGGAGAAGATCCCAATGAGGAGACCAAGAATTGGAGTTGAAGTCTCGCTGAGAGGGATGATGCTCCGCTCCAGACCCCATTAGTTGAGGCGTGATCTCTCGTCCTACCTGCCTTGGGACTGGATAGTGTTGTCATGGCTGAGATGAAGCTTTGTCCTACAACTGCCCTAACACTGATGTATACTTGTTGTGTTTGTCTTGTTCATGCATCTATGTGTAATCAGTTGCATTTATTCTATAGTTATATGTATGCTTATGAGGTGTGAATAATTGGCCTGTAAACAGCCAATCATTTTCTAACTAATGGTCTAAGAGTGCATTGCCTTTGTGGGTCCAAGAACTTTTAGTCCGTGTAATAGGGTAAGTAATTCGGGGGTCATTACATGTGTCTGAAAAGAAAAACACCTGCACAAGGTCAGATGGGAGTAAACATTGAGCCTTGACAATGGGAATTTCTTGTGGCAGTAATACCTTGGGGGCCACCAACGCATGTGGAATCAAGGAACAAACATAACTTCAATTTACTTGAGTTTTCCCCACTGAGCTCATTTCTGCATGCACGCTATTACTTAACTCTGGATGGTGCACATCTTCTATTGTATGCAACCCAAGTCCTTGGTACTGGCCAGACTTGGACCTTCTAGCTTGCCTTTTAAAACTTTTCAGGCACTAGAATGTGAAGCGCTTGAAATCATTTGCTACTATGTTAGAAAACACATTAGGAAATAAAGATAACATGAGGACATTTGCGAAATTCCCCATAGGTTGCTGGGCAACACATGTATCATTAGCAGATGCTTAAGTTTGTCTAACGTGGACCGCAGTAGCAGTATATTCATTTCAACCACATTTGCAACATTGACATGTGTTACAGAACATAAAGAGCCACTAGTAAAAGATCCATTAGTAATAGTTGCGTTTCTTATCCCCTCCTTTCTATATGACCACCCCATATAAAATTACCCCCTAAATATATTCCTAATCCAAACATAGAAATAGCAAATATACCAGCTACCCGATGCATTACACATTTGTATGTGCGGGAAAACACATAAGAGAATCTTTCTGAAAAAGGGAACTTTGCATTTTAAAGATGGAGTTATTGGACCCATGTACATTAATTGCGAGGTAAATAGATGAGAGAGGGACAATAGAGAGGGAAACAATGGAGAGAGAGAGAGCTCTCTCAGTGCAAAGAATGCATTGCAGTGTTTTTATTTATCACAGAGGTAGGCTGGTTGTAGGAAAGTTGAAAAAATAAAGTCAAAAACACATCAGGAAGACAACAGCAGTCACTCTGCAGCTACACATGGTTCTCTAGAATTTCTACCAGGAGAAGTTTTTTTATGGACAAGCACTTCACATGTACGGTTTAGTACTTTACTGAGTTTGGCTGGTTAATGTGGACTGGGGTGCCCTGCGAACATCAGATAAATGCTCAGTACTGTAATTCACTAACTTTTACTCTAAGAGTAGTAGCATAGATTACCTCAAAGGGGCCATTATATCTAGGCTCGCTCCACTGGGAGACAAAGTTCTTTACAACGACATGGTCACCACGGAAAATCTGGAGAGGGGGTGACGTGAGTGGTGTATCAGCTGGAGTGCTTGTTGTCTCTTTAGTCTTTGGCGGAGCAATCTGTTGAGAGATGCATTTTTTTATTACTTTGGTTAGGGCACATAAGTAGCTACAAAATGTGTCCCCTACAGCAGACGCAGCCCTGTGAGAATCTGATTCTCTACAGATTGGTGATAGGGGCGTGTGCATTCGTCTCCCCTTTACCATCTCATGGGGTGATAAGTGATGATCCTTACAGGGCTGCGTACGCATGCTAAATAGAGCAGTGATAGGTAAGCAGTGTACCCAATCTTTCTTTAAGGTGGTGCACAGATTAGACAACTTGCTTTTTAGAAGCCCATTTATCCTCTCCACAACTCCATTGGCCTGGGGGTGATAAATTGGTGGCAAATTGTACACATCCGATGCTTAATGCCCAATAGTGCAGTGATCACTTTGAAAAGCTCATTGAAAAGGTGCGTGCCATTGTTAGACCTTAAAACTTCACACACGCCCATCCAAGGGAAAACCTCTCTGACCAAAACATGGCCACACATTTTCCATCGGGTGTGCACAAGGGCCAGCCTCCACCCACTGTAAGAAAGGACACACAACTATCAATTAGCCTGACCCGATGCACCTTTCGCCATCTCTGCATAATCAATATGTAACTCGCAGAATGGCCCAGTGGGTGGGGGACCCAAGGTACCTCGAATTGTTCCCAACGTGAGACCAATACTGTAAGTTTAACAAGTAGTACAATTGATGATCATTTTAGTAATTGCCTCCTGCAAATTGGGGACAAACCAGTTCTCCTGTACTTCTGCAACAATATGTTGTTTTGACACATGAGAAGGGTGGTACAGCTAGTCGAATGTGACCAGCAGTACCATGTGTGGCATAACTGCTTTACTAGATGTTTCCTGTCACCACAATAGATATGTGGGGGACTGCCTGCATCCTCTTTTCAACTATAAATCTTTTTCTTCCTGTGGGGCCAGTCCCTGCAATTTCATTAGTTGGGCAATTGGTAAGGAATTGTAGGAGTCTGGCAGTTGTTCCCTGCTCTGCACTATAACACTCAGAACCGGTAAGTACGCCACTTGCTTGGCCACTGTGTCCGCACCATCGTTACACAGTAAGACCTCGTCTGTGTCGTTAGTATGGGCAGTGCATTTTACCACCGCTGTTCGCGAAGGCTGGGATAGTGCAGGGATCAATTTTTCTAGCAGTGCAGCATGCTGTACTGGGGACCCGTCAGCCCTCCGAAAACCTCTTCTCTTACAGCGAACAAGGCCTGTGTGCACAGTAGTGGTGAAATAAGCCATAGAATAAGGAATAAATGGTGATACGGCACCCTTGAGATTTTAGAAGCACCTCAATAAGCACCATCAAGTCTGCCACTTGGGCCGAATAGTGCATGGGGAGTTTTTGCTGTACCAATACCTCATAGATCCCATCTACTAGGTGGACCACTGATGCTCCAGTATGCCTCAAACCTGTTCTCTGGTCGATTGTTGCTGAAACGTCAACACCCAAGTAGGCTGTCACTTGCTTTTGGGATGTTGTCCCCCTCTCCCTCGAATGTCACACAGTCGTGCACCGCAAGGTCTTCATCTGTGCACAGTTCAGTCAGAAATTTGGGGCGATTGACAGTTTTACCCATGGGCAGATATAAGCCAGCCCAAATACAGTACTTCTTGGAGGCAATATTGCATCTTAGCCTTGTCTACTTTGTACTCCTTGTATGACAGCAGCTGCAGGAGGGTGAAAGAGTCCTTTCGGCACTGCTGCTCACTGTCACTACACACAAGCAAATCATCAACATACTGAATAATGATACTGGAAACCTGAATGTTAAGTCTGCATGCAATATTCTGTTGAAGATACTGGGGGACTCACAGTACCCTTGGGGCAATCCTGTGTGCTCAAAATGCATTCACCCCATGTGTGTACGTGGTTAGGCACTGCGAATCAGTGTGCAAAGGTATGGAGAAAAAGGTGTTTTTAAGATCTAACACAGTGAAGTGGGTCGCCTCCTTGGGGATGCTGCATAGTATCATAGCAGGATTTGGAACTACAGGAAATTCTGCCTGGACAATGTCATTTAGAGGACGAAGGTCCTGGATCATCCTCCAACTCCGGCCTTTTAATTTTTATCAGATATGTTGCATGGAGAGGTGGAGGGCACCATTATTCCCTGATTTAGGAGTGCCACAATGGTGTCCTGTATGCCGTCCCCCGCCTCTTTGGACAGTGAGTACTGTTTCGGCCCGTGGAACCCTGTGCCTGGCTTGAGTGTTATTCGGACTGGTGCCACCCCCTGTCCATAATCTTTCTGGAACTGTAAGTCACTCTCAGTAAAACAGGACAAGGCAACAAGGGCCATCAAGGAGCACTGTACCTTCCAATATTGCACCATAATGTCACAAGGAATACAGATTGCTAACACAATTCCTCCATCATCAACCGTGTCCTCAAACAATTCTGTATCTGTCACTTCTTTGAGGGGCACTGTTGCGTCAATACACAATACAGTACGCCACTCACACCCATCAGAGTCTGTGCCCACCACAACAATCCTTTTAGCTGACACAACCAGGTCCTGTAAATCTAGAGAAAATGTCATTCCTGCCACAAGCTTTGGGGTAATCATGGGTCTGAAGATGAAGTCTGCTGGTACCCGCCAACATGCCTTACCAATCTGGGGCACTGCATCAAGCAATATGGTTATCCTGTACACAAAAATATCCAGGTCCACGCGGATGCCGCAAACCACCACATCCCCTCCTCTGGCCTGTATGATGACCATGGCCCTTAAGGCGCACATGCTTGGGGTGGCACATGCCACCCCACTTAACTGGAGGCTTCCAACCCTTTAAGACAAGGTAGCAATACCCTTGAGATGAATGGGGATGCAGAAGTTACTCCAACATCAATAATCAATACAACTCAGGTAGTTGGCAAAAGGGTAACTGTTTTAATCAATTATCTAAAACAGGGAGTACAACAGACATCAACGGGCATCTCATTGCATGATCTCTCAATGCATCTTTAAAAAAAGCATTCTTTTATAACAAAAAATTGTAATTGATGACGTCAACCTACATATTACTAACCTCATCCTACGTGGCAAACTACAAAAACCTAGCGGCTATTGTGATTGGGTGTAAGGGAACATCTAACTATACGTTTCATACTAGTCTGAGAACGTGATTGGCTTCTTAACATCAGGTGGGGCAAATAAGCCGTCCCCTTAAACAGGTCAACTATGAACGTCACTAAATACACAATGCCCCATTGGCTACACAAACTATAGGACCCTTAATCATGTGGCCCCCTACCATAGATTGGCACTCTAACCTCTGTCAGTACCTTTCCACCTATGTTAGCAGCACGCAGACTGGACTTCCAGGCGCTGGTGAGCTAGCCTTAACCATAGCTTCCCACCAATTAGCATAATCATCTATCATCACCTCAGTGGTCTGCTGTCAATTAGGACTTTGAACTTGTCCTTGGGAGTGTTCTTTTGCTCTGGAGAATTCAGGGGAGTGAAGGCACACTCTGCCTTCATGCATAGATGTGGTGGTAATGCTCGTCCAACTTCATCCCTCCACGTGACTGAAGACCACAACATTTTGCTCTTAGTGCATTAAAATACTATTTTCTAATAGACCTCTGATCTCTTCCTTATTTTGTCCATGCCTCCTGAACAGGAGTCTGGTTCTTTCACACGATTTGTATCCAATGTCTGCTCACCCCAGTCTGATATGGCCTTGGCTTCATGGCTCATCCAGCCTCGCCTTTTTGAATTTCACTCCTGTTAATTCAATTGCTTTTAACTGCGACACACTGGAAAAGAGGCCTTCCTTCTTTAGTCCAGCTCTGCTATAATTCGTAGTGGAAACATCCATTCTTTACTCACTCCTATGTATATGTATATGCTGGTGCATACTGCAATCTATTCACTATAAAGCTAGCTTCAAGAATACTTTGTCTGCTGGCGTTTCTTTGCACAAGTACGCGTGTAAAAGGACTTGAGATCTTCATCAGTTCTGTAGCATAAGTTTCTTCATCTTGATCCCAAGATGTCACTTATCTTCGATACTTTCTTGATGCCTTATAGAATATCTGCATTCTCTTGTCTCTGCATCTCTTCTATGTACGTAAGTCATGTTTCACGTGTGACAGTGATATCACCATTCTTCTCTTCCACTCAGCTGTCCTGTTTCTTCTGGGATTTCATTCAAATTGCTATCATACTGTCTCGTATGCAGGTATGGTTTTCTCAATGGGAACCTTGCTTCCAGGATTCTCCTTGGTATTTGTACTTCCATTGGCTTTACTCGTGTCTCACACTCTGGTTTCCAACATATAGGCAATACGGGTGAAGTGCTTGAGGTGGGCTACTTAGCTCCTTCTCTACACCACGGTCCATGAAGGAGACGGATATGTTCAGTTTGCTCAACAAATCCTGTCCCAGCAAATTTATTGGGGAGGCCTCTGAATGCAGTAAGGGGGCACACAAATGTTTCCTCTTAATTTGATAGCTACTTCTTCTGTGTAGGGGACCGTTGCAACAGCCCCAGAGAATCCCTGCATGTCAAGAGTTTCACCTGATAATGGAACATTTCCCTCATTGATGCATGATTCAGTGGCAAGTGTGTCAACCATAAAGATTAATTTCTTATTACCTATCTCAGCGCCCACCAAGGATTCCTCGTCAGGGTGGGTAGTGTGAGAAATCTGAAGGTGTCTCACCCACTAGTCCCTGGCGATCTGTCATCAAGGTGGCCAGGGCAAGGTCATCAGTATTGGATCCAGTTCCTGGGGGTGGACCAGTGTGGGAGAATCAGCTGGATGGGGGGTTTTGGGGAATGAAAGTAGGACGCTGAAGGGTGAGACATGGTATCCCTTTCCTTATGCCACTTTTTCCCCATCCTGCCCAGTAGGATACTCAGAAACTCTACCCCCTTCCAACATTTGTATTTGTATTTGTATTTGTTTATTTATAATGCGCAAACCATCAGGCCCGGAGGCATCAGGGCGCAATTTGTACAGAGTTGCAAGAAAACATACAGGCAAGAGATTACATTACAAAATAAAACAGTATCAGCATAATAACAATCTTACTAATTACATATATTACATAGGTTACGGTGCAACTAGGATTAACAGAGGATGTATCCTAGGGTGAATTGATATAGTTAGCAGAGGTAGCGGGCCAGAAATGGTATCAGGGGAAACGGACCAGAGTAAGTAGGACAGAGAAGTCAAACATTTCTTATTGCTGGTCAGGGAGCCAAGATTTGATTTTAGTCTTGAAGGTGTTGAAGGAGTCTTCGGCTCTGATAGTACCAGGGAGGGTATTCCAAAGTTTAGAGGCTAGGACAGGGAAGCTGGTACCTCCCGCTTTTTGAAGCTTAAACCTAGGGATCGTTAGTCAGTGAGTCTGAGCAGTTCTTAGTGGTCGGGCAGTAGAGTGGTGTGATAGCCGACTGCAGAGATAGGTCGGGGCCTTGTTGGCTAGGCATTTGTGCGTGAGGGCAAGAGTTTTTAGAGAGATTCTTTGCTTCACAGGTAACCACTTTAGGCTGGTTCTAAATGTGCCACGTCTGAACAAAGGTTTTAATATCAGCGACATACCTGGCCAATAAAACTTCCCACGTATATGTGCCTGGGTTTTGGATGGTACTGAACATTGTTTTGTTGTTTTGGCATATCCAGCCCTCAAAAGCAAGAGACTTTTCATGAGAAGACGCTTGAAAGCAGAAGGCCCTGTTATTGAGAGAAAAGGAACTGTAAGCTTGTGCTGGAGAAACCCAGAAGTGTGCTGTGCCCAAGAGTCCCACCTTGTCCCGTGCTAAAAACATGGGGAAGGGAGACCCCGGCCATAACATCCTGACTATCATTTTGTGAACACTTCTTTCTTTTCTTGTGAACATTATCCCACACTGCTTTGTAGCATAGCGGTAAGGATTGGCAATAGTTTTTTTTAGTATGGGCCCTTTTTATTTGACTAGACTCCACTAGGACTGTATTATTATTATTTGATGGTCGTAGCTTGCTCCCATCTTAGATTTAGGTTTATATTAGATGTTTATCTAACCCATTTTACAGTTTAATAAACACCCTTGAACTGTGATCACTTGTGTCTGTCTTGCTTTGATACCATGCCTTCATTGCATATGGTGTCAGGAATCGGATTTGACTCAATTGAAACTAATTGGAGAACCCTACAATTACAAAAACCCAGTTATAGAGCTTCTAGACCTTTTTCTGCCACACAGGAATGGATAGGTTTTCAATATCTGTAGCAGTAAGGAGGCTGTCATCCCCCTGGGAAGATAGGAATGATTCCTACAGATTGGGTTTTGATACCCCCTCCGGGGTGTTACATAAGGTGGACCCCAAAATCTGGCCTAGGGTGGAAGTTTGGTATAGACATTTTAGAAGGCGTCATCGATCCCGACTTCCAGGGAGACGTAAAGGTTCTCTTGCAGAATCATGGTGAAATCCCATTTTTTGAAGTGTGTCGTGGGGATCAAATTGCTCAAGGAATTTTGGAAAGGGCCCTGTTTCCTCAGTTTAAAGAAAGTGAACCAGACGAAACAGAAAGAGGTACATTAGGCTTTGGGGGAGTTGATAAACTGGTTAACACCAAAGAAAGGAGACAAACCTACCCTCTATCCCGACCTAGCCTTCGCCCAACAAAATGATCCAGCTCTCGCGGAAGCTTCCTTACAAGCTATTCTGGAAGGGGAAGGTATAGAGAAAGGAAGCCCCTTTTTCTTAAAGCAAGGGTTGCTATATAGAAGAGAAACATCCACAGAAGGCTTAGTGAAGATGCAGTTAGTAATCCCCAAGACCCACCGAATGGTTGTACTATAGAGATTGCGCAATTCCATCTTACCGGGGGGGGCACTTACTACAATCCAAAACCCAGGCACATATCCGTGGGAAGTTTTATTGGCCAGGTATGTCACTGATATTAAAACCTTTGTTCAGACGTGGCACATTTAGAACCAGCCTAAAGTGGTTACCTGTGAAGCAAAGAATCTCTCTAAAAACTCTTGCCCTCACGCACAAATGCCTAGCCAACAAGGCCCCGAACTATTTATCAAAAAACCAGCACGCACATCACATTACCTGCCCCTCTGAATCCCTTACCAATCATAGAAGTCCCTTTTTCAAGAATCGGGATGGACATCATTGAACCTTTAGAAACATGCAGATTAAGCAACAAATATGTCTTTGCGATTGTGGACTATGCAACCAGATACCCCAAAGAATTCCCAATGCAGAAAAATGCCACACAATAAATCCTTAAACACCTCTTACCGCATTTTTCTAGGGTCGGCTTTCCCAAAGAAATACTAACCGATCAAGGTTCAAATTTTATGTGTACGCTTATGGCAGAAGTCAAAGAGCTGCTCCATATTACCACCTTACGAATTTCTGTGTACCATCTCCAAACCGATGGCTTGGTTGAAAGATTCAATAAAACCCTGAAATTAATCCTACGGAAATTGGTAGATAAGGACGGGAAAGACTGTGACCGAATGTACTATTTGCAGTGAGGAAATCCGCTCAGTCCTCTACAGGATTCTCTCCTTTCGAACTACTCTATGGTAGAGAGCCTAGAGACATCCTGGAAATGCACCGGGAAACCTGGGAAGAACGAGAAGAGGCACCCATTCCCATCTTGCACACCGCTACCAGATTGCAAGAACATATGAGATTTGTTCGAGATCTAGTCTGTACTCATATGGAAAAGCCCAGAGTCAGCAAAAATCCACTTATGACAGGAAGGTGTGCTTAAGATCATTTTACACAGGACCGAAAGTACTGGTCCTCTTACCCACCTCAGAAAACAAGCTTGTCTCTAAGTGGCACAGGCCCTACGAAATATTAGAACAAATGGGCGCCTGTACCTATTAAGGAGCCCAACCGGACAAGAAACAGAAGGTCCATTTATATCACGTAAATCTCTTAAAGGAGTGGAAATAGAACCCTTCACCACCCATGCCAAAGCGCTATCCTGTTTGGTTCCTGAAGAAATAAGACAGCTTCAAATGATTTCCTCTAGAGCTATCTATTCAACAATAAGAACATCTAAAAGATGTAAATATATAATTTCCCGATCTATTTTCAGAAAACCAGGAAGAGTAAAATGCACCTACCACTATATTAGAACACCTAAGGGAAAAGTGGTTAAATTACACTCCCTAAAGCCCGCAAACAGATAGTGATTGAGGAGGTAAATAAAATGTGGCAAGCCAATATTATTGAGCCTTCTTCAAGCCCATGGTCCTCCCATAACGTGTTGATCGCTAAACCTGACCATTCCTGGAGGTTTTGCATATACTTCCGTCAAGTTAATGCAATTTCTGACTTTGATGCCTATCCCATGCCATGCATCGATTACCTAATTGATAAACTCAGAGCAGCCACCTTTCTATCCACCTTAGACTTAACGAAAGGGTATTGGCAAGACCCACTGTATGGGCCAGATAAAGAGAAAACAGCTTTTTCAATGCCCTTAGGACTTTTTCAGTTCAAAGTCCTCCCTTTCGGCTTACACTGCGCACCAGCCACTTTCAACGTCTCATGGATAAAATCTAACAACCCTATTCCGATTTCTGTGAAGCTTATATTGACGATATCATAATTTATAGTCAAACCTGGTAGGACCATCTCTTCCATCTTTATACTATTTTGAAAGTCCTCAGAGAGGCCGGCCTAACTGCTAATCCATCCAAATGCATACCGACCCAATCAGCTGTGAAATACCTTGGCTTCTTTGTAGGGAATGGGAACTTACAACCTCAACATGAGAAAGTGATAGCCATCCTAAATACACCAACACCCAAAACGAAGAGATCTTAGAGCCTGTCTAGGGCTAATAGCATATTAACATAGATGTATCCCTTACTTTTTCAGTTCAAAGTCCTCCCTTTCGGCTTACACTGCGCACCAGCCACTTTCAACGTCTCATGGATAAAATCTAACAACCCTATTCCGATTTCTGTGAAGCTTATATTGACGATATCATAATTTATAGTCAAACCTGGTAGGACCATCTCTTCCATCTTTATACTATTTTGAAAGTCCTCAGAGAGGCCGGCCTAACTGCTAATCCATCCAAATGCATACCGACCCAATCAGCTGTGAAATACCTTGGCTTCTTTGTAGGGAATGGGAACTTACAACCTCAACATGAGAAAGTGATAGCCATCCTAAATACACCAACACCCAAAACGAAGAGATCTTAGAGCCTGTCTAGGGCTAATAGCATATTAACATAGATGTATCCCTTACTTTTCAAACAAAATAGCAAGGTTGACTGATAAACACAAGAATGCTGCACCCCAGAAACCTAATTGGACGGACGAGGATGATATAGGTTAAAACCTTAAAACAAACCCTATGCCAGAACCCAATCCGAAAAGTAGTAGATTTTTCTAAAGAGTTCATAATGCAAAGAGATTCCTCCCTTACATTGTTAAGAGTAGTCCTATCCCAAGTTTGTGACAGATTAGAACATCCCAACTTGTTTACAAGTCACAAGCTTTTCCCACATGAAAATAACTACTCCGTGCTGGAACTAGAAGCCTTGGCATCAAGTGGGTCATTATCCACCTCAGATACTACCTCTTAGAAAGGAAGTTCACACTCGTGACGAACCATTCTCCACTAGTTTGGATTAGCAAACGCAAAGACTCCAACCCTTGTGTAATGCAATGGTTTCAAGACCTGCAGCCCTACTGTTTCACTGTGGAACACCGAAAAGGTAAGGACAAGGGGAATTTAGATTTCCTTTCCTGGTTCTCCTGTGAAACAGATGTGGCTACATCACATGGAGGAAAGGTATGTGAGAAACCTGAAGGTGTCTCCCCCGCTAGTCCCGGGGGATCTGTCATTCAGGTGGCCACGACATGGCCATCGATATTGGATCAAGTTCCTGGTGGTGGACTAGTGCGGGAGGATCACCTGGATGGGGGTCTTCAGGGAGTGGAAGTGGGACACCAAAGAGTGAGACACGGTATCCCCTTCCTTGTGACCCCTTTCCCCCCTCCAGCCCAGTAGGATACTCAAACTCTACAACCCTCCTCCAACACGAACAGTTTCTCACAGCGTGAGCGACAACAGACTAATACCAGAGCTGTGCACCTGACATGACCCAACACAAGGGACAGGCAAAGTCAGGCAATTGCTTACAACTACACGCGCCTGACTGTCCTTTCCCTTCCCAACTGGGATAAAAGGCGGTGCACAAGAGCACACTGGGAACAAGGCCGAATGCACGAGGAGGCAGCTATTCCAGGATGGCTTGTTAGTCCCATAGTAGTCCCATGATAAGTATTATTTCATATGGCCAAGATGGGTCTAACCTCACTCCCTGGTTATTCAACCAATACCTGGCACTTCTTGCCCCCCCCCGCGTTGCCGCTCTCTGCCCCAACTTTCATATGCAGGTGACACTCGGCTCATTTTCAGGCTACCTTCAGCCACCTCTTCTCCTTCTCTCATCTCTGACTGTCTCTCTGCTATCCAGGAGTGGTGTGCCACCAACGATTTCTGCCTTAATGCCAGTAAGACTGTGATTCTCCTCATCGGCACACCCGCTCCCTCCTTTCCTGTCACTCTATGGCTGGTTTTGACTCCAATCTCTCCTTCTCTCCTCACATCTTTGACGTCTCTAAAAAGTCACACTACCAGCTGCACCTCCTCAGAGGTATTCTTCCTTTCCTCTCCTTCCCCCAGAAGCTCACTGTCACCAGAGCTCTGGTTTTCTCTAGGCTAGACTATTGCAACAACCTCTTTTTTAATGTGCCTGCCTCTACTCTCCACCCTCTGCAACTCACCCAGAACAGGACTGTGTGACTTGTCCTTGGCCTCAAGCGAATGGATCGTATCTCTCCAGGACTGAAATCTTTGCACTGGCTCCCAGTGGCTGCAAGGATTAAGTCCAAAAGCCTCTGCATTGTCCACAATGCCTTCTGGGGCCTCAATACCTTCAACTCTTTCTTCCTAAATATTTGTCTTCTCAAGCTCTTCCTTCATCCGCCTCCTCAGGGTCAGTTGCTTCTCCAAGCAACAAGTTGGTGGTAGATTTCTTTCTTCTGCTTGGGCCTCCCTTTGGAACAACCTCCCTGCCTCTCTGAAGCTTGAGGAGAACCATCTCTGTTCCGGAAGCACCTCAAAACCTTCCTCTTTGCTTCTGCTTTCTCATCTCCGCTCCCCTGCTGAACTCCCAGCTGAAACTGCACTGGTTACCTGGCCACCCTCTGATCTTGGGCCCAGATCCCCTCCCTCGCCGGTTGCACACCTGCACTGCCTCTCTGGTTAACCCCACACTTGGGGACTGTTTTCTTTATCCCTACAGCCCCCCACCAACACATGACACTTGATGTCTGCACTTATCCTTGCACTTGCCACTAGCTGGCCATACTTCTCTTATTGTTATTTATTCTATTTATCCCATGTACTGCACTACTGTCCCCACCCCCGCTCATCCCGCACTCCCCCTCCACCCCCCTGCACTTGCGCAATCTGATTGACACCTGGCCTAGTAGGATCATTGTCTCTATCTTCCTTCTGTTCCCCCCTTGCCTCATCGTGCCTTGAAACACTTGTGTGTATGCGCGTTATAAATGCCATATATCATAGTATATCAAAGTGGGAAAAAACCACAGAACAGGTTATCATGCCATGTTATTTCTAGAGTGGGGCACCTGCTACCTTTTTTGTATTTTTGCAAGGAACTTGGGGTTGGTCACCCTAAGTTACCTGGGGGAACTCAGCCGTGGACCCCTTGCTCACTGTGCTCAGAGAGGCACAGCTCCACCTCACTGATGAGGCCCAACAAGGTTTAAACACGTGTCTGGGGTTGCTGTTGGCAATCTTGTTCAAATGAGGTTTGCCATTCATTTCGGTGCTGGACTGCCCTTGTGGGCGGGACAAAGACTCATATGCAAATGGATATTCCTCCTTAGTGAAAAGTACAGTGAGCAAAAAGCGATGGCTGCAGTATCTCAAAGTGGGAAAAAAACACAGAACAGGTTATCATGCCTTGTTCTTTCTAGTGAGGGGCGTCTGCTACCTTTCTTGTATCCATTCCCTTGTGTACTGGTATCTAAACTTCTATTCTTTTGATCTGATTAATCTGAGATATTCCAAATTCAATTGGAGAGAAATGGACAAACCCTGAATATATAGTTCAAATGCTTCCCGTATCAACTCAATCAGCCTCATTCTGAGTTTGTTGGTATCTGCGAGGTAATACCACATAAATACCACCAAACGGTATAACCGTTACTACCATGGTATTACTGCCGGATTACATGTGGTGGTTTAGCAGTGTTAGTCCCCATTGATGGAGTCCACAGGATTTTGGCAGTAAAGCAGCAGAATTTCCTACAGCATTTTGGCAGTAAAGAAGCAGGTTTTCCTACAGCATTTTGCTGGAGGTTCCGCCTCCATCTCACCACCACACCTGAAATTTGACAGTGAGTTCATGAGGCGGTAATGTAGTGGAACTTGTAATGAGGCCTAATGCTATGTATGATTACCTGATTACCATTCTCTTTGAGGTATTGCATTATTCTATGTTTTTATAGCTTTGTTGACAGCACCCCCATTCATCAACTTCCTGCAATATTTATGTTTGTTCGTCAGTGTACCCTACATAGCCATCATGTTCATTTGCACATATCCTCTTCTGGGTCCCAATTTTCACAACATTTGCATCATGCATAACCGCATTCAGATCAACCTCCAAATCTCAATCTAAGAAATAACCTGCTAAATACTAGTATAACGAAGAACGTCATGCATGCAGCCTCAATGTATAGTTGGTACTAAGTAACTTTTGGCAGTTCGCCAGCAGATATCTCGGTGTACCCACACTGTTGGGAGTCACAGGTGATTCTAGTGTGTACACCTTCTTAGTAGTCACAGCATGCATTTGCTTAAATGTCTCTTACTTGTACGGTAGCCTGTGGGGTTGGGATTCCCAAAAATCTACTGTCATTTGAGTTCTATCCATCAGCAAATAGTTCATATTCTTCCCCTTGATATCCTTGAATACCTTCTTAGCCCATTAGGTCACCATAGCAAACTCCACTCAAAATAATAATCTATTGCATTCTTTCATAATTCTGCCCATTTCTGTATCTACTCCTGAAACTTTCACCTTACTCTGAAGCATGCCCTTCAGCCATAATCAGTCAGGGACTTCTCTGGGTGAAGGGATATCTCTGACCTGGGTCCTCCAAGCTATGAGACCTCATTAAAGAAGCACATGAAACAATTTGTAAATCAACAGATGCAGGTTCTTCAAACTGGAATACAACACGTCATAAGGTGGAGAATGTATACAATAGAATGAAAGAGTATGAAGGACATATATCTATGCTTGAAGATGAATATATTTAACTGACCTAGTGAAAACATTAGAGATGTGAAAACAAAATGGAGGATACGTCAAGACAATTTAATTTCTGCCTATCAGGGTTACTAGAAGAATGTGAAAAATGACATATGGAGATCTACATTAAGGACCTGCTATGAAAGCTCCTTTCAAATAGCCCAAATGGTATGGACGTGTTCTTAATATGGACCATGTAACAGAATGTTCCACATTAAAGAAAGTTTGCAAAAGTGCAAGCTCAATTTTGCACTACTGCAAAAACTGTTCTAGGAAACAGCATTATCATTAGGGCAAATGCTGCCCTGCTGTATAAATGCACTGAAAGAATGTATGTTGGGACTATGGCCATTTTAGCCCTACGTCTAATACTATTCAAAATTATGCTTGAGCAAAGTCTCTGCAATGAGGACACATTCACTGGGCTGGGTATTTTGGACTAGTCCAAAATAATAATACACCAGGTCAGTTCAATAACCAATGTTTACAGACAAACAGTACATAAAATGCTATCCCTCTATCCCTCTAGTGTCTGTGTGTCTTTATTTTCTATTTCCCCTGAGAGAGTAAGCATGTGGCGCTGACTAGCTGGGCTAAAATTGTGCCTGGGGTTGCAAGACGTTTCAAAAAGAATGTATAAGTACAGATGGGATGTGCCTTTTTTTTAACATAGAGAACAATGATTCATGTATGATGGTGTTTTTTTTAGGCTTTAGATTTGAGTCTTCGCAATTTCATGTTTTTTCACCAAAAAATCCATTTAACTCTAACCAATCAGGACTGGTTGGCGGTACGCTAATCTCTTTTAGATAGGTGGTGCATGCACCCGCTGTTCTACGGAAATAATTATTTAGTAGGGACAGTTCAATGGTTTGTGTGAGTACGTTTTATAAGCAGGTCATGAACCACAACTTTTCTGCTTTACAATTTAGGATTCCAAGGTGGGTAGGCAACTTAAGCCTTATAATGGTGCCTTGGCTGTGGGGATAGCAATAAAAACATGTTCTTTTCAACATTTATAGTTATTCCAGAATTATTTTGGAATAACTATGAATGCTGAAATATTGATGTTTTATTAGTATATAGTACGAATATCCATGGACCAATCCACTATCTTTGTATACAGCTTTACACTGATGGGATGATACTTAAATTGAACTCCACGCGTTTCAGGTCTTACCTGGGCTTTTCGTCAAGGGCATAATCATACACTTTTTGTACATTAAAAAATATATAACACAACTATTACTGTTAATCTTACTTCGATAGGAGCTGTACTATGATCCGACGGTACAGCCATCACTATGCCTTTGGTAAAATGCCTAGATTCTCCAACTTTGAGAGCTTTTCTGCAGGTCTCTACAGAAAGTTTCAGGTTGAGCTAGCACATTCTTATTTCTCTCATGACTAGAGGGCATGTGGAACCATGGCTGTCAAGAGCTGCAGGGCCTTCAGGCACTTCCACTTCAGCAGCATCCATTCCCACAATTCGAGCAACAAGGTAGGAGGTGGAGGTGGAGAGTTAGGGATAAGACAGCCTTGCTCCAGAATAGGCTCCAGTCTAGCAAGAAATAAGCTACGGTAGAATACTGGATTCACACAGGACTGCTATCTTGGCACTATAGGTTGTACTTGTAACTGTACAGGAGGTATGTCTAAAGTTATTCTTTGGTCCTCAGTTGCTTTCTGAACTTTTTCTGATCATAGGTCAGATGAACAGAGAGGGGATAGACATTCCAGAACAGCGGCATAAGGCAGGATACTGCTCTGCTGCCTGGACAGCTTTTGAAATGCAGGCCTCCACATTCTGCTCCTATGCAAACGATAAACCAGCTCGGGATAGGATAGTAGCATAATTAATGCTGGTGATCACAAAGATCAACACTAAGGTCAACTTGGCACTTGTGTGCTGTGGGAAAGTAAGAATGTTAACTTTATTTTCAATGTGTGGCGCTATAGACAATTTCACTGTAGTGTTCTGCTGCACCCCTTGCTCATCATTAAATAGTAATCCATGGTGCCTCACACATTTATAGGGACAATGGCATTGTCCTGAATCAGCTACCATAGAGAAGGATTCCCTATGCCTGGTTTGTATCCAAAGACTATCTATTACCTTTCGTTGACTTCAGCTTAAGCATATTGTTGCTCATACAGTCTTCGATATAAGATACCGTGGTACACTTTTCAGTTAAAGGTTACCACTGGGTGATAACCAACCACGGGTCAGGTATCATCAGTATAATTGTACAGTGTATTATAAAACTATCATAAGGGTTAGTGTCATCCCCAAACTTGAAATTAGACATATAAGGGCCTCATCATGAGTTGGGTGTAGTTGGGCGGAGCAGTAAAATGCGGCACTAATGCTATTACTGCCGCATTTACCGCTCTGCCCAATCTCGAGTTGGGTGGAAAGTGGGAGTTTTACCTCCAGCTTTTTGCTGGAGGTACAAATCTCCTATTTTCGGCGCTATTAGCTCTGCTGCACTTTGAAATTATTCTTTTTGTCCCCCTTCATGAGTAATATAAAATCATCTTTCTTATGGGTATAACACCTATGGGCTAAGAACAACAAGACCTATTCCTTGGTAACTCAGAAACACACTGTGGTGAATTGTTTTCACCATCTGAAAACCCTACTGAAATTCAACCCACAGTAGTCACTACAACAGTTTTCACCTACCATGATTATTGTAATGACCTTTAATTTGGATGCCCACAATGCATCTTAAAATGATGACAGATTGTTCTCTCCTGCTATTAGATATTGGATGCTTGCGCATATCCCGCTGGTCCTTTGCTGAATGTATCCTTCTGAAAACTCCATGCGTGCCTCACTGGGACAACCTAGCTTCCCAACAGTATGGGAGACTCTAAACTCCAGAGGCAATCACTGGCCAGCTTTTTGCTTTTATAGCTACTTTCCATGCTCCATTTCTTCCCTATCTGAACTCCCATTCTGCTTTTCTTTCCTCTCCCGCCAACTCGCTCAGCTCAGCTCCACAAGACCCTTGGGTTTGCTATCAGAAGGAAGGATGAACAGACCACTCCCATAAATATATTGAACTACGATCGTTTTTTTATCTTTACTTAAATAAAGAGTGAGGTTGGCAGGGAGAAGGGTGTACAATAAAGAAAGGGATGTCTACGTGGCATGGCAGGAGGCTGACAATAATTGAAATCAATAAACAAAGGATGGTCATTTTGGCAGTTTGTGGAATGATATCTTTACAAGGATAACCTCCAGTATATAGTGGTGTTCTATATAGTGCTGTTTTATATTCTTTTGAAAATCCACAAGAACATGTTGAATCCCCCTGGCAGGCCCATAGTGTCCCTCTGCGTTTCCATTCTTTAACCCTTGGGCAAGTACATTGACCATTTTCTTAAACCCTTGGCCGCTGATACTCCCACCTACTTGGCAGATACCGCCGAAGCCATTACACATCTAGAAGGTTTACATTTTGATCCCATTAACAACCTTTTCATCACCTTGGTTGTAGAGTCCCTACATTCTAACATCCCCCAAGCTGAGTCACTACCGATCATCAAATTCTTCTTGGACCTTAGAAGTGATACTCAGTTGGTTCAGAGTGAATTTATCGTGGACTTACTCGAAATAGCTCAGTCCAAGAACTATTTCAGATTCAAGGAGAATTTTTATTTGCAAGTTAAGGGAACCACGATGGGCGCTGCATTCGCCCCCAATTATGTGACCTTATTTATGTGGGCTTTTGAAAAGGTCTCCATTTTTGACGACTCCAACCCATTTTTGCAATCGATTATTTTTTACAAGAGATACATAGATGATATCATTATTATTTGGGACAAATCTAGGGAAGACCGGGACAATGATGAATTCTTGACATGGATTAACTCTCAAAATGACCATCTCCGGTTCACTATGTCCTCCAGTAATACATCTATTTCATTTTTGGATCTCCAGCTAAAAATCAAGGATGGAGCCATCGCGGTTGACCTTTACCGAAAAACTACGGATCGCAACACTATTTTACACTAGGATAGCTTCCACCCTCAATCTTTAAGAGAAAGTATTCCCTATGGACAATTTTTGCGAGCCAGACAAAATTGCACAGATAAGAAAGACTTCATTTTGCAATACCATAGAAGAAAAACTATCCCAGAGAGGCTATCCTTCTCACATATTAAGGCAGTCGCACAAAAGGGCGAGATACCAACACTGAATAATACTACTGGCTAAGAACACTCAACACGATTCGAATCAATCACGCATGGTGTGCGCTATGACTTATAGCACACACCATGCCAAAATTAAGAAAGTGATCAGCTAACACTGGCACTTATTGCAAATGAATATGCCAGATCTGGAACATCCCATGTATGCCTTTAAAAAGGGTAGGAACCTCAAGAGTTGGCTCTCTCGTGCAGACAGATCCCAGGCTCCCCAACCTGCTAAGACTATAACTGAGATGTGGGGTATGGAAAAGATCACGGGCCATTACCCGTGCGGACAATGCTGCAATTATAGTTCTACTTCTGCTACCAATACGGTTACCATTAATCACAGGGCATGGAAACTCAAAAACCACACGATGTGCAATTCTAAAAACGTCATTTATGCTGCTACTTGCCCATGTGGAAAAACGTACATAGGCAAGACATCTAGACCCATTAAACTTAGAATTACAGAACATAAGTCCAGAATTAGAACTCGAAATCGCTCCTCTCCATTGGTTGCTCATTTTATAGAACATTCCCATAATTGTGAGGATTTACGATGGTGGTGTCTGGAACGCGTAGGGGGCCCAGATCAATATGCCATAGCCAATAGACTTGCTGCATGTGAGCACTGGTGGATATACAATACCCAAAGTCACACCTTGGGTTTGAATGTCCAAGAAGAATGGCAATCTGTATTTAATTAACAGCTTCTTTTTCATTTACCTTCTATGTTCTTTATATTATTTATGGAGCTGATTATTTACATTTATAGGTTTTTTGTTTTTTGCTTTTTGCCTTTAGCTTCATTCTCTTCAGTTACCATTAACATTCACTTGTCTGTCCTTTCAGTATGCCTACTGTCTCCCATTTCAGAGTCTTTTCATCTCTAGATTTCTTTTAGGTTTATTACTACATTCCATTCATTTGCAGTAGTTTCCAGTCTCTTTCTTCACCTTTTCCTTTTCAATTCTATCAATTTCCGATACTGTACCACGGCACGCGTGGTTCCCAGCATTGTCCAACATGGCGGTGAAGTTTGCCCGTCTGTGTAGCTTTGGTCCTTGAGCTCATTCTAGCCTATTTTGGGCATTCACCTTTGACAGACAGCTATCGATCAGCCTGGCGCTACGTTCCATCTCCCCTCCCCCGCTCGATGTTTGGACGTAGTTACGTCAGGCGCTATACGTCTGCAACGTACATCTAGAGCGAGACACATCGCGCAGACGCAAGTGCGGCGCTTCCGGTTTTCTCGTGCGCGAGTTGGGTCGGCGTTCGTTCCTGCATGATCAGGTAAGCCGGGGACTATTCTTATGAGAATACTACTCTTTGTCCGCTGTGCCCTTTCGGCGCGAATGGAGCTTCTCGACCTTGGGATTCATGTTGTCCAACATTGGGTCCCGTTTGGTCGCTTTGGGACCGTGTTCCCTGGCCATTGTTAGCCTGTATTTAATGCATGCATCTAGTTCGCATGTTTATTACATTATTGTTAGCTTTTTACTGATGTGCCCATTGCAGCATCTGGCGTGCTTGTGGTCCTGACATAGTTCTTCTACTGTTCAATTCTCAATTCATATGCCGTGTTCTTGTTAGAGCCGTCTGGTTACACCTGCACCTCTCACCGCACGTGTATATATCATGGGCTTTTGTCTGTCCCATTTATTTGTGTGCATTAGGTCGTACTGCAGATGTCTGGGAACTCCAGAGATGTTGTCCATCTGTTCCACACGGATTGACCTAATCACAGTCTCTATTGCAGCCTTACTCTTGACAGAGATTTTGTCACTGCGAGCTGCTTAACGTTATACTTTTAAACGTTAATCTCCATCATGTGTATGAGTGACCATATTTAGAGGTGAGTTGTGTGCTCCCCCATCTAATGGGTTTTCATTTCAAACACTATTTTTCTCCCTTGACTCACTGAAGGTGGAGCGTCATATTCGTTCATTCATTCATTCACTTATTCATTTATTTTTGTCTATGGGCTTTATTATTCATGTGTATGTATAGGTTTAACCTTGACCTTAATTTTCCGTTTTTTTTGTTGGTTAGATTGACTCTTCTTAGAGTTTTGGATTTCTTGTTAACTCTGGAATCATGTTTTGACCATTTAGATACATGGCAATTCATAAATTAAGTTTTATTCTGACACCTTGCCTTACAGACCTGATTTTTATGAGATCTTCCCTTGGTGTGGCTGAGCTGTTATTTCCTGGATTTATTGACAGGCCTTTGTGACCAGCCCCCTCCAGAGAAGAGATTATGGTAATTACCTCTTCTCCCCTCATATCACTCGACATGTCTTAACCTACGGTTTATGGTTACACCCCTGCTTGTTCATTTGTTCAGATCACCAAACTTTTAACAATTTTAACTTTGTTATTCACAATGTTTTTCTCTTTTTCTAATATATATATATATTTTTTCTACAGGGACCAACTTTACGTCGTATCCTATTACATATGTGAATGTTTTTAGCTTGACCTGAGTACGTTCATTAAGATGATGATTAATGACCCTGAAATCATCCAGTTTATGGGAATGCTTTGTCCTGATGAAGATGGATTTCATCTGCACTTTTCCGCAAGATGTATTTCTTCCATCGAAACTACAAATCTTTAATGATGCCATGCTTTCTTTATTACTAACCACCTCTTGCATGACATCGTAGTAGTTGACACATAGCATCCCTAACTTGTATTTTTATGTGTATGTGTTTTAGATGTGTTTTTTACTTTGGTATTGAGTTTTTTCTAGTTATTGTTCCTCATGTTTGCTGATTATTACAATCAATTCTATTTTGACTCTTTGCATTGTGTGGAATGTGCCATTAATTTGCTATTTGCACATTTCAATTACCTTTGGGTCACTGTGGGTTTCCCCGGTCGAGTGATCCCCTTCACTCATCTAGGGACACCCTCTAGTCATCCTTGTGTTTACATTCGGGATTTATTAAGATCGATTTATTTCCCATTGATATTTTCTTGAGGTTTATAATTGGCACTAGCACTTTACCGCAGTATGCACTTTATTTATTTAATTGCACGATACAATTTCATGCATTGCACAAATATTGTAGACTATTTAATCTCTTTTTAACATATTGAAATAAATGTATAAGAAATTTAATAAACATGTTATCCTTTATTATGTGTTGATCGACGTATGATGATCCGACTTATGACCAGTAATACTGTCTCCATCCCTTATACGGTAGGATGATGTTCTTGAAGTGAATTCATATTTTGGTTTCCGCTGACTTGACCTCTGTTCATAATGTTCCTTCTTTTTTTGTGCAGAGAAAAAGGTTAAATGCCATGTTGGTTGAGTTTTAAAATCACATATAATCCAAGTTTTGATATGCTTTATTGGACTGAAAATATTGTACTGAGATAGATGGTAAAATGCACAATCTTGTGTATGTAGTTCTATAGATATATTCACCAGATGGGGTGGGCACATGGACATATATTTTACCTAGGAAATATAATTCTGTGCTTTATATCACATGCAAAAGGTGCCAACACATAAGCCCTGCATTAGCTGTAACACCACCACCCGCCCCCCGACCAAACAGTACAGATACTAGGGATATACAAATAAAAATGGTCCAATTTTGTACACACCTCATCCAATGCAAGAAATACCCACAAGGTTGCCGGGAGCGCCGTGAAAGAATGATCCTGCATAGATGCACCATTTCAAACCGCAACACGGAAATGCTAACTGGTAAACACATCACCCAGGACCGCCACACACCGCAGGACCTGACACTGATGGTACTGAAAGGCGGCCTCTTCCATACCACACAAAGAGATCATGGGAGTTAAGTTACTTGCAGATGCATAATCAAGAAAATGGCAATTTGAACATAGAAATGGGATTTATGTCATGCTCACAACCTTTGAGCCTCGGAGTATCACATCAACGACATTTATAGTGGCAGGAGAAAACCTGCTGTTGCCATCTCTCACATGCAGCTTTTGGACAAAATGTTTCAGAACACTGAATGAGTGAGGAGACAGGAGGCAAATATGGCAACTTTTGACTAAGCTCAAATGATTGGTACCTAGTATCGGTATTGAGCAAGCGGGGTACACAGAGAACCGTGCCATTTACCAATTTAACAGTGGTTACATATTTTGGTATTTGCCACTTACTATGGAAGCCAGAAAGGCATTGTGATGCATGGGGCACTGGAATATAAATGGACATTGCAACTTGTAAGCTTTGGGAATACTTCTGTATTGGTACCGTCCTCTGCAGACCAGCAGGTGTACGTGCCCCTGGTTGACCTACTGTTTAATCCTAGCACAGCATGGAGGTTCCATTAGCATGCACCTGTCTCTGAGACAATGCCTGTTTCAACAGGCATGTGCAGTGTGTCTTTCTTAGGTAGGAATGGGCATTCTCATTACTGAAGGTTATTTTTTGGGTGTAGATGCCAGGAGCATGTAGACAAAAATTGTATTTGGAAAAACTGAAGGCTAGCTGAAGCATTGGAATGTTTTAGACTATTGTACATGCAAACTCTTTTATACAACATTTTTTCAAAGAGAAAGTCTTTGAATTTTTCATTTTGGAATTTCATAACAATGACTTCAATATTTATTTCTTACTGGATCCACTTATTAGGCTCATTGTGCTTAAGTGTTTGCACTCTTTACATGCAAAACATTGGTTTGAATAACGTTCTCTGCTTAAACTTAAAATGTCGTTTGTCAGCACTGGAGTTCAAAAATGTTTCCTAATGGGTGCGAGTATGTTTTTGATTCCTATCCCAGATGTATTACCATACATATAAAGGGGTCGTCGTTAATGAATTCCTTGCATACCGCTTCCTGCAATCAGTGGGGCTTTCTATGTAAAAGGTGTGTTTAGCTCTGTATGTTTTTAGTGGTTGCCTATTTGATCGTTTGACCTGTTTGAGAAATCTATGGGACCGCAAATGTTTATGCATCTTTCCATCTCAGCGTAATATTTTTCAGTTAGTTCAAAAAGAACTATCAAAACTTGGATTTTATTTGATTATTCACTTTTACATTATTCTCTTCCAAGGATTGGCCAGGTTTCTCTGTTTCAAATTCCCAAATTAATCAATGGGTTCCTCTTTACACAAGCCCTATGCCCAGGTTAAAATGAGCAAACACATTCACGACCCAGTGTAATACTGGATCAAAATAAAAGGGAAGATTCTCATGTAATATCTGATCTTTTATTTGTTTATTTATTTAATAGATGTTTGACTTAACATAAATTTTTCACCCGTATCAAAAAGACACATCACAAAGAAATGTCATCCACATTATCATTTACATTTACATTTCAAATTAAACATAGCACGTTAAAAATCCAGATGTAACAATTAAACATGTCATAATAGAGAAATGATAAAACAATTCAGATATTCAGTAGTCTTGTCTTAGCTAAGAGGATGTACTGCCTTAATTCCATTCCAATCCCTATTTTAATCAACATAAAGATTCAGGTTGTTCCTAAGAAATTGTCAATTGATACACTCACTCACAGCTTCAGGGTGCTTATGGGACTCAGCACACTTCTTTACTTGGCATTCAATCCAGAACCTGATCCATCCTATCTAGCCTTGTGACACACTTTTACTGGGGCAAGATTCAGATTCGGCCCAAAAAACCCTCTTGTCCCTGGTTACTCCTTGAGAAATTATCATTGCAAACATTGTGCAGTTTTCCCTCTCCAGTGGAAAGGATTTCCCACCCCCAGTAAGTGTAAACCCACAGAGGTCTGCCTCTCAGACCTGAGCCACAGGCTCCTCTCAGATGGTCAGGGATTGAAAATAAAACTTCCTTTCAGCTCTGGTGTCTTTGCAGCTTCCACAAGGATACAGCCCCAATTCCTTTTCTATTCCACATCATTATCCCCTGACTCTGTCCAGGTTCTGGGTCAAGGCCCCCAGCAGGCTCCTTACTCAATTCTCTCAATAATCAACTCTCTCACAGTATGGCCTAATTGGCTCAGCCTATTTATGTTTCTCAATGCTCTTAACGTGTGGCTTGCTCTCTCCCTCTTTTTCTATTGCTCCTCTCACTTCCGCAACACCACCTTCCTGTCGGTGCGTCTTTAACCCATGAGTAATCAGATGTTGGTTCTGTCTTAATAAATAAATTTGCTTCCAGCTCCTGTTCCTGATGATTGAAATTGGGCATCCACAACCTTGCATCACAGACGTTGGACGACCCCCTGCTCTTTCTTTGAGTGTTCTCAATAACTGTATCTGCTCCTTAAAACCATTTATTTTTGTGTGGTGCATGAGTGCTCAGATATTCGTGATTGCAAGTGTATGCAGCTTCCAAGCTTTGGTATCCCTCCTTGGGGGCATTGTAAATGTATATTCGAGCTCCTAAAGCATGTTCCTGAGTTTTGTGTCTGCTCTGTGAAATGTAAATGGTGAGAATTGGCAAGTCACTCACTCAACAGGACCCCGAATTCCCCTTTGGCCACACCCTGTCTGTTTTGTCATTTTCCATGGATTACCTTTACAGGACATTTCTCTGTCCTGGATATCCCCCTTACTCAGGGATATCTGATGCCATGTCCCTCTCATGGGAGTTTCCCTTTCCAGAGTCCCATGGGGAGTGTGTGGTCCTGTCTGAAAGCTGAACCATGATCCAATCAGTGAGCTGCGCTGAGTAACAAAAACAGCTGTGTTTTGGCACTGCCCTTCCACTGAGGTCCACAATCTACTGGGAGCTGAGATCATTACCTAATTATTGCACCCAGGCTGTACCTGGACCTTGCTGAGGAACAGAAATACTGTTGTTCCACCTCACTTTTTCTTCCCCTTTTCAATCCTCACTGCATATATTCGTAAGTAGTAGTGACTTGGAATTTCCTCTGAAATCACTCCCTAGCTGACGTCCCTTTCAAATCTCTCTCCCTTCCAAGCTCCACTATCCCTCCTGCTCACATTCTTCCAAGCCCATTGTCCCGTAACATTTCATTGCTACGGGGTGAGGAGAAAGGGAGTTCCACACTTTAACTTCATCACATTACGTTGCCCTTTACAAATCCCCAACAAAAGCATGATACATAAAAATACATTTTCTTTTTTTGAAAGATTTTATTTATCATTTTTGCAATTAACAGTAAAACAATAAAAAACTTAAAATTAAAGAGCAATGATTCATATACATTACGGGACTGAGTAGATCAACAATTAGCCAAACCCCACCTCTAGATCCAATGAATAAATTGCATATACGTAAACTCGATCAGTGAAAAGTACTGTAACCATTGTGCTTTAACAGTGCGTGCTGGGTATTTCTCGAAGAATTCATGCACAGGGAGCCACATGATGATGTGCCTAGGCAGGCAACCATGGACCACAGCGCAGACCTTTGCCGCAGCTGCAATCTACCAAATCGTATGCCACCAGACAGTGACGCGTGGCTCTGTTTTTCCCTTTCCAATTCTTGGCGAGTGCTATACGTGCAGCCAATAACAAGTGGGTAATAATGGACGCTCTGAGGCCCCGCAGGGGGTATAGTGAATCCTGTGACTCACTGAGGAGCACCACTACCGGATTCAATGGTAATGAGGAGTAATTGATTTCCCCTACAAGGGTCAAGACCTCTTGCCAGACAGTTTGAGCTTCCCTACTGAACCACCACAAATGTAGGAAATCCCCATTCTGACCACAGCTCCTCCAGCAGAGGGGGAGATCGATTAATCTATCCTATGAAGTTGGGTGGGATACAGATGCCAGATGTACAGCACCTTGTAGGCATTTTATTTATACGTGGCACAGCGGGACGAGGTCGCCGTTCTCTGCCAAATCCACCCCCAGGACTCCTCTTACACCGGCTGACCCAGGTCTTGTTCCCACTGTCTCATGTATGTGAATTTGGAAGAAGGGTCAAACCTGTCCAGGAGTTTCAGATTCTAGAAATGTTCCCCTGAGGGTCACCCTCTTATAGTGTTTGTTCCAATGACATGAGAGGTCTTGTAAATGCCACCTATGTCTTGGGATTAGTGATCCAATGCAGGAGTTGGCAATAATAAATGTGCTCCGCCTCGGAGATCCAAAACAAGTTTGTGCCAACCTCACACGTGAGGGGTTATTCCATCCCGATATAATTGCTGCAGTCTAAGTAGGCCTCCCTTTGCGCCAATGCGCAAAGGTGCCTGCCATCAGGCCTGGAGCAAAGCAAAGGTTACCTGAAATTGGCGATAAAGGACCAGCCCACATCGAACTTCCCAGCGTATGACCACCCTGTCCCAATTTGATAGCGAGGCCCGGGTTGTTGATAAGAGAGGACCACCATGCATGCAGCCCGCCGATTCCATTTGTGGAAGGTCCTGCAAAGGAAGGTTAGGAACCAATGGGTCCTTGCCCACCCAGAGGGCCCCCACCCCTTCCTCACACCAGGAAAATATCCTTGCGATGTTGGCCGCCATTATAAAGCTCTGAAGGATAGGGAGACCAAGATTCCTACAGTATTTGTTTGAACGAAGTGCCTGTCTACGGACACTAGATTTGCTCCCTGTCCATATGAAATTCAATACATTCCAGTGTAGCGTCTAGAGAGGTGCCCTAGGTATGAGGACCAGCAATACTGAGGTATGATAAAGAAGTCTAGGGACTATGGGCCTCATCACAAGTTTGGGGGTATCAGGGAGCATATACCGCTGAGCAGTATTTGCGTTAACGGCATGATTTGTGGCGCAAACAATGCCCCATCACGAGTTGGCGGGCACGCACACACGGACCTGGTGTTAACGCAAATAGCATCTGGCGGTAACAGTGGCTGTGAACCCGAAAACTCAATGCACATTGCGTTACCGTTGGCGTCCTGCGCTACTAGCACATGCTTATAGCACCGCAGGAAATGCATCACCGCCGGAACGTGAAACAAAGCGGCCGGCCAATTTGGAAATCACAATCTCCCCAAAATCACAGCCTCTGGATGCCACCCACGCCCAAAAACCCTGGAAAATGAGCGTGTCAGGGGCCAGTCTGCCCTGTACAGGGTGCGTAAACCGAAGTTTTCTGACTCAGAACTGGCGATATTGGTGGAGGAGGTCATTTCCCTCCAGGATGATCTCTATGGCCCACAACAAAAAAAGACGGGCTCGTAGCAGATCTGGAAATCCATCAGCCAGAAGGTGACAGTGGCGGGCGGTGTCCCCAGGGATGTAGAGGACTGTCGCAAGCGACTCAATGACCTGCGGGTCTGTGTTCAGGGCCTCTGGCCCAGCACAGGAGTGAGTCCATGGTGACTGGTGGAGGGCCACCACCACCACCCCCAGACGTGACACCATGGAAGGAGTAGTGCACCATCCCCATTGACATAACTTACATTGAGGGAGTGGGAGGAGCGGAGGTAGGCACTGACACCCAAGATGTTGCAGGTGGGTCACCCCCTCTTGCAAATAGCATTGTGACTAGTCCATCAGTCCATTCCCGGTGTGAATGTTCCACATCGGGGCACTTTGAGTGGGTGCAATGGGTGTGACGGACCACAGCCACCCACAACTGGACCCTTGTACTAGTGCACCCAAGCGATCGCAGGTATGCAGACTAGTCCGTATTACATCCAATGGACAAATGGAAGCACCATTACACACACATCCATGGCGTGGGTACAGCAATGTCAGGTGTGCATGTGTTTTACCAACCAACCCACACTGACAGCTGTGCTTTCACATTAGACACGTGATGCCATCCCAACAGGTCACCCATCCCTACCCATGTTGTATTCCCCAGCAATACCAACATTGTGAATACTAAACAGGTTATGCCCAAGCACGATTGAAACTGCCCCCCACCTATAAACCATGAAATGCATGAAACTAATTTTAGATGCCCTGTCCTCATACCATACCCTATGTACCTTACAGGCACGCAGACATCATTGGAGGGTAACGTGGAGGACGAGGAGGCAGGCCCATCCCAGGCCTCCACCAGCACCCCGCAATGCACCCGGCATGATATGCCAAGGCAGAGGACACACCCCACCCTACCCCACCGCACCAAGGGCTCACAAGCTCAACTGCTCCAAGTCACCAGGGGCTCACCATCTCAACGGCCCCAAGCCACCAGGGGCTCACCAGCTCAATGGCCCCAAGCCAGCAGGAGCTCACAGATGTAGAGGTTGCCACCAGTGCAACCACCCCAGAGGACGGCAAATCATCCTGTGAAGAGCAGCATGGCATACCTGTGTTGACACCAATTCACAGTCCGGAGCAGCAAATGGCCACACCCCAAGGGACCCCGGAGCATGTGCAGAGTCCAAGCCATCACCTCCATGTCTGTGCATGCCGCCGTCGGGCACACACACCATTGGCGGATGAGGACACACCCTCATATGGGTCACCTGCTAGCAGCCCCTCCATCCAAGACAGCAACATTAGACAGGCCACCATGACAAGCAACAGCACCCCCACTGCCCCATGTAAACCTGCCAGGCAGAGCAGCCCGACATGTAACACAGGCACAGCAGTCATGGCATGCCTGGATGTGATTGAGGCACTCCAGATGCAGATCGAGGGCATGGCAGTCCAACACAACTGCCACATCAAGACCATCAGCAGTGCGATTCGGGGGGCAGCAAAAGCCATGGTGCGGGGCAATGCCTGCACCCGTAAAATGGTGGAGGAATGTACTGCGTCTCTCACAGGGTTTGGGCAGAGAGTCCGCACACTATGCGAGGTGCAATCTGCGCATGCAGAACAGATGCGTGAGGCCAATAACTTCCTCTGCCAGCAGCTGCAGTTGGCTGCATTGCTGCCATCAATCTCAACAACCCCCACCGAGTGCTCCACCGGTCTTGGAAAGCAACAATGTCCTTCCTAGATGGACAATGCACTGTTGGCCTGAAGGCTGGGCAAATGAACCCATATGCACTGTGTTGGGGAGGGTGGAATGTGTGCTGGGTAGTTGGTGGGGGAGGGGGTAATGTGTGCTGGGGAGTTGTGGGGGGAGGGAGAAATGTGTGCTGGGGAGTTGGTGGGGGGAGAGGGGAATGTGTGCTGGGTAGTTGGTGGGCGGAGGGGGTTTGTTCTAAACAAACTAAAGCCTGTTGAAACTTGACACAAAGCTTGGACGTTCATGATTGTGTTGAAGTGCTTTTTATTTGACAAGCGATCTTTGTGACATGTACCCATCCACCAAAACAAAAGAAAATGTCACTCAATGCCTGTCTGGCCAACCTCCTCCCCCTCAACCCATCCCTGTGTGAATTAGCACCAGGAATGGGCACATGGTCATCATTACTCCCATCCCCTGCCTGTTGCGCATCATAGTCGGGGGTAGTGGCACATACCTACGGCAGCAGATGTTGTGCAACATGGCACAGGTAAGTACAAGTTTTCCAACCTTATCTGGAACATACTTCTGTGCCCTTCTGGTACAGTGTAGGCACCGGAACGTGCCTTCAACAAACCAAATGTCCTTTCCACACATATGCGGTTACGATTGTGGGCAATGTTATATGCAAGCTCTATGTGAGTTTGTGGATTCAGCACAGGGGTCATCAGCCATTCGAGCTGCGGGTATCCGGAATCACCTGCCGAGGATAAAATGTGTACATTGGGCCAAGGTTGCTTCACTGGGTATGCAAGGGATACGTATCAATACACTATGCACTGTGATCCTCTATGTGTGCAACGGGTACATGCAATATCATTGGCAGATTGGTATACATCCATCCATCATCTTTAGGGACATGCATTATCCGACCCCTACATGCAGCCTGTGTCATTGAGTAAGGTGATCTGTGGCCAGTTACATTTGCATGCACTTGGTGTTAATGGAATTGCAGCAGTGGATGATGAACTATATGTATGGATATGTGTGGAACACTCATGCTGAACAAGTACCATCATGTTACCACTTGTCCTTTGATTACGGTCTTTTCATGTGCCCCTGCAATGTGTGTCTCTTGTAGCAAACCTTCAACATGCACAACCCCGTGGGTTTGATTGGCACAGTGGTGCATCCATTATGTCAGGATGAGGCTCCTGTCATGTCTGCCTGTTCACGGACAATGTCTATTTGTAATGGGTTGCAGCTGTCTCTGTGGCTGGTGTGGTGTTAGATACATGGCACATTATTTTGATTTTTTTCATGCATGTTAATGGGCATTCAGGGATCAGTCTCTCAGGGATGTTCATGGTTGTGTATTTTCCAGATCGTCTACAGTGGTTTTGTGTATGGTTTTTGCATCGATCTTGCTTAGCATTCCTGTGTGGTGCCCTGGGTGAGGTTGCTCCTGGGTGTCAGGGTGAGAAGCAGCACTGCAACACAAACAAGGCGCATTGTGGTTGTGTTTCCATGAGTAATGGTGAATTCACAAGTGTGTGCCCATGACCTACTGTGGGTTCCGGTGTGGTGGCCGTGTGCAGGTATCCTTGTGTGCCACACATACATGGAACTGTTGCTGTGATGGTGCTGGCTGTGTCTACTGGTGGCATGCTAGGATTCCTGTGGGTCTGCCCCCCCTACATTTTGTGTAGTTTGGCATGCATTTCAGGCAGGGTTTGTACTCACCCACTATCCATGATCGTTGGCCTCCGTGCCTCTCCATGTAGGCTGGCAGTGTGCTATTGCGCAGCACCATGGAGCTGTCGGTGGACCATGGGTAGCGAGCACAGCAGTGGCTAGTAGTCAGGTCTGGGCTACAGGTCATCTGCACATTGATCGAATGGAAATGCTTCTGATTCTTGTAGGCTGCCTCATGGTACCTGGGTGCTACCAGTGCAACATGTGTACAGGCTAGGGCTACAAACACGTATGGGACTTGGGCAATAGCATTGTACTGTGCCTTGAATTAGTTAACCTGTGCCTGGGTGGTGGGGAATGCTATGTGTTCATTCACATGGCGCAGAATTGCATCCAGCACCTGGCCCAGCACAGCACTGAAAGTGGACTGGGCCATACCATGCATCATGGCAACTGTGTGTTGGAAGCTGCCAGTTCCAAGGTATTGTAGGACTGACACAAGCTTCACGAGTGGGGGCACAGCGGTTCTCATGGCAATCCGGCTAGCTATGTCACCTTGGATTGTGTCCAGCAAGTGGGTGATGGTTGCCCTGTCCAGCCTGTCCTCAGATACCAACTGACCATCAGTCAGGGCCCAGGGTGTTGTCCTGACCCTGGGGTTGTCAGGCCTCTGTAGCTCCTGGCACAGCATGTAGAGGTTCACATCAAGGCTCCCAACTCCAAATGGCAACATGGTGTTGGGAAGGGTGTGTGGGGACATGGGTGGGTCTTTTGTAGGCCTCTTGTGTGCATTGTTTCCACCTGGGGCTTTATTGCTGTCTCCTCCCTGCTCCTAATTGCAACATGGTGTTGGGAAGTGTGTGTGGGTCTTTTGTAGGCCTCTTGTGTACATTGTTTCCACCTGGGGCGTTATTGCTGTCTCCTCCCTTCTCCTAATTGCAACATGGTGTTGGGAAGGGTGTGTGGGTCATGGGTGGGTCTTGTGTAGGCCTCTTGTGTGCATTGTTTCCACCTGTGTCTTTATTGCTGTCTCCTTCCTGCTCCTAATTGCAACATGGTGTTGGGAAGGGTTAGTGGGGGCATGGGTGAGTCTTTTGTAGGCCTCTTGTGTGCATTGTTTCCACCTGGGGCATTGTTACTCTCACATGTGTTCTTTTACCTCTAGAATTTGGCCAGGGGTATTTTCAGCGGTATTAGCAATGGTTTTCCGGTGCTGGAAGCCCCAACACTGTACTTGTGATAGGTCTCTAATAGTGCGTTTGGTTGTCAGCGCTATTACAGCTGGCCATGTTACAGCTGGCTGTAATAGTGCCCAACTGGAATTACGCAGGCTGGATTGCAGTCGTGATCCGGCGGAGCGGTATTGCCGGTGCTAATACTGTTACCGCCTGATTTAAGGGCTTCCGACCAACTCATGATGAGGCCCTATGTTCATTTTAACCACTGCACCATGCCCAGCCAAGATATCTCCTGTAACTCCCAACTTGCCAGGTCATCTGCCAGGGTCCTGAACAAAGGCACAACGTTCATCCTACATAAATCCACGACCAAAGGGGTCAATTTTAGCCCCAGGTAATAAAGTTCAGTGTTGCTCCATCTAAATATTCCCGCTTGACGAGTGCCATATTTTCCAGTGACTCTGAGACATTCAAGCCCATAGATTTCTATTCCTACTTTCTCCTCATTTCGCACCTCCCTAAAGTCTCTCCTTCTCCACCCCTGCCTTGAAACTCCCTCCCCTTCCTGCTCCCCCTCCTTTCTTTCACCTTTCCCTTGATTCCCTCCCTCCACTCCCTACCACCCTTCTCTCACCCTCCCCCCCTTCCTCCTTCTCCTCCCCTCCTCTACTCTCCCTCACATTCCCACTGCTTTTCTCTCCCTATTCCCTCCAGTCTTATTGCTCTTCTTAATGGTTTGTTAATTGATTGATTCATACTGTAATTTGCTTCTACCGTTATATTGTTATGTTATGTTCTTTGTATCAAGTTGTTCAATTGTGCAGCGCTTTGGCGTAAAGCGCTATATAAACTAATAAATGCACATACAAATACAAATACAAATTTCTCCAGATTGACCGTGAATCCACAGGCATCCCTGTAACACCTCCATCTCCCCATTACTGCCATGAGGGCCTTGTGCATGCCAGACATCAGTAATAAGATATTGTCCGCATAGAGGGCTGCTTTATGTTCTGTCAGCCCCATGCAGACTCCTCTGATTTGCAGGTTGGAATGAATACAAGAGGCCAAAGGCTCCACTACCAGTGCAAAGATGAGAGGGGACAAGGGGCAATGCTGACATGTCTCGCCTAGTGATAGGAACATAGCGTGAGTAATTGCCTTTTGAGGGAGATTGGGTGGTAAGAGCCGCAAAGAGCGGCATCCCAGGCCGGCTTAACCGTTTAGAAGAGGTACAATTCTCCTATCGACTGCGTCACCACCTGCAATGCGAGGAACGAGTTAAATAGAGATGACAGGAGGGCCAGTAATTGTGCCTTAAAGGTTTTGTATAAAGCTGGCGTGAAACCATCATGCCAGTTAGACTTTTGATTGTAGAGGGAGCCATTAGCATGCTCCCCCTCTCCTGTGATAAAGGGCATTCCAAGGAAGTCCGACTTTCCGCTGAGAGCTGGGGGCGGGAAGATTGGGCTAGAAAAGAGGTTTGATTCTCCGTCTCAGAGGGCTCTGACCCAAGCAATGCTTTGTAACAATCCATGAGCGCCCCAAACTTCTCTGAATATTTAAGAACCCCCTTATTGTCCCTAATCCCCTGGGCGCTATTCCTAGTTTTCTGTTTCCTCAATTTATATTCTAAGAACCTGTTGGCTTTGTTTGATAGAGAGCAAAAGAACTGTCTTGCTCATTTTGGGGAATTGGCCGTTTTGGAAGCCATCAAGAACTCCAGGTTAGCTCTGGCCAACCTCCACTCCCTCAGCGCCTCTCAGGTCTTATCACCGGCATGCACCATCTCCCGATCTCTCACCTGGGTCTCCCAAATGCGCAGTGGAGCGGCTAATAAACTATCCCCTCACCACCGCTTTCATAACATGCCACACAACCTCGTGTGACATCACGTCCCCATTCTTTTCTGTGAAATAATTAGCAATAATTGTGTCCATTTCCCCTCGTATCCGAGAATCCTGGAGGAGATGATCATAAGGTCTCCATTCACGCTTGGTTTAAGGTTGGGGCCTGAGGATCTGCAGATATAGCATCACCAGAGAATGGTTAGAAAACAATCTAGGGTCTAAAACAGCATTGGAAGTGAAAGGGACCAGAGAAGCTGACACCAATAGGAGGTCGATACAAGAAAACCATTTGTTTACCCTTTGAGTAAAATGTGCACTCTGCCTCCCCCTCATGGAGAAGCCTCCAGACATCCACTATGTCTAGCCCCGTAGAACCCTCATTAAGGCCAATTAACTTTTATAATCTACTGGCAATGGGGGCAACGCCTTATCCACGGTTGGGTCTGGAACAAGATTAAAGTCCCCACCCAAAAGTAATCCACCTACTGTGAATTCCACCAATATAGGGAGGAGAGATTCCAAATATTTGTGCTGATGTTCATTGAGGAGGTAAAGTGAAGCCTGAGTCATCGGTCGTCCGATCACCAGGAGGTATCTACCCTCCGAATCTCTAAGAATTCCTCTTGCCTCCCTTGTGAGAAAAATACCCCCCCCTCTTTTTTCCCTGCAGAAGCGAAATATTGCCTAGGAAAGGCCTTGTATTTCCTTCAAAGCACATCCCCCAGGCGCAGGTGAGTATCCTGAATCATTGCAATAGCTATCTCAGATGTCTGGAGCCTCCTCAAACAACAATCTCCTCTTAACTGGGGAGTTCAGCCCTTGTACATTAAGAGTCGCTAGCTTAAACAGTTCGCCTCCCCATCATCAAAAGGGTACTGGTGTAATCCTGCCCATAATCCCATAGACAACTGAGCCCCCATGCTACACCCCTGAACACTCAACTGTTGTAAGACTGAACAGAGAAAGAAACACCCCCTCCCTAACAGCTTGTATCACCCCCACCCCCAATCTCCTCCAACAAAAGGTGCCCTCCATTGCCTCACGGCTACAGGAGGGGTAAGGCCAGGTCCTTTGCAGATAATGCCCAGATCAGCAAGGGCCATATGACCCTAAAATTGTGAGTTTGGAGCAGCCACCTGGCCTTTGGGGTACCTGTGAAGTTGTAGCATGGAGCCTTCGTGATTTAGAGATGACAATTCTGCAGGGACCGTGGTCTCAACGACTCAGGAGACACTGGGGACCTGCTCCCGCACCAGCAGTATTTCTGCGGTTTCTTGATCTCCTGACCTGCGCCCAGGCTGCCACATGAGCAGGGTGATCAGATGAAGGGGCATCCCCCTATGCTCCTCCAAGGATGAGGAAGGGCGGGAGGGCGGATTCATTATAAGCATATCTCTCCCGTTCCAAAGTGAAGATCAGGGTGCATGGGACTCCCCAGTCGATTCAAGCTCCTCCACCCAGCTCGTTAGTTGGAATAAGTTGTAGGAGTATTCACAAGCACTATCTCTAGTTAGTCGATACAGTTCTCCGCCAACTCCACTCACTTGTCAATCTCTGACACCTTATGGGCAAGTTCTTCTATGGCCACCTGGATCTCTTTCTTAATATCCATAACCATTTGCCGCAGGTCCGTCCGGATGGCAAGGACTGGCGGGTCTACCACTGCGCACTCTGTGCCATCAACATGCACCTGTACCTCAGCCTGTAGCTTCCGGCTCCTGGTCTTCTCTTGGCTATGTATGAGTGTGAGCACACCATACCCTTTGCCGCTTTTGGGTGTTTTCCCTACCAACTTGGGACACTGGGCCAAACAACGTATGCATACACAGTCTCAGCCTGGAGGATGAATGGTAAGACTGCAATACACTCAGAAATAGGTGCACAGAGCACAGGAATGAGCCAAGGGCAGTTATGAGCAGCTCTGGGTCTTAGATGCATGTTGGGCACACCAAGGGGCTCTGCCAGCCTTGCCAAGAATGTGAAACACTGTAGGTCATTCCTGTCCAGGGTGCAACACCCACCTTACACCCGACATCCAGGAGACCTAGCCCAGGGAGCAGATAGGAATTTTAGGGCCTCAATGCAGGCTGGGGGATCACAGGCCCCCCTTCTTATTTGCTGCAGACAGATGGGCTCTGGGCCCTGGCAACACAATGGAGGGCCCCACTTGCCTCAGGGTGCCCCCACAGCCGATTTGGCAGTTAATGCTCCGCAGGCCCGCTCCTCGAATAGGACACCACTATTTCCCAGACCATGAGGAAGCTCCGTCGCCAGGACAGCTAAAGTGCAGCTCAGTGGGGGCACCCACACCAAGGCCCCACCGAGCATTGGGTGGGTCCGCCCATCTCCGTACCTGCGCCCATGAGCTGACAGCTCACCATAACAGAGGCTGACTGAGGTGCCAGGTGCACCCTTCTCTGTGAGAGCAGTCTGTGAGTCATTGCTTCCTGGGGACCGGCGCACTTCAGTGAGCCGCAGGTGTCATTTTCTCTGGAAGTCATTGGAGCGCAGGCACCAGACAAGCCCAAGAACACCCTCGGATCATGGAGCCCCCATTGAATGCTACAACTACGACTTGGCCATGCCCCCAAAAGTACATATTCTATGCAGAGGTTGGTTGACTGACGGATGCATTTGTGTATAATATGCTGTTCGATATTGCGCCATGTATGAGCTCCATAGTGGCAGAGATAGTGAGCTAAGGTTAGTTTATTCTTTAAATACTTTAAAGAATCACTAACATAATTTCAAGCACATAATTTAAGATTATGTGGCGGTTACCTTGCTGGATGATAAATCTCAAGCCTGAAGTGCACCCTGGACAAATGCCTTTCATATCAATGCGTTATGGTACTTTACATCTCTTCCCTGCAAGACATCTGGGCCACTTAGGTAATTTTTTACTGGTATTTGGGAAGAATGAATTTCTCTTCTTGGTATGGCCGTTTATGTGTCAGGCAGCCATACCCCTTTGTCACCAAAGATTTCTTGCCCCCTTTTGGCTCTGGTGGAAAGTCCTGGAATCAGCTAACCAGTTTCACAGCTCAGAGAAGATTCCAGTTTCTATTTTTCTGACACTGGCGTAAAGGTCAATATCCAAAAGCTGGAATTTAAGCAACTTGTGTCCACATGGCCTCTCTATGCATGAGTCCAACCAGAAGCAGTATGATGATTATGGTGAGAGAGAATACAGGGGGGCTCATTACAAGGTTGGCAGCAACCCTGTAACACTATTTTCCCCGCCTGATATTCCAGTGCTACCGGAATATCATAAGTGGCAGCGGAACGGTAAATCCCAATTTCCACGGAGTCCCTTATGAAATGGTGACACGGAAGCCCCGGCACCGTTGCTAATGGTGCCAGTGTTTATATGACAACCATGCGGATAGGGGCCTGAAAATACAGCAGGTTAGGCCTGCTGGCGGATCTGTGGCCCCTACCGGCATTGTTATGGCAGTCTGGAAAGGGTGCCGGTATGTTGCTACCAGCACCCTTATTTCCGGACTGCCATACTTGTAATGAGGCCACAAGGGAAATTTCCCACACAATATCTCCTACTGCAAGAACACCTGCAGGCTTGTCGTGTGCAGCATTCAGCCTGCAACCAATGCCAACCCTCGAGCACACCTCCATTGTAGTAACCCCCTTGGAGCCTGAGGCAAACCTTAAAGACTGCTTCCCCCTCGGGTGTCACCAATGAAGTACAGTGTTGGTCCTGATGAAGGCAGACATATCCATACAAGATGCCGAAATGTACAGCCCCATGCATTTTGATTAATTCTTGCATGTTTTGGGCTGCGCTTCTGTTATATTTACTCCTACGTAGATCCCTGAACTGTTTGATTATATCTATGTCACAACCCGAGAAGTCAAACTCATTAGTTGTTCGTTAGAGAGGCAAAATACATTGAAATGTCTATAACAAATTTGATGTTATGCTAACTGCCTTACTGTTTTTGGGAATCACACGTATTTACAGATTTCCCTTTTTTGTAGTTTTCACTCTCTCGTTGTTTCACTGAAACACTGAGAGTACTTCTTCCAGGCTTTGCCGGCACCGAGATTCAATACATATTTTTTTTTTCTTTGTACAAATCTTGTGTCTAGAAATATGTGACAAATGTGTTTTTTCATTGTACATTCAATACATGTATTTGATATAGCTAAAGATAAAGTATGACTTTTTCTGTTCAAACTATATACAGAATAGTCCTGAGTGCTCCCCAAAAATGTAGGAAAGATACCTGTAAATTACCTTTATTGACTGCTTGCATTAAGGTCTAAATGTAGTGATTTAATTTGTTGTAGAAATACTTTCTGGTTTTCCTGTCAGGACATTTTGTTGTTGAAATGCAACCTTTATTGAGTGGCATTCGTGGCATTTTAAAATGTCCTTTGTTTCCAAATTTAAATTAACTGAATTACTCCAAGTGAAATGCCGCTTTGTTAAGGAATCTACATTATACTAGACGAGAACTTGAATTTTAGAAATGTACACTCAAATTTAGATTTGTTTCATCAGGGCGCTTGGCACCAGATAGGAGCCTCTACTATGGCATTAAGCACCCGTTTCAAGGGCTGGAACGGGTGGTAACAGCCTGGTGGCCCAAGTGAAAGGCTTGAGCGAAGCAAGGCCATTTATAGAGGGCCCTTGGATGCTACTACCCGTTCCAGCCCATGGAATGGGTGCATAGCACCATTAGCATCTGGGACATGGCTAATTTAAAGTATTTTCATTCCATTAATGAGTCTCCTCGCAGCATCCCGTTCACAGAATGAAAAGACTGTTCAAAGATGGCCACCATGGAAAGGGAAGGCACGGCCCCTCTTCCCTTTCCATGGTGGCCTATCACATGAAGAAAAGGAAGCAGCGGTGGTGGCGGAGAGTGCCGCTACTGTATTGAGGTAAGTGGGAAGGGGAGATTGGTTAAAAATGGTTCCGGGGGTCAGGAGAAGATGGCGTACAGGGGAAGTGGCCATCAAGTGGCTAGGAACGCAGGCTAACATTGGAGATTCATCTAGCGTTTCTAGCCTCCTGATTGGCTGGCTCCTTCGCCAAGAGTACTAATATGTTTGTAGGCCCTATGTATTAATCACAGAATGTAAAATTACTAAATATTTCCCTCCTTGTGTGCCTCGATCTTGCGGGCCTAAACCCTCATTTTGGTTTTTAGGCTTCATTTTTATATTTCTGAATTAAAGTTTGCATTTGAGCACACACTTAATAATAACTCTTTCATGTGATGGTGCAAGGCTGTTTCAATCCTACTGATTTGTCGAACCACGCTATTACCGTACCTTCTGATACCAACAACATTCACCTTTTCACAAAGTCTATTCTTAACTAGGCCTCTCTTGGCTCAGGCTTGGCAGACCCTTAGTGTTTTATTAGTATTTGGTTGAGGAAGATGACTTTCTACCCAAAGGGGTATCACCATGCTCAACCATCATCCAAAAATCCCAAAAGTGAAGGTTTCATTATTGGTCTAAAAGGATACACATCTTTAATGCAACAGATGTCTCCTGGTAGCTCATTTCAGTATCTGGCAGCTAATAAAATACATAACTGCTAAAAACCCTGTAGACCAATTCAATCAATTGATAGTTGGGCTATGTCAAGTGGCCGCTCCTTGAGGTGTAGAGATTGTATGCAATTTTAGTAATTGTTTAAGACATCAAGGTTGTAAAGTAACCTTTCGACAACCAGACCAGAAAATAACAACTCTATAGGGAATAGGCTCGGTGCACGCTTTTGTAAGAAGAATAAGGGCTTTATTTTGTATACAAAAAGGAAAAGGTGCGACAGGGTATTATACGTTCACTGCCGTAGAGCTCTCTCTGTCTTCTTCAAAGCAAACAGCATGTTATAACTGCAAAAATCATCATTCATGATGTTTTCAATATACAGTGTTCATTGTCCACCCTCATTGGCTACCGCCCATCTACATACTAATAATCACATATACACCCCAAGTTCATTGGTTGTATCTTCTCTGACTCCAACATCTTCGCACGTGGGTGATGGTCACTTCACCTTGGGTCACTGTAAAATGATTGGTTACATTTCTGGGAACACTGCCCTGCCACAAGGCCTAATCACGTGATGTGCATGTGGCCGGCAACATGTGCTCAGAGGTTAGCTTCGAGGTCAGTCTGGTCCTTGAGAACAAAGCATTCCTTTTCTCCGCCCAGACACACAGGCGCGCCCATCGGGCCTCTCAACTGTAATCTTACAAGAGTTGGCATCATCCTATGCTCTCCTCAGTACAAAACATGGGCTTTGTTGTCCTCTCCCCGCTCACCTCTTATCAGCTAACCCTCCCAAGAGGCAGGCCTGGATTTCCTACAGGTCCCACTAATAAGTCCAAATAATGACAGATTTAGAAGTTTTGCTCATGGGCATATGGTAGTTCAAATAGGATGGTGCTAGTGTCCTAAATCTCTTTGTGTTTTGGCAGCTCAAGACCTCTGCCCTGGCTCCCATGGGTTTATTTATTTATTGGGTATTTATAATGCACCTATAGATAATGTGTTTCAAGGTGCAACAATACAAGGGGGGGGCAGGGTTGACAAAAACGGTCGTACTAGGCCTTGCGACATTCGGATCGTGCAAGTGCAGTAACAGAAATGCTGGGGAGGGGAAAGTGCTGGTGGGTTAAGCGAGTGCCAGGAGAAGCCAGGTGGGCAGAGCCAGGGGAAAGAAGAGAATGCAGGGGCAGAAGGTCCATGTGCTAAGTGCGAGGAATGGAGCTGGAAGGGTTTAAAGGGGGTACAGGCCCAGCCAGGCTAATGCAGGTGTAGGGAGCCCGGACGGACAAGTGCAGGTTTGGGGGGTCAGAGGAGACCAAGTGTAGGGGTAGACTGGTCAGAGGGGGGCTGTTTCACTGTAAGAATCTGAAGGAACCAGGCAGCCAGTCAAGAGGCAGAGGGGGACATTAGCAGGGGAGGGGGAGAGGGAAGGAGAAAGAGGAAAGGAGGTTCATGAGAAGCCTCCAAAACTTAAGGAGATCCGGTTCAAGTCTGAAAAGGGCAGGGAGGCCACTCCAGAGGGAGGCACCTGCGGAGGAGAGAGATCTACCCGCCACACTCTACTTGGAGAAGCGACTGATCTACAGAGAGTTGGAACTAGAAGACTGAAGGGCTCTAACAGGGAGCTATTTAGGGACATAGAGTTGAATGTAGCGGGGTCTCAGGCCCCAGAGAGCCTTGTGGATGATGCAGAGAATCTTGAACTTGATCCTCGCAGCAACCAGGAGCCAGTGGAGGGATTTTAGGGCTGGAGAATTGCGGTCCCTGGGCTTAAGTCTTCCAGTCCTATTCTGGGTTAGTTGAAGGGGGCGAAGGCAGGTTGAGGAAGAGGCTGTTGCAGAAGTCCAGCCTTGAGAGGACCAGAGCTCTTGAGACACTGAGTTTCTGTGGGAAGGTGAGGAAAAGGAGAATGCATCTGAGGAGGTGCAGTTGAAAGTGGGCCTGCTTGGCAAGATCTGTGATTTGTCCTTCACAACCAGCCACAGCCCTCACTTGTGGTGCGCCTCTCACATTCCTTTCAATTTCACAAAGCTCTAATAAAATGTATCTGTATGTGTGTTTGTGTGTACCCTTCCTCACCAGGGATGGGTGAGAAACATTCACCCACAAGGCCTCGCTGTTTTGTACGCCCAACATAGCCTGCAAGAATGCAGGCCTACCTCCAAATATGGTGTCAAAGATCCATTGTATATGTGTGCCGTGCGCATGCAATGTTTCCACCTAGCATTCTAAGAAGCTTGTTAGTTAATTGTCTTATATGGTCCTGTAACAAACATGCCCTGTGCCATTCACCTATACCACAGGTCTTCCCCTTCCCCCTCTACCTGCTTATTTCCCACATTGTAGAATTTATGCAATCGGAATTGTTTAGGAGGAGCTGAGATCTGAACGAGCATCCCAACATTCCCCTCTTTAGTTAATCCTCCATTAAGTAACCTCTCCTTCTCTCTCTCCCTATCCGATTCATCCTTAGGGACCCACTTCTTACATAATTGATGTAAAATGTCCCCATCCTGGGCATATTTCTCCAGAGTACATGTGAGATAAATGCCCCCTACATCCACCGCTATATCAGCCCAATGCTCCATATGATTCTCTGAGTCTGATGGGAGTGAGGTCAACTTCCTCGGGGGATGTATTGGTTGTTCAATTCTGACCATACATGGTTTATTTGGATCCTCCATCTGAACTTAACCCTTCTTTGTACCAGGGAGGGCTCTTCCTGGCCCGATAGTAACCATCATCAGTGCACTGTTTGGGATAGTCTTGGCACAGAATTGAAGCCTCATTTGGCACGCGCAGAACACCACCAACAGGAGCACCATGATCAGGACCAATATTTTCACCACTGCTCAAAGCCATGTCAGTGCCCATGACAATAACGTATCGAACCAATCTTCAGCCTGGACCCTTGCCTCACTTTCCATACCTGTCTTCAACTTGTGCAGGACCTCTATGATATGTGCCAGGGACCAATTATCTGTATCTTTGGGGTTGGGAGGCGTATGAGCAGCAAGGCAGTCCTATTTATTTACACACGTGTCACCTCCATCACTGTCAGAAGATCGAGGATGTACTGGATCTGGAGTGTCATTAACTGGATCACCCTCATCTAGCTCTTAACAGCTTTCAGGCCTTGTACAGTGTTATTTGCCAGCTGGAGCATTTCCCACCTGACGATCTGAAACCACTTTTCTGTAGCCTGAACTCCTAGCCTCAGGCGGGAGGTAAAGAACACCTCTGTCTTAGCATACCGGCGATATTTGTCTGGAATTGCTGTAAGCAGTTTGGACAGATCTTTTGACAAATAATTCAACCTCTTCCTCTGGATCTTTAGTGAGCGCTTCCTCCTCCTTACCCATGGGGGTTGGGTCGTAACTTGATTCTGTTGCTGCATGATGGGCTTGGATGCAATGGTTAAATGAGCTTCAGGCATCACAAGGATAGCTGAGTGCAATGTTGTCAGTGCACAGGTGCCTCACCAGATGGTGGGAGATGCAGGTATGTTTGCTCGCTGCACACCCAGTAAAGATCCATTAGGGCTGCTGTTCCTTCTGCAATATCTGGAATGAACAGTGTTTTGTTGCATCTAATGATTGTGCCAATGGGAACTGTTCCATGCCTTCGAAAATGAAACTCACATTCCTCCACTGCTTGGACTTTCACTGGAACCTCAGGCATCGGAATCCATGTCAATTTGGAAACATACGTGTCCCATATTGTGAAACAGTGTTTTTTTATTTTTTTTTTGTTTTTTTTATTTGTTGTTTTCCGATACAAATATCTTTACAACATTTTCTTTAAAATTAATGAATTGATTACAAAACTTAAAATAATCAATTTAAGAATACATTCCAATGCATTATACCTAATAGTTACAGATTATTAAAACTCTAATACATTGTCATGACTTTGATATTTAAAATGGACATAACATAGCAGCACATATTATCAAAGAAAGCACATAAAATATCATTGCATTAACACTATAACACCAACTCTTAACTCATGTTAGATGCCTGAGATGTACACAGTCATTTACATCTTTGCGCACTTCTCCTTTTGTAATACTTAGACATCTATAATGTGTCCTAATCATAATTTAGCTGGAAAATCACTTGACTTATACCCTACACCAGTTTCGCCTGTGTTTTTGGACAATATACTTTTCTCGATGATAAACAACAACTGTGTTAAGTCAATAATCATTGGCATACGATAGCCCCACATACATTGGGACCACAACATTTCACTTTGGTATTCAGTTGTTAAGCTTTGATATTTTAACAGACTATTTTGACGTATTTTTTCAAAGTATAAACACTGCAAGACAAGATGCTTCAGCGTTTCTTTTTGCGAATTGTCGCAAAATCTACAACCCCTATTTACCATGTCAGAACAATTTAGCCAATTCTTAGTACGCTCTAGTGTTGGAATTAGATTAAATTTAAATCTCATATACATAGTGCGCATCTTATGGCTAGGACACAATTTCAGATATATTGGTAAACATGACTGTTTGTGCCGATATTTTGCATACTCCTTATATAAAAAATATTCTCCAATTTTATCTGAATTAATTGCCCAATCAAATTGCATGAGCTTAGACTTTACAATCTGAGGACGATTTATAAGGTCATCCCTTACCATTCCAATTTTTTCAAGCTCTTTGTCGCATCTTTTACCTTCAATCACCACTGACACAGGCTTACCCATTTTTAACATGTATAGAAGATCTTCATACAGTGAATTTGGTAAGGGCTCCAGAATTTTAGCATAGGACGCAAGCTTTCTCCATAGGTGTTTGGTAGCCAATGAGGATAGACCTAATTCATGAATAATGATAGAGTTCGGAAGGGACATAGGCAACTGTAAAACCTTCTTCCAAATTTGCCCTTGTATTTTGTTTAATGTTGGACCGATTTTAACATAACACAAATCTAAACCATATAGAATAATGGCTTCAACTTTAAGCTTGTAAAATTCTAATAATGGAATTATGGAGAACTTGCAAATTCTTAGGTAGATTAGTTTCATTTGTGCAATCAAGGGCATTGCCTTAATAGAAATTTCTCTATTCCATTTATCACATGAATCTGAGTTATTCAAGTTATATCCCAGATAAATCATACCTAAGGAACGTGGAATCAGATGGCCATTTATGTTCCACTGATATCTTACCAGTTTTTTTTTGTTTGTAAATACCAGGATGTGAGATTTATTCGGGTTTAATTGTAAATTGCGCTTTTCACAGAAATCGACAAGACAGGCTATTTTATGTTGTAGCCCAAAGGGGGTAGCGTCAAACATTACCAAGTCATCAGCAAATGCTAACCAATCCAGGCAAAGGTCCCCTATTTTAAGCGCAAATGAGTTACTCGTCAACCATATTGAATCTATTTCCGACAGATATAGGTTAAAGAGGGTTGCTGCAAGGTTACAACCCTGCTTCACCCCTATATATGTACTGATTGATGGAGTCAAGGATCCTTCTTTATCCAGCTTAATCCTATAGCATGTGTTAGTGTGAAGCATGATGATCATTGCTATCAGGTGCAGCGGAATTTGCATATCCTGCATCCTTTTCCACAACAATTGTCTAATAACAGAGTCAAAGGCTCCTGATATATCTACAAACGCCATATATACTGGACCATGATCCTTCACTCTAGAGATTTTCAATATGTGAGCTAACATCGTTGCATTTAGTTGTGTACCCATACCTTTACGAAAACCAGTCTGAAACCTTGAAAGAATTTCATGCTTCAAGATAAACTCATTTAGCTCCTTCAAAATTAATGCTGAGAAAATTTTTGCAAAAGTGTCAATAAGTGCTATTGGTCTAAAATTAGCGGGGTCATTCAAAGGCCCTTTTTTATGTAATGGAATAACGATCGCAGAAACCCAAGACTCGGGGATTTTCTTTAGTTTAAATACACAATCCAGCCTCCTTAGAATTATTTTTGCCCATAAGTTAGGGTCATCCTTGATAACACATGGAGGTATACCATCAGGCCCAGCAGCTTTAGAATACTTTAACTTTGCAATTATGTCAATGATGTTGCTCAAACCCCAGGGACAAGTAGAAGGGAGGTTACCAGCCAAATCGGGAGATGTTAAGCCATCTAATTTCATAGGTAGTGCATATTTTGCTTCATAAAACTTGCACCAATCTTCTCCACTTACTGCGGAACACAGTTCTAATTTGCCTTGCAGTAAGGGATCCTTCAGTGTCGCCCAAATTTCCCTCGAATTCTTGTCCACAAGGTTCTGGATCATCCTTTGATTAGTTACGATGGAATTATGAATTTTAATGTATTTAACATCATTTCTATAATTAGCAAGGATTTTCTTTTTCTTACTTGCATAACCTAAAGAATTAACAGATTCTTTCAGTAATTTGCGAAGTTCGCTATTCTTTTGTGTTTTCCTTAAAGCAATTACAACATTAGATTTCTTAGTGTGCTCATATTTACTAACTACTAAGCAATTTTTTGCTAAAGTATTAAGATGACCACATATCATACTGACATTTTTCCTTTCCCAAATCACCAGTTCATCCTTAGACAATAATTCCACATTGGTCTTTATCAAATCTCTGTTAACTAGAAAATTTAGCTTCCCTTATAAGTTAGCATTCCACCTGATAGAGAGTGCCTTACGATCAGTCTCCAATAATATCAATGCTGGGATGGTTTCATACTTTAGGGTGCTAATTACTAACACGCACTCCAAGATACAATGATCACTTAGATATGTTTCAATGATCTTACATCTTAAGGGCAATTCAGCCAAGGAATTTGAGATTACTATGTAGTCTATAGCGGTACGTTTTGTGCCACGTGCCCAGGTAAATGCTTCAGTTTTTTGTTCAAGGGGAACGACCTGCAGCTCCCATTCAGATAAATATTTACGCCAATTTATCCCTCTTTCAAGAGCCAGTATTTCATAAGGTGAAACTATATCAGATTTGATCATTGTTTCGTTGAGATTTGAATTAAAGTCCCCACCCAGAATGATCTGTGCGTGTGGAGCGTCTGTTGCCACTAGTAGCAGAACATGGTTGACTTTTTCAATAATTTCATCCAAAGATGATGACGCAGGGTTCCAATACAACGCGACTATTAATATTTGAATTGGGTCTCTAGAAGGTACAATCACTTCAACCGCTAAAATGTCCGAGGAAGAATAAATTTGTCGCAGTTTCAATCGATATTTATGACTCACCAAGATCGCGAGTCCACCAGATGGACGGCCTTGGTTCCCCTTTATCGCATGCGAACAGAATGTTACGTATCCCTCCAAATACATATCATTAGTTGCCATAGTTTCCTGCAAGATAATAATTGCTGGTAATTCAACTCCCAGTTTTTTTGAAAACCAATTCCTAAAATTGTTAAAACCGCAACAATTCCATGAGTTAATGACCATAATGTCATTCTATTGTTTTTCAATGCCGGGGATACTGCTTATTAGATTTTGCATCAATGGTTCTAGCCGTGATAGACTAGACGCAATCTTGGCAACAGATTCCGATTGCATTCTCATTTTTTCATGTAATATAGCGAGCTGGTTATCATGTCCTTCCATATGAGTATTGTTCTCATATACAGGTGATTGGTATTCTACAAATAATGTGGCATTTTCCATTGACTTGAACATAGACAACTCATAACCTAGCAATTGAAAGTCCTGTGAATGTTTCCAGATTAGAGCAGCAATAATTGTATTCTGGAATTTACATAACATTCTGCCATTAGAGGTGTGTGGTAAACGAACCCAATCTATGTCATAAGAAACTAAGTTCCTCAAAGCAGGAATTTGATGAAATACTTTCATGAGGGCGGTACGATTTAAATTTGGATTATCAACCTTAGCGGGATCCAAAGTCCATCCCATTACCAATTTCATTTCGGGCCCTAAAGAGTGGTAAAACAACCACTTATCACCACACTCACCCTCAGACATAGAAGGGGAGGATATGGGCTGATGGTTTAGCTGCATGTCAGCGATTTCATTCATAGGTGGTGGCCTCATAATATCCAAATCTCGATTGTCACCAGCATCAACAGCAACCTGGACATTTACATTATGAGCACTGCTATCGAGAGTAGAGCCCGCAACTTAACTTTCAGGGTTAGTTTCAACAGTATTTAGAGGCTTTTGAACCAAATCAGAGATTTTTTTGTCAATTTTTTCAAAAAATCGTTGTAACTGAGTCTGTATTAGAATGGGTGATAGTGGCATATTTTCATCGCTTTTGTTAACAGCGCTAAGTTTAGGGTTAAATTTAGTTTCAACTGATGTGTTCGCGTTGATATCGACCACAATATTCATGGACTCTGATTTAAGAGTCCCATATTCAGGTGAACCCAAAACAGCCTGACTTTCACTACTTAATTGAGTGACATCGATATTATTATCATCCATACTAACGCAATTATTATGCCTTTGTTGCTGTTTGAGCTTTTTATTGCTCTGTTCTCCCAATATTACTAAATTTTTGTTTTTTGTTTTTATTTTGTCATTTTGCTTAAAATTCAGATCCACTTTAGGTTTGGGATCTTGAAATTTTACATTTTTTTGTTTTTTTAGAGCTTTATTATATAATTTTTTTGCTTTTCTAGACATAAAAAATGTACTCTGATTGCCATTTGCTTCTTCATCCTGTTCACCAATGCATTCATGACCACACTGCGTGGTCTCCGAATTTAAGTCAATCAGGTCTGTCAGCGCGGTGGGACTATCGGGAGTAACTATACTTATGGATGATAAGAGTTCGTCCTTTTCGTTCAATACCGCTAGCAACCTTTCTGGCGCTATTAAGTTTGCCTCAAGGACAATCTTTTCTAGCGCCAGTATCCTCTCATGCTGTACTTTTGCTATTTCCACATATGGCGGAGGCAAATTTTCTGTCACAGTTTTTATCACGGTTACTGGATTTATATTCAATGCGTTGTTCCAGTCTACAAACTCAGTTTGAGTAGCCATAGAAATAGTGTTGGATATTTTCCCAGCACTAATCTCATCTGCTATGCTTTCCATTTTTTGAGTTTGCAGACGTTTTTCACTCATGTGTTGCTCAGCCCAGAACACATGACATTTTTCCTGAGCAAACAGATAGCCTTCAATTTTACTCATTTTTGCGTTGATTTCTGCAGTTGCTAGACTTAGGGCACCAATGGCTCCATGCGTATACTCGTGTCCCTTGTCCAGCAAGTTCAGTATTCTAGTTAAGACTGGAAAGTTCTGTAATTCTTGTGAGTTTAAGTCTACCAAGGTCTCCTCTAGAGGAAAAAGCGGAAGAGAGGAATTTGGCAAACGCAATTTCTGTGAGTCAATTTCCATTGACCTGTGCTCACAGCTCAATACTGGAGATTGAGGATCTTTAGTATCCGAAGGAATATATTGGTTCTCATGAGAGGGTGAACTAGTAGAGTGTAACAAGTCCCGGGCCCCCCAACCACCTTTATATTTATGCGTTTCTTTCAATTGATTTAAGTTTTTTACTATAGCCGCATGAAAATGAACTTGTTCCCTAAGGCCCTTTGACTCGGCAGCAGGGGTAGACGGCCCATTCGAAAGACGTGTTCGACTATGCAATTCAGCTAAAACAGCTGGCGCAACCAGCGAGACATCAATGGTAGGCATATTTTCTTCATCATTTACGGCCCCCAATAATGAGCTGTCAGTGATAGGAACATTATGAATTAACTTAATGTTTTGAATATCATTATCATATCCATCGCTACAAAGTTGGGCCACTACATTTGTCTCCTTAACAATCTCCATATTAGAGGTTTGTACGAGATTTGACAATGATTGACTTGCCATATTGAGGTCTGATGGTATCTTTGCATGCTGATTAAGGCACAATTTATCATTTAGTCCCTTTCCCTTTTTCTTAATTTGGTTAATTATGTCTTGATTAAGCTCTTCCTCTGACATATTACCGTCGAAACCAATTGGAGGAGAGCCATTTAGGCATCTCTTTCCATTACGTAGTTTCTTGACCATCTTTGAGCAGGAAGCCGCTGGATTCAACCTAACAGTTCGAAACCTACCTCAAAATCTGACGCTACAACTCCCTGATCCCGGAAGCAAATAAGTAACACGACCCGCGACGCGCACCGCGAACAGCAAACAGTACTTGTCTGGTACTTGGTGCGCGGCGCAGGTGCGCGAGTCCGGCAGTACTTCAGGTCGCAGGGCGCGTAACACGTCAGCGGGGGGTGTGGCGGGAGGTGTGGCTACCCAAACAGGAAGGACCTAAACAGAGAAGGTGAATTGCTAAGCAAAATGCGTATGAGTGCTAAACCACTTTCCAAGTACTTACATACGTAAGCTTAAAGCAACACACACAAACCGGAAGCGGCAGTGTGTGCAACACACAAGCCGTACAGTACACAAAACACAGCTCAAAGCGCAATCACCTCAGGGTCAGGCACACTAGTGCACCCGAAAAGTACGTCCTCCGACTGAAGTTCAGTAGTCCCGACAAACAGCAAGTCCAGAGCAAAAGGGAAGAAAATCCAAACGGACCAAAAGCGCCAGCCAGCAGGGCAGCCCAATGTTGCAGCAACAGCAAACAGTACTTGTCCGGTACTTGGTGCGCGTGTGTGAAACAGTTCTTATTGATATTCCATATCACTTCTTCTCTGAACCCTGTCAACCCCCTGTCAACCCCCTGCTGCACAGCTCACCACTGCTTTTCCCATCTGTTTGATACAAACGACACTCCATCCAATTTGAACATGGGTCGTGGCTTACATTGAGGGGTGCTATCTTCATTGGCACATTTTTATTCATCCTTGTCCATTAGCACAACTTGTATCGTGTGCCCCTGGAACAGACTACAAACCCAACACAGTGCCAGATGAACCAAACACTGGGCTTCCAAGGACGACATTTCCTGGGCTAATAACATTTTGGGCACCCTTGACATGTGGGGGATGAGGGAGCAGACATAACAGCTCCCGTTATACCTCCGTTTTGCCATTGAGCTCATGTGGCTATACCACATGTTACTAAATTCTGGATGGTGCACTTCATTCATTGTATCAAGAACTACTCCTTTGTACTGAAGTGGTCATAAATCTTATTTCAGTTTTTGTATCAGTATTTACAGAAAACACTCATAGAAGGAGGTATGGGGTGCCTTCCAGACTTCAGAAAGGTCTATCCAACACTACCGTTCCTTCACCTTGACTGCAAGTGGAGTGGCATACATTACCATGTAAGGTCATCTTTAGCACAGCTCACTCCACCTATGGACAAAGTTCCAAGTGGTGGAGAGCTCGCAGAATCTGGTGCAGCGCTGGTATCCTCTTCCATTTGTCGTGGTGCAATCTGTCGAGAAAGCCATTTTATACATTTTGTTAACTCTGTCAGATAGGATTTAAATTCATCCCCTAAAACTGATACAGTCCTGTGAGCATCTGATGCGCTGTGCAAATGGTATTTGTGGTCCATTGGGCTTCCTTAAGGTCTTACAGCAAGGGCAGAGTGTAAATCTATGTCCTGCATTAATTACACAACCCCAGGAAGTTTTGCTTATCCATAACAGTGACTCACTTGGATATGCTGCGCACCACTGCTGCACATACTGGAGTCACTCTCTTACCATTGACTGAAATCAATTGACACAGGTTTAACCCCTCCTGCTGGCAATACTGCAACTTTGCTCTATCCACCCTGTACCCTTTGTAAGAACAACAACTGCAACAATATGATGGAATCTGCTCTGCACTGTTGCCCAGTGTCGCTACATATCACATATCATTTTACTAACTATTGTCATTGAGAATGTAATGTCAACTAAAGTTAAACCCATGAAACACTTAAATGCAAGCAAGGTTTGATAAAGCAAGCAACCACAAGCATGTGCAAATAATATATGGAACACAGCCCAGGCAAAAACCATGTTTGAACAGGAATTGTGGCTATGATTACAACAAAGCTGTACCACAATGACTCTAGACTATGTGGGCAACTAATTGCAAGGCGATCTACACTTAACCTAAATGATGAAGATGCTAAAAGCTATTTTTCTGTCACACATCGGTATGAACACTTAAAGACATCACTGTAGAAAGTGCGTTTTTATATTTCTCATTTAGTAACAGTCAAAGCCCCATTTCCAGATGGGGTCCTTGGTGATCCGTACAAATTCTGCCTTGTCCTCTAATCTCCCATACCTGCAAATTTATTTCAAGATAATTTGCTGATTAGATCACTAACAAGTAACTGGTTATCTGCATTTGTTTTACCCATTTTCAAGGGCCATAAGAAAGATCCAGTTTGTTACAGGCCTATTGCCCGGAGTGATATTTGACTTAAAATCTTGGGTAAATTCGTACATGAGAAACTATGCTATGGACCGGACAAGTGTGTTTCAGAAAATTAGACAATACGCTATGGTGTTACATATGTGTATTCTGCAAATTTATTGTCATATGTATAAGAGAGCCTTTGGTGAGAATGCCTTAAGAAACGCAGTTGAAGAAGCCATTTTGCTCCTATCAGAAAGTTAAGGAGAAAATACATTAGTAAGCTTAATATCAGGTGCGATTACACATTCGCTTCCTTGCAGCAATCAGAGGTGAACAACATGTCTGGATAATGAATGTATTTCAATTGCAATTAAAACATGTCTACATCCTTTTGCTGTGGCCTCCTAGGAATTGCAAAATGTTCTTAGGGATCCCCAATTTGCATTTCATTTAAATTGGTCTCAATAGGATGATTAATTGCTACTTCGTTTGCACCTGTGGAATCAACGCAATCTACCTTCTGAATTTTCCCAGTACGTTTTTATCACAGAAAAATATCATTGATTGAATGTACTGTTACAGGCAGGATTAACAAAGATGTGGCCAAGGGTGACCTGTGTGCAGCTTGGCGTTAGATTGGCTGTCATCCTTGCTATTAAGGTCAGATAAGGTCTATTCAGATAATAGTGATTCAATGTAATCAATTAGCACACCAGTCTCAGTGAGAGGGGCTGTTGTAATGGCTGAATTTTTTTGAAGGTTGCACAGGAGGCAGTGAGATATTCACCTTCAGTGTACAAGATCACACATGAAATGTTTACAATATAACTTATTTAGGGCTCTGCGTATATTTACCATGTAACAGGCTGTCACATGTTATAATCAACTTCAGAAGAAAAAAAAAATGCAATCCCATTTGGAAGGATTTAATGGTTATACAGATTCAAAAGACACCTGCAATCTCTTAAACAATGAACAACGCGAGGATATGGCTGACACATTCAAATATAAATTGGGTTATGATGTAATTCAAAGGTTCATACATCATACTCCAACATCCAGCGTTTTGCTGCATTCAGAGTAGACCAATAATCAATAAAGCACACAGTGAACACAGATATTATAATTGGGGTGAGAGTACCAGCTTCACTCCTCCTTTGTCAGTTTGGAGTTATTGCAGACAGCATTTCCTTCTCCTCCCTCCAGCTCCCCTTCCCTTTGACCTCTCTGCAATCTTGGGGGAGGGCAGGTTCAGAAGCACCAAAGGACAGGCCACAGTGCTGGCCGTTATGGCTGGCAGCCTTTCCATCTCCTCTCACCATTTGCTCTGGTTGTTTTGCAAATACTTCCACTTGCAATATAACAAACATGTGCCTAGCGGGCACATGGCTATCTTACTTTACTTATGTAATATGGCCACTGGAACTAGTGTCTCTTTTTAACAAGGACATATGTGCAGATGAAACACTCACGTAACAATGGCTAGCCTTTAAATATTCCACAATGACCAAAACCCAAATGAACTTCCATTGTGGAATAATGTATTACTTCATATGCGGCTTTATCAGCGGGGACATTTCCAATCTGGTAATCTGTATCAATTTGACATGTCCTCTACAATATCCCATTGTTTCGTTTCATAAAATTCTAAACATCACCTATACATGTGTCGTTTCTAAAAACTCGGAGCTCCACATTTATTTTGCAAAATATGACAAAGTGATCTCATAATCATCATCATATGGAACTGGAAAAGATATTCCCAGGTTCTCAAAGCCAGATATAACATGAGAAGCTATATTCCCAATCCAAGCCACCCAGACTATTTCAGGAGACCAATTGTTAAAGAACTATATCTCCCGTAAACTCACACTTTTTAGAGGAAAACCCCAGAATGAATCCGGGAGCGACAACTGTTGATTTAGAAGGAGAAAGATTATGGGGGAACTTCCTAGATTTGTGGAGTTTCCCCATAATCTTTCTCCTTCTAAATCAACAGTTGTCGCTCCCGGATTCATTCTGGGGTTTTCCTCTAAAAAGTGTGGCTTTACCTGATAAAAATATCCAAAAGCCCAGTCATCAAGCCAATTCTGAAAAGACCAGGCAGTTATCTCCTGGAATCCATCCTGGTTAGAGATGGGCAACTCAGAGTTGATCTGAAAAGTGGACCTATGGATTCCAGGTAGGGAGGACTATGGGAAAACTTTAGTTACTCCACATCTACTGCACCCATGAAACCCACACTCCTCTCCCATTAACTGGACAAAGGGGAAGTGAGAGACGCACATCCCTTCTCTGCGCAAGGACCAGGCTCTCAAAGCAGTCTCTGCTTCTTTTCCATGCTGGAATGAAACCTGAAGAACAGAAAGCTTCAGTTCCCTGCATAACCGCAGCCATGGGGAAGAGAGAGTCTCCCGAAGCTACCATTGCCATTGATAGCTGTGGGATAAATCACACCAGCAACCCAAGTACAAGGGAGATGTTTTGCTGTTCTACTACCCCACCCCACGAAAAGAAATCCACAGCACACAAATTGACCTGCTCCCTACAGAGAAATGGCAAATCGAACCCTGATGGTGTGGAGCCCTACAGCAAGAGGATGGGAGGGCAAACCACAGCTGCAAGTTGCCCAGCAGCAAACACTGAAAAATGATGTAAAGACTTCCCTCATAATCCTAGGACTACAAAAGCAAGAATGCCAGTAAACATGTTTAGACAAATAACCTGAACCTTCCAGGCACTCATAGGGTGCTAGTCACACCCAGCCCTTTGGAAGAAGTATGTGCGGTGGAAAGGTATTGAGGAGTTGGAGGTAATGGAAGAAAAGGTGAGGAGAGAAGAGGAGGAAGAGATTCTCATACACAAGATACTGCTATGATTCATCGAAGTGGTAGATGATGATGGGTGTTTGGAAACGGAGTCAGGGCAAAGAGACAGGGAAGTGGCCAGTTAGACATAGGCAAAGGGGCACCCAGAGGGAAGGCTTTGCTTCCCTGGTGATGGCCTTGGGAATTTCAAACCCAATACTGCTCTGCTGTGAGGGCCTAAGTATATGGCTGCACTTGGGATCGTGGGACCTTATGGAGAGAGATCCTTTATAAAATTGAGGGAGAGAAGCAGAGGACTCAAACCTTCAGATTCCAGATAAAAGCAGGCCCGGCTGAAGAAGTGCGGGGACCATATTCAACATGATGGTTGTATTGTATTGTTTATTTATAGAGCACAACCGAGCCATTCGGCAACTGGGCGCTTGAAGACATCTTGTGTTACAATTACATGATTATTTACATTTCTGTGTTACAGTTGCAAGGAAGAACGATTGCATAGGTATCTTGACATTTCTTATGTTACAGTTATAGATATATCTTACAATTATAAATATCTTACATTTCTTATCCTACAAAAGAAGGTTTAACTATACAATTACAAGCAGGCATAACAGGGGAATCAGCGATAAATGGTTTGTCGTAGGAGGAGAGTGTTAGCAGTCGTTGGTTTGTAGCCAGAGTTTGATATTAGATTTAAACCTGTGAAAGGAGGGAATGGCTCTAAGTGGGTCTGGGATAGAATTCCACAGGTTAGCAGCCATTACTGGGAAGCTAGACCCTCCAGTTCTTTTCAGGTTGAAGTTAGGGATTCTGATGATGTTAGCTTGGGCCTTTCTAATAGGACGGCCTGATGTGATCCTAGTATATTTCTCAATGAGGTATGCAGGTGCTTTGTTGTTAAGACAGTTGTGTGTGATTTTCAGATATTTATGTTTGATACGGTCATTGATAGATAGCCAATTGATATTTCTTCTTTGGTCAGAAATGTGGAGACCTTTAGGCATACCTAGTGTTGTCCTGAGGGCATTATTTAGCAAAGTTTGATGTTTATCAGTGTTGTATTTACTGATACCTAGATAGAGTGTGTTGCAATAGTTTTGAAAGAATGAGGGCTTGTGCACAGCCGTCTGTAGAAAGAAAAGGTTTGCAAGCATGAATTAACTTGCATGTGTAGCTAGTTGCTGAAGCTTGTAAGAGGATTCAATTCAACACTACAGCTAAGTCAACGCCTAGTCTATAATACTGAATGAAAACCCTTATTGATATATCTTTATGTCCAGTTCATGCGTTCTGGATGACTACCCCTATATAACACCCCTCTCTTGGAATCCTCCTGACCCCACTGAGCCAAGAAGTAGTTCTGTTTTGCAAGTTAAAAGGTTTATTTGAGACTTTAAACAATATAGATATATATATCACACTTTATAATAAATTAATAATTGAATATCACACTTAATCTGATATGATAAAGATTAACAACAGAGAATCTGGCACTAGCACACTTCTTGATAATCACTAAGGAGTTCACATGAAATGGATAAGATAGCAACAATACTTCTATGGTTTCTTTATAATCAATGATGAGTGGTTATAGGATGGATAAGATAGCAACAATACTTTTATGGTTTCAAATGGATGCAATGTGGAATGAAAATGCAATACAGAAAATCACTTGATAGGATTTCAACAAAAGACAATGTAATCACTTTCTTGGACAATTTACCCCCCCTTTTATGCAATGCCAGGAAATGGAAGGGCGGCACACAGTTCTCAGAAATGCAATTAAATGTGATTCAGTTCACCCCAGCAATTTAGACTACAGACGTTGAAAACACAGGCAAAATGCTTTTATATGTGCTGGCAATGGAGTGAAAATATGCTAAATTTGCTTTTAATTCCCTCTAGAAGTTCAGGGTGAGTGGTATCTAGTTAATATTAGTCCAGGCTCACTCTTGCAATGATTCAGGGATAATTAGCAGATTAAACGAATTTCTGGCAAATGGAACTGCTGTTTTCACACGTGGAGAAATTTGCAAATCGCGGTAAAATTCGCGAATGCGTGTTCCGCGATTGCAGTAAAACTATAAGGGGTAGGAATGTGGTTCTTGGTGCGATTAAAAGCTAAGATTCTAAGCTTTCAGATGTAAGTTACTGCAAGTCTCTAGCCCAAACGGTTACAGAGTTATGACCGATTTAGTAGAGGTCGTTTTTGGTTTTGCAAATTTTAAACGCAACACTTTTTCAGCTTTAAAAATGATGGCAGAATAACACAATTGCTAAGCTGCAGTTCTACTTAGATTAAAAATGGATTGAATTATATGATTTTAACTAAGAGATGTGTTCTGAGTTTTGCTGAGTACTCACAAGAGATTTTGAACCGGAAAGCGACTTGGTCACGGACTTCAGTCTGGTCAGGTCTTCCCGAGTTCCGCTCACAGCGCCTGGCCTCTGGAACTGCTCACAGCATCGGGGTCAGCACTCTCTCTCTCTGGGTACAGCACTGCTTCTGGATTCGGGAGATTGAGGGATTTGAAGTCTCTGTTTATCTTGGAGTCCAAGTGTTGGCTCTTTGAAGGTTGATGGAGGTAAGTATGGATTTTTCCGGCAGAGCTTCCAGCTGCAGATGGAAATGAAGCTCTACCTAAGTTTCAGTGGTCCATTTATATGTTCTGCAAGTGGGTGTGTGTGTTGGTCATAACTAAACCTGCCCCTCTCACTTGTCATTGGTCCAGCTTTCATTTCTCCCCTGATTGGGGGAGCTAAGTTGTGTCAGAGTGATGTCAGCCATTTATGATCTCTTGAAAAAACTCCCCTGTCATCTGTGCACCCAAATCTATATATGATCAAAATACATATTTCACAGTTACACAGTTGTTTGAATTTACATACCCATGTCACATATCACATGAGGTATACTCTGTCCCAAATCTGCTGTTTCTAAGAGCTTGCATTCAAAAATGGCAACTTTTAGCACTTTTTAATGTGCTAAACAACATTGGATCTTCATTAAATTTTATACAACTGTTCCTCACATATCTACCCACATACCAATGCATTTTCGTTTGTCTAGCTGAAACAGGGAGTCTGTAATAGTAATAAACAGCAGGGTTTTGTCCCAGAATATCCCACAATTTGGAGTTTGGGCTTGAATTAAAGGTACATTTTTTTAATTAAGTCTCTCAAAGTTATACATTTCTGTCATTTGATTACAAAGAGTTATCAGTGTTTTTGTAAAATATATATTTTACTTTCAATTCAGTCCTCAGAGTGTTGGAGTTCGCCTCCGAGACTTGGGTGGGTCAGTCACATGCATCCTCTGGCAGGCAGGCCTTTGTTGACAGTAAAACAGTAAAAATCAACATATTCCTTTCAGAGGAAAGGGTCCTTTGTGTGGTGTCTGGCAAGCTGACATCAGGAGGCCAGGGAACCACTTTGCATTTAATTAACAGAACCCTGTGATTTCCTGGCTCCTTGTGTTGAGTTCTGAAGTGTCAAGAGTTCTCAGGACAGGCAACCCCTTTGAACTTTTAATGACATGAGACCCCTTTCTTTGCACTTAGACAGTTTTGCAAGACAGCTCTCCTGTCAGGGTTTAGACCGCCAGCGCCACCTTGAGGATTTTGTTGGTACTGCATGCAATTTTGGGATCTTTCTTGGATTAATGCATTCTAAACAGGAATGGTTCTTACATGGTAGTAAATCCTTGCTTAACATTGTTTTGATGGGGCTCCTTACAGTAAGATGGTTATGTGGAACCCCACAAAAGGGTTGAATCTTTAAAGTGGTCCAATGAGTCACGATTTCAGCAACTTTTTGACATCAGTAACAGTGGATTTTGTGAACAAAGACCTTTCTTTACACTCGTGGGTGGCAAGTTAGGCAACCATTTTGGTGTGCGCACAACTGCGCAGCTCTCCTGGATTCTGGGATGGAATGATGGGCGGCGACAGCGCATCCCCATCTTTACACACTCCAATGATTTATTTTTGTTCTGGGGTAAAATGATGGGCAGCGACAGCTTAATCCCCACATTCACCCCGTCTAATGATTCCACATGGGTCAAAACCCTCCACAAACCCCCCCGCCCGACTGCGCCTTGACTTGAGTCGAGGGGGAGTCGGTTGCAAGGGAGGTTTTGAACCCTGGCGCTGGTATGTCCACATTATCTTCTTCCAATTCTGTAGATGGCACAGTTCAGCATCTTCCTCTCCATCCGGTCAGATCGATCAGTTCTCCTCGCCGGTCCTGATGGGAAGATTGGGCGGTACCCCGGGCCCGTTGCGTCTCTGCTCCCGGTCTCCGGATCGTCCTCCTTGGCCCGTCTCCCGGTTTTCTTTCTCCTAGGACGACAAAGGAAGAGCGGCAATACCTATCCATAGACATTTTTCCACCACTGTTGAGATAGTGGGGCAGCATATGGATTTCATCATAACGAAACATTACATTCTTATTTTGAAAAAAACAAAAAAAACAGTATAACTAAGAGACAGTTTCATGCGAATCACAATATTTAAGAGACTAGATGTGGTATGTTTTATGGTTGGAACTGAATTAGTCTGAGACAGTACCCGCTAGGATTCCAGAGGATTCCTCCAGTTGTTGCAGAGTGTGCCTGGGATGGCAACACTTCAACTGGTTTATGTGGACCCACTTGTCTTCCCCCGCTGCCAAAGGACCTTTGGGGATGTGGATTTTGTAGGCCACAGGGGAGATCTTGTCGATGATCTCAAAGGGTCCCTTCCACGTAGGCAAAAATTTGCGCTGCTTTGCCTGGTTTCTTTGGAAGTTGTATAAATAGACCCGGTCCCCCACCTGATATTCCTTCCTGGAAGTCTTCAGGTCATAGTGGGTCTTCATGCTATCAGCCGATCTTTCTAGATTCCGCTGAGCGTAAGCAAAAGCATGTTGGAGGTGTTTCCTTAAATTCTCCACATACTCATGAGTAGTGGAGGCATTTATCAGTGTCTGCTCTTGGGTCCTGTAGAGCAAATGCTGAGGAAGCACCATCTTGCGCCCAGTCATCAACTCAAATGGTGACATTTTGGTTGCAGATGAAGGGGTAGAGCTGATGGCCATTAGGACCAGAGGTAATCGGATATCCCAACTTGGCCCAGAATCTGCCACAAACTTTTTTAATATGCTCACAATGGTTCGGTTATATCTCTCTACTGCCCCAGAAGAAGCTGGCCGGTAAGCAATGTGTAGCTTTCTCTTGACCCCAGTATCCCCCACATCTTTGTCATTACTTCACTGGTGAAGTGGCTACCTCTGTCTGACTCAATCCTTTGAGGTAGGCCGAAACGGGAAAAGATGTGGTTAATCATCAGGGCAGCTGCGGTTTCTGCCTTGCAATTTGGGGCTGGGAGACATTCCACCCACTTGGTAAACAAGCATGTCACAGTCAACATGTACTTATTCCCCCTCGCGGAGCGAATCACGGGGCCTACAAAGTCGATTTGTAAATCTGACCATGGCAGTGTCATCCCCCTCTTTTGGAGAGGTGCACGATGCGTGAGGGATGATGGCTGAAATTGTGCACACACAAGACACCCCTTCAAGTATTGGTCGAGGTCCTGCCCCATGTGTGGCCAGTATGCAACCTCTCTTAAGATTTCCAATGTTGTGTGAAACCCCCTATGACCGGCAGTAGCCGCATCATGGGCGTGACTTAACATCAGGCTTCGGAATGAGGTAGGAACCACCCACTGGTCATGGCCAGCTTTGGATTTCCTTACCAACAAACCGTCTTGGATCCGGAACATTTTTGGACATTTCATCAACACTCTTAGGTCCTCTTTCCCAATGTAATCGGTATCCGTCAGGGGAAAGTTCTCAGGGTCCTCAAGGTGTTGGTAAAATTTACCAATTATTGGATCCCCCTTCTGAGCGGTAATCAAATCAGCATCAGGGGTCTCCTTACTCCATTGTGCAATTGAAAGGTCGTTGTGAGCATTTGTCTGGGACCTAGTGATAGCAGTGACCTGGATTTCCCCCAACAGGGACTCAATCTCAATTAGATCCCCTTGGATGGCCCCGGTTTTGGCCAGCTGATCAGCTAAGTCGTTTCCAGTTTTGTCTGGTCCCTCTACTTTGGAATGACCCTTGATCTTTTTCCAATAGATGGTCATCTCATTCGAGGTGACCAGATCATCAATGTTTTGGATCAACTTCCCATGTTTCAAGGGTTTGTTGTTAGCACATAACATGCCTCTGGTTTTCCAATTAACCAGGTGCTCCACGAACCCGTTCCGTACATAATCCGAATCTGTGATTATGACCAGTTCGTGGAGTTGATGCTGTACAGCAGTGAGGATGGCCTGATGCACAGCCATCAATTCTGCCACCTGACTACTTCGGGGACAAATTTTGTATCCAGCGGAGGGTTCTGGGGACTCATTCACCCATGCATTCCCTACGCCGGCCACCAGTTCTTTCTCCCCGTTGGTGTCAACATGGTAAGAGCATCCATCCACATACACAGTGGGCATTCCCTCACACTTGTCTTCTTCAAAGACTTTGTGGGGGGAATTAAGGTATGCCTCCATGTTGTCCTTTATTTTTAGACTTTCGTCCTCGAGACAGTTTTCTCTGGCACAATCATGCAAGTCAGCCAGACCTTGCGCGAGGGGACTCTTCTTGTTTTGGCCATATCTGACCTCCACAGGAAAGCCTTGCATTGACAGAATCCAGGAAGTAATTCGGGAATTACTCACATTTCCGGCCCGGATTCTGTCACTTTGGAGATATTGCAGAGGCTGGTGTGGAGTCTCCACTATGATGTGTTCCCCCTGGATAAACGGGCGGTAATTCTTCAATGCCCACACCGTTGCCAGGAGTGCCTTCTCACAATCGTTGAATTTTTCCTCCACAGAGGATAAAGTTTTGCTCGCATAGGAGATTACTTTATTGACCTTGTCATGCTTTTGGTATAATACTGCCGTCAAGCACGTATTAGAGAACCCCGTCTCCAGGAAGAACTCCTTGTTTCTGACAGGGTAAGCTAGGCAAGGCGCTTGTGAGAGGCTTCTTTTGAGTCGTTTTACTGCCTCGGATTGTTCTGGACCCCATTCCCACTTGACCCCCCCCTTCAGGAGATGAATCAGGGGTCTGGTAATCTCTGCGTAGCCCTCAATGAACTTTCTGCTGTAATTAGTCAGTCCAAGGAGGCTCCTTAGTTCTCGCATAGTTGTGGGGTCTTTCAGTTTCTGAAGTGCTTCCACTTTCTTTTCCTGAGTTTTCCTGAGTTTTGCTCCGGTGGCCCTCAACTGCGTCAGAACATAACGGATCTCCGCTATGTGTTCCTCCACAGATGAACTTTTGATGAGGACATCATCTACATAAGCCAGGTTACCCCTCACACCCAAGTCGGGCATGGCCTTGTGTAGAAAAATGTTGAATTCATTGCCGGAGTTGAGGTATCCGAAGGGAGTCCGGGTCCATGTATACTGCTGGCCCCCAAAGGTAAAAGCCAGTTTGTATTGGTCCTCCCTACTGACAGGCACAGTCCAGTATCCATTGGTCAGGTCTATTGCAGTGAATACCTGTGACCCCTGAATCTGGGCCAGCCCTTGGTCAATGTAGGGCAGAGGCCATCGGGAAGTATGGACTCGTTTGTTGAGCTCCCTGAGGTCGGCGCAGAGTCTCCACTGGCCGTTTGGCTTCAATATTCCCAGCACCGGATTATTGAAGGTGCTGTGGACTGGACGAATTATTCCCCGGGACTCAAGGTTCTTAATTATTTCAGTAAGGGACTCCATTGATGCGAGAGGCAAGCGATATTGCTTCACAAACACAGGAGTCATGCCAGGGTCCGTGGGGATTGTTGTTGTGTGGATGTCGGTGCGGCCACAGTCATATGAGTCTACCGCAAAGAGATCTTGGAAATCCAAGAAAACTTGTTTCAACTTTTGCTTTTGTTCCAGAGTCACACAGGCATCAGCTAGGTTGACTCTCTCTTCCACCATCTGCCTGGAAAGACTTCTGGTTTGGCTATCTCCGCGGCCTCCTCCAGCTGGGTGGAGAAGTCCCTGGTCAGAGTGCTGATTTGGACCGGAGGCTTCAGGTGGGAAAGGCAGCCCTCATGGACCTGGAAAATCACCTCATCCCTCCTGAAGTCACAAGTCACATCTTCCTTACCATAGGGGCAGGAAGTGTACACCAGGAAGTTCCCCCCATGCCGGGTAAAAATCCTGTCTGGTGTTGTATTGTCATCACTGTCACTGTCAAAACAGTCCTTGGGGATTGGTCCTAACAGTTCATTTACTAAGTCGATGGAGAAATGTCGGTCATCAACCGCCATTCCAATAATGGTGCCTGCGGCTAGAGTAATACTCTTTAAGTCGCTGTTATCCACCTCTATTGGAATGGTGTCATGTTCTATGTTGACTAATGGAGTTGGGTTTACCCCTAACCCTTGCTGTTGGAGAGAAGCATTTAGATGTATGTAAGCATCAGGGTTTTTCAACTCTTGTCCCCTTTTAACTTTCACTTCCAGGGAGAATTGTTGGGTCCTTTCTGGGATGGTGACTTCCTCTTTAACCTGAATTTCAACGGCATAAGGTAGCAATTGAGCTGACCTAAATGCTTTTTCTGGATCATCAAAGCCCATGGGATTATCCGCTAATCGGGACCAAGCTTTGAAGTTTATTAGGTCCAAACTAATGGCTAAGCGATTGAGAATGTCACTGCCTAAGTAAAAGGCGGCAGGGACGTCTCGCACGACCCAACAATTGTGGACTATGCTCTTGTTGCCAATGGAGATTTTGAGCATACACCTGCTTGGCAGGAGATGTTTGGAATTAGGTGCTTCCAGGTCCATTTCCCATTTGTCTATCAGTTTGAATGTGGGAATGGCTGGATCTTTTGGGAGTTGGCGGAACATGGCTTCGCTGATGAAGCTCTTACCGTTGCTCACACACACTCGAGCAAGAACAGAGTCCTTCCCCTCATTTAACTGAACAGGGATGAACAACTGCTCTCCAATTTGCTGAATATCAGCCAGGCTCTGAGCTGATTTCACATCTTTCTGGACTATAGGAGTGGGAGTTTCTGATTGTGGATTAGTATAGAATTTCAGAGTGTTTCCTTCCAGCGTGGAGTACCACTTTAGACTGGAAGGAAGGTTGATTTTCAGAAATAGAGAGGACCCTCCATCACCAGTCTGTTGTCCTACTGCTATTACTGTCACGTCTGGAATTTGGCTATTCTGGAAGTGAAATTCTACTTGGTCAGATTTTTGTTCAACCATGTGGCAGGTGCCGTTTAAACTAACATGGTTGACACTCTGTTTTAATTTTATTGGTCGGCTAGTCTGGGTCCAGAGGACCTTGTTTACACAATCTATTAGGGGTGACAACCTTCTCAGGAGGTCATTCCCTAGTAAACAAGGGGTGCCCTCTGGGGTCACAACTATGACCGGGTGTTTCAACTTATGTCGCCCAATTTTAATGTCCAAATCTGCCGTCCCCTCGACGGGAATTTCCTTCCCGTCAAAGTTCTGGAGTTGCCCAGGAAGAGAGGTGAGAGGAATTTGGTAATTCTCTCCCCTTCCTGCATTCAGTTCGTCAAAGGCCCTTCTGGACAGAAGGGTAGCTTGAGATCCAGTGTCCACCAGTGCCAAAATTGTACCCTGCCCCTGTACTTGTACCGGGGCATAATATCTTCCCTCCTTCTCCTCAAGGGGGCACAGATAATGTACATTTTTGGACAACTGGTGGGCTAATTTTCTGGTTTTGGACATCGCTAGCGAAGAGATTTGGGCAGAATTCTGTGGAGAGCCTTGGGAATCTGAAAGAAAAATTTGGCAACTGGAGATCAGAGCCAGTGTGGGTTCCCCTGGCTCTGGTTCCGGGCCGCCCCCCCCCCCTTTTTGGAGGCAGTCACCAGGATGGGTTTGAACCAGGGGATTTTCTTGCTGTTGGTTCTGGGATGAGATGGTGGGCGGCGGTAGCTCAGTCTCCACATCTCCCCTTCTCCCCAGTCTGGATTTGCATCCCTAGGGACCCATTTTTCTTTGGGAGGAGTTCCCCCCTCTCTGAAGGAGAAGATCCTTTTCCCAGGATCCTCTGAGGATCCCTCTCCCTCAAATTGGAATATCTGTACCTCCTCCTCAAACTGAGTCTGTTTGGGTCTTTTGTTTCTCCTACCCCCCCTCTGCTCCTTAGGAGGCAGACTTTCAGGGGCAAGAGATTTTGTTTCCGGTTCCTGGGTTTCCAGGGGCTGTTTACAAGTGAGGAAGGAAGCTTCCTCCAAGGCTTTACACCCCCCTTCCCCTTGTGCCTCCTCCCTGGGAACCGGTGAGTTATCGGGGTGCTGCCCCCGTCATTGTTCTGGAGCACCAGGTCCAGAGTTGGGTGCGTTCTGCGCCGGCACGCCCATCTGAGGGTTCTGCTGAGCCCTCAGTATGTGACCCAGATCCCGCGCCATGTTTTGAACCTGGCGCTCTAACTGGGAAACCCGCTCAGGCTGATACGGGGCCCTGTTTTCTCCCCTGGGCTGATCCCGGGAAGGGTAGCTGTCCCTCCTCTGGTAATACCCCGGGTTGGGAAGATTTGGGTACCCCTCCACCCTTGGCCTCCCCTCTCCCGGATTAGGTTGTCTGGGCTCAGGGAATTGGGGAAAGAAGGATGGATGATTTTGGGGTTGGAAATTCGGGTGGATATCTGGGGAAAAAGTTCTGCCCAGGGTTTGGTAAATTTCTGCCCTCCTGTGGGAAGTTTGGAGGGAAGTTCCCTGGGTTAGGTGCTTGGCTGGATCCCCCCCCTTGGGCTGGAGGAGTCCACACATAACCCAGGATGGGTCGATTTCCCTTGTAACGGGGACTTACATAATCAGGAGAGCGAGGGACCCCATTTGTGGGGCTGCCTCCTTGGCTCCCTGTCTGTGACTGACCCGAGGACCTCCTGGGCCTAGCATTATTAGGTGCAGGTAGGTTTTTAGGCCCCCCCATCTCCAAATCCAAAACGGGGGTGACCTTTACCTCTGCCACCTTGGCAGCAGCAGGGGTGCTGTTGGCTTTGGGGTTTTTCTGGGCATTACTTTTGCTATCTATCGGTTTCTGCACCTCATAGATCCAGGTAGCCTGTTCAATGACCCAGTCTAAAGATCTTTTCTCGTGAAAATCCCTCACGAGCTGGGTCATGATATATTTGGGCAAGGCATGGAAAAACGTATTTATAAATTCTCTGCTATCCGTGCGCACCCTTCTTGTGGTCTGTGCAAAAGCACGCTTTAACTCCTGCACAAATTCTTGTGGGGCCTGATCCTCCCCACATTGCAAATTGTAGGCTGCCTTGCGAGCCTCTTGAGGATTTCTGTGAACAGAAAAATGTTTCAAGATGGCCGCCTTATAGGTGGACCATCTTAAATGATTTTGGTCCTCCAGCCCCGCAAAGAAACTGGAGTATTCCGGGGAGAAGGTCCACTTTACATATTGAATACAGCTTTGGCTGTCCTTCAAATGGAAAGTCTCCATCATTTGTTCAAACAACTCTAAGTGCTCCCAAACAGAATACTTAGCGTTCTTATGGTAAGGCGTGATGACGCTCCTGATCGCCTTAATCTGCTTTAAGGGGTCCTTAAGCAAGGCCCTTTTTGCCTTATTGGCCTTTTTGGTTCGGGTAACCCTTGTCCATTCGTCCTCGGACTCAGAGGCACTGCTCCCAGAGGTTCCCGTCTGTTCTTCCAGGTTTTCCCGGATTCTGCGAGCCTGGGAATGGCTGGCAGAATGTGGGGACCTGGTCTCCTGTGTCCTGCGCAGTTCAGAGGAGTCTTCAGATTCCTCCTTGCTGCCAGGATTTGATGGGTACCCCCTCCACTGACCTAACTGGGCAGAGGTTTTCAGGATGCCCTTAATGGGCCTACTCTCCTGGGGTTCCCCATTGAACTGTAATGTACTTGGGTGCCCATACCCGGATGCCCACCCCTCCATTCCTGAGTGGTACTGGCCTATGAGCCCCATACTCTTAGCTGGATAGTAATCTGCCATCCCTGTGGCCCTGTGCTCATGTGCGCCAGGGGACATTGGGGTGGTAGAGTCCAGGGACTGGGGGAGATGAAGGCCCCTGGTGTTAGGGCTCCTGCGGTTATGGTCAGGAATCTCTCTTTCCCAGCGGACCTCATCTCTATCCGCCCCTGCTCCCTGTTGCAATGCAAGGGCCTGCATTTGTGCTTTCAGTTCCTCTGTTAAGGCCTTACTCGACTCTATCAGTTTCTCCTGCATCGCTACCTGTTGCTGGAGCCTCTCATTGTGCTGGCAGAGAGCCTCATTTTCCCTCCGTGCTTCCTGGTTGGTCCTGGAGAACTGGGCCAGTCTTTGCTGCAGGAGGGTTACCTCCTGAGCTGTGTCCCTATTGGCCTGCTCCTTTCTTGCTAGAGCATCCTCCACCCTCCTGGTGTGCTCTAGCAAGTTCTGGTGTTCTTTTTGGAGGTCACCCAGTCCCTGGTGGGCCAGGTGATTTTCTTCCATTTTTCTTTTTAAGTGACAGACTTCCTGGCCTAAGGTGTCCCTTTCCTGACTAAGAGTCTGCATCTGTACCGTCAGGTCGTCCCTTTGCCTTTGGAAGGCACCAGCTTTCTGGCGCTCCTGATCAAACTCTGCCTGGGTATCCAGGTCTTTCAGAATCAGTTTATTGCTCTCTGCCTTCTCCCTATCTAGGTGGCTTTGCAGGGTGACTACCTGCTCAGCACATGCCCTATTGAAGTCTAGCTGTTGCTCCAGCTTTTTCTGGCTTTGCAGTAGGGAGTCCAAACCTTCTTGGTGTTCCTTCTGCAAGGCCAGAAATCTGGTATCCTGTTCTGACTTTTCCTTTTGCAGCACATCCATATCCTCCTTTATTTTAGTGATGTACTGTCTGGTCTCATTTTCTGACTCCTGGCTTCTGTGCAGCCTTTGCTCAGAAGAGTCCAGATCAGATTGGGCCTTCTCTATCGCCATCTGTTGCCTTTTTGCCAGATCATGGCCTTCAGCACATTTATTCTGTATGGCTCCCATATATAAATATAAATATGCCGCTATCCTAACGATCTTGTCGTGTTCATCTTTGGCCTTAGGAGCCATATATAGTTCACTCAGGGCCACATGTAATGGACCCTGATCTCTCCATAAGTCTGACCCTGTTTCAGTGACCTGTCGCGTGATGGCCTGCAACCAGGCATCCTGGCCCTGCTCAGCCCATTCACCTCTCACAAATAGTTTATGTAAGAAGTGCTCTCTGGCTATTTTCATATCTACCAAGGTCGTCATTCTAGAGATTGGTCTCTGTCCTGACTTACAGAAGTTAGTATTTTATTTTTGCAGAACAGAACTTTTCTTGGAGTGTCCCTTTTGAGGAATGCTTCACAGCGTAATGCAGCGTGGTGATCCGACTGGATGTATGTATCCCGTCAGTTAGCACACTGTATTAAGCCGCACAAGTGGTATTCTAACCCAGAATCCCGGACGAGCCCCCAATTTGTAAGAGGATTCAATTCAACACTACAGCTAAGTCAACGCCTAGTCTATAATACTGAATGAAAACCCTTATTGATATATCTTTATGTCCAGTTCATGCGTTCTGGATGACTACCCCTATATAACACCCCTCTCTTGGAATCCTCCTGACCCCACTGAGCCAAGAAGTAGTTCTGTTTTGCAAGTTAAAAGGTTTATTTGAGACTTTAAACAATATAGATATATATATCACACTTTATAATAAATTAATAATTGAATATCACACTTAATCTGATATGATAAAGATTAACAACAGAGAATCTGGCACTAGCACACTTCTTGATAATCACTAAGGAGTTGACATGAAATGGATAAGATAGCAACAATACTTCTATGGTTTCTTTATAATCAATGATGAGTGGTTATAGGATGGATAAGATAGCAACAATACTTTTATGGTTTCAAATGGATGCAATGTGGAATGAAAATGCAATACAGAAAATCACTTGATAGGATTTCAACAAAAGACAATGTAATCACTTTCTTGGACAATTTACCCCCCCTTTTATGCAATGCCAGGAAATGGAAGGACAGCACACAGTTCTCAGAAATGCAATTAAATGTGATTCAGTTCACCCCAGCAACTTAGACTACAGACGTTGAAAACACAGGCAAAATGCTTTTATATGTGCTGGCAATGGAGTGAAAATATGCTAAATTTGCTTTTAATTCCCTCTAGAAGTTCAGGGTGAGTGGTATCTAGTTAATATTAGTCCAGGCTCACTCTTGCAATGATTCAGGGATAATTAGCAGATTAAACGAATTTCTGGCAAATGGAACTGCTGTTTTCACACGTGGAGAAATTTGCAAATCGCGGTAAAATTCGCGAATGCGTGTTCCGCGATTGCGGTAAAACTATAAGGGGTAGGAATGTGGTTCTTGGTGCGATTAAAAGCTAAGATTCTAAGCTTTCAGATGAAAGTTACTGCAAGTCTCTAGCCCAAACGGTTACAGAGCTATGACCGATTTAGTAGAGGTCGTTTTTGGTTTTGCAAATTTTAAACGCAACACTTTTTCAGCTTTAAAAATGATGGCAGAATAACACAATTGCTAAGCTGCAGTTCTACTTAGATTAAAAATGGATTGAATTATATGATTTTAACTAAGAGATGTGTTCTGAGTTTTGCTGAGTACTCACAAGAGATTTTGAACCGGAAAGCGACTTGGTCACGGACTTCAGTCTGGTCAGGTCTTCCCGAGTTCCGCTCACAGCGCCTGGCCTCTGGAACTGCTCACAGCATCGGGGTCAGCACTCTCTCTCTCTGGGTACAGCACTGCTTCTGGATTCGGGAGATTGAGGAATTTGAAGTCTCTGTTTATCTTGGAGTCCAAGTGTTGCCTCTTTGAACGTTGATGGAGGTAAGTATGGATTTTTCCGGCAGAGCTTCCAGCTGCAGATGGAAATGAAGCTCTACCTAAGTTTCAGTGGTCCATTTATATGTTCTGCAAGTGGGTGTGTGTATTGGTCATAACTAAACTTGCCCCTCTCACTTGTCATTGGTCCAGCTTTCATTTCTCCCCTGATTGTGGGAGCTAAGTTGTGTCAGAGTGATGTCAGCCATTTATGATCTCTTGAAAAAACTCCCCTGTCATCTGTGCACCCAAATCTATATATGATCAAAATACATATTTCACAGTTACACAGTTGTTTGAATTTACATACCCATGTCACATATCACATGAGGTATACTCTGTCCCAAATCTGCTGTTTCTAAGAGCTTGCATTCAAAAATGGCAACTTTTAGCACTTTTTAATGTGCTAAACAACATTGGATCTTCATTAAATTTTATACAACTGTTCCTCACATATCTACCCACATACCAATGCATTTTCGTTTGTCTAGCTGAAACAGGGAGTCTGTAATAGTAATAAACAGCAGGGTTTTGTCCCAGAATATCCCACAATTTGGAGTTTGGGCTTGAATTAAAGGTACATTTTTTTAATTAAGTCTCTCAAAGTTATACATTTCTGTCATTTGATTACAAAGAGTTATCAGTGTTTTTGTAAAATATATATTTTACTTTCAATTCAGTCCTCAGAGTGTTGGAGTCCGCCTCCAAGACTTGGGTGGGTCAGTCACATGCATCCTCTGGCAGGCAGGCCTTTGTTGACAGTAAAACAGTAAAAATCAACATATTCCTTTCAGAGGAAAGGGTCCTTTGTGTGGTGTCTGGCAAGCTGACATCAGGAGGCCAGGGAACCACTTTGCATTTAATTAACAGAACCCTGTGATTTCCTGGCTCCTTGTGTTGAGTTCTGAAGTGTCAAGAGTTCTCAGGACAGGCAACCCCTTTGAACTTTTAATGACATGAGACCCCTTTCTTTGCACTTAGACAGTTTTGCAAGACAGCTCTCCTGTCAGGGTTTAGACCGCCAGCGCCACCTTGAGGATTTTGTTGGTACTGCATGCAATTTTGGGATCTTTCTTGGATTAATGCATTCTAAACAGGAATGGTTCTTACATGGTAGTAAATCCTTGCTTAACATTGTGTTGATGGGGCTCCTTACAGTAAGATGGTTATGTGGAACCCCACAAAAGGGTTGAATCTTTAAAGTGGTCCAATGAGTCACGATTTCAGCAACTTTTTGACATCAGTAACAGTGGATTTTGTGAACAAAGACCTTTCTTTACACTGGTGGGTGGCAAGTTAGGCAACCATTTTGGTGTGCGCACAACTGCGCAGCTCTCCTGGATTCTGGGATGGAATGATGGGCGGCGACAGCGCATCCCCATCTTTACCCACTCCAATGATTTATTTTTGTTCTGGGGTAAAACGATGGGCAGCGACAGCTTAATCCCCACATTCACCCCGTCTAATGATTCCACATGGGTCAAAACCCTCCACAAGCTGTAGTATTAACTTGCTTGTTAAGCTTGTGAGCTGAGTCTAGGTAGAATCCTAGCGTTTTGACTTCATTAGATACTTTAATTTTGATACCATCAATAGAAATAGTTTTGTATAGGTGGGGGAGTTTGTTGAGTTTGCTAGTGGAGCCAATGATAAGTAGCTCAGTTTTATCGTCATTAAGACATAAACCGTGAGTGGCCACCCAGGTTTGAATAATTTGGTAAATGTTGTTTATGTTTGCGGTGTCTTTGTCGTAGTCTCCTTGGATTGGGATGAGGAACTGGGTGTCATCAGCATAGTTACTGTATGAGACACCCAGTTTGTCCAAGATATCAAAGAGGGGCTTTGTAAAAATATTATACAAAGTAGTGGAGACACATGACCCCTGGGGGACACCACAAGTGATAGGGACAGGTTCGGCTGCTGAGATGGGCCAACACACTCTAATAGTTCTATTTTCTAGGATGTATCCATGCCGTGGCCTTGGTGGAGAAGTTGGTGGCTGATTTAAGGTGATTGCACAGTACATTGTGATCTATCAAGTCAAATGCAGCTGATAGTTCTAGGAGAAGTAGAATGGATATATTTCCTTTGTCTTTACGCTCATCTAGTTGGTTTTTGAAATCGAGAAGGGCCGTCTCAGTACCATGTCTTGGTCTAAAGGCGGATTGTCTCGTGCCCATAAATTGTTAATCTCCAGGTAGGATTGAATCTGTAAATAGGCAGCTTTATCTAAGATTTTAAGGAGGCATGGGACTGTTGTGATGGGTCTGTAGTTTGTAGGGACATTGAGGTCTAGGTTGGGTTTTTTGGTAGGGGTAATATCCAGGCATCTTTGAGGTTGGTGGGCACTAAGCATGATTTGAATGATGAGTTAATGAAGGTGATGTCGAAAGGGGCTAGTTCATGTACAGCTTCCTTGATAATAGTGTCTGGGCAAGAGTCACCAAGACATCTCGAAGGTTTAAGAGATGTGATGATATTCTTGGCTTCTTCGATAGAGATAGCTCTAAAGTTGAATTGATTATGAGGTTTAGTTTGGTTAATAGAAAGTTCCTGTAGGATGGCTTCTTGTGTAGAGAGTCCAATGTTATGAAGGGAGGAGCGTTTGGCCATAATTTTATTCTGTAGCATAGTGATTTTATTGCATGAAGCATTTTGAATGTTAGTACACCAGATTTTATCTTTAGTGCACAAGTCTGTAGGTTGATAGGGGATTCCAATTCTCTGAGGATAGTGAAGATTTCCCTAGTGTTTTTTTGCTTGAATAATTTGTTGCTTGTAGTTATTAGTGAGGTTAGTGAGGATGTTTTTGTCATAGGGGGAGGTTTTTTTTTCCCAGTGGGATTCGGCTTGTCTTTTTTCTTTACGCATGGCTTTTAAGCTTGGGGCAAACCAAGTGTTGAGATGGGTAAGAGGTTTAGATTTACTTAGTTTTAGTGGGGCAATGGTGTCGATGGCGGCATTGACAATGTTGTTGTACAGGTCAACCAAGTAACTAGGATTGTTGATGAGATTGGCATGGTTTGTAATGGGCTGAATTACACGTAGGAGAGGTGTGACTGTTATGTTTTTTTTACAGCGTGTAAAGGCAGGAGGTGCCTGAGGTTTAGATGTATTAGGTTGCGGTAAGTCTGAGATGGTCAGCAATATAAGGTGATGGTCAGTCCATATGCAAGGTTCAATAGCTGTTATGATTGAGGTGCAGTTGATATCTGTCACCCAGTCCAGAGTGCGACCTTTGATGTGTGTGGGGCCTATATTTCGGACAGTAAGGCCTGCTTCCAGTATAGTGTTAGCTAGGATTGAGGCGTTAGGTTCTTTAGGGTTGTTATATCCTAAGTAAAAGTCACCCAGTAGGATGATTTGTGTCGCTAGTTTGGTGTTGGTGTTAAGAAGAGTGGTTATGTCTTCTTCAAAAGAATCTATTGGGCCTGTAAATAAGGTGTACAGTAATAGTACATAAAGCAGAAATACCTAGTTTAAGGGAGAGTAGTTCTGCTGAAGGCATGGACATATGGTCAGTTTCTTTGATAGTTAGGTCGGCTCTACAAATGAAGGGTATGCTGCCTCCTTTGGAGGTTTCTCTGTCCTTTCTAAAGATGGTATAGTTAGGAGGGATGGCGAGCATTAGGGCTGGACCTGCTGTTTTATGCTGCTATGTTTCTGTCACTGCGAGGAAGTCAAGCTGATTGCAAGTTATGATGTCTGCAATTTCAGAGGTATGGGCTATCAGTGATCTAGCGTTGATGAGGCCACACTGGAGGTTGTGTGTTGATTTCGTAGGGGCGCTAGTAAGGTCAACGTTATTCTTGGTCTCAGATGCTTTGTTATAGAGTTTCTGAGCCAGGTTAGGTTTGCTTTTAGGACGATGGTGCGTAATTCGTGTAGGTTTTTTTTAGGAGTGACCTAGCGTGGGTTATGCTTGTGGTTGAATAAATGTTCTGGAGCCTAATCTAAGGTTTCTTAAGGTAGTAGGGCGAATCTGATTCTGATAGGTAGGAGGCTGAGTATACATTTTATTAGACAGTTCCCCTGCTTTCGGGAGTCTGAAGTGAGTGACTGCCATTGCAATTAGGGCAGTAAATGTGGTGAGGATGACTAAGGATCCTGTGGGCAGGTTAAACACAGATTAAGTCATAACCAGGCTGGTATGAAGATGGGAGTGTGTAAGTATAGGAATAGCTAGGTAGTGGCATACAGGAAGGTGGCTGGTTATTACTAGATATCAGAAGGAGGTGGCAGCCTCAACAAGTATCATGAGCACATCACAGAGATAGGCTAACCTAGTACAGTGGGGTGTAGCCAGTGGACCAGGGGCTAGAGTATTACTGTGCAGCATAGGGTCAGGCTAACACACTAGAGCACATTTAGGGGCAATCAAAAAGCATGGGGCCAGACTAGTACAATGCAGCATAGGGTCAGGCTAACACATTAGAACACATTAGGGGCAGCCAAAAAGCTGTTGCCCCCACCCCCTTGCTTAGAGCTGACAACAGCCTGCAACACCCGTGGGGTGCAAACATTATAATGGAGACAAATACAGCCAGGGGTTAATAGCCGCCAATTACCATGAGCTGGCTAACCAGCTGAATGCCCACTGATTATAACCTTGTTTTCTTTTAACACTGGTTCCTCCTTGCTGACAAAGAGCAATTTATAGCTTTTTAGTGGCCATTTAGTGTTTCAATTCCCTGCTGGCTGGCCTTTGCTGTAAATGTGCACCTTGCAGCACTTGTGCTACTAACTTCATTTGCTGGCAGCTGCAGGTCTTCATCTCCTGCAAGTTTCCTCGGGGGTGGGGGGTTGGGGAGGAGTGAGGGGGGCTGACTCACACTTTCATGCCAAGGTTACCGCAGTCTTTCAGTGACAAAGCCTCCTAAAATAAAGTTCAGCCAAAGCCCAGTCCCCTGGAGAACATTCAAGGTTGGCTAGCCACAACAAAGAAAAAAATGGAATCCTGGTCGGAGGGATATTTGCACTTTTTATATTTGGGAGGAGCAGCATTTTGGAAGGGTCCTTCTGTTCAAGGGGTAATGGAGCTACATGTCCCAGTCATAGGTGTATCTCTTAAAAAGGTGAGACTGAGATGTGGCCAATGTGTTTTTGCCCAGGCGTGCTGGTCTAGATCCTTGCCTGATTGGCCAGTGAGGGACCACTACAACATGTTCCTCCCTCTCCAAGACCAGCAAAAAAGGTTACATTAGGCAACCTGTTATAAAACCGTCGTAACAGGGGTTTGGCTCCTATTGTGAGTTTTTCGATGGCAATGCCTAATCATAAATAACTGACACACATCTGTCATTTTTATTCCCAAGGGGATTCTATGCATGTTAGCCAGACATGTTTTAGTACATAATAACAGGTCAGCCATTGAAAACAGCAGATAAATCCAGACATAGTTTAGAGGCTCACTAGAGTGGGGCATCTACCTCCACACCAGATCACACTGCTAGCTGTACTGGAAGAGAGCGGCGAAGGTAGGCCCAGGATGACGACAATCTCTTTGCTAGTGTGTCCCAACCAACAATGCATCAGCTAGCACAGGACTCTGATGCCTCCCCGTCGACTAAGCCAAAACAGTGCACAAAGAGGCCACCGATGGGGCTTTAAAGGAATGGTTCGGTCAGAAATATTATTGTCCCTATGGTTCGGCCATGTGTTTTTAACCATAAGTTGATCGATCGTACACACATTTCCTTTGCACCTTACCAGAGTTTTTGTCTTTTGAACACAAGCGAAATCAGGCAGCAAGGCGTGGCCATCTTTTGATAATCTTATCAGTTGATGCATCGCCCTGGGTGAACTGCCATTGCGGCACTAAATCAAATACCCTGCCCCTGAGCCAGACATCACTAGACGCGTACCGCCCATTTCACAACGCCAAAGCACGTCCCGTGTCAACATTCTCTGCGCTTTAGCTAATGGCGTGTCACCATGGAAATGGCAGGACGCCTCTTTCCTCAATAAGTATAAACAGACCGTTTTCACAACACACAACAGCAGATTTTCTATTCCATTCCTCTCACTGTATTTCTTTGAGTATATTGTGACTCGTTTCTGTGCTCTGGTCAGCTACCTTCGTTGCTTGGAGCCCGTGATAACAGATACCAGTACCATCGCTATAAATTATTTTCATTTGTTTACCCCACAATGGCAACAATAATGCCCTACCAGTATGAGCCGGAGTATTACGAGGCGGAATTACTGGAAAGAGAAAGATGCGGAAACGATGGGTTTTAGGAGGACAGTTGGATGGACTATTCAACAGATCAAGAGCCTGAGCCTAGTTGCATGGACGGCGTATCCACCTGGTGTACCTGCAATCGGTGCACGCTAATGCCAACAGAGTTCGAGAACTACTGCTGCAGAGAAAACTCAGGATGCTTGTCCTACATATCGCAAGGCGAGTCTCGGCCGCAATGCGTTACCGAGCTGCCAGACTTCAGGGCAGCCTGCCTCACACGGTCCATGTTGAGGATTTTGATGGTGCTCATGCACGAACTTCGCGCAACAGTTCACCCTCGGAATCCAAGTAACGAGTAAGTATACTCTGGTTGTGATGTCAGTTAGGCCACTACTATTTCACGGTTGTCTCCTACATTCTCGTAACTTCAATATATCATTGTCATATCAATTTAGTCTTGCAATTCTCTAGTAATAGTCGTATAAAAGTCGTTCAATATAGTGCAGTGTCTATGTAGCATTTGTCCTGGCAAAAATGGCATTGGATACAAGAATTGTCATTGACAACTAAGGTTTAATACACTTATCTTGGTCATTTAAAAACAGTTTGTATCTTTCTCTTTCAGAGGTGGTACCGGCTGGTGGCCTATCGTTCTTTTACATGGTGGATTCATGGGAGGTTTCGACACAGCGTTTGACGAGTAATACACGCCTGTGTCGTTGGTGCCATTAGAGAAACATTCCCCAGTGACAGCAGTCAGTACAGGGGATTTTCCCCCACTGTGCAGCAACCAGACCTTTACAATGTGTAGTGTTTTGTGCCATCAAAATTAGAAACAAAAAAAACACAACATATTTTTTATCAATGGTTGTTTCAGTTTTGCAGTGAATCAAGTGTGTCTCCATTCAGCAGTGTTCCGGTGCCTTGTCTGCCTGCCCCAGGCCCATCCATCCCCCCTGCATTATCAAAGGCAGTTGGCACCAGTGGATGTGCGCTGCCCAGGGGTGCTGTCAGGGGCACGAACGGCCAAGGTGCCAAACACCATGTACACTTCAAAGGTATCTTAGGCGCAGGGGTCATTGTTCACATGCCCTCCTCAGACCCTGTTTCTCCACGCAGGCTCCCGTTGAAGCAGGCCGCGCCCCTGCAATCCACATAAGTGTGTCTCCATTCAGCAGTGTTCCGGTGCCTTGTCTGCACGCCCCAGGCCCATCCATCCCCCCTCCATTATCAAAGGCAGTTGGCATCAGTGGATGTGCGCTGCCAAGGGGTGCTGTCAGGGGCGCAAATGGCCAAACACCACGTACACTTCAAAGGTATCTTAGGCGCAGGGGTCATTGTTCACATGCCCTCCTCAGACACCGTGTCTCCAGGCAGGCTCCCCTTGAAGCAGGCCGCGTCCCCGTATTCCACGTAAGTGTGTCTCCATTCAGCAGAGTTCCGGTGCCTTGTCTGCACGCCCCAGGCCCATCCATCCCCCCTCATTATCAAAGGCAGTTGGCACCAGTGGATGTGCGCTGCCAAGAGGTGCTGTCAGGGCGCGAACGGCCAAGGTGCCAAATCCCATGTACACTTCAAAGCTATCTTTCGCGCAGGGGTCATTCATATGCCCTCCTCAGACCCTGTGTCTCCAGGCAGGCTCCCCTTGAAGCAGGCCGCGGCCCCTCAATCCAAGTAATACCACGACATATACACGTAATTCATTCACATACACACCCATTTTTGTAATTCTTTATAAACCCCTGGATATTTATCATGAGAACGTCTTTGAGCACTGCAAGTCAACTCATGAACGTGCTACCTGAGAACCCCGGTGACCGATGCTAATCTGCTCGTCGTCATGCTATCTGTAAACTTCTGTGACGGCTGCGCGTCAACTCGTCAGTGTGCTACCTATGAACATCTCCCTGTTCTCCTGCAACTAAATACTCTGCTTGCTGAATCTAACTGTTTGTTGGTCAAGCTAAGGGCATGTATCCTAATCATATCTCCTTCATCTGTAAATTTCGATCTATTTCAAACTAACATACTCAGTAGTGCTATGATCATTCTTCTCATTGATATTGACTTGAGTTTCATTTGTTATGTTATCGATATATCAATTTTCATCAGTGTCAATTGGCATCGAATTGCATCCTTCGCGGACTGTGTCTATAATATAAGCAAGTTTCTTTTTCATGCACGATAGTACATCCAAGCATGAGTAACATGTTCTGATTTTCATCACATCAATGAATTGTTTATGAAAGATATCCTATAATACAGCGGCCCACGCTGCCCTGGTTTTGCTGTGGTGACCAAAACAAAGCTTGCATTGAAGAAGGTATGGTCTAATTCCTTCTTTCTCACATTTTTATGCAAAGTAAAATTTGAATAATGTTGACCTTTTTTTTGCAGAATTTACAACAATGCCTGCATGTTCGATTTTCGGTTGCCCTTCGAATACCCATGACAAATCTGAAAGCACTACAATGCATGAATTCCCTAAAACTGTACATCGAATTAGAGAATGGGTCAAATATTGTGGACCTGCACCGGCAGAGCTTGAAAGTCGAGTAAAAAAAGTCTTGGAGGACAAGAGGGGTGATCGATACTGCATCTGCAGCCTGCACTTTACCCCAAATATGTACGACACATCCTTGTACACTAAGAAGAATCAACTGAGAATGACTCGAAAATTGCTCCCAAATGCTATTCCGACTTTATTCGTTCACATGCCGCCACAGGTGAGTCATGCTTCCGGATTTAGCTTTAGGCCTTGCAGCAATGTGCAAGTAACCAATTGGATTGATTGGTATTTTAGGTGTAAATCTCACTAATAACTATGCTATAGTGTCCTTTGAAATAAGCATAATGTTTCCGAAATCTGTCTACTTTACTTGACAATTTTTAAGATTATCATTTCTAAATCAAATAATATTTTCCCTTTACAACTCCATGACTATGCACTGAATATGAAGGAGCAAGATTCAGCATCCATGTCTTGCCTGGAGTCAACAACCATTTTGTGCGCGTATCAGGTAGTCTTACTTAGCTATTCAGTTCCGGAATTGTTTTATGCATAGAATTTGAGATAATCTGATCATATTTACATACCGTGTCATTCGTTTACACAATGTTTCCTTCGTGGTTTGCTATTGATATGTACCTTTGTCATCATCCCAATGTGTCTGTTCAATTTACAATATTTCCATCCATACTAATGCAAGTACTGTGTTTCAGGGAGATGCTGGAGCATACTCTACAATTACAACATCCCTTGTAGTTGATCCAGAGGTATGCGTACTGACAGTTCAACGGAATGAGATAATCTGATCATATTTACATACCGTGTCAGTCGTTTACACACTGTTTCATTCGTGGTTTGCTATTGATATGTACCTTTGTCGTCGTCCCAATGTGTGTGTTCAATTTACGATATTTGCATCCATACTAATGCAAGTACTGTGTTTTAGAGAGATGCTGGAGCGTCCTCTACAATTACAACATTCCTTGTAGTTGATCCAGAGGTATGCGTACTGACAGTTCAATGGAATGAGATAATCTGATCATATTTACATACCGTGTCATTCGTTTACACAATGTTTCATTCGTGGTTTGCTACTGATATGTACCTTTGTCGTCGTCCCAATGTGTGTGTTCAGTTTCCAATATTTTCATCCATACTACTGCAAGTACTGTGTTTCAGGGAGTTCCTGGAGCTTCCTCTACCATTACATCATCCCTTGTAGTCGATCCGAGCTAGAGGTATGCGTACTGACAGTACCCTCTAATGAAAGAAAGTCGGTCTAATTTTATTTGTAATACAAATGACTTATTTTAAATGGATACTCTTTTCTAGGGATGTGTACAAGATCCGTATATTGAATGGGAGGCACGTGGATCTGAGTCGGTGCACCAGCTTGCTGTTGGTAATGTTAGAGTAAAGAAGGTTTCAACGAAAAGAAAGAAAAATAAGGTTACTTATAAAAAGTTTCTATTTTTAGCAATTGTTTTGTGCTGAGGTCTTCATTATATGCTTTTTTTAATGTAAATTATACGATACTGTATGTTGGATTTGCATTGAACATCCTTTTTCCTATCTATCCTGTAGTTGCCTGATGGAGTACGGACTATGCAGACACAGACAGAGACACAAATGAGAGATGCTGCTTGCCAAACTGTTTTCACCATGGAGGAAATATTAATTGAGGCGCAGCGGGTTCAGACTCGAGATGCCTTTGTCCAATGGCCAGAAAATTAATTTAATGTGACAAGCGAATCCAGCAAAGTGTTTTTAGACCATTGCTACAATGCGACTGCACCACCAGAAGAAGATGAAACTGAATGTATTGAAGACTTTTGAATTAGTAGCAGAGCGCTTGACACAATCGACACCTGCCAAAAAAATGCCACCCAAAAAGCAGTCGACATTGATGTATTCTCCTATTCACGGTCAAGTAACAGACGTTGAAATGACAGAGACTGAAGCATCAACACAATTGACCGACGAACTAGACAAAGATCTCAACTATAGTATGTCCAGTTTGGCTGATATGTCCACAACGGTTCAGTCCGAAACAACATTAATGCAGGATGATAGTCTAATAAAGGAGGCCAAATACATAGTATTCAACAGCAGCTTGATGGAGATTATAAAGATGCTGAAATGTGTGTATTCAGTGAGAGGGGGAGTATGTGGAAAGCCATTGGTTAATGTGACTCGTCTAACACTCGTCTAAGGCAGTAACCTCAAAATACATGCCACCTGTGAAATGTTACATAAAACATTTTCATGGTCCGCTCAACCAATGCTGGGGAAACTGCCAGCTGGCAATCTACTTTGTGCAGCAGCTTTACTTTTCAGTGCTCTAGTTTCAGGAAGGTATCCAGTTTCTGTCAGTTTGTGGGACTCCATTTCATTTCTAAAACGCAGTACTTCCAATATCAACGTAATTATCCACTCCCTATCATTAGTGAAGCTTGGAAAATTGAACAATTGTCTATTCAAAGTACATTCTCCGACAAACGGTTCAGGCTAGCCGGCGATGGACAGTGTGACAGCCCCAGATTTTCTGCTAAGTACTGCTCATACCACTTTCAGGACATGGAAAGTAAAAAAATTGTGAGTTTGGTGGTCGTGCAGGTGTCCGAATGTAAATCCTCAGTGGCCATGCAGAAACTTGGTTTTATAAAATCACCGGAAGATCTACAATCGAGGGGAATGCAAATCAACCTCATAGCCACGGACAGACACGTTTCAATAGCCAAGACAATGAAAGAGAAGTTTCCCAATATTAAACATCAATTTGATGTATGGGATGTTGCCAAATCAATTAATAATAAAATCTCAGCTGCAGGGAAAAAAAAGGTTTAGAAAGTATTTCACAGTGGTCCCAGTGTTTCAGCAAACATCTGTGGTGGAGCTCCAAAACATGTGATGGGTCTGTGGAGATTCTACTGGAAAAATGGCAGTCGCTAATGCACCACTGTTCAAACGTTCACCACTGGACAGAAAACCTACATTTCCACCAATGTGAACATGGCCCTTTGTCCCGGAGCAGGCACGGAAGAAGAAGTGGTTGATTCCATCTTCACCTCCACACAAAGCCCTTGAGAAGATTGTATTTCATAAAACTCTATCAAGAGATCTGAAGGGACTCACAGCATTCTGTCACACAGGAGATTTGGAGGTGTTACACAATATGCGCCTAAAGTACAGGACAAAGAGATTGCATTTCGGCATCGGAGAGATGAAATATAGGACATTACTAGCGGTATTAACGCATAACAAGAATGTAGGACGTGAACAATTGAGGACTGCAGGAAACTTAGGGATGCTTCGCTACACTATGGCCTTTACAAAAAGAAGCAAACAATGGGTGGTCCAACCAGTATATGAGGAAATGGAATTTGATTTTGTTAAATATCTTATTATTAATGTCGTAGAGATGCATACTCATGGTATTGCGCGCAAATCTGTTCAGAGCACACATATATTGCCACAAAACATTGCCAACACACCATGTCCACGGTACAAATGATTACTATCTGTGTTTATTTTTGCCAAAAATGTTTTAAAAAGTGTTCCAATAAAGTATGCAATTTCTCTTTTGAAATCTATCCTCTTTGTCCTTTTCTTTTAAAAATAGTACAATTTTTACGATTGCCATACAATGTAACACTGTGCTTTCACATTTCACAGTTTTGTCAAGCTACTGTGGGATCATGGGCATAATTTTATGGGGGACGGGGGTGTTTGTGCCCTCCAACTTTCATGGCGCACCATTTTGACCCCATTCATTTGGCTGGGACACCGTTTCTTCAGATGTCATGTCCCCCCCCAACATTTTCAGCAAAGTTACTCAACTGTGTGGCACCTTCATTTATCGTGGTAGGGCCCGATGGATAACAGTGTGTAAGAATCTTTGGGTTTCACAGTTGCCTTACCATCCAGTTCCCCAAACAACTGAATAACTGCTCATCACACAAAAGGGATGAGACCTAGGCTACATAAGATACTAGGCAAGCAAGAAGTACTGACTGTGAAAACTTGCCATTGGGTAGGAGGCCGTGAGATAAGCAGAGGTGGGGCTATTACTAGGCACACTTTGACTCCGTTTTTGTGTTTCTTCGACTACAATTTTGGAGTAGGGCGCATTCTGTTATTGGCAAGTTTTCCCTACCCCTCAGCAGCACCACAAACAGAGAGCAGTGACAGCCCCCAAATTTTTCCTCCAGGGCCAGCGCTTCACAATTCCAGTTCTCATGAATGCATTGACACGAGATGTTGCAAACTAGGAATGTATGTTCATTGAGAATGAAGGTCACCAGCTTTGAATTTTTGCTTGGGAGCTGAGGAGGCCCATGCGTCAAACACACGGTATAAGGTTCTATTGTTTTTTGACCTTGAGAGACAGGGACCATTCCGAAAGGGAGTGAATTGAAGGAGGGGTGTAATAACGTAAGATATGATAAGGTTGTCCATTGCAAAATTGGACTTAGTTACATGTAAGTTCAGTTTATGAAAAATCGTTGACACGAACGGAGTCTGCATTATGGTCTGCATTACGCCAAGAGAATGGGGGGAAATGCCAAATATAATGTAAGTTTCACTTTAGACGATTTTATACCAGAACTAGTCCAAATATCAATAGCCTACCCTTATTGCTGGGTTACATTGTACTCATTCTTTCTGTGTGGCATATTGCAATGAAGCGCAAGTACAGCCTTTGTGTGCTGGTCTTTCTACCGGGCAAGTGGGCAGTCCAGCATCGACACGCATGGAGACCACCACTCGTTGTGCTCCTCGAATTGTTGCCTCAGTTTACGCATTACGTTTAGAGCTGAACATACTCCATTGCACTATCCTCGGAAGCAAATAGCAGAGTACTTTCCACGTTGTGTTCTCTGGGTTCACATTGTGTCACATCTGTGCTAATAAGTAAAATGATTAATTGTAATAAAGATCGGTTACTGAGACACATTTCTATTTTTATGTTTTGCAAACAGGTACATCCTGCCATTCTGCGATTGTCATCTATTCCAGACCCCAACCGATGGTTTCTTCAACCGCCAGCTGCAACAACATGTCGATCACTGGATTTATTTGACTCTTTTTTGGGACGATCGCCAAGGGCCGATATGCCCTTACACTGTACCAGCGATTAGGGGCAACATAACAACCTTTACGGTGGCCTAGTGCCAAGTTGATGCACCAGCCTTGCAATTCACCCTGCGACCAAAGTGCTTCTTTTACCCAAAATGAACACCCTGTGTACCATTTGCAGATCGAGAGCAAAGAACACAAGTTCAGTTTTGATTGAATATGTCAATCGCCAAATGTTTTTGAAGCCTTTAATGTGAAATAAATGTACTTTACCAATTGTACAGTCTTGCTGTTTCCTTTTAAAGTACAGTTTCATATTCCGAATTTTGACGCCCTGTGTTGTGAGAACATGTGTGTTGTTTTCCGGGTTCTGCATCAAGTCGCGTAGGTGACGACTGGGTGCGTTTGGCTACACTGCCCAGTAACGTCACGGAGAGAGGTGGAGAATATCAATGATTTGGTGATGTCAGGCTCAGGGGCGGGGGATATGATTTAGTGCCGCAAAGGCAGTTCACCCAGGGCGATGCGTCAACTGATAAGATTATCACAAGATGGCCGTGCCCTGCTGCCTGATTTTGCTTGTGTTCAAAAGACGAAAACTCTGATAAGGTGCATAGGAAATGTTTGTACGAACGATGAATTTATGGTTAAAAACACATGGCTGAACCATAGGGATAATAATATTTCTGACCGAACCATTCCTTTAAGGTAGACCATACATCCCTCACCAATAATAACTCTTACTTGCCCACTGTGCGAATGAGAAATGGCCAGTCAATCAAGGATTCACTACTACTCTAGCACATTCAACCTTGCCCTTGGTTTAACACAATGAATGCATCAGCAATAGTGTAATATCCCCCTAATTAGAATAACAACCTATCAACCACTGACAGTTAGGACACAGTATAATGATTTGTTGCCTCATGAACCTACATCAGAGCTACTAGAATGTTCTTTGTCTCCAAATGCAATTCCCGTAGCCCCAGGACAGAGTCTAGCCACTAGCTGCCAGAGAGAGGCCCACCACATATACTTCTTCACCCCCATTCTGCTGCCGGGTGGTAGTCAATGGGATATGTGTACAGACTCATTATGCACACTCTCAAATCATTGGTGTGGCCCATTCATCTCCTGGATTCATGTCCATGTGGCGTCTTATGATGGGTGGGCTCCCCTCAGTCTGTGCACATCACCCAAGGAGCAGCTTCCGCCACCTTTGCTCACTCCTTCATGCCAGAGCACCCATGCAGTCCCAGCGCATCTGCTGAATGCCGCCCCTCGCTGCATCACCACGTCGCTTCCCACCCAAGTTTTCTCCTACTTGTGTGAGGACTCTGGACCTCCAGTGCTCCAACTATTGTCTGGCCATGCCAGAAAGGCGCTCACCCCCTATTGCCATCAAGGGGTGTATACCTTACCTGGGTCACAGACTGGCTGCCTGTGACTTCATGGATTCACTGCTGCATCTTCTTCACTTTAAGCTGCCTTGATAGCATGGTGGTGCTATTCCTCAGACTACTCCTCTTCCTCCTTTCCACTTTGCCACCCTTCCTGAGTTGCACCTTGCATATGTGGCCCCGTGCATCACCACAAGCAGCTTCACACCTGTCCATTGGGGCCCTGCTGGCATGGGCCCCAGCAATGTTGTTGGAGAGGCAGGTCCATCCCCTTCGGGCTTTTTACTTGGTCTGTGGTTGGTGCTCCACATTTTGCTGGACTGCTTGGCTTCAGTTGGGACTCCTGTGCCATTCTACTGCTTGTCACCTGCACAGTGCCCTAGGCCCCTGGATAACAATCAGGGCACCCTCTTCCTACCCCAAAGGAGCTCAGTTTATACTTAAGATGTTGGGAGGCAGCACTCTGGCATACTCATAGAGGTGACGGAATGAGGTAGCCTCCCTTGGAGGGCTGACCGAGGCAGCAGCCTCCAATAGTTGCCATCTTTGCACTCCTTTCCCCATTTTTTCCTCCCAACCATTTTAACGCTTTTTCTTTCTTCTCCTGTCTTTTTTGGCAGATGAACACAATAACCAGCGAACATATAGTCCTGGCTTTAATGGGTTTCTGTAAACATCTTCTCTCATCTTCTCAGGATCTCCTCCCTTTGGATCTACATCCTCGGTTTAAGGGTTACTTGCATCATCCTTCTATTTCCAATGAGCCAGAGCCATCTACGGGGTGTCAGCTCTGTCCTGGAGACTGCAGGTGGGCTCTATAAGTGGGGTTGTGAGTGGCAGGCATTCCAGAATGGATCAAAGCAACAGGATGACAGGAGCCTGTCTAGACTCTTGACATGCCTCTCACTATTTCTCTTCCTACCTCCCCCTCTCCCAGAATCTCCAACCACCCCTTTCAGTCTCTATCTCTCTCTGTTCCCCTCAGTGCCTCGCCTTAAGTCTTGTTTTCACAGGGTTCTGCCATGGACCACCTTCTCGCTCTCACTTTTATTCTGAGATTCTCCTGCTTCTCATTTGATGTAATGTCTGACTCATCAACCTTAGAAAAATTCCACTGTTTATTGGCACTCCATTTTACCTTCTCTTCCTTCACCTCCTTCTTGTTCCACCCCTCCTCCTATTTACTTCCATTTACCACCACCTCTGGCACTTTCTAGAAGTTTATCCATTCCTCCACATCTTTGAACAACTCTTCCACCAATTCCTAATCTGTTTACACCATCACCTTTTCCTAATCAATGTAATACAATCCACCTTTATCCTAGAGCATGCCAACAATGTTAGAACAGTTTTTCTGAAGTCCAACTAAGGGCTTAGCAAAACCATTCAACTGAGGCAGTACAAGACTCCAGTCTTGTATAAGGCTGTACCACCTGAGTATATGGTAGCGTAGACAGAGCAGCCAGGCTGATCTTAGGAGGGAGAGAGGGCAGTAGACACAGTACAAGTGAAATTGAAATACAAATGATCCAAAGACACACTGAAACACTATGGGCCTCATTCCGAGGTGGGCGGTAAGGGATACCGGGCACTGGTAAGGAGACCGGTGCCGGTAATCCCTTACCACCCAATTCCGAGGTCCCTTAGCGGGAACCGCAAGGGACATGTGGTAGGACCACACGTCACTTCCGGGTCCCATTAGGAGACCAGGGCGCTCATCACGTGCCTGCCATTATCAGGCCCGTAATTAGCACCTTCCCCATTATCCTAGGTGCAGTAAAAACCTATAACTAATTTTGTCATAACGCACAGTTATACCAGGTGAGTAAAACCTAAGGATTTAATATACCATTACAGATGCTTTTACAGATGCTTTTGAAATCAGGGAACCCCAGGTTGAGGTAAGCAATAACTCTGGTAATTTATTTTGGATGGCACACAGCTAACAAAAGGTGGGTAAAACCCACATACTTCAACTTCACAATCAAGGGGAAAGTAAAAACCAATGTCACACTTTACTGATTAGTTATTCTAGGTAGGCAACAACCTAAGGTAGACTTATGAAGGACAGGAGAGCAGCAAGTCAGGGGAAGCAAGACCCAGTTTGGGGACACTCATACAGTTATCCTAACAGGACTAACCTGGTGAAACCAACACATTACTTTTGTAAAGAGGCCCAACCTAATCACAGGAGAGTAAAATACCTTCACATCTACTTTCTATTAGACTGGCAAAACAATGGCTAAGGAAGAAAATCGTCAACCATACTTTTAAAAATAGTGCATCGCACATTCAAGATCAGTAAGAACTTTTGTAACTGTTCACTCTTAGAATTACAGTTACCAACCAACTCTTTGCAAGTGAGTAAACACTTGATTTCATTTCTAGGCAGAAGTCCCAATCCCTTCAAAGTCTTCCCCTTATTCTTGGAGCATGAGAGTTCTCAGTGGCAGAAGGTGGGTCACTAGGACTAGTGACCAAAAGGCAGTGTTAGAATAAGTTATTTAGTAGCAAAAGTCAGAGTTCCTTAGGAAAACTGGGCAAACAGGTGAGTACTTTACTTTTAGAGTTAGAAGAGGGTCCAGGGGCTTCACAGAAGACACCCCAGCAGGATTCTAGCAGTGTGACTGTGTGCACTGGATGAGGGACCTCCCAATCACAGAAAACACTGCGGACTACACAGAAATCCCAAAAGGCTTATGGTAAGTATATACTCAAGCCAACACAGTACCTCAGCAATGAAGAAAAGATTGCAGCAGGAGAACTTCAGGGACTGCAGCCAAATACCCGGTCAGTGGATTGCTTGTCCCGGAGACTGAACATAAGACCTCAGAAGGGACTTTGCAGCAGGGATTGATGAAGAAGGCTCTAGGCAAGGTTTCCCTCATGGCTGAATGTGGTTCTGCAGATTTGGTGCCTTTCCAAGGAGCACAGAAGAAGACAGAATATCACGATTGATTTCTTGTTGTTACAAAGGTCCAGCACTCGTTTGAAGGGACTTTTTGGACTCGATTCATGTCTCTGGAGATACACCAGGATGCCCACGAAGTTTCAGCGAGATTCGGAATTCGGAAAGCGTGCAGTGGACAGTGACTGGAGGTCCCAGGATATTGGGGTATTGCAAGAACGCAAGGTCGCAGCAACCGTGGGATGGCTCAAAATACAGGTCTTCCTGAGTCTAGTGTGTCTCACTAGGCTCTGGGTTTGGGTCGTCGTTTTTGGAGACCCCAGGTTGATTGGAAGGAAGGGCTGCAGCAGGCTCGGGTTCCACAGCAGGCTCTCAAGTCGCTGGAAATCGTCTCTGCTGATTTTCCTTTGTCATCCTCTTTGGTTTCATGTTCCAGTGGTTGACATGACTTCAGCTTCCAGGTTTCCAGTATTTATGAGGAACTACAGCACAACCTCTGCATTCTCTCCATGCATTTTACAAGAAAGGGGTGTCTGGTTGTCCAATCAGGACAGCCAGCCCCCACTGGGATTTGTCCCAGTTGAAGCAAGGTGTAATACAAAGCATGGGGACATTTTGGACTCCTCCCCCACTTCCTGTGCTTACAGACTGACTGGAGCCTAGGCGGGGTGTCCAGGGGACTCCCACCGAAGACAAAAAACTCACAAAGGAATTTCCCACCCTGGAGGTCAGGGGATGGAACAAGAAACAACAAGAAATACTAAAATGGCAGAAAAAGAAGACAGGGTCCATTTTGGTAAAATGAGCACCCTTAGGTGCCTTTACTGCAGCTGTGATCACAGCCCGCAGTAAAGGTGCACCAAATTAGTAAAAGGTATCACTGCCACCAGCCATTAAACGTAAGCTTGTCACTGTAACAGAATTGTTACAGTTTTAATGTGAAAGGGTATACATTGTATCTCCCCAGCACTCCACATAAGGTGGGTTGTGCTGGTTTCACAGAATCAAATGTAAAAGGGATCCAAAGATCCTCTCTCCCCTTGGGAACTATAGGTCACTCAAGGTTAGCACAAGAAAGTTAAATGGGGAGCCCCTAGGGCAACCCAGCAACAACAGGCACTTATTGCCAATAAGTTGTAAAACATGATAACTTTAAAAAGACACTACGGAGAGTCTTAAAAATGACACCCATAAAAAGAGTTAAAGATTAGGAGAGTGTGGAAAAATGTTCCCACTCACTAAGGTATTAATGGAAAATATCCCACTAGAAAAGCAAAAAGTTCTGGGGTTGATCCAGCTCTGTGGACATCTTACCTAACAGTAGGCAGCATTGCAGTTAAGTAGGTCCCAGGCCCCAGAAAGCCTTGTGATCCTCGCAGCCATAGGGAGCCAGTGGAAGGATGTCAGCACCGGAGAGATGCAGTCCCTGGGCTTGAGGCCAAGGACAAGTCTTGCGGTTCTGTTCTGGATGAGTTGAAGAGGGCACAGGGCAGAAGAAGGGAAGAAGAGGAAGAGGCAGTAGCAATAGTACAGCCTGGAGAGAACCTGTGCTCTGGAAACAGTGAGCCTCTGCGGGAAAGGAGAAACCTTATGCCAATCCTTACCGCTATGTTACAAAAAAAAAGTATGGGATAATGTTCATAAGAAAAGAAAGAAGTGTTCACTAAATTATAAGTCAGGATGTTAGGGCCAGGGCCACCCTTCCCCATGTTTTTAGCATGAGACAAGGCGAGACTTTCGAGCACAGCACACTCCTGGGCTTCTCCGGCATAAGCTCACAGTTCCTTTTCTCAATGTCAGGGCCTTCTGTGCCCAGGTCTCTTCATGTAAAGTCTCTTGCTTCACAGGGCCTGATATGCCAAAACAGCAAACCAAAAGTTCCTTCTGTTAACCTTTACATTGGGTGATTACACTTTCACCCTTGGATACCCCTCACCCAGGCTTCGATCCTTTTCTCAGTCGTCAGCCTCCCTCAGTCGGGCTCAGACCAACCACTCACTGTGGACATCCCTCAGTCGGGTTCATACTTGTCATCACAATGTTATTCATTTATCTTCTTCACAATTTTGCTCTTGACATCCCTCAGTCGGATTTACTATTGCCTTTTAATCACAATCTCCTTATTTGTAATATTCAAAAGTTTTCATGTCTTTTTTAACAACCACCTTGGTTTAGTGAGGTCCCCCTCATCCGGGATCAGACCTTCCAAAGCACTTGCCAATGTTAAACAGAGACTTACAAAGGGTGATCTCAGCTTGCTGGGTCACTCTGTTAGTCTACGGCAAGTGCAGGTTTCTCAAAATTGCAGTTCCCACGGCGTTCCCCTCAGCCAGGTACAAACACCTGTTTCACAATTGTCAAAACTTATACAATGTGTCAAGGACATTTGATTGTGCAAGGCATTTGGCTTGACCCTTGTATGACCACCATAGCATCAAATGCTGCCCTTCCCTATGGCCTCTTGCTACTTGTAGTTTCTTTACTCACAATGTTCAACACAGTCTCTTTGTTCAGGAGAGGGGTACAAGCCACAGCCTTCCGAAACGAGCGCCTATGTGGCATTGGACCACTCTATCTCTGGTACAAGTTTGTTCACAAAAGACCTCTTTCTATTAATCTTCTTAATGTTGTCACTGCAACCTTAAACCTAAACCTAACACAGTCTGGTCCACTATCGGGTTCTTCCGACTCACCGGCTGTGTTGAACTCATTGGCATTTTTTTTGCCGCTGGAGTCAAGGATGGTACCACGATGGCAACCGCGTCTCCCCGCCCTGGCTATCAGTGTGGGAGAGTTCCATGTACCGTTGACATCCATCACACCATTCGCCAGTTGCGATTCCTGATCTTATTTTTCTTTTGTCTGAGGCTTCGCATGTCTGGGTTGAAAAGGGCAAGGGCAACTCCCTCCTTGACGTCCTTTATGGTCTTGCCACCTTTCTCCTCCATTTGAACTGCCGTCTTGGAATAGCTGTTTGCTCATGCGTTCGACCTTGCTCAGAGTGTGCTCTTGTGCTCTGCCTTTTATCCCTATGAGGAATGGAAAGGGCAAAGGGATAAAAGGCGGAATTATCAGCAATTGCCTGACTCTGCCTGACCCTTCTGTTGGGACATGTCAGGTAAACTGCTAGGGTATTAGTCTGTTGTCATTCATGCTGTGAGAAAGTGTTCGTGTTGGAAAAGATGAGGCGTGGGGTTTCTAGGTATCCTACTAGGCAGGATGCAGAAAAGGTGTCAGAAGGAAGGGGATACTGCGTCTCAATCTTCGGTGTCCTACTTCCACTCCCCGAAGACCCGTCATCCAGATGATCCACCCGCACTGGTCCACCCCCAGGAACTCGATCCAATAGCGATGGCCGTGTCCTGACCACCAGGATGACAGATCCCTGGGGACTAGTGAGTGAGACACCTTCAGGTTTCTCAGACCTTATACACCTCGGGAGGGGTCATTGGGCCTCATTCTAACTTTTCCAGTATCCTGGGAGTGGAGCCACCGGAATACCGGCCAATGTAGTTACTGTGCTGCCGGTTTACGGATGCCGGAGGGACGGTGTAAATCCCCATTCAGGGCGTCCCATAGGATGGCTAGGATATATTGTTTGCCCTAGAGGCAAACCTGTAGTCGGCCGGTCTGGTAAAGTGTTGGAATTTGCGGTCAACATAGAATGAAGCCGAATATTGCTTGGGATAATCCCCATTTTCTACCCTATGGCACTTGGCTTCGTCCCGAGCCATTACTTGCTGTCAAGTCATTAATCCACATAATGACCCATCTTCTAGTGTACATGGTTATATTGGCACATGGAAGTCATTATTGACCTCTTAGCCAGTCAGCATGCCGTCAGCAATAAAACTGTTTTTGAGTGCATTTTAATCATCCTGATTTAAGAAGCTGACAGGGAAACATCGGTAATCATTTTTCTCCATTCAAGAAAGAGTAATACAATTTCTTAAAGCAAAACACTCCCTTTCTGTGTGTATCCTTTTTTCACTGCACCTTCAACTTCATAGGCCACCTCCAATTTAACACACAAAGTGGAAGCTTACACTGGAAAACCCATTCACTTTACTGTAGAGAAACGGCTTATCTTTTACATTACACCCATAGTATTCTGATCTTAAACCCGTTCCAGTGCAATCAAGCTGTTACTGAAAAGCTTATTGTTTATATACTACAATTGAAAAGCACACATTTTGTCCATTTACAGTAATCACTATTAAGCTAATGTCTTTACTTTACCGCCAAAACCTACATTGTTACTAACACTATATTCGTATAGACCTCAGTAGGTGTAATGATCATGCCGGATTCTCCACCTCATGCCCTTGGTTTCACATTGGGGCGAGTCATTATTCTGTGATGATCACTCCTTTTGGCCTCTACGGATATATTAATGCTATTTTAATTTACCCAAAACACCTCATGGTTGCCTGACTGAAGTGATGTTAATTTAGGTGAAGTTTGGAGCTGTGGTTTAGTAAGTAGTGGCTGGATGTACAAAAAGATGAGGACAAAGGTCCCACATTTCTCTCATTTCAAGAGCGGCAATGTCAAGAAAATGATAGAAAGGCTCATTCTTAGATGGACATTGGAGATGTGAGATTCTGCTAGAGTTCTGTGGGAACAGCTCGAGGTATTACGTTTCCAAGCTCCGCCTGTCCTGGGACAGGGAGACCAGGCACTGGCAAAGCAGCAGCAGTACCCCAAGCATACTCCCAGTTCACACATTTCGTGGATTTGGTGAATCCTCTCCCCCGCAGAATATGCAGGATCTTTCTTAACTTGCTAGCCCCCATGGCACAAGAAAGTCAGGAGAACCTTCCCAAAGCAGGCTCTGTCAAGCAATACAACAAGGACACCCACATTGTGACCCCCTCCTGTCCTAATTGTCTGATCTTGGCAAATGCTTTTTACCCTATTAAGAATTCGGACTTTTGCCCTCTTCTTGTAGTTATAAAAAACACAAATGGATCATAGATAAAAAAAGAACTGGGCAATGAAAAAGGGATGGTGGGAATAGGGTGTTAGAGAGGGGGATCGTGAGCAAGGGTGGAAAAAGCATATTGAGATATAATTATGCTAGGACTCAAACCTTAATTCCTATGGTCATTTAATTTTTACATTTCTTTTACCGGATGTGTGGGGAGAAGTGATGAAACATTTCAAAAGTATAACTCTGGACAATGGAAAACCTCTCTTCTTACAATTAGACCAATTCTAAAACTACGCTTTCTCACTTATCACTTGCCCTTCACCTGTTTCATCCCTTCATGTGTTGGTGATGACGTTGTAGCACACTTTTAACAAGAGCTGAACATTCTACACATGATAGGAAATGGGTTGCTTTCTTAACCTACATAAGAAGGTTAACAGCTCTGGCATGAGATGCTAGATTTATAACGCCCAGGGCCATAAGACTGAAAAACCATTAGAAATAAATCACAGAGAAGAATGGGAGCGCAGCCCTGAACGTCATAGTCGAGTTCTCAATTTTAGCAGCGTTATTATAATCTACCCTGAAGAAAAAAAAGCAAAGATTCATAAATGCAGTCTTCCTGTAAATTCATGTATTGTATATGAACAGGATTAGTTTTATATTAAAGCACATCTTTGCTTTATATTTCCGGGCTGCAATTCTGGCTTTCTAGATGGGCTCTAGTGTTCAGGTATGCTTTTTAGTTTGGGCTATTGTCGCTTGCGACACCTATAGGCCAACACTATTGCATTAGAGTACAAATAGGGATAAATGGCATATGAAGAGAGACACACAGCTTGTAGGTATTGTTTGGTTATTTGCTCACCCATTGACTGCCCATGGCCATGCTAATCCCTGTGGCTATTTCCACCAAGTTCCTGCCTCTCCCTGCTCAAAACACCTCTGTATGGAAACTCTGTGAGCTTGCTTTAATTAAGTCTTACCATTAAACTTTGCAGTCAAAGTGCCTGTAGTAAAGTTGCAAACCTGCTACATGTGAATAGAAATATCTTAACCATGTCTGACTTCAGCCACTAGATTTGTGAGCTCTCTGCTTGTTCTTCACTAAAGTCCCTTAAAAACAAGCATTGTGTGACAAATCCTTGGATGTCGTCCCTTCCCCCATTGGGGGGAGGGGGCTTCTCATGGGGCAGGGCAGTGCAGCCACAGTCCAATAATCCCCTTGGGTGTGGTGTACCGTGGGAGAATCACATGGGAAGGGAAAACACTTATGGGATGAGGGATGACACACTAGGGAGAACAAGATCTTTACCCACCTCTTCACAACCACCCTCACCCTCCTATCCCATAGAAGATCCTGTAACCCTTACTCTTCCATGTACCTGTATAAACCTGACACTTAGTACTGGGACGAGGAAGAGTAGGGACTAACCACGTGAATCCTGTAGAATAACTGAGACAGTATAAAGTGTTAATAACTGAAACAAAATAAGAACATCAGTACCTCAGTGATTCATGGCATTGAGGATACTGCGACAAGGAAGATGTGCTGAGTGATGAGGAATACTCCAAAGAACCAACACGCACTGTCTAGTCAATATCGACCATTACTTGCAATGAGTTCTTTAATAGGAAATTACAGACTAGCTTTGTTGACCCACCCTCCCTGGTGGAACCGTAAAGTTCAAGGAAGCTGGAGAAGGCGAATGGCCTAGGACATCGCAAGAAGGGAAAGCAACTCCAGAGATGGTCTGGTGTCAAATGGACACGAAGGAGAAACCAAGAAAGAAAGCCCCAACAAACTGGGTGGTTGTAGAGAGTGGGAAGCAGAAGTTCAGCCTCCAGGACAAACGCTGCCCCTGTGGAGCCACCACTGAACGAAGGCAGGCCAACCACTGCAAGGAAACCACAAGCTGACAGCCGGCGTCCGAAGAGCCATGACAACGCTGCAGACTAGAGAAAAAGGTACACGGGTGGCAGGGGAGATGCATATGGCCCAAGCTAGTGGGATAACAGTGGGCAATCACAGAAAGGCTCTACATATAGGGTCTGGGACTCCTGGCAAAGAAAAATATTGGACTGTAGAGGCATCCAGAGTGATCATCATAGTCACAGTACCTTGCAGGAGAGTATACCAGGTGGACTAGAAATAAAGGCAGGATATGCAAATCTGGGTCCTGCACCCATAAGTCCAAAGCAAAGCATCATGGGTGCTCTTCTTAGTCACAGTTCCTGGCAGGGGAGTACACCAGGTAGACCACCCGAAACAGCAAGATATGCAAGTCTGAGACTTGCACCCATAAAAAAATATCAAGCCATCAAGAGTGCCCATAATATTCACAGTAACTGGCAGGAGAGTGTACCAGGTAGACTAACCAAAGCAGCAGAATATGCAAGTCACAGACTCGCACCCATAAGCCAAAGCATCAAGAGTGCCCATCAAAGCACCAGGCAGGAGAGTGTATCAAGTACAGTAGTTATTCATCATCAGAAAAGTAGTTATTCATCATTTCAATGCCTGGCAGTGAGACCACCCAGTTAACCCATCAACAAAGAAAGTGAAGAAGCAAGAGAAGACAAATGCCTCTTCTTCAGTGCAGTAGTGGAAGAGAAGAATACACCAGGGGAAGGCAGTCATCCCTTCTGGTAGTTGTGAACATTGAAAGACTTCTGTACAGAAAGAAGAAGAAACCAGGAGGAGGGAGTAATCGCTTATACTTGTTGCAAACAGCAAAAGAAATCCAGGGAAACAGGAACCCTTTCTCTTGCAAACCGTCCTAAGAACTGGCAAGATCTGCTGTCCAGAAAGAGGGAAGCATCCTTCTGGACCTTCTAGAGACATTAAGATGTTTTCTTCGCAACAGGGATAGCTAGGTGTTTCCTTTTCTTTTCATGATAATAAAAGTCTATAGCCAAAAGCCTACCACCTTTGTAGTCGCTCCATTATTCTGCACCCTTACAACTGGCAAAGCCAACAGTTTTTGCTTACATATATCAGGCATTTGCCAGGCACTGCCATTAGATGCCCAGGTACTCGCACCATTTTGCACCTGCTACCATTAATGGACAGTTAATACTATTACGGCCGTAGTAGCCGTGCCTACACAAAAGCCCAAAGTATTGGCATTGCATTGCTTATTTATTACTCTAGTTCATACATATACCACACTTATGTATACCAGAAAAGGTTATCCCCAAAGCAAAAACAGAAGAAAAACGGACAATAGGCTAATGAATCCCCAGAATTTTTGCTCTGCTGCCCTAGTAAAATTATGGATAAATGCAACAGCCACGATGTGCTTGTGGACATTTCACCCAGTGCCACTTTCTAATTTATTTGACGTTCAAACGGCATGCCCTTTGTCCTGAACAACCTGAAACCAATGAAAAGTAGATGGTAAGTGTAGGATTCTGAAATACACATAAATGTGTTGCTAAATTTCAATTTGACTCATGTGTCATGTAATTTAAAATGTAACATTGTGTAAATACTCCAATGTGATTCTCTGTAGGTACGTGGGTTTCGCTGTGAAGTAATACAATACATTTTATAGCAGCTGCTGTGGAGCAAACACCCTCTGCCCCATGCTTTCTGGGAATGTATTTATTTGTAACTTTTGTGTTTCGATTATAACAGCCCTATTTGTTGTATTAATAGTGGCGAGGTGGTGCGCCATGCCTGCACACACTCACAGTGGTGTACCACACACAACTTTCCCTCAGGACCCAATTGTTCTGGGCAAAGGGGGTCATTGAAACTTTGTCGGAAAATGGTGAAATTTCAAGTAACACAATGTACTAGCACTTCTAAAGGTCTGGCAAAGTAAATACCGGCAACACCAGAAAAAAACTGCACCGGCAATACCAGTATCTGCACTTCCCTTGCACCTTACTGCATATGATGTGCACGCACAATAAATACTTACACCAAAATAAGGAATGGCCACTCGTTACTTCAAATGAAAACTATTTATTGGAATATTAATGCCAAAACCAACACTCTATGTTCCCTTCCCACTCCCATGGGCATAATTTTAGGGGGGGATAGGGGTGTTTGTCCCCCCCAACTTTCATGGCACACCATTTTGTCCCCATTCATTTGGCTGGGGCACCTTTTCTTCAGATGTCATGCCCCCCTGAACATTTTCAACAGTTACTCCATTGCCCACTCTCCACACCCCCTACTGACACACACCGCTCCCATTCTCCTCCCGCTCCTTCGCCATACCGTCTCCACACACCCCTCTCCCCCTCCTGACACACCCTCTCTCCTTCCCCCACACACCCCTCTCCCCACACACCCCCTTTCCTTCCCAACCCCCATCTGCTTCCTCCCCACACACACCCCTCCCGTTCCCCCAGACCCTCACCTCACACCACCCCAAACACTCCATAGTCACAAAACGAACCAAATTGTCATGTCAAGTGTTATTTGTGCTGCCTCTTCATCAGGAGTCAAGCAATCCACTCGGTGCGGTACCTTAGGCAAACCTGCTATGAGCTCTCGGGCATAGTGATGGTTAATTGCGGGTCAGTGTGACTTGCATGGTGTGTGAGCAGGACCAGTCATGGCTGAGATCCCCTCATTCCCCTTTGGGCCCGTTGAGTAGGGCACTGGTGGTACAGTCTTGTGCATGTGCACTCCTGTGGCTGCTGATCTGGATGCACTCATGCAGCAGCCTCAATTCATTGAGCTGTTGCTGGGCAACTGTCACCATTGTCCCGTGCCTAGCCTCCATTGCCCGCAGTCATGCATCCATGTCCCAGATGCCCGGCATGAGTGGAGGAGGGGGGCTGTGCAATGCTGCGGGCTGAACAACGGTGTCAGGTAGGGGGTGTAGTCAACCACCTCCTCCTCCGTGCTGGACCTGCCATGATAGGCCGGTGGCTGGTGTGCCCATGGTGTTGTGGAGTGCACAGGAGGGACGGTGGAAACACTGACCACAGGTGTGGTGATGGCGGCATCTGGTGTTAGTGGCAGTGATGGTGGTGTTACAGCTGGCACAGCTGGCACTGCAGGAGGTGGTGGTGCTTCTGGTTGCTCAGCTGGTGCTGGTGGTGTTGGTGGAAGTGGTTGGACAGCTGGTACAGCATTAGGTGGTGGTGGTATTACTGGTTGCCCAGCTGGCAGTGGTGGTGGTTTTGGTGGTGGTGATGGTGGCAAAGCTAGCACAGCAGGAGGTGGTGGCGGTGTTGCTGGGTGTGCAGCTGGCCATGGTGGTGGTACATTTGGCACAGCAGGAGGTGCTGGTGGTGCAGCCTTCCCAGGTCTGTCTGCATGTGCTGAGCCTGACAATGGTCCAGTTGTGTTGCTGTCGGAGGATGTGAATATTGTTGTGAGGTGAGCATGCTGTTAGTCTTCTGGCAGTGCCATCTGTGGGCTTGAATTACACTTATGCTGTATTGTGTGTGTCCTTCCCTCATCATGCTGTTTATTTGGCCTGTTGTGTGTACGGTGGGCCTATGATTCCTGTCCAGTCCTCCCTTGGAACGCACGGGCACTCGTCATGTGTTCATGTGTAGGGTTGTGCATTTTGGCTATGGTGCTTGTGCATGGCTCCATCTGCCTGAATCTCCTGGCATGTGTGTGTGATAGGGCCTTTTGCTGTGGCTGACACGTGCCGGACATCATCCCTTGCTATTTGGTGTTTATCTGCCTGGGGATGCATGTGTTTGGACTCAACATGTGGCTTTACATGGGGTTTGTTATACTTTCTACCATTGCCTTGGGTCCCAGGACCGGCCTCTGCTACCCCAACTTCACTGATGCCCTCCATGTACAAGATGAAGCTGCACTCCTCCTGTCGCAGCAGATTCCCTCCTATGGGTGGCCAAGATGTTTCGGACCATCAGCCTCAAGTTCTCTCACTGCTTGTGGCAGTCCTCTGGTGTGCGTTGGACAGTCCTCACAGCTGTGTCCTTGTCAGCCACATCGTGGCAGATGGCCATCTTCCTTCTCTGGCTGGTCCTGCGGTTGCCAGCCCCAAAGCGGTCCTGGCATGCATGAACACAGAGTCTGCCAATGCAGCCAGCGTCGCCTCTCCGAACTTTGGCTTGTGAAGCCGGACCTCTGTGACACTAGATTCGCCACTACGAGGCATGTCTGCACTTTCAGTTTGGCTGGATGGCAGCAGGAAGAGGGGATTTTTAAGTGGATTTACTTTTTAAAATGGCCGCCAGTGAGCTTTCAGTTACTGCGATGAGGCAATTTTCAGTGCCAGCAATTCCAGTGCCAGGAATTCCAGCGCCTGTGTTTGAGGCAGTTTGGGTGCAAGTATCGCTGTTGCCGGCACATTATGCCAGAAACACCAGCGCATTTCTGTTGATGCTGGTAATTGCATGGTGCTAGTATTACCATCCCCGGCAGTGGGTTGTGCGCCTGCCCGAGGACCTGTAATGCGCCGGTAATTCCGGCGGTCAGTCTGCCGGCAACAGTAATTCCGGCATCACGCAATTACCCCCGTTTTTCCGGTTAAGTTGTAATGATCCCCAAAGACTGCCCAGCATCACTCCCCTCCTGCTCCACTCTGGTCCCATAGCAAACAAACTCCTTTGCATGTTGTATACCATTGTTTTAGATATTATGAGATACAATTAAGCTTGACTCATGAGTGTAAAGTGCAAGGGCAAAATAAAGCACATTATTACAATTGTTATTGGGGCTGATTTACAAATCCCATTGGAAAACACCTTTGTAAATCAGGCCCATTACTTTAATGTCCAAAGTGAGCCATTCAAAAAAAGTGATAAGAATGCACTTTCTAGCTTGCTCAATGTATGTTGGGCAATTATAAAAAATACATTTAGCAGTGGTTAATCTTGCAGTAGCCTGTTATTTCAGAAGCCTTTATTTTTAGTTGTGGCCAACGCAACGTGTAATACAGTTATCTCCCTGGGAACATTACGGCCAGGTGTAGATGATTTCACTAGAGGTAATGTGACCCCAAACATTTACAGAGAATAAAGATGAAAGAATATACTTTTATTGGTACAGGCAACAGCACAATGTTTGGGGAGTTTTGCTTCTTCAGTCTCCTTTGTTGGTCTGCTGTTTTGGCGCCTTTTTCTCACACCAACAAAGAACAGTATTTGCCCGGTCGATCTTCTTCGCTTCTAAAGTCCTGCACTGAAGGGACTTAGATAAGTCAGATCGTGCTCTGGTGATACAACTGGAGTTCACCAAAGTCTTGGAAGGATTCAGCCTCAACAAAGACTTTGCACTGCAAATGAGTCGGAGGTCTCCTGGTATCGGTCTGCAGCTCTGGAAAGACACAGCTCCTAGGGAGTTGGCTCAATTTGTAGCTCATCTCAGGGGCTGGTTGGTCCCACCAGCCAAAGGGAAGGAGTCATCCTCTTCGGAGCTCTTCTGTTGATTAGAAAACGGGGCCAGGACGGCATTGGTCACTTCACAGTGATTGGAAGGGTCTGCAAGCATCTCTGGCCGTCTTCAGCTTCATTCTTCTGTTCCAGTGGTCGACTTGCCTTTCACCTCAGGAACCTCACCTTTTATTCAGTATTCCCACACACTCCTCTGCAAACTATTTCAGCATTTTACAGAAAGGGGCAGGTCGCTGTCCAATCAGGACAGCCAGCTGCCTAATGGGAACTAGTTCCGTTCAGTCACTCAGGCAGTCAATAATTCCTCCCCCACTTCCTGCCTGCCCAGACACACTGGAGTTTAGGCGGGGAGACCGAAGGGTTCCTGCCAAACGCAAAACACACACACACAGACCTCTTCCTCCCAGAATGGTAGAAGAAGGGCTAACAACAAAAAAACACAATAGGAATAGCAAAAAAAGAAAAGTGTCACCATGTGAGAACATGGGTGACCCTATTGTGCACAATCAAGACTGTGAATATAGTCTGCGGTAAAACATAGCACAGTAGTGGGTATAGCTCGTCCACTGCCACCAGCCATAAATATAGTGTTGTCAATTTGACTAAAAAGTCACAGGAGCCGAGAGAAGGTGAATACTAGGTATACCCTTAGCACTCTACATGAGGTGGTGTGTGCTAATCTCTCTAGTTTAAAGTTTTAGGAAGGATACACAGTATCCCTCTATCCTTAAGAACTGTAGTTAGTAAGGATAAGAAAAGCATCTCAAAGGAGAACCCAAAGGGTTCCCAGCAACACTGCACATAAGGTGCTGTATGCTGCACAAGTTGAACACATATGCCTTTAAAGAGATATGGAGGAAAGCAGACTCTGTAGTAAATGTAAAACAAAGAGAATAGAGATCCAAAAGTCAGAGCAAATAAGAATGAATGAGGGGAGAAAAGCTCCCCTCATTCAGGATAGAAAAAAAGTCCAGCAAAAGGTGCTGGAGGTCTCACTAAGAGAGGGGATGAAGCATAAAAATGATAAATCTCCCTAACACACAACATATATTGTAATTACCTATAAATAATCGGATAACACACAAACACTTATACATACTCATGTCCACCCACAAAATGGGTTCATCAGATATCTTGTCGGCAATATGAAAACATATACAGTATATTATTTTTTGATTTTTTTTACATTTTATATTTCTACATTTATTTACAATAAACAAGTCATCCAGATGGTTCATAAATTAGTGACCAACCAATTCCCTATTACGAGTTCATTCTTCACTTAATACAATACACAGAATCTATTATAAACATGTAGAGTTATAGGTCGAGTTCTATAAATCTACCCCAAATATTTTCATGTAGCTGAAACTTTTACTGCTGTGAAAACAGCACCTTTTCAATCAATAACAAGTTATAAAGCTTTTTAATCCAATCCCTCGTTGAACGACTCCTGTCAGATTTCTAAACTTTTAGAATCATTTATTTTGCCGCCATTGTTGCTCTGAACAACCATTTCTTTGTTGTTAGTATCAGGGATGCATGATCTTACTCCATTATTTTCCATTTCAATAGCACTAATTACTTTCTCGATTTATGTCGAAATTACCTAAAAAGAATGGTCGCATTGACCAAAAGTTCTAAAAATGCTACCACCAAAGGTTCGAACACCAAAAGTTCGAACCTTTGGTGATAGCATTGAAAAAAAAAAAACAGGGGCTGCGGGGGTGTCCCCCGCATTGCCCCGTTCACTATACTTCATGGTATACCGCAGCCTTCCGTTACAAAAAAAAAGAAAAGGACCCTGCAGCGCCAGTTCCCGATCATGGAAGTGAAGGGAACTGGTGCTGCAGGAACCCAGCATGAAGATGAAGGTAAGTGGGGTTTGTTTATGTTGGGGGTGTAGGTGGGGGTGTACTGAGGATTGGTGGGGGTATGGTATGGGCGTGTTGTGTGTGTGTGGGTGTGAGAATGTATGTGTGTTCGCATGAGAAAGGTGCAAACTTTTGGTAGTTCGCACCTTTCTCATGCGAACGATTTGCCCGCAGCACTTTCAGCCTCGGGCAAATCACTCGGATTCTACTTTCTCACGTTCCATCATCCTTAATCTATGTGTCAGAAGTTAACTACGCCCACCTCCCCTTCAAAATATGTGCATCTTGTCTTGTCAGTGTTTTTGGTAAGATGTTTTTTTCAACTCGTATTTACTTCTCATAAGTTCTGTCTTTTTTTCTTCTTCTGGGTTAAACGAGTATATTTCCTAGATCTTACATTTTTTTCCAGCAATCTCAACTCACAATCCTTCTCCTTCCGCTTTTTGCTTGAACATCTGATAATTAGACCTCTCATGTACCATTTAAAGGATTGCCAGGCAACAAAGTTGTTTATTTCACTGCCTCTGTTAATGTTTATAAATATCTCAACTTCTTTAGAAAGGTATTCCACTGTGTCCTTATTTTGAAGTATCCTTGTATTCACTTTCCAAATATTGGATTTCTTGAAGATATAGTCTAACGATAGTTCTACCGCAACTGGTGCGTGATCTGAAAAATGTATGGTTCCAATCTCACTTTTGAGTAAGTTTTGAGTCATTCTCCTAGAAGTCAGTGCATAATCTATGCGAGAATACACATCATGGGCACCGGATGGGAAGCTATATTCTTTGTCTTTTGGGAGTTCTGGTGTCCACACATCCAGGAATTTTTTGAGAGCATTTTGATTTTTGTTTCTTGCATTTTTTTACACTGTGGCTTCTGTCAGCATTGGGTCTAACACCTCATTAAAATCGCTTCCCAATAGTATATCTCCCTAGGAATGGTCTTGTAAGTATTGGTCAACCTCATTAAAAAAATTAGCAATCCCCAATGTCGGGGCATATATGTTACATATTGTCACTTTTGGTTCCTGTATACTAATTGTGATTGACACAATTCTCCCTTCCTTATCATGACCATGACTCATCACAGTGAAAGGCATGTTCTTTTTGATTGGAATGACCCACTGCCCCTTGATTTTGTGTTGTATACAGATGTGTATGCTTGTCCAACCCATCCCTTTTTCAATTTCTGTGCTTCCTTTGGGGTTAGATGACTTTCTTTTATTAAAGCCATATCAACATCCATTTTTTCAAGAATGATAGCCCCTTTTTCCTTTTGCTAGGGCAGTTAATGTCATTGACATTCAAAGATACATACCGCAAGTACCCTTTATTGATATGGTGTTTTGTTTTACCTATTGAATCATTATCTATATTGAATGGTTGTAGTGTTTACTTGCGGGAAAACAAATAGAGATAGGTCACTAAAGAACAACAACAACCCACCCTGCAGAGGTGTCAGTCTGTACACCACAGTGCCTAAACCATGGCTGGCAAACCAAATAAGCCAATCCCCACATCCCCCATCTTCATGAAGATATTAATAATAGTAATAATATATAAGGTAAGATAACACACCAAAAAACATTATACACAGCTATAATACATTTAAGTTAAAGAAAACAACACCTCAACCACTTCATATTCTGACAAAAATGACAAATTGTGGGTTTCAGTCACTTCTCCCCATTGGGGATCCTTTCCATGTGAGGCTAGGGAGGTGAGCCCGCTACGTGATAGTCTTGCTAGGGGTGGGGGCAAGCAGGACCTCAACGGGAGAGACTCCCTCATTGGGGACAAGGACTCCCATTCCAAAGAGGAGCTCCCTAAATCACTCATGTATAACCCATCAACAATAACACCTACCTGAAGAAAACATGAAGAGCAAGCTGATGCATTGTATTTTCATGTATAAACATTAAGTAAAATGAAAATAAATACTTGTCTAATATTGAGAAGAAAAAGATCATGCGTGTAATACAGAGTACTCATCTAACAGAAAAGAAGGACTTTGACGCTCCGATAGGGAAGCCCCAGCAACTCATCTTAAATCAAGGAGGAGCAGTCCTGAGAGAGAGAGAAGCCCGGGAGTTTCAAGACAGCTCTGTGAGGAGCGCTGAAGGAGACAGGGATGTGCAGTTTCCAAGCCTGGAGGGAAGATGGCGTGTAAACTCTGCACAGGGGAAACCCAAAGCAAGAGAGATTGAAGGGCAGAAGCCTCGGACGAGCAACTGAATCCGAAGTGGTGGCATGACTAAGAGTCGGTGGACTGGGCAGTCTAATAATTGCACAAAAACCACCTAGCTGACTGCGGCATGGAGGGGGTACAACGAATAAGAGAAGGAAAACTGAGAATTGCGCAGTAAACCTGACAAACCGGGGAAAGAATCCCATCCTGAACACTGGCCTAGTGATGCAAACCCTGAGGGCTAAAGGTAATGGGGAAGGTGGGAGACTCAGGAGGAATACAGAGAATAATGAAAGGAAGAATCATAATCGCCCCAGTGGGGATCTAATGTTAAAGTTACCGAAGAAGAGTGTGATTCTATGATAGAGCACTCGTCTCAATAAAAATGGAATAACAGATGAAGTTAGGAATCATTATTTGAACACTGACACTCGTCCCAGTAAAGAACGAGTTGCAGAGAACAATGAGTAGAGAAAATGTTGCAAGTTTAAGGAACAAGAAAAAAGAGAAGAGCAATATCCAAAGCGGGAAACAAAGTGTAAAAGACACAGTAGAGAAATTGAAGAGCCCCATATTTGAACTATATGACTTTACTAATATGTTACTAAAGTGAATTTGCTGAAATGTAGACCACAGGAGAAGGGCGTCATTCTTCTGTGCCTTTGTTGGTTTTGATAGTGGCAGGGAATGGTTAGATTAGTTTTGGACAGAGGACAAATCTTCCTTTTGGACTCACCGATGACTGACAAGCACCCAAGTTAGTTTGTGTTAGGTATGGAAAACCCATAGCTTACGGAAACATAGGAGTGTTCATTTTTCTTTTAATAAAGAATATTCCAAGATGGAAGACGCCGGATTGGCGTATTCTGAGTTACGATGCTGGTGACACTGGCACCATGAGTGACCCACCGCATCTGGCAACACTGTTGCCAGAATCAGTGGAGAGACGCATCAGTTGTGCCCGAGATAAATAATAATAATAATAATTTCGCATTTATATAGCGCTAGGAACCCTCAGGTATCTGAGCGCTGCTTATTATTACCCACGGTGTGTGGTGCTCATTTATCGACCTCAGAAGGATGAAAGGCTGAGTTTGGCCTGCCGGGATTTGAACCTGCGTTGGCAAGCTCTGCCAGATGTCAAAGCGAGCGCTCTACTCGTGGGCCACTTGACCAGCTAGAGATACCGGCATGGAGATATTAAGTGCACATTAGGAGCTCCACGCACATGCAAATACCGGCATGGACATGCCGGTAGCACTGTGAAGACTGCGTGGGAAAAACTGGCCTCGCGGACCAGGTGTTAAGTAGACTCATGTGTGTAGAAACATGCCACAGGTGTCCAAATTCAGCACAGGTGGTCCCAATGAGCACTGCTACAGCACAAAAGGACCACTCCCACAAACCTGCCAACACTACCATGCTAGAAGTAGTAGTACTGGAGCTGGAGGCCCTGCCTGCAGGCCTACTACTTGAATAGGCAGGGAGGCAGAGCATGCGGCAGAGATGCTTGAGAAGGGGGGCCATCATTGCCCAGCAAAACCCCAATGTCCATCAGGTTGCAGCCCACAGGCAGCCACCAACTCCCTGCATAAGGGCCTCACCTTTCAACCTGAGCGAAAGCCAAATCCACACCCTGTACTACTAGACAGGGACACCATCACTGCAATAGCCATCCCCCCCTTGCTCAAAGTAATGTCTGTGCTACACTTCCTGGCCACAGGCACATACCAACACACTGTGGGGGAGCTGCATGGGATATTGCAACCCTGTTTTTCGCATGTCCTATTCCAGGTCATTGATGCACTCCTGTGTCACGTTGGAGACGATATCAGCCTACCCAGGACTGCTTACCAGGTCTATGACACAAAAATTGCCTTCCATGCCCTTGCAGCCATGCCAAATGTGATCGGTGCTTTGGACTGCACACATGTGGAGCTGGTGACAAGGCATGCTGTGGCGGCAGTCTACCGTAACAGAAAACTGTATCACTCACTGAACGTGCAGATGGTGTGTGATGTCCGACACCTCATCACCCATTGCTATGCCCGATTTCCTGGCTCATCTCACAAGTCCATGGTGCTACGCAACTCCACGCTGCCTGGGTACATGACACGTCACAGTGGACACCGTACCTGGCTGCTGGGTGAGTCTAACTACAAGGGCATGTGCACTGTTGAATTGGGGGGTGGGGCAGAAAACACCAAAGCCTACCTGGCTGCTGGGTGAGTCTAACTGCAAGGGCATGGGCACTGTAGAATTGGGGGGGCAGAAAACACCATAGCCTACCTTGCCGCTGTACGAGCCTAACTGCAAGTGCATGTACACTGTTGAATTATGGGCATGTGTAACACCGATTAGCAGTGGCTGTGGGCAGTGTATGCATCAATTCATTTGTTGTTCAAGTATTATGCGCTGATACTATTAGCAAAACACCCTGAAAGTGCACAGAGGCCAGACAGAGTGGGTAAAGGGTAAGGTAGACAATGGGCCTCATTACAAACCGTTGTTTTCATGCCGGGCGATCACAACTCCTGCAGGCGGGAGGTGATGTTCCCGCCAGGTCTGACCTGGCGGGTTTAACACCGCCCGCCTGCAGGCGGACAAGGAAACACCGGCAGCATTACGAGATGCTGCCGGTTTTTCCATGGTCCCCATTCCCATCGAGTCCCATAGGACTCGATGGGAATGGGGATTGACACCATTCCGCCTCCGTGATTCCCGGAAAACCGGAGTTGTAATGCCCCGGTAATTCCGGGAATCATGGAGGCGGAATGGTAATACGAGTCCGGCGGTAACCAGGCGGTTTTACCGCTGCGGTTACCGCCGGACTCGTAAAGAGGCCCAATGAATAAGAGCAAGGATCAATGATTGCTACAATAGTACAAGTAATGATAAGAAAGGTAAGGGGAGATGAACCTACTTTGGGTTGTGAGTGCATTCAACGTCAAAGTGTATCGGGTGTAATCAAGGTGCAACACAGTAATAGCATGACTTCGTGCAAGGCCTTGACAGGCGTGTCTCAATTGAAGAACATTTTCCAGTGCATGTATGACAACATCAATTATGTACACAAACATGAAAAGCACTACATGTACCAGAATGCCCCACACCAAAGTGAATATAATAAGCCCTAACACAGTCAACTAAACCCACACCATCTGATGCACAGGCCGGGAATACCTATGCTCCAACCCTCATACCACCATTGGCCTCAACACCAATTAGCATGCTCCCCTGCCAGTTTTAAAGTGTACAATCACATATGCAATGTTTTGCAATTCGAAATGTAAATCAGTACATATATATGATTTATTGTCATGGACATAATAGTATTGCATTGTAACACAAGAAGAACACATACACCAGTTCCATTCGTGTCCGATGATTTAGAAGGGTCAGAGGTCATGGTGGCTGTAAATGTGCCATGTAAAAGCCACTGCATACCACACACCCACCATGCATTTGTAGATCCTGAAATGAACTGCATTAATTTGTGCATTTTTGTATTTGTAAGTGAACACTATACAGCCTGTACCAACATGATATGGGCAGAGGTATGACATTGTACGCTTTGTTTGCTCCCATACAGGTGATGCTGGTTATGCCCAGACGCCATGGCTGATGACCCCTGTAAGGCAACCACACAACCATCATGAGCAGGCATACAACCGTGCCCGTGTCCGTACTCGGTGCACAATAGAACAGGCATTCGGCCTGTTAAAGGCGAGGTTCTGCTGCCTGAGCAGATTGGGGGAAGCACTAATGTACATCCCTGTAAAGGTGGGAAAGATAGTGCTTGCCTGCCTGTACCATGTTGCACAACATGTGTATATGGTGCAACGTCGCACTGCCCCCTGACATGGACATGCACCCACCAGAAGCGAAGGATGACAGTGATGAGGAGGTGCCAATTGCACAGCGCCAGGATGGCATGGATGGATATGTCGCAGGAGATGAACATATAGGGCCTCATTACACGGAAGGCGGTGAGCCATGGCGCTATTAGCGCCATGGCTTATGCCGGTAAAATACCGGCACCGCCTTGGCGGAAAGGGGATTTACCGCCCCATTCCAAGGTTGGAGGGGTGGTAAATCCCCCTTCCGCCATTGCCCTTCCCCATTCCCATTTCTGCCCCATAGGGCTCTATGGGAATGGGGAAGGCGCCAATTATGGCACCGCAATTTTGTGGTGCCGTAATTAGCTCCAAGGTCCCTTAGCGGGTTGGTTTTTAACGTCTGCAAAAAGCAGGCGTTAAAGCACCAACCCGCTAAGGGACCTCGTGGTAAGGCGGTAATGGTTAACGGTCACCGTTACCATTAACGGTGACCGTTAACCATTACCGCCTTACCACGAGGTCCCTTAGCGGGTTGGTGCTTTAACACCTGCTTTTTGCATTACCGCCTTCCGTGTAATGAGGCCCATACGCCACTACTTCTAATCACCTGTCACACACATGGCACATGCCAGCTAGCACACTGGGCACTGCACATACATAAAATCTCTCACTTTGAAAAATCAATGTCCAGTCATGATTTGTTTGCAACACCAACTGTAATTTGTGATAAAGAAATATATACAAATGTGAAATGGAGTAACTCGCAATACTATACCCCCTCAACTATCCCTCCCCACTATCCTGTAGAGGATCAGCCAACTGCCCCAGCAGGACGTCCCACCCCCCTACTGCCTGTATGCTGGCAGCCTGAAATTGTGCCATGCTTAACACCAGTAGTTGTGACTATTTTGTGTTGAATCTTCGAGAAAAGGTATCCACTAAGAAAACCCTATCAGATGTATTCCCGAAGAGATGACAATCTCTTGGAGGGAGATCCCCAAAGGAATATGAAAAAGAGAGAAAGAGAAGTTGGTGACGTCCCAAGAAATGAGCGTGATACACAGAGAAGACTGGCTGAAGAAGAGAATGTATGGTCCTTATAGAAACTGATGACGAAATAAAGAATCCAGTAAACTTTCATGTGCAAAATGAAGATTGCACGTATGAAGAGCACTGCAGAAAATGCAAATCATTCAAAAACTGTACAGATGCAACAAGTAGATCAAGTAATGTTGGAAGCTGGCTATACGTAGTGAATAGACTGCAGGCAGAGCCGCCATTATATAGATATCGGTGTCATAATTTTAGTAAGTTGAAACCCATGAAGACAAGGGCTAAAAGCTGTGTCACAGCAGAGAATTAGCTGGGAGCATGGACGAATCGTGAAGTGCTTTCTGGCCTTGTGTCAAGACTGAAAGCAGCCAAGACTGGTTATCTATTCTTGAAGGCAGAGAAAGTGAGAATCTGAATCATCCCTTGTTAAGGTGCAAAGAAAGAACATCATGAGTGCCAAGTTTCATTAATTCAAGACAATTAAATGTTGCCAAATGCGCCAAATTACGTTCTTCTCTCACGTGAGCCCAGGATGAAAATAGCGTTGGGCATGCAGTTCCAGAACTATGATAAGCGTGTGCTCACACTCCCTTATATTCCCAGAGAAGAGAATACATTGCAAGGCCAACTTCAAAGACAATCTTCATGGCAGAAGGCATGGGTGATAAGAGATGTTGAGCTAATTGACTGGGGAGGTACAGTCCAGTCCACCCACTGACACCTGGGATATGAGGTTATGTGCTGCTAGTGAGCCGAATGTTCCAGAAGGGCACGAGCATGCTAACCAATTGCAGAGGGCCATATAATGAAGGACCTTATAGTTTGAGAGCCAATGATGTACCATATTTCTAATAACTGTTGTAGATGACTTGCACTAGGGGTGGCATGAGCTTTCCACCTGACTGTAGAGACCTAATCACAACCCAACCCCTTATAGAAAGTATGCTTAGATGTTCCCCTTGAGCCAACCACAAACCCCTGTAGGTTTTTCTTATTTACCACATAATATGACATCACGTATGACGAGTGTTTACTATAAAAGTGTTGCTTTTTATGAAATGCTTCGAGAGAACACTGTGCAATGTGCGTTGATGTCCGTTGTAACTCCCTGTTTTAGAAAATTGATAGTAAAACAATAAAAGAACCTTACCATCTTCCTGAGTTGGTTTGATTATTTGGTATATAGAGTTACTCTTCTTCCCATCCAACTGCATGACACGCTACACGCCAAGGGCCCTAAATTCACGTGGTAGCAGTGTCGGATGGTTAAAGACCTATCGATCAATTATCTCCAGAGCTTCGTACGATCGGACATCCAGCCATCTAGCCGGTGGATCGCAGGGTTTCCTGTGGAGAATGGCTGAGTAGATATCTTGCAAGAAAAAACGAGACGGTGCGCAGGGTCCTTCTTTGTTTAAATCCCTACCTGGTTTCCACAAGCGCTCTGCGGATGAAAGGCGAAAGTGGTCAGTTGGAAGAGAGGATGATACTGAAGGCCTTGAGTCAAATAATGACTGAATGGTGAGTAGACTAAGGGGAATGGCAAATTAATGATAATGATAATGATGTGTTATTTACATAGCGCCTTAATCCAAAGCACTTTACAGAGCACATATTTACATGCAATATCACCCAACCGAAATTGGTACTCAGCACATAACACAGACAAACTAGTCGACTTTTAAGGGGAACTTAATTAGGACAAACTAAGGGGAAAAGGTTGTGGTAATTTAAAAATAACAGAAAATATTGTGTGGAGATAGAGATACAATCGCCCAGAAGCCTGAGCCAAGAGGGTTAGAAGAAGTTCTCTCACACTCCAGTAGGAGTTACTAGGCTATGTGTGAACAGGTTCACATAAGGAGAAGACTTAAATCCTGTGACAGGATATTTGAATAGGGGCAAGGAGAAAAAGGGTGACCACAGAGTATTTTTTAGTAAATGTGTAAAGTCGACTAGTCTGTCTGTGTTATGTGTTGAGTTAAGGTGCTGAAGAAGTGACACAAGTTGTGAAGGAATAAAAGCGAAGTTAAAGAGCTAAAAAGACTATCTAGGAAAGTGGTTGGTACCAATCCAGAGATAGACAGAGATAATTGGAAAGGTAGAAGCTTGAGCGGTGATTTTTGGACCACGCTCATATTTATTGTTTTAAGAATATTGAAAAGTGGTGAAAGTATTTTACAAAATCTAGTAAGTATTGACTTGTCACAATGGGAGACACTCCCCTGATGCATTTATATAATACATTGCCAACGCACATGCCAAAGCTCAAACAATATAGTGCGTAATGGGTGAAAGGCACAGCAGATAAGATGTTCATGCCATGGCCACAAGGAGGATCATTGTCAAAAGCCGTATTGCAACACGTGACCACATAGTTGCTCGCTGCGTACACAGGGAAGAAATTGGAGAAAAGATCAGCGATTCAAGAGCTGAGGAAGATGTGCCAGGAAGAAAGGGAAAATCCGCCACCTCAGGAGTGGATGCCTGATCAGTGGAAGGAGGACATTGTTGAGCCCTCAGCTCCCCTTACCTCACCTGAAGTAAAAGGTGCTGGTACAGAAGAAGTATGGTTGTACCCTCTAAAGGAACTGAAAGCGATGATGGGGTATAGTAATCCGATATACGAACCATTCGCTTACAGCAATGACGATAGTCCAGAGAAGAGTAAGAGAAAAGAGGAGATCTTTAAGATCATACAAAATAAAGAAGAGAAGAGTGAGCGATCAAATGCATTGACAGAATTAGAAAGAAAGATTAAGAGATAGAAAGGGGAAAAGGGCAAAGCTGACGAGGTAACGCTCGTCCAGAAAGAATGGATGGGAGGACAGATATTTCTCGAGTTAGATGAGAAAAACATTGAGGAAGTAAGGCAAAGAGAAGATAAGGATGAGCAGGATAGAAAAGCCAGAGAGCAAGAAAAGAGGTTGAAGGAAGATGAGTTTAAAAGAAAGAGCAAGGAGCGATGACAATGGATGTATCAGGAAAAACAAGAGAAAAAAACGGAGCGGGCAAAGGAGCAAAGACAGTACAACAATAGGCAGAGAGCAATAGAAGATAGGGATAGAAAAGAAAGCAAGAGAGAGAAGGAGGAAACTGAAATTACGGGACAAAAGGATACAGAGATGAAGAGAAGAAGAGGAAAAGAGAGCAGAAGTGAGGAGAGAAGAGCAAAGACAAGAAGAGGCGAGAATTAGAAGGGAGGTGAGAAAACGAAGAGAATTAGATGAAGCGATAGAACGAACACAGTGCCTTATCCTTAAGCAGACTGAACTTAGATAAGGGTGAAAGGGATGTGAGTCACAGTAGTTGGGGACTAGACATGTCAGATGAGGAAAGAGAATCCTTCCTTTGGGAAAATGGAGGGAGCATGTGTGACCCAGAGGGAAGCCTGCAGACGGACAAAGAAATAAGATGGTCTGATCTAGAGCAACCTAAGGATAGGATGCAAGGTCCCATAGCATATCCAGAGTGTTGCATAGGATGATGGTATAGTGCAAAAAAGAGAATCACCACCATATGTGAGCAGGTTAAGATTGCTACCAGTAAGGAGACGGTCTGGAATGATTGTCCCTGCCATGGATAGAGAGACGATGGGAGCCAACTGCGGGTTAGGGTTTACACAGTTTCCCTTATTGGAAAAAGGGGGAACGAGACCACTGCATATTCCATGGCCAGATGGATAAGGATCATTTAAGGTGTAAGCTCCCGAGCTTGAGTTCGGGTGCTGGAAAATGGATATATGAGTTAGAAGAAATGACAGGAGGAAACACACTGGACATAGGGGACATTAAGGGTTTCTTGGCAGCTATTCTTCGGGTGGGAGCTGATGACATATGGAAGAGAGCAGGTTTTTCAAGTGTGACAGCACAAAACACAGCGCACAATGGAGCGCCATTCAATATTTGTTGAGCAGATGTTTGGAGGGCTCTTAGAGTGCAATATCCCGACACATCAGATATGGGTGCAATCATGACACATAAGATGAAGGAAGATGAAGACCCTATTGTTTACATTCAGGATATTTATGAGCGTTGGCAACTTGAAACGCACAAGCCGTGGGAAAAAATCATTGGCATTATTTTACTACATTTTATGTCAGGGATTGCCCAAGCAAGTACAGGGACAAATGAAGAAACAAGTGGGGATGGAGGCGAAGCCATGGGCTGAAATACAATTGATGATAGTGCATCACTGTCGGTTATTGCAGGAGAAAAACAAGAAGAAAGATGAGGCTAGGAAAATTGAGGAAGCCAAATTGGTTCAGAAAATATTGTAAAAATTTGCCATGGAAGGGGAGGTATTGGCAAGCGGAGAAGTATTGGGAATGCAGCAAGCAGTGGGTGCATCGCAGGCGAATAATCAATGCCTGATGGACCAAGGAGGGAATAGGTTCATGTCACAAGACAGAGGTGTGGGCAATAGAGGAAAGGGTGTATTCCAAAACAATTAAGGTGGGTTTCAAAATGCTCAGAATGAGAATCAGAATGTACAAGGAGGTTTCAACCAAGGGGGATTAGTCAGGTGGCCTCCCCCTGTATGGTGGGCTTGTGGGATGACAGGAGACATTGCACGCGTATGTGGTGTAAGGAATTTCAATCAGGCACACACCCATGTCTCGCCTAGCATGTAGTGCGCAAATGAAACCCTTATTTATTTTTGTCTATGAATTCAATATTCTGAATGATATACCACTCATATCACACCCTTCTCAAAATACTCCCCAGGTCACACTGAACTAGAAATCAGGCTAGTTTGTAAAGGTAAATATTTATTTATTTATTTTAATATTCAAATCACACATAGGTTTACTATAGATATGCATATGGGGCAGCAATCACCCAAATGGTGACAATACAATCAGAAATAAACAAAGCAATTAAATTTACCGTAATGAGGCAAAATAGAAAACACAGAGAAAAAGAACAGTTTGTTTTGCACACAGATAGCGTTTAGGTTAATGTTCCCCCTGCAAAGTTTTGTTTAAATACAAATGAGCAATCATACACCAATGTGGGTAATCAGCAGGTTTTCAGGAATTAAATATGATGTCTAGAATTATAGGCAATCCTCCCTCCCACACAAGAGACAAAACCTTATTTTCGCAAATGACACTTTGAAATGACAGGGAAATGGCTCGGTGAAATACTGCAAAATGGTCAAAATACTAAATTGGAGACACATTCTAAAGAAAGAAACACTAATCAGGTCCTTTCATGCATGGGCTATAATATGAACCACAAGATATACTTCAGATCAGGATGAGATGGAAAAAGCACTTTGAAATGGACAAAATACACGTGTACTTTGGCTGAAATTACAAATTCGCGGCAAACTTTTACCATGCGATATTGAAGAAAAACGGGTCAAATACACGGAACACGAGGTATTTAGTTGTGGATATAGCTAAGGATGTTAGCTATCAATGAGAGTTGAAATTTCATTTCTATCTTCAAAACTGAGGGAGTTATAAAGGTTTCAGCCTGAGGTATTTTTCGAAAAAATAAAGACGCAAATTTGGACAAGAACTTCAGTTTAAAACCAGAAAATATGTATTATGCTTTAACTCAAAACTAGAGCATTCAAACTAGACAACCATGTTGGGATGAAGTAAGCTCTGAGACTGATTCATGACTTCAGTAACAGATCCCCAGCGCCTTGCACGGTGGAACCAGTCCAAGCACTCGAAGTGGGATTTATGGATAAGAGTTACACAAATAAAAATGACTATGAAAATGACGCTTTAGCAGATAGACAGGATAGGATAGCACTAAAGATTTTGACACTGTTACTGGTTATGAAAGTATGGATAGTTCAGAGATTAGGGTGGAACAAGATAAGACAAGGTATACAATAGCTCTCTAGCGTCCTGTTAATATTCACAATCCAATGGGATTTAAACTTTTTGGCCCGTCAAAGTTCTGGTCAATTGGATCGTGTCTATCAGGGAAGGCTAGCACATCAGCTAGGCCTGTCACCAGAACTGCATGGGATCTGACCTTCTTGTTTCTGGATATTTCAGATCAGTGGGATGGCGAGTTCAAGCAGGCAAGCAAGCCAGATAGTTTCCGGATGCTTCCCCCACCACAGCGATTCTCTGAGTTGTGAGAATTAGTTGAGGATTGAGGACTAGCTGAAAATGGTTCAGATATTGCTTGGCCTGGTGGTTGGCATCTGGATCTAGAAGGATGTTGAAGGCTGGATGTTGAATGCTAGATCAAAATGCTTCGCTGGAATCAGAAGAGAGAGTGTCCTATGTGTTGTCAGATGTCCCTGTTTATCCTGTCTAATGACATCACAAAATGGGTGTATGGGTCGGCTTAACTAAACTTGCCCCCTGTGAAATGGGATTGGATCAGAGCCTCATCTTCGCCTTGCATCTGGGTGATTGTATCAAAGACAGATGATGTCAGGTTTATGGCTTGATTTTTGCAATACTTAGAAACCTACCCTAGCCACAAGTATCAAAATCGAAATTTGTCCTAAATACATATTTATACATTTGTTACCTCTACAAAAATCCCATACAAGAATTACATATTTTATGGAGTATCTGTTCATCAAAATCCCACCTTGTTTCGCCTATCTGCAGCATTTTGACCATTTTGTCATGAAAACACTTTCCAAAATGTCTCCAAATTTCCACAAATATGCGCGTTTACCATAGGAATGTGTGTGCAAAGTTTAACAATTCTAGCATCAATACAATTCCCATAAAACCACATATATTGCCTTTCCTGTTCAGAATATGCTACACAGTTCCACCAACTTTTCAAATGTAGGGCAAAAAATTAGATTAACAAATCTGCCCGTTTTATATTTTTCACCACTTCTGATAGCGAGTTATAAATCTCTAAAAAATGTACATTACATATTCTTTAGCAGCAAATTGTCAGCCTTTTGTCTGTCTGTGGAGGCGAAGAGCAGCCCCCATCTTTGGGATTTCCTTCTGCAAGCCTAGTTTATGACCTCTTCACTCGTCCATTTCCTGGCCTGGAGAATCTGCCATTGATCAGTCCCTGGCAGCAGAGACAAGTCTGGCATACCCCACAATTATCATGTGTCAGTGAGCATCTGCTGAGAGCAATGCCCTTCCCTTGGGTGGAAACCTGTTTGTCAACCCCTTGCAGGCCCAGCAAGCCTAGATTCATTCTTAATTTCTTTACCGGAAATCCAGCATAAAACAAACTTGTTGCATCAGATGACATGTATAATTTACATTCTTGATTTAAACCTGTGGGATCAAACAACTGAGATCCGTGTTCCTTTCAGCAACAGTCCTTTTATATTTGCCAATCCGGCAGACCTTTAGTTTAGACAACCCTAATGTTTAATCAGGAGAGCCCATGTGACAGGGCTGTCACTCACAGGTAGCCCAGTGTGGCTGCACACAGATTTTTTTGACAGGAGCTGTCATTCACAGGCAATCCAGTTTTGCTGAGAAGGTGTTTTGCTCTTAACATTTCAAGACCTTGTAAATTCACAGTGCTTCATTAGATTAAATGAATTTTAGCACCAAGCACGATTTTGAGTGTTGGAAATTATGTACAGGCATTTTGTAGTTTCAGCAGCAAAGTAAATGTCATTTACAGGCAAATTTTGGTGTTTCACTTGCAAAGCACTGCTTCTCCCTCTGCACTCTATGTTTACTTTTTCTGCAGCGTGTGCTCTGTTCTACCACACATGAACCATGGGTGGCAGGTGGTGCAGCCATCTTTTTGTATGTTGAAAAATGCGGTTGGGAGGTTTTGGCGCACTCAAGGGTTTTGCTGCCGTTTTACTGTTTCTCGCACCATAGATAGCAGAGTGAGGCTGCATAGTATTGCAGAGTGGGTCAATATATCCCACAAATTCCCCCTCCCGACTTTGTTTTGACTTCCAGTCGAGGGGGAGTCGGGCGAGTGGGATGTTCTTTTCTGTCGATGTGGAGAAATTCAGTTGCCTCTCCCGTCAGCGATTGAGAAGACATGCTCTCCTCGCTAGTTCGGGTTGGGATGGGACGATACTCCGGATTCTTTGGGTTTTTCCTCCCGGTCCCCGAGTGGTCCTCCCTGGTGATTCTTGGGATTTAGTGCCAATACTAGAAAACAGAATATAACACGGTTATAAAAATGTTCCCACTACCATACCCACACATCTTCGGGGGATCTCAGCAGTGGGAACGACACTTGCATTCCATAACAATTGGCAATATTCCCTGCCTATAGTCAGTGATAATTTACCCATTTTCTCAGGTGTAATCAATGAATATTTACAAATGTTCTAGAGGTCCGGATTTTCCCCCTCTGGATTTCCGGTAAGCTCTTCTATCTACCGTAGAGTATGTCTGGGGTGGCAACTCTTAACTCTTTTTTTTTTAAAAATAACTCTGTTTATTGCATTTAAACAACACAGCAACAACATAAATATTAATCAGACATTCGACGGAAAAGGAAAAAACAAGGCAATATCGACAGCGGCAAGAGCACTGCAGGGCCAAGGGGCCATGAAACAGTTGCGGGACAAAGAAATGCTGGTAACCCAGGTTGCCCCCTATGTCCTCGCGTCAGGGGGGGTAAGGAGGGGAGGGAGGGGAAAGGGAGGGGGGAGAGGGTGGGCGAAGGGGAATGGGAAAGGGTGGGTTTCAGCGAGTATCGAGCCATTTACCCCATATTTTCTCAAATTTACAGGGACAACCCTGTGCGTTATAGATCCGGCGCTTTAAAGCAGTGATCTGTCCAGTTCATTGCTCCATCGGTTCGGGCACAGTGGGTCTGCAGACCCCCAGTTGGCCGCTATGAGTCTTTTACCCGCCACCAGCGCAACCGCCAATTTTTTTTCTTCATATTTCGTCAAGTCCACTTCTCCCCAGATGCCCAGAAGTGTCATTTTAGGATCCCTAGGAATTGGCATCGCCAGGACCGTGGAGATCGTGTTAATGCAGACCCCCCAGAAGACTTGTAACACCCGACAAAACCAGATCATATGGTAGAAGGTAGCCTGCTCGGTTTTACATCTGATGCATATCTCATCCTCGGATCCCCCCCATCTGGCCATGTCAGTGCGCGAATAATAGGAGCAGTGGAGAATTCTCAGTTGTATTAGTCTGAGCTTGGTTTCTATCTCAATTTCTCTAGGGGACATTAATGCATCTATCCAATCTTCAGGTTCCAGTTCGCCCAAGTCCCTTTCCCACCTTTCTTTGAGCCTATCTAGTTGTGCGGCCCCGAAGGAGTTGAGGACCTGATAGAGGGTAGAGGTGACCTTGGAGGGGATTTGTTGCGGGAGGACATTGGTCTTGATGGGAGAGCAGGGGGGGTATAGTTGTTGTGTCAGGGAACTGGGTGCGGATGGTATGGGTCAGCTGTGCGTGTCGAAACTGGTCCATGGGTGCCAAGCCGAATTGCTCTTGCATGGTTTCAAAGTTTAGGAGGCGACCCCCATGGATCACATGTGCTAAAGTAGTTATCCCTTTCGCTCTCCAGTGTGCAAAAGAGCCCATCTTCACTATTGCCGGGAGGTAGGCATTCTGCCATATGCGTTGGGATAATGTTGGTCTCCCCTTCCAGCCGACCAGTTTGTGTGCGTCCCGCCAGGCACAGCAGATATGGTGTGTTATTTTTGGTAGCTTCGGGAGTTGGTTGTTGGTGGCGTACAGGATCTGTAGTGGGGGTATTGGGGACATGGTCTCCATTTCAATACAGATATGTGGTAGTGTGGGGTCTGTGTGTAACCAATCGTTTACCACCCTGATCTGTGTCGCCAGATAATATGTGCGTATGCAGGGTAGGCCGATGCCTCCCTCCCATACCGATCTTTGGAGCTTTTGAAGGTCTATTCTGGGTTGTTTCTCCCCCCATAGCAGTGTGCAAAGATTCTTATCAATGAGTGAGAAAGTTTCTCGGGGGATAGTGAGCGGGGCATTTTGAAGAACATACAGGAGTCTGGGGAGGTCATCATTTAGAATAGCGCGGCCCTACCTATTAGGGATAGGGGGAGTGATTACCAGTGGGAGACATCTCTATGAAACCGCTCAATTACAGGCTGAAGGTTGAGTTGGAGGAACTCTTCTAGTGTCGGGTCGAGCCGTTGACCAGGTATTTAAATTCTCTGATACAGACATGATATGGACAGGTCTCTGGGATCGCAGACTCGCTGCCCTGGATCAGGAAGTAAATGGTTTTGGCCTCATTCACCTTTAGGCCTGAAAAGTTTTGGTATTCCCTGAGGATAAGGGAGATAGTCGGACATGAGGCCCTCGGGTTGCTAAGGTACACAAGGAGATCATCCGTATAGAGCGAGAGTCGCTCCTCACCTCCCCCGGCCATGTAAATCCAGACCAGTTATTATTTGCTCTGAGTTCTATTGCTAGTGGCTCGATGGCAAGGAGGAAGAGGAGTGGGGATAATGGGCATCCCTGCCTAGTACCTCGGCCTAGAGGGAATGGTATGCAGAACCTACCGTTTACCCTGACCATAGCTTCTGGGCATGCATAGAGGAGATTGACCCATGATATGAACGTTTGCCCGAGGTTCATTCGGGCCATGATTGCCCATAAGGCGTCCCATCCCACAGAATCAAATGCCTTCTGAATGTCCACTGCCCGGAGGGCCAGTGGAGCCGGTATTTCTGTGGCTCTGCTCAGGATGATTTGGATTCTGCGTAAATTCATGCGGGTGGATTTGTTGGGCATGAATCCACATTGGTCTGGGTGGACAAGAGTCTCAATCACCTTCAATAGTCTATTAGCAGGTGTTCTGGTGAGGACCTTGGCTTCTCCGTTGATCAGGGAAATGGGACGGTAGGAGGCACATTCCTCCAGGGGCTTTCCCGCTTTATGTATGACAACTATGCACGCCTTTCTGAGGTCCGGGGGAAGTGTCCCTTGTTCTTTACTGCGTAGGAACATGCGGTGCATATGGGTCGATAGTGTGCCACTGAGGCATTTCCAAGTCTCGGTGGGGAAACCATTGGGGCCCTGAGTTTTCCCGGGTCGGAGCTGTGCGAGCGCCTCTTGTATTTCAGTCTCCGTAATTTCAGCGTTCAGGAGGTCTGATTGGTGATGTGCGAGTTTCGAGATCTCAATCCGGTCCAGATAGAGAGAGGGCTCAAGTGCAGGGCTTCCGGTAGGCGGAGTATAGAGTTTCTTGTAGTAAGCTGGAAATGCTTCCACTATGTCAGAGTCTTCCGTCAGCAATGTTCCCACCGGAGATTTGATAGCCCGCACATGTCCTCTGCTTTGCTCCCGTTTCTCCAACCAGGCCAGGGTTTTATTTGCTTTATCACCTCGTTAGTAAATTTGGCTCCGGATTAGCTGATGGGCGGTTCGTGCCTTGTCCAGAGCTGTATTACTGAGGGCATCTTGTGCCGTGATCAGGGCCTCCTTTGCTTCTTGAGTGTTGTGCGCCAGGATTTGCCGTTCGCATTCCATGACTTGTGCTTCTGCTTCCCTGACCTTTTGGGCATGTGGCTTGTGGTGGGTGGAAACCACCGAGATAGCTTCTCCACAGAGGACCGTTTTATATGCCTCCCAGATCGAGATCGGACATTCCACTGAGCCTTTGTTTATTTCGAAGTATTCAGCCGTCTTTTTTCCCAACTCTTCCGCGATTTCAGGGAGCCGCAAGTGGTATGTGCTCAAGCACCAGTTGCGATCCGGGCGTTAGGAGGGATTCTTCATGGTTATGAGGAGCGGAGAGTGGTCCGAAATTCCCCTTGCGAGGAATTCAGCAGACAGCAGTCTGTGGTTTGTGTTACGGGGGGGATCAAGGCATAGTCAATCCTTGAGAATGATTTGTGCACGCTGGAAAAAAAGGAGAAGCCAGCCTCGTCACCATGGAGTGAGCGCCATGTGTCTGTTAACCCCAGTGCCTCGGCGAACGTGGCAAGTGGTGTCAGGAGGGGCCGGCCTCCCGGTCTCCTGTAAGATCTATCGACTGTGACATCCATCACCTCCTATCACCCACTGGTTGGCCTCTTCTTCCAGGAGCAGGTTCCGCAGTTCGGTCAACAGTTCTTTCGTAAGCGTGGGGGGGGCGTAGATTGCGACGAGGCCCCATTTCTCACCCCAGATGTCAGCGAGCAGCAACACATAGCGGCCCAGAGGATCAGTTCTGACTTTTTGGACCTGCAGAGGGACTCGCTTGTGAACGAGCACCATCGTACCCCTGGCTCCTTTCGTGAAACCGGCGTGGTAGGTATGCGGGTAATTGGATCTTTTGAAGAGGTTGGTGCTCGTGCTGATCAGATGTGTTTCATTAAGGAGAGCTATGTCGGGTGAATACCGGTTGAGATACTGGAGCACCAATTTTCGTTTCACGCTGGAGCAGAGGCCGTTAACATTCCAGGACAGTAAGGATAGCGTGTTGGTGTTTATTCTATCTGCGTGAGTTACATAATGGGGTATCTGGAAGGAGCAATGGTAGTCCCTTGTGTTTCCAAGGTGCACAAAGGTATTCACCAGAGGGAGACGTCTGGGGGTTGCCCTGTGGTTGAGTGGCTGATGACTGGGTAGCTCGGGTGTGACTGGCCCCGCCCTTAGACAGTGCTTGATTCTCCTGCCAACATGTGTCAGTGTGCTGCCTTCTTATCCAGCGATTCTGATTACTTACCCCCTTAAAACTCCCCCCACCCTGTACTTCCCCCCCAACTGGGAGCAACTGTCGCCCAAACATCAAACTTATAACTTAGAAAACTTCCTCGGGATGACCCTGGCTACAGTAGTAACTTCTACGGGGTCACCCGGACTGCGGTCGGAACTGCGCAGCCTGTAGGGCGGTGAACACTAGCGTGGAGTTTCCGTAATGTTACATTGCAGTTCAAGATCTATGTTGCCCAGACCTCATCCATTCTCTGTGATATTTTTTAGCAGGGCGCTGTGGCGACTCGGCTTCCGGGTGCACCGGAGTTAAGGGTGGCGAGCGCTGTTTGGGCCTGGGCTTCCGTGCGGACGATCTGGAGGGTGAGTGTCGGGCCTCAGGCCCATTGAGGATCTGTGTTTCGAGCCATTCCGATGCCTCTTTGGGATTGTGAAATAAGTGGGTTGTGCCCTCATGATGGACCTTGAGCAACGCCGGGAAGAAGAGAGGATATTTGATAGACAGGGATTGGAGTTTCTTCTTGACTGAGTCAAATGACTGGCGAGCCTTTTGAACCTCCTTAGTATAATTCGGGTAATACTCCACTCTGCATCCATTGTACGTGAATGGGCCGGAGGCCCGTGCCATCTGCAGAATAGAGTCTCGGTCCCGATAATTGAGGAGGCGTGCAATTATTGTTCTGGGCGAGGCTCCTGGGGTGGGCCGCCCGGTGGGTACTCTATGTGCTCTTTCAATGGAAAAGAATTTCGACAATTTTTTGGGAGCGAAGATATGAGTCAGCCACTCCTCTAGAAAGATTTCAACACTGGGGCCCTCCTCTTTTTCCGGAATCCCAAGAATCCTGAGGTTATTGCGGCGTGCCCTGCCCCCAGCGTCTTCGGCACGGTATTCAAGTTGGTTGACTTTCTGAGCAATTGTAGCAAGTTGCTGCTCCAAGTGACGGACGTTGTCTTCTGTGTCCGATACTCTTTGTTCCGCTTCGCCGACTTTGGACGATAAATTGTGGAGATATTGGCGCAGAAGGGATACTTCCGTGGAGACTCCACCAATTTTGAGTTCCAGCGATGTTCTCGAGTCCCCAATGGCTTTCATTAGGTCGCTCAGGGAGAGCTGGGGGTCCTGAGTCTCTTCCCTGATTTCCGTTTCCGCCGGGGTTTGTGGATCCAGACAGGTGGGGGGCCTCCACTGTGTAAAGGTCCATCTTGCTTTGTAGGGTTTGTCTCTTAGCCTTGTCGTTGCCCATGGCGGAGTCGGTGGTTCACGTGAGGCGTTAAGAGTGGGTGGATCATGCTGATGCCCCCCCAGGGGGTTATCTTGGAGTCCGAGTTGGGGTGGGCTTGTCGTACGTCTATCTGCTGCAGTTCTGTTCCTGTTCCGGGGCACCAGCGGGATTATCTTGGCCACTGGGGGCAAGTCCTTTGCTGCGGTTGGCCCACTGTGTCGGTTGAGGGGGTCCTGGGCCCTCTGGGGGGCATCCACAGGTACACCTCTGCAAGGGCCGTGCACGCAGCTTTGACTATGTTCTTTTCATAAGTAGCGTGTAAAGGGCAGCAGCCTCTGGCGTTGGTCACCAGAAACCCTCTGTGCGCGCAACCTTATAAAATAGTGCCTCTCCTGTGTGTTTTGGTTGTGGAGTGGCAACGAGTTCTCCCACCATTGATGGTCCCCAGGATCCCAGGTCTGGGCTGGCCCGGTGAGGTTTTGGGGTTTTGCCCCAATGCGTAATTTCACCCAGAGTTTTTTCTTCCTCCCTTTGGTGTATTTGTACTGTACTTTATGCTTGCAGGATTATGGTCAGTTCAACCGGGACCCCCATCCCTTCAGCGGCCGTGTTACACAGATGCTGCCCCGCTGCCCGATGCCCGGGCCCCTGACCAATTGTGCAATGTGGGGGGGGAAGCTGCAGGTGCTGTCATAGGTTCAGGGGGCTTATATTGTTGGGGTAGGGGAGTACGCTCAGCCCCCGTCGCCCAGCTCCCCCTCGAGCAGATCTTTTATATTGAAGAAAAAGAGAGAAGGGTGTGCCGCCTCCCCAGTGCAGGTCACTGTCCAGTTTGCAGGGTTGGGGGGGAGGTTGCACATACCTTGTTGGTAACGTTGGGGGAGCGCAGCGCTGTGCTGCCTCCTGTCTTCCCTTTTTCCCTGCTGTGTCTCACCCCCAGGTGCTGCAGTCTCAGTGATGGGGGGGTGTGTGGAGGGGCTCCTGCACCGCAGTGCGTGTCTCGTCCGAGTCTATGGTGCCGGGTTGGGCAGTGCAGAGTGGGCGCTGCACGTTGTCGGCGTCCAGCCGCTCAGAGCGTTGTAAATGCTTGGCTGCCACGTGGACGAGGCGGTCCTCTGCCAGGGGACCGGGTCATGGCAGCCAAAGGCGCGGGACATCAGCTGCAGCCGTACCCGCGATTCGGGTCCTCGTCTGGCCACCATGCCTGGATTCCAGCAGGGGGGAGGGGGATGTCTCCCGGCAGTGGTCCGTTGGTGTGGTGTCGCCGTTTATGGTCCCAGGTTCGCCCGCTCCCCGGGGCCCTGAAGGCCACGGCAGCCCGAGGGGGAGGGGCGGAGCAGCCGCTCACATCCACCAAGCAATGGCGGCGAGTCTCACGCTGGCGGACTCCGGGACGTTACTCGTGTTCCCGGGTCCGATTATGCCACAGCTTGCAGGAGTTGTTACCTGAGTAGGTCCGCTGCCTCGATGCTGTCCAAAGTCGGGTGTATTTTCAAGAAAACAGAGGTTTTTTCAGGATATTTTGCTGTGGCCACCGGGAGCCGATGCGATTAGCTCCTCATGCGCGGCTCGCGCATGCGCAGTCTCGGGGTGGCAACTCTTTAGCTGGTTTATGTGTACCCACTTGTCTTCTGCCTCTGTCAAATTGCCCTTGGCGATGCGGATTTTGTAGGCAACTGGTGAGATTCTGTCCACAATTTCAAAAGGACCCCACCAACTTGGGAGGAATTTGCGCTCTTTGGCTTGGTTCCTTTGGAAATTGTACAAGTAGACCCTGTCTCCTACTTGATATTCCTTTTCAGTTGTCTTAAGGTCATAGTGGATCTTCATACGGTCTGCAGATCTTTCTAGATTCCGCTGAGCATACGCAAAAACATGTTGAAGGTGTTTTCTCAGATTCTCAACATACTCATGAGTTGTGGAGGCATTTATCAAGGTCTGCTCTTGGGTTCTGTAGAGCAGATGCTGGGGTAGCACCATCCTTTGTCCAGTCATCAGCTCAAATGGAGACATTTTTGTTGCAGAAGAAGGGGTAGATCTGATGGCCATCAGGACAAGGGGTAATCGAATGTCCCAACTTGGCCCAGAATCTGCCACAAACTTTTTTAATATGCTAACAATAGTTTTATTGTACCTCTCAACTCCACCACTATAGGACACCGGTAGGCAAAGTGTAGTTTCGGTTTTACCCCAAGTATCTACATTATGGGGAAACTCCACAAATCTAGGAAGTTCCCTGATAAAAAATATCAAAAAGCCCAGTCATCAAGCCAATTCTGGAAAGGCCAGGCAGTTATCTCCCGGAATCCATCTCGGTTACAGATGGACAACTCAGAGTTCATCTGACAAGTGGACCTATGCATTCTAGGAAGGGAGGACTATGGGAAAACTTTAGTTACTCTTCATCTACTGCACCCCATGAAACCCACACTCCTCTCCCATTAACTGGGCAAAGGGGAAGTGAGAGACACACATCCCTTCTCTGTGCAAGGCCCAGGCTCGCAAAGCAGACTCTGTGTCTTTTCCATGCTGGAATGAAACCTGAAGAAGAGAAAGCTTCAGTTCCCTGCATAACCACAGCCATGAGGAAGAGGGAGTCTCCTGCAGCTACCATTGCCATTGATAGCTGTGGGATAAATCACACCAGCAACCCAAGTACAAGGGAGATGTTTTGCTGTTCTACCACCCCACCCAAAGAGATCCACAGCACACAAATTGACCTGACAAAATCGAACCCTGATGGTGTGGAGCCCTACAGCAAGAGGATGGGAGGGCAAACCGCAGCTGCAAGTTGCACAGCAGCAAACACTGAAAAAAGATGTAAAGACTTCCCTCATAATCCTAGGACTACAAAAGCAAGAATACCAGTAAACATGCTTAAATAACCTGAACCTTCCAGGCACTCATAGGGTGCTAGTCACACCCAGCCCTTTGATAGAAGTACGTGTGGTGGAAAGGCATTGAGGAGTTGGTGGTAATGGGAGAAAAGGTGAGGAGAGAAGAGGAGAGGAGGAAGAGATTCTCATACACAAGATACTGCTATGACTCATCGAAGTGATATGATATGGCATTTGTAACGCGCCTATACACAAGTGTTTCAAGGTAGATGAGAATGGGTGTTTTGGAAACAGAGTCTGGGCAAAGAGACAGGGAAGTGGCCAGTTAGACATAGGCAAAAGGGCACCCAGAGGGAAGACTTTGCTTCCCTGGTGATGGCTTTGGGAATGTCAAACCCAATACTGCTCTGCTGTGAGGGCCTAAGTATATGGCTGCACTTGGGATCGTGGGACCTTGTGGAAAGAGATCTTTTACAAAATTGAGGGAGAGAAGCAGAGGACTCAAACCTTCAGATTCCGGATAAAAGCAGGCCCAGCTGAAGAAGTGCGGGGCCATATTCAACATGATGGTTGCCCCCACGCCCTTGCTTAGAGCGGACAACAGCCTGGGACACCCGTGGGGTGCATACATTATAATGGCGACAAATACAGCCAGGGGTTAATAGCCATCAATTACCATGAGCCGGCTAACCAGCTGAATGCCCACTGATTATAACCTCGTTGTTTTTTTAACACCGGTTCCTCCACATTAGCACCTTGCTGACAAAGAGCAATTTCTAGCTTTTCAATGGCCATTTAGTGTTTCAATTCCCTGCTGGCTGGCCGTTCCATGATAATCAATGGCTATTAACATCCAGGCCGATTTATTTGCTGTAAATGTGAACCCTGCAGCGCTTGTGCTACAAACTTCATTTGCTGGCACCCTCAGGTCTTCATCTCTTGCAAGTTTCCTGGGGGTGGGGTAGGAGCGAGGGGGACTGACACACTTTCATGCCAAGGTTACCACAGTCTTTCAGTGGCAAAGCCTCCTACAATAAAGTTGACATAAAGCCCAGTGAACTGGACAACATTCAAGGTTGGCTAGCCACAACAAAGAAAAAACAGGAATCATGGTCGGAGGGATATTTGCACTTTCTATCTTTGGGAGGAGCAGCATTTTGGGAGGTTCATTCTGTTCAAGGGGTAATGGAGCTACGTGTCCCAGTCATAGGTGTATCTCTTAAAAAGGTGAGACTGAGATGTAGCCAATGTGTTTTTGCCCAGGCGTGCTGGTCTAGATCCTTGCCTGATTGACCAGTGAGGGACCACTACAACATGTTCCTCCCCCTACAATGCCAGCAAAAAAGGTTACATTAGGCAACCTGTAATAAAACCGTCGTAACAGGGGTTGGGCTCCTATCGTGAGTTTTTCGATGGCAATGCCTAATCATAAATAACTGACACACATATGTCACTTTTATTCCCAAGGGGATTCTATTATTGTTAGAGAGCCATGTTTTAGTACATAATAACAGGTCAGCCATTGAAAACAGCCGAGCAATCCAGGCATAGTTTAGAGGCTCACTAGAATGGGGCCTACACCTCCACACCAGATCACACTGCTAGCTGTACTGGAAGAGAGCGGGGAAGGTAGGTCCAGGATGAGACGATCCCTTTGCTAGTGTGTCCCAGCCAACAATGTATCAGCTAGCACAGGACTCTGATGCCTCCCCGTCGACTAAGCCAAAACAATGCACAAAGAGGCCACTGAGGGGGTTTTGAGGCAGACCATACATCCCTCACCAATAATAACCCTTGCTTGCAGACTGTGGGAAGCAGAAATGGCTAGTCAATCAAGGATTCACCACTACTCTAGCACATTCAACGGCACCCTTGGTTTAGCACAATGAATACATCAGCAATAGTGTAATATCGCCCTAATTAGAATAACAACCTATCCACCACTGACAGTTAGGACACAATATTATGATTTGTTGCCTCATGAACCTACTTCAGAGCTACTAGAATGTTCTTTGTCTCCAAAAGCAATTCCCATAGCCCCACGAGAGAGTCTAGCCACTAGCTGCCAGAGAGCGGCCCACCTCACATACTCTTTCACCCCCATTCTGCTGCAGGCGGTGGTCAACGGGATATGTGTACAGACCGATTATGCGCATTGGTGTGGCCCAATGCGCATTGGTGTGGCCCATGCATCTCCTGGATTCATGTCCATGTGGCATCTTATGATGGGTGGGCTCACCTCAGTCTGTGCACATCACCCCAGTGGCAGCTTCCGCCACCTTTGCTCACTCCTTCATGCCAGAGCACCCATGCAGTCCCAGCGCGTCTGCTGAATGCCGCCCCTCGCGGCATCACCACGTCGCTTCCCACCCAAGGTTCCTCCTACCTGTGTGAGGACTCCAGACCTCCAGTGCTCCACCTGTTTTCTGGTCATGGCAGAACAGCACTCATCCCCTATTGCCATCAGCAGGTGTATGCCTCACCTGGGTCACAGACTGCCCGCCCCTGACTTCGTGGATTCACTGCTGCATCTTCTTCACTTCAAGCTGCCTTAATAGCATGGCGGTGCAGGAATGCCTCAGACTGCCCTTCTACCTCCTAGCCACTTTGCCACCCTTCCTGATTTTGCACCTCGCATATGCAGCCCTGTGCATCACCACAAGCAGCTTCACGCCTGTCCATTGGGGCCCTGCTGGCGTGGGGCACAGCGCTGCTGTTGGAAAGGCAGGTCCATCACCTTCTGGCTTTTTACTTGTTCTGTGGCTGGTGCGCCACATTTTGCTGGACTGCTTGGCTTCTGCAGTTGGGTCTCCTGTGCCATTCTACTGCTGGTCACCTGCACTGTGCCCTTGTCCTCTGGATCAGAACCAGGGCTCCCTCTCTCTACCCCAAAGGAGCTCAGCTTATGCCTAAGATGGTGGGAGGCAGCACTCTCGCATCCTCATAGAGGTGACGGAAAGAGGCAAGCTCCGTTGCCCTGGAGGGCTGACCGAGGCAGCAGCCTTCAGAAGTTTGCACCTTTGCTCTCCTTTCCCCATTTTTTCCTCCCAACCATCTTAACGCTTTTTCTTTCTTCTCCTGCTTTCCTTCAACCCAGTCCACACGAGGGGAGATTAGCTCCATTGTCACATCAGCCCCAACATTCTAAGAACTCCCTTGTCTATGGTACAGTCCACTGCTTTGACCGAAGGGTACTTTGTGACGTTTTAAATATGAATTCCCAAAGGAACATCAGGAATCTACAGAAAAGCACTCATCTTATAACAAACATGGACCTCATTGTTTCCGTTTTTTTGGATGGATTTCATTATTTCAAATTGTTAGAAGAATGATGGATGAGAAGCATTACTACACTATCATGTATATTTTTTCACTGCCAACCCACTTATGGGGCCTCATTATGAGTGAACCGGTCCGGTAATTAAGGTGCTGATAACCAGTTGCTAGCACCTGTAACGGACCGGGTCACTCCATGTTTGCCAGTAGGGGCTCTGTACTACTGGCAGGCCTGATCTGCCGGGAGTTCAGGCCCCTAGCGGCATTTTTTTTTACTGAAGCACTGGCACTGTTACTAACAGTGCTGGTGTTTCAGGGTTCCCACTACCATGCAGTCCTAAGGGACACCATGGGAATGGGAATTTACCGTACTGCCGCCTCTTGTGATATCCCTGTATCACTGGATGTCAGTGGGTGGTAACGGTAATACGGGGTTGGTGGCAACTCAGCGGTAGCACCACAGGTTACCACCAACCTCGCAATGAGGGCTATAATCCTCCATTTTTGCAACCCAACTAATATTTTCCCCCATGAACGTGACCTGCACGTCAAACCCAACGCGGCTGATATCAACATTTTCATAACCATGATCTCAACCTCTTCAACATCACATAGGCCTACCAGATACAAGTTTGATTGCACTTTCTCTGACCACACCATGGTCATCCTGTATTACCATCTGACCCATACCCATGGAACTCTTTTGATCTCCTCTTCCAATCTTCCTTTCTCAACTTTTCTGTTTTCTCTCTTAACCCTTCCATCAATGACTGGTCACTTATTCACTGAATCATCTCTGTTCCCTCCCTCTGGTGCTCCCTCCTTTATCCATCATTATCACCATTCTGCTTGCTCCTTCACATGCTCCAGTCTTCCTCCTCAACCTTGTATCTTCCCAGTCCTCCAACGGCTGCAGACAATCAGTCTGGTCAAAATACTGCTCTCCAATTCTCACTGGCCACTACTGCTCACATCTCTGCCAAATCCTTCTACTATTCTGACCTTATATACTCTCTCCACTCACACCCCACACACATTGTGATTCTTCAAGCTATTGCCCCCATTAATATGCTCCTTATCAACCTCTCAGCACTGATGAATTTGCTTTTTACTTCTCCAAAATCACCAAAATAGGTAGCACCCTGTCTACCCTTTTATTTCTCCCACCTTCTCCAATCTCTCTTCATAGTCCCACTCTGACCTCAAATCTCCATTGAACTCCTACCCACCATATGCTCATCTATCTCAACACGTGCTCTCATAAACCCATTTGAACGAGCTTGCACCTATTACCCACTCCTACATCTGCCCTCTCTACAATATCTTCCTCTCCACTGGCATCTTCGAACGTGCTACAAAACAGCTACTTTCATACCCATGATTGAAAAACACACTGCTGATGCTAACAATCCAAAACTCTAAATGAGGAGGGAAACCCCAAGAGAACACTCTCACCAAAGCACAGGAGGAATATTCAAAACACCCTGTCAGTTGGGGATTGGGTCGATACCATATCTAAAGGAACATGGTCAACAAGACACTAACCAACAACAGTCCTTCAGTCTCAAAGATACTCACAACAACATATACATTTTATTCAATATTCATAAAACATGATAAAATCACAGACAGTTAAAAAAGCAAAGTGCTAGTGACATAAAAGCAGCATAATAGACCAAAAAGGGGCGCAATTTTCCGAGTGCTGATCAATGGATCAGTTTAGGATACCCCTATGCTTATTCAGTACAGCAAATGGAGGTAAACTCTGGTATTTTCACAGATATCTTTTCTTTACAAAACCAAGTCTTTAAACTATCCTGGTCTTTTGCCTCAACATGTTTCAGTTCCTTCACGTTAGTTTAGAACTTTCTTCAGGAGAATTTCAAGATACGTCACTTCAGATTGCAACACAACATCTTGCCTCTCGGCATCTAAGTCAGTGTGGATTATACAGGAAAGCTGTTGGTAGATAAACACATAAAAAACCGAAATAAGATACTTAAATGCTTATTTGGATACAGCATAAATCTGAGAAAAAACAGGTAAATGCATATGTCATTACCTCAGTTTGTAGTAGTGGGTGTCTGAAAAACAGGGGTGGAAAAAGGTATCACGATATTCAACCAGTCTTGGATGATTCCACCTCAAAAATGGTCTCGTCTGTGAGAGATACATATCGAAAAATTAGACAATTGCCAAGGGGCCAGGGCTCTGAAAGTCCAATTCAGATAACAGTAGAAGTTTTATTTAAAAAAGACAACAACTGTGGTGCATAAAGGGGCGAGTGTGTTCACTACCACCATTTCATAATAGAATTACTAAAAAGTCATCTCGTAAAAAAACAGAATAATTTCTGTATTTAAAAAAAACATCTTTTCAATCTATGTACTTCATAAACAAAGAATGAGGAGCGCATCACAAAGAGGAATGACAAGGAATAGGCCTTTAAATTACTGCAACTGATTTTATATCAGGTTCGCATACAATTAAGCCAAGCGTCTCACTATCATTTTACAAAAACAGAGATAGGCAATAGATTATCAAAAAACGCCGTTTTCAGGGTAAATACCTTCTCTAAGTAGGAGAATCTTCGAATGTGTGCCCCAAAAGGCTCAATTCCCTTTCGGATATATTTATCCAGGTTCCACGGAAGGCCAACGGCTGTTCTTATGGACCGCGGCTGCAGCGAAACATAGGAGAGCACGCGTGTATGGAAACAAAACCCTTCCGACAATGCTCGAAAAGAAAAGAAAAGAAAAGCTGTGCCAAGATCAGAAAAGCGAGATAGTTAAAGCAGTAGTTACCTGATTACTCTAGCAGGTATAGTCATCTGAATAAATGCAGATTGCCCACGGTTTGGGGGAGTAGCTTCCCAGATCTAGTTTAGCTGTAGACCTGCCGGGGCAGATACACGGGCGCCCTGTTGCCTGTATAGGAACTCCTTCATAGATCGCGTAGTCCCTTTTTGATGTTAAGTGGGACAAGGTGATTGTGGCCCTGTAGTGGTGAAAAAATAAAAAAGAACCGATATCCATACAAAGCCCTATGACCTAGTCCCTTTTTGGTGTTTATCATGGGGAAACAGTACCACAAGCCCTCTATTGGTCAAGAATGGGATACTACATATAAAGAGAGTCCAGAAGCAGCCCTAACTAGGGGTTCTAATGTAAATCAATGTGGAAGGCATTACCACACTTTATGCCATTCAATAGAATCATTTAGACCTCTCATGTCACTACGTGTTTTGAAGATAAGTTCTTGTTCTTTCTTCAAAAGTGTTTTATTCAGCGTTACTGGATTGTCGCCTTTTACTGCTAGAAGGACTGTCCATGTGAATGTGTCACAGCCGTGGTTTTGTTCTACAAAATGTTTGACCAGTGGAGCCTGCAATATTTTATTCTTGATGCAACTTTTGTGTTCGCCTATACGTATTTTGATTTTACGATTAGTTTTGCCTATATAATGTAGCCCACATGGGCAAGTAATCATGTAGACAACGTTCTCAGTGTTACAAATACCATATCATATCAATTCGAAAATGTCTTCTGAGACCAAGGTCTAGTAAAGCCTATCTCTATTTCTTTGCTCCTGATTGTCAATTTACATTCCACGCATTGGCCACAAGGTGAGTGCCCTACCACTGGGGATAAACCCCATTGGCTTGTAATGCTAGTGGCTGGAGGGTGGATACTGTGGTATTTACTATGGCTTTCACTATTTCCTACGGAACGGGATTTAGTATATGCGAACAGTGGCATATTCGGGTTTGCAGCTGTGGTTCTCAATAGTTTCCAATGTTTGGAAATGATGTTTCTAATGGCTAGGCTATGGTTTGTGAAAGTGTTAACACAAACAATTTTGTTGTCAAAGGGTTTTTTTGTTTTGTTTTAGCTGCTTTTTTGATGAGTTTTCTAGGATACCCTCTTTTTCTTTAATTGACCTTTCAGGTGCTGCGCTTCTTCTTCAAACGATTGATGAGTGGAACTGTTGCGTTTGAGTCTCAAAAACTGTCCATAGGGCAGATTATCTTTGAGATGTTTTACATGGTGAGAATCAAAATGCAACAGAGAATTCTTTTCTGTGACCTTGTGGAAAGGTTTCACTAGGAGCTTCCCGTTTGAGTGATATGTGTCCCCATACTCCCAATTCCTCAAAAGTTGTCTTCATCTGCAATATCCATTCTACCAATTACCTTTAGTTTCTCTCATTTTGTGTGTTATGTTTGCTACTGTCATGGTTGCCCTTCTGTGTTCTTCTCTCCCTGTCCACCCTGCGTGTCTTTGCCATTGGTCTAAGGAAAGGAGGTGTGTTGTATCCTCTGCGTGCTTTCCTGCTAACCTGTGTGTAGTTGTGCATCTTTCATTGCCCTAAGGAAAGAAGGTGTGTTGTACCCTGATTTCCTTGCCTGTTTCACTTTATGTGTGAGTGTAGCTGTTACACAATGGAATTTCCTGAAGGTGCTGAAGCAGGCGCTGAGAATGTTATGGTTTGTCTGGAGTTCCACCCAGGATAGTTGGAGAGACATTCAGCCTGGGTGGTGGGTGCTGTTGGGCTCTCCAGGAACTACTTAAAATCCTGCTCCCTATCTCTAATACCTGACAACTTGTATGTAACCTGTTAAGCATGCAATATAATGAAGAGCCTTAGGACTTACCATGATGCCACCCGAAGCACTTCATTACACTATGCACCCCTCCATCAGGTTTCTGGAGCCAACACTCAATGAAAAACCTCTTTTCCCTTGGCTTCAAGGATACTGAAAATGACTGGGAACCCTCTTATCTCTCTGATCACTCTTTTTTCCATATCATGGATCCCAAGCACCTCTTCCCTCACACCTTTCTTTACACGAGCCCCCAAGGATCAGTCCTTTCCCCATTCCTTCACTTCATACACAATCTTGGCAAATTCATCTCAATCTTCAGCTTTCACTATCACGTCTTCACTGAGGATACCTGATGATAATCTCCTCCAAAATGCAAGTCATATTCCTCCCCGACTCTAATGCCTAATACACTCTCCTATCTCATAGCTCCTTCTATCCTTACCTACTTACTCCATCAACCAAAGCTCACAAACTGGGATCTTCTTTCACAGTGACCTACAGCTCCAACAATTCATCATGGTATCTGCCAGTGCTGCCAGGATTAACCTTCGCAATATGAGGAAAATCTGCCCGACCTGGCCCACCAATTGTTCCGATCCTTGATTTCTACTTTTGTGCTCATAAAACTGGATTTATGCTCAAGCCTACTCTACGGTCCCCCTTCTACTCACTGTGGGACTTCAGATTGCAGGTGTGTAATGCCTGGTTTGGGTGTGGCAGACTCAGACATGAACGTTAGGTGGTGGTTTGTCCCAGCACTGAGGGGCCCCATTATAGTACACCATTGAGCATCTCCAGCTGAGGCATACTTGAGCTTGGTCGTAGGTTCTGTTGATTCATTCTGGGTGAGATATGGTTTTGGGACAAACATTGTCTAGGTTCATGTTTCAGTCGCCATCAAGCATGGGTAGGGGTGCAGTTACAACGTTCCTGGTGTTATTTGATTGTGCTTATCTAGGTACAGGTACCCTTTACTGTTGTATGTTTGGGTTTGGATGAACATATACTGGGCGTGTTCATTATTGTAAAGAGGAAGATGTATTATATCTGCTTGGGGTGTTTTTAGTGCATGTGGTCTGATGTTGCGTTGTTTCAGTGGTCCACCTTGCATGAGAGAATATTGATGAATGTTGAAGAATAACATCTCAGGATGTTGGGTGAATGTGATGCATGCCTGAGTCTGAGTGTGTCCGTTGGAGCTGAGCTGAGTATGCCAGAGGATGGCCTGATTGGTGTTTCCCCTGTAAGAGTAACTATCATTAATGAATTGTAAAAAAGCAATGCATTATCTCTACCTATGGCTTACTGCTGGCACCACAGCTCACTTTACATGGTCAAACATTACTGGACCCATTATCAATTATTCTTACGTTTATTCAGATAGCTGCCTCTTGTGCAGAGGGACCCCAGCCAGTGGCTGCCATTGCTATCTATACTGCCTCCTGTGTGTGTAATTCCTTTACAAATGGCATCCCTAATGTCGAATAAACCTATATGCAACATTTTAAATACAAATATTGTTCCTTGCAGGTAGAGCAGAATGTATCCCTTTTCGTTGTCACAGTCTGTAGTCGTGGAGGAGATCAAAATCCTGTCTCATACAATGTTTTATTTACCAGGGCAAAAGAAAACAACATTTTTCTATACTCCCTATAGAGGGAACATAGGACGTGCCCCCTGATACTTGCTCTGTAATTGTTCAGTACATAGTTGAGAAGGTCCTGTAATTTGGATGTGATTGGGCTCCTGGGAGCAAGACAGCTACTTTTCGTGAAGAAAGGCAAGTCCATAGTGCCTCCCTGGGCTTCTGTTTCAGATCCACAGGCGTGACAGGCATAATTTGCTTCTCCAGTGTAACCCTGCTTTTGCAATTCGTGGAGCTTGAGAGGGGAAATGAGTTGGAGCGCAGTTGAAGGTATAGGGGTGAATAAATTCCCTGATCAGTGGAAGAGGTCCATCTTTACTGTTGCAGGTTTATTCTTTGTAAGTACTTTTGCAAGATATAGTTTGGGATTGCTACAATTGTGTGGTATAGCTTAGACTATAATGGGCAGAACAGCAGAGGTAGATGTTGTTTGGCTAGATGCCTCTTGAGAGATATGCTTCTTAGCAAGGAAACCGAAGAAAAAAACGAATAAAACAACTGACAGAGAAATTACCTAATTTTGACGTAATCCTGTCTTTTTTGGCAAATTAACACAATAACCAGCGAACATATAGTGCTGGGTTTAATGGGTTTCTGCAAACATCTCCTTCGCTCATCTTCTCAGGGTCTCCTCTTTTTTTATCTACATCTTCAGTTTAAGGTTTACTTGCATCATCCTTCTGTTTTCAATGAGCCAGAGCCATCTACCGAGTGTCAGCTCTGTCCTGGAGACTGCAGGTGGACTCTATAAGTGGGCTTGTGAGTGGCAGGCGTTCCAGAAAGGATAAAAGCAACAGGATGACAGGAGCCTGCCTAGACTCTTGACATGCCTCTCACTATGTCTCTCCCTACCTCACTCTCTCCCAGAATCTCCAACCACCTTCTTCAGTCCCTATCTCTATCTGTTCCACTCAGTGCCTCACCTCAAGTCTTGTTTTCACAGGGTTCTGCCATGGACCACCTTCTCACTCTCACTTTCATTTTCAGATTCTCTTGCATCTCATTTGATGTAATGTCTGACTCCTCCACCTTAGCAAAATTCCACTGTTTATTGGCACTACTCTTTACCCTTTCTTCCTTCACCTCCTTCTTGTTTCACCACTCTTCCTATTTACTTCCCTTTACCACCACCTCTGTAACTTTCCAGACGTTTCTCCATTTCAACAACTCTTCCACCAATTCCTAATCTGTTTACACCATCACCTTTTCTTTTCTTATCCACCTCCGCCAGTGCTCTGTTACTCAAGACACCTACAGTCCTTCTCACCTTCTTTGCCCCTTTAAGGGCCTTCTTCAACCCTTTGGATAGCTGTCTTATACCAATGAGTGCTCTCCTAGTCTCTACTATCTCTCCCATTTTTTTCACCTCTCTGGACACACTCATCCTTCCAATCTCTGTTCTCTTTTTCTCTACTATCTCTCTCACCCTCTGGGCCTCTTTGGTACCGCCTCCTTCTGGTCCCTGGTCTCTAAGCCTCTATAATCTGTCCCAACTTCTTCTACTCTATAGCTGCCATCACCCTTCCAATCCTCTTGGTTTTTCTCTCCTGAGGCTCCTGGATGTTCCTTCTCCCAGGCCGCTGGCTCTCATGTTTCCCCCACGGCATCCTGATAAAGTCCAGTAGAGTTTTTCTTCGTCATATGCTAGCTATTAGGATGTGTTAGGATATGTATTGCAAAGCATTTTTGAATACCGAGCAAGGTGTGAGTGTGTGTGAGTGTGTTTGTTTGTGTGTGTATGTGTATATGTGTATGTATGTTTCCCACTTCTGTTTTATAATGTCTTTACACTTGTCAATTGGAGTCCATGTTGCACATTACATGTGATAAATGTGTATGTTCCACTAATTTGCAATTATGTGAATCTTGCATAAATTAAGTATTCTTAAAATAACCACTTTTAAAGGTGTTAAAATGACTTCCGTGTCAATGCATTTACTATTAACTCTTTTCCTTAACGTTTTGCTGTATAATGTTCAGAATCCTACTTCCAGAACGTATAACTCTCAGGTAGGATGAGTATTTATTGCTGCACGATTTCATCAGCCCTAGCATTAGCCTGATTTATGTATCTCTGGAATTGGGATAGGTCTTGAAAATGAATACTCCTGTTCATGGTGAGGCGCTAGCTTGTGCACCTTCTGAACAATGTCAAACTATTGTATTTTCATGAAACCACTGTTCAGTTTTTGTTGAGTGTTCTAAGAAGGCACACGTTGCTCTCTGTAAACTGAAGAGAATAACTATTTAGGGAACATGCTCAAGCTGGCCCTCTGTGCTTCCCCGAGCTGGTAAAACAGCTCAATGAGTTTTGTACTCATATCTGATATATGTGTGCATCCTGCAGTCAAAGGTTTGCATCCTGGCAGGGTTCACTCAGCCCAACATCCTACTGATTGCAATCATTTGACTACCATGTATGTATTTCTTTTTCCAGTTATAGAGCACACTTAACCTGGGGGCACCTAGGCGCATATTTTTTCAAACCCTTGAGTTTGATAATATAGCCTTCTATCGCTGGATAATGACCTGCCACCAGGTTATGGCCCGACCGACGCAAAGCCTAGAGCATAAATTGGGGAAGGGTCATTATCCCAACTGATAACTCCTCCTGATGTCTATAAGGCTATTAGCACATAGTTGAATTAAATGTGGTTTTATTTTCCAATATTGCAATAACATAGTTGTTCTCTTAAATTAGGCATTTTAATTGCAAACTTGGTTGAGCTGAAACAGATGTAACCTGAGCATGCATGTGGTGTTATGTAAATGTAATTGGATTCTCTAAAAGGAAGAGGAAGCATTTCCCCCTGTTTTAGCTTTTTCTTTCATGTGTGAAATAGGATGTTGCAGCCAAAAAATGTCCTCTCAGAGAGAAAATGTTCTGTTGAAAGACAGTTTAGCTGAAAATAGCATTGTTGTTTCCCTGTCTGCTTTTGAAGACAGGATGTTCAGGGTGCAGTCGATATCAGTAGTTATTGACTGCACTCTAAACATTCTGACTGTCTGAGAGGAGGTCAATAATGATTTCCATGTACTAATAATATGTATTATTATTGTTTGTATTATCGCTGTTTGTAACAATTATTCTTATGCAAATTACGCTGTGATACCACATGGGTTTGGGCGTTTAACAAATGCAATACATAAAATAAATTAGCACCTGGAGATCGATATTGGCCTCCGCTCAGCCAATCAGAATGCTTACTGTGCTCTCAATAACTATTGTTATTGATTGCATTCTGAACATATAGTCATCAAAAGCAGACGGGAAACAACAGTGAACTTTCCAGGCAGGATGTATTTAAAAACAAAACACTTCCTCTCTGAAAGGACCTTTTTTCTGCTGCAACATGTTATTTAGCACACGAAAGAGAAAGAGAAAACATTGGAACCAACTACTTTTACATATCAATGTATGCATGCTCTTGTTAATCCTGTTCCAGTTCAACCAAATTGGACTTAAAGTGATTACCTCATGAAAACAAACATGTTCTACAAAATAAAATCAGATTTAATTTACTAATTCGGTTTGTCTTTTTACATTACTCACTCTTAAAGTAACTTATTTTACTTCACCACCAAAACTCCAAAACATGTATTGCTACTAACAAACACCATGTGCTAATACCCTTTGTAAGAAAGGCATGGCATCAAAGTAAGAAAGACACAAGAGATCACAGTTCAAGGGTGTTTGTTAAATGGTAAAATGAGTGAGATAAACGCCTAATCTAAACCTAAATCTAAAATGGGAGTAATCTACAACCCTCACATAATAATAATACCGTCCAAGTGGATTCTGTGTGATTCTGCAGTTTTAACAGTGCAATTTAGGGGTGAAGACAAGGCACACAAGACACACGATCTTCAGGCATGGTGCGTACGGATCGAGCAAGTGCACAGAGGGTCACAGGTGGGGAGGGAGGATCAAGTGCACCCGGTCGGTTGAGACTGGGATAAGTGCAGAGAGAGCCACTCTCTAGGGTACATTTCTCAAGTGCATTGAGTGTGGGTGAGGTGTAGGGCACTGAGGCAAGTACGAAAGAGGACTGGTGGGGATACGGGGGACCAGTGAGACTCTGAGGTCCACCCGATGGCCAGGCAGCGTGTTGCAAGGAAGAGGAGGGTTAGCAGGATAGAGGGAGAGAGAAGGAAGAGGCAAAGAGGAATGTCTTGAGGGGTTTCTGGAACTTAAGGAGATCCGCTCAAGACAGAGGGCGGCAGGAAGACTATTCCAGAGGGAAGCACCTGCTGAGGATAAGGATCTCCCTCCAAATCTCTGCTTGGAGAGCCGGCTCACTTTGCAGAAGGTTTGAGGTAGATGAACGGAGGGCTCGCGAGGGACAGTATTTAGGTAGGCAGCGTTGCAGGTAGGTAGGTCCCAGGTGCCAGAAAGCCTCATGAACAATGCTCAGCATCTTGAATATGATCCTTGCATCCACGAGGAGCAAGTGGAGGGATTTCAGCACCAGAGAGATGCAGTCCCTGGGATTGAGGCCAAGGATAAGTCTTGAGGTTATGTTCTGGATAAGTTGAAGAGGGCGCAGGGCAGAGGAAGGGAAATTGAGGAAGAGGCGGTTGCAATAGTCAAGCCTGGAGAGAATCTGTGCTCTGGAGACAGTGAGCCTCCGCGGGAAAGTGAGAAACCTATTTCCAATCCTTACCGCTATCTTACAAAAAAAGTGTGGAATAATGTTCATAAGAAAAGAAAGAAGTGTTCACAAAATCATAAGTCAGGATGTTATGGCCGGGGTCACCCTTCTCCACGTTTTTAGCATGGGACAGGGCAAGACTTTCGAGCACAGCACACTCCTGGGCTTCTCCGGCATAAGCTCACAGTTCCTTTTCTAAATATCAGGGCCTTCTGTGCCCAGGTCTCTTCTCATACAAATTCTCTTGCTTCAGAGGGCCTGATATGCCAAAACAACAAACCAAAAGTTCCTCTGTTAACCTTTATATCGAGTGATTACACTTTCACCCTTGGATCCCCCTGAGCCGGGCTCCGATCCTTCTCTCAGTCGTCAGCCTCCCTCAGTCGGACTCAGACCAACTACTCACTGTGGACCTCCCTTGTCGGGTTCATACTTGTCATCAAAAAAGTTGTTCATTTTGCTTCTTCACAATTTTACTCTTGACGTCCCTCAGACAGATTTACTATTGCCTTTCAATCACAATCTCCTTATTTGTAATATTCAGAAGTTTTAATGTCTTTTTAAACAACCCCCCGGTTTAGTGAGGTCCCCCTCATTTGGGCTCAGACCTTCCAAAGCACTTGCCAATCTTAAACGGAGACTTGCAAGGGAGATCTCGGCTTGCTGAGTCACTCTGTTAGTCTACGGCAAGTGCAGGTTTCACAAAATCACAGTTGGCATGGCGTTCCCCTCAGCCGGGTGCAAACACCTGTTTGACAATGATCAAAATGCCTGCAATGTGTCAAGGACTTTTGATTGTACAAGGGATTTGGCTTGACCCTTGTATGACCACCATAACACCATATGCTGGCTTTCCCTATGGTCTCTCGGTACTTGTAGTTTCTTTACTCACAATGTTCAACACAGTCTCTTTGTTCAGGAGAGGGGTACAAGCCAGAGACTTCTGAACGAGCGCATACGTGGCATCGGATCACTCTATCTCTGGTACCAAGTTTGTTCACAAAATACCTCTGTCTATTAAGCTTCTTAATGTTGCCACTGCAACCTTGAGCCTAACACAGTCTGGTCCACTATCAGGTTCTTCCGACTCACCGGCAGTGTCGAACTCGTTGGCATTTCTTTTGCCGCTGGAGTCAAGGACGGTACCACGATGGCAACCACGTCTCCCTGCCCTGGCTATCAGTGTGGGAGAGTTCCATGTACCGCTGACATCCATCACACCATTCGCCATCTGCGATTCCTGGTCTTATTTTTCTTTTGTCTGAGGCTTCGTCGGTCTGGGTTGAAAAGGGAAAGGGCAACTCCCTCCTTGACGTCCCTTAAGATCTCGCCACCTTTCTCCTCCATTTGAACTGCCGTCTTGGAATAGCTGTTTGCTCATGCGTTCGGCCTTGCTCGGAGTGTGCTCTTCTGCTCTTCCTTTTATCCCTATGGAGAAGGGAAAGGGCACAGGTATAAAAGGCAGAGTTGTAAGCAATTGCCTGACTCTGCCTGACCCTTCTGTTGGGACATGTGAGGTAAACAGCTAGGGTATTAGTCCATTGTCATTCACGCTATGAGAAAGTGTTTGTGTTGGAAAAGATGGGGCGTGGAGTTTCTAAGTATCCTACTAGGCAGGATGTGGAAAAGGTGTCAGAAGGAAGGGGATACTGCGTCTAAATCTTCGGTGTCCCACTGCCACTCCCCGAAGACACTTGATCCAGGTGATCCTCCCACACTGGTCCACCCCAAGGAACTCGATCCAATAGCGATGGCCGTGTCCTGGCCACCTGAATGACAGATCCTAGGGGACTAGTGAGTGAGACACCTTCAGGTTTCTCACACCTTATACACCTTATACACCTCGGGAGGGGTAATTGGGCCTCATTCTAACTTTGTCAGTATCCTGGCAGTAGAGCCACCAGGATACCGGCTAATGTAGTTACTGTTTCCAGCACTCACTTCTGCCAGTTTACGGATGCTAGAGGAACGGTGTAAATCCACATTCATGGAGTCCTATAGGATGGCTAGGATGACTTTTTTGCTGGTAAGGCACCTGCCAGTGCCCCAGTGGCAAACCTGTAGTCAGCCAGTCTGGTAAAGTGTTGATATTTGTGAATACCAGTACTTTTTTACTGGACCGACCAACATAGAATGAAGCCCAATATTGCTTGGGATAATGCCCCTTCCCTAACCTATGTGGAAAACAAAAGGGGGGGTTCCAAACACATATTAATTCGGTGACACTAATAACCGATTTAAGTCTCTACTGTGCTGTATCAGTTATCATTGTGTATTAGTGCTTCAAAAGTAAGCTAAGTACCCCATAGTAGGGTAGTTTACTCTGGATTTTGGTCCATACACATAACTTGAGACATCAGTTTTATGCTCAAAACAAAGCTGCTTTTATTTAGCAGGTCCAGTTCATTGGCTGGGCTTACAACTATCATATTCACGTATCAGTAAATGGGCAGAGTATAGATAGTGTAACGCTTTTCACAGTACTTAATCACAGTGCAATATTTGAATCAATGGTGTGTTAGTACTGTTTATGGGGTAAATATTACATCATATTTAAACCTTTATATATAAAACAGAAGGCAGGAAAAACGCTGTTGACACATAGAAATGCAGCAGTGCGCACACATTGGTTCTATACTTACTCCCTTATATTGATTCAACGCAGGGATGTGTTCATACACTTTGTAAAGAGAAGGATAGAAGCTAGTCTGATGGCTCTAGGCTAGCTAAAGAGCTGGGGCTAGTTGAAGTGGCCAGTTCTGGGGTGGGTTAGCTATTCCCACAGAGGACCAAACCGTTGGTCTACGCCAGGGGGAGGCGCCCCCTAAAGAGTTCAGGTGGATGAATTTGCAAAGCCTAGAACCACAGGCGTTTCGGCTCCTTGGTGAAAAGCCTTCATCTGGGCCTCTGGGTTTTTCTCTCTGGAGGAAAACAAAGCAGGAGTGGGAGGAAAAAGAAAAGGAAAATGAGACTTAAACTGTGTCTCTAGGAATTGAAATGTGCATTGTAAAAACCCTGCTACTGCATCGCTTGTGGACCGATGCAGTGTGAAGAGGTACTCTTTAAAATTCATAACAAGCCATGCTAAATCTGGTTTGTGAAGCTAGAATTTGCCAGGGACTGACCTGTTGATGTTCCTAGGGGAAGGGCTGAGGCTATTGGTGCCCTTTGATCATGGTAATGGTGCTCAAGGGCATGGTGATGTCGGTTCCAGGAATGTCAGTTTTCTGTCCTCTTGTATGCAAAGACCCAGGTTAGGTGGTAAAGCTGGGGGTAAGAGGAAATGTGAGTTATAATCATGCTGCTCTGAACTAATTAGCACAGTTAGAGTGGGGCTGTAGCAGCTACATACCTGGAGGGCTCTAGGTGGATAGATGCCCTGTATTGGGGGGAATCGCACAATGGTGTGGATGCTCCTGTGCCACTTTTTGGATCTGTCCATTCCGTTTAGACCCCCTCGTTGCATTATATTTTAGCCCTATAAACTACAAACCAGTTCTCACAAGTGCTCGTTTGGTCCATCTCTAATCCGGTCTAAAATTCCAAATGGCACCTTCATGCATCCAATGCTATTATGCATCTACAACAGTTTGTAGCACCATGGAAACCTTCATGCCTTATCCATATCTTAGGCCCACACATGTACCCTTACATATATAAGGGCCTTTTATCTGTAATAGGTTGCATATCAGATCAATAGAAGTCATCCTGATCACTTAATCATCACATTTCTCCGCAGCATTACACGACCACACATGCGCACGTGACTTTGTCACTTGACGGGTCTCTAGGTCCTTTCTTCTACAAACACGGAAGAGACGAGCCGCGTTTCACCAAGCAATTCATGTCGGGATACATCGCTTCCACACGGGATCTAACCCCAGCATTGGCAGGTTCACCATTGATTCGTGTGTGGAGCATCAGGAACACCATTAGGTTGGGAATTTACCTGTTTGATTAAAAGCGCCATTACATTTTCTCTTTTCTGCAAATATGCAGGTTTCATTTTTCGACCGCATGGGGGAACGACCCTATCTTTCAATCTTCCTAATCCATACTATTTCCACACGTTCAGGTAAACCTTTTTTCAAATACAGCACCTCACCCACTTTGCATCTACCGGAATTCACAGTAGGTGTGATACACTCGTACTGGGTTTTCTCCCTACAGACCACGTTTGCTTCATTAGCACTGTGTTAGCAACAATGCTACCGCCGACCAGGCGATCCATGTAATTGCACCCAATTGCACTGCCTAACTGGCTGCGCCATATGTTATTCGTGTAATCTATGTTACTGCAACATTACGGTAATCAACTATTTCTTGAATTCTCCTAATCGTACCCTGGGATAACTGGCACCCAACCACTTTGGTACCCATTCACTTTGACATCACTGCATGAGACCACTGGGGCGAATAGGAGAAGGACAGTCAGAGTTTCGACACTGCACATTTCCCCCCCCCACTCTAGCACTTATCTTCTGCCATTAAATGAGTATGACTTTCAGTTGGCATATTGCACTTGGAAAATATATTTTTCTCTAATGTTGACACAAGTGATTCTTAATGACAATTTACTGATTAGTGACTTATGCCATGTAATAAGTTTGTACTATGTGTGTCAGCAGGATGTATAGCTCATTGTCTGCTCTATACTTTTTGTTCTTCCTACATGTATGAAACATTGGATGCTACAACTCTGGACCTTGGTTGGTGAATGCCCTATTTCTCAAGGTAACATTTCATTTTGACAATATGGTATCACGTTTTGGGCCTCATTCCGAGTAGGGCGGCAAGGGTTAACGGTCACCGGTAACGAGACCGGTGCCGTTAAACCCTTACCGCCCTACTAGGAGTTCCCTTTGCGGGTCCTTCCTTAACGCCTGCTTTTAGCAGGCGTTAAGGACGGGACCCGCAAAGGGACTCCGGTGTCAATAACGGTACCGTAATTTATGGTACCGTTATTGCCACCTTCCCCCGTCCCATTGAGCCCTATGGGGGCTCAATTGGGAATGGGGATTGGCCCTGGTGAATGGGGAATTACCGGTCCCTCCGACCTCGGAATGGACCTGTAATTACTCCCTTAATAGCGGCGTGGTTACCTCCGAACTCGGAATGAGGCCCTATGTGTGTTTAATGTTCACCATGGACATGTACCTTTCTGTTTTTTCGGATGGGTTCTGGCCCCATTCCTCTTTCAACCATGCTTTGGGAAAATATTTCTTTCTTTTGATCTCCACTTTTTGTTTTGGATGCATTATGTGTTTAACACACCATGTGATTTTTGTTTCATATCATGAACAGTTTTGCCTTGAAAAGGCCCGTTGTTTAGGGTCGAAACAAGTGTCGGCAGTTCTGTTTCATTGCTTTATCATAAACCTTTGGACAAAGCACTTAGGCTGATGACTCTATTGTTCAGCTTGATTTGGGCCATTGTTCCTTAGCAACGACAATGATCAGGCATATTTGTGTACCTATCAACTTGTGTTAGTTTTGCGCAACGTAACAGAGGTGACACTCTCCCTTGTGTTATTGTCTAAAATTAGTAGTTTTGAGGTAACTACTTGTCTCTCAAACGTGCAGCAGCCTGTGCTTTCTTTGTTTTCCTTATTAACCAATTGCAAACTGCAGCTCCTTCATTACCTTTTTTGTAGTCCCAGCGCCTCCTATACACGGCATACCTCAATCCAGTCCTCCAGTCATTCTTAGATGGACATTGCCTTCAGGAGATGTGAGATTCTGCTAGAGTTCTGTAGGAACAGCTCACGGGATTACGTTTCCAAGCCCAGCCTGTCCGGCGACAGGTAAGACCAGGCACTGGCAAAGCAGCAGCAGGAACTGCACATAGTACCCCAAGCATACTCCCGGTTCAAACATTTCGTGGATTTGGTAAATCCTCTCACCCGCAGAATATGCAGGATCTTTCTTAACTTGCTAGCGCCCATGGCACAAGCAAGTCAGGAAAACCTTTCCAAAGCAAGCTCTGTCAAGCAGTACAACAAGGACACCCACGTTGTGATCTTCTCCTGTCCCAATTGTCTGATCTTGATAAATGCTTTTTTACCCTTTCTATTAAGAATTCAGACTTTTGCCCTCTGCTTGTAGTTACAAAAGACACAACTGGACCATAGATAAAACGAAACTGGGCAATGAAAAGTGGATGGTGGGAATAGGGTGTTAGAGAGGGAGATCGTGAGCAAGGGTGGGACAAGCATATTGAGATAAGGAGAGAAGTGATAAAACATTTCAAAAGTATAACTCTGGACAATGGAAAACCTCTCTTCTTACAATTAGGCCAATTCTAAAACTACGCTTTCTCACTTATCACTTGCCCTTCACCTCTTTCATCCCTTCATGTGTTGGTGATGACGTTGCAGCACACTTTTAACAAGAGCTGAACATTCTACACATGATAGGAAATGGGTTGCCTGCTTAACCTACATAAGAAGGTTAACAGCTCTGGCATGAGATGCTAGATTTATAACGCCCTGGGCCTTAAGACTGAAAAACCATTAAAAATAAATGACGGTATCACAGAGAAGGATGTGAGCGCAGCCCTGAAAGTCGTAGTCGAGTTCTCAATTTTAGCAGCGTGATTATAATCTACCCTGAAGAAAAGAAAGCAAAGATTCATAAATGCAGTATTCCTGTAAATTAATGTATTGTATATGAACACGATTAGATTTATATCACAGCAAATCTTTGCTTTATATTTCCGGGCTGCAAGTCTGGCTTTCTAGATAGGCTCTAGTCAGTGTCTGTTCAGGTATGCTTTTTAGTTTGGGCTATTAAGTGTCGCTTGCAACAGTTATAAGTCAAAACGATTGCATTAGAGTACACTTAGGGCTAAATGGCACATGAGGAGGGACACACAGCTTGTAGGTGTTGTTTGGTTATTTGCTCACCCATGGACTGCCTATGGCCATGCAAATATGCTAATCCCTGTGGCCATTTCCACCAAGTTCCTGCCTCTCCCCACCCAAAACACCTCCGTATGGAAACTCTGTGAGCTCACTTTAATTAAGCCTTACCATTAAACTTTGCACTCAAAGTTCCTGTAGTCAAGTTGCAAACCTGCTTCAGGTGAATAGAGATGTCTTAACCATGTCTGACTTCAGCCACTAGATTTGTGAGCACTCTGCTTGTCCATCACTAAAGTCCCTTAAAAACAAGCATTGTGTGACAAATCCTTGGATGTCGTCCCTTCTCCCATGGGCGGGGGATCCTTCTCATCTAGTCAGGGCAGTGCAGCCACAGTCCAATAATCCTCTTGGGTGTGGTGTACCGTGGGAGAATCACATGGGGAGGGAAAACCCTTATGGGATGAGGGAAGACACACTAGAGAGAACAAGTTGTTTACCGACCCCTTCACAACCACCCTCACCCTCCTATCCCATAGAAGATCCTGTAACCCCTTACACTTCCATGTACCTGTATAAAATAGACACTAAGTACTGGGAGGAGCAAGAGTAGGGGCCACCCATGTGAATCCTGTAGAATAACTGAGACGGTATACAGTGTTAATAACGAAAAAAAATAAGAACATCAGTATCTCAGTGATTCATGGCATTGAGGATACTGTGACAAGGAAGATGTGCTGAGTGATGAGAAATACTCCAAAGAACCAACACGTGCAGTCTAGTCAATATCGACAATTACTTGCAATTGGTTCTTTAATAGGAAATTACAGGCTAGCTTTGTTGAACCACCCTCCCTGGAGGAACCGCGAAGTTCAAGGAAGCTGGAGAAGGCAAATGGACCAGGACATCGCAAGAAGGGAAAGCAACTCCAGAGATGGTCCGGTGTCAAATGGAGACGAAGGAGAAACCAAGAAAGAAGCTCTCAACAAACTGGGTTGTTGTAGAGAGTGGGGAGCAGAAGTTCAACCTCCAGTACAAAAGCTGCCCCTGTGGAGACACCGCTGAACGAAGGCAGGCAAATCACTGTAAGGAAACCACAAGCTGCCAGCCGGCGTCCGAAGTGTCCCGTCAACGCTGCAGACCAGAGAAAAAGGTACACAGGCGGCAGAGGAGACGCAGATGGCCCAAGCTAGTAGGATAAAAGTGGGCAATCACAGAAAGGCTCTACATATAGGGTCTGGGATCAAAGGGCAAGAACAATATTGGACTGCAGAGGCATCCAGAGTGATCATCATAGTCACAGTACCTGGCAGGAGAGTATACCAGGTGGACTACAAATACAGGCAGGATATGAAAATCTGTGACCTGAACCCATAAGTGCAAAGCAAAGCATCATGGGTGCTCTTCTTAGTTGCAGTTACTGACAGGAGAGTACACCAGGTAGACCACCCAAAACAGCAGGATATCTAAGTCTGGGACTTGCACCCATAAAACAATATCAAGGTGTCGAGAGTGCTCATAGTCACAGTAACTGGCAGGAGAGTACACCAGGTAGACTACCCAAAGCAGCAGAACATGCAAGTCACAGATTAGCACCCATAAACCAAATCATCAAGAGTGCTCATCAAAGCACCTGGCAGGAGAGTGTACCAGGCGGAACAAGCAGAGAAGTAGTTGTTCATCATTTCAATACCTGGCAGTGAGACCACTCAGTTAACCCAGCAACAAAGAAAGTGAAGAAGCAAGAGATGACAAATACCTCTTCTTCAGTGCATTAGTGGAAGAGAAGAATAAACCGGGGGAAGGCAGACATCCCCTGTGGTAGTTGTGAACATTGAAATACTTCTGTACAGAAGGAAGAAGAAGAAACCAGGAGGAGGGAGTAATCCCCTACACTTGTTGCAAACAGCAAAAGAAAGCCAAGGAAACAGGAACCTTTCTCTGGCAACCATCCTAAGAACTGGCAAGATCTGTCCAGAAGGAGGGAAGCATCCTTCTGGACCTCTTAGAGACATTAAGATTTTCTCTTAGCAATAGGAATATCGAGGCGTTTCCTTTTCTTTTCATAATAAAAAAGAGTCCATAGCCAAAAGTATACCACCATTGTGTCGCTCCCTTACTTCTGCACCCTTACAATTGGCAAAGCCAACAGTTTTTGCTTAACATATATATTTGCCTTTTCCAGGTAACTGCCATTAGATGCCCAGGACCTCGCACCATTTTGCACCTGCTACCATCAATGGACAGTAAATACTATTACGGCTGCAGTAGCCATGCTTACACACAAGCCCAAACTATTGGCTTTGCAATGCTTATTTATTATTCTAGTTCATACATATACCACACTTAAGTATACCAGAAAATGCTATCCCCAAAGCAAAAACAGCAGAAAAACTGACAATTGGCTGATGAATCCCCATAATTTTCGCTCTGCTGCCCTGGTAAAATTATGGGGAAATTCACCAGTTACGATGTGCTTGTGGATATTTCACCCAGTGCCACTTTCTAAATTATATGATGTTTCAAACAGCATGCCCTTTGTCCTGAACAACCTGAAAACAATGAAAAGTAGATGGTAAGTGGAGGCTTTTTAAATAAACATAAATATGTTGCTAAATTTCAATTTTACTCATGTGTCATGTAATGTAACATTGTGTAAATACTAGGGGTGTACCGAACTTCGGCTTCGTGAAAGTATTTGGCCAAATTCCGGCTGAAAAAAAGCTATTCGGCTCCGGCCGAATAGTTACTTGCTATTCGGCTCTTGCCGAATACTTTGACATTCTAATTTGAATACAATGCAGCATGAATTCAGAAAGGCAAATATAGACTTCATTTTGCAAAAATGAATAGAATTAGACCAGACAAATTGCTATCACACAGCTGCAAAATATCTTATATTGTAATCTGCTCTTTAGGGCATGTTTTGTTACAGATTATTAGACAAAAAGGTGCTCATCTTTTATACTTAGCCTGCAACAATACAGGAACATCTTTTCTTTTGGCAAATGTTTATATGCAATGTGCATTTTTTTCAGTTGGAAAAAACAAACTGAAAGAAATGTACATAGATACTTTCAGTTCCTGTCATGTCATTTCCCATTGCGTACGTCATAGACCTCCTTTTCTTTTTTTAAGGACTTGAGTCCTGAGTTTAACATTATCTGATATTTTATCAGGGATTATAAACTGCATATGTTTGTGTATTGGCAAAAAAGAGTGGCTAGGATAAGTGAAAAGTGAGCAGCATTTGTTTGGGTTGGGTGAATAGTTGTGAGATGGAGTTCACGCATTTCAGATTTCCTCTTGACTTGTGTCCTGCATGAGCCGACAGTAATCATTTTATACATTTCTATGTGAGCAGCAAAGAAGTTTTGAAACTCGACCACATCGACTTTGCAAATGGATAGAGAATGTAATGCATCTGATTCACAAAGGCAGTCCTTTTGCATTTGTGAAGCCTCCTACTTTAACTGGCACTGAATATGCAACAATCTTCTGTACATTTGGTCCCTTCATTTTGGTTGAATCTGCTTTATTTCTGGCTTTTATACTTTAAATAAAGATGCTACATTAATTACAATGAAGAGAAATAAAAGTATAGAATGCATTTAAAATGGTGCTTTATTTGTTTTTTTAATAAGTGTGTTTTTTGAAGTTTTAACATGATTTATTAAATAAAGCAACTATTCAGGTTCATATTCGGCTTCGGCCGAATAGTTGACAAACTAGTCGGTATTCGGCCGAATACTAAATATGTTATTCGGTACAGCCCTAGTAAATACTCCAATGTGATTCTCTGTAGTTACGCCGGTTTCTCTGTGAAGTAATACGATACATTTTATAGCAGCTGCTGTGGAGCAAACACCCTCTGCCCAATGCTGTCTGGGAATGTATTTCTTTGTAACTTTTGTGTTTCGATTATGACAGCCCTATTTGTTGTATTAATAGTGGTCAGGTGGTGCGCCATGCCTGCACACACTCACAGTGGTGTGTACCACACACAATTTTCCATCAGGACCTAATTGTTCTGGATAAAGGGGGTCATGGTAACTTTGTCGGTAAAATGGTGAAAGTGCAGGTAACACAGTGTACCAATGCTTTTAAAGGTCTGGCAAAGTAAATACCGGCAACGCCGGAAAACTTCACCAGCAATACCAGCACAATGGTATCACGATAATGGTTTTGCCAGTATTTCCGGTAGATTACTGCTGTAAATACCGGCAACCCCAAGGTGTAGATAACATCACCACAGAGCAGCATGTAAATGGACACAGGGGAGGGAAATGAATAGGCAATGTAAAGAGATAGGAGGAGAGAGCTGGTATTCAGGAATGATAGAATTCAAACAAAATATCAATCCCACTTTCCCCCAGTAAACACAAGCGAAAAAAGAATCGACTGTCAAGCTGTCTGAATGGCTTTTAAGGTTATCTTGAGAATGGATTGGGCAAAAACACTAAATATGGTTTAACTTGCTGAAATTGTGGTAATTCCTATGGGAGCCACTTTGGATAGTTGCACACAAACACAAGTAATGATTGAATACCAAGAAACAAATTGAAATCTTAAAATTAAGGCCGGGAGCAATCATAAGCTGTTTTACAGGTGTACGAATTTCCCTAAAACAAAATTTGCGGCAAACTTTTCACTGCGCGATAATCGCGATAACGGGATAACTGTAAGGATTTGGGATGTGGTTTTAAATGCGACCTAAAGCTGTGGATATTAGCTACTAGCAGAAGCTGAAATTTTGTTTCTAGGCACAAAAACGGAGGAAGTTATGGACGTTTTAGTGGAGGTCGTTTTTGGACATAGGCACGAGAAGGAAAAACAGAAAGGCACTTTTAAAAACGACAAATGAGTTTGCTTACACTAGGGGATGACGATGAAGAAGTGAATACCACACAGGGATTACAATCACTGGATCAGGGTGACCACCTGTTAAGGAAACTCAACTTCTTCAGATGGGAAAAGATCAGCGCAGAGAGAGTTTTAACAATACTAGCACAGGAGGAAGATAGGAGGGACTGGATAGAGAGTTCAGACAATTCAAAAGTACTCCTAACAATGCAGGTTCTGAAGACAAGATATGATGGATTTAAATAGGGATGGACTAAGCAAGGTACATATGCTAGTGACACAGTTCTATCTATATATACTCACTAGCTATGTTTCAAACGGAACCGTCAGGATTCTGGTCAGGGATTCTGGTCAGGGATTCTGGTCAGGGATTCTGGTCACGCTGCTGGGCATATCGGATTTGGGCAGCCTCAAGGCGCTCTGGACACCACACGGCACAGGACAGGATCTGGTCTGCAATGCATTCTGGTCACAGCATGGCACAGGACTGAATTGAATCTGCCCTTTTTGGTTCTGAGGATAATTATTTCAGCAGGCAGGCAGTACAGCGCAGCCCGGCTATATTTTAGTTCCCCTTAGGTTTCTGGGGTGGGTTCTGGTTCTGGAAATTGAGGCCTAGCTGAAAGTGGTTCAGATATGCAATGGGTTCTGCTTTGCCAAGTTTCTGGAGTCTGGAGCAAGGAAGATGGATAGTTCTGCAGCAGGGTGCTCCGCCAGCATTCTGATAGTGGGTGAATCTGTCTGTCTTTTTCTGCCCTCTGCTGTCTCTATTTATGCTATGATACAGGGGTAGTGTGTGCTGGTTTAGCCTAAGCTCACCCCTTTGACAGGGATTGGTCAGAATCTCCTCTCTGCCTTGATAGTAGGAGAAAAACAGGGTGTCACCTTTATGGTGTGGGTTTATGAGGCTTAGGGTCCACCCCTAGCCTCTTGAACACAAAATCTACTTTTGACACAATACATATTTACACATATGCAACCTCTATAACAACCACATATACAGATTACATATTTTTGTACAGCAGCTACTCCTCCAAACCCCGTAGCTGTGGAATCTTGTGTCTGCTTTTCCCAGTATTTCGCCCTTTTCATCAGGAACACAATGGGCCTCATTCCGAGTAGGGCGGTAAGGGTTAACGGTCACCAGTAACAAGACCGGTGCCGTTAAACACTTACTGCCCTACTACGAGTCACCTTTGTGGGTCATTCCTTAATGCCTGCTTTTAGCAGGCGTTAAGGACGGGACCCGCAAAGGGACTTTAGTGCAAATAATGGTACCGTAATTTACGGTACCGTTATAAGCGCCTTCCCCATTCCCATTGAGTCCTATGGGGGCTAAAATGGGAATGGGGAAGGGCCCTAGTGAATGGGGAATTACCGGTCCCTCCAACCTTGGACTGGACCGGTAATTACTCCATTCACCAGGGCGGAGTCGGAACGATTTTGGAGGCAGCCATGCCGCAAATAGCGGCGTGGTTACCTCCAAAGTCGGAATGAGGCCCAATGTCCCATTTATCAGCAAATTTCTACAAGTGTGCGTGTATAACGTGGGCATAAGTGTATAAAGTTTCATACTTCTAGCAGAAATACATTTGGTATAAAATCACATTTTCTGCCATTTCCTTCCACAATATTTCACTCGATCTTGCCGCCTCTTGAAATGTGCAGGCAAAAATTAGATTTACAATTCCGTTACTTTTGTGTTTTTGACAATTTTAAGTGGCAAGTTATATGTATTTAAACAAAATGTTCTTTGTGAATGTCCAGCCACAGATGGTCGTTTGTCTCCGCCTCCTTGTGTCTCCCTTCAGTTCAGGAGCACTCACCTCCCAGTTCTCTTGGCAGAGGCCATTTTACGACGGTCCTCACACTTAGCCTTTCCTGCTTTGCAGCTGTTCATTGTTTCCTTCCCCACTGCAGACCAGGTTCTCCCCACCCTTTTATTATTTAGGTGTGATTTCCTGGTGGAGGGAGGGGGAGGCCTTGCCTCTGTGAGGAAAGCTGTTATTCCGGTTTGATAACTTTAGCCAGCTTAAGTTTAAAGGTTAATTCTGTTGAATTTTCCCATACAACAAAATTGTGGGATCAAATCACAGCTAAATACTGTTTCAAGATTTTAAACCATGGAATCAAAACAATTACAAGATGGGTTACTCTCAATAACAGGCCTCTTAGATTGCAAAGATTTGATTTTAGTTTATACATGTTTACAGTTTTAATCCTGCAGGCCCCTGACAGCTGTCATTCAGGCAGCCGAGGGTACTGCACCCAGATTTTTACAGATCCACAGAGCCACTTTTACTGTGGAAATCCCTTGATGCTTTCAACTTTTCAAGACATTTTGGGGCCGATTCATGGAACAATTGTGCGCCGAAAATCTTCGCGCAAGCGGAAAAAAACAGGCGCACGCGTGCGATTCATGGAAGTCCCTGCGCGTGTTCACCTCGGGATGTGCGCCAAACCTGAGCATTGGCGCACAAGTCACTGCAACATCCCGAAAGGCGTGCGCGACGCGCACAGTGAAAGCGCACAACCTCGGCGCATACACCAGAAAGTGGGCGGGACATGGGGCGTAACGCGCGGAATGGGGAACAACGCGCGAAAATAAGGGCGTAACTGGGGATGTACTGCAGGGAACCAGACGGAACGCCCACACGCACTCGAACCACACGTATTCATGGAATCGAATAGGGCAAAGCCACGCACAGCCAAAGACACGCACAAGCTGAAACACATCCGCCAAACGAAGGCAGGCGGTAGAGTCCCAGCGCATCACAAAAGTGGCAACATACAGCAATTGGGCCTGTGCGAGCGGGGCACGTGTATTGCGGGGGTGCGCGGGAAGCAAAACACACGATCGAGCGGGGTACGTGTATTTCGGGGGTGCGCGGGAAGTCACACACGCGATTGAGCGGGGTACGTGTACATCGGGGGTGCGCGGGAAGTTACACGCGATTGAGCGGGGTACGTGTATTTCGGGGGTGCGCGGGAAGTTACACACGCGATTGAGCGGGGTAGGTGTATTTTGGGGGTGCGCGGGAAGTTACACACGCGATTGAGCGGGGTACGTGTATTTCGGGGGTGCGCGGGAAGGTACACACCCGATTGAGCGGGGTACGTGTATTTCGGGGGTGCGCGGGAAGTTACACACGCGATTGAGCGGGGTACGTGTATTTCGGGGGTTTGCGGGAAGTTCCACACGCGATCTCATCAGGGTACGTGTATTTCGGGGTGTGGGGGAAGTATCCCACGCAGCATCAGCAGGGTACGTGTATTCCAGGGGTGCGCGGGATGTTCCACACGCAATTCCATCAGGGTACGTGTATTACAGGGGTGCACGGGAAGTTCCACACGCGATCTCATCAGGGTACGTGTATTACAGGGGTGCGCGGGGAGCAGCACACGTGAATTGCACGTGTGGGTCCTCCCAGGTGTTCCCTCTACACCCTCCACGGCCCCTGCAGCTGGCTCACACCACAGGGGCCTACCCTGCACATGTCCTGCAGGCACCCCATCCACCATGGCCATGCCCCCCAGCCAACCCACATGTCAACTTGCACTACTGCCCACCAACGCATGTCCCCCTGCACCCCCAGCCACCAGGGCACCCTCCACCAGGCCCCCACCCATGTCTCCCAGCACCCCCACCCCCCAGCCACCAGGGGCAGCCTCCACCAGGCCCCCACCCATGTCTCCCACCACCCCCACCCCCCAGCCACCAGGGGCAGCCTGCACCAGGCCCCCACCCATGTCTCCCACCACCCCCAGCCACCAGGGGCAGCCTCCACCAGGCCCCCACCCATGTCTCCCACCACCCCCACCCCCCAGCCACCAGGGGCACCCACCACCAGGCCCCCACCCATGTCTCCCACCACCCCCACCCCCCAGCCACCAGGGGCAGTCTCCACCAGGTGTCATGATGCCTACCTCCAAGGAGCCAGGTCCGACCCAGCAACCCCAGAGGCAGGCATCATTTCCCCCAGGGAAGTGCCAGCGGGCCCAAGCTGGGGCCCTTTGGACACAGTCCTGGCGCCTTAGGCGCCAGGCTCATGTTGGACCCCTGTCCTGGCGCCTTAGGCGCCAGGCTCATAAAGCTAGACATGTGTTCAAGTGTTTTAATGTGCACTTACCTGATGCAGACCATGCTGCTACATCCAGACCCTCTTGAGGCCTGAATGGAACTACTTTACCTGTGGGACTACTTTCCCTGGGTGTGGTCGGGGAAGGATACATACCTGATCGGTGGAAGGATACATACCTGGAACTTCTTCCAAAGCTATTTAAACCACACCCGATCAGCAACTCACGCTTCGCGTTGTTCTGCTCCTCGCAGCTGGACGCTCACCGTGTCAGCTCCTGCTTCTGGACTTGAGCCACGCCTGTCAGCATCCTGGGTCACCCGCTAAGAGAGAATTGGAGAGAAAGAAGACCTTACCTGCTAAAGCAGCATCACGGAGACATCACACCGACAATCCTGAAAGGGAAGACATCATTTTAAAAGCATTTCGCTTCGATCGCTGCAGCGCTGCATTTCACTCACCTTTCCTAGGCACCTCCATCTTCAGCAGCGATCATCCAGATCCGCAGCCACTTCCCAGAGCCTAGAGAGAAGAAGACAAGAACACAAGGTGAGAGAAGGAAGGGAATAGGAAAAGCTCAGTTTCCTTCTAAGACTTACCTGTTGGGTAATTCCCATTTCATTTCGGGTCCTGCCGCTTCCTGGCATTCCGGACCCCGGCCCCTATGGGGAAAAAAGACAAAGACATTGAATGAGCGAATGCAAAGACATTACCCGAACGCTCATCCAGAACTTACCTGTCATTTACTGGAACTGCACGTTTCACTTCGGGTCGGCGCCATATCTCCGGCATTCCGAACCCCGGCCCCTAAGGGGAAAAAGACATAAGCGTTGGCGCTTGCTGCAATAAGCAATGAACATTATTATTAAGCTTGAACTTTTGAACTTGCTACAGAACTCTTACAGCGCCTTACCTGAATAGTCAAGCTTATTTGAACTCCCATCAAAACTCAATCCAGTGAAGTAACTGGGTTTCAACACGCCCCTGCATCAGAAGCAGGATGGAGAGCTCATCCTTCCTGACCCTAAGGTGAGACTTCACGGGGAATCGAGGAAGGGTATCGTGGAGGGTTGGAAGGGAGTGGGAGGCTTGAGCATTATTCCGTCAGTAGGTAATACTCCCTTTTCACGCACAGGGGAATATTCCTGCGAGCCAGTGAGTCCATCTTCAGAGTCCTGCGCTTCACCATTGAAGAAGCATCAGCACTCGAAGCCAGACCTGCGCCTCCGTGGGAATCAGGTGAGAGTGACAGAACGCGAAGCCTACCCACAATTTCCCACCCGGGCGCTATGGAGACTTCCGAGACAGATCAGCTGGCCCAGCTTTTAGGGGAATTACGGGCAGAAGTGCACTCAGCCGCCAGGAGACTAACGCTCTCAAAAGAGAACTGATCCTATCCAAGGAAAGAACAGATGACCTGGCCAAAAGGTTATTGCAGGCCCAGGCAGGGCACACTCCTTTACCTAATTCCGGAGGTACTTCCACATCAATGGGTTTGAATAACCCGGTACAAATCAATCTACCTGAACACATGCCTTTGGCCCCGCCAGAACCTTTTGCGGGGGATCCCAAGAAATATGCCGTCTTTATGAACCAATGTCGTTTACACTTTCTATGCAGACCCGGGGCCTTCCCTAACGATCAGACCAAGGTAGCCTTTATACTATCTTACCTCAGTGGCAGTGCTGCCGATTGGTCTATTCCATTGGTAAATCAGGATGATCCCATTCTCCAGAATTTTCAGGGTTTCCAGGCCAGCATGGAAAGATTGTTTGCTCGACACTCTCAAGGACAGGCCCTTGATAACGAACTGCTATCCTTACGACAAGGTAATCAGGATCTCCTGTCCTACGTTGCCACCTTTAATAGACTGGTTGTGGAAATTGGATGGCCAGAAAACAAAAGGATCACATTGTTTCATCGAGGCCTGCGCGGTGAGCTTAAGGATGTTCTAGCTCAGATAGTAGATCCACCCCAGGTCTGCGCAGACTACATAGACTTGGTGGTTCAACTTGATCACAGACTTCAAAACAGAAAAGCAGATCGGTTCAAGTACGAAACCCGAGTACCGATCAAAACCCACGCTAACTCCAAGAGTACCGACGTATCCGAACCTATGCAAATCGGCGGTGTTAAAGGACCATTAACGTAGAAGGAACGAGAGAGAAGGCGGCAAAAGCAACTTTGCCTGTATTGCGGGACTTCCGGTCACTTTCTTCGAAATTGTCCGGTTAAACCACCTAAGAAGGTGGTTGGAGCCACTGATAACGATTTTTTGACACCTGATTCGGGAAACGACCTATCCCGACAAGCGTAGGGGTCCGCTTGCCGAGCTTGAAAACAAACTCTTTGACCTCGCATTTTGTCATGCCAATGGTGCTCGTGGACCCAAAACAGCCTCAGCTGTTGCATGCTATAAAAGCATACATCGACAGTGGAGCTATTGGAAATTACATAGACCGTGATTTTGCTTCCAGGATTAAGCTCCCTCTCCGCCCGAAAGTAACCCAAGATGTCATTACTACAGTAGATGGAACCGAAATAGCCTCAGGGCCTGTAACGCATTCCACTGTTGAAATGACACTGGTGGGTCAGGATGGACATCGGGAAGCAATCGTGTTTGATGTGATCAAGGCCCCACAATTTCAAGTAATTCTTGGAATTCCTTGGTTAGAAACACATAATCCCAGAATTGACTGGCGAGCAAAGAAGATAAGTTTTCCTGATTGTCAACCAACTTGTTACCCAAGAAATCCAGTTATGGGTCTAGCCTCAGCAACTTCCACCACTGCACAGCTACCGTCAGAATACCAAGAATTCCAAGACGTTTTTCAGAAGGAACAGGCTAACACGTTACCTCCCCATCGGTCTTATGATTGCCAAATCGATCTGGTACCCAATGCTCAACTACCTTGTAGTAGGATTTATGCTCTTACGGAACCTGAGAACCTACATTTGCGTCAGTATTTAGATCAGTACCTAGCCAATGGTTTTATTCGCCCGTCCAAGTCTCCTGTCTCCTCAGCTCTGTTCTTCGTGCCGAAAAAAGAGGGCGACCTTAGAACATGTATAGACTATCGCGCCCTAAATCAAATAACGATTAAGAATCGTTACCCTCTGCCCCTGATCCCTGAGCTTATCGACCAGGTGAAAGACGCTTGTGTGTACACCAAGTTAGATCTCCGAGGAGCTTATCACCTGGTGCGTATAAAAGAAGGCGACGAATGGAAGACTGCATTCCGCACCAAATTTGGGCTCTTCGAATATGAGGTGATGCCCTTCGGTTTGAGCAATGCACCTGCCGCCTTTCAGTACTTTATGAATGATGTTCTTCGGGAACTTATCGACGTCTGTGTCATTGTTTATATTGACGACATCCTGGTGTACTCTTCTTCAGAATCCGATCACAGAAAACATGTTAGGGCAGTTCTTGAGAAATTGCGCCAGCACAGACTATTTGCAAAGCTCGAAAAATGCATTTTTCATACCACAGAAGTGGAGTTTCTCAGATTCATCCTGACACCTCAAGGAGTCCGAATGGACTCGCGAAAGGTGGACGCCATCCTCAAATGGCCATCTCCTAGCTCGGTGAAGGGAGTTCAGAGCATGCTCGGCTTTGCCAATTTCTATCGAAGATTCATCCCGGAATTTTCCCGAACAGTCCAACCCATCACAGCTCTCCTAAAGAAAAACAAACGCTTTGAATGGACTCTTGAGGCCGAACAAGCCTTTCAGGACCTGAAAACCAAATTCACCTCTGCACCTACATTGAAGCACCCGCACCCAGATCTCCCTTACATTGTGGAAACCGACGCATCCAGTTCGGCCATGGGAGCTGTCCTGTCGCAAAGAGACCCAGAAACTAACCAACTACACCCTGTGGCCTTTTGGTCCAGGAAATTTTCTCCTCCTGAAATCAACTACACAATTACCGACAAAGAGTTACTGGCTATTAAATCTGCTTTCAAGGCTTGGCGTCACTACCTTCTCGGGGCAAGACACACCATCACCGTAATTACGGGCCACAGAAATTTACAGTATTTAAAGACGGCCAAAGCTCAATCTTCACGACAACTCCGATGGGCTCTATTCTTTGCGGAATTTGATTTTGTAATTACCTATCGCCCTGGCTGCAAGAATGGTAAAGCGGACGCCTTATCCCGGATTGGCATGGAAGAACCCAATTCGAGTTTAGAACCTGTGCCAATCATACCTGAACAAAGAATCTTAGGCCTAACTTCATTGCAAACTATAGAGGACAACCAAACACAAGTAAAACAACTTCTAGACTCTTAAGCCTTACTGGAATGGAGTCAAAAGGGTCCTCATTACACCATTAAGGATGACTTACCCTACTTCCAGGAGCGGTTGTTTCTGCCTAGTAAAGAATTGCAAGAACTTGTTATTGCCCATCATCATGAATCATTAATGGAAGGACACCCTGGTATCGCTAAAACGGAGGAAAAAATCAAACGCCACTTCTGGTGGCCTTTTTGGAGAAAAGACATAAAGTCTTTTGTATTGTCTTGCGGAATTTGCGCCCAAAACAAGGGTCAAAAGAAAAGGCCAGCCGGCCTACTTCAACCCTTGGGAATTCCACCGGCACCATGGCACACCTTGTCAATGGACTTTATAACTGACCTGCCTCCTTGTGCTGGTCACAACACTATCCTTGTAATTGTGGATCTATTCTCCAAAATGGCCCACTTTATCCCTTTAAAAGGTTTGCCTTCAGCTTCCACCTTGGCCAAGGAATTCCTGGAGAATATAGTTCGCATACATGGTTTCCCTTCCATATTAGTCTCGGATCGTGGAAGTCAATTTATCTCCCATTTTTGGAAGAAGTGTTGCCAACTAGCACAAATAGATGTGCGGCTATCCACCAGCCACCACCCCCAGACCGACGGACAAACCGAGAGAACCAATCAGACTCTCGAGCAATATCTTCGGTGCATGTTACACCAATCCGAGTTAAATTGGAAAGACATCCTTTGGATCGCAGAATATGCATACAACAATTCAGTGCATTCTGGAACCGGACAAACTCCTTTTTATACTTTGTATGGTCACCATCCTCGGACATCTGATCTAGATCCACCTCTGACCCTGGAAATGCCCGCAGTAAATCATCTGCATTCCACAATAACCCGAGCCTTCAAAGAAGCTGCAATTCATTTACAGCAAGCCAAGAAAAAGTATAAAGAAAACGCTGATTTGCACCGAAGTAAAACTCCTCCTTACCAAGTAGGAGATCAGGTATGGCTAGCAACAAAACATTTACCCCTCAAGGGCCCGCGAACCTTCAATCCCAGATTCATATGGCCTTATCCCATCAAGGCTATAATCAATCCCGTGGCCTTTAAACTGGATTTACCGTCTAACATGTGTATTCATCCAGTTTTTCATGCATCACTTTTGAAGCCAGTACAACCAGGGACCCGACTGTCCAAGCCTCCAGACCCAGTTCAAATTGAAGGGGAATTAGAATTCGAAGTTAAAGACATTTTAGACTCCAAGGTGTTAAAGTCCAAACTCTTCTATCTTGTTGACTGGAAGGGATATGGACCTCAGGAGAGATCGTGGGAGCCTCGTAACCATGTTCACGCACCTCGATTAATACAAAGGTTCCACCGGAGATTTCCGAACAAGCCAAAACCCCCGGAGGGAACAACCTTGGGAGGGGCCTTGAGGGGGGGTCCTGTCATGATGCCTACCTCCAAAGAGCCAGGTCCGACCCAGCAACCCCAGAGGCAGGCATCATTTCCCCCAGGGAAGTGCCAGCGGGCCCAAGCTGGGGCCCTTTGGACACAGTCCTGGCGCCTTAGGCGCCAGGCTCATGTTGGACCCCTGTCCTGGCGCCTTAGGCGCCAGGCTCATAAAGCTAGACATGTGTTCAAGTGTTTTAATGTGCACTTACCTGATGCAGACCATGCTGCTACATCCAGGCCCTCTTGAGGCCTGAATGGAACTACTTTACCTGTGGGACTACTTTCCCTGGGTGTGGTCGGGTAAGGATACATACCTGATCGGTGGAAGGATACATACCTGGAACTTCTTCCAAAGCTATTTAAACCACACCCGATCAGCAACTCACGCTTCGCGTTGTTCTGCTCCTCGCAGCTGGACGCTCACCGTGTCAGCTCCTGCTTCTGGACTTCAGCCACGCCTGTCAGCATCCTGGGTCACCTGCTAAGAGAGAATTGGAGAGAAAGAAGACCTTACCTGCTAAAGCAGCATCACGGAGACATCACACCGACAATCGTGAAAGGGAAGACATCATTTCAAAAGCATTTCGCTTCGATCGCTGCAGCGCTGCATTTCACTCACCTTTCCTGGGCACCTCCATCTTCAGCAGCGATCATCCAGATCCGCAGCCACTTCCCAGAGCCTAGAGAGAAAAAGACAAGAACACAAGGTGAGAGAAGGAAGGGAATAGGAAAAGCTCAGTTTCCTTCTAAGACTTACCTGTTGGGTAATTCCCATTTCATTTCGGGTCCTGCCGCTTCCTGGCATTCCGGACCCCGGCACCTATGGGGAAAAAAGACAAAGACATTGAATGAGCGAATGCAAAGACATTACCCGAACGCTCATCCAGAACTTACCTGTCATTTACTGGAACTGCACATTTCACTTCGGGTCAGCGCCATATCTCCGGCATTCCGAACCCCGGCCCCTAAGGGGAAAAAGACATAAGCGTTGGCGCTTGCTGCAATAAGACAATGAACATTATTATTAAGCTTGAACTTTTGAACTTGCTACAGAACTCTTACAGCGCCTTACCTGAATAGTCAAGCTTATTTGAACTCCCATCAAAACTCAATCCAGTGAAGTAACTGGGTTTCAACGCGCCCCTGCATCAGAAGCAGGATGGAGAGCTCATCCTTCCTGACCCTAAGGTGAGACTTCACGGGGAATCGAGGAAGGGTATCGTGGAGGGTTGGAAGGGAGTGGGAGGCTTGAGTATTATTCCGTCAGTAGGTAATACTCCCTTTTCACGCACAGGGGAATATTCCTGCGAGCCAGTGAGTCCATCTTCAGAATCCTGCGCTTCACCATTGAAGAAGCATCAGCACTCGAAGCCAGACCTGCGCCTCCGTGGGAATCAGGTGAGCGTGACACCAGGCCCCCACCCATGTCTCCCGCCACCCCCACCCCCCAGCCACCAGGGGCACCCACCACCAGGCCCCCACCCATGTCTCCCAGCACCCCCAGCCACCAGGGGCAGCCTCCACCAGGCCCCCACCCATGTCTCCCACCACCCCCACCCCCCAGCAGTGCAGGGGCAGCCTCCACCAGGCCCCCACCCATGTCTCCCAGCACCCCCACCCCCCAGCAGTGCAGGGGCACCCACCACCAGGCCCCCACCCATGTCTCCCAGCACCCCCACCCCCCAGCAGTGCAGGGGCAGCCTCCACCAGGCCCCCACCCATGTCTCGCAGCACCCCCACCCCCCAGAAGTGCAGGGGCAACCTCCACCAGGCCCCCACCCATGTCTCCCAGCACCCCCACCCCCCAGCAGTGCAGGGGCACCCACCACCAGGCCCCCACCCATGTCCCACACCACCCCCACCCCCCAGCACTGCAGGGGCAACCACCACCAGGCCCCCACCCATGTCTCCCAGCACCCCCACCCCCCAGCAGTGCAGGGGCAGCCTCCACCAGGCCCCCACCCATGTCTCCCACCACCCCCACCCCCCAGCACTGTGGGGCACCTGCCAGCAGGCCCCCACCCATGTACAACTCATGTTCCCCACCACCCCCACCCCCCAGCAGTGCAGGGGCAGCCTCCAGCAGGCCCCTACCCATGTCTCCCAGCACCCCCACCCCCCAGCAGTGCAGGGGCACCCACCACCAGGCCCCCACCCATGTCTCCCAGCACCCCCACCCCCCAGCCACCAGGGGCACCCACCACCAGGCCCTCACCCATGTCTCCCAGCACCCCCACCACCCAGCACTGTGGGGCACCTGCCAGCAGGCCCCCACCCATGTCCAACTCATGTTCCCCACCACCCCCACCCCCAGCAGTGCAGGGGCAGCCTCCAGCAGGCCCCCACCCATATCTCCCACCACCCCCACCCCCCAGCCACCGGGGGCAGCCTCCACCAGGCCCCTACCCATGTCTCCCACCACCCCCACCCCCCAGCCACCAGGGGCAGCCTCCACCAGGCCCCCACCCATGTCTCCCACCACCCCCGACCCCCAGCCACCAGGGGAACCCACCACCAGGCCCCCACCCATGTCTCCCACAACCCCCACCCCCCAGCCACCAGGGGCAGCCTCCACCAGGCCCCCACCCATGTCTCCCACCACCCCCACCCCCCAGCCACCAGGGGCACCCACCACCAGGCCCCCACCCATGTCTCCCAGCACCCCCACCCCCCAGCCACCAGGGGCACCCACCACCAGGCCCCCACCCATGTCTCCCAGTACCCCCACCCCCCAGCAGTGCAGGGGCAGCCTCCACCAGGCCCCCACCCATGTCTCCCACCACCCCCACCCCCCAGCAGTGCAGGGGCAGCCTCCACCAGGCCCCCACCCATGTCTCCCAGCACCCCCACCCCCCAGCAGTGCAGGGGCACCCACCACCAGGCCCCCACCCATGTCTCACACCACCCCCAACCCCCAGCAGTGCAGGGGCACCCACCACCAGGCCCCCACCCATGTCTCCCAGCACCCCCATCCCCCAGCAGTGCAGGGGCAGCCTCCACCAGGCCCCCACCCAATGTCTCCCACCACCCCCACCCCCCAGCACTGTGGGGCACCTGCCAGCAGGCCCCCACCCATGTCCAACTCATGTTCCCCACCACCCCCACCCCCCAGCAGTGCAGGGGCAGCCTCCAGCAGGCCCCTACCCATGTCTCCCAGCACCCCCACCCCCCAGCCACCAGGGGCACCCACCACCAGGCCCCCACCCATGTCTCCCGGCACCCCCACCACCCAGCACTGTGCGGCACCTGCCAGCAGGCCCCCACCCATGTCCAACTCATCTTCCCCACCACCCCCACCCCCCAGCACTGTGGGGCACCTGCCAGCAGGCCCCCACCCATGTCCAACTCATGTTCCCCACCACCCCCACCCCCCAGCACTGTTGGGCACCTGCCAGCAGGCCCCTACCCATGTGCAACTCATGTTCCCCAGCCAACATCTCATCACAATCTAGATCCCTCGTCCCTATGGTCAGCCTCCAAATGCAAAACACCCACCCGAGTATTGCATCCACCCACTCATAATTTGCAATTACATCACAGAACACCAATTGCAAGTTCCGAAACAAACACATTTCCCTCACATACACCCAATGGGTGTCAGTGAATCTCAAAACACATATCATGAAATGCATGAAACCAATGAGATACCACACATTGAAGTTCACCAAAAAAAATATGTATTAAAGGAAACATAAATAGAATCAAAAATGAAGAAACAGAAATGTGAATGTACAAAAATTAAAAGAAGCATGTCCGTGAAAAAAAGCAAAACCAAAAATAAAATTCCAAGGTAATGTTGTCCAAAGTCAATGTCCACAAAACAAAATCCAATGGGAAATAAAAAAGAAAGCCATTGCTCCATGGTTAAAATGTGAAAAAATAAATACAATCCAACAGTGAACTATGTACATGGGAACAAGCCAGGGTCCATTATCCCAACAAAAGAAAGGAAACCTATCCAACTACACTAACTAATAAAATAAACTATATACAAAAATGTGGCCAATGTCCGAAAGGTCCAAATAAAATCAAAACAAAAATGAAACCTAACACTACCTACATAACTATGTACAAGGGCAGCGGGCTAGTTTCACGGCTCACTTGTGGATGTCCCGGGCCAGGGCATCATCGAACTCCTCCTCAATGTCCCGGAGGCGGTCCTCCTCCATGGCCCCGAGGGTCCGCAGGGCCGTCGACGTGTCCACCTCCAAACCCCTGCGGATTGCCTCGAGGCACTCGGCCCGCCTCAGGGCCCTCCGCATGGAGTTCTCCGCCCTGACCATTGTGAGCCGTGCCTCTTCCGCCCGCTGCCGCTCCGCATCTATGGCGTGGCCCAACCGCTGCCAAACGGAAGACACTCTCTGTCCTGGGTCCTCCTGCCCTCCGGCTGATGCCTGCCCCTCCGATGTTGAAGGCCCCGAGCCTTCATGGCTCCCACCACGTTGCTGCTGCTGCTGTGCCTCTGCCCGTGCACTGCCTCCTGCTGCCTGCACATCCTCCGCCGGCTGGGGTGCAGTCGTAGATGTGGCCACCCCTGCTGGACGTCCGACTCCCAACTGTGGCAGGGATGCCTCCTCCACCAGCCTGGCCGCACCGTCAGAGGCAGCTCCACAGGGCACCCAGGTGACTGATGGGTGGGAAGATGGCACGGAGGACGACTGGCGCGTAGGGGGTCCAGTTGAGGAGGGGGTCGTAGCAATCCCCATCAGACGGAGGAATCCGGGCTGGGTGACCTGTCCCAGCAGGCTGACGTGGTCAACGAGCCATTCGAGATGACGTGCAGTCTCCTCATGAAAAGACTGCAGGTCACCTCGCATGGCCCGTTGACGCAACGCCACACCAGCCAGGACAGGCTCAACCCGGACCCGGATAGCCACGTCCGCAGGCAGAGGAAGGCCAGTTGACGTGAGCTCATCCCCTGCCTGAAAACGGGTCTGGACGTAGGAATCCCTGCTGGTGCAAGATGATGCAGGGACAGGATCAGGGACAGGATTGCACACAGGCACCTCCGCGGCGGCCTGTGCTGCCTCCTGTCCCTGGTCCTGCACTGCACCACTATCACCAGTGGGATCCCCACCTCCAGACCCCGTCTCTGGTGCTTGCACGGCCTCCTCCTCCACCAAACCCCCCACCAACCTGGATGACTCCGTGCCATCTTCGCCTGTTGGGCCCTATGGGGTCCCAGCTGCCCCTTCTGCTGCCGAGGAGTCCAACTCCAACCTCCGCCTCTTGGACCTCCCCCCGGCAGCTGCGGCCTGGGACGCGGCACCGGACTCCTCACTCCCCGACGAGATGACAACATGGGAGGGGAGCCGGGCCTTCCGTCTCCGGCTGGCGGTGGGATCCCCGCCGCTGTGCTCCACAGCACCTTCTCCGCCCTCTTCATCAGTTGACGCTGCAGACAGGGAGAAACAAAACACAGGCATCAGGGCACTGTACAATGGACACATACACACATGACAGTTGTACATGAGTGGCATTGGCAAACCTCAGACATGTCATCACAATCCCCAACACACATGTCATTTCAACTCGCACACATGAGCCATACCACAGCCATATCGCAACTGCCAGCACCATCCATACACATACAACAGCATGAGCAGCCAAAGGTGAGCCAGACATCACATGCAACACAGGAAGTGCACCACACATGTACACACACCACCACACTTGCATGCATGTGTACACCTCTGCCAAGTGTCGCAGTGTTCAGATGGGCATCCATGTCACATCTGCCAATCAGGCTTCCACATCCCGCTGTCACATGCATCCATGTTGCATCACTGTTGCACCCTTGTCAAATACACACAAATGCACATGTACACAGTGCTGATACATGCAGCTGAAAACAACATACATGCGTGACATCACGGACATGTCTACTTACATACACATTCTTCCAAACATGTGTGCCCACACAACTGCATTTGGCATGCAAGCCTACACACACAAGCACCATCCATGTCTCACACATACCAGCCCTCGCATGTGTTAGCCCCACAGCCCTGTACACCCCCACCCATACTCGACCCCATACAAACAGATGTGCAACCTGCACACTACTGAATAATCACCACACGCACTGCTCACAATCAGGATGCATGTACACTCACCGCTCGACTCCAGACGGGTCTGCCTCTCAAGGACCTGGACGTGGAGCGCTGGGGATATGCGTTCCAGGACCCTCATCTGTTCTTCCGACAAGTGGCCCCGCGCCACTTAGCATCCGCTGCCTTCAAGAGGCGCCGGGCCTTGTTGAGGGTCCTGGACCTGAAGTCCTCCCAGCGCTTCTTGACATGTTGGAATTTGCGGACTGCCAACCCCTCCATGTTGATGGCAGTCACGATGTCTGTCCAGATCCTGGTCCGTCCTTCCTTGTCGGCGCGTGAACTTCCGAAGAGGGCATCATACTGCCCCAGGACTTGCTCCACCAGGACACCAACTTCGGTGGCACTGAAGCTGGTGCCCCTCTGCTCTCTCTGGCCGGGGGTTGTCAGTGGTCTCAGATGGTGTTTGCCCCGACATGACAACCCCAGAGGCAGGAGTGGGTGGGCAACTGGGTCCTGGGGCTGGGCTGTGGAGCGATGGAATCCCAGTCGGGAGTCTTCGGTTCCAGCAGGGGTGGTCACAGCAACAGCACCCCTGGCTGATGTGCAGGCAGCAAATGGCAGGGCACGTGGGCAGCAGGCAGTCAGGCAGCAGCAGATGGCAGGTGGGAGCGTGCTTGGGGCTCTGGGGGGCACAAGTTCGGCCTTCTGGGCAGGAGCGTGGTCTTCCGTGTGCTTACGCGTGGCCAGCTTGATACGGAGTGATTTGGCACGTGAAAAATCTGCACGTCAGCGTGTAATTCGAGGAAAGGCCCTTAGCGCGTATGCACGGCAGCACGCATATGCGATTTCATTGGACCAAAGGCCCTTAGCGCGTGAGTGCGTCTGTGACGTGACGCGCGCGGATGTTTCCCTCATTGCACGTGATTACAGAACACACGTGGATTTCCACCAATCGCGTGTGAAAGTTCCCGGCACCCCGGAACACACGTACCCAGGCTAATCACGTGTGGAACTTCCCGCGCACCCCGAAACACATGTACCCAGGCCAATCGCGTGTACGCTCACTCCCCTCCGATCACACGCGATGACACTCGGACCTACAGTCTTACCACGTATCCGAATACGGGAAACCCGCGCAAGGCAAAAGACGTGCACAGGCGTCAACGCGTCCGCCCACACGAAGGCAGGCGGAGGCGTCCCCGTGCACAGCATAATAGTGCGCGCAAACAACAAACACGTATATACAGCTACGATGAATGCCCCATTTGTCGCTGCACTGATCGTGGGACACCGCAGGAGGAGGAGAATAGCCAGGGCACGCATTTTCGCACCACGGACAAGCCTTTTTGGGATGCCTGACGACCAGGTCTACGGCAGGTATAGGTTTCCACCCCATATCATCCTAGACCTGGTCAGGGAGTGGGAAGATGACCTCACATCCCCCACTCTTTGCTCCCAAGCATTGAGCCCCTTGGAGAAGCTGCTCAATGTCCTGCATTTTTTGGCCACTGGGTCATTTCAGCGGACCACTGCCATAGTGGGGGGGGTCTCACAGGCCACGCAGTCACGCTGCCTACACCAGGTACTGGCAATCATGACAGCGCGCTCCTCAGTCCGCAGGCACATATACATGCCCAGAACACCCGCAGAAAGGCAGGCCGTTGTCCTGGATTTTTTCAGGGTGGCACACTTCCCCAAAGTGCTCGGTGCCATAGATTGCACCCATGTGGCCCTACGTCCACCTAGGGCCATTGAGCACATCTACCGAAACCGCAAGCACTGGCATTCCATCAATGTACAGGTGGTATGTGATGCAAAGGGAATAATCACCTCTGTCTATGCAAACTACCCTGGCTCCACCCATGACAGTTTCATATACAGAATGTCCGCCCTGAGCCGGGCCCTGGAAGCTGGGCAGCATGGCGACACATGGCTCCTAGGTCAGTACAAATGCCCTTGCACATGCATGCAAGTCACACACAGACAAATATCCAAACCCTAATGATCTCAACTATTATCACCTCCCCAGGGGACAGTGCCTACCCTCTGAGCAACCACATGATGACGCCAATCCGGATCCCCACCACACCACCCCAGGTAAGATACAACGCCACCCATATTGCAACCAGGGGCATAGTGGAGCGCACATTCGGAGTGCTCAAGTCACGTTTCCGCTCCCTTGACCGCTCTGGTGGGCAACTACTCTATGCACCACCAGTAGTGTGCAGGATCATTGTGGCAGCATGTGTCCTGCACAATGTTGCAACACGGCAGGGCGTCCCGGTGGACATGGTGGTGCCCCCACATCCCCAACCACAGGCACAGGCGCTGCCCATGGGAGTGGACAGGGCACGTGGCGAGGAAGCCCGGACCCAGCTTGTGGCCACATTTTTCACCTAAACTCCCACCCCTGCGGAGTGCACACAGGCCTGGCACATACCAGGTGACAATCGATGATGACAAAGAGACAGTTAACTGTCACAACCCTACCACCCTGAGATAGTTGCCATGGAAGTGCCACATTGTCTGCATCCCTAGCTACTTAAACACAAGCTATCCTGTGTGACCAAAAGGCACACATATGACATATGACATGATATGGGCCATACACAAGTATTTCAAGGCGCAATGAGGCAGGGAGGGGGGAACAAGGGAAGACAGACAACGGTCTGTCTTCCCTACTAGGCCAGGTGTCATTGAGATCGTGCAAGTGCAAGGGTAGGGGGAAGGGAAAAGTGCAAGGGGAAGGGTGGGGGGGAGTCCAGTACAGGGGAAGTAGCCCAAAAAAATAATACATAGGTCGGCTGGTGGCAACTGCAAAGGTAAGTGCAGACAAGTGCTGGGAAGGGAGGGCTGTAGGGATAGAGAGACAGTACTGCAGTGCAGGGGTTGCCAGGGAGGCAGTGCAAGTGGAGAGTGGCTGGGCCAGGGACCGAGGTCGGTGAGAGTGGCCCAGTTGCAGCTCCTGTGCAGTTCCAGTGAAGAATTCTGCAAGGGAGAGGCAGAGAGGAAGCAGAAGCAAAGAGGATGGTCTTGAGGTGCTTCCAGAACTGGAGATGGTTCCCCTCAAGTTCAAGTCAGGCAGGAAGTCTGTTCCAGGGGGAGGGCCCTGCTGTGGAGAGAAATCTACCCCCAGCTAGTTGCTCTGAGAAGCGGATGACCCGGACATGCAAGGTGTGCATCACACACACCTGCAAAACAGGCCATGGCCATCACTGTCATGTCACTCAAATCCTCCCAAACATCAACATGACATGGCAAGCAATACCCATACACCAACACAGTAACGATAAGCTACACATTGCCATGTCCTAAATGTACAGTGGCATCGGACTATGATGCCTGACCCGGAATCAGATGAAATGACAGACGAACAAAATCTCCCACCCAAAATAAGTCATTTCCAAATGCATTACAACAGTCGTAGACGTAACATAACAATGAATGCCTGTCTACATGCACATTATGCACTGCAAAATTAACACTGCAGCTCATGTGTGCAGTGTCCTACTCCTGCATTACACTGCTCAGCGCACAGCACAGTGAACAGCCATTGTGTGTGAGGCACACCCTGAGCATCACATCTAAGTGACAGACCACATCAAACATCAAATTAGGCATGTACTGGATCCATAATCGGTCACAGAACATGTGCTGCCGGGACACAGTGGGCACCAGAAGGCAAACAGTGTACATGTGGATATGCAAGGGTGGGAGTACATGTAGTGCATCAGAGTGCAAGTGTGTGGCTCTGCAAGGACATGCACTCCACATATGCATGTGCACTCAAGTGACCATCAGTGTTCCCTACACATCACATGTGAACATCCACCATGTGTACACCCCAGCATGTCAAACCACAACTATCCCGTCGCACCTGATAGGAAAACACAACACATGAACAGGCATTGATCAGCAGAACACAACATGTACATAGGATACCACCATTACTATGTCAGAGTTCCCATCACACTGCAGGGCAAGGCAACTATCAACAACAACCCCCCCTCCCTCACAAATGACCATGACCCACTGAACAACTGCACCTGGGTCATGGAGCCCCCAACCCTCAATTCCACCTGGCCACAGGATCACCTTTACCCTTCGTCACCATCTCCCACCTTGTGTGTAAAAAGATGCCCGAACCCTCAGAATCCACACTCATTTCCAAAATCCAAAATCCAAGGCATAAAAACGAACCCGAACATCCTCCAGTAGATGACTTGACGTAGCAGTACCTCACAAAGGCCAAGTACTACCACAATGATGCAACAACCAAGGTAGCACAGCAAAACAATGTCACGACAGGATGTGAGACATGTGTGGTACATGACATAGGATGATGCACCATGAATGGATGTGTACTGTCACAGGTCCCCTGTACAGGCGCAGGAGTGTCACGAAACAACCACCCCCACCATGTCCCGGGTGCCTGCAAGGTCAAACTCACACAGGCCCCTGAGACCCTGGTGGGGAAGGAGGTTCAGGGATATGCAGTCGGGACAGGTGTTGACACACTGGATGACTGGAATGAGTGGCAGGAGAGGGGAGGAGGAATGACACATGAAACTAGGGATTGCACGAAAATGTACAACCTGCATGAACACATACACAATCCAAACAAACTTGGACATCATTGTCATGGCCTTCTGTAGTCCAGGCTCAGGAGTGGTACGAACCAACCACCCCCTCTAGGGTTTTGGCGCATGCAAGTTCGGGGCTTACACAGGCATCCGCAACCCCAGTGGGGAAAGAGGGTCAGGGAACGTTGCTTGTATAGGTACGGGAAGCAGGAAAACCGGGTATAGGGTACAGGTTTCAAAATTGCATAGGATCACGGGTGATTAGGGAGAAAAAACATACCAAATTGAACCACACATACATCCATGCATCAGTACACTCCCCAGCAAGCCTATGCAGAGCAGTTCAAAAGAAAAACAACAAGACACTTAGCTCTGGTTTTGAGTGCTGGCCTCCTGCTGGCCTCCTGCCTGCGCACTCTCAGGTCCGGTTACAGGAGCACTGCAATGCTGCAAAGAGAGCCACAGTCAACAACCTGTACGTGCCAATTACACAAAAACACAACACCAAACATGCCCCATAGCAACAAACTACTCTACAAACAGACAATCTGGGGTCGATGCTTCGTACCCATATATAACATCACCCTGTGACGGGTCATACACAGTCAATGCTGTAAGTCAGCCGCTGGTGGGTGCGTGGCAAATGGAACACCAATGTGTCACAATTCACACAAAATGCAATGTTCCCTGGGTAAGCAGACAGACCCATATAGCAAGCCATGACTACAGAGCAAGTTGCGTACCACCATGACCGAAACAAAGTTGGCAGTGCATTTATCATAAAGTACGTGGAAAAGACATGCACTGCACCCGAGTATGTCCCTTGCTGCATGTCCCTGTGAGCTGCCCCTTTCCATGTCTCGGAAGGCTACATGGTTGATACAAGTGCCTCAATGGACCTTGGTGTACCGGAGGGTATGTGCCACTGCCCCTGCATGTGTCCCAGACAACCCTACTATCAACAGCCATCAGTCCACAAACACATCTGAGCTGCATTGTGTGCTTCAACACCAATATTCGTCTAAGCTCACCCTCAGTGCTGTGACTAAGCCTGCATGTGCAACTCGCCTGGTGCAAGCTTTGCTGTGTCGTGGCCCCCCTGTGATGCTCACCTTGCCTGGAGTTCCTTGGAACATGTCAGCAGTTCTAGGATGTGGGTCTGCAATCACTGTGCCTCTGCTTGTGCACACATGTGCATGTGGGCACCAACAAACGGGTCCGGAATTCCGTCATCCAATGGGCCATGTCTGCTGGCAAAGGTGCTCTGAAGGCTCATCCCCCTGCAGAAAGGGCATGAAAGACATGATTAATGCTTCAAAGTCATCTGTGTGTGTCTCATCAGGCATCTCATTACTTGACCATGTCAGAGAGTCACATCACAAATAACACCATCAGTCCGTCTTTCACATCCAAAGTGTGGAACACTATCTACAGCATGAATTGCAACAAGCACGTGTACAGGAAAGATATGAAACATACTACACAATGCATAGCAATCAATGTACACATTAATCATGACACACCCCATCTAGCAAAAGCTGAACAGTGGACAATGACACCTAAATCATCCCCACTAGGGGTGTCAACACAAGTCACACAGCACCAGACATGCCACAGATATGACAGTCCAAAGCCCTTGTGTAATATTCTGTAACACCGAACCATCCTTGCGAGCCCATGGATAAGGGAGGCAGGAGTGGCATATGTGAGTCAAGGACCCCAAGCAGCAAACACATACACAAGAAAACCATGAAGGGCCCAGCTGGAACAGACAGTGGATGCCTTCAAAATCCACAAAGCACCGCACCGTCACATGAAAGCACAATAGACTAGCAATTTTAAACTAACTCAACTATTAACTAATTACACTAACAATGGAAAACCTACATTACCTATTTAAACTAACTATCAAACAGAAACTTAACTAACTAAACTAAAAGAAAAATCAAAAATGGCCACATACGACCCGGGGGGGAGGGGAGGCACCCAGGAGGGAGGAGGTACAGGGTGCTGCTCAACATCCACATGCGATGATGCTGAGCCAAAAAAAAAATCCTCCATGGGCTCAACGCCTGCACAGCCCGACCTATGTGGGAGATAGATGGTTGTCCGAGTCTGACTCATCCTGGAAAGGAGGACGTGGCACAGTAGCCTGGCCACGCCTAGCCGCAGCTTGCCCCTCGTCGGCAGCAAGTCTGCCGGACGGGTGAGCCTGGTTCTGTGTGGCGATGTGACGTAGGTCTGCATGCAGAACCTCAAGTGATACATGTGCTTCCTCTTGCAAGGTAGCACGTGTAACACAGAGTTCCTCCTGCAAGGCCTGGCTGGACAACCGCTGCACCTCCCGGCAAGCCTGTAACTCAGCCGAGATGGTACGCTCAAACTGTGCAAACCTCTCCTCTGCCTGCTGCATCTGGGACATCATAAGGACACCCAGAGTGGATCTGAGGGAAGCATACTCCTCCCTCAGGGCATCCATGTGCGCCTCTGCGTGAGCAACAATTGCTTGACGCAGAGACGACATTTCAGCCTGGCGTGCCCTGTCTGAGGCCGCCATGCCCAGCCTGAGCGAGCGGGCCGTGGACCGTGCCGCCTGCTGCTGGAGAAGCACCTGCCTAGCAGGGGGGAGCACAGATCGGGCCACACGCTCCATGCTCTCAGCGATGTTCTCCATTGCTGCCCCCTGCCTTTCGGAATTGGCAGTCATGTCTTGCTCCCACTCAGTATACAGCGGTTGCGCGCGGCGACCGCGTTGCCGGGCTTGACCCCTGCGGGACCCAAGGACCGGGGGTCCTCGCTGTGTTGGAACCGCCTGCGGCTGCACGACTACATGCCCCCGTCGACGTGATGTCCCAGGCACATCAGTGACTGGTGTGGAGGGTGACCCTGCGTCCCGATCCACCACGGGCGGAGGAACCAAGACTGTCTGATCCCTCAGTGCAGGTGTCGCAGACAGAGGAGTGTCCACATCAGAATCACTCACCCCTGACACATGGACTTGATGCTCATCCAACTCAACATGGACGTCAGAGTCGTCATCAAGGCTGGACTCATAGGCAGCCAGAGACAAGATGGACTGCAGCACTTGGGGGTTTTCGTGGCCTACCACCCCACGACCCCCACTATTGCCGGGTTGATGCCGGGTTGATGTGGTGTTCCAACCCTGTGTCTGGCATGACAACACCATCCTCCGCCTCCATTGCGTCATCACCTGAAAAAGAGAGAGAAAAAGGTCACTACACATGTCAGAAGCACACGACACACACACCGACAGCAAAGGCATCCGGCAGACATGTGACACACAACATATGACCTGGCATGCATTCTGGATCTACTTTGAATAGCTTCTGTGATCAGACCTGTTGAAAGGTGGCAGTTTCCATGGAAGTCGGTCTATGCAGTGCAGAAAATGTGTACGCCACTCACTACCTACATGTGCAAGGAAATGTGAAGGCAGTTCAATGTCAAAATCACACATCACGTGTATTGTGCATTCAATGTGTACCATGTCTAGAAGCCAAGCACCCCTCCACCCCAGGACCAAAGCAGGGATGCCTAGCATGGTATCAAAAGGCTGGCCATACACCTGTGTATTGACAGGCAGTGTTGACTGGCATCAACAGCTTAATGTGATTCAAATTACAACACTGCAAGTGATGCTGGGACAGTGGGCAGGACACATGATGAAAACTCCGGAGGCCGCCCACGTGTGAAGAGGACACAACAAGAGTTGGACAGAGTCATTGGCCATTGAACAGGCTGAGGCCTGTGAGCCACACAGATTGTCAGAGCCTAAACATGTGTGCAACGCAGGACTGAGCCACAGTTGACATGTGGAGGCCGATGAGATGGCAGGCAATGTATGTAACCAAGGACTCATATTATAGTGATCATCCAGTCAAGGACACATAGGGGCATGTGTGCAATGCACATGGAGCATGAATGGGCACTCATGTCCCTGCGGGACATCTGACCCATGCACAGTACAAGTGAGATACCCTGCATCGAGTACTAAGGCTGTACCACACGGCATATGTCTGGCAGTTTCTACGCTGGAAGTTAGCATCTACACAGGACACATGAACAAGAAACTACACATTGGCAAGATTGAAGCAGACCAGTGCAAAGGTGGAACTGGGGTGCAGAGTGGCGGAGGAGGGGCAAGGGAGCATGCCCACATGGAGTCCCACATGCAGGCAGAGGAGACATGCATGACGGAAGCATTGCATTACTTACACATCAGAAGCATGTACACGTCACATGTAGCAGCAATCATGCACAACACATCCCACAAGTGAAACACACACGTCCTCAACAAACACGCATCAACACTCAATGGACTGGGCATCAAAGTCCAGCATCTCTCCCACTCCTTCGACCAATTCAGGTGGTATGAACTCAGCAACAAGTGACTCATGCGGAGTGAGAACTTCCTCCTCTGGTTCAGGCCCACCGCCAGTCACCAGAGTCAAGTTGTAATTTGAGGCACGCTTAGCCTTAGCGCTGCGTTTGATGTCATTCCAACGCTTTTTGCACTCTTGCGCCGTGCGCACCTCATGGCCGAATGCACTGACATTTTCCGCAACATGCTTCCAGTGGGTATCACATTGGGCAGCCGTAGTTTGACTATTGGCACCCACTAGCATGTTACGGCTGTGGCCCCGCACGTAGCCCACGAGGAAGTCCAGTTGCTGGTTGCAGAAAGGCTTCTTCCTCGACGTGCAGGAGGTCGTGGCTGTGTGTGGGGTCCCAGCCTGTGCAACCTTCCTCCTCTTGGACTGTGGCGCAGACCCTGGCTTGCTAATGCCGCCCTGACCAGTATGGCCAGTGGGTTCGGTGGATGGAGCCAAGGGAGTGGCAGGTGGAGGGATGACCAAAGGCCTGACTTGTGTCAGTGGCAGCTGGGTGCCCACTAATGGACCCTGCGCAGCAACATCAGCCGTGGCAGGGTCATTGACCGCAACGGTCCTGGTTGGCAGACTCACAACCGGGCTGCTGTTGGGTGCATCTGCCCCTGCACTTGCCAACACCCGGCTGTTCGGGGCAGCAGATGACATGACTGCCCCAGGGACACGTGTCTTGGTCTGAGCAGCCCGGCGTGCCCCTATGGTTTCCCCCCTGGCCTGTTGGAGATCTACCAAGGGCTCTTCAAGTGGCAACGCAGCCTGCGCTGGCAGACCCTGAGCCTGGGTGGCGGTGTCCACAGCTGCACCTGCAGCTACCACTACCCTTGGGCCTGTGGCAGTCGATGGAACGGACTGCCGGGTCATACGAGTGCCAGTGCCAGATGCAGGAGCTGCATCCCCCGGAACCACAGGGGGTGGTGGCATGGCTGCACCGACACATGGCACAACATTGTGCTCAAGTGGCGCACCCCTGCCTCTTCCCCCTCTGTGGCCGCCCTGGACACCCTGGAGTCCCCCTACTCCCTGGTCACCACGGCCACGCCCCCGACCACGCCCGCCACGAGGAGGACACCCAGCTGAGGCGCCCCTCACCTTTGGTGCCCTCCCAACCATGGCACAGATGTAGTAGTGCTGGCACAGATGGAGTGGTGCCAATGGGAGGTGTACACCACAATTGACCTGGGCAATTGGGGTGAAGGGGGTGGGAAGCAAAATGTTAACAGCCCCCCTGCACCTGCAAGGCTGTATGTGACCCCGGTGATGTGGTGACGGGTCACGCAACGCTCAGGCACCCCAAAACTGCAGTAAAACCGTGCACGCAACCCTGCAGCCTACGTGCGTGGATTCAACCTCCCGCAGGACGCGGTGGCACCCAGTAACACGAATAACGCATACGCGTGGGACACGCAGGCTACTATGACATCGAAAATGGGTGCGATACACAGGGGCACCCGCAGTGGGAAAAAGAGCGTGTGCGACTCACCGTCTGACTAGCGCGATGCAGAAAAACACGCGTAGCCAATACCCCCGCCAAAAGAAGAGATACGTCCTTGATAGCTGTAAAGTTGTGATGGCGCGCGAAACAACAGGAAGAAGCAACACACGTCGGTCTCCACGAAAGGCACGTACAGCGAACTGCTGGGCCCGCTCACCTTTAACCCGTGCTGAGGGAAACGCACGCGCGCGTCACGTCACTTACGCGCATGGGCCCTTTCCTCGTATTACACGCGGACGTGCAGTTTTCCACATGCGCTTACGCGCATGGGCTCTTTCCTCGTATTGCACGCGGACGTGCAGTTTTCCACGCGCGCTTACGCGCATGGGCCCTTTCCTCGTATTACACGCGGACGTGCAGTTTTTCACGCGTGCTGAAATGCCCATGCACGCATGTGCGTGTCACGTCACAGGGGCGCTTGCGCTTGAAGGGCCTTCGGTCCAATGAAATTGCGTATGCGTGCAGACGCGCTTACGCGCTAAGGGCCTTTCCTCGAATTACACGCTGACGTGCCGAATTTTCACGTGCCAACTCACTCCGTATCAAGCTGTCCACGCGTAAGCACACGGAAGACCACGCTCCTGCCCAGAAGGCCGAACTACTGCCCCCCAGAGCCCCGAGCACGCACCCACCTGCCATCTGCTGCTGCCTGACTGCCTGCTGCCCACGTGCCCTGCCATTTGCTGCCTGCACATCAGCCAGGGGTGCTGTTGCTGTGACCACCCCTGCTGGAACCGAAGACTCCCGACTGGGATTCCATCGCTCCACAGCCCAGCCCCAGGACCCAGTTGCCCACCCACTCCTGCCTCTGGGGTTGTCATGTCGGGCACTGCAACATCTGGCACCACTGACAACCCCCGGCCAGAGAGGCAGAGGGGCACCAGCTTCAGTGCCACCGAAGTTGGTGTCCTGGTGGAGCAAGTCCTGGGGCAGTATGATGCCCTCTTCGGAAGTTCCCGCGCCGACAAGGAAGGATGGACTCGGATCTGGACTGACATCATGACTGCCATCAACGCGGAGGGGGTGGCAGTCCGCGACTTCCAACATGTCAAGAAGCGCTGGGAGGACTTCAGGTCCAGGACCCTGAACAAGGCCTGGCGCCTCTTGAAGGCAGCGGATGCCAAGGGGCGCCGGGGCCACTTGTCAGAAGATCAGATGAGGGTCCTGGAACGCATATCCCCAGCACTCCACGTCCAGGTCCTTGAGAGGCAGACCCGTCTGGAGTCGAGCGGTAAGTGTACAAGCATCCTGATTGTGAGCTGTGCGTGTGGTGATGTTTCAGTAGTGTGCAGGTTGCACATCTGTTTGTATGGGGTCGAGTATGGGTGGGGGTGTACAGGGCCGTGGGGCTAACACATGCGAGGGCTGTAATGTGTGAGACATGGATGGTGCTTGTGTGTGTAGGCTTGCATGCCAAATGCAGTTGTGTGGGCACACATGTTTGGAAGAATGTGTATGTAAGTAGACATGTCCGTGATGTCACGCATGTATGTTGTTTTCAGCTGCATGTATCAGCACTGTGTACATGTGCATTTGTGTGTATTTGACAAGGGTGCAACAGTGATGCAACATGGATGCATGTGACAGCGGGATGTGGAAGCCTGATTGGCAGATGTGACATGGATGCCCATCTGAACACTGCGACACTTGGCAGAGGTGTACACATGCATGCAAGTGTGGTGGTGTGTGTACATGTGTGGTGCACTTCCTGTGTTGCATGTGATGTCTGGCTCAGCTTTGCCTGCTCTTGCTGTTGTATGTGTATGGATGGTGCTGGCAGTTGCGATATGGCTGTGGTATGGCTCATGTGTGCGAGTTGAAATGACATGTGTGTTGGGGATTGTGATGGCATGTCTGAGGTTTGCCAATGCCACTCATGTACAACTGTCATGTGTGTATGTGTCCATTGTACAGTGCCCTGATGCCTGTGTTTTATTTCTCCCTGTCTGCAGCGTCAACTGATGAAGAGGGCGGAGAAGGTGCTGTGGAGCACAGCGGCGGGGATCCCACTGCCAGCCGGAGACGCAAGGCCCGGCTCCCCTCCCATGTTGTCATCTCGTCGGGGAGTGAGGAGTCCGGTGCCGCGTCCCAGGCCGCAGCTGCCGGGGGGAGGTCCAAGAGGCGGAGGTTGGAGTTGGACTCCTCGGCAGCAGAAGGGGCAGCTGGGACCCCACAGGGCCCAACGGGGGAAGATGGCACAGAGTCATCCAGGTTGGTGGGGGGTTTGGTGGAGGAGGAGGCCGTGCAAGCAACAGAGACGGGGTCTGGAGGTGGGGATCCCACTGGTGCTAGTGGTGCAGTGCAGGACCAGGGACAGGAGGCAGCACAGGCCGCCGCGGAGGTGCCTGTGTGCAATCCTGTCCCTGATCCTGTCTCTGCATCATCTTGCACCAGCAGGCCGGCCTACGTCCAGACCCGTTTTCAGGCAGGAGATGAGCTCACGACTACTGGCCTTCCTCTGCCTGCGGACGTGGCTATCCGGGTCCGGGTTGAGCCTGTCCTGACTGGTGTGGCGTTGCGTCAACGGGCCATGCGAGGTGACCTGCAGTCTTTTCATGAGGAGACTGCACGTCATCTCGAATGGCTCGTTGACCGTGTCGGCCTGCTGGGACAGGTCACCCAGGCCGGATTCCTCCGTTTGATGGGGCTTGCTCCGACCCCCTCCTCAACGGAACCCCCTACGCGCCAGTCGTCCTCCGTGCCATCTTCCCACCCATCAGTCACCTGGGTGCCCTGTGGAGCTGCCTCTGGCGGTGCGGCCAGGCTGGTGGAGGAGGCATCCCTGCCACAGTCGGGAGTCGGACGTCCAGCAGGGGTAGCCACATCAACGACTGCACCCCAGCCGGCGGAGGATGTGCAGGCAGCAGGAGGCAGTGCACGGGCAGAGGCACAGCAGCAGCAGCAACGTGGTGGGAGCCATGAAGGCTCGGGGCCTTCAACATCGGAGGGGCAGGCATCAGCCGGAGGGCAGGAGGACCCAGGACAGGGAGTGTCTTCCGTGTGGCAGCGGTTGGGCCACGCCATAGATGCGGAGCGGCAGCGGGCGGAAGAGGCACGGCTCACAATGGTCAGGGCGGAGAACTCCATGCGGAGGGCCCTGAGGCGGGCCGAGTGCCTCGAGGCAATCCGCAGGGGTTTGGAGGTGGACACGTCGACGGCCCTGTGGACCCTCGGGGCCATGGAGGAGGACCGCCTCCGGGACATTGAGCAGGAGTTTGATGATGCCCTGGCCCGGGACATCCAAAAGTGAGCCGTCAAACTAGCCCGCTGCCCTTGTACATAGTTATGTAGGTAGTGTTAGGTTTCCTTTTTTTTGGGATTTATTTTGGACCTTTTGGACATTGGCCACATTTTTGTATATAGTTTATTTTATTAGTTAGTGTAGTTAGATAGGTTTCATTTCTTTTGTTGGGATAATGGACCCTGGCTTGTTCGTATGTACATAGTTCACTGTTGGATTGTATTTTTCTTTCACATTTTAACCATGGAGCAATGGCTTTCAATTTTATTTCCCATTGGATTTTGTTTTGTGGACAGTGACTTTGGACACCATTACTTTGGATTATGATTTTTGGTTTTGCTTTTTTTCACGGACATGCTTCTTTTCATTTTTGTACATTCCCATTTCTGTTTCTTTATTTTTGATTCTATTTATGTTTCCTTTAATACATATTTTTTTATCGAACTTCAATGTGTAGTATCTCATTGGTTTCATGCATATCATGATATGGGTTTTGAGATTCACTGACACCCATTGGGTGTATGTGAGGGAAATGTGTTTGTTTCAGAACTTGCAATTGGTGTTCTGTCATGTAATTGCATATTATGAGTGGGTGGATGCAATACTCGGGTGGGTGTTTTGCATTTGGAGGCTGACCATAGGGACCAGGGATCTAGATTGTGATGACATGTTGGCTGGGGAACATGAGTTGGACATGGGTGGGGGCCTGCTGGCAGGTGCCCCACAGTGCTGGGGGGTGGGGGTGGTGGGAGACATGGGTGGGGGCCTGGTGGAGGCTGCCCCTGCACTGCTGGGGGGTGGGGTGGTGGGGACATGAGTTGGACATGGGTGGGGGCCTGGTGGAGGCTGGGCCTGATGGGTGGGGGGTGGGGGTGGTGGGAGACATGGGTGGGGGCCTGCTGGCAGGTGCCCCACATTGCTGGGGGGTGGGGGTGGTGGGAGACATGGGTGGGGGCCTGCTGGCAGGTGCCCCACAGTGCTGGGGGTGGGGGTGGTAGGAGACATGGGTGGGGGCCTGCTGGCAGGTGCCCCACAGTGCTGGGGGGTGGGGGTGGTGGGGACATGAGTTGGACATGGGTGGGGGCCTGGTGGAGGCTGCCCCTGGTGGGTGGGGGGTGGGGGTGGTGGGAGACATGGGTGGGGGCCTGCTGGCAGGTGCCCCACAGTGCTGGGGGGTGGGGGTGGTGGGAGACATGGGTGGGGGCCTGGTGGAGGCTGCCCCTGCACTGCTGGGGGGTCGGGGTGGTGGGAGACATGGGTGGGGGCCTGCTGGCAGGTGCCCCACAGTGCTGGGGGGTGGGGGTGGTAGGGACATGAGTTGGACATGGGTGGGGGCCTTGTGGAGGCTGCCCCTGGTGGGTGGGGGGTGGGGGTGGTGGGAGACATGGGTGGGGGCCTGCTGGCAGGTGCCCCACAGTGCTGGGGGGTGGGGGTGGTGGGAGACATGGGTGGGGGCCTGCTGGCAGGTGCCCCACAGTGCTGGGGGGTGGGGGTGGTGGGAGACATGGGTGGGGGCCTGGTGGAGGCTGCCCCTGCACTGCTGGGGGGTGGGGGTGGTGGGAGACATGGGTGGGGGCCTGGTGGAGGCTGCCCCTGCACTGCTGGGGGGTGGGGGTGGTGGGAGACATGGGCTGGGGCCTGGTGGAGGCTGCCCCTGCACTGCTGGGGGGTGGGGGTGGTGGGAGACATGGGTGGGGGCCTGCTGGCAGGTGCCCCACAGTGCTGGGGGGTGGGGGTGGTGGGAGACATGGGTGTGGGCCTGCTGGCAGGTGCCCCACAGTGCTGGGGGGTGGGGGTGGTGGGGACATGAGTTGGACATGGGTGGGGGCCTGGTGGAGGGTGACCCTGCCCTGCTGAGGGGTGGGGGTGGTGGGAGACATGGGTGGGGGCCTGGTGGAGGCTGCCCCTGCACTACTGGGGGGTGGGGGTGGTGGGAGACATGGGTGGGGGCCTGGTGGAGGGTGACCCTGCCCTGCTGGGGGGTGGGGGTGGTGGGAGACATGGGTGGAGGCCTGCTGGCAGGTGCCCCACAGTGCTGGGGGGTGGGAGTGGTGGGAGACATGGGTGGGGGCCTGGTGGAGGCTGCCCCTGCCCTGCTGGGGGGTGGGGGTGGTGGGAGACATGGGTGGAGGCCTGCTGGCAGGTGCCCCACAGTGCTGGGGGGTGGGGGTGGTGGGAGACATGGGTGGGGGCCTGGTGGAGGCTGCCCCTGCCCTGCTGGGGCGTGGGGGTGGTGGGAGACATGGGTGGGGGCCTGCTGGCAGGTGCCCCACAGTGCTGGGGGTGGGGGTGGTGGGAGACATGGGTGGGGGCCTGGTAGAGGGTGCCCCTGGTGGCTGGGGGTGCAGGGGGACATGCGTTGGTGGGCAGTAGTGCAAGTTGACATGTGGGTTGGCTGGGGGGCATGGCCATGGTGGATGGGGTGCCTGCAGGACATGTGCAGGGTAGGCCCCTGTGGTGTGAGACACCTGCAGGGGCCATGGAGGGTGTAGAGGGAACACCTGGGCGAACCCACACGTGCAATTCACGTGTGGTGCTCCCCGCGCACCCCTGTAATACACGTACCCTGATGGAATCGCGTGTGGAACTTCCCGCGCACCCCTATAATACGCGTACCCTGCTCGCACGGGGCCAATTGCGTGTGGAACTTCCTGCGCACCGCTGAAATACACGTACCCTGCGGAAATCGCGTGTGGAACTTCCCGCGCACCCCTGAAATACATGTACCCTGCTCGCACGGGGCCAATCGCGTGTGGAACTTCCCGCGCACCCCTGAAATACACGTACCCTGCTGAAATCGCGTGTGGAACTTCCCGCGCACCCCTGAAATACACGTACCCTGCGGAAATCGCGTGTGGAACTTCCCGCGCACCCCTGAAATACATGTACCCTGCTCGCATGGGGCCAATCGCGTGTGGAACTTCCCCCGCACCCCTGAAATACACGTACCCTGCTGAAATCGCGTGTGGAACTTCCCGCGCACCCCTGAAATACACGTACCCTGCGGAAATCGCATGTGGAACTTCCCGCGCACCCCTGAAATACGCATACCCTGCTCGCACGGGGCCAATCGCGTGTGGAACTTCCCACGCACCCCTGAAATACACGTACCCTGCTGAAATCGCGTGTGGAACTTCCCGCGCACCCATGAAATACGCGTACCCTGCTCGCACGGGGCCAATCGCGTGAGGTACTTCCCACGCACCCCAGTGATACACGTAGCCCGCTTGCCGTGCTGGTACAGGGTTAGCGCAGCCCTTTGCACTGGATTGGGGATTTTGATGCCTTTTCCCTGCGCGAGAGGCGTTCTTGGGGGCGTAACTGGCGCTGCTGCAGGGTCGCTGCGCCACTGTGCGCCACGGCTGGTTTTGGTGGCTGGAATCCATGAATACGCTGTGCGCGGAAATGGATTTTAGCGCACGCGGCTGGCGCAGGGATTCGCACGCGCACACTGTGCGCCAGCCGCGTGCGCCACTTGTGCACTGAATTCTATGAATTACCCCCTATAAGTTCACAATGGTTTCTTGCACTAAGTAAATTGTAGCACCCAGTAAGAATTTTGGATGTTTGAGGGTGTTTTGTACCGATATGCTGCAGTTTCAGCAACAAAGAAAAAAGGATTTAAAGCAAGAATTTGGGTTTCATCTAGCAAAGCACTGCTTTTAATTCTGTACTCCATCTTCACATGTTGTGGAGCCCAGTGATATGTTTCAGGAGTGAGATCTCTGTTATATGTTTCAGGAGTGAGATCTCTGTTCCACCACTGACAACATGCATGGCAGATTGGGCAGCCATCTTTTTGTGCTTTGCAAAGCGCGATTTTCAGAGGTTTTGGCGCGCACAAGTGTTTTGCGGCCATTTTGATGGCTCTGGCCCCATCAGAACACAGTGATGCCGCATGGCAGAGCAAAAGTGGGTTGAATCATCCCACAAGGTGTACCCAATCCACCCAGGTGCCCCCAATGCATACAGGCACAGTACTTTAGGGCCACACCTTCCCCAGGAACACTTTCCAACATAACCATGCTGCCACTCATTGCTGCTACCATGGACCTGGAGCTGCTCCATGCTGATGTCCAACTTCTGGGGCTGGTGCTAGAGCGACAGGAGGCCAGGGAAAGAAGGACGAGGAGGATGAGGATGGGAATACAGGTGATGAAGGTGGGGAGACACAGTCATGCCTTGAGAGGGGGATAGCTGAGGGGCAACGCATTTGTCCTGGAAGCAAGACAATGCAGCGCAACACATGTTTGAATCCTGATCCCACACTTAGAAACCAATCTCTGGTATTAAGCGCATTATAAAAAAACAATTATAATTATAATAATAATCCCTCGCACTGGTCCCTCATGGACAGCCAGATACACACCCTGTAACGCCTAAAGAGGGAGGCCATACATGATCTCCTCCCCCTTATCCAGGTTGACATTGGGAGCAGGATCGGCATCAGGGCAGCCATACCACCGCTGTTGAAGCTGGTGCCGGTCCTGCAGTTCCTGGCAAGTGACATATTCCAGCACTTTGTGAGCCAGCTGCATGTCATTTCACAACCTGTCTTCTCCGGAGTGCCCGTGCAGGTACTGGAGGTCCTCCTGTGCCATGTGGGCCAGCACAACGCCCTCCCCACTACCCAGGCACAGGTAAGTGCAACCAAGGCCTGCTTCTATGAAAATGCGGGCATGCCCAATGTGTGGCCAGCATTGGGCTGTATGCACATAGAGCTGCCGCCCCCCCCCCAACATGCCTCAGAGGAGGTCTACAGGAACCGTAAGCAGTTATCTTCCCTTAATATCTAGGTGATTTGTGACACCAACCTCACCATCACGCACTGCTGTCCAGTTCGCAGGATCAACCCACGACTTCATGGTCCTGTGGAACAGCACCCTGCTGGCTTACATGGCATGCCGCAGAGGTCAAAGCACCTGGATGTTGGGTGAGTACATGTATATTCGCACCTACAATGCAGCATGGGTCACATGCAAATTGGGGGGGAACTATGGGCCTCATTACGAGTTTGAAGGTAGCCATGGCTACCACCAAACCCAGGTCTGGATCCGGGTCTGGCAAAAGGGGACTTACCGGGCCATTCTGACCTTGGAGGGCCCGGTAAATCCCTTTTGCGGGACCCGGACCCGGTACGTCCCCATTCCCATTTGAGCCCCCATAGGCACAATGGGAATGGGGAGGATGCTAACAACGGGCCCTTTAATGATGGGCCCATTGTTAGCATCCTGGTCTGCTAGCGGGTCCCACTAAGGACGCCTGGTCTGACCAGTCATCCTTAGCGGGACCCGCTAGCAGACCTCGTAATGAGGCAGTAGAGTGATAACGGCACCAGCAGCTCTACCGGCGCCGTTATCACTCTACCGCCTGGGTCGTAATGAGGCAATATGTCACAAATGTCCGGTAAGCACCCTGCACATGCAGGACCAACCAGCACATGCCTCAAAAGACAGGCCACAACACACAAGGGTAGCACATGACTGGAAATGTAGCAGCCATTGACCAAGCCATTTCAAACTCAAAAGGCCATCCCCATGTAATTCGCTACAGGTACCTGAATGCAACACCCCCCAATCCTCCCTCCAATGTAGAATAGGCCACCTAGGGCTATCAGATGTATGTCCCGGTCCTGGTGAGACATGGGGCATGCATGCACAGACTGACCATTAAGATTCTGCTGTCACAGGCAACACCACTGCCGAGCATCTTTACTCACACATGTGTCCTTACCCCTTGAAGGTGACTCAGGATACCCGTTGCTTCCATGGCTGATGACCTCTCGGAGGGATCCCCAAACACAGGAGGAATGGCATACAACAGGGTGCATGTGAGGACCAGGGTGGCCATTGAGCGGACCTTCAGGCTCTTGAAGGCATGTTTCAGATACTTACACCAGTCTGGGGGTGCGCTTATGCACAAGCCCGGGAAGGTTGGCCAAATAGTCCTGGCCTGTGCAAAGTTGCATAATATCTGCATCGATGCAACATACCCCTGTCCCCAGATCTGGACTTTCCTCTGCCAGAGGATGATGATGCAGTTCCACCTGGGCCCATGCACTTGCACATGGGGCCCAATGATGGGCACATGGCTCATGAAGAACTCATAGATTACTTTTTCTGAGTACCACTTTCACTCTGCACTTCCCTTGCACCTTACTGCATATGATGTGCAAACACAATAAATACTTATACCAAAATAAGGAATGTCTACTCGTTGCTTCAATTGAAAACTATGTATTGAAGTATTAATGCCAAAACCAACACTCTATGTCCCCTCCCACTCCCCATATCCCCTACTGACTCACACTGCTCCCATTACCCTCCCATCCCCCTCCCCATGCCCTCTCCACACACCCCTTTCCCCTCCTGACACACCCTCTCTTCTTCCCCACATACACCCCTCTCCCCACACACCCCCTCTCCTTTCCTATATCCATCTGCCCCCTCCCCACACACAGCCCTCCCATGCCCCCAGACTCCCATCCCACACCACCCCAAACACCCCATAGTCACAAAACGAACCAGATTGTCATGTTAAGTGTTATTTGTGCTACCTCTTCATCAGGAATCAAGCAATCCGCTCGAAGCAGCGCATTGGGCTACCCTGCTATGAACTCTCAGGGGTAGTGATGGTTAATGGTGGGTCAGACCCCTGGGCCTGCAAGCGCTCAAGGGTGACTTGCAGGGTGTGCGAGCAGGACCCGTCATGGCTGAGATCTCCTCATTCCCCTGTGGGCCAGCATGAGTAGGGCATTGGTGGTACGGCCTTGTGCCTGTGCACTCCTGTGGCTGCTGATCTGGATGCACTCATGCAGCAGCCACAATTCATTGAGCTGTAGCTGGGCAAGTGTCACCATTGACCTGTGCTTGTCCTACATTGCACGCAGTCGCGCATCCATGTCCTGGATGCTGGGCATGGGTGGAGGAGGGGGCTGTGCAGTGCTGCAGGCTGAAAGACGGTGTCGGGTAGGGTGTGTGGTCATCCCCTCCTCCGTGCTGGACCTGCCACGATAGGCCGGTGGCTGGTGTTCCCATGGTGTTCTGGAGGGGACGGGAGGGACAGTGGAAACCAGTGATGGTGGTGATGGTGGTACTGCTGGCACTGCAGGAGGTGGTGGTGCTGCGGGTTGCACCGCTGGTGCTGGTGGTGTTGGTGGCAGTGGTGGCACAGCTTGTACAGCATTAGGTGTTGGTGGTATTGCTGGTTGCGCAGCTGGCATTGGTGGTGATGTTGGTGGCGGTGATGGTGGCAAAGCTAGCACATCTTTTTGTACAGAGAAAGTAGTTAGCTCATGTCAACATTCACAGTTCTAGTTCATTATAGTCAGAAACTATTCACTGATACGTAAACAATTCATTTTAATCATAATATACACATTATGAAAAGACAGAACAATAAATTGTTTCTTATCGCAATTAATAGTCAATATAAAAATATGGCTAAAAAACAGATGAATGACTTGTGACATCAAACCCTTATTCTATTAGGGGGATTTATCGTATTGAAGGTTTTAGTTCAATCTAAAACTATATCAGAGGCTTTTGCCATCTTGAAATAGTTAGGGTCCTTTTAGTGGGTTTTTCTAAAATGTCCCTAGTGTTAAACTAGGGTCAGACGACTCGACATGTTTCAGTTCTCTAAGGTGGTTGCGGGAACTTTCTTCAGGAGAATGTTTAACTCTTAATACACATTAACGTAGAAACAGTTATCAATAAAGTTGCATCTGTTGATGAATCTATTTCACTCTTGTTAGAGATACACAACAACTGTATCGGTAAAATTTGACCGTATCGGCGTTCACGGCCATGCAAGTATTATTGTGTATCTGCATTTGATGTCTGCCGCTATAATTTTTTCTATTTGCTCGTCGCGGGGTGCCTCTAGCTTGGCGTGTTGCTCTGGCACCAATCTTGTGTGAAATCTATTCACTAGAAGACTGACCCTGAGGGAGTTGGAGGCGGATGAGCAAAGAGCTTGAGAAGGAAGATGTTTAGGAAGCGATAGTTGAAGGTATTGAGGCCCCAGACCCCAGAAGGCCTTGTGGACAATGGAGAGGGTTTTGAACTTAATCCTCGCAGCCACTGGGAGCCAGTGCAGAGATTTCAGTCCTGGAGAGATACGATCCCTGGGCTTGAGGTCAAGGACAAGTCTCGCAGTCCTGTTCTGGATGAGTTGCAGAGAGCGGAGAGTAGAAGCAGGCATATTTAGAAAGAGGCTTTTGTAATAGTCCAGCTTAGAGAGAACCAGAGCTCTGGAGACAGTGAGCTTCTGGGGGAAGGAGAGGAAAGGAAGAATACTTCTGAGGAGTTGCAGATGGTAGTGTGACTTCTTAAAGACGTTGGAGAGAAGGAGAGTGTGGGGTCAAAGATGACCCCAAGGTTTTTAGCCTCACAGGTGGGTGCAGGAGGAGGGCCAAGAGAGTCCGGCCAGATAGTAACAGGAAAGGAGGATGTGGGTGTGCTGATGAGGGGAATCTCGGTCTTACTGGCATTAAGGCAGAGATCATTGGCGGCACACCACTCCTGGATGGCGGACAGACAGTCGGAGATGAGAGAGGGAGAAGAGATGGCTGAGGGAAGCCTGAAAATGAGCTGAGTGTCATCCACATAGCACTGGAAGTTGGGGCAGAGCGCAGCAATGCGGTGGGCAAGAATTGCCAGGTATTGGTTGAATAGCCAGGGAGAGAGGTTAGACCCCTGGGGAGCACCACAGGTAGTGATAGAGATAGAGGAGAGGAAGGAACCAAGTTGAACCTGTGAGGGTCGATCAGAGAGAAAAGAGGTCAGCCACGCCAGGGCCTGACCGGTGATCCCCAGTTATCGCAGACACGGTTGAGCATGATGGCATGGTTGACGCGTCGAAGGCAGAAGAGAGATCAAGTACGATGAGGCCACAGGGTGTGTTGGAATCAAGGTTGGAGAGCAAGTCTTCATTGATGTTCAGGAGGACAGTTTCCATGCTTCTGGCAGCACTGAAGCCAGACTGATGATCATGGAGACAACCAACAGATTCAGTGTGACGATTGAACTGGGAGATGGCCAGCTTTTCCAAGTGTTTGCCCAGGAAAGGAGTGATGGAGATTGGGCGATAGTTAGCCGGGCAGGATGGGGCGGCAGAGGGTTTCTTAAGAAGAGGGTGCACAAGGGAGTGCTTCAGGGGGAAGGGAAGACTCCTGTGGAATCCATACTTGCCAACCATACCGATTTAGGCGGTAGGATACCGCTTTTTAAGCAGTCCTACCGTCTACCAATTTAGTGGCAACAAATACCGATTTTTGTAAAAAATAAAAAAATATATATATTTCTTTTTTTTTACAAAAATCGGAATTTGTTGCCACTAAATCGGTAGGGTTGGCAAATATGTCAGAGAGTTCCTTTCTCTGGATCTCAAGTAGCCGGTGCTCTCTCCTATTCATGGTGGTGCTGACATGATGAGCAGCAGAGTGAAGAAAAGGACCTTGGAACGTGTGTGGTGTGCTAGATGGCGTGCATTCAGCACACTTTGTTATTTCTTTTCCTTTTAATGTGCGTTCAATCATCGGCACTCTATGTGCAATACATGTTATGCACATTTCAAGCAGAGCCATGTGCTAATCGTGGTTACATTTGTAGTTCTTATTAAGCCGGCATATGAAGGTACTCAATTTAACTTTGTGAATTTGGGATAGGCTGCATGCATATTTTGAACTACAAACTATCTATGTGAATTTGGGTGGATCTGGGGGGAATTACTGTGTTTAGGGTTGACTTTATTTATTTGACTTTATTTATGAAGGGAACTAAATAGCTATCAATTTATTTATTTATTGTTTGCTTGTTAGGCGCTCATATCAAGCAGATTGAGATAAAAAATGCAGATGTTGATGCGCCATTAGCCAAGTATGAGGTCGTTGATGGCTCTGTTGCTGTCCACAACAGAAGACTTTAGAACATGTGCGGCATTTAAAGATCATAGTCTAGCCAACAACTGCAATGAATGTTTAGGAATTTATTGGTGACATGTCAGGCCTTTGGCGATTGGAGTTGATGACAAGAGTTAAGGTACAGGTCATTTTTGCAGTTGTCACTACAGGATACATTGTAAACCACAATTGTAAACTACAATTAAAAAAAAAATAAGGGTGCAAAATTGTAAATGCATTATGGTGCAAATGTTGATAATGATGTTTGTGACTGCATGTGCAAATACTCTAAATGAGGTCTCTTGAGTGTAATATTCATTTATGAATTAAGTCATAGAATGCGATATGCTATAGGTGTACATATGTGTGCAGGATAATATCTTGGAAACTTTCTCGATGGCGGAGTCTGATCACCACTGTTTCTGGGAAAATGTTAAACACTACGGTGGTGACTGATCATCGCCACGTTTAGTGCTTAATTGTGTTTCTGGATTCTCATAAGGAACATGATTCTAGAATGTGGGAATGGATTGCGTGAACATTCTAGGTCTGAAAGGGGTTGATTAATAAACTGGGTGGGCCTTTCATGTGGCAGCATAATGATAAAATGAAGAATTATAAAATAAGTTACACGTTGGTTAGGTAAAACCATTAACATAACAAGGGTTACGCGTGTGATCAAGACAAAACGATTGCTTATAAGATAACTTACACGTTGGTTAGGTTAAACTATTGAAGTGGCAAAGGTTACGCGAGTGTGATTGGCAAAGGCCAAATATGTTTAATTAAGATTGGGAACTGAGCATTAAAGTGTTGGGTAAGTCTATGAGGAGCATTCCTATTCATTGTAAGCATGTCTTAGAGCAGTAAGGCTTAGGGTCATTTGGCAAGCATGTCGTTGAACAACAAGGTGCGCAGTGTAAATACTGTACATTATTTATGGCATACTATTTTGACAAGATTGGGTATTGAAGTTTGAGTGTTGTTTTCTGGCACCATTAGTGCAGATTATTCTGCTCAGTAGTGAAAGTTAAGGGTATAATATGCACCAATCTTAAATGGAGCAGTGAGGTAGTCCATTCCTGGCACTGCAGGCGTGGGTTTGGAGCGTTAGTTGTAAGCACAAACATGGGAAGAAGGCAGTTTCCTTTTCTACCAACTTGCACCCTGAGTGTTCCTGCTACACGTGTCTCACCTAATTGAAGTCCCAGGATTTGCACTCTACTTCCAGAGTATTTTGTTAGATTGGTGAATTTGTCTCTTGAAAAAAGCTTCTGATGTTGACATTGCACATGCTGGGTGATGTTTTCCCCATTCTGGACAAGATGGTCGCCTTTCTCCTGGTGCTGCTAGATCTCTAGGAAATTTTAAATTCTAAATCGACTTGGGATGGGAAGACATATTCCGTTCTGGCTTCCATCCTTTTTTGCTGGTTGCTATAAGAAAATTATGGTGTGGAATAGTGAGCCAGTGCCCATTCGCCCTATATTTGATGTTACCATATGGTCAATCCTGTCACATATGTTATTCAATCTGTACATAGAGTCATTGTATGACTCAGTATGTGGAAGTTGGTTCTCACAATCTAGCATACGAATTACACCCAGATCTAACCTACGGTGATGCAGAACAATCCAGCGGGCCAACGAAAGATTCAGCGACTTAGCAATATTTTGCTGCACTGTTAGGGGAGTTTTTCGGGTAGAAAATTCGATCCCCAGGTGAAATGCACAGTTTGTGGGGCTATTTTGGGCCTGGGCAGATGGCCCCACTTCATGGCCACAGACATTCTGAGGCACATGGAGAGAGAACACACCATTTAGTAAGGGAGCCCTCAGTCACTAGAATTTAGGGGATTAGTAACTGTTCCTATCATGTGTCCTGAGCTTTATTTTCTCAGGTGCGCTGAATCTGCCATGCCGTTGTTTCTGGGAGCTGTGGCTTCATGCAGCATGTGAGAGGAGAGGCTAAGGTGGCACATCTGCAGCAATTCCATGCTGCCACATGAAAGGCCCACCCAAAACACCCAGAGTGAGGCAGTGGCATCTATTCCTGATATGTTTCCCATTCCTGGTTTTAAGTCCAACTTTTATTTTCCCAGTTTTATTTACCTTAAACAATAAACAAAAAATATCCCCTAAGAATGTGTTACGTTTTCCTGATAGGAAAGTGACTCCTTGAAAAATTGCTAAGGGTCATCCCTTGTAGTGATGCCGCTTCTCCAAATATATGTAAGGGTAGGGTCAGCCCATGTATCAAAGAAGCCCCTTGAAAAATTGCAAGGGTCAAAGACACTCGACGAAACCTCTTTAAGGGTGGCAACAAATACCGATTTAGTGGCAACAAATACTGATTTTTACCTGTTTTAAAAATGTTATTATTAGCCAATATGTGGACATTGGGTCCATGTGATTCCAAGCTCTCCAACATTTTAATTCCCATATTACAAACCATTCACAACGCAATCTATTTTGCTCAATATTCCATCTCTGTACACACCGCGGGTGACAGCTGAAAGCACCCAAATTATCATTTTGCCAAACTAATCAAAATGAAAAGATAGAATTGGCGTGTAAAAGTGGCACCCGTTTGGACACGTATGAACCAGCTGCAACTTGTATGCCATGTTCCAAAGATACCAAAGCCAGCGGTTGCACCAGCTTCGATAGCACCAACAGTAATGTTTTGGACTGCTATATAGTATCTCGAGGTGCCCCTTTTCCTAGAGGAGGTTCAAAAGACGTACAGGAGTAGGAATGACTTGTCAAATAGTTAACATCTGCAGCTGCAGACCAGAGCAACATTTCAGCATGGTTTAACCAGCCAACACAGAGTCACCTTCACACTAACCAGCAGAGCAATAAGTCCTTTCAAGTAGCATGTTCAATACATGGGGTAATGCACTAGTGTCTTTACAGTGGCACAGAATCAGAAAATCTATTAAAACAAACAGAAAACAGTACTGGTGGTTCCACAAGAACTGCATCCTTAAAATAAGTACTTACAATGTATAAAAGTTCACTTGCTTAGGTATTTGATATATACATTTATTATGGTCTGGAACAGAAATGACAGTAACAAACAGGGTTCACCACTGAAGTGATGTGACTGTAGCAGTCTTTAAATTAGATTTGAAACTTGAGGGGTAAAGTAATTGCAGTCCAGAACAGCTAAATACGCAGGTCCAAAATATGAAGGAATTAATTATGCTACCACATTCACTCCGAAGCCCATTCGTCTCCTTCAGCATCCCAAAGATTAAGCACATGTTCTGCTCAGCTAGAAAATAAAGTGGAAACATGCTGCACCATTGACATCACAGGACAATTGCCTATAAAACTAGACTTCTGACGCTGGGCTCCAGCCCCACTCCCTCACAGATCGTCATCTTCATCTGGCAGTGCAGTGGTTTGGGCAATCTGTAAATCTTGTGCATACTGTGCTGCCAATGCTGGGTCCATAACAACTTCAGGGGGTGCGAGGGCAGGCATTGCTACAAACACCAAGTCGGGATCACCAATTAGCTTTCTTGCAAGCCACAGGAAGGGTTTTTCAAAGTTGTAGTTACTCTTGCAGAACTATCGTAGTACTGGAGATTCTTCTTCCTGTGAAAGACTACGGATTTCACCTTCACCTTCCCGGCTTTAATATCCACTTTGTTGCCACAGAGCACAATGGAGATGTTTTCACAGAGATCACAATGCCAGTTGGGGACATTCTTATATGTGACTCGTGATGTGACGTCAAACATGATTCTTTTTTTTTTTTGGTCTGGATTTAACAGCCTGTTCAGCCATGGTTGCAGGGTGCGCAAGTACACAGAATCCGAGGAACGTTCTTCAGTGGGGATGTGTCCAAGCTGCTGCTTTTATAATGGTGTGTTCTTACTGGCAGCAGTTAGCAGACCAGTGCACCAGTGCAACCTCCCCAGACTGTCAGAGGCGCCCGTGAGATCCGCTCCAGCACTTCTGGATATCAACAGCCACATGGTTCACTGTACCTCAGCTCCCCGGTGCCAGTCATCTACATGCTGGGGTGAGCTACTGAAGCAATGGCGAGCCACTCCTCTTAATGAGTTCTGGCAGGTGTGAGCTTGCGCCAGGAGCCGGGGGAAACTGCACGTTTCAGCCCCGCTCTGCGCGAGTCTCGCCACTTCCACCGGCCTGCAAGTGCAATATGCTATTTCTTCAGCATAGCTGCAGAACGCAGCACCCCTCTCTCCGGCACCTGCTACATACTTGCCAACCCTACTGATTTAGACGGTAGGATACCGCTTTTTAAGCAGTCCTACCGCCTACCGATTTAGTGGCAACAAATACCGATTTTTTTCAATATTTTTGTAACTTTAAGATTCTTACAGATTTTTGGTCACAGAATGTTGGCATGTATGGGAATCCCGTTGTGAGACTCTGTGTTCTGTGTGTCCTTAATGTCCCAACTTCCCTCCTCCTCCTCCTCACCTGTTCTTTTGAAATCCTCGTCCTCCGGGCTGAACGTTCTTCTGGCTCTGTAGTCCTTTTCTTTCTTGATCAGGTGTCTGTGTCTCGCACGGGAGGAAACCATAATGAAGGCTTAACAAAGAGCACACCACCGTGACCTCTTTCCCGGGAGAGACAAAATATGAGGAAAAAGCTGAGTAAGGTGTAAAAAAACCCAATTGTAATGCCAGTGACAGGGGTCCTCCTGGAAACTGGGCTCCGTTGTGATGAATAGGTCCAAAAAAGTCTTTAATACAGTGTCCTAATAAGCAATGCCACAGAAATTGACGCCAAATACAGAGAAAAACTAAGAAGGCACAAAGCCAGCAGAATAATAAGCAAAACAGTAAAGGAAGGAGGAGAATGGGAGGAGCTAGGAAGGTAAACAGGGAGGAAAGGGAAGAGCGAGAGGATCCGAACGGGGAGGGCTCCGTACGGTAAATAGCTGCAGTGAAAGTGAGGAAACAATAAAAGCAAAGAGAAGAATAAGCTTGGATAAGGGGCACGGAACAAGTAAGTAGAGAAAGCACGAGCAGCAGTGCAACACGGCAATGCAAGAGGGTAGCTGACTGACGCGTGGAAGGAGGGCATGGCTTATGAGCTCCTGCGTACATCCACGAGCAGAAAAGAACTAGACCGCTGGATGTACGGAGGAATGAACGTGATGGAATTTCACCAGTTTCTTAAAAGAAACAGGGGCCATATGCGCCAGCATCTCATACGGCGCAAGACACCCGTGGCGAAGGAGTGGTTGCAGAAGTCGGCCAGGGCAGGAGCCAGGGAGTCAATGTGGTCCTTTATGGTTTTTGTGGAACAGGGAAGAATCTGTTTTGATGAGACTTGCATAGATCGGACTTGTCTAGAAACCTCATCCGTGGAGAACAGGAGAAAGGCAGAGAGTGAGGGAGGAGAGGAGGAAGAGCAGGGAGTAGAGGGCGTAGAGGGAGAGGAGGAGGGAGAGCTCTTTTCTTAGTGCGGACAGAGACCTGGTATTGCCCTTGGAGCAGGCGGAAGGCCAGTTTGTCAGAAGATCTACATGAAGCACGCCATTTCCTCTCCTGCTCTTGCGTTTAAGGGTGACAAGGTCTGAGTCGTACCAGGAGTTGGACTTGGCTTTGGGCTTCAGGCAGATCCTCATGAGAGGGGCAAGAACATCGAGAGTGTCAGATATAGCAGAGTGGAGCATGGAAAGTGATGTGTCAGGGTGTGAGTCTGCCAAAGGGGGACAAGGGGGTGAGAAAGTGGTGGTGAAAGCCTCAACTGACACGCACTTCATGGGATGGATAACCGAGAAGGTAGCCGGCAGTGATGGAGTTGGCTTGGCCTGAGGGGTAGAGAGGGTGAGATAGGAGGAAAGGAGAAAGTGAAGAAAGTGAACACTCCAGGAGAGAGGAGTGGTGAGAGGGATGGAAAGGGGAAGGTCTGAGGATATCAGAACATCCAGCATATGCCCTGCAGAGTGAGTTGTGCTGGAGGGGAGAATAGAGAGTGAAAGAGTGAAAGAGAGTCACAGATGTCGCGGAAGAGTCCAGAGGAAGGACAGGAAGCATCCAGGTGGATGTTGAAGTCTCCAAGAAGGAGGAGTTGAGTGATTGAGAGCAGGAGGAAAGAGGAAAGGTCCGCCCACTCAGAGAGGAAGGAGGAGATCAGACCAGGTGGCCGATAGATAGTAGCCACAGTAAGGGAATGTCTAGGAGAGAGAGAAAGCCTGCAGATGAGGCATTCGAAAGAGGAGTAGGCCTGGGTAGGAATGACAGAGGCAGGAATCCCCTCAGGGAAGATCAGGGCTACACCCCCTCCGGAATGGTTGGACCTGGGCTCAGAAAGGATCTTGTAGACATCAGGGAGGAGAGTGTCAAAGCTTGGGACAGAGCTGGCAGTGAACCATGTCTCAGTGAGAGCGAGGACATCAAGGTCAAGTTCCTCTAGAAGGCGGCAGATGCCAGAAGAGTGTTTGACAGCTGAGTGAGAGTTAAGGGTGGCAATATGGAGAAGGTTGCTGCCCTTCAAAGACTTCCGGGGAGCAGTACAAATCAGAGGTACACCCTGTGGAGATATAGAAGAAGCCCGAGGGGGGGCAGAAAGGGAAGGAGGAGAGGGCAAGGTAGCCAAGGAGGAGGCTGCAGATGGAGGCGAGGAAGCCGTGGAGGGGGGAGAGGGGAAAGCAGGAGAAGAAAGGAAATTGATGAGGCGCGGGAAGCGTCTATCGAAGAGGAGAAGGTTGGACTGAGGGCCTTGGACCAAGACAATGCCATTCACATAAATATTAATAATGACCTTAGTGGAGTGGAAGGAGGCCAGGTGGGCCGCCCACTGAGTGCCACCATTAATGGGAGAAGAGGAGAAAGGAGAGAGCATAGAGACCAGATGTAGAGTTCATATGTCTGGCGAGGGGACCACAAAGAAGATGTCGGTGAAAGTTTGCCTGGGTGACCCTATTCTGGGTGACCCTATTGTGCAAAATCGAGACTGTGAATGTAGTCTGCGGTAAAATATAGGACAATAGTGGGTAAAGCCCGTCCACTGCCACCAGCCATAAAAATATAGGGTTGTCAATTTGACTAAAAAGTCACAGGAGCAGAGAGAAGGTGGATACTGGGTATCCCGTTAGCACTCCACATAAGGTGGTGTGTGCTAATCTCTCTAGTATAAAGATTTAGGAAGGATACACAGTATCCCACCATCCTTAAGAACTGTAGTTAGTAAGGATAAGGAAAGAATTGCAAAGGAGAACCCAAAGTGTTCCCAGCAACTCTGCACATAAGTTGCTGTATGCTGCAAAGGTTAAACACAGATGCCTTTAAAGAGATATGGAGGAAAGCAGACTCCGTAGTAAAGGTAAAACACAGAGAACAGAGTTCCAAAAGTCAGAGCAAATAAGGATGAATGAGGGGAAAAGGCTCCCCTCATTCAGGATAGAAAGAAAAAGGTCTACAAGTCCAGCAAAAGGTGCTGGAGGTCTCACTAAGAGAGGGGATGAAGCATACAAATGATAAATTTCCCTAACACACAACATATATTGTAATTACCTATAAGTGATGGGATAACACACAAACACTTATACATACACATGTCCACCCACAAAATGGGTTAATCAGATATCTTGTCGGCAATATGAAAACATGTAGAGTTATTGGTCGAGTTCTATAAATCTACCCCAAATATTTTCATGTAGCTGAAACTTTTACTGCTGGGAAAACAGCACCTTTTCAGTCAATAACAAGTTATAAAGCATTTTAATCCAATCCCTCGTTGAACGACTCCTGTCAGATTTCTAATCTTTTAGAATCATTTATTTTGCCACCATAGTTTCTCGGAACAACCATTTCTTTGTTTTTAGTATCAGGGACATATGATCTTATTCCATTATTTTCATTTCAATAGCACTAATTACTTTCTCACGTTCCATCATCCTTAATCTATGTATCAGAAGTTGACTACACTGTCCTCCCCTACAAAATACGTGCATCTTGTCTTGTCAGTGTTTTCGGTAAGATGTTTTTTTCAACTCATGTTTACTTCTCATAAGTTCTGTTTTTTCTTCTTCTTCTAAGTTCAACAAGTAGCTTTTTGCTAGATCTTTAATTTTTTTATTTTTTTCAGCAATCTCAACTCACAATCCTTCTCCTTCTGCTTTGTGCTTGAATGTCCGATTATTAGACCTCTCATGTACCATTTAAAGGATTCCCAGACCACAAAGTTGCTTATTTCACATTCAATGTTAATGTTTATAAATATTTCAACTTCTTTAGAAAGTTATTCTACTGTGAATTTATCTTGAAGTATTCTTGTACTCACTTTCCAAATATTGGATTTCTTCAAGATATAGTCTAACTATAGTTCTACCGCAACTGGTGTGTGATCTGAAAAATGTATGGTTCCAATCTCACTTTTGAGGAAGTTTTGAGTGATTCTCCCAGAAGTCAGTATATAATTTATGCGAGCATACACATCATGGGCACCGGATAGGAAGCTATAGTCTTTGTCTGTTGGGAGTTCCAGTGTCCACACATTCAGGAATTTTTTTAGAGCATTTAGATTTTTTTTTCTTGCATTTTTTCATACCTTGGCTTTTGTGAGCATTGGGTCTAACACCTCATTAAAATGTCCTCCCAATATTATAGCTCCCTAAGAATGGTCTTGTAAGTATTGGTCAACCTCATAAAAAAACTAGCAATCCCCCAATGTCGGGGCATACATGTTACATATATTGTCACTTTTGATTCCTGTATCCTAATGGTGATTGAAACAATTCTCCCTTGCTTATCATTACCATGACTCATCACAGCGAAAGGCATGTTCTTTTTTATTGGAATGACCCCCGCCCCCTTGATTTTGTGTTGTACGCAGATGTGTATGCTTGTCCATCCCAACCCTTATTCAATTTCTGTGCTTCCTTTACGGTTAGATGACTTTCTTGTATTAAAACTATATCAACATCAATTTTTTTCAAGAATGATAGCACCTTTTTCCTCTTTATAGGGCATTTAAGGCCATTGACATTCAAAGATACACAACTAAAGTACCCTTTATTGACATGGCATTTGTTTTACCTGTTGAATCATTAGCTATACTGAATGGTTGTAGTGTTTACATGTGGGAAAACAAATAGAGATAGGTCACTAAAGAACAACAACACACACAATCCACCCTGCACGGGTGTCAGTCTGTACACCACAGTGCCTAAACCCTGTCTGACAAACCAAATAAGCCAATCCCCACCTCCCACATCTTAATGAAGATATTAATAATGGTAATAATCTATAAGGTAAGGTAACACAAATAAAACATTACACAAGGCTATAATACTTTTAAGTTAAAAAAACAACCCCCGAACCACTTCATATTCTGACAAAAGTGACAAATCGTGGATTTCAGTCACTTCTCCCCAGGGGGGATCCTTTCCCTGTGAGGCTTGGGAGGTGAGCCCGCTACGTGATAGTCTCGTTAAGGGTGGGGGCAAGCAGGACCTCAACAGGAGAGACTCGCCCATTGGGGACAAGGACTCCCATTCTGAAGAGGAGCTCCCTAAACCACTCATTTCTAACGCATCACTAATAACACCTACCTGAAGAAAACATGAAGAGCAAGCTAATGTGTGTTATTGTCATGTATAAACATTAAGTTAACATGAAAAGAAATACTTGTCTAATATTAAGAAGAAAAAGATCATGCGTGTAGTACAGAGTACTCATCTAACAGAAAAGAAGGACTTTGATGCTCCGACGGGGGAAACCCCAGCAACTCAACATAAATCAAGGAAGAGCAAACCTGAGAGAGAGAGAAACGCCTGGGCGTTTCAAGACAGCTTTGCGAGGAGCGCTGAAGGAGACAGGGATGTGCAGTTTCCAAGCCTGGAGGGAAGTTGGCATGTAAACCCTACACAGGCGAAACCCGAAGCGAGAGAGATTGATGGGCCGAAGCCTCAGACGATCAACTGAATCCGAAGTGGTGGCATGACTAAGAGTCGGTGGACTGGGCAGTCCAATAATGACACCAAGACCACTTAGCCCCCTACAGCATGGAGCGGGTACAGCGAAGACGAGAAGTAAAACAAAAATCGAGAAGTAAACCTGACAAACCGGGGAAAGAATCCCATCCTGAACACAGGCCTGGTGATGCTAACCCTGAGGGCTAAATGTAATGGGGAAGGTGTGAGACTCATGACGAATACAGAGAATAATGAAAGGAAGAATCATAATCGTCCCAGTGGGGACCTAATGTTAAAGTTACTGAAGAAGAGTGGGAATCTATGGTAGAGCACTCGTCTCAATAAAAATGGAATAACAGAGGAAGTTAAGAAACATTATTTGAACACTGACACTCATCCCAGTAAAGAACGAGTTGTAGAGAACAATGAGAATCATTACTGGAACAATCATACTCATCCCAGTCAGACCAATACTCATACTCGTGACAGTAACTATCAAGTGGTGGAGAAGAGTGAGAATAATTATGGGAACAATTCTACCTGGCCTAGCCAGGAAAAAGAGTGGACATTGAATAGAGAAAAAGTTGCAAGTTTAAGGAACAAGAAAAGAGAGAAGAGCAATATCCAAAGGGGGATAAAAGTGTAAAAGACACAGTAGAGAAATTGAAGAGCCCCATATTTGAACTATATGACTTTACTAATGTTACTAAAGTGAATTTGCTGAAAGGTAGACCACAGGAGAAGGGAGTCATCGCCTTAGTTGGTTTTGATAGTGGCAGGGCAGGTTAGATTAGTTTTCGACAGAGGACAGATTTTCCTTTTGGACTCACTGATGACTGACGAGTACCCTAGTTAGTTTGTATTCGGTAGGGAAAACCTGTACTTTAGGGAAAATTAGGAGTGTTCGTTTTTCTTTTAATAAAGAATATTGCAAGATTGCCGGACTGGTATATTCTGAGTTGTGATGCTGGTAACACTGGCACCGCAAGTGACCCACCGCATCCGGCAACACCGAATCAGCAGAGAGACGCGTTAGCCGTGCCCAAGATACCGGCATGGCATCATTAAGTGCACATTAGGAGCTCCACGCACATACAAATACCGGCATGGACTGTGAAAACTGTGCCGGAACCACCGGCATCGCAGACCAGGTGTTAAATAGACTCTGGTGTGTAGAAACATGCCACAGGTGTCCAAATTCAGCAAAGGTGGTCCCAATGAGCATTGCTACAGCAGAAAAGGACCACTCCCACACCCCTTCCAACACTACCATGCTAGCAGTATCAGTAGCAGTACTGGAGCTGGAGGCCGTGCCTGCAGGCCTACTACTTGAAGAGGCAGAGAGGCAGAGGATGCAGCAGAGATGCTTGAGGAGAAGGGAGGCCTTCATGGCCCAGCAAAACCCCAATGTCCATTAGCTTGCAGCCCACAGGCAGCCACCAATTCCCTGCATAAGGGCCTCACCTGAAAGCCAGATCCACACCCTGAACCGCTAGACGGGGACACCATCACTACAATAGTGGACGTAATCCATGACGACCTGGTCAGCCTGATAAATATCCGCACAGCCACCACCCCCTTGCTCAAAGTAGTGTCTGTGCTACACTTCCTGGCCACAGACACATACCAACACACTGTGAGTGAGCTTCATGGGATATCGCGACCCGGTTTTTCGCATGTCCAGGTCATTGATGCACTCCTGCATCACGTTGGAGACCACATCAGCCTGCCAATGCCTGCTGACCAGGTCAATGACACAAAAATTGCCTCCCATGCCCTTGCAGGTATGCCAAATGTGATGAGTGATTTGGACTGCACACATGTGGATCTGGTGGTCAGGCATGATGTGGAGGCAGTCTACCGTAACAGGAAACTATATCACTCACTGAATGTGCAGATGGTATGTGATGCCCGACACCTATTCACCCATTGCTGTGACCGATTTCCCGGTTCGACTCACGACTCCATGGTGCTGCGCAACTCCACGCTGCCTGGGTACAGTGGACAGCATACCTGGCTGCTGGGTGAGTCTAACTACAAGTGCACGTGCACTGCTGAATTGGGGGCGGGCGGAAAACACCATAGCCTAACTGTATGCTGGGTGAGTCTAACTGCAAGGGAATGTGCACTGTTGAATTATGGGCATGTGTAACACTGATCAGCGGTGGCTGTGCACAGTGTATGCATCAATTAATTTGTTGTTCAAGTATTATGCGCTCATATGATTAGCAAAACACCCTGAAAGTCCACAGAGGCCAGACAGGGTAGGTAAAGGGTAAGGTAGACCATGAATGAGAGAAAGGATCAATGATTGCTACAATAGTACAACAAGTAATGATAAAAAAGGTAAGGGGAAATTAACCTACTTTGGGTTGTGAGTGCATTCAACGTGGAAGTGTATCGGGTGAAATCAAGGTGCAACACAGTAATAGCATGACTTAGTGCAAGGCCTTGACAGGAGTGTCTCAATTGAAGACAATGTTCTAGTGCATGTATTACAACATACATTACGTATACCAATACGAAAAGCACTACTGGACCAGAATGCCCCACACCAAAGTGATTAAAATATGCCCAAACACAGTCAACTAAACCCACACCTGTTGCACAGGCCAAGAATACCTATGCTCCAACCCACACACCACCATTGGCCTGCACACCAATAAGCCTGATCCCCTGCCTGTTAGAAGTGCACAATCACATATGCTATGTATTGCAATTCCAAATGTAAATCAGTACATATGTATGATTTTGTGCCATGGACATAATAGTATTATTGTATCGTAACACAAAAAGAACACATACACCAGTTCCATTTCTGTCCTATGTATTAAAAGGGTCAGAGGTCATGTTGGCTGTGAATGGGCCATATAAAAGCCACTGCACACCACACACTCACCACTCATTATCACAATGTGTATTTCTAGAACCTGAAATAGGACATATGCTATCTAAACTGAATTCTTTCGTGCATTTTTGTATTTGTAAGTGAACACTATACAGCCTGTACCAACATGATATGGGCAGAGGTATGACATTGTACACTTTCCTTTGCTCCCATATAGGTGATGCTGGTTATGCCCAGACGCCATGGCTGATGACCCCTGTAAGGCAACCACACAACCATCATGAGCAGGCATACAACCGTGCCCATGTCCGTACTGTGTGCACAATAGAAGAGGCATTTGGCCTGTTAAAGGCGAGGTTCTGCTGCGTGAGCAGATCTGGACGGCACTAATGTAGAGCCCTGTAAAGGTGGGAAAGATAGGGCTTACCTGCTTACCTGCCTGTGCCATGTTGCACATGTGTATCAGGCGCAGCGTCCCACTGCCCCCCGACATGGACATGCACCCGCCATAGGTGGAGGATGACAGTGAGGAGGAGCTGACAAATGCACAGCGCCGTGATGGCATGGATGGACATGTCGCACGACATGAACATATACACTGCTACTTCTAATCACATGTCACCCACGCGGCACAGGCCAGCTAGCGCACTGGGCACTGCACATAAATAAAATCACTCACTTACACTGAAAAATCAATATCTAGTCATGATTTCTTTGCAACACCAACTGTAATTTGTGATAAAAAAATATATACAAATGTGAAATGGCTTAACTCGCAATACCATATCCCCTAACTATCATGTAGAAGAGCAGCCAACTGCCCCTGCCAGAAGTCCGACCCCCCCTACTTCCTTTATGCTGGCAGCCTAAAATTGTGCCATGCTTGACACCAGCAGTTGTGACTATTCTGCGTTGAATCTTCAAGGAAAGGTATCCACTAAGAAAACCCTATCAGATGTATTCCCGAAGAGATGACATTCTCTTAGAGGGTATCCCCGAAGGAAAATGAAAAAGAGAGAAAGAGAAGTTGATGACATCACAAGAAACGAGCGTGGCACACAAAGAAAACTGGCTGAAGAAGAGAATGTATGGACCTTATAGAAACTGATGACGAAGTAAAGAATCGAGTACATTTTCATGTGTGAAACAAAGATTGCACGTATGAAGAGCACTGTAGAACATGTAAATCGTTCAATAACTCTACAGATGCAGCAACAAGTAGATCAAGTCATCTTAGAAACTTGCTATATGTAGTCAATAGACTGCAGGCAGAGCTGCCATTATGTAGAAGCTGGACATCGGTGTCAGAATTTTTGTAAGTTCAAACCCATGAAGCGAAGGGCTGAAAGCTGCGTCGCAGCAGAGAATTAGCTGGGAGCATGGAAGAATCGAGAAGGGCTGTCTGGCTTGGTGTCAAGACTGAAGGTAGAGAATTTGAGAAGCTGAATCATCCCTTATTAAGGTGCAAAGAAAGAACACCATGAGTGCCAAGTTGTATTAATTCAAGACAATTAAATGCTGCAAAATGCGCCGAATTGCGGTCTCCTGCCACGCAGTTCCTGAAGTATGAGAAGCGTGTGCTCACACTCCCTTATATTCCCAGAGAAGAGAATACATTGCAATGCCAAGTTCAAAGACAATCTTCATGGCAGAAGGCATGGGTGATGAGAGATGTTGGGCTGATTGGGTGGGGAGGTACAGTCCAGTACACACCCTGACACCTGGCGTATGAGCCTACGTGCTGCTAGTGAGATGAATGTTCCAGAAGGGCAGGAGCATGCCAACCAATTGTAGAGGACCATATAACGAAGGGCTTTATAGTTTGAGAGCAAATGATATAGCGTGCTTCTAATAACTGTTGAAGATGACTTGCAATAGTAGTGGGCATGAGTTGTCCACCTGTCTGTAGAGACCCAACCACAACCCAACCCCTTATTGAAAGTATGCTTAGATGTTCCCTTTAGATGAGCCAACCACAACCCCATAGGTTTTTCTTATTTGACATGTAATATGACATCACATATGATGAGTTTTTACTATAAAAGTGTTGTTTGTTATTAATTACTTTGAGAGAACGCTGTGCGAAGTCCATTAATGTCCGTTATAACTCCCTGTTTTAGACAATTGATAATAAAACAGTAAAAGGACTTTGCCATCTTCCTGAGTTGGTTTGATTATGTGGTGTAAAGAGTTACTCTGCTTCCTATCCAACTGCATGGCTCCTACCCACCAAGGGCCCTAAATTCAATCCCTCCCTACTTCTCTCCCCAACTATTCCTCCCCACTTCTCCATCCCAACTATCCCTCCCCACTGCCCAACTGTCTCTAGGCAACTCCTTTCATGTTTGGCAATGTTCATTAGCACGAGTCACAGACAGAGCACATATGCATCCATGGTCTAAGTTCGTCCCCTTTTTGGCTCCGGTGTGCGGATGTGTGCCGAGCGGGACAGCCACATGTAACACTGCCTTGGGCTGCTCTGCACAGAACTACCAGGTGTTGTGCTTGTTGATGGTGCGGGGAAAGGGGGTGCCATGGGCCGTCAGGAGCAACATGGCCATTGTCTCTGCGATGGACGACATCACACTGTTCCGCTCCCGTACCCTCTGTAACATCTGAACAATAGCACATGTGCAGCGACCAAGTGCACGTGTATTATGTCTTCCACTGGCTTGGATGCTCTTGTGCATGAGTTGCGCCTCCTGAAGGTGCTGCTGCGTCAGGGATGTCAGTGCATTCTGTCGTTGTTCCATCCAGGTGAGCCGTCTTTCAATATCCCTCACACTGGGGAAGGGGGGATCTTGTGTGCTAGTTGGGCAAATGGGGCTGAATAGCAGTGAATCCCCAATGCTGTGATCTGTCATGTTTCCAGTTTCCACACCACCCTCGTCTGCTGTGTTGTCTACAAAGCACGCATGTGCACGGCTTCTTGGCGGTGGCGGCATTGCTACATCTGGGGCTGCCGGGGTGGGTGCAGCTTGTGGGGCCTGAGGTGGCAGTTCAGGAGGCACCATGGGGGCCTGAGGTAGCAGTGCAGGAGGCACCACAGCGGCCTGAGGTGGCAGTGCTGGAGTCACCACAAGGGCCTGAGGTGGCAGTGCTGGAGGAACCAAGGGGGCCTGAGGTAGCTGGATGGATGCAACTGGGGTTGCAGTTGCAGGTCTGCTTGTTAAGGCTGTGAAGACCGGGGTTGAGGTGGTGGTGGTGGTGATGGTCCTTTGTGTTCCTCGGCGTCGACGCCTGGTGCCTCTTGATGTGCTGGGATGGACCTCCTCATTGCCAGATGATGTGCCCGAGGGAGTCAGAAAGGCAGGTTGTCAGTGATGAGTGTGGATTGATTAGACAGGCATTAATGCTTTTGCTTTTTGATGACAGTGCTGTGGCAGGGACATGGCGGGGGACATGGCATGGTGCGCACATGCTTGTGTCAGGCATGCTGTGCAGGTGGATGTGTGATGTACGCACAGGGTGTGTGGTGTGTCGGAGATACTGTTGTGGTGTACTGGACATTTTTGGGTAGTGTGTTAGGGGTTTGGCACACATGCTGTGTGATGTCGTGTTGGGGAGGGTTGTGCAATGGACGGGGTCCCCATGTGCCTGCTGCCTGTAAAACCTACAGGCATAGGTGGCAATTTGTGCTCATGGGCCGGGCTGGTTGGGACGAGGTAGTCACATGTTTCCTTGGTGTGTGATGCTGTCATTTGTGGGTGGTGTAGGTGCTTGGCACTGATGAAACTTTGTGCTATGGCTAGCATGGCGGACACACACCAATTTTGCTGTGGCAGGTGGATGTGTGTCTGAGTGACAGCAGGAGCATATGTTGGCGATACAGGTTTTCCTGTGCTAGCTTCTATGTGTGATTGGGGTATGAGTGAGTTTTTGGGTGAAGGTGAATGTCATTGTGTGCATCCAGGTTGCAGGTCCGGAGGGACCGGGAGGGCCGGCAGGGTTGTATTGGTGTTGTGCACGACACACTTGACATATTTTGCAGTTGTAGTGGGTGCAGGATGGACAGGGAGGTTGATGTGACATTGGGGTTATGTGTACTCACCAGCCTCCTCCGATGTCATGGATCCGGCCTCCGCAGCACCGACACCTCCTATAGACTCGAGCATCAGCACATTGCTGCACTTCTCCTCCCAGGGCTGCAGGTGGATAGGGGATGCACTGCCACCACCTATGGCCATACCCTCAAGCGCAGGTCATCTCACTTCTTGTGACAAGTCACGCACATTGTGGGGTGTTGTGCCAACAGCTGTCACTTTCTGGGCAATCTCCTCCCAGATGCTGTGCCTGCCTGTGTTGGTCGGTGGAGAACAGTTAGTCTGCATGTTGGACAATGATATCCGGCAAAATGTTTAGCTCTGCCTCGCTGAAGCGTGGCTTGCTCCTCCAGGTTGCACAGACTCTTGATGTCATGTTGTATTATCAAAATCTGTGCTCAGGATTTAGGTCTGTCTCCTGTGCTCTCAGGAGTGCAATGGATTGTGTTTTAGTAATGGCTACCGGTCGATTTCTGTTGCGGCAATCACTGTATTTCCGGTTACGGTAATTACTGCACCATTGTTACAGGTGCCGATGGAGCGTGATGCCAGATTTGGAGTTACCGGCACTGAGGGCGCCAGTGTTGGAATTCAGACGGGGGTTGGAATTACCGGCATGCCAGTGCCACCATATCCGGCATGTTGGCATGCATGCAACACGGAATCAATCTGTGTTTCCGGCAGCAGGAGTTGACGGACATGGTGGCACCGGCATGCTGGTCATTAGGATTTTCTACCAGTAAACTCGGAATGAGGCCCCTTGTCCTTCTTCTACCCGCCACACCACAATGTACAAGTAATCGCTGCTCTAATACTTGTTAAGAGTCAGATCACTCTCTTCAGGGTGATTGCATAGAAAAGAGGACCCTAGAATGTTCGGTACAGATTCTTTACAATGATGCAAATGCAGCGTTAACACACTGCAAAACACTTAAGCCTGAAGAAAGGGCCCCCATCACCATCTGAACTGTTGGCTGCATTCTCCAGCCTGCATTTTTACAAATTCCAACGATCATAAGATGTTAAAACTCAGAGTAAGTGCAGCACCATTTAATTTAGAAATAGTGGCTCTTAAACCATTGTATATAAAGAAATGAAGAAGTTCAAATTAAATTAAACTTTAGCAATGTTGTGTACAGTACATTACACAAGGCCAAACCAAATATAAGGAGTGGGTTGAAATCCAGAACTTTCGTTATTTGTTGGTCGAATTTCATTTGGATCATCCATGGTTTTAATTTAATCATGCAGGAACATCTTAAAAATTGTAGGTCTTGCCAAAACCACCTTAATATTCTTGTCTTTCGCCAAGTCCTTTGCTTAATGGAAAGCCTTCCACTTATCAACCACCTCAGGAAAATTCAGAAATATTGTAATGGGTTTATTCATTTAGAGTGCATGACCCTTTTCTGTGGCTAATTTCAAGATCCTTTCTTTCACATTGATCATATGGAGGACTATTATTATCTGTCGCAACCTTCCTTGAATAGTTTGGCCTACACTCTAGGTGAAATCCAGAACATGTGTCGACGGGCTCACAATTACATCCTGGTTGTTTGAATAGGGCCTAATATTGGCAAATGGTTGAACTATGGATGATCAACTGGGGATACACACTTTTAGGGCTTCCCAGGGCAGCACAACAATTGATTTCAGTTGTTTCCCGGTCACATTCTGGAGCATGATTCTTGATTTTCATGTAATCGAGTTTGTATTAAGCAACCATCATCCCCTGGCCCTAGAATGTGTTTGTGCCATAACTGGAGCTAACAGGGCTATTCCTCATCTTGGTTTGAATGAATGTACCAAATAGGACCAAATGTACGATAAGGGGGAAAGTTAACAAGATATGATCTTACAGAAGATCTATAATAGCAACTTACCAATTATTCTTTTCGCCTTGAAGGAATTACTTGCACTGCATGAATGTGACTCTATGCACCCACTTATCGGAGATCACCTCCTCCACCCTAATTTTTTACAACAATAGTACCTAACCGCATAACAGTTATGTTTACTCCACAGGTTAATCAGCAACATTACCACCTATAACACACATGGTAAGGAATCATATTAATCAGCTAACTTCATTCTAGGCCACAGATGGCCCGGTACCCAAACCTGCAACAACTAACACAAACTATCTCCCTCTCTTTTCTCCTCTTCTTCCTTGTTGCTGAAAGCCAATTTGACATGGCCTTTTACATGTTTTCAACATTGTAACTTAAACTCTCAAATGTATATTACCTTACTCATAATGCATTGTTCAAATTCTTGTTAACTCACAACTATCACCATGACACTCATGCAATATGTTAATCCCTTATGTCATACGGTTTCTTGTCATTATCACCCATCTCATCTGTGCACCAATATGTCACAACACAACCAAATGCAACAGTGTACAACACAGGACAAGTCACCTTGGTTTTTCACTACGTGAATGTTCACAAACCATTATGAATACTTTTGCACATTATGTAAACTCACCACAGCCTTGAAAAAGACCCATGTCGGGTCAAAAGACGGGTCGGCTTTAAGTGTGTAATAAATCACTGTTATACCCTAGAAACAAGACTCCTCATTTATTGCTTGACAATTTAAGCCAAGTGACAACCAATATTACCAGTATTCCAGCACCCAGGTGAACAGGTTTCTTACAAAAAACCCACTTATAACTCACTGAGATGGAAGAGCACTGTCTCACAAGAACCTCTCACTGGCAGCAGGACCCACGCCCAACCATCATGATCAGCGCATTGATCTGTATATTCTAGTGCACTGCCCCCATTTCCAGTACTGAACCATCTAGCATCAACTTTTTGTGTAGTAGAATGCCCACTGAATTCCAGAAAGAGGTCACCAAGGTCCTGAACCAAAGGCATGCGTACTGGTTTAATGATGAATGCAAGAGGGCAAAAAAGTCTCTGATCACACAACTAAAAATGCTTGAGACTAACAAAAATCATATTCATGCAGCTAGAGCCAATTATAAGCAGATAGTCGATACATGAAAAAAATAACTTGCTAGGGTTGCCTTGGAAGATTTTGTCAAGGCTGCCAGGACTAATAATAGCAAGAAATGTGGGAGCTAGTATCCTTGGGCCCCAAGCACAAACCAATGTTATGTACTGTAAATGGACAGCTCATTTTTCAACACTTTATAATCCAGTTTCTGCTAGGAGTGTAGGAGAGCTCTCATAGAGAAACAAGATGCTCCTAAAGTTAACAAAGCAATTTCTGAAGGGCAAATAGTCTCATTCTCTCTTACATTCTCTATTACAGAGGTCACAGAGGCAATAAGTACCAAAAGCTTAATCGTTCCCCTGGCCGTTGAACAGGATGCAATGTTTATGACTTGGTAATTCTTTAGGAGACAGACGTAAACTTGTTAAGGGCATTGAAGTTTCTGAGAAGGACCCAGCCAATTGTTTTGACCAGCAGATGAAGTAACACTTGAAGCTAAAGGGATTGAAACCCAATCGTATTCTCAGATGTGCTGTGCGTGATGAAATGGTATCATTTAGAGTAGAATGTTTCAATGGAGCCAGTAAACTGGGATGTTGTCATAGCTATTGTCAATTCAAAGAGAACCTTTTTACTCAGCCTGCGTCATATATCTTGAAGTATCTATGTGAACCATGTACAATTATGTTTAAGGTTGAAGGGCTCAGGCCAGTTGTTAGTAATTAATTATGTTTATACAAAAATATGTAACTGTTTGATGATGTCATGACCTACCACGGATGAATCCCAAGAAGGGGTGTGTTATGAATATGATCTGAAGATGGTAGTTAAGATAACAAGTGGCCAATAAAAATTGATGAATTGGAGAAAGATGGGATTGCATATAATGTGTCCTCTTATGTGATTCAGTGAGACTTGGGTTAGTTTGGCTCATAGCTGCTCCCCAGACGATTGTAGAATAAACTTGCTTTGCATACAAATGTGCATTTGCTTTTTAAGTGGTGGTCCTGTTTGGCTGAAGGTGATTAAAGGACCATCTAATCTAATTCTAATTCTAGCAAATCTAATTCTCCAATTTCTCTGGTATCCCAAAAAATCTTACACTGTCTTTTATGATGCCATCTTCCAGTTCAGTGTGTCACCTCCATCTCCCTTAGTTCCATTTGCACATATTCCAAACCATCCACCGTTCCATCTTTTATGCTAGAAATACTTTTTTTCTGCATATTCTGTTCTCCCCAAGAATGATTTCATCTTATCACTTAAATTCCTTAATTGATATTTTGCTTCATTTTGAGAGGTAGGCAGTTTAATATTAAATCCTACTGTAAGTTTTGGGATAACTCCACATGATGTTCCGGGCAACTACCTGTGGCTACTATGACTAGTAAATGGAGCAAAGCAAGAATCCACATGGCCTTTGTGTTAGTGGGTGTTGGCGATATAGCACCATACTAAGTGATCTCCAATCAACATCGTGAGAATCCTCCTTCAGAAAAGGTTAGTGATAACTGATTTATGTCACATCACAACATTGCTTGTAAGATTAAGGTAGTGGAATGACTGCTCCTATATGATACTAGCTAAAATGCACATTAGAAACAGTTATTGAAAATATTATTAGAATTTCTCCTAATTATAGTCCCACATTTTTGTAGGCTTCTTCCCAGATAAATAACTCATACTTAATTGATATCCCGATCTTATATAACAATACTTAGTAACTAAACCATATTGCTTCACTGTTCAAAAGAATAGTTTGAATCAATAATATATGGGCTATAAGAGGACAAAGAGACAGTTGGGTATTGATGCTTCCGTACAGAGCAACATAGTAAAAGTAATCATTTATACTGATTACAGCGTTTTGGACTCATTTGCCTGTGGGAAGACAAAGCCATTTTTCGTGAATCTCTTGGATCTCATATGGAATTTATAAGGTATTCTACGTAGGAATATGCAATGAGGAATTTCTTTTTACATAAAGGAGTTATATTACGGCAAAGAGCCCTTTTTTCTTTTTTCTCTTTTCTTTTTATACATTACATGTTTTGGCTATGAATCTTATAATGATACAATATGTAAAGTAATAACAGACGTTAGGCCCAAAAGAAGCATATACCTTGTGTAATAATCCCAAACCCAAGTAATGCGAAACACGTGTTGGATGTTGTTAGAATTGTGAATGAACAAAACCATGTATCTTTTGTAAGGACACATTGAGGGGTTGATTCATGGAATTTGTGCACCGAAAACCGGAATTTGTGCACCATTATGCCCGCAAATCCCTGTTTAACAAATGGGGATTTGCCGGCAGAATGGCGCCCAAATCCCTGTTTTTCGGCGCAAAAAGTCCATGAATCAGCCCCTAAGTATTTTACAATACTTATTTGAGGTACAGATGCTCTTGTTAAAAAAATCTTTTTGCATAAATACACTTCACTACAACACAATTCATTCATTGATTATATGTATGAAGATTAGCGCATCGAGTCCCTTTTAGGATTGTAGTGAATATTTGACAACTAGACTGGTTCTGAACAATAATGAATGGAGCTTTTCAATATCGTCTCTAACACTCATGAATACATTTACTATGGAAACATGTTAAATACACCTTCATATTTGTGGATGTACACGTAAAAGGTAAGCATTAATAATTGACAACTGCAATGTTCACTAAACATACTGATTGAACCAATTTGTTTCATGCAGAGAGTTGTCATCCTTATCATATAATTCAAGGTTTGCTATTTAGTCAGCTACTGATACTGAAAAATCTATCTATATTTAGAAAAGTCAAAATGTGGGTGGCTGGGTTTGTGGCAAAGCGTTGTTTTTATACAATTACACACTGTTTCACCAATCTGCACCACATTTGGCATAGTTATCTGTTAGGACCCTACGGACAATACTGGCTACATGACATTTACACATCCAACCCGTTGCCCGGATTTCAGCACAAGTCAAAATGGGTTGTGGGTTTGTGGCTTGGCAAAGCGTTGCTCCTTATACAGTTCCACACTGTTTCACCAATCTGCACCGGATTTTGCATAGCTACCTCTTAGGACCCTCCAGACATTACTGGCTACATGAAATGTGGACACACCAGCCCTTTCCCTGGATTTGAGCACAAGTCAAAAATGTTTTGTGGGGATGTGACTTTGTAAAGTGTTGGTCCTTATACAATTTCACATAGTTTCACCAATATGCACCAAATGTTGCATAGTTACCTGTTAGGAACCTCCGAACATTAATGGCTACATGACATTAGGACACCCCACCCCTTTCCCCAGATATCAGCAACTTCACACATGAGATGGTTGCCTGAAATCAGCAAAACGTCAATGTGGTCATAGAAGGACCCTGTTTCAAAGCTCTAGGATGCACAGTTTCAGAATAATTTGCACTGAAATGCACCACAATGAACTGCCCCGCGCCAGGGTGAGGTGGCAGGTGGGGAGAGAGCACAGAAGGTACCAGTATGAAGCAGCACACCAACTCTCACCTCCCCCCAACGTCTGCTGCGGGGTATGTCAGCCAGCCACATGCACCCATTCTCAGTGCAGTTTTCTTGAGGGTGCAAAGCACATCAAGTGAAAACGAGTCGGAAAAGCGACCTACATGATCATTGATTTTCAACAATTGATGAGAGTGTTATCATGTATGTCTACAGAAACTGTTTGGAGAACAGGTACTTTTTCTAGTATGGTATGCTACAGAAATGCCAAGGTAGGCTCTATCCCGTATCACAGTTAGAACCTGCACTTATATTATCTAAACAACACATCAGACACTACTCACTGAAAACCAAGACTTCTGGTTTGACACTCAATTTGGGTTATGTAACACGTTTTTCCAAACAAAATACTAGAATCAAAACTACTGTTACTAAACATTGGACATTTTTTACATACGCTAAATTGCAACATACACTTTTCCCAGACCTTCTTCCTTTTGCCTACAGGAAACACCAATCTATAAAAAAACGTGTTAGTTAAGGCTCATAAATATGTTTCTTTAAGCCAAAAAACTATCCACTAGGAAATGTGCTGCTCACAGATGCTTAGCTTGTCAACGTTTTAACAATTTAGGGAAATAAGATCTATCATCCTGCACAGGTGAACAACTTATTTTAAGGAGTTTTGCATGTTGTTACCCTATCAATCCCATATGACTTTACTTCCAATTATATATTGTTCATACATTTAGATTAAGAGATCAAATGAAGTATTATTGACATTATTGGAATGTCAATGTATTTACATGATCATTTTTAAGTTAATAGTAAGACTTTGAAATACATTAATTTATATGTGAAACAATTTGCAGTGATTTGATCTACTTTTGAGATACTAAAGCGAGTTATTACTTTTTGGTAATTAGGTAATTCATTGAGTTTCTGGGTTATTACTATTTCAGGGAACCTGATACATTTTTTTTTAAATTATGACAGTGCAAAACATATTGGGCCTCATTACGACCCTGGCGGTGCGGGGTTAACAGCGCTGTAAAAGGTGCCGGCGCCGTTAACCCCGTATCGCCTCATTACGAGGTCCCCTCGCGGGACCTGGTAAGTAACACCTGGTCAAACCAGGCGTGCTTACCGGGTCCTGCGAGGGGAAGAGGGAGCAAACAACGGGCCAACTCGTAATGGCCCGTTGTTTGCTCCCGCTCCCATTCCCATTCAGCCCTATGGGGGCTGAAATGGGAATGGGGAAGGACCGGGTGCGGGTCCTTGGAGGGAGGAATTACCAGGCTTTCTGAACTCGGAATCGCCCAGTAATTCCTCATTCCGTGGACCCGGATGTGATTTGGGCGGCAGCCATGCTGCCAATAGTGGCATGGCTACTGCTGAGGTCGTAATGAGGGCCATTCTCTTCTTTGGTACGTTAAAGTCACACATATGGGGCCTCATTACGAGCTTGCCGGTCCAGATACAATGGTACCGTTAAGCTTGCCAGTACCATTGTATCTGGACCGGCAAACTCTGAGTTGTGCTTGTGGGATCCTTTTCATTCCACCAGCTCTGACCTGGCGGAATGAAAGGCACCCGCGAGCACAGCATTTTGGATGCACAGGCACCGTTGATAACGGTGCCTGTGCATCCGGCTTCCCCATCTCCATTGAGCCCTATGGGGCTCAAATGGGAATGGGGAAGAATTTTTTCCGGCGCCCAGGAATGGGAAAATCCCGGGTCTGGCAAGGCCACAATGAACCGGTAATTGCCCATTTCCAGGCGCCGGAAAACATGCAACTCCGGCGGAGGCCGTGCCTGTTTTACTAGCACGGCTACCGCCAGGGTTGTAATGAGGCCCATGAACTATTAACCCAGCCTATGTCATTTTATATTAGGTTTTGCCTCGGTAGACCCCCTCTAGCCCATTTCACAAAAACCACTGAGTTTTTAATTCTGATTTGTGAGCATGAAAGAAACACTTTCTCGTTTTTTATTTTGCTGCCCTCTCTATCGGGACTTTAGGACATTGGGCCTCATTCTGAGTCTGGCGGTAACCCTGCAGGTGCTACCGTGGGGTTGCCTTCAGTCTCTGAATAATTTACTGGCGCCTGACCTCCCAGTGCCACCTGCTCATTCTGAGTCCAGCGGCCGGGGAAGTCAGGCGCCTGTATATTTGTTAATTCCCATTCCCATAGAGTCCTATAGGACTCTATGGGTGTGGGGACACGGGATCACCAGCACTGTTGCTAACGGTGCCAGTGCTCCCGTGAAAAGTGTGCCCATCATGACCGCTGCGTCCGGCAGGGTCAGACCTGTCGAGCACAGTGGCCCCGGCAGGCAGACTTGTAGTTTGCTGGTCGGGAAACAAGGGTGCAGGTGAGCTTACCGGCACCCTTGTTTCCAGATCGGTAAACTTATAATGAGGCCCACTGTATCTTAAACCGATCTTAAGAGAAAATTGTTTATGGAACCTAATTGCTGCACTGATATTTTGTAGATCATCCAATAACATGAATATGGCATCTTGTATTGCCAAGCTGGGTTCACAGAGCATGGTTAATGAGGAAAAGATGGCAAATTAGGATAGTAACCTGATTAAGCTTAATGAGAAAATTAAGTTTTTACTTTTGCATTTTGCTATGCTTTTTGCACATTATCTGGATTTTATGTGATCATGGCTTCTTAAATCTTAAATTTATCTGAAATATATGCATGCTTGGAAATGAGGATAGTAATTTGAATAAGACCATCGAGAAAATGTTGTTCAACATATTAAATCATCCTTGCACTCTTCTTTGCACTTTATTGTATCTTATGTGATTGAGGTCTTTTTAAATTTATCTGAATGTATTTATCCTCTGTGCTTTGCTGTAAGACTTTGTATGTCAAATAAAGGTTGATCATATGAAATGAACTATAATAGATCAATAAAGATTTTCCCTTTGTGAAGCCATCGTTGTTTACCTCATGGATGCTGTACTTCTAGTTTTCTATTATACACACTTCAGTTTTTTGACCTTATATGGACAATACCAATCGAGTCTCAGTTTGGTTAGGAGGTACTTGGATAAATCTCACAATTGTTCTCCAGGTTTGAGAGGTAGGGGTATATCTATGTATTAGCAAATAGTAACATTTTATCTATACAGATGTGGAACATCACGGAACCCTAACTTCCTATTTTAATTTATGATATTGTTTTCTCAGAACTGAAATATACATCAGAAATGGTGATTTGGATGGACTTTTTTGACAAAGTCATTATTTGAAAAAAAGTGAAGATTAGTAACACCTTTAAGATGCAGGTGAATTGTACAAGTGAATTATACATATTTGTGGCAAAGAGCCTTTCTGAAACCAAGCTAGAACAATTGGAAGAATTTGCTTTTTCTCTTTAAAAAAATAAAAAAACATTTAATTAAAATTAGACTTTTGATTTTATCTAAATTCTTTCACTTTTCTAACTATGGGACAATGATCTGAGATGGATTTGTTGGAGTCAAGGGTGCTGCTGTCCTCACTGTGCCTGTGGCTGTTGGAGCGAGCTTTGGTGAGGCCATGCCCCCTTTTTACAAGGAGGAAGAGGAAAGAGTACTTAACCCCCAGCAGCTCTCCCATGTGGCACAAGCCCACTGGAGTCAAGGGCGCTGCGGTCTTCGCTATCCACGCCTGTCTACAACTGAAGCACCCGATGTTGGGAGAGAATGGGCCTCATTACGAGGTAGGAGGTAGCCATGGTGTTATTAGTACCATGGCTACCCCCTTACCGCATTCTGGGTTCCCGAAATAGGGACTTACTGGGTCATTCCAACCTTGGAGGGCCCGGTAAGTCCCCATTCCGGGAACCACTCCCCATTCCCATTAGAGCCCCGATAGGGCTCTAATGGGAATGGGGATGGAGCTATTAACGGTACCGCATTTTGTGGTACCGTTATTAGCTCTGAAGTCCCTTAACGGGTCCCTTCCATAACGCCTGGTAAAACCAGGCATTAAGGAAGGGACCCGCTAAGGGACCTCAGAATAGGGTGGTAAAGGATTACCGGCACCGGTGTCCTTACCGCTGCCGGTAATCCCTTACCACCTACCTCGTAATGATGCCCATTGTCTTTTGGACCTCTTTAAGGACATTCCGGTAGATGATCCACCTGTCTCCTATAAATCACTTGTTTTGTAATCCACTCAAAGAGGAAGAGGAAGCAAGTTGAACCGCAGGGGCTTGGCTCAGGGACTTCTCCTGGGCTTTTATTTATTTTCGCTGACTTGTAGAGGTTTTTCTAGGTCCTTGTGTGTCTTGGGAGATTTTCACGGCCCGTTTTAAGCTGTTATGAGCTGTTGCTTTGTCGGCATGCAGACGCTGAGCTTTTAAGACTTTAAGAGCTTCTACTTATTCTAAACCTTTTAATTTCCAAGATATTTTTTAACCATTGCTGGACTTGTGTTTGACTTGTGTTTTTTTTTTGTTTTGGATATCCATTTATTATTTTCGTGACTTTATACTGGTTTATAAGACTGCATTTGCATTTTAATCTTTTTTGCCCTGGGCCAATTGTTTATTGTGCTGCTCTGCATCTGACCCTGGATGGCAACTTTGAAACTGAGGGCATATTGTGTATACTGTGGAATTATTATTTTTCTTTTCTGGTGCATTGAGGAATCCCTATTCCGGAAGTAAGGATATTGTGGAGCCTATGTGCTGGAACTGTAGTGGGTCACGTATAGCCTATATATTCCGGAACAGATGATTCAGCGTGGGGCTGTGGTGGTAAACATTGCCCACAGTAGTGTTTTGATTTTAATTTTTTACCTTGTTGTATCTGGATACAGGGTTTGTTATCAGTAGAACTGGTTAAGTCTTTGGCTACTTTTTGTCAGGCAGTTTTGTAATGGGGAAAAGGAAAGCGGGTACACCGCTATCCCTGGTGTAGGAGTAGGTCAGAGGAAGCTGTTTAAGCTGTTTCAACATATAGATGAAGTGAATATCCCCATCTCTGAAATCAAACAATTCCTGGGGGAGGTGGTGGTCCCTGATCTCGATACTGCAACTGTAACTGTAAAGAATAGGCAAAATGCATGTAATAGTGCTAGCTCTGAGCTTGCAGGCCCCTGTTTGAAAGAACCCGTATTAACACATTCCAGTGTCAGTCCTAATAAGATCCAATTGATAACTATATAGGCTGACCCCCGTGCCCCCGAGTCTGGTGGTGCTGGAGCCACAGGAGCGTTACCCTGTGGCCCAAGACTAGGGAGGATAGAGAAAAGTATGGACCAATTGGAGGCATTTAAAGTGACAAACCCCCACCTAAATAGCAGGTAGAACTTACAAAATCCCAGCTCTAAAGCTGAAGGGTAGGACGGGTAGTGGCCTTTTTGAATATCACAACCCTTCAGTTCCTCAGAAGACAATTGGTAATACATTGACACCAGTGGTATTGGATTTGCTAAACATGGCTCTTGCCGGGGGACTGGTAGACCATCTGAGGGTCAGGGTGGAGGTTGCAGGAGGGATGGAGGGACTCACTGCCAGGTTGAACTGCCTGTTAATGAGTTGTGTTGGACACACATGGGGGCTGAGGAACAGGGAGATAATAGGAGTGAGCAGGCCTCCAAGGAAAATCGGCACAGCCTGTTGCCTCCACTGATGTGCAGATGGTCCCCACAATTCCCATCATAAATTGCTTTGATGGTCTGAGCAGGGAGGTGGATCTCAAGGATAACCCTACACCATGGACAAAAGTTGTGAAAAAGTATAGGAGAAAGAAAGCCCCTAACACTAATTTAAGAAATCCCTGCATAAAGGCAAAAAGGGGCAATCTTGTAAGGGGGGTTGAAGGGGAGGCTGTTGAGACAGCTGAACTGCCAGATGTCAGCGACTGTAATTGTCAGCATGATATGCTGGATGTCCTCTCAAACATAATGGCAGAGGTAACTCAGCTACAAAACACGGTTGCTAAATTGACCAAGCAGATGGAGGGTGGGGGTGCAACTGGGGGGAGGAGGTTAAACCATATCCAAGAAGTGCATTGCACCTGAACGACCTTGTAAGCTGAAAGCCAGGGGCAAATTCACTACCTGACCCGCAGATATCCAGGAATAAGGCTACAGATCTAAGGCCGGTGAGGGGGGCTAGTTCTGTGACCAACCCTCAGGGACCCATACAGCGAAAGTAACCTAAAGAGTATACTACTCCCCACAGTAACTCAGTTGACCTGTTGCATCCTGTGACAGCCATCCCTAGTGATTTTATTTATCGAAGTAAAAATAACATGTACCCCAGATCCAATTCAGTGGGTTCTATCACTGTGCAGGGCACAGAACAAGCTAGGGCAAGGATGTCTGTGGCAGCAGGGAGGCATTGGAGCAGGAGGACAGGATGTGATGTATTCCTATATGACGTTCCTAAACTCGGGGAGGGTAATTATGGTCAATGAATGCTGGTTAACAAATGTGTATTCACTGTCTGCGTTTTGTGAGGGGTTGTACATTTGTGATTCATGAAGATATTCAGTATGCTGTACGAGGTAGGATGCTGGATAGAGATAGAGACTTTATCCAAATTAAACTGAAGGACTCCGACTTAGTGGAGGGTTTGCTGTCAACAGATATGAGAGTGTACCCACCCCCTAACAGTAATGTTTCAATTCGCCCTGTGGCCCCACCCAGAGCTCTTTTTATAGGGAGCACATATAACTGGTTTGGGGCACCCCTCTGATATGCCAGCTTGAATGGGGGGAATGGATGGGGTTGAATGACACATTGGCTTCCTGGGGGATCTCTTTGCTCCCTCGGCCAGTTATGCCGTTCAGACTGAGGGAAGGCATACCAATTCAAACAATACTTTCCTGGAATGTGGCCGCAGCTAATTGGCTCTCGTAAGACTGGGTGCGGTTTCTCCATTGTTATCAATTAGTATGCCTCCAAGAAACATGGGCAACTGAACTCCTTGTGGTGCAGGGGTTCAGCTCCCACAGCATAAATGCGTCAAAAGGGCCGAGAGGTAGGCCCAAAGGAGGTCTGGCCATTCTAGTTTGGCCTGACTTCGATGTGCTCTCTGAGATGATCCCACTGGAACCAGGGACCTTGTGTGTTTAAAATTGTCCAGCAGTAGTGGGATATGTTTGCTGGTATTTAACATCTATAACAGAGTTGGCAGTAAAGATCATCTTGCAGGCCTGAAGGCTATAAGCCAACTCGTTAGGTGGTTGGAGATATCAACCAGCAACCCCCCATAGTGCTGGTAATGAGGGATTCTAATGTTCAGTATGAGCATGTGGAGGCTCTTGATGGCCTTTGGGACAATCAAGATGTATCGTATGGGATCCCAATTTTGGAGACCGCTATACTGCCTAGATCCCACCCGGCTGCTGTTGAAGTAGCTCGGATAATGTTTGAGCTTGGCTTAAGATCATGCAATGGGAGAATGCTACCCAATAAACTGGGGAACTTCTCTTTTGTAAGTCACCAGTCTAGCTCTCATATTGACTACATCCCAATCAGTATGCTAGACTGGCCAGGGATTGAAAGTATGAAGATGATAGTACGTAGTACGTAGTGAGAGTGATCCCTACCCTTTATGCTGTACTGTCTCTGTGGATAAACCTGGGAGTAATAACCAGTGGGGTTTGAGGGTTGGGAGTCCAATTAAGGTTTCAGGTTCGGCTATGAGGGCAATAAAGTGGGCTTCTCTTGATCTCCACTTAGCTAAACCTAGAATTTATGAGTGTATAATTGAGCATACTGAGGGAATCCTTGCCCAGTCCAACCCAAAACCTCCCGATAATCCCCTTGAGATTCTGGGGGTCTTGCATCTCAGGCCCATAACAAATTGTTACTTCCTTTTGAAGATGCTAGACAAACTAGCCGCTACACAATTACAATCTTATGTCGAAGCCAACAACATCTTGCATGGGGGACAATCAGGCTTTAGGCCGGCACATAGCATGGAAATGGCTCTGATTGACTTACAATCCCACATGAAGGGGATCATGGAGAATGGCAAGACGGGCCTGCTGGTCCTTCTGGACTTGTCTGCAGCCTTTGATCTGTTTGACCATCAACACCTTCTCCATGCCCTGGAATCTATCGGTAATTGCTCCAACGGAGCAGTCGAATGGCTTCAATCCTTCCTGCTCCACCATGTTTCTAGAATCCATTGGGGAGATGCTTTCTCACCTCCTCTGCCCATCCTTTGTGGAGTTCCACAAGGTGCCAGTTTGTCGCTGGTGGTATTCAACATCTATACACAGCCCCTCTGCTCTCCATTAGAGAGGCTAGGCATCTTTTTTATCAACTATGCGGACGACCCGCATCTTCTGATGGAACTTAGCGGTGACCACTCCCTGGACTCCTCCAGAATACTCTCACTTGTCAGTCCTATTGAATCTTGGATGTCCGCAAACTGGATGTGCATTAACGGAGGGAAGACAGAGCTACTCATCTTCGGTTCCTCCTAGGCCAGGGGCTCAGTGCGAAATACACTAATTTCACCATCACTAACATCAGCATCCCAGCCCAAAACAAAGTAAAAACACTGGCCATTTCTCTAAAAGCCTCACTCAACTTGGATGAGCACACCAATGTGATTAGTAGGAACAGCAACTACCACCTCCGATTTCTCAGAAACCTAAGACCATTTCTAACAGAAAAGAATGCTGCTACCATCGGTCACACCACCATCTTGTCTAGACTGGACTACTGTAATGCACTGCTTCTTGGAGCTAATAACACCAGTCGAAAAAGATGCCAACAAATTCAAAATGATTCAGTTCGAATAATAAAATACATCCCATGGAAGGAACACAAGTTCAAACATTGGAAAGATCTACATTGGCTGGCCGTTCAGGAGCGCATTCAATTCAAAACCTGCACCATTGTTCACTGCTACCTCTTGCGTCCCTTCCTAGCTCAAATCTGTTAAAGCTGCAGCCACCCTGGAAAAATATATTGGGGGATTACGCTGCTTTTATAATAAAATGGGAAGTGGCACAGTTACCCCTGCTATTAAATTGTATCAGGAGCAGGGGAGGGCAGCAGCTTGTATAGAGATAGAGAGAAATCTATGGTCACTGCTCCTCTGAGGAGCTGAGTCAGCTGGACAATGGCTTCCTAAGGAGCCTTCTTATGCAGTCCAAGGGAGCGCCTATGACAAGTCTAAGGTGGGAGTGTACCCTAAAGCCCATTGGGGGAAGTTATAGCCATGAAGCCACTGATGTACTGGGCAAGGCTCTGGAATACCCTGGAACTCGCTAAATTGTGAAGTAATGCTAATTTTGAGAGGTAGAGCAAGTTTGTGGTCTATGCCTTGGCTGTGATTTATTAAGTGCGGCTTACAGAAGTTGGGTATGGGGCTTTTCTGGACTAGCCCGGAGAGTTTAACCCTGAGGGATAAGTCTGGGTTAATGAGTAAATGCCTTGATGCCATAATTAACCAGATTCAAATTTCATGTGAGGCCTTAAGTACTGGGGCACTGTACATATTGCTGAAACAGGTCTATGGCATTGAACCTTATCTCGATTTGGTAACTCCTAATTATGCCCGGTGCTTATATATCCAACTATGCACTAATACTGGCAAGCTATAAAGCAAGGTCGTCTCAGACTCTGGAGTTGGGCTGTAAGGTCTGTGGTAATCCAGAGGAGTCTATTATGCATTTTGTGCTATTTTTTCCAGGATACTTTACAGCTGAGAAAGTGCTATCTGCTCCCAGTACTACGCTTAAAGGATGTTAGATCGTCTACGGAGGCTGTGACCCTGTGTAAGAACTCCACAGACCTGAATTTGGTCTACTATATTGCTAAATTTGTACACAGAGCATGGTTGCACAGGGCTAAATATTGAACACTGGCCATGCAACAGGGTGGTGAAAATCTTTGTTCCTGTAACTGATGAACTTTATACTACCCCTGGATCATGGCTTTTACTAATTGTAATTTTATCAATTTCAACAATTGTGATTCAATTAATTTGCTTAGGATGCAATGGGACAGGTTAGTGAAAATCTTTGTTCCTGTAATTGATTAATTTTATACTCCCTTGGACCATCGCTTTTACCAATTCTAATTTAATTTATTTGAACAGTTGTGACTCAATGAATTTGTTCATGATGCTATGTATGTGATTGTTTTTATGCTTTTATGTCTTTTTGACAAATAAAGTTATGTTTAACACACATAAAATGAGTGAATGTTTTACCTCATGAATGAATAGCTTGAATAAAGAAAGATTACTCTCGAATATCTCCAAAGTTAGTAAGTCTCAAACCTCAAGGCAAGCCTGTTCTGTTGCTTTACCGAGGTTTTGGAACTCATTGACTTATACTCTGCCCTTACACCCTCATAGTTACTTTCCTGTAAAGGTCTTAAAACGTTTCTGTTTCCTATTAATTCTGTCTTAATTTACAGTTTTATCTCTACTTTATGGTTACTTTTGGGTTCTGTGCTCTGATGCCTTTTGGCTGGGTGTGTGCAGTATAATATACTAAAGTAAATAAAAAATCAAATAAATGAGTATTGATTATTTAGCAATATGAATTCAATTGCATCTAAATTGGGTGTTGATATGAATGTATATATTGTTTATAATTTTTTAGTGACACAGGATTTATCGCTCCTGAAGAAGGGCCCTGATTGGACCCTAAACACAGAGATTTTGAGAGAACCAACAGAACAACATTGCGGTTAATACATACATTGATTTGAATATACATTTACAAGAGCTATGTACTTAACGTCTTTTATGTAACAAGAATAAGGATTGATATGTGCAAGAAATTATGAGATACTTAAATGTGTCTTATTATCAATTACATTTTAGATAAATAAGTTATAAAATTCAAAGATTGAGGAAATCCCTTTTTTTAAGGAGAGCAAAAATGAAACATTCCCTTAACTAATATTGAACACACGTGTTTGAGTGATCCAGTGGGTTTTCCGTACTTGCAATTGCAACACTGCTCCCACATAGTTAGGCACCCAAAGGCACATTATACCTTCAAGATTAATTTAAAAAAAAAAATAACATTTATGAGCAGATATATAGGGCCTCATTACACGGACGGCGGTAGACCAAGGTGCTATTAGCACCTTGGTCCATGCCGGTAAAATACCAGCACCGCCTTGGAGGAAAGGGGAATTACCGCCCTATTCCAAGGTTAGTGGGGCGGTAATTCCCCCTTCCCCCATTGCCCTTCCCCATTCCCATTTTTACCCCATAGGGCATAATGGGAATGGGGAAGGTGCTAATTACAGCACCGCAAATTGCGGTACCGTAATTAGCTCCCTGGTCCCTTTGCGGGTTGGTTTTTAACGCCTGCAAAAAGCAGGCGTTAAGGTCTCCAACCCGCAAAGGGACCTCGTAGTAAGGCGGTAAGGGTTAACGGTCACCGGTACCATTAACGGTCACTGTTAACCCTTACCGCCGTCCGTGTATTATTATACACCTTTATCTCTAAATGAAATCAACAAGAAAGCAAACCTTCTTCCATGTTTACATTCCAATAAAACCTGATAACCTAAATAAAATCAATAGATTTAAAATATTAAAAAAGGAAAGGACAAGACATTGTGGGTCATTACGACCCAGGTGGTAAGTACACCAACTTTACCACCATGGTGTAAACTATGTTTACACCATGGTGGATGGCGGATTTACCGCCCCATTCCAAGGTGAGTGGGGCGGTAAATCCCCATTTCCCAATTACCCTTCCCCATTCCCATTTTTGCCCCATAGGGCGTAATGGGAGTGGGGAAGGAGCTAATTACGGCACCGTAAATTACGGTGCCGTAATTAGCACCAAGGCGGTTTAGCGCCATGGATTTTAATGGCTGCTAAAAGCAGCCGTTAAAATTGAAATCAGGCGTTAAGGGTTAATGACAGCGTTAACCCTTAACGCCTGAGTTGTAATGAGGCCCATTATCCCTTAATTTACACTCTCAGGGCCTCATTACACGGTAGGCGGTAAGGGTTTACCGGTATTTTACCAGTACCGGTAAATCCTTACCGCCTTACTACGAGGTCCATTTGCGGGTTGGGGATTTTAACGCCTGCTTTTTGCAGGCGTTAAAAACCAACCCGCAAAGGGACCCAGGGAGCTAATTACGGTACCGCAATTTGCGGTGCCGTAATTAGCGCCTTCCACATTACAATTATGCCCTATGGGGCAAAAATGGGAATGGGGAAGGGCAATGGTGGAAGGGGGAATTACCGCCCCGTCAACCTTGGAATGGGGCGGTAATTCCCCTTTCCACCAAGGCGGTGCCGGTATTTTACGGGCATGAACCATGGCGCTAATAGCGCCATGGTTCTCCGCCTACTGTGTAATGAGGCCCTTAGACTTCACCCCTTCCTTCTTTTCTTCTAACCCTGGAAAGAGTCCAATACATGTGCATTATCAAGTAGCTATGACCTATTATACCTAAAAGGGTCTGCCTTATCAAAGTTCTTCAATTCTAGGCACTCTTCCAAAAACTGGATCATCTCAAAAATAAGCGGATAAGTTTCACCCTCCAAAATGCAGACACATATGTCTTCTGCCTCCCCCAAATATCCATTTTCAATTAGCCTACCAATGTAGTTAACGCATGGTAGTTAATCCCATACAATACAAAACAAGGTAATATGCTTCAACATTTCAGGCTTTCCCATAGGAGCACAAAATCTACAAGTAAAATCCAGCACCTGGCCATATATCTTCAATATTTGCCACGTAGGCAATATATTAAAGCGAAGTATCATGTACTGTTGTCTATACCATTCGCACGGAAATGGCCTTCGGTACTTAGGCACAGTATTAAAGGCTTTAAATTAATTCTTCAAATGCGACTGGAGCGAGTAACCCCCTTTTAGTTTCAATGTCCGAATCCAGTCATCTTCTTTAAGTAGCCTTTTAACTTTCTCTGAGTTAGTTACAAGGGTGTTCAAACAAGTACCCAGAGACTCGACTATTGCTTGACATGCCCTCCCCCATTGGTGTAATAATGTATTAGTTCCCATGTCCTTATTCAAAGTCAAGATCTGATATGGTATCGGCTTCACCCCCAATATAAACTTTCTGAAAAGTGACAGAGACTTCCACGTGGAGCTTGCATAGATCGAGATCAAGCCAAGCTCATACTTGATCACTGCTATGGGTAGATTTTGGGGCAGCCTCAGAATCTTTCTCCAAAAGGATGCGTCCAAAACCGCCCACATGTTCCATGGCATAAATGTTCATGCCTCTGCTCCATAGGTCAACATCGCCACTACCTTAGTTTTACAAAAGGTTATAATCAGGGACAAGGAGAATTTACAGTATTTCCTGTAAATCAGTCTCCCTTAAGTCGTTAATGAAATAATCTTTGTTCTCAGGTCTTGTTGACGCAGGGTATCCGCTGTGCTTAGATTTATTTGCACTCCCAAGTACATCACCAGTGTGACTTGGGATAATATCTCCTCTCCCAATAGTCATTTAAATGATTGTTTCTGTCTCCCAATGATAGGAGAGCACACCAAAATGTTGGTTTTAGCGGCATTTATCTCTTGCCCATTTCTATTCATATAGGCTTGTAATTCCATGAGAGACCTTTCAAGGCCTATACGCGTCTGGTTGTTGATAACCAGGTCATCTGCATATAAAATATGAGACAAATTATGCCCATTCACCTTCTCAGTGGATGCATTGATGTGATCCCAATTGTCCCTTAGATCTGATAAAAGAAGGTTAAACAACGTTGGAGCTAGAGGACATCCCTGACTAAAGCCTCTGTAGGTAGGTAGTTCTTTTGTCAATAATCTTTGGGAGTTAAGTCTAATTTTCACCTTTGTAGATGTATAAAGTGCTCGTACCGGACCCAACAGTTCAGGCCTCCATTTTTGCCCAAAGCAGATTCTGTCCACCATATCAAACACTTTTTTTAGATCTACAAATGCTAAGTAAATTTTGGTTACACTTTTTAGGGCTTTTGCCTTCAAAATATTTAACAAGAAGAGATTTAATTCCACTCCAACCCCTGGAATAAAGCCAGCTTGACGAGGATCTAATTGTTTTGTCTCCTCTATCCACTTCCGCAGCGGTTTCAGGAGTAGTACTGCAAACAATTTTCCCAATACATCAAGAAGGGCAATACGACGGTGGTTTCAGGAATCAGTCCTATCAAGCCTCTTGAAGATAGGGACAATGATAGCTATCCTCCAGGAGTCAGGAATTACTACCGATCTCATGCCCTGGGTGAAGTCTAAACATAAACAGCAACATTCCTCCCTATGCTCTATAATCATAGAATTTGTCAAGCCATCAGGGCCTGGAGCATTGGATGAATTAGCATTTTTTATTAGGAGCTCTAGATCATGCATGTCCATGGGAAAGAGCCATGGTGTGTTTATATGACTTTCTCCCTTGCTAACCGCATTGAGTCTCTCTCTAAACAACTCCTCATAGAATTTACACCATGCATTTTCGGTTAACACATTAAGCAACCATTGCCAAATCTGCCTTATATCTTTTTTTTGCTAGGGCAGTAAGCATCGCTGCAGTGTCTGTTTGTACTAATTCTGCCTCATACCCCAAATCCAGTTTTTGTACCTTTGTTTTCTCTTTTTCTGCATGTCAGCTCTAATGCTCGCAGCCATTTTTCCTATTCTTCTCAGATCTTTATGCAGCAAATTCTTTTGCCACTCTTACCCTCTCATTGTAAGCAGGATTATACCCTGGGCCATAGTCCCATCTGTTCCTACTGATCTAAATCAAATTAAAGTAACAAAGGAGCACAATTTTTATTCGCCTGTTGTTTCCATTACATGTCAATATTTTCCAACAAGATGGGGATGTCCTGAGCTTTCAACCTTAGGGTGTTCGAGCAGAGGTTACCACTACCCTATATTCCCATCTATTTCCTAGCCTTAATGTCCTCATCCCCACAATATGTTTAGAAGGGCATGATCACTCTCTGTCTTTTGGATCACTTTTATCTCATTTAACTCTCCCAGTATATTCAGAGAGAGAAATATGTAATCGAGGATTGAAGATTGGATTCCATTTGACCAAGTATTCTTAGCTGGAATATCACCTTTGATTTGACCATTTATAATATGGCGGTTTCTGGAAAACATAATCTCCATCCAAATGCATGGGATGTTTAAGTCCCCACCCAGTATAACAAATAACTTTTTGTGTTGCCTATAGAATCTGTTTATTCCCTCTGTTACATCCTTCAAGACGGCCACCTCTTTGATGGCTTGAGGATTCCAATAAAGGTTCATTATTAGCCCCCATTTAGAATCCTTTACCTCATCCACTTTCATTTTCACCTATAAAGTGTGCAAAAAGGGGTTAGGGTTCGTAGCTTCTATGACTTCAATACCAGAGCCATTCTTTATCAGCGTTAGTAATCAGGTCTACCCTTATCTCCCATGTAAGCAGGATTCAAATAGGAGGTGTAATCATCTAAGGATGGGGATTGTCTCAACCAAGTCTCTTGTAGACAGATCATTTCCATTTTTCCCATACAAATGTCCTTGTCCGAGGTTAATTGTCTAAATGCCCTGGTAATCCAATCCCCCATCGACCATGCCTTCTTTAGTTGTTAGTTATTATTCCTGAGACAAGTATTGGTAGTATAGGGGATAGAAATCCTTTGGACCAAGAAGTCTTTGTTTTCTCTCGTTCTTTGAACTTCACATTGTGTCGGGCTATTTGTTTTAAAGAAGACCTTCAACAGACCTCTGTGACAGAAGTTAGATATTTTGGATAGCGGGCTGTGGTCCTCTAATCCAATATCCAATATTAATTTCTCTTCTTTTCTTTCCCCATTCAGGTTCAGTGTTGCTATGTTCGCTAGATATTGGTCTATAGATGAAGGCGTCAAGTTGTAAGGGTTCTGAGCCCTTAAATTCACTCCCTCCGACCAATCTGACAATTCAAAGCCCAATGGGAGCAACATATAGGCAACCTCTAATAATGAGGACTTAACCATCAGAGATCTTACCAAATGTAGGATCACCTTGTCCTGGATTGACTCCTTCGGAAATTCAGCTATTTGAATGTCTTCCATTGTAATAACGTGCAATAGCGGGATGTGATTAAATAAATGTATTACATTCGAGCAATATAGAAGCAGTCCATCGTCCCTTGGGAACAACCAATTCAATTGTATTGCACAAAATCTTTTCTTTCTATCATCTCTTTGAACAAACCTCTTTTTCTCCCATTTCAATGTCTATTTCTGAGGAGCTTTCCTTCATTGCTTAATTCCATCCGCCTTATTTTCAATACTTGAAGTAGTTAATGTATTCATCTTCTCTTGAATGTCCAGCTCTTGATTCCATTTCAAGTTAAGGGCTCTTTTGTCTTCCATAATTAGGAAGATGGGTTCACTCTTTGCCTTCTTTATCTTTGATGCTATTCCATCTCCTTCCTTCTTCACTCTCACCCCATAACCATACTTCAGATGGGGTGACATATCGTTCTCCTTTTGATTTATAAACCCCTTTCCATTAATGTCAGAGGGTCCCCAGATTGTGTTTTCTTCTTCCTCTCTGTCCATGGTGTATACTGAGAGGTCTAATAGAGCTTTGCCCTCCTCCCACATACTATTTTCTATCTGAGATGATGTGGTATCATAGATAGTCATTTCCTGTTGATAATCCTTTCTTAAGACAGGCTTTGACTTCATTGAAGAGGGAGCATTCTCGCCCTGCACATCTACTGGTGATGGCATTGTAATATTTCTTTAAAAATTCTTTGCAGCATTAGATTTTCTTTTTCTTGTAAGAAACCGATATTTTTTTTCATCTCTAACATTTTTATTTGTTTCCCTCTTCTTTTTTCAAACATAGGGTATGTCAGAGCAACCAGAGGCAGAGGCAGACTTTCTTTATCCCCTAGATTTTCTGGGTTTATCAAAGTTGTTATTTCTTGAGCTCTCTTTGTCACCGCTTCCTTTATCATTTCTTTTTCCAACATATTTGACCCTGTCCTAAAAGTCTCTTCATGCCCTACCCTAACATGGCTCATTTCATTGATTTTTTCAAAGGAGTTCAAGTCCTGTACTTTTTCCTTCAATCTCTCATGTTCCTTACCCATCTGTTTTCCCTTCATATTTGTTGGAGCTTGATCTGGATTCATAAATGGTAATCAAGGTCCAGTAGACAGGTGAAAGGTGAGATCCATTTGTTTTCCATATATTGGGCCTCATTACAAGTTTGCCGGTCCAGTAAGTAGGGTACCAGTAAATTTGTCGGTACCATAGTTACTGGACCGGCAAACTACGAGTTCTGCTCGTGGGTCCCTTTTCACCTGCCAAACCGGACCTGGCAGTTCGGACGGCACCCGCGAGCAGAGCATGTCAGATGCAGCGGCGACATTCTGAATGGTGCCAGTGCATCCGACCTCCAATTCCTATTAAGCCCTATGGGGCTCAAGTGGGAATGGGGAGTAAAAGTTTCCGGCCACTAGCAACGGGGAAATACTGGGTCCGCCAGGGTTGTAATGGCCCTGTATTTCCCCATTGCCAAGGTCCTAGAAATTCGCAAGTTTGGCGGCAGCCTGCCGGTTTGACCGGCAAGGCTACCGCCAAACTTGTGTTGAGGCCCATTGTCTTCATCAATGAGGTCAATATCAATTTATTTTCTAGACGTTCAGCCTCCAATGCCTCTTGCATGGTTTGTTTAACTTGGCTCAAGGCCGCCCCCTCATGGTCTACTCTTGCCTTCATTCTTGGAGCTAATAACACCAGTCGAAAAAGATGCCAACAAATTCAAAATGATTCAGTTCGAATAATAAAATACATCCCATGGAAGGAACACAAGTTCAAACATTGGAAAGATCTACATTGGCTGGCCGTTCAGGAGCGCATTCAATTCAAAACCTGCACCATTGTTCACTGCTACCTCTTGCGTCCCTTCCTAGCTCAAATCTGTTAAAGCTGCAGCCACCCTGGAAAAATATATTGGGGGATTACGCTGCTTTTATAATAAAATGGGAAGTGGCACAGTTACCCCTGCTATTAAATTGTATCAGGAGCAGGGGAGGGCAGCAGCTTGTATAGAGATAGAGAGAAATCTATGGTCACTGCTCCTCTGAGGAGCTGAGTCAGCTGGACAATGGCTTCCTAAGGAGCCTTCTTATGCAGTCCAAGGGAGCGCCTATGACAAGTCTAAGGTGGGAGTGTACCCTAAAGCCCATTGGGGGAAGTTATAGCCATGAAGCCACTGATGTACTGGGCAAGGCTCTGGAATACCCTGGAACTCGCTAAATTGTGAAGTAATGCTAATTTTGAGAGGTAGAGCAAGTTTGTGGTCTATGCCTTGGCTGTGATTTATTAAGTGCGGCTTACAGAAGTTGGGTATGGGGCTTTTCTGGACTAGCCCGGAGAGTTTAACCCTGAGGGATAAGTCTGGGTTAAGGAGTAAATGCCTTGATGCCATAATTTACCAGATTCAAATTTCATGTGAGGCCTTAAGTACTGGGGCACTGTACATATTGCTGAAACAGGTCTATGACATGGAACCTTATCTCGATTTGGTAACTCCTAATTATGCCCGGTGCTTATATATCCAACTATGCACTAATACTGGCAAGCTATAAAGCAAGGTCGTCTCAGACTCTGGAGTTGGGCTGTAAGGTCTGTGGTAATCCAGAGGAGTCTATTATGCATTTTGTACTATTTTTTCCAGGATACTTTACAGCTGAGAAAGTGCTATCTGCTCCCAGTACTACGCTTAAAGGATGTTAGATCGTCTACGGAGGCTGTGACCCTGTGTAAGAACTCCACAGACCTGAATTTGGTCTACTATATTGCTAAATTTGTACACAGAGCATGGTTGCACAGGGCTAAATATTGAACACTGGCCATGCAACAGGGTGGTGAAAATCTTTGTTCCTGTAACTGATGAACTTTATACTACCCCTGGATCATGGCTTTTACTAATTGTAATTTTATCAATTTCAACAATTGTGATTCAATTAATTTGCTTAGGATGCAATGGGACAGGTTAGTGAAAATCTTTGTTCCTGTAATTGATTAATTTTATACTCCCTTGGACCATCGCTTTTACCAATTCTAATTTAATTTATTTGAACAGTTGTGACTCAATGAATTTGTTCATGATGCTATGTATGTGATTGTTTTTATGCTTTTATGTCTTTTTGACAAATAAAGTTATGTTTAACACACATAAGATGAGTGAATGTTTTACCTCATGAATGAATAGCTTGAATAAAGAAAGATTACTCTCGAATATCTCCAAAGTTAGTAAGTCTCAAACCTCAAGGCAAGCCTGTTCTGTTGCTTTACCGAGGTTTTGGAACTCATTGACTTATACTCTGCCCTTACACCCTCATAGTTACTTTCCTGTAAAGGTCTTAAAACGTTTCTGTTTCCTATTAATTCTGTCTTAATTTACAGTTTTATCTCTACTTTATGGTTACTTTTGGGTTCTGTGCTCTGATGCCTTTTGGCTGGGTGTGTGCAGTATAATATACTAAAGTAAATAAAAAATCAAATAAATGAGTATTGATTATTTAGCAATATGAATTCAATTGCATCTAAATTGGGTGTTGATATGAATGTATATATTGTTTATAATTTTTTAGTGACACAGGATTTATCGCTCCTGAAGAAGGGCCCTGATTGGACCCTAAACACAGAGATTTTGAGAGAACCAACAGAACAACATTGCGGTTAATACATACATTGATTTGAATATACATTTACAAGAGCTATGTACTTAACGTCTTTTATGTAACAAGAATAAGGATTGATATGTGCAAGAAATTATGAGATACTTAAATGTGTCTTATTATCAATTACATTTTAGATAAATAAGTTATAAAATTCAAAGATTGAGGAAATCCCTTTTTTTAAGGAGAGCAAAAATGAAACATTCCCTTAACTAATATTGAACACACGTGTTTGAGTGATCCAGTGGGTTTTCCGTACTTGCAATTGCAACACTGCTCCCACATAGTTAGGCACCCAAAGGCACATTATACCTTCAAGATTAATTTTAAAAAAAAAATAACATTTATGAGCAGATATATAGGGCCTCATTACACGGACGGCGGTAGACCAAGGTGCTATTAGCACCTTGGTCCATGCCGGTAAAATACCAGCACCGCCTTGGAGGAAAGGGGAATTACCGCCCTATTCCAAGGTTAGTGGGGCGGTAATTCCCCCTTCCCCCATTGCCCTTCCCCATTCCCATTTTTACCCCATAGGGCATAATGGGAATGGGGAAGGTGCTAATTACAGCACCGCAAATTGCGGTACCGTAATTAGCTCCCTGGTCCCTTTGCGGGTTGGTTTTTAACGCCTGCAAAAAGCAGGCGTTAAGGTCTCCAACCCGCAAAGGGACCTCGTAGTAAGGCGGTAAGGGTTAACGGTCACCGGTACCATTAACGGTCACCGTTAACCCTTACCGCCGTCCGTGTATTATTATACACCTTTATCTCTAAATGAAATCAACAAGAAAGCAAACCTTCTTCCATGTTTACATTCCAATAAAACCTGATAACCTAAATAAAATCAATAGATTTAAAATATTAAAAAAGGAAAGGACAAGACATTGTGGGTCATTACGACCCAGGTGGTAAGTACACCAACTTTACCACCATGGTGTAAACTATGTTTACACCATGGTGGATGGCGGATTTACCGCCCCATTCCAAGGTGAGTGGGGCGGTAAATCCCCATTTCCCAATTACCCTTCCCCATTCCCATTTTTGCCCCATAGGGCGTAATGGGAGTGGGGAAGGCGCTAATTACGGCACGGTAAATTACGGTGCCATAATTAGCACCAAGGCGGTTTAGCGCCATGGATTTTAATGGCTGCTAAAAGCAGCCGTTAAAATTGAAATCAGGCGTTAAGGGTTAATGACAGCGTTAACCCTTAACGCCTGAGTTGTAATGAGGCCCATTATCCCTTAATTTACACTCTCAGGGCCTCATTACACGGTAGGCGGTAAGGGTTTACCGGTATTTTACCAGTACCGGTAAATCCTTACCGCCTTACTACGAGGTCCATTTGCGGGTTGGGGATTTTAACGCCTGCTTTTTGCAGGCGTTAAAAACCAACCCGCAAAGGGACCCAGGGAGCTAATTACGGTACCGCAATTTGCGGTGCCGTAATTAGCGCCTTCCACATTCCAATTATGCCCTATGGGGCAAAAATGGGAATGGGGAAGGGCAATGGTGGAAGGGGGAATTACTGCCCCGTCAACCTTGGAATGGGGCGGTAATTCCCCTTTCCACCAAGGCGGTGCCGGTATTTTACCGGCATGAACCATGGCGCTAATAGCGCCATGGTTCTCCGCCTACTGTGTAATGAGGCCCTTAGACTTCACCCCTTCCTTCTTTTCTTCTAACCCTGGAAAGAGTCCAATACATGTGCATTATCAAGTAGCTATGACCTATTATACCTAAAAGGGTCTGCCTTATCAAAGTTCTTCAATTCTAGGCACTCTTCCAAAAACTGGATCATCTCAAAAATAAGCGGATAAGTTTCACCCTCCAAAATGCAGACACATATGTCTTCTGCCTCCCCCAAATATCCATTTTCAATTAGCCTACCAATGTAGTTAACGCATGGTAGTTAATCCCATACAATACAAAACAAGGTAATATGCTTCAACATTTCAGGCTTTCCCATAGGAGCACAAAATCTACAAGTAAAATCCAGCACCTGGCCATATATCTTCAATATTTGCCACGTAGGCAATATATTAAAGCGAAGTATCATGTACTGTTGTCTATACCATTCGCACGGAAATGGCCTTCGGTACTTAGGCACAGTATTAAAGGCTTTAAATTAATTCTTCAAATGCGACTGGAGCGAGTAACCCCCTTTTAGTTTCAATGTCCGAATCCAGTCATCTTCTTTAAGTAGCCTTTTAACTTTCTCTGAGTTAGTTACAAGGGTGTTCAAACAAGTACCCAGAGACTCGACTATTGCTTGACATGCCCTCCCCCATTGGTGTAATAATGTATTAGTTCCCATGTCCTTATTCAAAGTCAAGATCTGATATGGTATCGGCTTCACCCCCAATATAAACTTTCTGAAAAGTGACAGAGACTTCCACGTGGAGCTTGCATAGATCGAGATCAAGCCAAGCTCATACTTGATCACTGCTATGGGTAGATTTTGGGGCAGCCTCAGAATCTTTCTCCAAAAGGATGCGTCCAAAACCGCCCACATGTTCCATGGCATAAATGTTCATGCCTCTGCTCCATAGGTCAACATCGCCACTACCTTAGTTTTACAAAAGGTTATAATCAGGGACAAGGAGAATTTACAGTATTTCCTGTAAATCAGTCTCCCTTAAGTCGTTAATGAAATAATCTTTGTTCTCAGGTCTTGTTGACGCAGGGTATCCGCTGTGCTTAGATTTATTTGCACTCCCAAGTACATCACCAGTGTGACTTGGGATAATATCTCCTCTCCCAATAGTCATTTAAATGATTGTTTCTGTCTCCCAATGATAGGAGAGCACACCAAAATGTTGGTTTTAGCGGCATTTATCTCTTGCCCATTTCTATTCATATAGGCTTGTAATTCCATGAGAGACCTTTCAAGGCCTATACGCGTCTGGTTGATGATAACCAGGTCATCTGCATATAAAATATGAGACAATTTATGCCCATTCACCTTCTCAGTGGATGCATTGATGTGATCCCAATTGTCCCTTAGATCTGATAAAAGAAGGTTAAACAACGTTGGAGCTAGAGGACATCCCTGACTAAAGCCTCTGTAGGTAGGTAGTTCTTTTGTCAATAATCTTTGGGAGTTAAGTCTAATTTTCACCTTTGTAGATGTATAAAGTGCTTGTACCGGACCCAACAGTTCAGGCCTCCATTTTTGCCCAAAGCAGATTCTGTCCACCATATCAAACACTTTTTTTAGATCTACAAATGCTAAGTAAATTTTGGTTACACTTTTTAGGGCTTTTGCCTTCAAAATATTTAACAAGAAGAGATTTAATTCCACTCCAACCCCTGGAATAAAGCCAGCTTGACGAGGATCTAATTGTTTTGTCTCCTCTATCCACTTCCGCAGCGGTTTCAGGAGTAGTACTGCAAACAATTTTCCCAATACATCAAGAAGGGCAATACGACGGTGGTTTCAGGAATCAGTCCTATCAAGCCTCTTGAAGATAGGGACAATGATAGCTATCCTCCAGGAGTCAGGAATTACTACCGATCTCATGCCCTGGGTGAAGTCTAAACATAAACAGCAACATTCCTCCCTATGCTCTATAATCATAGAATTTGTCAAGCCATCAGGGCCTGGAGCATTGGATGAATTAGCATTTTTTATTAGGAGCTCTAGATCATGCATGTCCATGGGAAAGAGCCATGGTGTGTTTATATGACTTTCTCCCTTGCTAACCGCATTGAGTCTCTCTCTAAACAACTCCTCATAGAATTTACACCATGCATTTTCGGTTAACACATTAAGCAACCATTGCCAAATCTGCCTTATATCTTTTTTTTGCTAGGGCAGTAAGCATCGCTGCAGTGTCTGTTTGTACTAATTCTGCCTCATACCCCAAATCCAGTTTTTGTACCTTTGTTTTCTCTTTTTCTGCATGTCAGCTCTAATGCTCGCAGCCATTTTTCCTATTCTTCTCAGATCTTTATGCAGCAAATTCTTTTGCCACTCTTACCCTCTCATTGTAAGCAGGATTATACCCTGGGCCATAGTCCCATCTGTTCCTACTGATCTAAATCAAATTAAAGTAACAAAGGAGCACAATTTTTATTCGCCTGTTGTTTCCATTACATGTCAATATTTTCCAACAAGATGGGGATGTCCTGAGCTTTCAACCTTAGGGTGTTCGAGCAGAGGTTACCACTACCCTATATTCCCATCTATTTCCTAGCCTTAATGTCCTCATCCCCACAATATGTTTAGAAGGGCATGATCACTCTCTGTCTTTTGGATCACTTTTATCTCATTTAACTCTCCCAGTATATTCAGAGAGAGAAATATGTAATCGAGGATTGAAGATTGGATTCCATTTGACCAAGTATTCTTAGCTGGAATATCACCTTTGATTTGACCATTTATAATATGGCGGTTTCTGGAAAACATAATCTCCATCCAAATGCATGGGATGTTTAAGTCCCCACCCAGTATAACAAATAACTTTTTGTGTTGCCTATAGAATCTGTTTATTCCCTCTGTTACATCCTTCAAGACGGCCACCTCTTTGATGGCTTGAGGATTCCAATAAAGGTTCATTATTAGCCCCCATTTAGAATCCTTTACCTCATCCACTTTCATTTTCACCTATAAAGTGTGCAAAAAGGGGTTAGGGTTCGTAGCTTCTATGACTTCAATACCAGAGCCATTCTTTATCAGCGTTAGTAATCAGGTCTACCCTTATCTCCCATGTAAGCAGGATTCAAATAGGAGGTGTAATCATCTAAGGATGGGGATTGTCTCAACCAAGTCTCTTGTAGACAGATCATTTCCATTTTTCCCATACAAATGTCCTTGTCCGAGGTTAATTGTCTAAATGCCCTGGTAATCCAATCCCCCATCGACCATGCCTTCTTTAGTTGTTAGTTATTATTCCCGGTATGTGGTAAGGAGGTAACCATGCCGCAAATTGAGGCATGGTTACCTCCAACCTCCTAATGAGGCCCTATGTATTGTAAAATAAATTGTTTATTTAAATACAAGTAGGACTAGATAAATCTTGGGGGAAATAAGTACTATCACTTTATATATCACCACATTTATAAAATAAACACAACACTATGCTTGAAGGTGCACAGACCAAAGCATGTAACTGAATTTGCAACACCTAACAGGAGTTATAGGGAAGTCAAAACCAGTAGTTACTTTTAGATTACTTTCAGCAATATCAGGGTATTAGACCCTATCAGTTGTACCGTGACGCACCGCAAGAAATCACATAGTAATATCAACTGGACGATAAACTTTTCTTATCTAGTGAAACACAGATTCTAGGAACAGTATACACCTATAGCTCTGATTCAAGATAACAGTAATTCTATGGGAGCTGGACCTTGAGGTGTAATATTCAATTACAGTTGCTTTTCAGTTCACAGACTAAGGGAAGCAATAATGTTAGGATAACAGAGTTATACCCAATGTAAGTAAAACCTATACATTTTTTACAGGAGCTATAAGCAACTTAAAGGCAGGTATGAACTTAAGACTATGTTTATGTCTGTCTAAAAGAGACCTGGGAAAGAAAAACCCAATGTTACACTTTATGAATGACTCATAGCTATTCTAGGTAGGTAAAGTCTAATGCAGACGTATTCTGGACAGGCTAACAGCAAGTCAGGGGAATCAAGATCTAGTTGGGAGACACTCATCCATTTATCCTAACAGGAATAGTGAAGTGAAACCAACAGCATTACTTTTGGTGAAGATGCACAACCAATTCACAGGTGAGTAAAATAACATTATATCTACTTTTCAGAATCACAGAACATTTCAAAGGTAAGTAAAACAATCCTATATATACGTGTCAGAATAGTAGAGCATTTCTAAGGTAAGTAATCACTTTTGTAACTGTTCACTCTCAGAGTTACAGTTGCCAACCAACTCTTTTACAAGTAAATAACTTTTAAACATGTATTCTCTGTTCTAGGCAAATGGCCCAATCCTTTAAAAGTCTTTCCCTTATTCTTGGAGCATGATTGTTCTCAGTGGCAGAAGGGGGGTCACTAGGGTCTAGTGTCCAACAGGCAGTTTCAGGTTAGGTTCTTAAGTAGCAAAAGTCAGAGTTTCTAAGGAAGACTGTTCAAACAGGTGAGTATTTTACTTTAGAGTTAGTTGAGGGTCACGAGACATCACAGAAGACACTCTAAGAGGATTCCGCAGGGGCCTGGGTGTCATAGTCATAGTCATTGGGCCAAGAACACAGACGGGCCCCGGATGGACACAGTCCTGGCGCCTTTGGCGCCAGGCTCATAAATAACAGTCAACAAGAACATTTATTTCGGGACTAAAAAGCTTTTATTGTGAACATAGCACCTCATTTCGGGTGCAAGGTGCATTTAACATGGGAACTTCCATCACTAAAGCAGCCCCACGTGTACTCTTGGGTGGGGCTGCTATTATTGTGTTGCCTTGCACGTGCTGACTCACTAGGAGTGTCAGGGTGTGGCAGGCAAGCTATATAAGCTGCTCTAATCCACGAGGCAGACGCTTCACATTATTTTGCACTTCCATGCAGCGTAACGCTCACCGCCGCTTGGGATTAAACTTACCTTGTAAATCCTGCTTCCTGCCTTTATACTTACCACCTGGGGAATCTGCTCTCACCTGTGCGCGTCTTCTTCAAATCATCCGGAATGCGGAAATCTTCATCTTGGCACAGCAGCTCACCTTCAAACCTTCCGGAATGCTGAACTCTTCATCTTGGCACCGCAGCTGATCTTCAAATCTTCAGGGACTTTGAAATCTTCCTCTTGGCACCGCAACACTACTCGCTTCGTTCGCGAAAGGCAAGGTTAGACATTATAAAGACATTGGGGGTAATTCATAGAATTTAGCGCAGAAGTGGCGCACGCGGCTGGCGCACAGTGTGCGCGTGCGAATCTCTGCGCCACCCGCGTGCGCTAAAATCCATTTCCGCGCGCAGCGTATTCATGGATTTCAGCTACCAGAACCAGCCGTGGTGCACAGTGGCGCAGCGACCCTGCAGCAGCGCCAGTTATGCCCCCTACAACGCCCCTCGTGGAGGGAAAAGCCATCAAAATCCCCAATCCAGCGCAAAGGGCTGCGCTAACCCTATACCAGCACGGCAAGCAGGGTACGTGTATTACTGGGGTTCGCGGGAAGTTTCACACGCGATTGGCCCTGTGCGAGCGGGGTATGTGCATTTCAGGGGTGCGCGGGAAGTTTCACACGCGATTTCAGCAGGGTACGTGTATTACAGGGGTGCGCGGGAAGTTTCACACGCGATTTCAGCAGGGTACGTGTATTTCAGGGGTGCGCGTGAAATGTTACACGCGATTTCAGCAGGGTACATGTATTTCAGGGGTGTGCGGGAAGTTTCACACGCGATTTCAGCAGGGTACGTGTATTTCAGGCGTGCGTGTGAAGTGTTACACGCGATTGGCCTGGGTATGTGTATTTCAGGGGTGCGCGTGAAGTGTTACATGCGATTTCAGCAGGGTACGTGTATTTCAGGGGTGCGCAGGAAGTTTAACACGCGATTGGCCTGGGTACGTGTATTTCAGGGATGCGCGTGAAGTGTTACACGCGATTTCAGCAGGGTACGTGTATTTCAGGGGTGCGCGGGAAGTTTCACACGCGATAGGCCCTGTGTGAGTGGTGCACGTGTATAACTGGGGTTCGTGGGAAGTTTCACACGCGATAGGCCCTGTGCGAGTGGGGTACGTGTATTACTGGGGTTCGCGGGAAGTTTCACACGCGATAGGCCCTGTGCGAGTGGGGTACGTGCATTACTGGGGTTTGCGGGAAGTTTCACACGCAATTTTGCTGTCAGAGCGGGGTACGTGAATTTCGGGGGTGCGTGGGGAGTCGTACACGTGAATTGGCAGTGTGGGTCCTCCCAGGTGTTCCCTCTACACCCTCCAAGGCCCCTGCAGGCAGACCACACTACAGGGGACTACCCCGCACCCCTGGTCATGTCCCGCAGGCAGCCCATCCACCATGGGCATGCACCCCAGCCAAGCCACCTGTCTGCTTGCACCACTGATCACCAACTAAAGTCCCCTTGCACCCCCACCCCCCAGCAGTGCAGGGCACCTGCCAGCAGGCCCCCACTCATGTCCCCTTGCACCCCCACCCCCCAGCAGTGCGGGGCACCTGCCAGCAGGCCCCCACTTATGTCCCACTCATGTCCCCTTGCACCCCCACCCCCCAGCAGTGCGGGGCACCTGCCAGGAGGCCCCCACTCATGTCCCACTCATGTCCCCTTGCACCCCCACCCCTCCAGCAGTGCGGGGCACCTGCCAGCAGGCCCCCACTCATGTCCCACTCATGTCCCCTTGCACCCCCACCCCCCAGCAGTGCGGGGCACCTGCCAGCAGGCCCCCACTCATGTCCCACTCATGTCCCCTTTCACCCCCACCCCCCAGCAGTGCGGGGCACCTGCCAGCAGGCCCCCACTCATGTCCCACTCATGTCCCCTTGCACCCCCACCCCCCAGCAGTGCGGGGCACCTGCCAGCAGGCCCCCACTCATGTCCCACTCATGTCCCCTTGCACCCCCACCCCCAAGCAGTGCGGGGCACCTGCCAGCAGGCCCCCACTCATGTCCCACTCATGTCCCCTTGCACCCCCACCCCCAAGCAGTGCGGGGCACCTGCCAGCAGGCCCCCACTCATGTCCCACTCATGTCCCCTTGCACCCCCACCCCCCAGCAGTGAGGGGCACCTTCCAGCAGGCCCCCACTCATGTCCCACTCATGTCCCCTTGCACCCCCACGCCCCAGCAGTGCAGGGCACCTGCCAGCAGGCCCCCACTCATGTCCCACTCATGTCCCCTTGCACCCCCACCCCCAGCAGTGCGGGGCACCTGCCAGCAGGCCCCCACTCATGTCCCACTCATGTCCCCTTGCACCCCCACCCCCCAGCAGTGCGGGGCACCTGCCAGCAGGCCCCCACTCATGTCCCACTCATGTCCCCTTGCACCCCCACCCCCCAGCAGTGCGGGGCACCTGCCAGCAGGCCCCCACTCATGTCCCACTCATGTCCCCTTGCACCCCCACCCCCAAGCAGTGCGGGGCACCTGCCAGCAGGCCCCCACTCATGTCCCACTCATGTCCCCTTGCACCCCCACCCCCCAGCAGTGAGGGGCACCTGCCAGAAGGCCCCCACTCATGCCCACTCATGTCCCCTTTCACCCCCACCCCCCAGCAGTGCGGGGCACCTGCCAGCAGGCCCCCACTCATGTCCCACTCATGTCCCCTTGCACCCCCACCCCCCAGCAGTGCGGGGCACCTGCCAGCAGGCCCCCACTCATGTCCCACTCATGTCCCCTTGCACCCCCACCCCCAAGCAGTGCGGGGCACCTGCCAGCAGGCCCCCACTCATGTCCCACTCATGTCCCCTTGCACCCCCACCCCCCAGCAGTGAGGGGCACCTGCCAGCAGGCCCCCACTCATGTCCCACTCATGTCCCCTTGCACCCCCACGCTCCAGCAGTGCAGGGCACCTGCCAGCAGGCCCCCACTCATGTCCCACTCATGTCCCCTTGCACCCCCACCCCCAGCAGTGCAGGGCACCTGCCAGCAGGCCCCCACTCATGTCCCACTCATGTCCCCTTGCACCCCCACCCCCCAGCAGTGCGGGGCACCTGCCAGCAGGCCCCCACTCATGTCCCACTCATGTCCCCTTGCACCCCCACCCCCAAGCAGTGCGGGGCACCTGCCAGCAGGCCCCCACTCATGTCCCACTCATGTCCCCTTGCACCCCCACCCCCAAGCAGTGCGGGGCACCTGCCAGCAGGCCCCCACTCATGTCCCACTCATGTCCCCTTGCACCCCCACCCCCCAGCAGTGAGGGGCACCTGCCAGAAGGCCCCCACTCATGTCCCACTCATGTCCCCTTGCACCCCCACGCCCCAGCAGTGCAGGGCACCTGCCAGCAGGCCCCCACTCATGTCCCACTCATGTCCCCTTGTACCCCCACCCCCAGCAGTGCAGGGCACCTGCCAGCAGGCCCCCACTCATGTCCCACTCATGTCCCCTTGCACCCCCACCCCCCAGCAGTGTGGGGCACCTGCCAGCAGGCCCCCACTCATGTCCTCCACAACATGTCATCACGATCCATAATCATGGGCCTAATGGCCACCCAAATCCCACCCCACGCCACCCCAGTCGAAACACACAACCAAGTATTACATACACCCCACATTGAAATTCCCCATCACATGAAACATCCCAAATGGCAAGTATGCACATCAATACATGTCCATCACACACACACAATGGGTGCAAGTGAATGAGAAAACATGCATCGTGACATGCAGGAAACCAAGGAAAGCATACCACACAATGAAGTATCAAATAAAAATGTATTAGACACAAAAGCAAGGGAATGAAATGAAATCACACAATAATGTAAATAATAAATAAAAAGCTGCATGTCCAAAATATGAAAAAGAAGATGTGTAAAACCAGAATAAAAATCAATCCAAAAGCAAATAGGTCCAAAGAGTCTGTCCGTCAAATCAAATCCAAAGTGAAAAAAAAGAAAAATCCATTGATCCATGGTTAAAAAAAATGGCAAATGAAGTGAAATCCATTGTGGAACTATATACAAAGTACAAATCCAGGGTCCATGAGCCCAACCATTGAAAGGAAACCTACAAAAACCCTACATAATGAACAACTATATACAAAAAGGTGGGGCATTGTCCAAGCGCCCCAAATGAAAAGAAAAACAAAAGGAAACCTAACACTATATAACTATTTACAATGGCAGCGGGCTAGTCCAACGGCTCACTTTCTGATTTCCCGGGCCAGGGCATCATCGAACTCCTGCTCGATGTCCCGGAGGCGTTCCTCTTCCATGGCCCGAGGGTTCACAGGGACGATGACATCTGGACCTCCAGGTCCCTGCGAATGGCCTCGAGGCACTCGGCCCGCCTCAGGGCCCTATGCATGGAGTTCTCCGCCCTGACCATCGTGAGCCGTGCCTCTTCCGCCCGCTGCCGCTCTGCATCTATAGCATGGCCCAACCGCTGCCACACGCAAGACACTTCCCATCCTGGGTCCTCCTGCCCTCTGGCCGATGCCTGCCCCTCCGATGTTGAAGGCCCTGAGCCATCATGGCTCCCACCTTGTTGCTGCTGGTGCTGTGCCTCTGCCTGTGCCCTGGCTCCCGCTGCCTGCACATCCTCCTCCGGCTGGGGTGCAGTTGTTGATGTTGATGGCACAGAGGACGAATGGCGCATAGGGGGTTCATTTGAGGAGGGGGTCGGAACAAGGTCCAGAAAACGGAGGAATCCGGCCCTGGTGAGCTGTCCCAGTGGGTCAACGCGGTCAACGAGCCATGCGAGAAGACATGCAGTCTCCTCATGAAAAGACTGCAGGTCAGCTCGCATGGCCCACCCAGGACAGGCTCAACCCGGTGCCGGATAGCCACATCCGCAGGGAGAGGAAGGCCAGTTGGTGTAAGCCGATCCCCTCCCTGAGAATGGATCTGGACGTAGGCATCCCTGCTGGTGCGGGATGATGCAGTGACAGGATCGGGGACAGGATTACACACAGGCACCTCCACGGCGGCCTGTGCTGCCTCCTGTCCCTGCCCCTGCACTGCACCACTAGCACCAGTGGAATCCCCACCTCCAGACCCCGTCTCTGTCCCTTGCATGGCCTCCTCCTCCACCAAACCCCCCACCAACCTGGATGACTCCATGCCATCTTCCTCTGTCGGGCCCTGTGGGGTCTCAGCTGCCCCTTCAGCTGCCGAGGAGTCCAACTCTGACCTGCGCCTCTTGGACCTACCCTCGGCAGTTGCGGCCTGGGATGCGGCACTGGACTCCTCACTCCCCGACGAGATCACAACCTGGGAGGGGAGCCGGGCCTTGAGTCTCCGGCTGGCGGTGCAATCCCTGCCGCTGGGCTCCACAGCACCCTCTCCGCCCTCTTCATCAGTTGATGCTGCAGACAGGGAGAGATATGAGACAGGCATCATGGCACTGTACAATGGACTGATAGACACATGACAGTTCCACATGAGTGGCAGTGTCAAACTTCAGACATGGCATCACAATCCCCAACACACATGTCATTTGAAATCACACACATGAGCTATTCCACAGCCATATCACAACGGCCAGCACCATCCATACACATACAACAGCATGAGCAGCTAAAGATGAGCCAGACATCACATGAAACACAGGGAGTGCACTAGGCATGCACACACGCCACCACACTTACATGCATGTGTACACCTCCACCAACTGTCACAGTGATGAGATCGGCATCCATGTCACATCTGGCAATCAGCCTTCTACATATCAGTGCCACATGCATCCATGTTGCATCACTCTTGCACCCTTGTCAAAAACACACACATGCACATGTACACGGTGCAGATACATGCAGCTGGAACCAACATCCATGTGTGACACCACTACCATGCCAACTTACATACACAGTCATTCAAACATGTGTGCTCACACATATGAATTTGGCCTGCATGATTACCCACTCATACACCATCCATGTGTCTCACACATGAGAGGACTCACATGTGTTAGCCTCACGGACCTATACATACACATCCATACATGGCCCTACAAAACACTACTGGCACACCACCACACGCACAGCTTCCAATCAGTATGCATGTACACTTACCGCTCGACTCCAGGCGGGTCTGCCTCTCAAGGACCTGGACGTGGAGCGCTGGGCATATGCGTTCCAGGACCCTCATCTGGTGTTCCGACAGGTGGCCCCCGCGCCCCTTAGCATCCGCTGCCTTCAAGAGGCGCCGGGCCTTGTTGAGGGTCCTGGACCTGAAGTCCTCCCAGCGCTTCTTGACATGTTGGAATTTGCAGACTGCCACCCCCTCCACGTTGATGGCAGTCACGATGTCCGTCCACATCCTGGTCCATCCTTCCTTGTCGGCGCATGAACTTCCGAAGAGGGCATCATACTGCCCCAGGACTTGCTCCACCAGGACACCAACGTCGGTGGCAGTGAAGCTGGTGGCCCTCTGCCTCTCTGGCTGGGGTTGCCAGTGGTCTCAGATGGTGGTGTGCCCGACATGGCAACACCAGAGGCAGGTGTGGGTGGGCAACTGGGTCCTGGGGCTGGGCTGTGGAGCGATGGTATCCCAGTCGGGAGTCTTCAGTTCCAGCAGGGGTAGTCACAGCAACTGCACCCCTGGCTGATGTGCAGGCAGCAAATAGCAGGGCACGTGGGCAGCAGGCAGGCAGACAGTAGCAGATGGCAGGTGGGAGCGTGCTGGGGGCTCTGAGGGGCAGGAAAATGGCCTTCAGGGCAGGAGCGTGGTCTTCTGTGTGTTTTCACGTGGCCAGCTTGATACGGAGTGATTTGGCACGTGAAAATCTTGTACGTCAAAGACCCTTAGCGCGTGAGCACGTCAGCGATTTCATTGGACCAAAGGCCCTTCGCGTGTAAGCGCTTCTGTGACCTGAGGCGCGGGGTCGTGCGTGGGCATTTCCCCCGTGACTTGGGCATAGTGGATTAGCGTGTGCGCAAAAAAAATGCACGTCCCCGTGTGAATGCGTGTAATCCGAGGAAAGGGCCTACGCGCGTAAGTGACGTGACACGCGCAGGCGTTTCCCTCAGCATGGGTTAAAGGTGAGCGGGGCCAGCAGTTCGCTGTACGTGCCTTTCGTGGAGACAGACGTGTGTTGCTGCTTCCTATTGTTTCGCGCGCCATCACAACTTCACAGCTATCAAGGACGTATCTCTTCTTTTGGCGGGGGTATTGGCTACGCATATTTTTCTGCATCGCGCTAGTCAGACGGTGAGTCGCGCACACTATTTTTCCCACTGCGGGTGCCCCTGTGTATTGCACCGTTTTTGATGTCATAGTAGCCTGCGTGTCCCACACGTACGCGATTTTCGTGTTACTGGGTGCCACCGCTTACTGCAGATGGTTGATTCCACGCACGTAGGCTGCAGGGTTGCGTGCACAGTTTTCCAGCAGTTTTGGGGTGCCTGAGCATTGCGTGACCCATCACTAAATCACCGGGGTCACATACAGCCTTGCAGGTGCAGGCGGGCTTTTAACATCTTGCTTCCCACCCCCTTCACCCCAATTGCCCAGGTCAATTGTGGTGTACACCTCCCATTGGCACTACTCCATCTGTGTCGGCACTACTACATCTGTGCCATGGTTGGGAGGCCACCAAAGGTGAGGGGCACCTTAGCTGGGCGTACTCCCCGTGGCGGGCGTGGTCAGGGACGTGGCCGGGGTGACCAGGGAGTAGGGGGACTCCAGGGTGTCCAGGGAAGCCGCAGAGGGGGAAGAGGCAGGGGTGCGCCACTTGAGCACGATGTCGTGCCATGTGTCGGTGCAGTCATGCCACCACCCCCTGTGGTTCTGGGAGATGCAGCTTCTGCATCTGGCACTGGCACCCGTGTGACCCGGCAGTCCGTTCCATCGACTGCCACAGGCCCAAGGGTACTGGTAGCTGCAGGTGCAGCTGTGGACACTGCCACCCAGGCTCAGGGTCTGCCAGCGCAGCCTGCGTTGGCACTGGAGGAGCCCTTGGAAGATTTCCAACAGGCCAGGAGGGAAACCGTAGGGGCACGCAGGGCTGCCCTGACCAAGACACGTGTCCCTGGGGCAGTTATGTCATCTGCTGCCCCAAACAGCCGGGTGTTGGCAAGTGCAGGGGCAGATGCACCCAACAACACCCAGGTTGTGAGTCTGACAATCAGGACAGTTGCGGTCAATGACCCTGCCACAGCGGATGTTGCTGCGCAGGGACCATTAGAGGGCACCCAGCTGCCACTGACAGAAGTCAGGCCTTTGGTCGTCCCTCCACCTGCCACTCCCTTGGCTCAATCCACCGAACCCACTGGCCATACTGGTCAGGGCAGCATTAGCCTGCCAGGGTCTGAGCCACATTCCAAGAGGAGGAAGGAAGGATCTCACACACAGCCACGTCCTCCTGCACGTCGAGGAAGAAGCCTTTCTGCAACCAGCAACTGGACTTCCTCGTGGGCTACGTGCGGGGCCACAGCCGTAACATGCTAGTGGGTGCCAATAGTCAAACTACGGCTGCCCAATGTGATACCCACTGGAAGCATGTTGCGGAAAATGTCAGTGCATTCGGCCATGAGGTGCGCACGGCGCAAGAGTGCAAAAAGCGTTGGAATGACATCAAATGCAGCGCTAAGGCTAAGCGTGCCTCAAATTACAACTTGACTCTGGTGACTGGCGGTGGGCCTGAACCAGAGGAGGAAGTTCTCACTCCGCATGAGTCACTTGTTGCTGAGTTCATACCATCTGAATCGGTCGAAGGAGTGGGAGAGATGCCGGACTTTGATGCCCAGTCCAGTGAGTGTTGATGCGTGTTTGTTGAGGACGTGTGTGTTTTACTTGTGGGATGTGTTGTGCATGATTGCCACTACATGTGAGGTGTACATGGTTCGGATGTGCAAGTAATGCAATGCTTTAGTGATGCATGTCTGCTCTGCTGGATGGTGGATATGTGGAGCAGACGGGGACTGTCGGCATCAACACTATTGCACCCTACTCACATGCTGGTTACCAGGATGCCCCTCCGGTCCATGTCCCAGCTCACTGGCCCTTCTGCATGTAGCGTGGTGTGACCTTCCTCTCAGCCCAGGCACGATGTCATAGCATGACTGATGTGTATGTGTCCTCTGCCTGCATGCGGGTACTCCATGTAGGCATGCTCCCTCGCCCCTCCACCCCCCGCTCTGCACCCCAATTCCACCTTTGCACTGGTCCGCTTCAATATTGCCGTTGGGTACTTCCCTGTTAATGCACCCTGTGTACATGCTAACTTCCTGCAACCAATCTGCCAGACATATGCTGTGTGGTACAGCCTTAGTTCTTGATGCAGGGTATCTCACTTGTACTGTGCAGAGGTCAGATGCCCCGCAGGGACATGAGTGCCCATTCATGCTCCATGTGCATTGCACGCATGCCCTTATGTGTCCTTGACTGGATGATCACTGTAATACAAGTCCTGGGTGACATACATTGCATGGCATTTCATCAGCCTTCCCATGTCTACTGTGACTCAGTACTGCGTTGCACACATGTTTAGGGTCTGACAATCTGGGTGGGTCACAGACCTCAGCCTGTTTAATGGCCAATTACTCTGTCCAACTGGTGTAGTGTCCTCTTCACACGTGGGTGGCCTCCAGACGTTTCATCATGTGTCCTGCTTACTGTCCCATCATCATTTGCAGTGTTATCACTTGAGTCACATGAAGCTGTTGATGCTAGTCAACACTGTCTGTCAATACACAGGTCTATGGTCAGCCTTTTGATACCATGCTAGGCATCCCTGCTTTTGCACTTGGGTGGAGGGGTGATTTGCTTGTAGATATGCTACCCATTGAATGCACATTGCACGTGATGCCTCAAGTTGACTTTGCACTGCCTTCACATTTTCTGACACACACCATGGAGTCCTTGTACATGTGAGTAACATACATATTTGCTGCACTGCATAGACCCACTTCAATGCAGACTGCCACCTTTCAACAGGTCTGATCACAGAAGCAATTCCAAGTTGACCCAGCATGCATGCCAGGTTCTATTTTGTGTGTCACATGTCTGCCTGATGTTGTCGCTGTGTGTGTTGTGTGCTTCTGACATGTGTAGTGACCTTTTTTCTCTCTATTTTTCAGATGATGACGCAATGGAGCCAGAGGATGGTGTTGTCATGCCAGGCACAGGGTTGGTATCACTACATCAACCCGGCACAAGTGGGGGTCGTGGGGTGGCAGGCCACGAAAACCCCCAAGTGCTACAGGCCATCTTGTCTCTGGCTGCCTATGAGTCCAGCCCTGATGACAACCGGTCCTTGGGTCCCGCAGGGGTCAAGCCCAGCAACGCGGTCGCCGCGCGCAACCACTGTATACTGAGTGGGAGCAAGACATGACTGCCAATTCAGAACGGCAGGGGGCAGCAATGGAGAACACCGCTGAGAGCATGGAGCGTGTGGCCCGATCCGTGCTCCCCCTGCTAGGCAGGTGCTTCTCCAGCAGCAGGCGGCACGGTCCACGGCCTGCTCACTCAGGCTTGCCATGGCGGCCTCAGACAGGGCACGCCAGGCTGAAATGTCGTCTCTGCGTCAAGCAATTGCTGCTCACGCAGAGGCACACATGGAGGCCCTGAGGGAGGAGTATGCTTCCCTCAGATCCACTCTGGGTGTCCTTCTGATGTCCCAGAGGGAGCGGTCAGAGGAGAGGTTTTCCCAGCTTGAGCGTACCATCACGGCTGAGCTACAGGCTTGCCGGGAGGTGCAGCGGTTGTCAAGCCAGGCCTTGCAGGAGGAACTCCGTGTTACACGTGCTACCTTGCAAGAGGAAACACGTGTATCACGGGAGGTTCTGCATGCAGACCTACGTGTCATCGCCACACAGAAACAGGCTCACCCGTCTGGCTGACTTGCTGCCGACGAGGGGCAAGCTGCGGCTAGGCGTGGCCAGGCTTCTGTGCCACGTCCTCCTTTCCAGGATGAGCCAGACTCGGACGACCATCTATCTCCCACATAGGTCGGGCTGTGCAGGTGTTGAGCCCATGGAGGTTTTTTTTTGGCTCAGCATCATCGCATATGGGTGTTGAGCAGCACCCTGTACCTCTCCCCTCCTGGGTGCCCCCCCCCGGGTCGTATGTGGCCATTTTTGATTTTTCTTTTAGTTTAGTTAGTTAAGTTTCTGTTTGATAGTTAGTTTAATTAGGTAAAGTAGGTTTTTCGTAGTTAGTGTAATTAGTTAATATAGTTTAAAATTGCTTGTCTATTGTGCTTTCATGTGACTGTGTGGTGCTTTCTGGCTTTTGAGAGCATCCACTGTCTGTTCCAGCTGGGCCCTTCAGGCTTGTCTTGTGTATGTGTTTGCTGCTTGGGGTCCTTGACTCACATATGCCACTCCTGCTTCCCTTATCCATGGGCTCGCAAGGATGGTTCGGTGTAACAGCCTATTACACAAGGGTTTTGGACTGTCATATCTGTGGCATGTCTGCTGCTGTGGAACCTGTGTTAACACCCCTAGTGGGGATGATTGGGGTGTTATTGACCACTGTTCTGCTTTTGCTAGATGGGGTGTTTCATGATTCATGTGTACATTCATTGCTTTGCATTGTGTAGTATGTTTCTTATCTTTACTGTACATGTGCTTGTTTCATGCCGTAGATAGTGTGTTCCACACTTTGGCTGTGAAAGACGGGCTGTGGTGTGATTTCTGATGTACATCTCTGACATGGTCCAGTGATGTGATGCCTGAAGAGACACACACAGATGAATCTAATGCATTAATCATGTGTTTCATGCCCTTTCTGCAGGGGGATGAGCCTCAAGACCACCTTTGCCAGCAGACATGGGCCATTGGACGTCTGGATCTGGACACGTTTGGTGGTGCCCACATGCACATGTGTGCGCAAGCAGAGGCACAGGGATTGCAATCATACATCCGAAAACTGCTGACGTGTTTCAAGGGACTCCAGGCAAGGTGAGCAGCACAGAGGGGCCACAACACAGCAAACCTTCCACCAGGCCAGTTGCACATGCATGCTTAGTAGCAGCACTGAGGGTGAGCTTGGACGAATATTGGTGTTGAAAAGCACAATAAAGCTCAGATGTGTTGGTGGACTCATGGCTAATTGATTGTAAGGTTGTCTGGGGCACCTGCAGGGGCAGTGGCACATTCCCTCCGGTCCCCCATGGTCCATTGAGGCACTTGTATCACTCAAGTAGCGTTCCGAGACATGGAAAGAAGCAGCTGACAGGGACAGACGGCAAGGGACAGACTCGGGTGCAGTCCCTGTAGAATTTGAAACATGCACTGCCTACTTTATTTGGGTCATGGTGGAACACGACTTGTTTGGAAGTCATACCTTGCTATACCCGTCTGTCTGCTTACACAGGGAACATTGCATGTTGTGTGATTCGTGACACATTGGTGTTCCATTTGCCATGCACCCACCGGCGCCTGACTTACTGCATTGACTGTGTATGAACCATCACAGGGGTAATGTTACGTATGGGTACGAAGCATCCACACCAGATTGTCTGTTTGTAGAGTAGTTTGTTACTTTGGGGCATATTTGGTGGTCTGTTTGTGTGTTATGGGCACGCACAGATTTTTAACTGTGGCTCTCTTTGCAGCATTGAGGTGCTCCTGTTACCGGACCTGAGAGTGTGCAGGCAGGAGGCCAGCACTCACCCCAGAGATAAGTTTCTCTTTGAATTCCATTTCAGTGAATTGCTGCTATGTTTATGATGAACAAGTTTGGTATGATTGCGTATGTGTTAATGTGAGTACTACATTCTTGGCCATTCCCTACTTTCCTGTGTCAATCCTACTCCCCTCTCCTGCCTCTCATTCCGGTTATCCAGTATGCCAACGCCTGTCCCGACTCCATATTCCTGACCCTCCTTCCCCACCAGGGTCTCAGAGGCCTGTGTGAGTTTGACCTTGCAGCCACCCACACCACGGTGGGGGTGGTTGGTTCGTGCCACTCCTGCACCTGTACACGGGAGCAGTGACAGTACACATACATTTGTGGTGGTTCATTCTATGTTATGTACCACACATGGTACACATCCTGTTGTGACATTGTTTTACTGTGCTACCTTGGTTGTTACGTCATTGTGGTAGTACTTGGCCTTTGTGAGGTACTGCTACTTCAAGTCATCTACTGGAGGCTGTTCTGGTTAGTTTTTCTACCTGCAGGCTTTTTGCTTGGCTTCTGTGTTGGCCTGCTTTGAGTTCTCTTGGATGTAGTGTTTTTGCAAATTAAGGTGGACTCTGAGGGTGCAGGCAACTTTTTACACACAAGGTGGGAGATGGTGACAAAGGGGAAGGGTGATCCTGTGGCCAGGTGAAATTCAAGGATGTAGGCTCCATAACCCCGGTGCAGTTGTTCAGTGGGTCATGGTGATTTGTGAGGGAGGGGTGGTGCTTGGTTGGTGATAGTTGCCTTGCCCTGCAGTGTGATGGGCACCCTGACATTGTAATTGTGGTATCCTATGTACATGATGTGTTCTGCTGATCAATGCCTGTTCATGTGTTGTGTTTACCTTTCAGATGTGAGGGGATAGTTGTGGTTTGACATGCTGGGGTGTACACATGGTGAATGTTCACATGTGATGTGTAGAGGACACTGATGGTCACTTGATTGCACATGCATATGTTGAGTGCATGTCCCTACTGACCCACTCACTCGCACTATAATGCACTACATGTACAACCACCCTTCCATGTCCACATGTACACTCTGTTTTCCTTCTGGTGCCCACTGTGTCCCTGCAGCACATGTCCTATGACCAATTGGGGATCCTGTACATGCCTAATTTGCTTTTTGATGAGGTTGTCACTTAGATGTGATGCTCAGGGTGTGCATCACACGCAATGGCTGTTAACTGTGCTGTGCACTGAGCAGTGGGTTGCAGGAGGTGGACACGGCACACAGAAGCTGCAGTGTTGATTTTTCAATGCACAATGTGCATGTAGACAGGCATTCATTGTTATGTTACAACTTCGACTTTTGGAATGCATTTGGGTATGACTTCTTTTGGGTGGGAGGTTGTTGGTCAGTCATTTCATCTGATTCCATGTCAGGCATCATTGTCTGATGCCAATTTACATTTTTCACATGGCAATGTGTACCTTATTGGTACTGTGTTGGTGTATGGCTATTGCTTGCCATGTCATGTTGTGCTTTATGAGGGTTTGAGTGACATACCAGTGATAGTCATGGCCTGATTTGCAGGTGTGTGTGATTCACACCTTGCATGTGTGCCTTTTGGTCACACAGGATTGCTTGTGTTTAAGTAGCTAGGGATGCACACAATGTGGCACTTCCATGGCAACAATCTCAGGGTGGTAAGGTTGTGACAGTTGACTGTCTCTTTGTCATCATCGATTGTCACCTGGTATGTGCCAGGCCTGTGTGCACTCGGCAGGGGTGGGAGCTTAGGTGAAAAATGTGTCCACAAGCTGGGTCCGGGCATCCTTGCCACGTGCCCTATCCCCACCCATGGGCAGCGCCTGTGCCTGTGGTTGGGGATGTGGGGGCACCACCATGTCCACCGGTAGGCCCTGCCGTGTTGCAACATTGTGCAGGACACATGCTGCCACAATGATCCTGCACACTACTGGGGGTGCATAGAGTAGCTGCCCACCAGAGCGGTCAAGGGAGCGGAAGCGTGACTTGAGCACTCCGAATGTGCGCTCCACTATGGCCCTGGTTGCAATATGGGCCGCGTTGTATCTTACCTGGGGTGGTGTGGTGGGGTTCCGGTTTGGCGTCATCATGTGGTTGCTCAGAGGCTAGGCACTGTCCCCTGGAGAGGTGATAATGGTTGTGATTATTGGGGTTTGTGTATTTGTGTGTGTGTGTGACATGCATGCATGTGCAAGGGCATTTGTACTCACCTAGAAGCCATGTGTCGCCATGCTGCCCATCTTCCAGGGCCCGGCTCAGGGCAGACATTCTGTATATGAAACTGTCATGGGTGGAGCCAGGGTAGTTTGCATAGGCAGAGGTGATGATTCCCTTTGCATCACATACCACCTGTACATTGATGGAATGCCAGTGCTTGCGGTTTCGGTAGATGTGCTCAGTGGCCCTAGGTGGACGTAGGGCCACATGGGTGCAATCTATGGCACCGAGCACTTTGGGGAAGTGTGCCACCCTGTAAAAGTCCAGGACAACGGCCTGCCTTTCTGCGGGTGTTCTGGGCATGTATATGTGCCTGCGGACTGAGGGGCACGCTGTCATGATTGCCAATGCCTGGTGTAGGCAGTGTGACTGCGTGGCCTGTGAGACCCCACCCACTATGGCAGTAGTCCGCTGAAATGACCCAGTGGCCAAAAAATGCAGGACATTGAGCACCTTCTCCAAGGGGTTCAATGCTTGGGAGCAAAGGGTGGGGGATGTAAGGTCATCTTCCCACTCCCTGACCAGGTCTAGGATGATACGGGGTGGAAACCTATACCTGCCGTAGACCTGGTCATCAGGCATCCCAAAAAGGCTTGTCCATGGTGAAAAAATGCGTGCCCTGGCTATTCTCCTCCTCCTGCGGTGTCCCACGATCAGTGCTGCGACAAATGGGGCATTCATTGTAGCTGTATATACGTGTTTGTTGTTTGCGCGCACTTTTATACTGTGCGCGGAGACGCTTCTGCCTGCCTTCGTGTGGCGGACGCATTCACGCCTGTGTGCGTCTTTTGCTGTGCGCGGGTTTCCCGTATTCGTATCCATGAATACGGGTTGTTCGCGTGCCCAATGGCCTTCCGTGTAGTTCCCTGCATTACTTCCCCAGTTACACCTTCTTTTCATGCGTTATTCCCCATTCTGCGTGTTACGCCCACTGTTCCTCCTACTTTTGTTGTGTGCGCTATGTGTGCTTTTGCTGTGCACGTAGCGCACGCCGTTTGATGACGTGTGTGCCCGCGTGGAACATGCACCGATTTGGCGCACAACCAGTGGGAAACAAGCGCAGCACCTTCCTTGAATCGCACGTGTGCGCGTGCGCTTGCTTTCTCATGCTTGCGCCACCTTGCGCCTGCTTGCGCTGGGATTTTCGGCGCACGTTTGTTCCATGAATCGGCCCCATTAAGTTTAAGGTTGCGCTCCCACCGCACCTCGTGCTTTTCCTTACACCATCACTCACCTGTTGTCGGACATAGCGGTTTCATCCATCTTCCCGGCCGCATTCCGCACCTCTACAGCTGCTTCTGGGCCACAATTCCATTTATTGGGAAGAAAACAGAAGAGAAAACGTTATTCAGGAATTAACAACAATATCGGGAGCAATAATACAAGACAGAAAGCGAGAAGGGGCAAAGAGAAAACAGAAAGAGGAAAAGACAAGAGACATTGAGAGACACTTACTATCAACCAAGAGAAGAGTAGACACAGCTGGACTAGACTATTACTTACCAGTGAAGGAACTAGATCCCATCAACAAGCGCCCCTGCCAGAAGTAGCAGGATGGAGAGCTCGCCATCAATAATTAACAGGTGAGCCTTATGGGCCGGTACATGCCCACAGAAATCGCACCTTGGGTAGAAGGGGTTGAGAGGTACCATAGTCACTGATCAGCCCACTCACGTGTTCTCATATCCGTGCAGGAGCAGTGTCACCAATTGTCGCAGTCCACAGCTTATCCGCAGGGGGAGAGATCTGACGGGGGTGATCTAATTGGTGGGAGGGCTGGAACCGTGCCCCAACACTTTTGCAGAGACCAGGTGAGTGTAACACTGGGTGATCTGGATAAGTAGCCTCCCAATCACAGAAAACACCCCAAATCTATACAGAAATCACAAAGGCTTAAGGTAGGTAAAATACCCAAGCCAGCACTGTACCTCAGCACAGAAGAAGAATTTGCAGTGGAAGGACTTTAGTATCTGCAGCCAATAACCTGGCCATTGAATTCCTTCATTAAGAAGACAGAAGATGGGACTCTGGGAGGACTTTTGCAGCAAGAATCACGGGGAAGGGTCTAGGCAAGGTTTCCCTCATGACTGGATGCAGTTCTGTGGATTTGGCACCTATTTCAAGAGTACAGAAGAAGACAGAATATCGCTAGTCGGGTTTTCATCATTTGCAAGGACAAGCACTCTGGTGAGGGGACTTTTTGGAATTGAGTTTTACCTCTGGAGATGCAACAGGATGCTCCTGAAGTTTCAGAAAGCTTTGAAATTCATAAGACCATGCACTGCACAGTGGCTTGAGATCCCAGGGTATTAGGGTATTGCAGCCCCACAAGGTTGCAGCACATTGTGGGATGGCTCAAAATGCAGGTTGTCTTGAATCTAGTGGGTATCACCAGACTCCAAGTCAGTGTCATCGTTTTTTGGAGTCCTCAGGTCGATTGGACAGAAGGGCTACAGCAGTCTCCAGTTAAACAGCAGGCTCTACGGTCGCTGGAAATCGTTTCAGCCACAAATTCTTCATCTTCATATTCCTCTTTGGTTTTGATTCTAGTGGTTGACTACCTCTTCAGCTTCCAGGTTTGGCCCTTTATGCAGGGACCCAGCCAATCAAACTGCCTTGCAACATTCAAACTTGGGGGGTTGGCAATCCTTCCAGGACAGCCACCCTTCCAGTTTGAACTGGAATCTCGCACCCAGGCTGGAACACAAAGGGCTGCAGAGTTCTGGACCCCTCCCTTGCTTCCTACCTTCACAGACACTATGGAGCCTGGTTGTGTAGTCCACAGGACTCCCGCCGAAGATAAAAATCACACAAAGGAATTTCCTGCTCAGCATGCCCTGGATGTCAGGGGAAGGAACAAGAAAGGACAAGGAATGCTTGTTAAAATAAGCACCAATGGGTTCCTTTTCCGGGGCTGTGCACCAGCCTGAGGTAAACGTGCACCAAATTGATAAATGGTATCACTGCCACTAGCCATTGAAGGTAATTTTGTCCCTGTTACAAAATTGTTACAGTTTTAGGTCGAAAGGGGATACATTGTATCTCCCCAGCACTCCACAAAAGGGGGGGTTTGCTGGTGTCACTAAATAACATGTAAAAGGGATCCAAAGATCTTTTCTACCCTTGGGAACGATAGTTCTCTCAAGGTTAGCCAGAGTAAGTTAAAACGGGAGCCCCTCTGGCAACCCAGCAACAATAGGCACTTATTGCCAAAAAGGTGTCAAAGAGGATATATGCATAGGGCCTCATTACACGGATGGCGGTATTAGCACATGGACCAAGGTGCTATTAGCACCTTGGTCCATGCCGGTAAAATACCGGCACCGCCTTGGTGGAAGGGGGAATTACCGCCCCATTCCAAGGTTGGCGGGGCGGTAATTCCCCCTTCCACCACTGCCCTTCCCCATTCCCATTTTTGCCCCATAGGGCATAATGGGAATGGGGAAGGTGCTAATTACGGCACCGCAATTTTGCGGTGGCGTAATTAGCACCAAGGTCCCTTAGCGGGTTGGTTTTTAATGCCTGCAAAAAGCAGGCGTTAAAGCACCAACCCGCTAAGGGACCTCGTAGTAAGGAGGTAATGGTTAACGGTCACCGTTACCATTAACGGTGACCGTTAACCATTAACGCCATCCGTGTAATGAGGCCCATAGTCTAACAAATGAACCCCATAAAAAGAGTAACAGATTCTGTGAGTGTGGGAAAAGTTTCACACTCACAGAGGTATATTGAAAAATAATCCACCAATAAAATCACAACGTTCTGTGGTTGACACAGGTCTGGAAGATTTATCATTAATATGAAAATCTTACATAACAATGGTGACTGTTGGCCTTAGGGCCTTTGAGCTGCTCCCTGAACCACAATCATAGTCCCCTAAATTGATCGCTTGAAAAGGGCAGAATAAGTCTGTGCCTTATGCTTTTCTTCCGTGGCAATCGGCAAGCGATTGTAGGCACATAGGATTGGAAATGGTGACTGTGGGAAGTAGATCCTTTGAAATGTCCTCCTAAACTCAGCCTTTTAATTGTGGGCCACTTACTTTACCTGTCTGGACCTACATCTGTAGTGATTACAGCAGCAACACCGATAAGGACAATAGCGAATGCAGGAGGATTCATTTGTAAACACCATTATTATTTTTCAACCTATTGGTGTATAAGTCTTGGATGTGTCTCAGGGGGCCCACACGAAGTAGATTCTAATCAATGAATGTAAATTGTGACACAGTCCATCGTGAAAAAATTAACCTTAAGAAAGGCTGAATGAAAAACAAAAAAGGGAAAAAGAAATCTAAGAAAAACTCACCAAAGTTCTTGAGAAATCTTAACCCTCGACGAGGATCTATCTGTTGTCAGAGAACAGACTCCAAAAATAACAGTCTCGGACAAAAGGTTGCCTAAGGTCACATGTCACTACCACCGTACAGCAGCCAAAAAAAGACAGCAGCATACAAATGAACCCTAGAGGCCCTTTTATTCAAGGTAAAACATCATACTATGGATGGGACAGAGAATCATTTCTTACACGAAGCAGTAAGACTGACTCAGGAAGTTGACAAATAACTCTGTTTTCTTTACAATTGTCTACAACAGGGAGTACAACGGTCATCAACGGACGTCGCACAGCATAATCTCAAAGTATCTCATGAAAAAAATCACATTTATATACTAAAGGTTTGTCATGTGTGATGTCATACTACGTGGCATATTAAGAAAACCTACCAGAGATTGTGGTTGGCTAAAGGGGAACATCTACATATACTTTCTATATGCGATAGATCGTGATTGGGTCTCCATAGTCAGGCGGGCACTCATGCCCTCCCTTAGTGCAAGTCATAGTGCAAGTCATCTTCGATAGTAATTAGAAACACAACACTTCATTTGCTCTGAAACTATAAGGCTCTTTGTTATACAGCCTTCTACAATTAGTTGGCACGCTTGTACCCTCCTGGAAGATTCGATGCTCTAGCAGCATGTAAGCTGGTACCCCAGGTGTTGGTGGGTAAACTTGACTGTGTCTCCCCACCTAATTAGCCTAACATCTCTCATCACTCATGCCGTCTGACATTCACATTGTCTTGAAACTCGGCCTTGTAGTAGCTTCTCGCCTCTGGGAATATAAGGGGGTGCAGGCACTTGCTATCTTCAATCTGGTGCATCATGCTCTTCGTCTATTTTCATCCTCAGCTCATGTGATCAGAGACCGTGAATTTGCCTGTATTATAGCATATAATAGTCTTTAATGAGGAAACTTGGCACTCATGGTGTTCTCTCTTTGCAACTTAACAAGGGATGCCTCTGCTTCTCACGTATACTGTTCTTCATAGGCTGATAACCAGTTCTTGGCTGCTTCCAGTCTTTGACATCAAGCCAAACAGCCTCTTTGGTCTTGCTTCGAATTTGAGCCTATTCCTTGCTGTGACCCACATAGCTTCCAATCCGTCTTCCTTCATGGAGACTCATTTACTAAAATTGTATCATCGAATGTCCAGAAATCTATATAAATATATGTAGGTGGCACTGCCTGCAGTCTATTTACTACATATAGCCAGCCTTAAGAATACTTTGTCTATTTGCGTTACAGCATCTGTACAATTATAAAATGACTTCTGTTTTCTGCAGTGTTCTTCACACATGCAATCTTCTTCCTCACATGAAAGTCTTCTAGATTCTTTACTTTGCCATCAGATTCTATATCACCTATGCATCCTCTTCTCTGGTCATCCTTCCCAGTGAGTCGCTCCCATCTTTCGTGACGTCACCAGCTTCTCCTTTTCACATCTTCACACGTCTTCAGGCGCTTGTTTTAGGAGACCACCAATCTTTCGGGGATACTTCACAAAGGGTCTTCTCAACGGATACCTTGTCTCAAAGATTCTCGGTGGTATAGGTACCATTACTGGCATTGCACATGTCACAATTTCCGGTTTCCAACATATAGGCAAAATAGGGGCGGGACTTCCTGTACAGGCATTCGGCTGCTGCTCTACACAAACCAAAGCAGTGGACAAAAATACATCTGCAATGGAGATGGGTGCACAGATCCGGAATCATTTGTTAGAGCAATGTGAAGCTGGGGCTGGAACTAACTGCCCAGAAAATAATCATGAAAAAATTATGAAAAGACCAAGAATGAAAAATGTAGATCAACAAACTGACTTCTTGGAGGACCCCAGTGCAACAAATAACAGCACAAAGAATAAGAAAGGATTCAAATTTCTGCTGAAATTCCACGAAACGCCAACTTACCACAAAAATGGGTACGAAAACTCACAGGAAGATGGGAATCAATATTCTACTGCAGGAAAAGGGGCTTGAAAAAACCTGCAGTGGAACAAACTACAGTGTTGGTCCAATTGCAAACAGATGAAATCAACGTAGATGTCATCGCAAATTTCAGGTCTGGAAATGTTCTCAAATCTAGTCAGGTAACATCACCCTCAGTAATCTCCCAGACGTTGGGCATACTACCTCTGGGCCCTCCGAAAAGCAAATTGAAGATGCATTAGAACAGAAATTAATGTGGCAATAAGCCACGAGACAGCGGGCCAATACCGCAGGTAATGCCTCCAGGGCCGTAGTTACAGGCTAGAGCGTAGCGAGGGCCTTAACGAAGCCCCGGGGGCATTACCGCGGGCGGTATTGGCCCACAGTCGAGGGGCTTATTGCCATTAGTACCCCGGCCCGTTAGACTGGGTACTAATTCCTTTTTTTTCAGTTCGGGACATAAAAAAAAAAAGTCAAAAAAATGGCTGCCGGGAAAGGGAAAACATAGTCCGTTTTCCCTTTCCATGGTGGCCATCGGGAGCGGGCGCGCTGGGAACACTCTGTTCCCAGCGCGTCCCCTTCCGAGAAAAGAAGAAAAAAGAGGGTAAGTGGGGTGGGGAAGAAAGAAAAAAAAAACGAACCGTGGTTTCCATCATCCCGCGCCAGAGACTGCGAGATAGAAGGTAAGTGGGGTGGGAGGAGGAAAAGGGAAACAAAAGAAATGTCTTACCTGAGTCCCCGGCAGGGGACGAGGGAAGCCTCCAGTCATGGGGAGGCTCGGAGTGGGGATTGCCACGTTTCGAGCCTCCTCATTGGCTGAGGGGCTGCCACGCCCCTCGCCGGGAACAATGTAGCCGGCACGTACGGCGTAAAAGGGAATACCGTGTGGTATGGCTCGCAAATGAGCCAATCACCACGCTGTATTCCTGTTTGCGCCGCGCGTGCCGGGTACTAATGGAGAATAACACCAAGTTATTTGCTTTTCCTAGAGTATGGATCGAACAATTTTCACCAGCAGAAGATCCACAGGCAATGAACAGAAATGCAATATTACAAATCACAAAAGAAATTCCAGACCTCTACCTTCTTCCAACCCACGATATTGGCTACATCCACTTCCTATGTGAAGACCATACGAACATTTTAGAAGTGGGTTTAATGTGACGAATGAGGGCCAATGCGCATTTAGCCGCACAAGCCCGTTTTCAGAAACTGGGCTAAGCAATCTCGCATAACATGCCTGAAAAAAAAAAACAAAGGGTTAAAATTGAAGGCAGTAACAGTGTGGGGGTGGTGGTGGTAGAAACACCTCTCCAGTCTCTACTTATTTGGCTGAAAAGAACAACAGGAAAAATAGAGGATTGGGGGAGGATGAAGTAAATCAGAATTGTGCACTCATCGACTGTAAAAGCAAAGTGTGTTCCACGTTACTGGATATTCTCTCCAAGGTCTTTCAGAATTTAGGGGAGAGTAATGTCTCTTTAGTCAACCGTTATATTATTATGCTAAACTGGAACATGAGGGGCCATAAGAGTTTCACATATAACATCACTAGTGCCGACATATTCGGAAAGCATGATCTGATTTTATTACAGGAGACCTGGTTAACGTTGGGATTTAAAATAGATGGTTTTTCTATATTGGAAAAGGAGGCAACACATCACAATGGAGGCCTTCCTTTAGGAGGATTAATAATTGCCTCCCGTAATTTGGTAATAACAAAATCAGAAATATTATCGAAGAATTACCAGTATCCTAGATCCAAATTGTACTATCAGGTTGGTGATACTACGAGTAGTTTTATAATAGTGAACCTCTATTGGAACCCTGCATGCTCTAGTTTGGAAATTGTCATGGAGAACTTAACTGACATATTTTTGGAGGCTTCATCTTCATGGGTCACTAGGTACGATAATGGCAGGTGATTCAAATTAGTATTGTCTTTCATCTAATATGCTGGTGTGTAATGAAAATAAATGGTTGACTTATATTGAAGAGTGGGATTTCCTTCTGGCTAATGGAAGTATCGAGGGGGATCGACAACTGGCTCCCACATGGAAAAGTGGCATGTCCAGCTTGATTATAGATTATGTGATACTGTCGAGAGATATGTTCGAGTGATGTAAATCAGGGATACCAGTAATAGTGATCATAATATGGTAACCACAAAGTTCTCTCTGGCAGAATCTAGAGCTAGGATAGATATGCAGCAAAGGCTAGTGGTCAACCAAGGGGGAAACAGACTGTTGAAGTTCAGAGCTGGCGGTCACAGGTTGAATACACATTTGAGTGACATAGTGCTTTCTATACCAGGCGACCAAATGGACCGAGTATGCTCCCCTTCCAATTTTAGAGACTTTGTTTGGGAGCAGGACACACCCATACATATTGGGAGTAAAATCAGTATTAACCACAAATATGCTTTTGATCAAGACATCTGGGTCCGTAAAAGGGGGTGAAGAAAGAACATCTGAGCCCTCAATAACTCTCATCTAATGAAAATAGAAATTGTAAGGGAGAAAAAAAAGCTTACTTTGGAATATAGGAACTGGGCTAGAGCAAATCGATTTCTCAAGTGTCAAAGACAGGATGAATTAGTGTTACCTACTCTTGTAACGGAACATTTGGGCATTGGTAAATCAAGAGTATGGGATGCAAGTCCCTTGCAAAGTAATTCTGTGACTGAGAATATCTGGATTAGCCACTTTGGAGAACTATACAGGAACTTGGCAGGCAATGCAAGTTAAATCTGCCCAGGGAAGATATAGCTGGATTGATTAAAAAATCATCATATTCAAAAGTAGCAGGGCCGAATGGCTTAATGAATACCATTTATAAATCCGACATTGGTCAACAGTACTCCTGGCTCTGTTCAATAATGTGATCTGCTCTAAACGGTGTCCACCTAGTTGGAGAACTTCCATTATAATTCCAATCCATATGGAGGGCGATCGGTCAGATCCCGCCAACTATCACCTGTTCGCCCTTCTAGCTGCGGACAGGAGCAGTTCTCCTAGAATTAGAAAGTGAACAGAGGCATCTTGGATAAAGAGCAAATCGACTATAGAAAAGGAATGTCAACTTCCTTGAATGGTCTGATTATTAACATCATGCGAGGGAAGGCATGGACGAAGGGCATCTCTCCCTCTATGGTGCTCTAATCCATTTATCAAAAGCATTTGATACCATCAATAGAGGATGTCTGTGGAACAGGCTAAGACAATGGGGGATCCCCCTAAATTTGTTATCAATAATAGTACACCATCATGAACATTCTAGTATAAGAGTCAGACTAGATGGCCAGGGACATCTAACTAAGCCAATAACCACAGAGAGAGATGTGAGGCATGGATGCATCCATGCCCCCTGCCTCTTTAACCTCTATCTGTCAGATCTAAATACGGCTTTAGATTGCCATACGTTTGTGAGCCTGAGGGTGCGGAACCTAACAGAAAGCTTGTTTGTCTATGTGGATGACATTATGCTCCTGGATTGTACTCTGCTGGGCCTCCAGCGCTTGTTAACCACCCTAGAAAACTACGCCAAAGGAACCAACCTACTCATCACAACCCCAATATCTAACATCATTTGCTTCTGTAACCGAACCAAAAAAGCAGTCTGTACTAAATTGACTCTAAATGGCCAAGCGATTACTCAGAAGTAGTATATCTCAGATTTAAAGTTGCGGCACATCCCAATATTGCACTTGTAGAGAGTAGGTTGCAGGGTAAAGTGGATCAATTAATTTGCCAGATGAAGGCTTACAGGGCAAATATTGTAGATTTTCTATCATTCCGCTAACCAGTTTCTATAAGGGCATAGTAATTCCAACGTTAATATACGGGATAAATATAGAATCCCAATCTTGGAACCTAAACTGGACACGTTTAGAAGGAAAGATGTGGGAAAAAGTATTAACTTGACCTGAGTCTCTTCTAATGCCAAGCCTACCAGATGAACTGGGTTTGAGCTTGCTCAGTTCTTGTTTAGACTGGAAGCTGCTGTCATTGTATAGGTCTACCTGGGTTCCACATAAACAATCTTTAAATGAAGATGCAACAACTCTACTGCAGGGTGGGAACCAGCCATTTCCTATCTAAGTTGGAGGGAATGGTAGCTGTGATCTTGGTTAACTGTTCTAGAACAGTAGAGGAATTGGTTGTCAACCCTGTAGGTGTCAAACAAGCAATTATGAGAACAGATTTGTCACTAACAATAGAAACAATAGACAGTATGCAAAGTTACAAACTGCATAACTGCTTCTCCTTTTTGGATAAACCCAGAGGAGTCCTACCATTCTACTTGAAACAATTGCCAAATTCCAAATGGCGAGCTGAATTTTTGTGAAACCTAATACTAACGGGAGAAATCTTGGCAGCATGGGACAACGAGTATAAAAGAAAGGGTAAATGCTCTCTATGTGAAGAAGGTGTAGAGCATTTGGTACGTCATATCTTAATCTCATGCCCTGCTGTCCAAATTTTGAGGGTGCTCTACTTAGAACATTTTGTTGAAAAGATTTGATGACTAAATACAGGATTTCTGGTGGAGGCTAGTCTCGGGCTACACAACATTTTTAACTATGGAAGTATTGAGCTTGCTGAAAAGTTTGGGTTTGATCATGTTGTATAACTGTAAAAGCGTATGTGTCCTGAGGATTGGTTAGGAATATGATTGAATGAATGGTATTTTATTTATGAATTTTTCTTCTGTATGTTTTTCTTTTTTTCTCCTTGTATATATGCAAAAAGCCATCTTTTTGAATGTATCGCATTATTAATAATAATGAGAAGGATAGTCTTTATCTCTGTATCTTTGTGGTTGCCTAAGCTGTGCCCTATCCCTGAGATGATGGGTACGTCTCACACCACTTTTGTTTTCATAAGGTCTTCTACCTCAACCAGCGTCGAGCTGGGACTGTATTATCCCTCTCTTCAGATACTGCCATGCTATGAAAGGTCTCACTCTCTTCCTCTCATATGTGGGGCAGGCTGGAAGCATATATCCTTCCCTTTCTACCTCTAGTGCAGCCTCAGATCTCTGAACTCTACAGCCTGAGCATGAACAGTGTCAACGTGTCTCCTCAGAATTGTATAATGTTCTCCGGTATAGGGTTCATTAGCCACCCTCACTCATCCACACAGGACCGATTTGCTAATGTCATGTAATTGTATTGAGGGTTTACTGTTCAAACTCCTACCAACCCATTCCTTATCAAAACATGCAACATATACAGTAAGACAATATACACCATATACAGTAAGACAACATACAGTACTAGATGCCCCACACTTAATACATATCTGACTTGATTCTCAATAATAAACACTCAATGAATACTCTCACACTGTAAAGTGAAATTATTTTTATTATTTATTTATTTATTTATTCGTATTGTGCCGGAGCCCGCAGGCATCAGGTCGCATACAGTAAGACAAAGACAGATAGGAAAGACGGACATTGGGCACAGGACAAGCACAAATAGCAGTACAATTTGGCAGAAGAGGGAGTTAACCTAAAGAGTTAAGCAAGTGATTTTATTTAAAGAGGAAGGTTTTCAGCCTCTTTCGGAAGGTAAGGTGGTTGGTCTCCAGCCTGAGGCTGAGGGGGAGCTTGTTCCAATTTGCTGAAGCATGGTTTGGGAAGGCTCTTCCCAGACTGTGTTCATTTTTGTATGTCGTGTTATTAACCCAAGAGTTCGGTTGGGATTATAAGCAGTGATTTTGTCTTTCAAAAAAGCTGGGGCTTTTCCAAACAAGCACTGGTGTGTCAGAGTTAGTGATTTAAATTGTATGCATTCTTCCATTTTTAGCCAATGAATTTAACATCTGGCTTCACTGATGTGGTCTGATCTGGCTTTTTGTTTGATAGTTCTGATCGTGTTGTTTTGGACCTGTTGGAATTTATGCATGCTTTGTTTACTGGGTCCGCTAGGAGTGCATTTCTGTAGTCTAGGTGAGATAGGATGGTTGCTCTAGCTATTGTGGTGCAGTTTTTCTCGCTAAGCAGTGGTCTAATAGCCTTAAGAAGTCTGATGTAGTAAGCACAGTTTTTGCTTACATACATTGCTTGGGCATCGGCATTTAGTGAGGTTTCTAGGGTCATGCCTAGAGTTTTAACTTTGCTCGATACCACAATGTTGGAGTCTTTGATTGTAAATGATTGGTAAACTGGAGAAAGTTTGGCTCGTGCTTGTGTAGATCCAAAGACCATAAGCTCCATCTTATTGCTATTCAAGCACACCCAGTTGATGTTCATCCAGTCCTCTATGCTGGCATAGAGGTTATTTAGCAGTGTACTATCCTTGGCGTTATCTCCGCTCAGTTCCATGACAAGCTGAGTATCGTCAGCGTAGTTCGCAAAGAATACCTGGACCTGATCAAGCAGTTCGCACAGAAGGCGGATGTACAGATTGAATAGCAGAGGCAAGAGACTCGCACCCTGCGGTACTCCACAGAAGATTTTGGATTCTGCGGAGGTCTTGTCTCCCCAATGGACTCGAGATACTCTGTTCTCAAGAAAGGAGGATAGCCACCAATTTTATCTGTTAACTGTTAGCTCAGTTAATGTTAAGAGCTTTTCATAAGCATAAAATGATGATATATAGATTGAACGCACTAACCTGAACATCCAGCAGTAACCGGGAAGGCAATGGTACTGACGATTGCGAAAGCTTCCCTATAAGCCCAATCACTCCCTACCCGGATAGAACAACCAGGAGAAGAGAGGACTGCCACTCCAGGGAAACCCTCTATGGGAAAAAAAACCTGCGCGGCACTGATGACACTGGATCTTGTCTGGATTCAACGCCCCAGAATCTTGCGGGAACTCTGTGATCCTGAAGTAAGAATTCTGTCGGGAAGTATTCTGTAAATGAGAAAGGACAGGTGAGAGAGGTTGAATACGGAACAGAAGAGTCCCACAGAAACCCTGCGCCTACCTATATCTGCCTCGGATTTTCTAATGCAGATAAATTACGCTCCATGTGTCAAGGAACTCGGAAGGCTGAAAGGATGGAAGGAACACTCCTAAATATACGGGACAGGAGAAGGGTTAGTAGTTTAATAGCAAATATCTGAATGGCAGATCTATGAAATGAGAGGAGGGAAATGTCAGGAAAGTAAGTACCATAGAATGAAAGCAACAGCCGGGCACAACTGCGAGATTCGGACAGAGGTCCGGAGGGAAACTACGAGGAGTCTCGGCGGCTGGAGTCAAAGATTCCCTGATATCTGGAAGGTTCAATTCTGAAGTACACAAGAGGAAAAAGGTTAGCAATCAGGCACAAGTCAGAGAGTAAAGATCCCTAGGAGGCAATCACTTACGAAGCATCTGGACTAAGAGAGTAGCGACGCGCGGAGTCAAAGCAATCGGTCCCTTATATCCGGTCACATGACCCGCAGGCAGCGTCAGAGAAGAACGTGAAACAACTATGCCGGCACTCAACGAATAGCATGAAAGATACGCCACCATGCTGGGGGGATTCACAAATGCGGAACGGCAAGTTCTGCCGTGATGCCACAAGGACCAACGTTTATAGCAGGATGTAAAACCAATAGCTTCCATGGAGAAGTTATTAACTTTATCTAGTGCTTGTTGTAGCAGGTGGTGGTCAAGCTGATCAGATGCTGCACTGAGGTCTAGCAGGATCAATAAGCCAGCTTTGCCCTCATCCATAATCCCCAGCATTTGGGTCTGCAATTCAAGCATTGCTGTCTCAGTACTATGGGAAGGTCGGAAACCTGATTGCTGTGGATGCAGTATTTCATTACTTTCAACATAAGCCTGGAGCTGAGCGTTTGCATTCTTGTCCATAACATTAAAGAGTAAAGTTACAATTAGTAATAGGTCTCAGATTGTTTGGGTCACGTTGGTCTAGACTGGGTTTTTAACCAACGGTTAATTATGAGAAATAATTAATTTAAAAAAGCATTGCCACTATTATTGTAACCACACATAACATGTTCAATATACAAATGGTTATAAATGAAAATGCAGCTATCATTGTCTAGCTTATAAGTCTACTTAAGATGAGTCAGCCATCTCAAGCACATAATAACTCCTTAAAAGTAATTGTCTACCTCAGCAATTCTAAACAGCCTGATAAAATGAGCTGCCTTCACAATTCCTCTCCACTTTCCCAATGCGATATTAAAAATGGGTACAACTGACTCTCATACTCACTACTGTCCTTTGGTAGTAAAGAGAAGAGAGCTGAAGGCTCGATGCCTGGAGCCTAGATGGGGTCTGTGCAATCCATAATAATCCATTAAAATATCCAAAAGTATTGCATTCAGTTGAAAAAAAAACACTTATCAAAACATCATGGTCTCATAGCAAAAAGCAGCAAAAAAGCAAAAGTTAAAAATGCCGTAAAATGTTAGTGTCATTTGGAATTGTCCATGATGCAAACATGAGCCAAATCTGAATAAAGTTGTTTTATGGTTAGTGAGCTGATTCCCATAGGTAGAGTATCTTCCCTGTACAGCTCAGTTAATAATAGTAGCTCTCTGAAAAATCAAAACGAAAAGCCTTCTGCATCTCTGGAGCCCAAAAATACAATTTCCAATGCATCAAAATCCAAGCACAAAAAAGAGTGAAAATCAACCCCTCCTCTCCTCATAGGCCATCATGAGGGGAGTAGTTCTAGCTTGCTTCTGGGTCCTCCAGCTCTGCCTTCAGCCTTCTTCATCTAGGATCATGAACAGCACTCAGCCCTCCCTGAAAATGGTCCTTTATAGCTTCAGCAGATTTATTTACCAGAAGCCTGAAGCTTTTTCATCTCTAAAAGCCTGAAGGTTTTTTTAATCTCTAAAAGCCTGGAGTTTTTTTTTACCTCCAAGCCCATAAGTCAACATTCTCCCTCACATACGGTCTAGCCAGGAAGCCTTGTATTCCATTGTAGTCTTTCAGAACTTTGTTATTGCTTATTAGAACAATGGGTACTATTTACCAAAATTATTGGAGCACATCCGAGACCATTGGATTGTAGCCCAGAAGCCATATTATCTATAGTGTACCCGGTTGTTTCAAAACAACCTATTAGTCTCGATCAAAGCACAGACTTGCAAAGTAAATGGTAAAGTATTTTCATACTTTTGATATGTGCTCACTGCATTAATATATTTCCATGCATTTTACTGTTTACATGCTATAGTGCAAAGAGACTACATGGCTTCAGATAATGCTCAATCTCATGCATAGCTAAAATACACAACATAGCCAAGTCTCTGTGAAGCCCTTCTCCTCTGTCCTGATCTCAAATAGGCCCTAATCAGTGCTTCAACCCTTGGACCAGTGGGAACAACTAGTCTCGATCACTGATTGAGGACCCATGATAGCTGAACCTTCGGAAGTGGCCCACGACCCCCCGGTAGACTGACCAGCTCTCTCCTGGGCTACCTTGCTGCAGTTGTCGCCATACCGAGTGCATCCTTGGATCTTGGAGGATCTTTAACTTGTGAGACAGGATGCCTGCTCCTGCATTTTCAGTCTAATAGCCTCAACATAAGCTGCACAAGAACTGCTCCTTTGTTCACCAACTGGAGATCCTGTCACTGCCTGACCGTGGTGAGTCCCACCTGTCTACTTTGCTGCCTGGAGGATTCCTGAGGTCACCGGCTACACAGAAGTCTTATTTTCTTTGCAAGGGTCAGCTGTACAGTCCCTGAGACCATAATACAGCTACCATGATGACCCAAACTAAATTCTGTGCCCAGGAAATACCACTGTCCACACAACCCTTGCCAGGAACCCCTAATTGTGGATGTGTGTATATGGTTGATAGTAGTTATGCCATAGTACTTACCTGAAGGTTTTATTGCTTAGTGTGTATTTTAAAGGCGTAATAAATCATTGTATATGTTTGTACTGATCTGTCTAACTGGAAGTATTGGAATACTCTTTGTGTGTCTCATTGTAGTCCTAGGCCACTTCCAAACCCCTTCTGAGTCTATGCCGTGCTGCTCTGCTACCTACCTTGAATGGGTTTAGCTAGACTTCATTGTCTTTCCTGTTCACCAAAATAGGCTGTCCTCCAAACTTCAACCTGCTGTGTTAATTTCGGAAATACATTTTAACAGTGGCCATTGTAAATGAGGATCATTTATATCCATACTCAAGCCCTTATTATCTCTCCCGTTACTTCTGCGACATCCCCAGGCACCAGGCAGGCCTAGCCCAAGACCATCTTTGCAAGCCTCTCACCACCTACCCCCTACCTGTAGTGTCTTCCTTACCATACAGCTTTTCTTTCTGGCACTAGCTGCTTCACCTGAACGTCAGCTGGCACAGTGCTGCATACCCAGTGCTGACACAGGCATAGGGTCTAGGGTCTAGGGTATAGCAGGATGCCATGGCATGGATTCTGAGATGTGAAGACCATCACTGCAACAACGTATTTTAGGTGTTTTGTAACCCTACTTGTTTTGGGATCAAAGTGGTGGAAATTATCAATCTTCCCATTGTTGTTGCACGTGTATTTCCCAAGTCACTGATTTATGTTAATTATTATGATGCACGCTTAAATATGAATTGTTTTAAAATAGTGGAAACAGGCATCCTCTGATGTGAATTCTTATTGCTTCATTGTAAACTCGGGGTCCTTGTTGTGCCACTTTCCCTGACCCTATGGTTTTAATGACATGATGCAGTGTTCAACCTAATGACATATGTATAGTTCTGCGCTTTAATGTTAGTGTCTCACATCTCGGTGTTGTGCTACCCCAATTTCAAAAACGTGTGTTATTGTTTTACACTTTTGTTTTTATAGTCCATTTCTTTCAAACAGACTCAAGAATGAGGTCCCTATGTCAACCAAGCACTGCTGTTTTGTTGACCAACTCAAATTTCAAACACAGGTAAGCACATGGGTCACATATTTGCAAACTACCCAAACTCAAACCTAATAAAGCATAGACATGTTGTGAGATCCCTGAAACGTTGCTGTGTCCTGTAAGTCTGTCTCCTATTGAGGAATACATCCCTTCCCAGTTCCATGCTACCACTCCCTCTCTGGGCTGGATTTCTTGTCACTTTTCACCTTATTTTGAGTCTCTCCATAATCCCGTTTTTCAACCTCCTTCCAAGTTAACCTGTTTTTCTAGGCACAATGGCCCTCCTCTCACACGATCGTCTGTCCCTTGCTCACTCCCATGCCCTCGCATCCTGATGCCTTAAAACACTTGTGTATGGCCTTCTGGGGCCCGGGGTCGCAATACCTTCAACTCTCTCTTCCCAAATATCTTCCTTCTTGAGCTCTTCGCTCATCCTCCTCCACTCCCTCAGGGCCAGTCGCTTCTCAAGCAACGAGTTGGTAGTAGATCTCTCTCTTCGGCAGGGACCTCCCTCTGGAACAGTCTTCCTGCCTCCCTGAAACTTGAGGAGAAAAATCTCTGGTTCCGGAAGCACCTCAAAACCTTCCTCTTTGCTTCTGCTTTCTCTCCCCCTCTCCCCTGCTGAATTCCTGGCTGAAACTGCACTGGCTACCTGGCCACCCTTTCTGATCTCGGGCCCAGGCCTGCCAATTGCACATCTGCACTGCCTCCCTGGCAACCCCCGCACCTGGGGACTGTTTTTCTGTACCCCTACAGTCCCCCTACCAGCACTTATGTTCTGCTCTTACCTTGCACTTACTATCCCAGGTACTGCACTTTCCCCTCTACCTTCCACCATGCACTTTTCCCTTTCCCTCTTCCCTTGCACTTGTGTGATCTGAATGACACCTGGCCTAGTATGATCGTTGTCTGTCTTCCCTGTGTTCCCCCTCCCTTGCCTCATTGCGCCTTGAAACAATTGTGTATCGGCGTGTTATGAATGCCATATCATATCATATCATATGGGCGTGTTATAAATGTCATATCATATCATATCAATCCTAAAATGATATCCTCCATTCTCGAACTGGATAAGAGGGTTATCATATAAGCTTTGTGGACCTGCTGACATTATAACCATGTGTACTGGGGATGTGGCTCCAGAGCATTAAGTGAGCAAAACATTCTACAAGTGCAAGGGGCCATCCTAGTCTTCTCAGATGAAGTTCACTTCACCCTCCTAACTCAATCTAATGTCAATGTACGTTTCCAGGAAATGTGTGACTGGGTGGATAGCTCATGCGTTAAGTGGTCTGACATGTGGATAATCAGCCCTTTGTAAGTTTGAATCTTTTGGGTAATACAAGCATCAATTACAGCACATAGAAGTAGGAGTCGCCTGCCATGAAGTTCTGTACAATTTTTAAACTAAAATATTATTGATACTTGTAAGCAAATTATGGACTCTGTCTAATCATATGGTTATTTGAAGAGGAACAAAAGGAATTGAATTTCAAACTACAATGCTTCTTATCTGTTTCGCCCCTCCCAATCCCCCACTTTCATTTGGCCTCCTGCAGGGATCTCATCTATCTTCAATCCTTTTGATCCTTGAATTAGACAATATGGGGTGTCCATCCACTCTTTGATAGATTGTGTTTGCTTGGCAAGGTGATGCCAAATTCTCTAGGCTGCACTTTTGGTGTGAGGTCCATGGATTAATTTGTTCACTGTATTCCTGCCTCCTTCATCAACTTTTCTCCATTCAGTCGGCATCAAAGTACTCATCAAGAGCGCCACTTCGAATTTGCCCCTACAATGTCTCACACCCCACTGGTTTAGGGTGGCCAAAAGATAACCTATTCCCTTTGCAAGGTTCCTCCCACAAATAGCTCTATGGGCAACACTGGTCTGTGGCATCTATTTGTGCATGTTTCTATTGGGATATGGCCGGCAGTACTCTGTGGTGTATCTGTAAGTCATGCACACAATCCACAGTCAAACACATTGGGATCTGCGAGGATGAGTGCGGAACTGATGTGATCATGTGCCACAGCTTCTTGCGGCCTTGGATAGTGAGGGCTGCAGTTGCCACAATCAGAAATGGCTGACTGCTTCAAGTGGGTCTGAAATTGTCTTTGGAAGATGCATAGAAAAGTTAGGATTTGATGACAACCACTGACTTAGTGGCCTGCCAAGTACATTCTAAGTACTGTTGGCTGTTCGCGGTTTGCGGGAGCGCGGAGGAGGTCTGTAGGCTCCTGGTAGTGTCCAGTTTCGATCTAGAGGCACGAGCGGTTTGTGATTTACTGTTCTTAGTTTATTCTAACTTACTTTGAAACTTCTGTTATATTTTTGGATACTGTGGCCTAATCCTTCGGGAGTCAGGGAGTCCCTCAGCCTGGGTGGGGTTCCCTGTGTGGTGCTCCGTGGGGGGTGCCCTCAACATTGTGTCCACATTTCACACAAAGGCGGCACACTATTGTCACCTTCCTAAGATGTTATATTTCATGTGTTTAGAGGCCTGGTTTACTTTTTTGCAACTTGCCTTGTAAACCTATAGAGGTCTCGTCTTGAAGTGTGGTTTTTGGGCACCTATACTACTTGGTTCACTGTTAGCTGGCTGCATCCCTCGCCTTGGCTAACAAGGGGCGGCCCGTACGCTTTGGTTTTGGGGTGTAGATCGATCCTGAACATGAGTCCGATTTTAAGAAGTGGCTGTAAAATCGGCTCTCCCTTGCAGGACCTCGCCCCAGAGGCTTCCACCAACATGCCATCCCCTGCCCCTCTTCAGTACTCGGCAGTTACTGCCCCTGTTCCACCTATGTCTAGCCTCCCCATCGAGAGTGGGGTGGGACGGGTCCAGGCGGGATATATGGAACCTGCCAATCTAGCCACACCATCTTTGGCCAACTCCCCTTCACTGCATGGTCCATCTTTGGCATTAGCCATGGCAACTTTTTCAGTCCAAGACGCTAATGACTATGTTGGTGATGAGGGTGAGGTGTTCAATCATGGGCTTGATGTTGATTGCCCCTCTCCACAAGGCCTTAGAGGCCTTTCCTGTCTTACAGACACGTCTATCTTGGCACCCACGATTGTAAGCGAACTAAGCAAAAGAGTGCGGCTCTCCTTGGGCCCTTCGTCCCCTGCGTCATCCGCTTTTCCACTTCGTGAACAAGTACACTTTTACATCCCCCCAGTATCTAACAGCGAAACAAATGGTGACCATGGGACGGCTCCACCGACTTCTCAATATAGGGTCTTGGAAGGGGGTGTTGCTACTCTATATGATAACACATCTTTTGGCACAGAGACGGCAGTAGAGTCTTCGTTCGTAGGAGGTGCGGTTCCCCTCTCCCTGGTGAATGAAGAGGCTGACGCCACTGCTCCAAAGGGCGAGGTTAGATCGGCCTCCACCCCAGAGGAATATAGCGCACATTCGCAGCTAAACGAACCCTTTAATTTTCCAGTTATTTCACGCATTCTCAACTTATTGGATAAGGGACATGAGTTGACACATTGCACCTTAAGGGAGATGCAAGCCTCATTTTCTCTTATGAAAGACAAGATGGCCAGACTTGAAGGCTTTATTCTAGCTGAGGAGCACTCTAGATCCTTCTATCTGGCCCACTTTGAAAAACTTATGGAGAATGTTCCACATAGAGCCCCCCAGCTCCACACCTCCATTATGACTCACACTCAGGGCTCCCAGACTGAGCCGGGAACGGGCTCCATAGTTGTCCCACAGATGTCTTACTCTCAGGTAGTGTCTGGGGCTAATCCCCTGACGACGACTCATGCCACCTCGGAGGCCATTGACTTGGTGGAGGTTCTCAAACTTCAGCACAAACGTCTACTACAGGTGGAACAGCTCCTTTATAAGCTAGCTGACACCAAACAGCTTTTTGATCCAGCGGTCCCCTCAAGAGAGGGCTCCAACGTCACTCAAGGTCTTGCTACTTCCTTGGATAGTCCCTCCGCCCTGACTGACATCATTGAGGCTCTGCCCAGTCCCGCATTGTTGGCAGTAGACTTGGGCTCGGACTTGGAGGAAGGACCGGTGGTGCATGAAGGAAAACACTTTGTCTCGCGCAAAGCGAGAAAGTCCTTCCTAAGAGCTCAAAAACGCTTAAATCATACCAAGGCTGGCCTAAAGAAAGCTACCATTCACATACCACCTCCGGCTTGTGCTACGACGATCCCCGAACCCACAGTATCCTTGGGCATGGGGGCCAGTCATGATGACATTGGCTTAACCCTCTGCGACCTTGATGAAGAAAGTAGAAAACATCTTCAGGTTGCAGCCACGAAATCTGGGAACACACAAATCGCCGCTTGTGGCCCCCATGGCCCTCCTACGGCCAAGTTCCAATCACAGTTACCCTCCTTTTTTCCCTCCATTCAACCCAGAAAGGCGAGCACGACAATGCTAGCCGAGGCCGCTACTACACTTGTTCTGAATCCAAATAATGCGCCCCCCCAGTTGGATCTCGTCTCGGTAGGGACGGATGTTGTTACCATGCCTCCAGCCCCCCAAGGTGCGGTAAGAGCAGATCTTGGTTGTTCTCCGTCTCCTTTGGAAGTACCTGGGGTATCTGTGTCTCCTTACGTGGAGGATAAGCATTTCCCGCCCTTAGTGGCCGGATCACCTCTACCAGCCGTCTTATCCTTCTCGCATACTCCAAAGGATATGAAATTAATTCTTGGCTGGACGAGCAACCCAGATACAAACGGCCCTGCTCGCATAAATAGGTTATTTTTGATGAATTCATTCTTCCAAATTCCAGCCCTTAGGAACCTTTCATCTAAAGACCTAGATTGGGTCAAATTGGCAACCCACAACAATCATAGAGCCCTGTGCAGAGTCCAATCGCAGATTATTACCAAAATGCTGTTGGACTTTGCTGAGGACTTCCATTCCATTGGTCTGACTCCATGCCTATTTTCGGACATGGATAGTGCATGGGCCTATCTTGACTGGGTAGCTCCTCCCTTGCCAGTATGTCCAGTCGGGCAGGCCATGGACTCATCTGACTCTCAGGTTACGCAATTAGCCCTCCATCTAGCATCGCTAACCCAAGCATTGAGTGGGCTAGCGTGGTTGGAACCCTTGATAAAAACAGCTGCAGCCAGCAAAGGGCCCACTCTAGGCTCATAACAGTCGAGCCTGACTATTGCATCTTGGAATTGTTGTGGCTTCACCAATTTGGTCGTATGGCACAAGCGGGCTGCCTCTGCCCAGAAACCTGATATCTTATTTTTGCAGGAAACGATGTGCCTATCCGAGTTTTTTCTCGATGGGTACGCCACCTTTTCGGTTCCAGCCAGTCGTATGTCTATAGGCCGTCCCTCCGGCGGTATTGCCATCCTTATCAAAAATGGTCTAAAAGCAGTGGCCTCTATTCTTGACACTTCGAAATCTTGTGTCCTAGTGGAGCTGTCGTTTGAATCTGCCGAGGCTGTCCCTCTGCTCTTAATCTCGCTGTACTGGAATCCCAAGGCTGTTTCCTTTTCCCTGCTCGTGGATGATCTCGACAGGATGTTGGGGCATGCTTCAGTCTCGTGTCCTTTCCATGAAATTGTGATTGGAGGCGACTTAAATTCATACCTTCAGTACTTTCAGTCATCAGGCTCTCTTTCCTCCCTCTCCTCCTATGCCCAACAGGCTGTTTATAGAGTGTACCACTTGTTAGGATTCTTTGAAAAATGGGGTATCTATCCAATCCAATTTGCACCTAACTCCTCACATATCTCATGGTCACGAGGCAACCTTTCATCCCTTATTGACTACATCCTTGCGTCCAAAGTGTGCTCCGGGTTGCTCGAACCAGTCTCAATTTTAGACTTGGGTCTGAGCGACCACCACATGTTGTGTTCCACACTTTATATGAGGTACGAGGTCTTTAGTCCTTCACTTTCGGCTTCTTTGGTGGTTCCTGACCGAAACACCATCTCTGTCAACTGGAATCCGGCCGTGTGTAGGAAATTGGTGTTTCTGGTGAATAGAGATCTTATACCTAACCATGATAACCTCATGTCGCAGGGGCATATTAAAAAAATCAACGACAGAAACATCAATATGATTCAGTTTCACTTACTTTCTTTAGCGAAGGACGCTTTGGTTAAAGGCAGCCCATCCGATGTTAACACTCTTCCGAATCAGATAGCAACATTAAAAAAGCAAAAAAATCGGGATTTGGCGATTTTAAGAAAAAAGGCCCTCTGCCCTCTTTCCTACCATCGTGAAAAAAACCATATCATTGGGTGCTTTAAGCACCATATAAAGTCTCTTTCTCAGGCTGCCTCTACTCTCGCAAATCAACACATGATTAGCCTGCTCTGCAAAAAAAAAACCCGAGAGATATGGGCAATCCTAAGAAACCCCTATGGTAAGGTGGAGACTCGATCTGTGGCGATCATCTCGGGCTCAGAATGGGGGAAGTACTTCTCTCAAAAATATGCTCTGCCCTTAACTTACGACACTCTTGAGAGCTCAGATATGTGTTTGCCCATACCGCGAGTCTGTCCATGGGCCACTAAAGACATCATATGGGCAATTTCCCAATTGAAGTTCTCTAAAGCAGCCGGTCCCGATGGGCTTCCGCCTTGCGTCATAAAAGACGACCCCCATTTCTGGGCTAGCTATCTTCTTCCCTGTTACCAGTTGATCTATTTAACTGGTAAGATCCCGGAATCATGGTTGACTGCTATAATTATTCCCATACATAAAAAGGGTATGCTAAACAACCCCTCAAATTTCAGGCCTATTGCCCTTATAGATACTGCTGCGAAAATTTTTGCACGTTTGCTTTTAGTGGAATTGGAACGCTGTATACATGAGCTAAAAATTCTTTCCAAATCACAGGTCGGTTTCCGCAGAGCAATGGGCACCCAATTAAATGCTACGATCTTAGCCCATTTGCTTCGGAACGCTCACATCGAAACAAATGGAACTATATACATGGCTGCCTTGGATCTCTCGGCTGCTTTTGATAACGTACTCCGTACACGGCTTTGGCAGAAGATGTTGGCTTATGGCGTTCCTTCTCCACTTGTTGCATTAATCGCAGCACTACATCAGAGGACTTCTTACCGAGTCCGCATTAATGCGGAAGGGCTCCTGTCTGACAATATACCGACGTTCATTGGTGTTAAACAGGGCTGCAACTTGGCAGCAGTCCTGTTTAATCTTTACCTTGCCGACGTCGAGGAGATCTGGCAGGGTTCTAACTCTTTTCCGGTTATACTGGGTTCTATGCGGCTTCATTGGCTAGCTTTTGCCGACGACATTATAATATTTGACAGAGTGCCGTTTGGACTCCAAAACAAATTAAATCTGTTTGGAGATTATTGTAAGCTCAACAACATGACTATTAACTCAATTAAATCGCATATACTGGTTTTCACTGCCAAAAAAAAGCTTCCGAGATTCAATTTTACTATAAATGCTCAGGTGATCTTGAGAAAAGAAGAGATCAAGTATTTGGGCTACCATATATCGAATGGAATGTCAGCTAATAAGTGGCGCTCCGTATTGATTGCAAAGTTTAATCCCCTTTTGGCCCAAATGAGAATCATCTTCACCAAATATTGTCGTTACTCTCTTTTGCCTCTGATACAATATTACACCATGAAGATAGAGCCCATCCTTCTCTATGCACTAGACATCTGCCTGTTGAATTTGGGGCCCCTTCTAAACATCTTACAGGGTAAACTTTGGAAGAACATCTTGGGGTTGCCCGGTTACTTACCGAACGCTTTAATTATTCATGAATTGGGTCTATATCCATTAGAAGACAGACTTATTTGGCGGACGGTATCTGCCTTTTCCAAAATGATTTCCCCCCCCCCTAACTCACTCTATGAGGATTTCCAGGAAATGATAGCCGGAAAGTGTCCTAGTTCGATCACTAGCGTGAAAGATAAGATACAAGCGGTTCTAATCTCTCTGAATATGACGCAGAATGACCTGGTAAATAACCCTGCCAAAGTCAAAAGGCGTTTTTTTAAAAATTCTTGGGCCCAAAATTGTGATCGGATTGGACGCTACTCTTCCTTCACTATATATGCCTCCTTTAGACATGCAGTCGCACCTCGGCTGCCTTATATTCTAGCTTTTCCAGACAAAGGAGCAAGAAGGCATTATATGCGCTTCCGCATGGATCTCATCCAGACGGGTGCTCGCATCAGAAATTGGAATGGCTATAGGACACTGGCAAAATGGGAGGGTTGCAGATTTTGTCTAATTACATCCGAGCCTGAAACCCTGTCTCATCTTTTCATGTATTGTAATTTTTTTTCCAGGCAGAGACAACGCTGTTTGGCTGCATACCTTACTTCGTTCTCGCTGTTTGAATGTCATCTAGTATGGCTGCAATGTATGCAGGGAAATTCCAACTCTATCATATTAGCAACCGTTAGACTCGTTGCAATAATCGAAGAACATCTGTTGCCACTCAATAGGACCTTCTGGAGTGGGTAAACTCTTAATTCTGTGAGATTTTGCATACTCGATGATTAGTGGTCTTTGCCGTCTGTTTGTGGCAAGTCCTATGTTGGTGGAGGCCTGCGATGCCCTAGTACCACCACCATGTTGGGTAGGTTAGGATGGGTTAGGTTTGATATTTAGCACCATTGATCTTTACTGTGACTTTGTGATTCTGTGACATTGTGACTCTGTGATGTGGTGATTCTGCGATTCAGCGATGTTTATGTGACCTTGTGACTTTGTGAGTTGGCGACTTTGAGGATTCTTGCTGATGCATTAGGAAATGTTTTAATGAGCTATTGATTTTAGTATTGTTTGGTTGTACAATCATTTGTGTGTTAGTATGTTTGTTTCATGAGATTTTATATGTTTTACATGTGTTATGTATAATTTGTAAAGGTGTAAATTTATTTTTGCTACCAAAACAAATAAACAAACAAAATAAATAAAAAAAAAAAAAAAAAAAACTGACTTAGTGGCCGCCAAATATTTGACTTAATGCAATGCTATGATTGGGAGCTGGGGCCCCATCTACACTCCTGATTTTCAATAAATCAATAGGGGTGACCTATACTTTCTCAATGCTGGTGACAGGTCCTGGAGAACAATGATGAAGCCACCCGAAGAGGCATCACGAGAAAGCTCTGCCAGAAGGCGTGCTTCCAAAGCACCTTCTGATGGCAAATCGCTGCCATCATTTTGGGGACACCGGACTTCTTCATTTGACAAGACACCTTGCGTGGTGCTCCGTCCCCCGCACCGAGTCACCTGTTCAAAGACAATTTGCAATCTGAGAGAATTGCTGCTGTCCCCTCATGAATCTTGCGCACAGAGGCATCACAGCACATAGTGCCGGTAACCAGCAGGTGCTGTATGCTGTGGTTACTCAATAACAGGGCTATTGTGAATTGATTGGTTCAATTCAGACCTGTTGTCCTCTGTAGTCCTTGCTTGCAACAGACTCTGTGCTTGCCCTGACCATAGAAAAGAAGGCATAGCTCAAGGAGCTACACCTTGTAACTAGCTGAGTCCAGGGTAATGTCATAGTGTACACAATGCTGTGTCCTTACCTCCTCTGGCCCTCCTGCTAGAGCACATTTTGGTCACAGCAAGTCACGTGTTCTGGTCCCGTGGAGAACTGTAGCTTCAAGATTTTCCATAATGGCCACTACAAATCTATGAAATTAAGTTTTGGGGCCTATGCTGCCTTGCTTTTTTGTGTGTAAAACACAGTTAAGTCCTTAAAAAATACCTTTCTGTGACAGTGATCAGAAGGAATAAAGTGCTTGCTTTTCTTATCATCAATTCATTGCATGTTTCAAACGCTACGTGAGCTGAACTTGACAGCACTGGGAAGTGAGTACCCATAAAAGCGGTGACTCATACGCGCAATATGCAATACAAACAGGATGGAATCTGATCATAGCATCACGGTAACGTAGTTAAAACCAGTCTGCTTTTTATCATGCAGAATTAGCCGCATTATTCAATGATCGTAGCAACATGTGATTTAGTGATTTAGAACCCTGTCATATGGTATTGGCCGCCCTTATTCTAGTTTCCTATCCCAGAAGATGCCAGATGTAGAAGCCCTACAGCTAGGGGCCTACTTATGTCGAGGTCAAGGGCGTGTGGCGCTCTATACAAATAAAAAATAAATAAATATAAATAAATATGGGTCGGACTCGGACAGAACAATAGTGCTGGCCACCCAAAAAGTGCCCTTCACTCATATAAAGCGCAATTACTGACTTTTTATGACAGATTGAATAGTCCCAAGTGGTGCTTTTTTTAACCATGTGTGGGAACTGGTGCCTTGAAAATCACTTTAACCCAGTAGCCCCAGCAAAGCTACCAGCTGCACGATTCCTGAGACCAAGGAATATGCAGGAGTGGCAAAGAACTCCTGCATATTTCTGATAGTTTGTAGAGCAACGTTGTGTTGCACTGCTCACCCCACAGCTCCTTATAAGCCTTTGAATCGGTGCACCGCGCAATCTGCAAACTGCCAGCAACTCTGGTGAATTGGACCAGAATTTTTCCCAATGAATTTCCCCAAGAACAAGCATCTTGTTTCCATATCCCATGCTTGTAACTCTGTAGCGGTCTAAAGACACCGTTTTTATTTTTCAAATCAACGGTCCTACTTTTAAATAGGGAAGTAGAAGGCAGTCTGCAATTATGCACACACGTGGTTCTAGTTTCACTGCAGTGGGTGTGGTTTTGAGAGGTGATCTCGGTCCCCTGCTTAGATCACTGTGGGAAGTAGGCGGTGGCAGATCCGTTGCGAATTAGTTCTTGCAAGTCACAAGAAGGCACTACTTTGGAGACATTCGCAAAGCAAATGAAGGGGGAAGACGCAAATACTCTCTCGAGGTGTCAGAAGAAGTGGTAGAATACCTGCCAGAATATCCCACTAAAAGGTACCCAGAGCAATGGGTGTACATCAGATTCATAGACGCGTCCACGGACCAAATACAGTTCTGTGAAAGACCAACGCACGAAAGCTACTCGGTAGAGCCCAGGTTTGGCAATGTTGGTTCAATCCGTGCCAATACAGCATTATTGTGGTGTAATGGGCTGAGAGGTCCATATGTGTTAGGAAAATGGAAATAGTTGTCGCAGGAGGGAGGAAAGTTGATGAGATTTGCTGTCACCAATTGCGTTGAATTACTAAAGTGATTGTTTGCTGTAGTGGGAAATGGAGGATTACAGGTAGTGTATGAGTGGTGCTCTGTAGCATTTTGCGGAATTGATGTGCACATTTGACATCTATAGCTGGGTTACAACAGCCATTATTGAAACCTGAGAAGGTTTGGTTAAATATCCGTTTAAAGCCTTTACTGCCTGGGCTTGTATGCCACGTGTTATGTCTAAAATATCATTAGTCTCGGCATTTTAAACAGCAGCATTTTGAGAGTTCCTGATCCTGCTTATAATGCAAAACTATAACTTCGAGAAAACAGATTTCTGTTCGTCAACAAAAAAGCAAGGGGTGAATGAAGGTGCCATTGTGAGGAATGCCATGTGACGGGGGTACCTAAAATGATGTGGGTGATTCCTTCTCCAAAGGGGTAAGGTACTCACCAGATAAACTCCAAGCTAAAAGCATAGTGCACTTGTTCCCTGATACATCAGTAGCCTAAACTGAAGCACCCGCTCTGCTCATGGTGCAGAGCAGGTTCAAAGGTCCAAAGATGCCGACTCGACTGCCGCAGTGACAATAAAGTCACTGCAGCACAGGGGAGGCATTCAAGATATGCCCACTTCGAGAACCATGAGTAACCCATGCTGGTGGCAGGGTAATCTCTAAGAATAAGTTATACCTGAGTTTACGCATAGTGCAAGGCGATACTTGGTTAAGGGGGTAGCTCTGGGGAAACGCATTTGTCTTGGAAGTAAGACAACACAGCGCAACACAGATTTGAATCCCAATCCCGCACTTAGAAACCAATCTCGTATTAAGTGTGTTATAAACAAACAATTGCAATTATTATAAATACATTTGGGGTGTGCTTACACTTGGTTGTTGCGCCAAAGTATATTACTTCCTTGTTATGATTTATCCATTACTATAAATGAGGCTTCCAATTTATAATTGTGCATAAAGTCTTTATTTGTGATTTTCAGCCCTTAGTGGATACGAATCTCCGTCTTGTCGAAAAGCAGAATACCAAGGTTCAATCCCTCCTTTAAAGTATTTGACTCCTGCTTCAAGCGTCGGTCCAACGGACCTGGACGTTTGAAGTACTACTTTCTCCAGTCTGTCCCATCTTCTATGTCTTTCCTCTGTGGTGGGTTTTTGTACAATAATCTCTTTTCGTTCTTCTTGCGGATGGTGTGTTTTATTAAAGTGTTAATATTTGTATAGAACCTTCATTGGACATTCCCTTTATTTTGATGATACTGTGTTGTTTTGGTCACTACTGGTTAACCTTCACACCACTCTTAAAAGTATAGGCTGCCCTCGGCCCACGTTACCAGAAAAGGCAAAGGAGGTATATCTCTTAACTGTCCCTTTATTACCTGTATGATTGCATTGTATTTTGGTTTGTAGAAGTGTGTGGGCTGAGTGAGCCATTTAGTCCCTGCTCACCCTTGTACTCCTGCAAGGCAGAATCCAATTCGTCACAGTCATAAATGGGGGATTTGACATCAATTTATAATAGTTGTACAACCAAGCCATCTTACAGGCTTCTGGCAACCTCGTAGATCCCACCAACCTGTTACAATTCTGAAACTTCTGTCCTTATTGCCAATACATGGTCATGCAATAGTATGAACATCCAGCTGCAAGAACAGGTGACACATTATAGCCATGTTTCCGTCAATGAGGAAAGCTGGTAGAACTATTGTAATTTCTTTGGATTCCATATTTCCCCATCCAATTAATGGTCAATTGTTGTTTTAGGTCCACAGCTGTCATGTTCCCACACCATTAAGCCTTTACTGACTCCTGACATCAAATGATGTGAAAAGCAGTAGAAGTGGGGCTATCAGTCATCTTATTCAAGTCCCCCACTTGTTAGCTCCACTGCCTGTTAGGTAAGATTTTGTAAGGTACAACTGGTGTGGGACTTCACAAGACTTATCTCTTGGGATTAGGCAGATCCAATTCTTAATATAGGCCTGTACTACACAAGTTGGTAGAGTGACTGAGCACCCAGGCTTATCTTAGGAGGGGCAATGTGACCTGTAGAGAAGCACAATGACATCAGTAACACAAGGCAACAAGTAAACACTTACACACTTAAAGTTCTATTAAAATATTTAGATATACACAAGGTAAGTTAAGAATTCTTTAAAAAGCAGCAACTAGTAATAACATTCAATGGAAGATAGAATTCATTTAAACATGAACCAATAATGTAGGTGAGTAATTATTTTCTATGCTAAACATGTTCCAGCACACACATCAATCAAGAGCAGTAGTAGCACTTACTTTTGTTCACCATTACAAAATTAGGTTGAGGAGTGAAAATCTAGAGGACAAAGAGAGTTTTCCTCTCTAGAAGGTCTAACCAACAGACAGCTTCCCAGCTGGAAGGGCAAGAATCAGGGAAGCATATACTCTACTGGGAGGATTAACTCCTCTACAGTGAACCTACAGAGTCTTCCTTAGGGGACTTCAGGTGACTGAGAGTACCCCAGAAGGTTAGACCCAAGCCGCTGCAACTAGCACATGAGATACCTCTGACCGGTCATTTAAGCTCCAAGAAGACCAAAGAGAGGCCTTTTCTTTACTTTTACTGGCCCAAGATGGGTGCAGATGTTAAAGATTGTAGAAATTGCCACACCTGCCACACCTCTGGCAAAAGTGGATCCAAGATTGTGGTACATTTAGTACCCCTCCCAGTGGTGGGAGTTCCTTTTGAGGAGGTGGGGATTGACATTGTTGTCCCCCTGGACCCTCAAACCTCCTCAGGCAACCAATTTATATTGGTTGTAGTAGACCATGTTACTAGGTACCCTGAGGCACTACCTATGTGAACTGTTACTGCCCAAGCAGAGTTTAAGGCCATCCTAGGTATTTTTGTTTTACCAGGGTTGGGTTTCCTAAGGAAGTTATCTCTGTATCTCTGACAGGGGGCAATGTTGATATCTCACTACTTGCAGACCATGTGGAAAAACTGTGGAGTAACTTACAAGTTCTCAACTGCCTACCAACCTCAAACAAATGGGTTGGTAGAGAGGTTTGATTTTACCATGAAGAGCATAATAGGTGCCTTAGAGGAACCCCTGAGTAGAAAGTGGGACCTTCTACTGCCATGCCTTCTATTTGCTTATACAGAGGTGCCTCAAGCTGGAGTGGGTTTCAGCCTTATCATGATCCCTGTCCCTACCCCCCTTAGGCAAAACACTGGAGCCAGGCCACAATCCCCCACATAGACCTTGAGGGCCTCCCCATCTCCTCAGAGACTCACTTGGAGCCAGGCCTGGCGCCTGTGGCGCCAGGCTCATACGTGATGCAGACGACTGACTTGGAACTAGACTTGGCATTGCACTTGGGGCAATATGGATGCCTGGGATACCTGGAGGCTATATAAACCACTGCCAGAGAGAGAAACATGCTTTGCGTTACCCTGTGCCTGCACCGTGACACTCACAGTGTTCGGATCGGTCTCCTGTATGCATTCGCCTTTCCTCCGCATCCCGCGCACCTGCAAGAACAAGAACAGCATTAATATCATACTTACCGAGGAAAATCCTTCTTCCATCCAACGTTCCACTGGTCCTGCGTACAGCATTTTGGTGGCGTCATCTTCATCCCAGAACGCTGCATCCTGAGAAGAAAAGGAACGAGAGAAAAGACGTTAGTAAGCATTCTCGTATCCCTATTCCCTAAAACAACAAGAAGAGTGAAACGCTTTCCTGAACTCAAGTCGCTCTTGGTAACTTCAGCTCCGGAGCATGCCATCGACATACAAAGGCAAAAGACAACAAAGGTTAGCACATAGAGGACAATATGGCGCCGCACATCACGATCTACTCACCGCATCTTATTCTCTGAACCAGCAGCCGTACTGGGACATTGCAGCGGTCTGCAAGGGACAAAGAGAGACATAGGTAAGCATAAGAAGAAGCGAACAGCGCTGCGCATCACGCTTTCACTCACCGTTCAGCGCTCGGCTTCCTTAAGCAGCACAACACCATTCCAACCCCCTTCCAATACCTAAGGGAGAAAGGGGAGACATCATTAAGGGCTCAAAAGGACAAGAAAAGGACAGTTATCCAAGAACCAATAAACCTACCTTATCGGGCTGGATTTACAACAAGCCCAGCCTCATTGGGGCTGCACCATTGGAGCAAATAGATCGCGCAGCGACCACATCAAGCAACGCACCCCTGCACCGAAGAGCAGCACGGAGAGCACACTACACAAGAAAACAAGATGAGGAGAGGACATAGGGGAAGGGTTGGTCCTCAAGGGAAGTGGTGGTCAAACAACTTGAGACTATAAAGCTAGAATCATGTATTTCAGACCCAATCCCCAGTTGAACGGATTCTGGGGAAGGGTTCGAGATTGTGGTTGGTACGAGCAGGCTGAGTGGTGTCCCCGTGGATATCAGGTGAGCGTTACAGAACGCAATGCCTCATACCATAATCCACCTGGATGTCATGGAAACGTCAGAAACCGACCAGTTAGCCCAAATTCTGGGGCAGTTACGTGCTGAAGTTCATGCAGCCAGGCAGGAGACCAATACCCTGAGGAGAGAGTTGATAGTCGCTAAAGAACGCACTGATGACTTAGGCCGGCAACTTCTCCAGTCACAGCCGGGACATGCACCGTTTCCCGGTATTGTGTCAGCAATGCCGATACCATCAGACAATCCTGTACAGATAACCCTTCCTGGGGTAGTTCCTTTGGCCCCACCTGAGCGATTCACGTGACATCCCAAGAAGTATGCAACATTTATGAACCAATGCCGTCTGCATTTCCTTCGTAGGCCTGGAGCCTTTCCAAATGAGCAGTCACAGGTCGCTTTTGTGCTATCCTATCTAAGCGGCAGTGCTGCAGATTGGTCTGTACCCTTTGTCAGTCAGGATGATCCTTTGCTACATGACTTCAGGGGTTTTCAGCAGGAGATGGAGAAACTCTTCGCTTGTCAAACCCATGGATAGGCATTAGACAACTAACGTTTGTCTCTTAGTCAAGGAAATGTTCAGGGGAACCAATGCAGATTGGAGGGGTCAGAGCCCCCTTGACTAAGGCTGAAAGGGACAAGAGAAGGCAGTAGCAGTTATGTTTGTACTGTGGAAAGTCAGGCCATTTCCTTAAAGAGTGTCCAGTGAAACCACCAAGGAGAACCGTAGGGGCCACAGACAAAGAAGATACCTTACCAAGCCCGGCAAGTGTAGGGGTCCACTTGTCGCAAAAAGAAAGTGAACTACAGACCTCCCATTTTGTGATCTTGATCAACCACCAACAACCATCTCGGATGCATGCCATAAAAGCGTACATTGACAGTGGAGCAGTTGGGAACTAAATAGACCAAGATCTTGCAGCAAAGATGGGGCTTCCCTCATGCCCTAAATCAACCACTGACAGTGTCACTACTGTTGATGGTACGGAAATAACTTCTGGTCCAGTATCCCAACACACCGCATTGTTAACTCTTCTGTGCCAGGATGGACACCGGGAATCTATCGCTTTCCATCTCATCAAGGCACCCCAGTTCCGGTTGATTTTAGGAATGTCGTGGTTGGTAGCTCAAAATCCTCGAATAGATTGGCATGCAAAAGAGTTACCTTTTCCGAAAGTTGTGCTCACACTTGTTACCAAGGGAAGAAGCCAACTGATACTAGAACTCTTGCTCATGGAACAGCGACTACAGTGGTAACCGGTACCCTACACAGTGAATACCAGGACTTTCAAGATGTGTTTCAGAAAGAACAAGCTAACACCTTACCACCACACAGACCATACGATTGCCAGATCGACCTGATACCTGGCGCGCAGATCCCTTGTGGGAGAACCTACGCACTCACAGAACCAGAAAACTAGCATTTAAAGTGCTATTTAGATCAATACCTGGCAAACGGATTCATCCGCCCCTTGAAGTCGCCAGCAGCCTCTCCTCTATTCTTCATGCCGAAGAAGGAAGGGGACTTGAGGACGTGCAACGACTATCGCGCACTAAACCAAATCACTGTAAAAAATTGCTACCCACTACCACTTATTCCAGAACTACTAGATCAGGTTAAAGACGGCCAAATCTACACAAAATTAGACCTTAGAGGAGCGTACCATCTTGTTCGAGTGAAAAAGGGGGATGAATGGAAAACCACCTTTCGTACCAAGTATGGCCTGTACGAAAATCAGGTAATGTCCTTTGCTTGTTTGTTTGTTTGTTTGTTTTTATTATTTGTAAAGCACACCTAACCCGTAGGTAGCAGGGCGCAAAGCAGCAAGAGGAGTGTACAACTTAAGTTATAGTGCACGCAGTAAATTAATCCAACTAGGTTACAGTGTTGGAAGAATCAAACATTTGGACCAATACATCAAAGTATAAATTATAGGTGAATATACATAATTTATAAGTTGTAGATATATCTAGGCATAGAGGTGAGGGGATATACAATTTATACACAATTTACAGTAGGCGCAGCAGTGGAAGAGATTAGATGTCATAGCATTAGATGTCATGTTCCTTGATCCAGCGGATGGTATTAGATCTGAATTTTGGGTAGGGATGGTCTTCCCTAAGAGATGGTGGTAAGGTATTCCAAAATTGTGCTGCTTTGACAGGAAAGCTATTCCCTCCAGACATAGTACGTTTGAATCTTGGGACAAGGAGAAGGTTTGAGTTGGCCTTTCTAGAGGGGCGGCAGGAAGTCGGTCTGGTGAATCTCGTTATCAGATATTGAGGGGCCGCTTGGTGTCGGCATTTATGGGTCAGAGAGACCGATTTAAGGAAATGTTATCTTTTGTAGAAAGCCAATTGTACAATCTTCTGGTCTCTGAGATATGTGCTTTCCTCAGAAGGCTTAGGGCTGCTCTTAAGGCATTGTTTTGTAAGGTTTGAATTGTATTAGTAATGTATTTGTTGCTGCCTACGTAGAGTGCGTTGCAATAATCCAACTTGGATAGAATCAATGCTCTGGCTAGAGTGATGCAGTTGTTTGGTGAGAGGAACGGTTTGGATGCCCTAATAAGTTTACATGTATAAGATGTAGCAGAAGCCATGGCATTGACTTGTTTTTTGAAGGTGAGCGTTGAGTCTAAATAGAATCCTAAGGTTTTAACCTCCTTAGCTACAGTGATGATATTATTGTCAATGACAAAAGAGGAGTAGTTTTGGCCTAGTTTATTGAGGTTGGGTGTGTTGCCTAGGATGAGGAGTTCAGTCCTGTCATCATTCAGGCATAGACCATGAGAGGCCATCCATGCCTGGATGATAAGGTACACTCGATTTACAAAGGCCAAATCCTTGTCATAATCCCCCGTAAGCGGGATGAGGATCTGGGTATCATCAGCATAGTTTGTGTAGGTGATACCAAGGCCATCTAGATCATCGAAAAGGGGCTTCGTAAAAATGTTGTACAAGGTGGGGGAGACGCAAGAACCCTGTGTCACACCACAGGTAATGGGAATAGGGTCAGCGGCCGCTGAAGGGGAAAAAAACTTGCATAGTGCGGTTGTTGAGGAAGGACTGGATCCATTCAGTTGCCTCCTGGGAGAAATGAGCTGCCGACTGTAAGTGTGTGCAGAGGATCTCGTGGTTGACCAGATCAAATGTAGCTGAGAGATCGAGAAGTAACAGAAGTGCTGTCTTGCCCTCATCTCTCAGCTCATCTATCTGTGCCTTAAGATCGATAAGCGCAGTCTCGGTCCCGTGCTGCGGTCTGAAGCCTGACTGTCGGACTCCTAGGAGGTGTTTGAGTTCAAGGTATTGTTGAATTTGTTGGTATGCTATTTTATCAAGGATTTTGAGAAGAAACAGCACTGTAGTGATGGGACAGTAGTTGGTAGGGATGGCAGGATCCAGATTCGGTTTTTTAATTAGTGGGAGGCCCCAGGATTGTTTCAGATTGTTAGGTATGGTACCGGCTGTAAAGGATGCATTTATTAGTTTAGTAATAAATGGTGAGAGTTCTCGAGCTGCATCTTTTATCAGTTGTGCAGGGCATAGGTCCTTTGCAACGCTCCCGCTGTTTCAATACTTCATGAACATTGTCTTAAGGGAGTTAATCAACGTCTGTGCCCTAGTTTATATAGACAATATCCTGGTATACTCCGCCTCAAAACAGGACATGAAAAATGCTCATTTCATGTCTCCAAAGTAGAGTTTCTTGGTTTCATCCTCACACCAAAAGAAATTCGAATGGATGTACACAAGGTAGATGCTATCCTAAACTGGCCATCACCAAATTCGTTCAAAGGAGTCCAGAGCATGTTAGGTTTCGCAAACATTTACCGCCGATTCATCCTGGGGTTTTCGCAAATAGTGCATCCAACCACATCATTGCTAAGAAAATGCAACAAGAAGTTCCAATGGACAGAAGAAGCAGAAAAAGCCTTCCAGGAACTCAAGGTGAGGTTCACTTCTGCCCCGATTCTGTGTCATCCTCGCCCAGACCTCCCATACATGGTGGAGACAGACGCCTCAAGTATAGCAATGGGAGCTGATCTCTCACAGAAGGACCCAGAAACGGGTCAATTACACTCTGTCGCCTTCTGGTCGCGTAGATTTACACCACCCGAGCTCAGTTACGCTATTACGTACAAAGAACTCCTAGCCATCAAGTCAGCCTTTAAGGCCTGGCGACATTATCTCTTGGGCGCCAGACACACAATGACCGTAATAACTGACCATCGAAATTTACAGTACCTAAAACCAGCAAAGGCTCAATCTTCACGGCAACTACGCTGGGCCCTTTTCTTCACTGAATATGATTACGTGAAAAACAAAAGGCCATGCTCTTTCCCGTATGGGTATCGATGAACAGGTATACAAGAACCCGACCCAATAGACATTATTCCAAGTGACAAACTCCTGGGAATTACAACAACCATGACTCTGTAGAGGAGGTCCCAGTCCTGGCCTGTACCCCTTCCCCTCATTTCGAGGTACCGGGAGCGTACCCGCCAAGGTATGTGACGTATAAAGAGCAAATGAACCTACAAAGAGCTGCACTGGGATTCTGCCCAGTATACATCAGAAGATCCATAACGGTTGAAGCACTCATAACCAGACAACCCTGGGCAGCACAGTACCCTATCAGACAGCCATACCAGCCGCTGATACGAAATGAGGAGTACCTACACACGGTCCACGAAGAGACCCCAAGAGCCTTAATGGAAGGCCAGTGAAAATGACACAAGGGCCTGAACAGATCCGAGAATGAACAAGAGCAGCTATCGGAGATAACACGCCAGTGCGAGTAACTACGAAATTGACTGGAATGGGCACAGAGAGGAGACAATGTTACAACGTGAGGAAACAGTGCTACGAGACAAGATGGAAGCAACTGTCCTGTTAAACGTGTGTAAATAGGCTTGAAACGCAAGATGCTAAGAAATCGATATTGCTTGCAATGCTTAGTAGAAGATAGAGTGGCAAGCGCCAACCATATATCTACCTAAATAAGGCACATTATACAAGTGCGACTCCATTTTGTAAAAGCAGAAAGGTACCCAGGCACCCAGAGGCCTGACAGGCCAAGTTTTGAAACCCAGCCAAAGGCAAGAAAAGGAGCGGAATCGAAACTCAACAAAGAGCGGCTCATGCCTAGGAAATCGAGGTCAACCAGAGCAGGGGAGGAGAGCGTCAGCTCACAAGACTCCAACTTCAGAGCATACCAGCCTGCCTCATGAGAGTCAAGATAAGGGGGGCCCATGCAGGTGGCTAGGCCGACACAGAATTAAAAGCACTAAAAGCTGGAAACTGAAGCAGATTCATGGTGAACTAACACATGAGCAGCCAGGCGTGAAGAAGTACCATCGCCTGATGTCATCCAGGACCCGAGGATGCCATAACTTTTCCCGATAATAGACTACAGTTTCGAGGCCATCCTTAGCCAACTAATTGACACGTCGCCCTAAAACACTGATTGATGGAAGGGGGCAGGGTGAAACTTGGGACACCAGGCACAGGGGTGTCCATTCTGCATGCTGCTAATTAAAAGTGGAAATTTATGTCTAGGGGTGTAACCTGCCCAATCACAATGGACCAAGTTATCTGCAGTCCTATAGATATTGTAACCAATAGGACGTCGTAGATGTAGTGACGTCTATCATACGTGATGTAGAGGGATGGGCGTAGACGCCCACCCGATAAGAGTTATCCAATCCGCATGCCCTACTATAATATACAGATATAACACCTATACTTAAGTTACCTTTCCTAACCAATTATTTTGCATTGTGATTTTTGTAAAGTTAGACGTCAGTAATGACGACTTTTGCCTATAAGAAGTGCTGTCCCACTGAAGTTCGAGGAGTGAGACAGTTGATCGCACTACAGCTGATTCCCGTTTGTTTCCCTGTTTGATGTACTCGTCATTAAACAGACTTCCCTTTGCCAACCTATTGAGTCCTCGTTATTGGGTCGTGCCGGAGTAAGTGAATCCTGCACCCCCTGTCCTCACATGGTGCAGCTATCTTGTCTTACAAGTTCTAGAGGGTGAGTGCTGACCAATGGGCCCGTCAGCGAATTCCTCTCCTCCAGAACACTTGGTAGCGTGAGGATGGTTTCGGCCATCGATTATTGATTATCGATTGATAGTTATAAGACACCTTTAAACCCGACAGCACAAAGTAACTCCAGGCCTTTGGTAAAATCACGAGTCCTTTCACCATTCCAGCTGAGTAGACTGAGAAGCTTCCCCTGGACAAAAATAGAGTAATAATTCACAAATTTGCAGTGGGTCTGAAGGAACCCACCTTTCCAAGTGTTAGGCAGAATCCATTGCAGTTCCCTTGGGGAGCACTACACCGGATTAGGACTACAGGTGAGAGCAATAAATCCACTTTGGTATCAGTCTGTACCACAAAGATTTAGTTGGTAGCTGTGGCTGAGCAGTCAGACTTATCTCAAGAGGGAGATGAGCAGTATTCAGGGTTTACACAAGACGTATCACAGTACTATGGAACAAGGAAACACTGACCAAAGCTTTGTATCAAAAAGAAAATATATTTATTCTATACACATCTAGTTCAACACATAAATCACAGTTGATAAAGTAAGTTCAGTTTAGTCAAGGAAAAGTATATACAACTCCCTATTCGATTGTAGACAAGTTTGAGGTAGAGTGAAAACTGAGAAAAATGGCACAGTGAAAACCAACTACAAATGGCACTCTAACAATTTAAAGAAAGGGAGGGAAAACACAAGTTAAAACGAAATATCTTCAGACACCCCCTAGCAACACTTCCCTGAAGTTTTGTGAACAAGTAATGCACAGTAACACTTTAGCAGAAAGATAAGTGAATGAAAACTGAGCAAAATGGCACTCCACAAATTAAAACAGTAGGAAGGAAGAGGGGTTTAGAAGATTTAGGTGCATCAACACATTTCTCATTGAAAACCAATCTAGTGAGAGCAGATCTAACAATTCAGCCAGAGTCAATAGGCCTGAGCCAGAGTCAGTGGTAGCTGCAGTCAAGTCTTTAGTAGAAAAATATTGAAGAGGTAGATGCGAGGCGAAAGACAATGTTAAGAGAGAGGGTGGCCAACTCAACAAGTATATAAAGGATTGAAAACACCTTTAGGGCTACCACTGGAAAAGGGAGGCCTGGCGGAACAATGTACCTTAAACGTGAAGACGTGGCTCCTGCAGTGGTGGCTGTTTCTGGTAGTTCCTGCAGTTCGAGGGGTCCAGCAGAGGAAGAAAGGCTCTCGTCGTGGTGGAAGGTTCGAATCACTGCACTACCCAGGGATGAAACCAGCCGCGGTGCTACCAAACGAAGTTTAAAAGGTACGCTCATTTTAATCGCGGTCCGGGTCGATAGCTGCCTGGCTATACAGTCTCCAAGTGCTGGGCACTGTCGATTCGACCAAGGCTGGTCCGGAGAAGCGATGGGTGAACTGGTTGTTCCCACTAGCTCAAGGGAAGAAGGCTCTTTCGATGAAGATCTCCTCTCGTCGTGTGGAAGAAAAGTGGTGAGACGATCCGGCAGGGCTTCACCAGTGGTGTAGATGCTGAAGATGTCTGTGGCTTCTCTCCCCTTCGGTTCTGTAGTTCCAGTGGCGACTTCTTGCTCTTCCAGTCCTCAGGACCCTGCTTTTGTGCAGAAAGAGACCCATTTATACAGCCTAGCTGTCACTCACACAGTGGAGTGGTCTTCTTGGCGGGAGCCCCTCCAGCCTATCAGGTTAGAGTGCGACCTGAGTTGCTGTGGCAACTCTGTCCAGGGGTTCTACTCCCCCTCCCGAACAACAGACCCACCCCAGACTCAGAGGCGCTGAAAGGAGGGCTTCTTGGCAGAAGCCCGCCAAAAGAGCGAACAAAGGATCCCCGACCTGGGTTAGGAGTATGGAGTAAGACTCGAGAAAGAAGTTATATTAAAGTTCTGGCAAATAAAACTTACCGGAGTAAAGTTAATAATAAAATAAACCGGCGGTATGTTAGAGGCTGTCAGTAAAAGTATTAGCTTTGAACAATGAGAAGATCCCATAGGAAAATATTCACGGTTGAATATTTTTGGTAGTAACCATTGCCACCAGCCAGAAACTTTAAAGAGCCGGACTTTAAGGTACCCCCTCGAAAATGAACCTAAGGGAAAAACTATTAACCCTTTCCAGTACCTCCATAGTAAAATGGGTTGTACTGGTTAAGTTCTTAAGATTTGACTAGTAAAGTCAATGGAGACTTTACATGCTCTGGGAGACAGTAGTCAGTTCCAGGGTATGGAGTCTATGTTTGGGGGTCGCTACGACAACCCTGTGTCAATGCACAGAGAGTGCTGTGTCACACATGTGCATAAAGATGGTTCCTATGGATGAGAGAAAACCCCATAGGCATTAAACACACAAAAGTAGCCTAGAACACACATAGCAAAAATGCCTAAGAGTGGGAAAAAGAGTCTCACTCTTAGCAGGTAAAAAGAAACAAATCCAGCAAAGCTGCTGGGGGACTCTATAGGTAAGGGAAATTAGCCATAAAATGAGCATTCTCCCTAATACCAAGCATAACCCTTCTCATTCCCACGGTCAGCGGATCGGACAAAAATCTCAAAAGCAGGAAGAGGAAGGGGCGGTGATCCCAAAGCTCCGGAGAGGAAAAGATGCGATTGGTGAATACGACAACAGACTCGTTACTTTTGCAAATGTTGTGTAGGCATTAGAGTAAGTCAGGGAAAGGTAACGGAGGGTGGTGGAGAAAAAATAAAATAGTTAGAAGTAGAGAAGACTATATATATAGGGGTAATGACTCGAGCATAAGAAATAAAACGTAAAGAATATCAGGGGGGCACCTGAACTAAAACGTAAAGAATATCAGGGAGTACCTGAAATAAAACATAAGGAATATCAGGGGGGCACCTGAAATAAAATGTAAGGAATATCAGGGGGGCACCTGAAGTAAAATGTAAGCGATAACAGGGTGGGGGGGCACCCGAAGAATAAAACATAAGGAATACCAGGGGGGCACCTGAGCAAAAACGTAAAGATTCGCCTTGTTCCTGCTCTTTAAAGAGTGGTCAGAAGGAACGTGAACCCAGAGCCCACAGTGGGGGACAATTTAGGCTACGGTGACGATTAAAGACGTCACAAAGGGGTTTGTTCACATCCCATGGTGGGGTATTGATTAGAAGGCAGGTATATGTGTGACCAGCTGGCGTCCGTCTAGTCTGTCAAATGTCTGTCATATATGTCCTGTGTATGTTAAATGTGAAATTACTGTATTGATGATTAATTGAAATGCATTTTGGCTTTACACAATTTCGTAACTAAGAGGGAATCGCTACTGAATTGATGAGTTTTGAGTAAATTGTTGGTATAAAATTTGGTGGGAAAAGATTGGATTGGAGCTTACGTATATGGTGCTCGCTCATACTATTGAAGGGTCATAGAATTGTATAATCACTGTGGTGAAGAAAGAAGGAATGGAGGAAGTTACCCCACTTACGCATTTATGCAAGCAACTGCCCAAGCATGCAATAAAACTGAAGAAATATAGCCAGGAGTGGGTTAAGGGTACCGCTAATAAGATGTTCATGCCGTGGCCCCAGAATGGGTCACTTTCTAAGGCTGTTTTACAGCACATGACCACCTTCCTACATGCCACATATACTGGCAAGAAGCTAGAGAAATGTCTTGCTGTTCTTGAGTTGTGGAAAATGTTTGAAGAAACGAAGGTGGAAGAACCACCCGCAGATTGGGTATTAAATGTATGTACAGAAGGGGGTGAGACGCCTACCGCACCACCTGCCCCACCTGAGCAGGTAATTGAAGGGAGTAAGTCAGAGGGTATTTACCCGCTAAGAGAATTTAAGGCAGCCACGGAGTACCGCAACCTGGCATATGAGTTCCCTACATACAGTAGTGACGACATCAAAGAAAAGGAGCAGGAAAATAATCTTGCCTCCATAGTCCCGAGGGACAAGGAGAGACGCAGCGATGAAGGAAAGGATCAGACACAGAATAGAACATCTCTCGAGAAGAGAGAGAGGGAAAAAAGCAGAAAGGGGACGATGAGTTAACATTCGCAAAGGACGAACGGATGGGAGGACAGATACTATTGAAATTAGATGGAAAAGGAAGTGATGACGTAAGGCCGAGTGAACGGTCCGATTAGGTGTAGAGAAAGGAAAAAGAGAAAGAAAAGGACATGAGAGATGAGAGGGTAAGAAAGAAGGATAGGTTGAGGCGAGAACAACTATATCGCGAAGAGCAAGGAATACCGCTCAGTTGCACACAATACGCAGCCTACAAAAGGTACAAACAGAACATGCTAAAGTTAGAGGAAGAAAGGAGAGTGCAAGAAAGGAAAGGAAAGAAGCGGGAAGATGAGGAAAGTAGAAGGGCAAAAGAACGTAGAAATGAACGGATGAGGGTAGTAGATAAGGCTTGAGAAGAAGCGAAGAAGTGAAAAGAAATAGATGAGGAAGCAGAACTTAAGTGCAGACAGAGGGCACGAGATCTAGAATATTTGCAACAGGAAGTTAAAAAACCCATCTTGGTTGTAGAATGAGAAGACATAGAAGAATTCTTTCCTGCAAGCAATGCGGTACCAGGTACAAGCAGGACAAATATTGAAGATGACTTCGACACCAGAAGCATCGAGGAAACGATTGATAAAATCTATGACGAGATGGGGCTGGAACTAATTTCCCAAGGGGGAAGGGAGAGCACTCAGCTATATGACACTGAGGATGTCACCCAAAGTAGCGGGATCAGGGGACTGTCCCTAGACAGGCTAGAGATTGGGCAGAATGAAGAAGATGCAAGAAGTTGCATAAACTGGGAATATTCAGTGTCTGACTCTGGTGGGGAAACGGAGGAAGTGGCATATGACAAAGGGAGACGGTGTGAAAAAACGGCTCCCAAGGGACCGAGAGGTACGATGGTCAGATGCTAGCGGGTCCACAAGTGGGACACTGAAGTCCGCTGGACAGTCCAGCCGACATGAAGAAACACCCCACGGTTAGAGGGGGGCGTCAGCACCTGCCTATGCAGACAGGTTAAGGGCATTGCCAGGTAGACGGCAAGGCGGGAACGCCACCCCGGTGAAAGACCGGAGAAGTATGGGGAAGGAGAAGGTGGGCTGTGCATTCCAATTCCCATTGCTAGAAAAGGGGATAACAAGACCGGAATATCTTCCATGGCCATACATGGACTGAGAGAACCTTACCTTAAACATAAGATTCTAATGCTGACCTCAGGAGCCGGAAAGTGGATACATGAATTAGAGAAAATGACGGGGGGTGTCACCCTAGCCATAGGGGACATTAAGAGGCTCCTAATTGCTATACTTGGTGAAAGAGCAGACGACGTGTGGAAAAGGGCGGGCTACCCTAGGGTAACCATAACTGACACCTCCCATGACGGAGCGCCATTTAATAACTGTAGAGCAGCAGTGTGGAAAGCGCTGCGTACGCCATATCCAGACACGTCTGATATGGGAGCTATAATGACTCGAAAAAAATGAAAGAGTCAGAAGATCCGTTGCTTTATATCCAGAATTTTCAAGACGCGTGGGTGCTCCAAATGCATGAATCTTGGACGAAATCCATCCCTGTATTCTACCATATATTGTGCCAAGGGTTACCAGAACCGGTGCAAAAACAGCTCAAGAAATTGGTAGGAATCGAAGCTCAACCATGGGCCGAAATACAGTTGACAATTGCACACTATTGTAGATTGTTGCAAGAAATGAATCGGAAAAAGGAGACAACTCGTAAGGGAGAGGAGGCGAAGCTAGTGCAGAGGAAACTCTCGAAGTATGCTCTCGAGGGAGCCATGCTCACCAGCCCAGCTGGGCTAAGTGCACAACACGTGACTAACTCATCACAGAATAATCAGGGTAACACAGGATTTTACCCAAGAGGAAGAGGTTTTGGAGGAAGAGGTTGGCAAAATAATCAGGGAGGGTTTCGAGGTAACCAAGGAGGTTTTCAGAATGTTCAAGGTGGCTTCCAGAATGCACAGATGGGCAATCCAACTACGCCAGATGGACAGATGGCCCGACCTCCGCCCGTATGTTGGCTGTGTGGAATGACTGGACACGTGGCGTGCATGTTCCGAAGTCATAGCATGTGACAAAATAACCAAGGGATAGGAGAAGGCATGGCGAATCAACCTGCCATCCTGCAACAGGGCGGTGCACAAAAGTACACCATGCAGCAGCAGGCGGCAGGCTTGCAGCAAAGTGCACAGCAAGTGGTTCAGCCACCGAACATGGGGAACTTGCCGCAGGGACAACCGCAGCAGGCACCGCCGCAGATGGCTCAGGGCAATAATCCCAGAAGGGGAATTAACCCTGGAAATGGGGGAAACCCACAAGTGTACAGTGGACCGAACCTATATATAAAATAGGACAGCTCACGGGAGACTCTGATGTTCTATCCTATCAGTGACACCAGACCCTAATAGGGAACCTAGGGTGAATGTCACCATAGGGGGTAAAGAATATTCCTTCCTAGTTGACATGGGTGCAACGCGTTCGTGCATTCGAGAAGGCACATTTTCCTTGTCCGGCAAGGCCATAGATACACAGAGTTTCACCGGCGCTCATAGTAGAGTTCCCTTTACAGATGCACTCCCAGTCTCAGTGGGAAAGCGCAAAATGAATGTACCTCTATTATATTCACGCCAGACCCCAGTAAATATTCTGGGTCGGGACCTGATGACTAAATTAAACATGACCATCTTGTTTACCTAGGATGGTATAGTGTGCTCCAACCCAGGAATGCATTATTCAAATGTGTGTGAAATGATCAGAGCATACTCAGGACGTATAGCTATGAGAGCTATACCGTTAGAACCAGAAGTCTTTGCATATGGCGTGCGGGTGCTCATGGCGGGATTGCCAGGCCTCGCAGACAAAACTATGAGAAACCCTGATGAGTTTCTATTCAGACCAAGAATACCCATGCACGAAGAAGAGGGACAAGTATTTCCCTTGGTAATACAATCTGCCGCAGTGCGAGGAAAAGTGGTATTGATTGAAGGATATGACGATGAAGGCAGACATGGTGTGCGATTATTGACATTGAAGAAGGGTATCGAGTGACTGACGTCACTGATGACGATCTGTTCGAAGAACACCCTGACCTAGAAGAGACAAGGGTGGAGGTGAGTCTCATATTTTGGGTCAAAATGATCAAACGAGAGGTGCCACAGAGAATGATGTTGGCACTGGTACGCCGAGAATACTTTGAGGACGACATGACCCAAGTGCCTGCCGCAGTATGGACTACAGGGCCCTATGATGTAGGTCTCCTGAAAGGGGTGGGTGAAGTGAAAAACAAACTGAAACCAGGAGCAATTTTACCACGAGTGCGACATTATCCCGTGTCCAGAAAGGCAGATGAAGGAATCGCGAAGACAATTTCAGCCATGATGGAGAAGGGCATCCTAGTGACGTCAGATACACCTTGCAACACTGTGATTTACCCTGTCAAAAAATCAAAGGGAGGGTCTTGGCGTTTAATTCAAGATTTACGAGCATTACACAATATAGTTGAAGCCGAATTCCCTCTAGTCCCTAATCCATCCACAATTCTGTGCAACATACCCACTGAGGCAAAATATTTCACGGTGATCGATTTGAAAAATGCATTCTTCTCAATCCCGTTGCACCGTGACTCTCAAGACCTGACGTCATTTACTTTCAGGAAAATGCGCCTGAAAAGTACGAGGTTGCCACAGGGGTACTGTGAGTCTAACATCCATTTTCAACAGAGTCCTGCAGATGGACCTAAGCAATATTGCAGTGGACCATGTTGTTTTGCAGTATGTAGATGACATTCTGATCTGCAGCACCACTGAAGAGCAATGCAGGTGCGACTCTATCCAGCTATTGACTATACTGGCTGAGAAGGGATACAAAGTAGACAAGGATAATTGGCAGTACTACCAACAGGAGGTGTTGTACATAGGGCAACTGATCTCACATAAGGGGAAGAAGGTAACCCCAGAAAGGGGTGAAGCTATCATGAACACGGCCACGCCGCGCACGATAAAACAAATGCAAAGCTTATTAGGCCTGTGCAGTTATGTCAGAGCATGGGTCTTTGACTACAGCTTGTATACCAAGCCCTTGCTACAGGCCCTTAAAAAGGCCCAGGCAACAAAAGAAGAAATTGAATGGAATGAATCAATGGAGAAAGGGTTTACAGAACTCAAGGGGGCAATTTGTAAGGCCCCAGTTCTTGGGATTCTTAATTACACAGAGGAATTCTACTTGTTCTCACATACCGATGGAAATTTTATGACGGCAGTGCTCACACAGCGAACCTCGCTGGGGTACAAGCCCCTAGCATATTACAGCGGGAGTCTAGACCCGGTCATGAAGGGCCACTTCCCATGCAAACAAAACCTTGCTGCTGCCGCATTGGCCATTGAGAAGGCGTCATCCATTGTGATGGGGTGCTCCATGACATTGTATGTTGAGCACTCGCTGCTCGCCATATTAGAGAAGCCAAAGGGCACACTGACATCTCAAAGAGCATCCGCCTATGAGGTGATTATGTCTAATCCATCTATCAAAATAGTGCGATGTAAGACTGTAAACCCTGCTACGTTCATAGCCGAGCCAGCCACAGAGGGAGAACCTATACACGACTCTGCGAACTATGAGGAATTCTATGATGAAATCCCCAGGGTAAAATAAAATGCCCTGGCAGGTGGAGAGATCGTCTTTATTGACGGGTCTTCGACAATTGACCAAGAAGACGGACAAAGGTATACAGGCGTGGATGTGGTAATGCACCTAGCGAACGGGGAGTTTTGAGTACACGTTAGTGCACGAATACCATCTCACTATTCGGCACAGGCTGCAGAACTATTGGCATTGATACTCGCCATTGAGAATCATGCAGAGCAGGAAGTAACGGTGTACAGTGACTCCGCCTATGTGACGTCCACAGTGCATGCAGGTCCAGCGCACTGGAAAAGGAGGGGCTACCTCCGAGCAGACGGCACGCCAGTGCAACACGCAGCCTTTTTGGACAGGCTGATAAAAGCACTACAGCTCCCAGTGGGCATAGCGATCGTGAAATGCGCCGCTCATACCAAGAGGACAGATTTCATGTCTCGTGGAAATCATGAAGCAGACATGGAAGCCAAGCGCATGGCATCCAAGAATGAAACAATCATGGACGTGGAGGTGGCACGTACCCATGAGCGAATGATGGTAGCGTGTGCCACACCGGAAGCCTATAGTAATATGGGGCAGGCTCAGCTAATGGAGCTCCAAGGGGAGGCACCACAGGAGGAGAAGAATTTATGGAAGCATCGAGGGTGTTCCTTAAACCCCTCTGACAGGCTCTGGAGACAAGACAGCACTGGTAAACCAGTAATTCCTGTCGTCCTCCTAAAGGTAGCACTAGAACAACTGCACTACCCCATCCACATGACAAAAGAAAATCTTGCTGCAACGCTCACAGAAGACTGGTTCACACCGAATTCGGCAGAGCATGTTGCATTTTTCATGGTGAACTGCATTGTCTGCCAGCAATTCACCGCTGGGCACACATTAAAAGTAGTGAGAGGAATCATTCCCAGACCAAACGGACCATTCCAGCACTTACATATTGACTACGTCGACATGATTCAAGTGTGCAATTGGTACAGGTATTTAATTGTGGTGGTGTGTCCATTCTCTAGATGGATAGAAGCAGGTCCCTGTACACACCCCGACGCTGCCTGTGCTGCTAAATTCCTGGTGAGAGAAGTGTTCCCTAGATGGGGGGTGTGCGAGGTAATGAGATCAGATAATGGGGCCCACTTTGTAAACTCAGTGTTCAAACAGATTAGTTCATTGCTTGGTATAAAGCACAAGTTCTCATCAGCGTATCATCCAGCGGGGAATGGGATATGTGAATGGATCAATGGCTTGCTTAAGGAGAGGATAGCCAAGTTGAAGCTCACATTAAAGAAGGGATGGCTGCACTGTCTACCATTGCCATTGTATGCACTTCTGAACCAACCAGGCTCCGACCATCACCTCACGCCGCACGAGATTTACAGACAGAAGGATGAGGACCCCTCTTAACCCAGAGATAGAGCGAGTTGTGATGCCCAGACGACTAGGGAGGTTCTGGGAACAGAGATGCAAAAGTGTCTAAACTGTTTGACATCCAGTGCCTCTGTCATTTCAGACCAGCTGCAGCGACGGCGAAGGGGGGTGGCGCAGCACAAGACACATCAGGAAGTGCTGAAGCAGACACCGAGCAAGGTGTACATGCGCCCCTCGTCTTCCCTGGTGACAGCATTTTGGTGAAGAACTTTACCAGGAAAAGGTGGGACGAGCCAAAATTTAATGGCCCGTTCATTGTAGAGGACTGCACCCCCTCCGCCGTCAAGCTCCAGGGCAGAAGGGCATGGATCTTCATAAATGACATTAAGCCCTACATAGGGGATAGCCCTCCTGCTGCATCCGACTGCAAAGAGACCACGGACAACGGGGAAGAACATCAGCACGTGCATACAAGATCCATGGTGAAGAAGAAGGACACATGAGCAGAAAACCAAGACAAAGAACCCGAATGCAAGGTGTGGCATAGAACGGGACAGGTTCCCCAAGCAAGGGGAAATAAAGACTTAACGAACACTCTGTACTTCCCAGTTGCAGGGTAAAGAGAAGCACATCCTAAGCCACAACAACATTGCTAAAATGAGTGTTCGAAAGCACGACATACTCAATTAGTACAAAGAATCAAGACTCTGATAGACTGCAAATAAGACATTGCCTGAGAGTGTAACACAGTATCCTGAAGCAATCAGTGTGGAGACTTTGTTCACAGAACTTATGGTACTTTCCGGCAGAAGTCTCAAGTGGGATGTGCTAACCTATTTCCAACTCGTGGTGCCAGCATACTCATCACTCAAAGGGAGAGGAGCCAGTGTCACAGACTTTATCCAAGATCCAGCCAACAAGAAAATAATCTGGCAACTACTGACTGTCATCACGGAAGCCTTCATTGTACTATCAGAGTACGGTGATAAGGGTACAGATGCTTCCACCACAAGTGATCATTGATGAACTTACATATACCCTATTTTTCCTCATCATAGAGGAATGCCAAGGCTCGTCGGGAGAACCACAGATACCCTAACCTTCATCAGAGATCCAAGAAACAACGAATTCCTAAACCAAGTGTGGTACAAATTAAATTACGTGGTTGCAGTAGGAAAGTGTAAAAACTGCTCACGTCAAAAGAAAAGATTGTGATCAGGACCCAGCAAACAAGGCAGATGTCCCTGACTCCCGCAGATACCCAGCTAGTCCACAATGTCATGCTCAGACTAGTCACAGACTATCCTGAAATGGTAGGAAGGCCTGCAGATGTTGACGTCATCACCTTCCATAGAGATCCGACCAACGCCCCACACCTGGGCACACTTCTCCATAGCATAATACTCCAAGTGGAACTGTCCAACTTCCAGCGAGAATTCCTAAGGAGATTCCAGTGAGACCTTTAGCCGAGGGACAGATCGAGGAGACAAAGACTGTTCACGCTGCAAGAAAGGCCTGTGATCTAGAGGCTAGATAATCAGAGCAAGTGGGGGTCATTCCGAGTAGGGCGGTAAGGGTTAACGATCACCGTTAACGAGACGATGCCGTTAAACCCTTACCGCCCTATTCCGAGTTCCCTTTGTGGGTTGGTACTTAACGCCTGTTTTTTGCAGGCGTTAAAAAACCAACCCGCAAAGGGACCTAGGAGCTAATTACGGCACCGTAATTTACGGTGCCGTAATTAGCGCCTTCCCCATTCCCATTGAGCCCTATGGGGCAAAAATGGGAATGGGGAAGGGCCCTTGGTGAATGGGGAATTAACGACCCCGCCAACCTTGGAATGGGGCGGAAATTCCGCCATTCACCATGGCGGAGTCGGAAAGATAACGGCGTCAACCAAGGCGCTAATAGCGCCTTGGTTAACGCCAGGGTCGGAATGAGGCCCAATGTCATTAACACCAGAAGACAGCCAATATGCATATCGTGTTTTCTTCTACCTCATTGAACATTTTCCAGAACTAGTGGGTAGACCCAGCAATGTTGACATAGCCGCATTCCTCAAACATCCAGCAAAAAACACGCAATTAAACAGGCTCCTGAGGGCTATCATAGCGCAACTAAGAAGCAATTATGGACATCCACTGCTGAGGAGAGCCTTAGAAGGAAAAATCCAAAATAGAACTATCTCGTCATTGTTTCACCGTGGAGCAGATAGAGAAAAGAGACACTGTTCCTCAACTTGTCACTGAGAGACCGAAGTAAAAGAGCAGACACAAGAACTTCACCATCGTATTTTTCCTTTTCTGCATCCTTCTCATTTTTTCTATTTTTTCATATATTGACTTCTGCTTTTATTTTTGTTCCTGTTGGTACATCTTATTTTTGCCATTTTGACTCATTTTCAATTTTTCCATATTTTTATTTTAATTTTATTCTTGTTCCTATTTTTACAACTTTATTTTGGTACGATTAGCTCATTTTTTCCTATTTTTGCCACACGTTCACTTCTATTTTTATTTTTATTTTTTCAGCATTCCATTTTTGTGTAATTTGTAGCAGTCCTTTCAGTTCTTCTTTCACATTGAACTGTAACCAGCATGTCCTCAGGACCAAGGCAACTTCGAGGCATCCACTGGGACCTCACCTACTTTAGATACGCATAAATAAATGTGATGTATCAGAACTGCTAGCCTAACCCTTTTCCTTAGTCTAGCACAGGAACTGTACTGAGGACCCAGAGACTACCGTCGTCACTCACATGAGGGGGGACATTGGAGAAGCACTCATTCCTCCAATAGTAACAAACTCTCGAAATACGAGACCAGAGCAAAAGAAGGAATAAATAACTGACTATGAACTCATTCAAAATGGGGGCTCAGAACAGTAACTTGGTTTTACCCCCAACAGAGGGGCGCCCCCGCTTTCCTGGGAGAAAATGCTGCCAGATGTCTTACAAATCTATCATGTGTATATGCTTGGTGATCATCATTGTCTTTCTGTCATTGACTATCAGAACTGCTTTCTCCATTGGTGCACGAAGCACCCCAATTTCAGTGCACCTACCAGATAATGAACATACGAATCCCACAAAAGCACCCAGATCCTACATAGTGATTCCAGTTCCAAGAAAAGCTAATGATGAAGCAAATGATTTAAAATTGAATGTAATTAGCAGTGATACATATACACTTGAGGTAATGAATGGGGAAAAAAGCAGGAGACAGGGTCAGCACGGAATGAATGAAAACATTGCACTGACCACTGCACGCACCCACACACAGGATGCACACAGACAATGGCAAGTGTCAATGGCTACAAGGCCTCCAACGAAGGCAGCAGAGAAGGAGAGACTGCCTGCCGAACATTCAATTCCAGAGAATAGTGGGGATAACCAAGAAAAGCCAAGTGAATTACCAAAGACGGAGGAAATAGCTAAATCCCTCAAAAGAACAGAAGTGGCCACAAAAGAACTCACAGAGTCATAGTCCAAGCAAAGAAACTACATGAGGAGCTGAAAAACAGAACTATAGAAACTATAACTGCAAGCACACCTGCTCCAACGCAAGGAACAAGCCGCAGGCCTACAACGCAGCCACAAGTTGGGAGGTTGGTGAACCAATGGTGGATACGGGAAGTTTATGGAAGTTTATGGAAGACTGCAAAAGGGAAGGAAAGGAAGCACAAATCCTCCTCCTACCACAGCGATGCAGTCGAGGCAGCCTGCTCCATCGAGATACCCGAAGTGGAAAAGCAACACAGATGCATTCAGAGACGTAGTCATAGCAAACTACAGAAGAACGCTGAGAATCAAGAGAAGCCCTCATGAATATAACAATGAACTTAATGATTACCTGGACAGCACAGCCCATCTCGGAAACAACGTATGGTACCAACACATGAAGGAAGTAGGATGAAGGCAGTCAGAAGGAGAATGCTTCATCTGTGCACTCCTACCATACAGCATGGGAAAATCCAAGATCTTCGTGGCTGTAGAAATTGATGTCCTTACAGCACACTGTATGTCGCATGTAGCAATGTGCAACACCAGAGGACAATTTATGGGAAGAGACGCCTCGTTGATATGGGCCAACGAAAAGGATTACCCGGATGAAGATGGCTATGTCCAGGACATTAAAGCAAGAAACCGAGCGCACACCAGAAATCATGTGATCAGGTACGAGAACCCTGGCATCAAAGGATCAGGGATGAAATGGGAAATAAACCCAAGAATGAACATTCAAGGAAAAACTGCAGAGGAGGCTCAAATCTGGAAGAACAGAGGCCAAATGCAGATCTGGGGGTCAGTGGTCTCCCCAGATGGATGGGAAGACGGAGTAGTAATCTGCCAAGCATGGATGGTCCCTGGAGCCTGCAAGGAAGCAATAGAGAATTCGCAGAGGTTATGCAAACCTCTGTGGCCAAAGCTAGTGAAGTTGCTAACATGGGTCAAAGATAGAGGGGCACCCCTACAGATAGTGCCACTGGAGAGCCCGAAACTATGCTTCAGAAACAATGGCACAAGGAAGATGGGAGAGAATCGAAACTGTGGATGAATCTTTGAAGCTCCGGGAATGACACAAGGAACCACAGTTATTATGGACCATTACTGGGCGTGTGGATCCAAGGCATACATAAGGCTGCCGAAAAACTGGGGAGGCATATGCACACTAGTGAACGTCCATGTTCCCGCATTAGTGATCCCTAAGAATGACCTAAAGTTGGACAGTTTCCCGAAAGCAGATGCTCATCTAAGAAGAAGAAGATCTGTGGAACTGGTATCCAGGAAGAAGAGGGAAAATTACTTTTCTCCCAAATCAGAAGAGGCATTCCATGCAATCCCGTACGAACACAGGCTGTTCAGCCTCACCTCAACAGTATTCACCGCACTACTCCTGCCCCACATCCAAGTTGGAGTGAATACTAAATGGTTGCAGATAACCAGATGGGAGTTATTGCAGACCATCAATACCACTATAAAAGGATTCAACGCGATCAAAGAAGAGCTGAGAGCAATCAGACTGATGACCCTCCAAAACAGATATGTGCTTGACCTGATCACTGCAATGGATGGAGGTGTTTGTTCAAAAATCGGAGAATCGTGTTGCACTTTAGTCCCATCACACGATGAAGAAAACGGAACCCTAAAAGAGGCAATAAGCATGCCGACAAGCCTGAAAAACAAGATGATCAATGAAAGTGACGAAGTAGACGATGACAGCTGGTTTGGAGACCTATTCTCGTGGGTCCCACAATGGATGGCAGATATATTCAAGTTTCTGGGAGCTCTACTAGCAATGGTATTGCTAGGATTCTGTGTTATCAAGATAATCATTACACAGTGCCAGAAAACTGCAAAGGAAGCCATAGGGATGAAAATAATGATTGATGTCGAACCAGGATGGAAGCTCAGAGACCTGACTGATGAAGAAATAAGAGACTTTGAGAAAGCCAGCAAATTTGCACCAGAGGGAACAAAGTTCACATACCCTAATAAACGAAGAAGGTATGAAGGAAACTGGATCTACTGCAGCCCAAATGGACAATGTCAGCTAATGACATGGAACAAAGATGAACATGTGAAGACAGCAGGGAGTTTGAAGGGAGTGATAAAAATATGGACTCCAAAGGCTCACACATTCACACCATCATGTCCCAACGCAGAGGACGATGAGCATGACACTGAAGAAGCAAAAGAAATGAATGCAAAGGAGATTGCAAAAGTGGTCGATGAACCGACCAGAGGGGGGAGTGTAGAGGAGGTCCCAGACATGGCCTCCCCTCATTTCGAGGTACCGGGAGCGTACTCGCCAAGGTATGTGATGTATGAGGAGCAAATGAACCTATAAAGAGCTGCACTGGGACTCTGCCCAGTATACATCAGAAGATCCATACCGGTTGAAACACCCACAACCAGACAACCCTCGGCAGCACGATACCCTATCAGACAGCCATACCAGCCGCTGATACGGAATAAGGAGTACCTACACACGGTCCACGAAGAGACCCCAAGAGCCTTAATGGAAGGCCAGTGGAAATGACACAAGGGCCTGAACAGATCCGAGAATGAACAAGAGCAGCTATGGGAGATAAGACGCCAGTGCGAGTAACTACGAAATCAAATGGAATGGGCACAGAGAGGAGAAAATGTTACAACGTGAGGAAACAGTGCTACAAGACAAGATGGAAGCAACCATCCTGTTAAGCGTGTGTAAATAGGCTTGAAACACAAGATGCTAAGAAATCGATATTGCTTTCAATGCTTAGTAGAAGATAGAGCGGCAAGCGCCAACCATATGTCTACCTAAATAATGCACATTATACAAGTGCGACTCCATTTTGTAAAAGCAGAAAGGTACCCAGGCGGCCAGGGGCCTGGCAGGCCAAGTTTCGAAACCCAGCCAAAGGCAAGAAAAGGAGCGGCATCGAAACTCAAAAAGAGCGGCTCATGCCTTGGAAATCAAGGTCAACCAGAGAAGGGGAGGAGAGCGTCAGCTCACAAGACTCCAACTTCAGAGCATACCCGCCTGCCTCATGAGCGTCAAGATAAGGGGGGCCCATGCAGGTGGCTAGGCTGACACAGAATTAAATGCACTAAAAGCTGGAAACTGAAGAAGATTCATGGTGAACAAACACGTGACCAGCCAGGTGCGAAGAAGTACCATCGCCTGATGTCATCCAGGACCTGAGGATGCCATAACCTTTCCGATAAGAGACTACAGTTTCGAGGCCATCCTTAGCCAACTAATTGACACGTCACCGTAAAACACTGATTGATGGAAGGGAGACAGGGTGAAACTTGGGACACAAGGCACAGGGGTGTCCATTCTGCATGCTGCTAATTAAAAGTGGAAATGTATGTCTAGGGGTGTAACCTGCCCAATCACAATGGACCAAGTTATCTGCAGTCCTATAGATATTGTAACCGATCGGACGTCGTAGTTGTAGTGACGTCTATCATTCGTGATGTAGAGGGATGGGCGTAGACGCCCACCCGATAAGAGTTATCCAATCCGCGTGCCCTACTATCATATACAGATAAAACACCTATACTTAAATTACCTTTCCTAACCAATTATATTGCATTGTGATTTTTGTAAAGTTAGACGTCAGTAATGACGATTTTTGCCTATAAGAAGTACTGTCCAACTGAAGTTCGAGACAGGTGATCGCACTACAGCTGATTCCCGTTTGTTTCTCTGTTTGATGTGCTTGTCATTAAACAGACTTCCCTTTGCCAACCTATTGAGTAAGTGAATCCTGCATCCCCTGTCCTCACATGGTGCAGCTATCTTGTCTTACAAGTTCTAGAGGGTGAGTGCTGACCAATGGGCCCGTCAGCGAATTCCTCTCCTCCAGAACAACTCAAAGTGAGCTACATGAAGAAGTCCGAAGCTTGATGGGTCCCGACCAATTAGAAGAGTGGAGTACACAAGGAGAAGATCACACAATTAAAAACCAACTACCCTATTTCAAGAACCGTTTATTCCTGCCGAATAAAGAACTACAAGAACAAGTAATGTCCGGTTATCATGACTCCTTAATCAAGGGCCATCCTGGAATTGTGAAGATTTTAGCCAAGGTAAAACGAAGTTACTGGTGGCCCACGTGGTGTAAGGACATTGTCCAATTGATCCTATCCTGTGGTGTGTGTGCACTAAATAAATCATCAGAGCAAAAGCCAGCTGGACTCTTTCAACCATTGGAAATTCCACCAGCGCCCTGGCATACGCTATCCCTCGATTTTTATTACCAATTTACCACCCAGTCAAGGATTTAACACCATTCTAGTGGGTGTGGATCTATTTTCAAAAATGGCACACTTCATTCCTCTTAAAGGTCTCCCAAAAGCATCCACTTTGGCAAAAGTGTTTCTCGAACGCATCGTACGGCCCCATGGGTTTCCTTTGGTACTGGTCTCAGATCGAGGTAATCAATTTGTGTCCAACTTCTGGAGGAAGTGTTGTTCTATGTCCCAAATTCACAACTGATTACCCACCAGTCACCATCCCCAAACAGATGATCAAACGGAGAGAACTAACCAAACGCTCAAACAGTACCTACACTGTATGCTACACCAAATAGAAGGAAGTTGGACGGACCTTTTATAGATAGCCGAATATGCCTACAATAATTCTCTACACACCAGTACTGGCCAGACTCCCTTTTATACCATATATGGCAGGCATCCACACACTTCTGAACTAGATGCCCCTAGTACCCAGGAAATGCCAGCAATTAAAACCTTGCACGCAACCATTTCTCAAACCTTTAAAAGGGCAGTCGAACATTTACTCCACGCAAAGAACCGTCAAAAGAAATTTGCTGACCAGCGCCGAGCAAAGGCCCCCAATTATCAGGATGGAGACGAAGTCTGGTTAGAATCTAAACATGTGCCCATAAGAGGAACCCGGACGATCCATCCACGATACCTAGGTCCTTTTACCATCACCTCTGTGATAAATCCAGTAGCAGTCAAACTAGCCTCACCACCCAACATGCAAATTCATCCTGTGTTCCACGTATCTCTCCTGAAACCTGTTGAACCCGGAACCCGTGTTACAACATCACCGAAACCAGTAGTGATCAATGGCGAGCCAGAATTTGAGGTCAAGGACATTCTCGACACAAAGTATGTCAGATACAAACTATACTATCTAGTGGACTGGAAAGGGTATGTGCCCGCAAGACAGAACATGGGAACCTTGCGAGTATATCCATGCACCTCATTTGCTCAAAAGATTCCATCAAAACCACCCAACCAAACCAGGACCAGACAGGAGAATCACCATGAGAGGGGCCTTAGGGGGGAGTGCTGTCATGATCCCTGTCCCTAGACCCCTTAGGCAAAACACCTGAGCCAGGCCACGATTCTCCACATGGACCTTGAGAGCCTCCCAATCTCCTCGGAGACTCACTTGGAGCCAGATCTGGCACCTGTGGCACCAGGCTCATACATGATGCAGAAGACAGACTTGGAACTGGACTTGGCATTGCATCTGGGGCAATATGGATGCCCCCACATAACTCAGTTCCATGAACTGAGTCATGCGGTCTAGGTTTTTTGGGTGTGGCCCGACCTAGGGCTGCCTGGGATACCTGGAGGCTATATAAACCACGCCCAGACAGAGAAACACGATTTGCGTTACTCTGCACCTGCAGCGTGACACTCACCGTCTTCGGATCGGTCTCCTGTAGGCCTTCGCCTTTCCTCCGCATCCCGCGCACCTGCAAGAACAAAAACAGCATTAATATCATACTTACCGAGGAGAATCCTGCTTCCATCCAACATTCCTCCGGTCCTGCGGACAGCATTTCGGCGGTGTCATCTTCATCCTGGAACGCCTCATCCTGAGAAGAAAAGGAACAAGTGAAAAGACTTTAGTAAGCATTCTCGTATCACAATTCCCTAAAAATACAAGAAGAGTCAAATGCTTACTTGAACTCGAGTCACTCTTGGTAACTTCAGCACCGGAGCACGCCATCGACCTACAAAGGGAAAAGACAACACAGGTTAGCACATAAAGGATAATAAGGCACCGCACTTCACGCGCTAGTCACCACATCTTATTCTCTCAACTGGCAGCTGTACTGGGACATTGCAGCGGTCTACAAAGGACAAAGAGAGACATAGGTTAGCATAAGAAGAAGCGAACAGCGCCGCACATCGTGCTTTCACTCACCGTTCAGCACTCAGCTTCCTTAAGCAGCACAACACCATTCCGACCACCTTCCAACACCTAAGGGAGAAAGGGGAGACATAATTAAGGGTTCAAGAGACAAGAAAAGGACAATTTCTCCAAGAACCAACAAACCTACCTTATCGGGCTGGAGTTACAATGAGCCCAGACTCATTGGGGCCACACCAGTGGAGCAACTAGTTCACGCAGCGCCCACATCAACCGACGCACCCCTGCACCGAAGAGCAGTACGGAGAGCACACTACACAAAAAAACAAGGTGAGGAGAGGACATAGGGGAAGGATTGGTCCTCAAGGGAAGTGGGGGCAAACAACTTGAGACTATAAAGCTAAAATCTAGAAATCCTGTATTTCAGACCCAGTCCTCAGTTGAACGGATTCCGGGGAAGGGTTCGAGATCGTGGTTGGTCCGAGCAGGCTGAGTTTCATCCCTGTGGATATCAGGTGAGTGGTACAGCCTTTTTGAGCTTCTCTATGGTTATCTTGTCAGAGGCCCTTTGGCCCTGATCAAAGAAGGATTGGTGTGTGCTCCAACCTTAAAGCCAGTCCGTGTAAATGACTATGTGCTAGGCCTCAGGAAGAGGATGGTACTACTGATGACTGACGCTGCAGAAAACTTGACGGCTGGTCAAGCCCTGGTCAAGCATTGGCATGACCAGAACGCTAACATGGTAGAGGTTACTCCAGATCGGCTAGTTCTAGTTATGGTTCCTACAAGGCAGAGAGCCTTATGGGACAAATAGAGTGGACCTTCAAAGTTGTAGTCAAAATTGGAGAGGTCAATTATTTAGTGGACTTGGGCAGCCCCAAGGAAGCCCCCAGGGTCTTTCACACTAACCGTCTGAAGGCCTATGTCTCTGGACCAGAACTGGGAACTTGCTTCTAGCCACTGATCAAGTGGAGGTGGAGTGTGAGCCTCTCCATGATCTCCTCAAGGGACACACTTCAGATGAGACAACAGAATGAGTGAACCTCTCTTCGGATCTGACTCTGCAGAATCAACATGAGTGTAAAGCCCTGTTAAATCAGTTTGCATCTGTGTTCTCTCTGACACCAGGCTTGACCCCTTGGGGCCAGAATGATATCCTCACTGGAGACAGTGTCCCTGTCAAAAGCAGGGGCTAAAGAATGTCTGATCATGTCAGAACTAATATAAAGGAAGGGGTCAACAAGATGCTTCAGCCTGGGTTTATTGAGCTATCTGCCAGTTCATGGGCTAGTACAGTTGTGCTAGTGCCAAAGGCAGGAACCAAAGCGTTGAGATTTTGCGTGACTTAAGGGCTTTGAATACAGTCACCAAGACTGATGCCACACTTTACCCAGGACAGGTGAGCTAGTGGACAAACCTGGATCTGGCAAGTTCCTCAGTACATTTGAACTGACCTCAGGCTATTGACAAATAGCTCTGTCAGACCATGCCTAGGAAGATACAGCATTTCCCACACCAGGAGGCTTGTACCTGTTTAGGGTCATGTATTTTGGACTGAAACAAGCACCTGCCACATTCCAAAGGATGGTTAACCATGTTCTGAATTTGTTAGAGGATGTCTGCATTGCATACCTGGATGACATTGCAGTGTTCAGTCCCACATGGGAAGAGCATCTTCATCTACTACGATATGTATTGCAGGCTTTGGAACAGACCCATCTTACTGTAAAGGCAAGTAAATTTCAAATTGGTCAGAGCAAAGTGTACCTTGGTCATGAGGCAAGAGGAGGTGAGATTAGGCCCTGGCCTAGTAAAGTACAAGCTGGGCAACCCCCACTACTCAAACCGAAGTGAGAGCCTTTCTAGGTCTCACAGGGTACTACCAACATTTTATTTGAGAACATTGGCACCATAACTTCTCTGCTGAATGTCATCTCTTCTCCAAAATTTTCTAGGAAAGTCAGATGGAATGAAGAGTGTGCCAAGGCATTTGAAGGGCTGAAAAAGGCCCCCCTGCAAAGCTCCAGTCTTAAGAGCTCCTGATTATACCCAATCCTTTATTGTACAGACAGATGCATCAAATACAGGAATAGGGGCAGTCTTAAGTCAACTGGATGAGCAAGACAGGGAACACCCTATTTGCTTCATCAGTACAAAGCTGAAGGACAGCGAAACAAGGTGGGAAACCATAGAATGTGAGTGTTTTGCCATTGTGTGGTCTCTGAAGATGTTTGGGCCATATTTGTATGGTTTTACTTTCCTTATTCAGACTGACCACCAACCCTTGAGATGGTTAATGCAAATGAAGGGGGAAATCCCAAACTACTCAGATGGTCTATCAGCCTCTAAGTGTGTGACTTTACCATTGAGCATAGGTCAGGGTGTAATCATCAAAATGCTAATGGTCTCTCCATGAAATATGAATGACTGGAACAAGAGATTCATCCAGGAGTGGATTCAATCCTCCTGTCCTTTAGTGTGGGGGTGGGGGGAGGACGAGTGTTAGGGAGAATGTTCAGTTTATGTGCTAATTCCCTTTAGCCTTAGATACCCTCTGCTCTTTTGCTAGAATCTGGGATCTTTTTGATTTTTAACCTCTTGAATGAATAGCACTTTATGCCACTAACCCATATGTTTTTCTCTGACTTGGATTTTTAACTGTTTAATGGCATAGGCATCTGCTGCTTGCATAGTGACACACAGCAACCTCTGTGTAGTGCCACTGAGAAGTCCCTTGGACTTCTCTCAATATTTAAATACATTTTCTTGTGTGAACTACAGTTCCCAAAAATAGTGAGATAGCTTTTATCTAACTTACCCTTTCCTTTGTTGGTCCAGCACAAACCACCCTATGTGGAGTGCTGGGGGTTACACAGTCACTCCTTATCCAACTTCTCATGTAACATTTTGTTACACTTACTAACTTGAATGGCTGGTGGCCGTGGTTCCTTTTCACTACCCTTTGTGCAGGGTACTTGCAGGCTGATTTCTCAGCTGCAGTACAGCACCAATGGGTGACAGTTGTTTCCAGAATAGCCCCTGTCTTCTTTTTTTTGCAATTTCTTGTGTGTTAGTTCCTTCTGGGCTTTTACTCTGTCATTTAAACTAGGTTTTAGTCCTTTGCTTTTTTTGCATTTGGTGGGTTTCAGCCCTGCAGGCCGCCCAGGTTGCAGTGTGTCTGGGAAGGCAGAAAGTGAGGGAGGAGCCCGAAACTTCACTGACCTTTGTTTGTAGAAATCCCTGGCCAAAACTAGTTCTAACTGGGTAGCTGGATCTTCTAGAGGATGACCTCCACCCCTGTGTGATTGACAGCTGTTTGGCTGTCAATTAATGGGACATTGCATAAAAGGCAAGGATTTTAGGACTAGAGGCAAAGTCGACCACTGGAACATCATATCCGATGAAGAGGATGAGCAGAGATGCCAGCAGCACCTTCAAGGACCACACAAGCACTGGTAAAGCCTTGCAGCTGTGCTGTCCCCATTTTTGTTTTAACAGGGAAGATCCGCACAGGAAGACTTCTTCCCTTGAGCTGGTGGAACCAACTAGCATTGAGACCTGCTTCATTTTGGCTTATTCCCCGATTTGCTGTGACTTTTGTAGTCTGCAGAATTACAATGTCCGGGGATCCCTGCCCATTATTGAGTGCATCATCTTGCCGAGATCCAATCCAGCCAAAACTTCTTGAGCACTTTCAAGGACCTCCAGAAGTAGGGCATCGTTGTCCAGAGTCTCCTCACCAGAGTTCAGGTCTGAGGGACAGAGGAAAATCCAACCAGAGCTATTAGTTTCTCTCTGGGGCTGAAAAAAAGGCACCAAAACCACAAAGGGCCGATGAATCATAAGGAATCCATTGCTGCCGAGTCCCTCTCCAGAGTGCTGCAACAGAAGCTCACCAGAGGTCCTCCCTTTCATCACCACAGCCAAGGGCCAGGAACAAGGGTCTGCATCACTGCATCAGGAAGGCATCCAGCTGGAACCACTTCTTCAATTCTAAGGTGCCTTGGGGTATAACTATCTTTTGCCATTTGTAATGCTCCCTGGCTTGGGAAGTACTATTTTAACCCCTCTAGAGTTGACCTCAACTCATCTCCATCAAGTGGGCTTCCCTTGAGCTCCTGTGATTTTTCAACAAACTCCTGACTGTTTGATAACATTTTTCTAAGAAAAGCTACATCAGAACTGGAACTGTCCCATTGACTTTGACTATCCTGGTTTCCTAAAGGCGCCTCTTCTGAACCCTATTGTCTTTGCCAGTGCGTGTTCCCTTACAGGTTTTAGTTGTTGACACTATTAGTGCTTGGATAAAAGACTGCCTACATCCCTCTTGAAGAAACTCACTATTCAACCAGTTGAAAGTGAGTTCTACTTGAACTCTAACCATTTCCCCTCCCTACCCAATTTTGTAATGGTGAATAAAAATAAGTGCTACTACTGACCTTGATTGAGGTCACTCCATGTGCCGCAACATGTTTAGCATAGAAAATAATTACTCACCTATATTATTAGTTCTTGTTTAAATGGATGTTATTAATAGTTCCTGTTTTTTAAAGAATGCTTAACTTACCTTGTGTATATATTAATAAATAATGTAATAGAACTTTAAGTGTGTAAGTGTTTACTTGTTGGTTTGTGTTTAATCCTGTCATTGTGCTACTCTACAGCTCACATTAGCCCTCCTAAAATAAGCCTGGCTGCTCAGTCACTCTACCAACTTGTGTAGTACAGGCCTATATTACGAGTTAGATCTGCATAATACCAAGAGCGATGTCTTGTGAAGTCCCACACCAGTTGGACTTTACAAAATCTCACCTAACACTGCCCAACTCAAAATCCATAAAGGATTGGGTCTTATTGCAGAGGTGAGAGACAAATGTATCCAGAAACACAAGGAAATGAAATGAAGAGGTTTTGTTGGTTACAGTGGGAGGACAGATTAGCACAAGATGGTGCTTCCACAAAATCTTTTTCCTCAAAGTGTTAATATCCAAAATGTCTTGTTTCCTCCAACCTCTCCCTTTTAAAGGCCTGAAATATATAGTCTATGGCAGGAGTGCTGGATATGTAATTGATACTGCAGCCTGATCAGGTGTTCTGGTGGATGTAAAGATGTCCATCATCCCAGCTCAAACTAAATAAATAAACAAAAAAAAACATTAACCTATTCACTTTATCAAGGCTCACCTGGTCACAGCTGTCTTCTTTTTCGGCTTGTCCTCGCCAAGCAAAAGCAACAGTTCAGCTTCTTACAAACACCTGAGGAGAAAACGCAGAAAGTTCCTTCACGTGCTGATTTGAATCATTATTTACCGAATACCATCAATATCTTGGTGGGTTAAAAATGCAAGAAAAACCCTGCTACTGTATATTGTGAGTGGAGACTATGCCATTCCAGTTAACAAGGCACACATGCCATGGTTCCACCTAGTACCCATCCCTGTAAGCTCATCCCCAGTTGAAAACAACTGAGGAACAATAAGGGGCTGCTTTTGTTTTAAAAAAAGGATGTTTGCATGTATGTAACCACCAACATTAGCAATTACATACTGTTGGGTCATCTGCAAGCAATTTTCCACTTTTGTAAAACACAGTGGAAAATGGAAAATTGAAAACAGGCAAAGTTGAAGGAGGATTTTATAAGACTCCACTAGATTTACACCAGCATGAAAAAAAGGAAGAAAAGAAATCTAAGGCAGAGTGGGAAGCACAAGCCAGAAATGCATTTCTCATCCCATCTCCTACTCTGTCTGCAAAACCTTTGTAAAATCTTACTTGTGTTTACGCCTTGCTATTCTGCTCCAGCAGATTTAAAATAATCTTCTAAGAGTATACAGCCATTAAAAGAAAAGTTTACACTTTAGTTGGATATGAGATAAATATCGATGGGTGTAATTTTCTAAACCTGTAAATGTAATGAGTAAAACTAATACACCTTAGTTTATGTTTTTGTTAAAGGATTCGGTGGATTTTCATTCTATTTAAAGACAGACTGAGGGCACAGAATGGGATATATATTTCCATATCACTATTCTGCTCAGCCTTCAAATAGCATCATGGCTTTCCACCAGCATGTATTTTCATCCTACCAGAAAATCAAAGCATATTTATGTAATCCACCTCACTTTTCCACCTAATAGAAGCAGGCAGATTCCTTATGAATCCATTGTAAATGCCACCCGTAAATCATCATTTGCAGGCACCATTTACACTTTTACCAAAATGGATTGTAAATAGGAAGAGTGAAGGCGACTCCACCTATGTTTTACTTTTCGCAGTACACATGGTATATTTTGGCAATGAAAAAAACGTGCACAGGAGTGCCAATGGACACTATCCTTTCTGTGCAGTTTAGTATTATCATATGACCTCCATTGTCTGCAAAAGTTGATGCTGTTTTTTTCAGATAGCTTTATCAACCCAAGACAAACTAGGATGAAGGGTGTCTGCAACCAGAGGTGTATTTAGCACTGGGATGACGGACAAACAGCGAGCAGGCCCTGCCATATCCTTGTCCGCCACCTTCCCAATCTCCTCACATCAGCCACAACGCATACACCCTCATTCCTGCTTGCTGGCATTCAGGCACATTGTCATAACGAAGAGCGTGTTAGGCCTTGCTCACAGGGCTGTGCTATACATTTGTCATGGCTCGTGGTTCCCATTTCAATATGATTGTGCGCCCCATTGCCTGCAGTTAGCTGGGGTTGTCACAGCCTGTGGCACCCTTGGGTTGCTTAAATAAGAATGGATACAAAGGACTGCTCTTTAGGGGCAGGCAGCCAGAGGGGAGCTGAAACACTAAACTGCCACAGAAAACGTAGTAATTGCTCTGTCAGCAAGGTGATAATGCACAATGGCGCAGCACATAATTTAGGGCCCCAACTTGCTGAGGGCCCCCTCCATGCTCAGCAACAAATCACGGGTCGTGCCACGCTTTGGGCTGACCTAGACTACTACTCCAACTGCCGAATCCCGGCCCAGAATTACATCTATGTCCCCCTTCCCAGTACTTACCTGAGAGGCACCTTGCCTCATAAGTAAGTACTGGATGGGGAAGAGTGGGTTTAGGAGTAATGAAGATTATAGGCCACTAAACCAGGCAATCCATCCACATCCCTCTACCTCGTCGGAATACTTGCTTCATTGACAAGTACTGGCACTAGGAAGAGTAGGGCTAGGAGTGATGAAGATTACTAATAAGTAACCCTGGCATTAAACAAAAGCACACACCATTGTAGACCTAAAAACAATATCATTTGGTTTCAAAAAAGGTATTCACAGTGAAAGAGAATTCAATATAAATTAATCTGCCTGCGCCATTATTTTACACAGCATGTAGCATTATACTCCCTTTACATTTGTTATCTCCCATTAATCACACCTTTTAAGGGACAACAAGCCTTACCCAGGTGCCCCTGTGTTTGGGTCATAAAACTCTAATGGGTTTATTGACATGAGGTTTCACACAAAGCCGAACCTGGGGGTGCTGGGGCGCAGGGGTAAAGGTGATGTGCTTTTTTCTTTCTCCATTTCTGCCAAAGGTTCTTTGTTATAAAGATTCAACTCTCTTCCTCATTTTGCTGCTATTTGCATTCTCAGCTGCCTTTCTTCACTTAATCTTTCCCTTCACCGTTTAGCCACATCACACCATTAGCCTTTACTTTGCTGCCCCTCCACTCACCAATCCTTACTCAAGTGCCTCCCTGCTCTACCTTTCTCCTGCGCTCCCTCACTCTTCATTTCTCCCTGACTCTTAAAACCTCCATTATTCCCCATTCTCCTTACATTCCTGAACTCCATGCTCTCTATTTCACTTCCCTTTAACCCTCTTTACCTTGCATTTCCCCTCATGCTTGTCCCTCATTAACTATTGCCCCTTTCTCCTGCCCTCGTTCATTCTCTGTACCCATTCACCCTTTTGCTCTCACATTGCTCAGTTCAATCACTCTATCTCCTGCCTTCCCTCACTCTCAATCTCTCCCTCACGCTTCTGCCCTCCTTCATTCTCCACTCTCCTGTCCCATTACTGTTCATGTGACCTCCTCCTCCTCTACTTTTCTCCCTCACGATACTGCCCTTTTTTCCTCTCCATTTCCATCCACTGCCATGTAGAGGGCACTGTGGAGCTGGAGGAGATATGAAGGTTGAGGGTTGGAGTTAAGGGGTATTTCAGGTACCACAAGCAGCACCCACAAAAAAGGTAACCCCTGATATGTTTTGAGATTAAAAGGTGAACTCCTTTAAGTGTGTGATGTTCCATGACATTTCAAGTGTGGGGGGTAAGAACACCGGGGACATGCACAAAACGGTTCTGCATGCAGTAGGAATTATCCTGTGAAATCACCTCCTGTAATGTCCCTTACATTGCCCATTGCCTTGAACCCTATAATTTTCAACATTAGGTTCATGTTTGATTATTCAATATTACCAGCAGTGACAGCAGAACCTATCGAGGAGGCCCAGCTGTCTCTAGCTTGTCAGATCCCCAAACACAGAAAACTAAAAGACACAACTTATTTTATTTTTTTGCATTTGTCCGTAAAGTTCATCATTGTGTAACTCTGTCCACTATAGGTTGCACCTCCATGACCCGCCCACCTGGGGCCCTCTTTCATTTGTGCCTACGAGGCCCTTTGCCTTAAATCAGCCACTGAATGCAACCCTCGCATACACATTTCAACCTCTTTAGGGACCTTTGGTGTAGGGTAGGCGACAGCCTTGCGATTAGAGAATTGTACCATGTTTACCCAACACAATCAATATTATTGTGGTTTAAAAGATGTAAGAAAATCCTGCATAGCATACCATGTGAGAGTAGAATAGGCCATATAAGTTAAGGCACATATGTGACAGCACTACCTCGTAGCCATGCCTGGAAGTTTATCTGCATTTTAGATCCACATTGCAAAGCACTATGGGTATGCTGTCATTAAATGAAATGCTTGCAATTTCAGCCCATTGTGTAAAATGTGTGCATCTTTTAATAAGGCAACTGCATATGAATTGATTCCATAATAGCAAATTTACATTGCTTTCCGAAATTTGGGGAAACAAAATCAGGAAACATTCGCAGTCATTTCAAGATCATAAAATAGACACTCAACACATTCAAACTTGTCTTTGAATAGAGGCATTCTAGGTCTGCTGGTGCTGCAACATTGGTCTCTGGACAACTGGAAGAGCTGGCTGCTGGGTATTAAGATCTGTGATCTGTCTTATTAAATCCCAGCTTATTATAAACTATACATAATTGTGTTATTTGATCAGAGACATCATTCTCAGCTCCAAAGATAAAAGCAGTCCCTTTCGACCATGCATGGAAACAAAGCAACCTTTGTGCATGGAAGTTGTCATGTTGTTTTTTCTAGTCAGGGTAAAGAATACCATCACACAGTTGGCCTAAGATTACAAGTGTATTTGTAGAGCGCACATACACCCCCAGAGGGCGCTATTGACAGATAGCAGATGTTTGTTGTTACCCAGTGCACTTGCCTATGTAATCAGATAAAGGAACCCTAAAAAGATGCTAATGTAAATGGGCATTGAAAAAGGTGCGGCTTACTTTGAAAGGTTATTTATGTAGCTGGTCTAAATACATCACAAGGCAAGTAGGATAGTTACCAAGGACGGCCAGCCAGCAGAGGGGCACACTGGTGTGTTGTGCATTACAGACTAGCAAGTGCTGGCAGGAAGCACAGGAAGGGGTGGGGGCACATTTTTGCTCACCGCTCCTGAATGAAGAGTTTTAGCAATTATCCAGTCAATCGGTAAGGATGTTCTGTATCACACAGTGACAGATTTCCATCTGCTAGCGGAAATCTCACAGATGTTTTCAAATTAGCTCAGGTAAATGGATTCTGCTAAACAGTCTCACTTTCAGACAGCCCTCTCTGTGGAGAGCGTTAAAGAGAAAGAAAAGGGAGAGAGAGAGTACATAGGGGAGGAGGAGAGAGAGCAGCAAGGAGGAGACTAACTACATAGGAGCAGAGGAGCAGACAAGGAAAGGTGGCGGAGAGAAAGAATGATGAAGGTGGGAAAACGAACGTTGGGGCAGGATATGGAAAAGACGAGGAGGAGGGCTAGAGAAATAGAGAAGTAGAGATTGTGGAAAAGAGAGAGAGAATGTGAAGGGGTGGAGAAGTAGAGAGGGAGAACGTGACAGAGTGATAAGAAGCTAGCAATGAGGAACAAAGAGAAATCAAGAAAGGGAAAGAGAGATAAGAGAGGTGCAAAAAAGAGAGAACAGGAAGAAAGAAGCAAGAACTAGGGGCGAGTGACCGCTTTGAAACAAGTGGTGGAGAGGCCTGGGGTTGGCAGCCAAGACCCAGAAGGCCTACCTGTAGTCCGTTCTTATTGTTCCTAGGAGGGGATGCCAACAAGCCTTCTTACTGCTTTGTATCATTGTACAGCACCTGACCACCATCAGAACATCTGAGGGTACCAGATAGGTGCGTCCAGGTAGTCAAACAGCAACCCTGAAAACATAGACAACATGTTGTTTCATTTGTTGAAAGAATAAAGTCTGAAAGTGAAGGCCTATTTAGTTATGAGTTGTCTGTTGATCCCCCAGCAATGACAGGACCCACTGTAGTTCCTGTTAGTTGATGGGAGTCTTCCTTGATATACTCCCTGGAGGTTGGTGACATAAGCAGCTAAAATCATAGATGCTAGCTCTCCCAACGCATGACAACTACCTAGGGTGACTGTCATCTCTAATGCAACACCTGGGCCTGCACCATATTGCTTGATTCAATATCATTCCAGTAGGCGCACACGAGGTGGGGGCCTCTCCCAGGCTTGGATACGCCATTCATTACAGCAGCTCACCATATGGATTTATCCAAATAATTATTCCTTTGCACATGGCAATATCTTCTGGCTAATCCAGAGCCTGAGTCTGCTTGCAACTTCTTCATGACCATATCTATACCTGGACTGGGGACTTTCCCAACGAATCATGCTCACTCCAATGCCTCTTGGAGTTTAGTTAGTACTTGTAGATGCAAGCCTGGCGTATGGTGAGTTGGGACACACAGGTGCCTAATCCTCCAGGGCATTTGCTTCATAACTCACAATGTTAGCACACATGATGTGCTGAGTGTGTTTTATGAATATTTACATAACGTGTATTGTAGAGCACACATTCAGCGTCTTGGCTCTATTGACAGATAACAGATGTGTATTGTTACCCAACTTATTGGTACTCATTTTATCGACCTCAGAAGGATGAAGGGCTGAGTGGAGCTGCCAGGATTTGAACTTGTGACCATGAGATCAAACACAGGCTTTTGTAAGGGATGCATTAGTTCATTGAGCCAGAGACCGGGCCTAAGCAAAGCAGAAAGGACTGGCAGCATGCACAGGTGTTTAGTTGCGTCTGTGTTTTGTATTTTTTGTTGATTTGTTGAAGGACCAATATTCAACACTGTTCTTTTTTTCCTGAAAGAATCTCAGAATGTGAGTCCAAATATTGGCTCATAATGTGATATTAGTTGAACCCCGACTTGTGCAAGAACGCATCCCCCATCATCTGTTAATGACCACCTGTGACAAAATATTGTGACCTCAATTTGTCGGTGATGTAAACGAATATGGCTGGAATGATCTTTAGTTCAGATAGTGTGTCAAGAGGTGTGGAAGGCAAAGGAAGACAGCGAGGGAATAGGTGGTGGCTCTCCTCGAGAGCTACGCCCAACACCAAAGCCAGAGCAATCATGGATGCTAGCAGTACCCTGTGGCTGCATCGATCCCTGTACCCTTTTCTCTCTGTCCCACTCTATGTATCCGTCTCGTTTGCTAATGCCACTCCAGCTGTTGCTGACAGCTGCACGACTGGAGCAACAAAAAAAACATATATCTTAGGGGGGCTTGAAAGATGGCTGTTTTGTTTGCAAAAACAGGCATTAAAAAAACGAAAAAAACATCTTTTTAATTGCACTGTCATAAACTAGTTATTTTAAAAAATGGTAAAAGACTTCCTTTCTAATGATCATTTCCACTGTATATTTTGGTCACAATAAGAGTATTTTATTTATTTTAATTTTATTTATTGGGTATTTATAATGCACCTATACACAATGGGTTTCAAGGTGCAACAAGACAAGGGGAGGGGAACAGGGATAACAAAAACAAAGCGGTCCTACTAGGCCTTGTGACATTCGGATTGTGCAAGTGCAGTGACAAGACGTGCGGGGGAGAGGGTAAGGGGGAAGCGCCGGTCAGGGCCATAGTGCCGTGTGGGTTAAGCGAGTGCCGGGGAGGCTTATTTTACTGAGAAAAGCACATTTTCAAAACCTAGAATAACCAGATAAAATACATAGAAGTTTATCATTCCAAGATTACAATAATGTACACTCCTATTGTACTCCTTTGAAATACACCTATGAGAAAGCGGAAAGGGACACACAATGTTAGTGATAGCTCTACCCTACATTGCATGGAATAAAAAAAACATAATGACCACATATATTTATATTACACATGTATGTCTATGAGGAAAGGGTTCTATGCTTGAATCACTCTGCACATAGTCCTTGGTGATCATTTAATTTGTTTACAACATACCCTAACATTAATATGTTTATGACATTGAACCATGTATGCGGATTGGGATTGCCATAGGATTTACATGTGAGCATAGAATGACTGTGGCATCAGTCATGCCATTGAAATCCAAGGATATCTGGAGACAACGGTTCCTATTTTTAGTCAGATTGCAGACTAAGGACACCTGTGCAGATGCTCAGTTTCTAATGTTCAGATATCTAAAGAGAATGAAATACAAAGAATTGGGTTCTGGAAGGAGTACAAGTTCTAGACTCAACACAAGAATTCATAATAGATGAGGAACCTTTACTTGCACGGTATGGCGTTACATTTCTGTGTAACACTGTTTGGCCAATACTAAATTGGGGTCCGCATCACATATACATATCTAAATAAGAAACATAGGGCCTTCCTCTACCCAGACAGAAAAGTCTGTGGGCCCACTCTGATGATCCTAAGATTGAGGAACAATATTATCCTCCTCAAGGACCATCTTCTCCACATCCCACAAAACTCGAATCTGCCAAAAATGACCCTTCCCTAATTGCACGAGGGGATGATGTCAACAAGGATCTGGATGAGAATGGAATCCCCCCTAAATAGCACTGAGAGCCAGTGTCGGTCATGTTGGTTCTCTCATTAATTCCATTATCAGGGATCAGATCCATTTGCAATTTTGTGCAAAATGTCCCCCCCATCTGCCCCCCGTGCAATTCTTCCACCACGTTGTGGCATCTTGATGACTAAACATAGGCAGTTAATATCTTTACACTTCACCTTCCCGCTGAGTGGTGGAAAAGAGTAAATGCAACCTGTAAAGTGCTTTTTGCAGGTGGCATTTACAATGGATTCCTATTAATGCACCCGCTTTTCCCCAGGTGGTAATGTCAGGCGGATGCCACAGGACTCCATTCCATTATTACCAGAATGCAAATCCATGCTAGCATCAGCGCACTTTCTTTTGTATGGCAGTGCAGGAAATGGAGACGGACACATTATGTTCAACTCACTCTCCAACTCTGCCAACATTGGCACCATGTTTTGAGATCTGCTTCGCCTGGATCATGGCCCTCAGTGAACCTTTGAATAGAATATTCACCAAGCACACTACTTTTAGCAGGCAACATTGCACAGCTATTAAGCGGCACCTACCTGGGTTGCCACCAGTTATTTTATGTAACTGGGATTTAAACTACCCTCCACTGTCAATTTGCATGATATCCAGGCATTCTGGCATAATGGAAAAAGGAGCCATGCGTAATGTTAATGGGGGAGAGAGAAAATACAAGATGGATTTTCTACTTTATTAATGTATGTAGACCACAGGTACCCTGAACTCTCCATGTGTGACTGTTTTTAGGTTTCTGTGTAAAATGTGTAGCAGAATGTGCATGCACAGGGAAGCCTTGCATGCCTGTGGTGCTAGGATCCATTCCCTGGGAATGAGGTTCACGTTAATTGTAGAGCGTTGTGGGAGATGAGAAGCAAGGGGAGGAAAGGGATCAATCTTAGTTTGCTGATGTGGTACCTAAGAGAGCCCAGCGGAAACTTCAAAGTGCTCAAGTTAGAAGAGAAAACAGAGAGGGGTGGGTTAATTTATGATCATTAGGATATAGAGTTACATTTATAAAGAGTTTTCTTATAGTTAGCTATATAGTTAGCTACATTTTTTAGCACAGCATCTGTGTTAAATTCAGCTGCATTTTTGAGTGTAGCCACTGTGTTATATGTAGATGCATTTGTTCGTATAGCCAATATGTTATATTTAGCTTCCTTTTGAGTCTTGTCTCTGTGTAGAATTTCGCCTTGATTTAAATTTAACTGCCTCTTGAATATAGACTCTGCAATGAAAACAGCTGAATTTTGAGTATAGCCAATGTGTTAAATTTAGCTGCCTTTTGAGTATAGCCACTGCATAGAACTTAGCCACGCTTTGAGCTCGCCCCTTCTAAATCTATCTGCATTGTAATTATAGACCTGTTTTAAATGTCACTTCCATTCTTGAGTAGAGCCACTGTTATATTTAGATGCATTTTGAGTATAGCCACTGAGTTAAATTTAGCAGAATTTTTAGTATAGCCTCTGAGTTCAGTTCAGCTGCATTTTCAATATATCCACTGTGTAGAATTTAGACATGTTTTGCGTTTGCCCTTTCTAAATTCAGCTGCATCTATGAAACCAAGAAACCAGCCAGGACACACAGGTACATATCACACTCCATGCTGAAAGATAGTTGAAGGCCCGGCCACCCACCTGCATGCATCTGCTATCACACAACACCACTTTAAGACACATCACACAACACCTCTGCTATAAGAATGCATCCATCCCCCATGACAAAAATGGTGTCTAGCTGGACACATAATGAGTCTCCTTCACTCACATACTCTCCAGACTACCTCACAACACCCATCCACATGCCATGCTCAACGAGACAGTGGAAAGTAGCTTCTAAGCACCTGGTACCTATGCTCCTAGCCTGCAGAGTGAGCCCAGAGTAACCCCATATGTGGTACACTCTGCATAAAGTTGTAAATGCTGTCAACAGTGAACGATGATGATGTCTTTGAGTAACCATGAAATAACTGTGAAATTGACAATCCCTGAGAAATAGTGTACAGTGACTGACAGTTAAGCAGTGTATTGTTCTCGGAAAGCCGTATGTATCTGACCTGCTCAACATATAGATTTGAAGCAGCCAAGTTTCTTTAAAGAACCACTTTTCCTTGTAACAGGGTTCAGGGTAAGAGGTCTTCCTGCTGAAAATGTCAGCCACTGAATGTGCATAGTGACAGAGTTCAGATTCCAGATCTATGAATAAGATAAGAAGGGACGCCACTTTTGGTCTTGCTAATTTATTGTTTCCTGTTTCATTGCTGACATATTCCCCCCCTACACATTGGTCATTTAAGAAAGTGCAAACATTATCCCTGGTTACAGTGGGTTCCTAAAATATGTATAATAGGTATAGGTACCCACAACCAAGGCAGTTTAGGCCAAGCCTCTGCCATTTCCCTCATGTCTAGAAACATCCCATCCATCATCAGGGAGGCCTATAGAATAATGCAGCAGCATTCAGTTCCCATTTCTGTGATTCTAAACACCTTCCTGTTAGTAATCTGTTGGGAAGAACTCCCAGGTATGCCAGAGGGACACTACAAGTCCTCGGACTTGGAAGCCCTACTCCCTCCTTCCCAGACACACAGAGGACTCAGTCAACGGCAAGTTCAAACTATGGTTTATTACAGGCAAAACCAACAGGAATCAGCACAGGGACAAGGAAAATCCATGCACAACTCACTCTTCCTCGGCTTGCAGGCTGGTTTTACACTACAGTTACATCAGAGTGACATCACAACCTGGTCCCCTCTCCAGAGAAACTATCTGGCTCCACAATTGGATGTTGAGCACCTTACCACCTATAGTGGACACTATACATGTTATTCTACTGGCTTCCACATGTCAAGTGGCTGGCCTGGTCCATGCCCAAGTTACTATATATAACAATGTTGCAGTGTGGTGGGCTTACCTTTGGTTCTTGCCCATTCCTACCCACCCCTAAGGTACTAAGCTGTGATTGGCTGGAGCTGACATCCCCAGGCCTGGGATCTGCAAAGATTCTCAGCTCTCTGTGTACCTTTTCAAGGTAATAAGAATGACTATGTGTCTGCATTGTAACTTGTGTATACCACCTTAGTCTACGAGAGTGCTCTCCTGCTTGGTGCAACACTTGTCTCACATTGTAGCATATTTGTTGTGGTCTTATGCCTGGTACCCTGAAACCGGCTCTATTTCCCACTGCTGGTCGCTGTCCATTGTCTGCTTCGGCCGGGCCACGTGTTCAGCCACAATGAATTGGAGCTGTAAAGCTCTGAATTATAAGGGTTTGATAGTCATTTCTGCAACTGGTCCCTTTGTTGTCTGTGGATTGGAATGTTATCTGTATCGGTTGGCCTTGGATGTGGGTCTTGTCTCACACGGCTTGCTCTTTGTCCAGGCTGAAACAGCTCAGCTTGTCTCTTGTTCTGAGGCTCGAGGCCTGCTGCATTTTCACTAAACCTTATAATGCGGTTTCTACACTGTTCATACTATACTACATTTCCATAGGTTAGCCACACATGGCTCTGTCAGGTCCCGTAGGTGCTCCTACAGATCCATAGGGTTAATTTCATGTAAGCATCTGCAAACTTTGCTTAGGATCTCTTGCTTCTTGCGGTTTCTGAACGCTGCGCTTGGCTAATGGTAAAAATAATAAAAGCAATGACAGTATGCATATGTATCTGTCCTTCAACTATAGAACTGTACGCTTGTGTTCTTCATGTATTCGAGTGCGTGTTTGTGTCTTGAAGTGCGGATGGCAGATGTGCTTCATGTCTAACGCTGCTATTTTGTGGTGTCTCTAACGATGTCAGAAACATGGCTTCTTGGTGCTTCATCCAGGCTGTCAATAGTGGAGTCTTTGATCACGGCCTGTGGCTCTTCATCCATGCTGGTGTAAATTCGCACTGCAGCTGGTCTGTAAGGCTGGTTGAGGGGACATCGCTCAACATACTTGTTAATCATGAGACGACTGGGAAGCGGTCTGAAATAGAACGGGTGATTGCAGTGCTTCCTGCCATTTTTCTGTGTCATGAATTTCATAGGAGGGGTGGAGGGAGGTATGCTTCCCCATCCCTCTTCAGTCGCCCCTCTGGTCAACCAGTCGACCACATCCTTATATGACAGTCCTTTTTCTCTGGGCTGCCATATCTTTGTTATTCCTCCGAGGTGCTGATACTAGTTTGTGTGGTCATTGAATGACCAGTGCATGTAGCAACACACTCCTTCAGGGTTGCACCAAACCCACTTTCTTTCATAGTACTTTTGATAGCATTGGTTGTCCAAGTTCATGGATTCTGTTGGGAATAGTTGACATTGTGCAATTCTTTCTCTGAACTTACCTCTTTCTGCAACAATGTCTTCTTTTGCTCACACTATGTTTACATCAATCAGGATCTGAATTCAAATAGCCTCTTCTGCTGTTTTCTTTCATTTGGCCATGAAGATTTTGATCCCATACTTTGATGCTGCTGCCAACATGAGACCTCCTGTTATCACCTTCTGTCCATCTGCCAGCCCTGATGGCATCCATGACAATAGGTATGCTAGCCAGCTCTTGCCTTTCCCTGTTCCCTGTGCTTCATATTCCATCTTGTCATGCATCCTCGCCACTGCATCTGATAGGGTTCCGTTATCTTCGTTGTTGGCAGGTATGAATGTGGAACAGCAACTCCCTATTTTTGAGCAAACTCCTCCTTCCATTGCTGTGAGGAGATTCAGAACATACCTATTCTGGAGTGCCACCAACCTTATTGCTCTGAGCTCCTCCTTTATCACTTTGAACCCATTCACAGTAGAATTAATCATTTCCATCAGCTCCCAGCGAGTGATTTGTAACCATTTTGCATTGGTGTACATCTGCACAGAGGGTATTATTGATGCACAGAACATTTGTGTCCTTCTGTACAGCCTGTGTCCTGCTGCAATCATGTCTAGTGCGGCTTCTGATGCTTCTGAGAAGTAATTTCCTCCTCTTTTTACTCTGCTCAATCCTGCTTGTTTCTCCACTTTATCTGTCTTGTTAGTGAGTGCCACCTCAATCGATCTCTCGATCTCTTCTTTCGTTTGTTGTTGTCCATCTTTGGGAACTCATCGAGCTTCACATCCTTTCTGGGCACGGCCAATGAAGGCATGTTGATGTGTACCAACAAGCAAACTCCTCCCCAGTCAGGTGGCATCTTCTTGTATGCCTTTGATCCGCAAGCCCAATAGTCATGCATCAGCACTGCTGTTCCCATGTTCATAGCTGGGAGATGTTCAATTGTTTTGCACCCAACGTTCTTGCCAACTTCCACTTTGCCGTTGTTTTGATAGCACAGTGCTGGTGTGGATATTATTGGCACTGGACCAGCTTCGTTATCCACCCATGTCAGTAGCTTTGCCCTTGCTTCCCATTCTTTCAGGCACTTGTCATTTAATTATTGCACCTTGTTCACTCATGACTTCACTAGTGTCAGGGTGTTGCTTCCCATTTTTTTGCTTTTGTCATGTGTTTGTACCACATGTTATTAGACACTCCAGCAGTCTCGGTGAGATACATGTCAACTCCCTTCATGTCTGCGTCAACACTGCGCTTACCTCTCCTTACCTTATCAGCAGTGTTCTCTCGTCCTCCTGTCACGGTCGTTCCTCCTACTTGGGTCGGGGGAATGTTAGTATAGGGCACAGCGTCAGCAGTAACAACAATATATATATTTGCCAGAATAACCGACTGGGAAGTAAAAGAAACAGCATAATGATAATGTTTTCCTCATTTCCACTTACGCTGCTTGATCCTGGCAGCTCTGTGCTCTAGTTGCCCACCTGAAATGCGCAAAGAAATGCGTTATTGTGTTAGTATTGTAAAACACTTTTAAGCCCTGTGGACCAAATAGTCACTGATGGCAAAGGCAAACACCTCTTCCTACAGCTTACTGATGGGTTTCTTAGAGTGGGAAGTACTGGGAGATCACTGTGCTCAAGCTGAGGGTATGTTTGAACCAAATACTCTATGAAGGCATGGTAATATGGGAATCTGCTAGGTCTCCTTACATTACATTGCATTACATTTGTTAAGCGCACTATTGACCCTTAGGCATAAAGGCGCTGACAAAAAGAAAGACATATAGCACAAAAGAGGGCAGGCTTAGAGATGAAAGATCACAAGACTCCTCAGCAGGTTATTCCACTATCCCCTATTTGGAAACATCCTTATGTTCCCAAGATCAGACAAATAAATATGTCTTCAGTTCCTTCTTGAACGATACAAGAGAGGAGTGACTCTTCAAACTTGAAGGAAGGTTGTTCCAGAGCGAGGGGGCCCTCACCTCAAAAGCTCCCTTTTCCGCCTTCGTTGTTTTACCTCTTGGCTGTATCATTTGATTAGAGGAATCAGATCTCAGAGAACGTACATTACTCTTAGAAATTATATAATGCTGTAAATACTCAGACATTACTTGAAGCCAGCATTTGAAAACAATAACCAGTACTCTAAAATGAATCCTGGCTTCAATAGGTAGCCAGTGTAGAGAGCATCTGGCCACCATTACATGGCTATGCCTTGGAAGTCTAAGAATCACTCTAACCGCCCAATTCTGGGCTACCTGCAGTCTATGCAGATCTCTTTGATTAATGCCCAGCAGGAGGCTGCAACAATAGTCCAATTTGGCACCTATAATTGCCCTGGCTATGGTCTCCGCACTTTCCTGCAAAATCATGGGCCTCAAATGAGCCAAAAGTCTGATATAATAGACTACCCCTGCTACCACTGATGAAACATGGGCTTTCATGCTTAATGTCGAGTCCAAGATCACTCCTAAGATTTTTGTCTTAGATAAAGGAGTAATAATGTCCTCCCCCAATTTGAAGGAGCTGTAATCTTGACTTAACTTGCCAATCGCCTTGGAACTGCCGACTATCAGCAGCTCGGTCTTACTGCGATTAAGAGCTAGAAAATTATTCAGCATCCATTTTTCAATAAGTGCAAAAACTCTATTCACCTCCGCCTCATCCTTTTTGTGGTGTCCCGTCAACGTAATAACACATTGAGTGTCGTCTGCATAATTAGAGAACACAACCTACTCCTCCTGTAACATAAAGAAGAAAGGGGCCATGAACAAATTGTACAGGCAAGGGGACAAACTTGCCCATTGTGGGACCCCATAAAGAACAGAAAGTGGGTCAGTTTCAGCAGTAGCCGAGCAGACTCTACTTGTTCTGTTCTCCAAAAAAGAGGCGATCCACAGGGCTGCTGACTCTGAGAGATTAGCCACCTCCTGTAGCCTTGGAATTAAAATAGAGTGCTCAACCAAATCAAAGGCTGCAGACTGATCTAATGAGATGATCAGATATAGTCCGCTTTTATCCATTTCCCTCATTAATTTTGATTTCAATTCCAATAGTGAAGTTTCCGTCCCATATTTCTTCCTAAAACCCGACTGATTGGGATGGAGGATGTAATGCAGGTCTAAGTGCTCTGCAAATTGTCTGTAAGCCACTCTATCCAGAATCTTAAGTAAGGGTGTGTTGGAAATAGAATGGAAATGTAAAGGATTATCCATTGGCAGTCCCGTTTTTTTTAGAATAGGGGTAACCATGGTTGCTTTTAATTCGTTAGGCTCACTACTTGCCTTAAGGGAGGCATTTATAAAATTACAGATGGCATTGATGAGCTGCGGAGGACATGTTTTTATAATCATAGAAGAGCAAGCATCGCCTCTACATTGCGATGGTTTCAGATGCTCTATGATTTTTAACAACTCACTTTCTGTGATTGAATGGAAATTAAACTGGGGGACTGACGGGTCATGTGTAAAACCATCAGTACCAGTCTCGCCAGTATCGATGGTTAATTCCCTTTTTTCAAGCATGGATAATTTTGTGAAGTTTATTATATAAACCTTTTTGAATCTGTTGACACCATTCCGCATCAGTTTTAACTAGGGAATCGGGAGAGACTGGAGTAGTTTCCTGTTCCTTTAATATCTTAAAGATTTCCCTTGTGTTGGATTTAGCTTTGCTTATCCGGCCGTTATGGAAGTCTTTTTTTGCTTCCAAAATTGACTTTTTATATCCACGCACAGAGTTCTTATACTTAACCAATAACTCTGAGTGATGCTCCTTTTTCCAGACAAAATAAGCTTTACTAACCTCAACTTTTTTAGTTCTAAGGTTATCGGAGAACCAGGCCTTACTTTTATGCTTGTTAATCTTAAACTTTTGCTGTTTAAGAGGTGCTAGTTTGTCGGAGATGCACGCCAGGTTATCTATCAATATTATAGCCATATCTTGTGGAGACATCTCAGTGTGGAAGTTTACTAAACTATCCTTTAACAAAGGCTCAATGTTAGCCAGCGTAATCTTTTTTTGACTCCGAATTTCCAATTGCAGAGGCATGATTGGCAGCTTCATAGGAAAAGGCGTATCCAACATGAAGTTCACAAAAGAATGATCAGACCAGGGACACAAACTTGCACTAATATTATTATAATTAACATTATAAGTGCATAACCAATCTAAAGTGTGACCAGATGCATGTGTAGGAGAGTACATTAGTTGAGAAAAACCCAAATTATCCAAGGCTTGTTTGAAGTCGGTCGCAAGGCAGTCCGAGTCAATGCCCAGCCAGTAGTTAAAATCCCCTAAAAGAATGAATCTAGAAGCAGGTTTAAGTTGGGGTAAAATGTACGAACTGAGAGCCTCAGCTAGCTCCAAAGTGCACGAAGGTGTGCGATATACAAGTAGAAAGTTTAATGTAGACTCAGAGTTTAGGCCTATCTTAAGATGTAGTGCTTCAGTGCCCTCTAGGAAAAAACCCGGTGATTCCCAGACTGAAAGTGAATCCTTAACAATTATTGCTACTCCACCCCCTCGACCTTCCTCTCTGTCCCTTCTAAACATAACATAGCCACCTGTGGACAAACTGGTTGGAGAATGTTTCTGGGTGACAGGTAGTAGCCAACATGAATATACACAACAGTACAGTCTCCTCGACTTTCGCGTAGACCGAGAGTGTGTGGAAGAGAAAAATAGACAGTGAATCCTTAATCGATGTCTACAAGTGTTCCAGACACCACCTGTGTTGCTTGGGAAAGTGTGACCATGGGATGTTCTGGTCTCCCTAAACGTGTAAGTTCAGAAGGCATTTGGAGCTCTCCTAGGTCCTGAACATTGGCCCTGTTGGGCACAGAGACTTTGTTGCCAGGTGAGGCCACTGCTTTTTAGGGCTTGATGTCTTGCATGTGGTTCCAGACTTGCTTACCTACTAACTTGACAGCACGGTCTGCCACCTGTCTGACCACGTGTGGGCCGGTGAACTGAGGCGCATTCTAGAGCCTAATGAATCATGGAATAGGTCAATGACCCAAACCTTCACAGTGTGTTTTAGTGCACAGTCTTGTAGTGCGTTGTCACAGTTGATCCCCTCACTGTCTCTTGGCCCCCATGGATCTGCTGTATCTGACGAGAGATAAAAGAAGTGCTAGCCACTAGAGAAGTGATGTATTCATACATTTCCTGTCCTAACACCTCTTCACTACTCTCACAATCTTTCAGTGCTCCTGTGGGAGGAGCCAGAAGAAGATGCATGTGCCGTCCTGTCACCACCTCACGGGGTGTTAAATGGTGGTCGGACTCTGGTTTATTGCGCAGTGCAAACAGTGCAAGAGGCAAACAGTGCAACCAGTTCTTCTTGGTGCTTTTCTGTGTCTTGGCTATGCACTGCTTTAGGAGTCCATTTAGATATTCACAAAATTCCATTTGCTTGTGGGTGGTACACACAAGCAAACCTGTGCTGAATGCCTAACAATGCTGTGATGTGCTGAAACATTTCATTGAAAAAGTGAGGGCGGTTGTCAGACCGCAGGACCTCACACATGCTCCATCTTGGGAACGCTTCCTGGAGCAAGACCTTAGCAGCTCTAAGGGTGTCAGCATGTGAACGGGGACCTGTCTCAATCCACCTGAGAATGGGCAGTCAATAACTATCATGTAGCGGTGTCCTTGGCAGACTTAGACCATATCCACATAATCCACATATAAATGCAGAAATGGGCCTACTGGTCTTGGTATGGCTCCTCTCACAACTTTCAGAGTATGACCTGCTGTAAACTGATGGCAAGTGAAGCAATTACTTACAAATTCAGTCACGTCTTCCATCAAACCAGGACAGAACCATGTTTCTCCAAGGTGTGAAGCAATGACCTCCTTCCCCATGTGTGTTAGATAGTTTGGTTGTGCTAATGCTATCTTCAATAGAGCTAGTGGAAAACCACTTTTCCTGTGTTGTTCTGTCACCATAAGGCATCTGTCAGAGACATTGAGCACCCCCTCCTCACCCATAGCTCCTTCTCCTCCCTTGGTGCAGCTCCCTGCAACTCCATGATCTGCGTCTCTGCTTATACATTGTAGCCCTCCTTTAGTACCATGGTTCTCACACCTCCTTGTGCACTGTGTCTCTCTCTTAGCCCCCATAGTTCCATGAAATGTGCTGTGCATTTTTCCTCAAAATCTTCTGCTTCATTCCCTCTTGAGATAGGATCTTCCACTTTTGTGTGGGCTTGGTACTTCACTATTGCTACCTCTGTTTTAAAGGCAATTACTGCAATCAATCTGTCCAGTAATAGTGCATGCTGCACTGGTGTCCCATCTGCACTTCTGAACCCTCTACTGAGCTATTGTGCCAGTCTTGAGTGTATTGTCGATGTCACACCGGCGGAGTGAGAATAGATTGTCACTTCCCTCTCTATGCTATTTTCCAGTGCTAGTATGAGAGACACTAGTTCTGCTGCTTGCGCTGAATAATGGTATGGTAGTCATGAACTTGCAACCACCTCACTTGTCCCATCTTCCTTCAGTCTTACCACTGCAGTCCCAGTGTGTCTGACCCCATCAGTTTGATCAATTGTTGAAGAACCATCAATGTAGAGCACGTCTCCCCCCTCAAGTGCTTCCTCCTCTACCTTGCGTGTCTTTGTGCAGTTGTGTGAATAGTCTCCTGCCTGGAGGATATCTGCCAAAATGTTTGCTGGGTTTACAGTCTTGCACCTCACTATCTTCAAGCCTGCATTTGATAGTATCACCTTGTACCCTGATGCTCTCTGTTTAGTCAGCGTGCTCTTTGTGTTCTGTAGTATCACAAAGAGGGTGTGCTCCATGTAAAGAGTGGTGGTGCACCCCATTGTTATTGCTGCTGACTTCTCCACTGTGAAGGTGGCAGCTGCCAATGCTTCTTGCCATGCATAATGTCCTTTCATTACTGGGTCTAGCTACCCACTGTAGTAAGCTACTGGCTTATGGCCCATGCTTGTCCTTTGTGTCAGCACTGCCTTCATCACTACACCGTCAGTATGGGAGAATAGGACACATTTCTTCTTGTAGTCGGGGATCCCTAGCACTGGTGCTGTGCTTATTGCCTCCTTCAGTTCCTCAAAGGGCTCAGTCATCTCTTGTGGTCCACGTCAGTGTCTTTGATCCTTTCTGTGCTTCTTTCAGTGCACCTAATAATGGCCTTGTGTATGTGCTGTAGTCAAAAACCCATGCTCTGCAGCAGTTGCACAACCCTAGGAACTGCTGCATCTCCCTCACTGTTGTGGGCTTGTGTGTCTTGTGTACTGTCTCTGCTCTCTGTGGGGTGATCTGTTGGCCTTCTTGGGATATCTCTGTCCAATGTATAGCACCTCCTTCTGAAAGTACTGTAACTTGGCCTTGTTCACCTTGTACCCTTTCACAGCTAGCACGGTAAGCATGTGTACTGAGTCCTCTCTACATTGGCCCTCTGTTGTGCTTCAGATAAAAATGTTGTCTACATATTGTAAAACTTTGCTCTCCATCGGCATGTTGCTCAAGTCCATCTGTATCACTCTGTAAAAGATGGATGGTGACGCGCAGTACCCCTGTGGTAAACGTGTGTGTTTCTATACATAACGCTGGTCAAGTCTTGTGAGTCTGGGTGTAGTGGCACTGAGAAGAATGCATTCTTCAAATCAATGATCGTGATGCAGGCAGCTTCTGCCAGAATGTTGCACAAAATTGTTGCTGGGTTTGCACTAAAGGATACTCTGCTTCTACAATGTGGTTAAGAGGCCTTAGATCCTGGAGGAAATCCCATGACCCCCCTGATGCCTTTCGCACTGGGTACACCACAATGTTACATGAGGATTCTGATGGTACAAGAATGCCTCCCTCAATCAGTGCTATGGTTAGAGATACTGCTTTACTCTTGGTAAAATTGCCCCTGGCTTCACCTTGATCTTCACTCCCCCTATGCTCGATGTAATCCCTGTCATAGAGACTTGTGGTCCATAGGCTGCTAGGTACCTTAGCCATGTCCTCCTCCCAAAATGCAGGTTGCGCCTCCAGCACCAGTGCAATTCCCTATGGCACCTCTCTATAGTGTAACCAGTAGCTCACACTCATTTCGAACACCATTTCTATTTCCAGCCTCTCTTCCCTGAAAAGTTCTCCGTCTGTCAGTGTTGTCAACCTGCATCCCCCTGCCACTGCGATCACTGCTCTCCATGCCCGTCCTTTGTTATCCTTCCCATGCACTGCAATCCAATCATCTCTTGCAGCTACTGCTTCTATATCTATCAGCACTATTGTTCCCTCTGGCTCATCCATTGGTGTTTTTGGCCGGAATAGGTACTCATTTGGAATACGCCACATTTTCCTGCAACACCTGGAAGCCATGCAATGGCAATGGCATTTCCATACTGAAACATCTCTGGGTCCACTGGCACCCCTCTCTGTACCGTGCATCTACAATAAGCTTGGAAGATCTGTCTGATATTTAACATGTGAATTCCTGTTGTGGAGCATATTATTCTCTTTCTGTGAATGAGATTGTCATGTTCAGTCTGCTCATAATGTCGAATCCCAGAATGTTTACAGGTGCCTGTCGAGAGTAAAGAAAAGGTAGTGATAGATCATGGTCTCCTGCAGATAATGAGATATTGTCTATAAAAGGAACCACTTCCTGAGCCCCAGAGAATCCTTGAGTGTTCATGGCATCACCTGACAATGAAAATTTTCCTTCCCTAATGCAGGACCTTGTTGCCCCGTGTCTACAAGAAAAGAAAATGTTTTCTCAACTATTGCCACCCCTATGCAAGGTTCCTCCACAGGGTTGGGTGTGATCGACATGATAGGACACATCAAGTTTATCTGTGGGCTGTCCTATTGAGGGTACAAGGACATTCCATTTCCTGTAAAGGGGTTGTTCCCCACCATGGTCACTCCCCCCAGTTGTCTGATGGGTACTGTCACCACTGTGTCCACGTGTGCTGGTGTGTCCTCGTTCTGAATCTGTGCTAGTAGCTGTGTGTTCCCTCTGATATGTGGTGCCTGTAGATACTGTGGTACTGGTGCTGGCATCTGTGGTACCTGTACCTGGGGTGGCGATCTTGTAGACATCCTCCTTGATTGGTGTCCCTCATCTCATCGGACATCCAGTGAATTCTTCTCTTTACCGGCTTACTGTCTCCAGGGTCCACATCATAGGTGCACCAATCTGATTGACCTGGAGTCTGCGAAAACAGACCGGCGTCTGTCCCATTGAATGGTGACAGTCTGTCAGTTGCTGTTCTGATAGTAATTGCAAGATATACACCTTCAACTGACCCATTTGTGGCTTCAATGTGCAGGAGGTCTGGTAGGGGATCAGTCTCCTCCTCATTCTCCCCATCTGTCACTATTGCCATGACCATGTCATCCGAGCTATAATGCAGATTAAGCAGTTGACATGAAAGTCCCTGGGCATCTGTGTAGGTCTTTTCACATCAATGAGATCATTTACCTCACTGACTTTATCAAGGACTCAGTAAGGCCCGGTCCACTTGTCCTGACAGCACTGGGTTTGACAGGATCCATAATCCACCCCTACTGACTTGGAGAATAAACTGTCACTGAGGCCTTCTGGTTGTGCCAGTGCTTCATTAGCTCCTGACTGGCCTTTAGGTTTTTCGTCGACTGTTTCCATGTACTTTGTAATTTGAGACCAGAGGTCAAGCACGTAGTCTACCACATCTCACTTGGGTGATGAGGAGTTGCCTCCCATCCCTCTCTCACTAGACTGTGGGGACCTCATACAGGGTGTCCAAAAAGAAGTTCAAAGGGGCTAAACCTTACTCGGTTTCTGTGGCACCTCCTTTTACTTTACTTTACTTTATAATATTTATTAAGCGCAACCATGGACTCTGGGGCTTGAGGGTGCTACAAGACACATACAATCAACAAGACACATACAATCAACATTTAGGATTGTTCTGCATTTTGGAATGAACAAGCGATGTTGATTGTTTGATCTCAAGGCTCTGTTACACGTTCTTGCAGATAGCAGATGCAGTAAATAATTGGGCATGTTTCCCTGCCTACATTTTGTGTATAATGGTCAGGGTTCAAAATAAAATTCTGGATTCCACAGGTAGACAATGCAGGGTGCGTCTAGCCAATGCAATGTGATCTCTGCGCTTAAGCCTCATTACCACTCTTATGGCTCCATTTTGGCAAAATTGTAGTTTGTTTCGATCAGCTGTGTCCACACCAATTAGCAGGCTAGAGCAATAATCGATCCTTGCACCTATAATTGCTCTAGCAATAATTTCGGCATTATTACAACTTTATGTAATAAGCACAAGAAGAAACTAGACTGCTAACATGATGCTTCATGGAGAGGCGGTGATCAAGTATCACACCCACGGTTTCCACTTTCTTCAAGGGAGTAATTTTTTCACCTCCTAGATGAAAGGTTTCATAGTTTGGACCCAATTATTTCAACATATGAGGTGATCCAATTACTAGAAGCTCAGTTTTACTTTTATTAAGTGCTAGTTTATTGTAAATCATCCAAGTTTCGATGACAGCTTGGATGCCTCATCCATATCATGCAAGCCAGACAGCGGGATGACACATTGTGTGCCATCTGCGTAGTTGGTGAATATCACAACCTCGTGATCCAGCATGGCAAATAGGGGAGTGGTGAAAATCTTATAAAAACACTGAGAGGGGCAAGCCCCTTGAGGCACACCACACATAATAGTGGTGGGCACAGATTCTGCCTCTCCACAAAACACCCTACTGTCGCGATTGCAGAGGAAGGAGGAGACCCATTGGGCGACCAATGGGGAAACATTGGAGACCTCATTCAGCCTGGTGGACATGATGGAATGGTCCACCAGATCCAATGCAGCGGAAACATCAAGCAACATCAGCAGGGAGGCTTTGTTCCAATCCATGTGTGTCAGTAACTTGGATTTAAGCTCCAGAAGCGCTGTCTCCGTTCCAAAGCCATATTTGTTTGTTATCGGCCTGTAGTTGTTAGGAAGATCAACTGACAGGCCTGGCTTCTTCAAAATGGGCATAACCCAAGCCTTCTTAAGATCTTGTGGTACAATTCCCATCTTCAAAGAGGCATTAAGGAAATTACAGATCGCTATTAATAAAATAGAGGGGCACGTTATGATCATTGCTCTATGAACATCATTTTTACACTTGGTAGTCTTGAGTTGCTTGATTATTACTTCCAATTCTTTTACTGAGATTGACGTGAATTTAAAAATTGGTATGAGCATAGATCTCTCAAACACCCATTCTGAACTCATAGTTTCATTGCTCTTTATGTTTTTAGTTTTTTCAGTACTATTTTCTTTGATAAGGTGTAGCTTATCATGCGTGGCATGTTGCTACAAATTACACCAGACATCATTATCTTTAATGGTGCTTTCTGGTATTGAGTGATTAGTAGATTCTTGCTCCTTTAAAATACTAAAGAGCTCCTTGGTATCAAATTGGCCATTTTTTATTGTATTACTAAAAAAGTTTTTTTCACCTCTAGGATAGCAAGTCTATAGTTAGTAGCGGCAGACTTATATATACCAAGATATTACTATCTTATTATTATTTTTCCAAGCATAGAAAGTTTTGAGGGTTAGTGATTTGAGGTTTTGTAATTCAGGCGTGAACCATGCATTACGCATGGTCTCTCCCATAGACATTTTCTTCTTTGTCTGGGCTAATATATTGGCAGTCATTTCAAGGTTAGATGAAATAACTCTTGATAGCTCCTCGGGGGTTTCTGCATTAGAAGGATTCAGGAGAGTCTGAAATAGTGGTTCAGTTTTGTCAATACTGATATTTCGTGATAAGATTTCTGTGCCCTTTATACGTTTTACTTTTTTGGGGAAAACAGCTAGAATGGAAAATTCTATGAAAAAAATGATCGGACGTTTTTGGCTTGGACACATCAAAGGAAGGTATTGGCAGGATCCACAAAGTCAATCATAAAGTAGTAAACACCGTGGAAATTGGCACCAATCCATGCTTTTCTACCGCATTGGGACCATGCAGTCACTTGTTCGTATCCACCAATCCACCCAATTTCGACACCAAGACAATTCTGAAATTCTCCAGGGGCCATCAAGTGAAAATGACATCATTCTTCCAACTTTCAAATGGCCCTAGTTTAATGCTGAATGCTAGTATTCAAGCAAGCGGGCCTCAAGTCGAGAGCCAACCTGCTGCTCTGTTATCATCTAAGGCCCAGAACGGTGTCCATCAAACTCTTAACCATACGGTTCATCTGAACCAAGGAGTTGTAATTGAGGAATCTAACTTGGAAATGGCCACACAACAAATAGATCCACCAAACCTTACTTCAAAAACTTTGGGATGGGGAGTAACATCAAACATAACAACCAGATGTGGATGAATCTCACCAAGATATTGGGGATTTTCCAACAGATTCCTCTTTTGCTATCTCTTGACTTTATCTCCTTACCTTTGGTAAACAATAATCAAATGTTTACTGAAATTGCTTCTATTATGGTTCGGGAACAAAGAAATACTTTGCTTTCCTTAGGGTACACAATTTCTGTGATTAAATCTAAATAAGATGCCAAGGCATTTTTTTACCTAGTCAGGACAGCACTCCTAATCCATTTGATACTATGATAGGTAATTCTGTGTTATGTTCTGTGACTCCTAATGTCAGTCATCAAGACTGGACCTGGGCGGAGTTGGATCTAAAATCGCAGATGGGGCTCCAACAAGTCCTTAAACCACCTAGCCCCACCGTACCTCACCAACAAATTTACTTTAACAACCTCCACCAGAACCACCAGATCATCCAACTCCTTATGCCTATCAGTGCCCAGATTTGCCCGAAAAAGAGCAGGAGGCACTAGTTTCACAGTGCTTGCCTCCCAACTTTGGAACACCCTACCACCCAACATTAAAACCATCGAGTCCTTTCCGATCTTTAGGAAACATGTTATTGGCTGGTTACTGAACAAAGAATAGCACACACCTCACCTTCTAAGATCTTCAACTCACCAAGGCCGCAACCATGCCTCTTCTATATGTAAATCGTTGTACCATGTAATTTATGTAATTGTTGTACTATGTAATGTATATCTCAATGCTGTAACCGCTTCCTTAAACGCCCATCTACCTACGGGTCTGGAGCGCCATACAAATAAAATAAACGAACAAACAAACAAACAAACTTTGAGAAATAATGTCCAATCGCCGAGGAGAGGTGGGTCGACTTCTGTACAGCTAAGTTCTCCCATTCGGGGACCACATTAGATCTACATGATCCCACATCGGGACCATCCATAGTTGGTCAGTGCGCATGGGATATTGAAGACATTGAATGGGCAATCACTAGACTGAAACCAGTCTCTGGCCCTGATGTGATTCCACCATGTGTTATCAAGGAAGCCTCCCAACGTTGGGTTCCTCACCTTAAGGCACTCTTTGATCATATTTTTCAACTCATATAATTCCTCAGTCTTGGACTCAATCCATAGTTATTCCAGTATACGAAAAGGGCGATCCTACAGCACCAGAAAACTTTAGGTCAATCGCGCTCATGTATTCTAGCAGTAAGGTTTTCCCTATTCTACTTCTTAGAAATCTCAACTTGGTTCTAGATCAGTGCCCTATCTTGTCGAAGTTCCAAGTAGGTTTTAGACAAAGTATGGGTACCACACTTAATGCTACAGTTATGGCACATTTAATGCATATTGTGAACAATCACGGCAGGTGGCCTGTCTACATGGCATCTCTGGACATGTCTGTGGCCTTCGACTGTGTACTGCGTGAATTACTTTGGGCCAAATTGACTAAATTTGGAGTTACTCCAAAATTGGTTCAACTTGTAGCCCTCCTACACAGAAAAAACACGATTAGAATTTGCCTAACTAGAGATGGTGCCATCTCTAGACCCATTTCAACTCTAGTGGGAGTCAAACAAAGGTACACTCTTGGCTCCACTCCTTTTAATCTTTACTTGAGTGACATCAAGAGTTTGTGGTGTAGGAAAGACATCTAGCTGGCTAGGCTTGGTACTCACAGACTCCACTGGCTTCAATTCGCCAATGATATTATTCTCTTTGATCATACTCAGATTGGCCTACAATGCAAATTGGATATTTTTTGGCAATGTGCGCTTAAACACAATTTCAAGGCCAAGGGTTCAAAATCAAAGATCATTTTCTTTTCTAAACAAAAGCAGCCTAAAACGATGGCGTGTGCCTTGGGAGGGGAACCGATTGAACAAGTATCTTCAGTTAGATACCTAGGTTATAACATCACCAATTCATCTTTTATTAGTATGTGACAACACTATTTAAGGGAATAGATCACATCTTTAGTTTCAAATATGAAACGGTTACGTCACAAAGTCTGCAATTTCACGATTGTGCCTGCCCTTTGCTATTACTTATTGAAAATCGAACCTGTCCTCCTCTATGGTTTGGATCTCTCACTTTTGGATTTGTGGGATTTTTTTAATAAGCTACAGGCCCAACTTTGGAAAGAGGTGTTGTCTCTTGCAGTGTCTATTCCAAATTCAGTAATTCGGCTCTAGTTGGCACTTACCTCACTGCAATCCAGATACCAATGGAGACAACTCCTTAGCTACTCAAAATGTCTCAATCCAGCTGATAATTCACTTTATGTGGAGTTAAAAAGTCGCATGAAGGAAAAACAGATACCTATTATTAATAACTATGCGGGAAGGATGTTGAATTGCTCAAAATTATAGGGTCAAATGATAAAGAACTACTCAATCGACACGGTGGAATTACATTAAAACTCTTTAGGTATGATTGCTCATGTACCCTCAACTCTATTCAATCATATTGTTCATATATGGAATATGCGATATTTCTGAGAAAAAGGGAGTATTTTTCCATGTATCTGTTTAGTTTCTCTTGTTCGAAAATGCACTCCCTCTAAATGCATTTTAAACTTCATCAATTTCCTACTAAGGAACGGACCATCCACTGGGGAGGGCATTCCGAATCTTCTGCAACAACAGCGGAGATTCCTTTGAAACCCTGAAGCATTTGGTAACCGAATGTCCAAATCTTGCTGTTAAGAGAGCTAGATACTTCAAATATCGGGTATGCATTGAATCTGTAGTTTCAAGGTAATTATTTTGGTCCAGGCTTATGTGGAGGGAAAATGTTTCTTTGATGCTCTCTTTATGCAAATTTTTATCTGATGTTGTAAGTGATTTCAATCTGGCACACACCCAAGTCACGCCCAGCATGTAGCTTATTTATTTTATTTTTTAAGTGCAATATTCTAAACGATATACCACTCATATCACACACTTCTCCTGAGACCCGCCCAGTCACACTGAGCCAGGAATCAGGCTAGTTTGCATAGGTAAATATTTATTTATGTATTTAGAATTTAAATCGCAATATATTTTAATAGGTAACAGCAACCACCACTGGGGTGACAGAACACTGAATAACATCTTGAATGCACTATGAATCAGGTAATGAGCACAAGAACGAATGCAGCACTGAAGAGAATACTTTTGGGTTGGTTTGGAACAGATAGCACTGGGATTAGAGGTTCCCCCTGCAACACCCCTCAACCCACCAATAGGCAATTTAAATAGCTGTGAGGAGAGAGCAGGTATTCAGGAATAACGCAAATCAAACAGAATATCACTCCCACCTTCCCCCTACAAACACAAGAGAAAAACGGAATTGACCTTTCAACTGTCAGGATGGCTTTGAAATTGTCTTAGGAATTGGTTGAGCAAAACACCAAATTTGATCTAAAAGGATTAAATTATTATAAATTCCTATGGGAGCCACTTTGAACAGATGCAGACAATCAAAAGCAATGATTTATTCAAAAGCAAACATTTGAAATCTCAAAGTCCAAGTGGGAAATAATTTAAAACTAATTCACACGTGTAAATATTTTCAGAATGTCAAATCGCGGCAAACTTTTCCTTGTACGATTTTCGCTATAATAGGCCAATCACGGGTTTCGCACTGCGGTTTAGGTTCTATGGATAGCTAAGGATGTTAGGTATAAGTAGGAGTTGAGATTTTGCTTCTATCATACAAACTGAGGGAGTTATAGAGGTTTTAGTAAGAGTCGTTTTGCAAAATACACGCAAGTATGGAAAACAGAAATTCTGGTTAAAATGACAGATAGGTTTTCTTATACTATGTTAAGGACTACAAAAAGCAGAATGCCACACAGGAATCAGTTATTCACGGCCACTCATAACCATTCATATGTGATACTCTAGTTTCCGTTTGGTTTGGGAATTACTTTTCTTAATCAAATCAATAAGAAGTTAAGGTTTAGTAACACAGATGAGAGAAAGGTCAGCACACGAATAGTTCTAGCAATACTATGGTTCTGAATTAAAGATGGGATGGGTTTGAGATTGGGATCCTACAATGCAGGTATATTATGGGTCACTGTTCTTCCTATTAATACTTACATAATAAGTTATTAAATTGGACCGTCAGCTCTGATCATGGATTGGGTCTGTCAAGGAATGACAACACATCAGGCGCGGGACTGGATCAGCTAAGCTGGTCACCGGATTTGCACAGGATCTGCTCTTCTGGTTTCTGAGTATTTCAGCTAAGTTGGATAGCGAGTTCCTCAGGCAAGCCTTGTGGTAGCAAGCCAGATATTTTCAGGATACTTGTTCAGAAGGCCTTCCCACACCACAGCGCTACACTGGGTTGTGAGGATAAGTTTGAGGATTTAGGCCTTGCTGAAAGTTAATAGTTCTCTACTGCTTGGCAAGAATCTTGGCATCTGGATCTGGAAGGATGTTAAAGCTGGATGTAGAATGCTGGAACAAAGTGATTCGCCGGAATCAGGAAAGTCAGTGAATCAGTGAGTCCCCATGTGTTGTCAGCTGTCTCTATCCTTTCAAATGACATCACAAATGGGGTGTATGGGCCGGCTGAGCTAAGTTTACCCCTATGCACTGGGATTGGATCAGGACCTCATCTCCCCCTTGCATCTGAGTGATTGGATCAAGGACGAATGATGTCACATTTATGGTTTAGCTTTACAGTCCTTAGAATCCTCCCCTCAGCCACTAGTGTCAAAATCGGATTTTATCCTAAATACATATTTCTACATTGGTCACCTCTACACAAATCACACACACAGATTCCATATTTTATGTAGCATCTGTTCATCAAAATCCCACAGCTTTGGGATCTTGCTTCACCTTTTTACAGAATGTTGTCCTTTTCGCCATGAACACATTTTCCAAATGGTCTGCAAATTTTCATAAATGTGTGTGTGTAACATAGGGATGTGTGTGTACATTGTCACAATTCTAGTATTAATACCGTTCGCATAAAACCACATATATTGCTGTTCCTGTCCAGAATATGTTACAGAGTTGTACTGCCTCTTAAAACGTGAAGCCAAAAATTAGACTAACAACTCTGTCCTTTTTATATTTTTCACCACTTTGAATCACAACTTATGAGTCTCTAAAAATTGTTCATTGTTCATTCTTAACAGCGAATGGTCCGCCCCTTAGTCTCTTCCTGGAGTCCAGGAGTAGCCCCCTCCTTTGGGGAATTCCTTCCAGGAGCAGTTTACGACTCTTTCACACATCCGTTTCCTGTGCTGGAGGATCTGCCTTTGTTCATTCTCTTCTTGTAGACAAAAGTCTGGTCTAACCCACAATTATCATCTACCAGTGAGTTTCTGCTGAGAGGATTTCCCTCCCCTTGGGAGAGACCTGTTTTTCCGCTTCTTGCAGCTCACCCAGGCTAATTTATTCTTAATTTCTTAAATCCAGCAGAAACCAAACTTGTTGCATCAAATAACATAAATACATTACTTTCTTAGCTTTAAACCTGTAGGATCAAAAACAACTGAGATCTGTATTCTTTTTAGAAACAATCCTTTTATGTTTGCTAATCTGGCAGACTTTTAGTTTTGATACTTTGAGGTTTTATCAGGAGCTCATCCAACAGCTTTCATTCACAGGTAGCCCCGTGTACTGCACAGAGATGTTGACAGGAGCGTACAGTTTACAGACACTCCAGTTTGTCTGAGGAAATGTTTTGCTCTTTACACTTTAGGACTTTGTATATTCACCATGCTTCATTAGATGACATATGAGAAAATTGGTTGAGTCTTTGGAATGCGCTCTTTCATAATAATTACATAACACTGTTTGAACTGAAGAAGGAATTTTTAATTCAATAATGTGAAAACATAATATGGTGGTTTAGTTAAGGTATTCACTAAATCTTAAGAAAAAATAAAAATAAAAGGTGGAAATGATTACAGAATACTATCCTTCTTGCTTCTGTAAGATGTACCAGACACTTTAGTTATTGTTCACTAATTGTCTGTAAATTCCTTTGAGGGTTCTTTTTCAGCACAAAAATATTAATCTTAAAGATTCCTCTTGAAAATTCCTCAAAAGGTTGGAGGTCTTTGAGAATTCCTCAAATGGTTTGAAAATTCCTCGACACGTGTTTCCCCGCTTACGGGTGTAAAGCGGTTCTTCAGGAGGAAGGTGGACTAGAGAGTCCTTAATTTTTGATAAGGTAAGTTACTGTTGTTTCAAATATCTGTAGGTATATTGCACCTGCTTCATAGGGTTGACTGGAGAGTTGCTTATTTTTGGTACATGGGTGTTGATACTGAATTGAATATGAACAAGATTTTCTCTAAGTTATTAAGGATATTTGAAAAGTCTGCCCTAGAAGAACAAGAACAGTTGTACAAAAGGGTTAACAAGATAACCTGGGGTCTTGCTATAAAGGTGTAAGGGGCAATTAGCAAGGAGTGCGTGTGAAATAGCGGAGGTACTCACATCTAGTGAATTCATGGGGTTCCTTTCAAATTAGTTTGCGGAATCTATCCGCTTAAAGTTTGTAACTTGCTCTCAAATTTGGAAAAAACGCACGTAGTTGAACCTGTTTGAAAAAACAGCATGGAGAATGTTTTAAAAGTGCTGATAGCGAGGGTGAGAAATTACAAGCAAGATTTTGAATGTTGAGAAGTGTTGTGTATAGGCATTTGAGTTTTTAGCAACAAAGCAAATGTCATTTATAGGCACATTTTGGAGTTTCATTTGCAAAGTGCTGCTTCTCTCTCTGCACTCTGTTTGCTGGTCATGGAGCTCACTGGCACAATTTCTGCAGTGTGTGCTCTATCCCACCACATATGCACCATGGGTGGCAGGTTGTGCATCCATCTTTTTGTGCGTTTAAACACGCGGTTTTGGAGGTTTTTGGCGCACACAAGAGTTTTGCCGCCATTGTTGCTCTTCCTTGCACCATAACTATCAGAGTGATGCTGCATAAGATAGCGGAGTGGGTCAGTACTTCCCACAGATCCCCCCTCCTGACTTGGTTTTGACCTCCCGTCAAGGGGAAGTCAGGAGATTGGGATGTTCTTTACTGTCTATGTGGAGAAATTCAGTTGCTTCTCCCGTCCGTGATTGATGAGTCTGGAGCGACACTCTGGGTTCCTTGGGTTTTTCCTCCAGGTCCCCGGGTGGTCCTCCTTGGTCATTCCTGGGATGATTCTTAGTTCAATGCTAGAAAATAGAACATAGCATGGTTATGGATATTTTCCCACTACTGTGTCCACACATCTTCGGGGTATGTCAGCAGTGGGAAAGACACTTGCATTCCTTAACAAATGGCAACATTCCCCATCTATGTTTACTAATGATCTTAACAGGTGGATTCTGTAGGTGCGGCCGGGGATGGTCACCTCTCCTCCATTTCTGAAATTCCATTTCCTACCGTAGCACTAGTGCTGACCGGAAGGCTTCCTTTAGGTTTGCCAGGACCCTGAGATTTACTCTACAGTTGGAACCTGGCTTGGCAATAACTAGGGTCCAAAATAATCTCAAGTTCGTTGAGGAGGTCACAGCTCATATAAAAGGTGGACGGAACACCTCGCACAACCCAACAGCTGTGTATTATGCTTTTGTCATCCCTAGAAATTTTGATCATACAACTGCTAAGCAGAGGATGTTTGGAGCGAGGCGTTTCCAGGTCCCATACCCATTGCTGCTCTGACTCTACGACGGGTAGGGTCTGGTCTTTTGGGAGTTTTTTTAATAATGCTTTGCTGATAAAGATTTCTTCGCTATTCAAGTCAACTCTGGCGAGGACAGACTCCTTTCCGTCATTTAACTGAATCGGGAGGAAGAGCTGTTCACACTTTTTCAGAATGCCAGCTAAGTTGTGTGCTGGTTTGATATCAATTTTGGCTATGGACTTGGGATTTTCAGATTGTACATTAGTGTACAATTTCAATGTACCACCCTCCAGGATGAAATGCCTTTGAGACTGGAAGGGAGGTTGATTTGCAGAAATGGAGAGGAGTTTCATCACCGTTTGGTGGTCCCACAGCTATGACTGTGACGTTGGGTGTGTCATTGTTTTGAAAGTTGAGCCTGATTTGGTCTGGTTTTTGTTCAACCATGTGGCATGTGCCATTTAGACTAACATGATTGATGCTTTGTTTTAATTTAATTGGCCTGTGAGTCTGGGTCCAGAGGACCTTGTTTACACAATCTATGAGGGGAGACAGCCTGTGGAGGATGTCATTCCCTAGTAGACAGGGGGTTCCCTCTGGCACCACAACTAGGACCGGGTGCTTCATTTTGTGTCACCCAATTTTAATTTCCAGCTCTGCAGACCCTTCAACCGGAATTTATTTCCCGTCAAAGTTCTGGAGCTGTCCAGGAAGAGAAGTGAGAGGGATTTGGTATCTCTCCCCCCTTCCTGAATTTAGCTACTCAAAGTTCTTCTTTGGTAGCTGATAAGATGGATTTCTGAACTCTGTCCTGGAGGGGCAGAGGTTCAGAAGGCCAGCCTAGTTTCTTGGAACAGGGTAACCTCTGGACAAGCCAGACCAATCAGGGTAGTGATGGCGGCGGTCAAGTTTAGGTCTCAAGAGGGGTGAGGGTGACTGAAAGCCCGCAATGAGCACACAAAGCAAGGACGCTTACAAATTACTCCAGACAGGTGTTATATTAAAAGTATAGACACATTTATTACAAGGCCTTTGTAACATTGACCATAGTAAAGAATCCCAGTAAAACTCCAATAAACCAACACATCACAAGCAATACAATATATATACAAGACCAAGGGGTCTAAGGAATTAGAAGCACGAAATATGCAGACCACCTAGATGGGGAGGAAAACAGGCAGTGCAAGTAATCGTTAGACCCAGTTCGACATCAGAGGCCACCTAACTAGAAGGAAGTCCGAGCCCTACGAAGAGTGGAGCCTTGTGCTCAAAAGTACCTGCAGACGCGGGTGCCAACGGGCAAAGGAGAGTCTCTTCAGGGAGATCAGGTAGTTCAGAGAGGTGAACAAAACGATGATGAACAGTTCCCCGCTACTCAAGCGCGGCCTCCACTTGTGAGCAGAAGCAGGGCGCGAGTGCGGAAAAGGGTTGCTGTTTACGATAGCGATGGAAAGCCACAGGCTCCTGCGGGAGGGTGACCGGTTAGGGTATTGACTACTCACCGGTTCCCGATGCAGGCAGACCCAGGCTTCTCCGGTTACGTTTCGGTACTGGCAGGTTCAGATGCGATCAGCAGGATGTCTCGACGCCGTGTAGATTCCAAGACAGCAGGAGTCAGGGTCGAGGGTGTCCTAAATGCAGCAAACACGAACAGGTTTGTTACCACAGCAGGGCAACTCGGCAACCGCGTGTATTCCAGTCCCAAAGCACACGTCTCACTTCAGACCTGGTAATGCCAAGTGTATGAATCGTGTGAGAGTGCCGAGGACACGGGATTAGCAGTAAGCCAGGCGGCGGTGACAGAGCAAGGTTCCTGTGTAGTCTGGTCAGTCCACTGGATGGCCCAGGGACACTTCCGAAGGCTTACGTACAGGATTTGGTGAAGATGCCGAGAATAGTTGTTCCCACTATTCTAAAGGGTCGAAGCGCCAGTACAGGCCTTCTCGTTCGATCAAAGGCAGAGGGGTCTCACAGGACGACAGCAGTTCAGGGTGCCAAACCTTCAGCGGGTCACCAGCGATTCCTCGACTCAGCTTCTTAGTTGCAGGATACTTGGCTCCTTATCCGTTGTTCGTGAGAACTCAGGAGATCAACATGGTAGTGGTGTTTCCAGCCTCCTCTTATCCAGAGTTCCCTTTGCGCCAAAACGGAGAGGACCCAATAGGAGATCTGCTCACAAAACACTCACACCATATGTGGACCTATCACGGACCACAGTGGTCCCAGGCATTCAAGACACTCTAGACTCTCTGGCACCCAGGATGTTTATTGGGAACAGACATCCCAGCCCACATCCTGGAGGCACACACAAGGCATGCAGAAGCCTGCGAAAGCGTTGTGTTTTGCAGGAAAGTGCATGACCAAATAAGGACTGCCCCGGGTCGGTTCAACCTGGGGCAAAGTGAAGGGGCAAGACAGTTAGCGGACAGGACAAAGAACCTTGTGGCATGGCCATTTTGGAGGCCATGCCACCCATTTGGGCCAAACGCGGGAAGCGCGGTTAACATGGCAAAAAGGGGTTCAAAACACAAAGAAACAATAGCTGCCACCAGTCCCATCCGTGACACACTTGCACATTTCATGATAAGTCCAGCGAGAGTTTCTAGGGCCATTGGAATGACTAGAGACCCAAGAGCGCGGTAATGTAAGTTGCTCAAAAGCTGAAACATGAGGGAAGGACTAAGGGAAACAAAGTCTCCCGATACTGACTGTTTTAAGGGCATGTCAGTTTCCCCGTAAGAATGGAGCGAAAGCCCAGGGGAGTGCAGCGGAAGGCTGCGCTTCTCCGGCAAAGTCTAGATCAGGGTGTAAAACAACAGCAAAAGGTTTGGGGGTTGCCACATGGAAGGAAAGTTACCTACAATCATGAAATCTTTCCTAACAATATCAGCGTTGCTTGGGATCCAGTGTGCACCAATGCTGGAATTGCACATTGCCCTTGCACTTGGATGGAGGCGTAGAATCTACCTCCCTTAGCCTCCAAGGGGCAAAGGTAATGGGTGCTCTTGGTAAGCTTGATGATTAATTTGCTCATTTCTGACTCTGACACCGGGATAGTTGGGTCAAGAGACGGTGTTGGAGTTGAAGAATCTAGCACCGAATTTTGACACAACGCTATTTGGGGAGTCTCGGCCTCCCCTTGTTCTGTTTCCTGGCTGCCCCCCCATATCTGGAGGCAGTCAACAGAAGTGGTTGGTAAGGTCTGAGATTCCTCTTGTGCTGGTTCTGGGTTGTTCCCCCCCTTCTAGGCGGTCCCCGGAATGGAGTTGGATGGTTTGGAAATCTGAGCACACAGTTTCATACTCAGTGATTTGAGGAGTCTCAGGCTCCTCAATTTCTGATTCGGGGTTGTCCCCCATTTTTGGAGACAGTCCTCAGAATGGCTTTGGGGAGATGTGGACTCTTCTTTCTCTGGTTCTGTGTGCCCCCCCCCTTTTTGGAGGCAGTCCCCAGAATAGGTTTGGACATGATCCTGTGTGGGAGCTTGGGGATCTGCAAAAAAACAGGACATTTGGTTATGGGGGGAGTTTTGGGCTCCGCTGGTTCTGATTCTGAGCTGCCTCCCCCTTTTTGGAGGTAATCGCCAGAACTGGTTTGAACAAGCTGACTTTCTTGCTGGTCATTCTGGGGCTCAATGATGGGCCGTTTTAACTCGCCCCCCCATCTACCCAGTCTTGACCAGGATCTCTTGGGACCCATTTTTCTTTGGGAGGAGTTCCCCAATTCTTGAAGGAGAAGATCCTTTTCCCAGAATCCTCTTAGGACCCCTCTCCTTCAAATTGGAAGATTCGAACCTCCTCCACAAAATGGGTCTTTTTAAGCTCTTTATTTCTCCTACCCACACTCTGTTCCTTAGGTTGCAGATTTTCGGGGGCAGGAGATTCTGGTTCCAGTTCCTGGGTTTCCCGGGGCTTTTCACAAGTGAATAAGGAAGCTTCCTCTAAGGCTTTACACCCTCCCTCCCCCTGTGCCTCCTCCCGGGGAACCGGTGGGTTGTCGGGGTTCTCTCCCCGTCATTGCTCTGGAGTACGAGGCCCTTGATTTGAGGTGTTCTGAGTCGCCATGTTCACCTGAGAGTTCTGCTGAGCCCTCAACATGTGACTAAGATCCTGTGCCAAGTTATGGGCCTGTCGCTCCAGTTGGGACACCCGCTCCGGCTGGTACGGGGTCCTCTGGTACACCCTAGGTTGATCACGGGAAGGGTAACTGTCCCTTCTCCCATAATACCCTTGGTTGGGATAGTTTTGGTACCCCTCCACCCTTGGCCTCCCCTCTCCCAGATTTGGCTGTCTGGGCTCAGAAAAGTGGGGAAAGTTGTTTTGGGGGTTGGTGTTTGGTAGGTACCGGGGAAAGAAACTCAACCCGGCATTTGGGGGATTACTGCCCTCCTGGGGAAAGTGAGGAGGGAAATTTCCTGGGCTGGCGGCTGCCTGGTTGGACCCCCCCTTGTGCTGGGGGAGTCCACACATAGCCCAGGATGGGTCTGCTGCTCTTGTAACGGGGGCTGATGTAATCAGGGGAGTTAGGGGTTCCATTATGGGGTTACCTCCCTGACTCCCTGTTTGGGATTGGCCTAGGGCCTTCTGGGTCTTTGGTTAGAAGGATTTTGCACAGGAATGTTTTTAGGCCCCCCATCTCCAGATCTAAAATGGGGGTGACCTTCACCTCCGCCACCTTAGCAGCAGCAGGGGTGCTGGCTGGTTTTGGACTTTTATTGGCACTTTTATTTTCTACTGATTTCTGCACTTCATAAATGCAAGTTGATTGTTCAATGACCCAGTCTAGTGATATTTTCTCATAAAATTCCCTCACCAACTGGGTCATAATGTATTTAGGTAGTGCATGAAAGAAGTTATTGATGAATTCCCTACTGTCTGTGCGCACCCTCCTGGTGGTCTGCGCAAAGGCACGCTTCAGCTCTTGGACAAATTCTTGTGGGGCCTGGTCTTCCCCACATAGCAGATTGTAGGCCGCCTTGGGGGCCTCTTGAGGGTTTCTGTGTATTGAGAAATGCTTTAGGATGGCTACCCTATATGTGGACCGTCTTGAGTGGTTCTGATACTCCAGCCCCTCAAAGAAGCTGGAGTATTCAGGGGAAAATATCCACTTGACATACTGAATGCATCTTTGGCTATCCTTCAGGTGGAAAGTCTCCATCATTTGCTCATACAATTCGAGGTGCTCCCAAACTGAATATTTGTCATTTTTATGGTAGGGCGTTATGATGCTCCTAATAGCCTTGATTTGCTTCAGGGGATCTTTCAGTATGGTCCTCTTAATTTTGTTGGCCTTTTAAGTTTTGGTCACCCTTGTCCACTCATCCTCTGACTCAGAGACAATGTTACCTGAGGTAGCTGTCTGATCCTCTAGGCTCTCCCTGATTCTGCGGGCTTGGGAATGGCTTGCAAAATGTGGGGGCCTAGTCTCTTGAGACCTGTGGTGCTCAGAAGAGTCTTCTGACTCTCCCTTTCTCCCAGGATTGGCTGAGTACGGCCCCCCTCCCCCACTGCCCTAGCTGGGGAGAGGTTTTTAAGATTCTCTTTGTGGGTCAACTTTCATGGAATTCCCCACCAAATTTGACTGACTGATCCCTTGGTAGGTGATATTTTTGAGGAGCCAGTTCTCTGATTCTCCCCTCACTGGAGTCTCCCTGATCAGAGAGGCTGGCCCTAATATTTGGGAACCTGTAAATAGATGCCTGCCCATCCATTTCTGGGAGGCGCTGATCTGTCAGTCCCATATCTCTCATTGTGTTGAAGTCTACCATCCCGTGGCCCTTGGTTCATATGAGCCAGTGGACATGAGGGTGGCAGAGTCCATAGAACTGAAAGGTTTAAAGTCCCTGATGACAGGGGTCCTGAGGTTATTCTCAGGAGTTTCTCTTTCCCATATTACCTCATCTCTTTCAGCCCTCTATTCCCTAATGAGATGCCAAGATCTGACCCTTTTGCTCCTCTATTAAGGCCTTTCGGGTCTCTATGATTTGTTCTAGCATGGCTATCTGTTTGTGGAGCCTGTCATTCTTTTCACATAGAGCTTCATTGTCTCTCTGTGCTTCCTGCTTGAATTGGGTATATTGGGCCAATTTTTGCTGCCAGAAACTCACCTCCTTAGTTTGGTCCTTATTGGTCTGATTGTTCTTTGCCAAAGCATCCTCCACCCACCTGGTGTGCTCTAACAGCTTTTCATAATCAGTTTTGATTTCCCCAAACTCCTGAAGGGCCAGCTGACCTTCCTCCAACTTTGTTTTTAAATGGCTGACTTCCTGGCCTAAGGCATCCCTCTCCTGACTTAGGGTGCCCCTCTGTGCAGGCAGGTCGTACCTCTGCTTTTTAAGTACACCAGCTTTCTGGTGCTCCTCATCAAACTCTGCTTGGGATTCTAGGTCCTTAATGATTAATTTATTATTTTCCTCTTTCAAGGATTTTAGGCGGTTTTGTAGGGTGACTACCTGCTCTGCGCAGGCTCTGTTAAAGGTTAATTGCTGGTCCAACTTTTGTTGACTCTGTTGCAAAGAGTCAAACATTTCCTGACACTCTTTTTGCAGTGTCTGTATCTGGGTATCTTGCTCTGCATTCTTTTGCAGTAAGAGAGCCAGATCCTCTTGGAGTTTGGTGGTATACTGCCTAGCCTCTCTTTCAGGTTCTTTGCTATCTCTGAGCCTTTGCTCTGCAGAGTCCAGATTGCTCTGGATTTTCTGCAGTGCTTCCCCTTGCCTCTTTGTCAAATCTATATAGTCGGCATGCTTTTCCTGTATGACTCCTATGTGGAGGTACAGGTAGGCCACTATTTTGGCAATTTTATACTGCTCCTTTTTTATTTTTGGGGCCATGTACAGCTCGCTAAGCGCTTGATGTAATGGATCCTTGTCCTGCCTGGTATCAAGGTTGATTTCAGCGATTTGTTGTTTTATTCCCTGCAACCATACCTGTTTGTCCTGTTCTGGCCATTCACCCCTGATAAACAATTTGTGCAGGAGGTGTTCCCTAGCAATATTAATTTCCACTGGGGTCGCCATTCCGGAAATATTAATTTCCTTCTGACTTATCTCTGGGTTACTTTACTTTTGCAAACAGGCCCAATTCCTTTGAGTATTTCTAGTGAGGGGTGCTTGTACAGTGTAGCACAGTATGGTAACCCAACAAGGTGTATGTACCCCGCCGGGTAGCACGCTGTATTAGACAGTCATGAGTGGTATGTCAAATTCAGGATCCCGGACCCGAGCCGCCAAGCTGTAAGTGATTTCAATCTGGCACACACCCAAGTCACGTCCAGCATGTAGTGCACAAATGAAACCCTTATTTATTTTTATCTATAAGTTCAATATTCTGAACGATATACCATTGATATCTAACCGTTCTCCTGAGACCCCACCCCAGTCACACTGAACCAGGAATCAGGCTAATTTGCAAAGGTAAACATTTATTTATGTATTTAGAATTTAAATCACAATATATTTGAATAGGTAACAACAATCACCAATGGGGTGACAGAACACTGAATAATATCTTTAATGCACTAGGAATCAAGTAATGAGCACAAGAACTAATGCAGCACAGAAGAGAATACTTTTGGGTTGGTCTGTAACAGATAGCACTGGGGTTAGAGGTTCCCCCTGTAACACCCCTCAACCCACCAACAGGCAATTTAAGGAGGAGAGAGCATGTATTCAGGAATAACACAAATCAAATAGAATATCACTCCCACCTCCCCCCTACAAACACAAGAGAAAAACGGAATTGACCTTTCAACTCTCAGGATGGCTTTGAAATTGTCTTTGGAATTGGTTGAGCAAAAATATCAAATGTGGTCAAAAAGGCTTACATTATTATAAATTCCTATGGAAGCCACTTTGAACAAATGCAGAAAATCACAGCCAATGATTTAGTCAGAAGCAAACATTTGAAATCTCAAAGTCCAAGTGGGAAATAATTTAAAACTAATTCACACGTGTAAACATTTTCAGAATGTCAAATTGTGGCAAACTTTCCTTGTGCGAATTCTGCTATAACGGGCCAATCGCACTGTTTCACACTGTATCTATGGATAGCTAAGGATGTTAGGTGCAAATAGGAGTTGACATTTCGCTTCTATCATAACAACTGAGGGAGATATAGAGGTTTTTAGTAAGAGTCGTTTTTGCAAAATAGGCGCGAGAATGGAAAACAGAAATTCGCGTTAAAATGACAGATAGGTTTTCTTATACTATGTTAAGGACTACAAAAAGGAGAATGCCACACAGGAATCAATTATTCACGGCCGCTCATAACCATTCATGTGTGATACTCTATTTTCCGTTTGGTTTGGGAATTACTTTTTTTAATCAAATCAATAAGAAGTTATGGTTTAGTAACACAGATGAGAGAAAGGTCAGCGCAAGAATAGTTCTAGCAATACTATGTTTCTGAATTAAAGATGGGATGGGTTTGAGATTGGGATCATACAATGCAGGTATATCATCAGTTCTGGTCATGGATTGGGCCTGTCAAGGAAGGACAGCACATTAGGCGTGGGACTGGATCAGCTAGGTCGGTCACCGGATTTGTACAGGATCTGCCCTTCTTGTTTCTGAGTATTTCAGCTTCGCTGGATAGCGAGTTCCTCAGGCAAGTCTTGTGGTAGCAAGCCAGATAGTTTCAGGTACTGGTTCAGAATGCCTTCCAACACCACAGCGCTACACTGGGTTGTGAGAATAATTTTGAGGATTTAGGCCTTTCTGAAAGACAATAGTTCTCTACTGCTTGGCAAGAGTCTTGGCATCTGGACCTGGAAGGATGTTAAAGCTGGATGTAGAATGCTGGAATAAAGGGCTTCACCAGAATCAGGAAAGTGAGTGAATCAGTGAGTCCCTATGTGTTGTCAGCTGTCTCTATTTATCCTTTCAAATGACATCACAAAATGGGTGCATGGGCCGGCTGAGCTAAGCTTGCCCCTGTGCACTGGGATTGGATCAGGACCTCATCCCTGCTGGGTTGATTGGATCAACCCAGCACTTCACCTAAGTCAATGCCTAGCGTGGGATGCACAATTGAAACCCTTAATTATATGTGTTTATGTCTATACATTCTTTTATTTCTGAATGATGTACCCTTATATCACGCCCCTCTCTTTGAATCCCCCCGGTCTCACTGAACCAGGAAGCAGGCTGTTTTGCAAAGTTAAAAGATTTCTTTTATGGATTTGCACAATATATATCACATTATTTAATATTTATACAATGATCACCAATGGGGTGATGTTACAATCAACAATCTCTTTAATCAGAATAAGTATGGATAGGAAAAATGATGCAGCATAGAATAATACTTTGTGTGGGTTCAGTCAAATGCAATGTCACTCTTTCCCCCTGCACACAACTCAATCCCCCCAATATGCAGTATAAAGAGATGGAAGGGGAGAGCACAGGTTTCAGGAAATACAGAATTCAACAAATACAGTATTAATCCCAATTTCCCCCAGCAAACTCAGAGAGAAACAGGAATGATTGCAAACAGGTCAAATGCTTTTGAATGTGGCTTTGAATGAATGGTTCAAAACACTGAAAAATTGATATAATTCACTAAATTGGATTCAAAACTAGTGGGAGCCGCTTTGTATAGTTTCAGATAAACACTAGCAATGATTATTGAGTCACTAGCAGATTGAGCACTTATTAATTCTGAGGTCGGATGCAAAGAACAGCTGTTTTACACGTGATGAAATTGAGCCAAATGAAACATTTGCGGCAAACTTTTCCTAGCATGCACGGTCATGGTTTGGAAGTTATGAAAGTTTTAGTAGAGGTTGGTTTTTCTCAGAAATTGGCAAAAATTTCAAATGAAAGATGTTCTTTTTTTTTAAATGACAAACACGATTCTTATACTACGGAGTCTATGAAGATACAAGATACCCAATGGTACAGCCACCAGATCAGTGATGCCTCTGTCTGGCTTTTGCCCGCTGAGACACACTGTCTTTCTTCAGCAAATATATTAGCGCAAAGATGATATTATCACTACCATTACCAAAGGACTATAGGAATGAGAGAAAGATTCAAGAAAGACAAAATATTTTCTACAATGCAGTTCTGGATATAAAAGAATGGGGTTGAATAGGATTACTTACGGATAAGATACTTGCTAGTGACAATTCTATGCTATAGATACTCACTACTACTGTTTGGAATGGGCCCATCAGGGATCTGGTCAAAGATTTCTGGACTGGAATTCTGCTAGCCCACCGGACGGGATTAAGGGCGCACAGGTTCAGCACTCAGCACGGCACTCTGGACACTGCACGGCACTCTGGACAGGATCTGATGGGTTGGTTCTGGGTTGCAGCTATCTGGTTACAGCTCTGCTCTACTGGTTTGGATCTCTGGATTCTAGCGAGAAGTCTTAGCAAGAACGCAGAAACAGCAAAGCCAGGCTGTTCTTTTGGTGCCCCTTGGAGGTCTGGGGTATAATCTGGTTTCAGGATTTGAAAAGGCCAAGCTGAGAAGGGTTCAGCTTTGGAATTGGGCCTCTCTGCTTTCAAAGTTCTGGAGTCTTGCATATGGATTTTCTCTTGCAAAGTGCTCCCCCAGCAATCAGTTGATGGGTGAATCTGTGTGTGTCTTTCTCAGCTGTCTCTATTAATGTATTTCCCAAAGGAGTGGGTAGGCTGAATTATACTAGGTACACCCTCTAGGAATCCTTTTGATTAGAGTCTGTCCTCTCCTCTGATTTGAGAAGAAAATCTGGGGTCATGACGATGCTGTATTTTACCATCCAGGGAAACCCTCCCCTTTGTTTCTGCACAGTAAATCTATTTTTCATATAAGGCATATTTACAATATTACCAATTTGCTAGCAATAACATATTTACATTACAGATTTAGTGGCGCAAGTATCCGTCCGAGTTCCATCTCGGTGAGAGCTTCAGTTCAGATTTGACAGTTTTTTGCGATTTTGGTTGGGTACCCAATGTCAAATTTGTCCACCTTTTTATACATATATGCACATGACATCTGGGCATAATCCTGTGACGTTTCACATTTCTAGCATCATCACAATTGCTACAAAATCACAATTTCGGTAGTCATGTCCCTGAACATAGCACAGAGTTCTGTGTAGTTTCAAATTGTGACCAGGATTTTCATGTTAAAAACACTATGGGCCTCATTACGAGTCCGGTGGTAACAGCAGCGGTAAAACCGCCTGGTTACCGCCGGACTCGTATTACCATTCCGCCTCTGTGACTCCTGAAAATACCAGGGCATTACGACCCTGGTGTCCTGGAAATCCCGGAGGCGGAATGGTGTAAATCCCCATGGGAATGGGGAAGTGGAAACACCGGCACCATCTTGTGATGGTACTGGTGTTTCCACGTCCGCCTGCAGGTGGGAGGTGTTAAACCCCCCAGGTCAGACCTGGCGGGAAGATCACCTCCCATCTGCAGGACTTGGGATCGGGCAGTCCAGAATTAACAGTGGCGCCGGGTTTACCGCCACTGTTAATTCCGGAGCGGTCGACCTGTAATGAGGCCCTATATTGTACAGATTTTTACAATTTTGCACAGTTCTCTGTGAGTCTTTTTCAAAAAGATACTTTCTTGTGGGTTAAGGATACACATATCTGTCTGGCCTGCCCCCAACGTTTTGCTGGGCCAAGAGCAATCCAGGCCTCTCTTCCTGCTGGCAGTAGTTTCTGTTGACACTTGAAGTTGCATACCCTTTCAGTCCAGGAAGTCTATTGCCTCTTTTCAGAACAACAGAGCAAAATCTCCTCCCCCTTCATTAACATCTGACTGAAGTTCCTGGGGCAGAGAGCAGAAGTAAGGCACCCTTTGTTTGGGGCACGTTGTGGAATGTGCCTTTGAAGTTCTGTGGCTGGCATCAGAGGTTACTTTAACACACTTTGTTTAATATTTATCTTTGATAAAACAAACTTACATTTTCAAAAATAGACACACATATCTCTAATTCCAGTCTTTTTACAACATAGAAATTGAATAGTGTCAACCTATATTGCTTTTGATGGCAAGTCACTTCATTTCAACAGTTTGCTTTTAATGTACAAGTTTAAACTCCCCGTGTCAGTAAATGACAACTTTGATACAGGCAGCCAGCGGTACTGCGCCCATATCTGACAGATTTTCCCAGGCAAGCACCTTTTTTAATATGGATATTCTTGTGATGAAATCTGCTTCTCCTGACATTGTGTGCTAAGGTGGATTCTTTAAATAAGGTGATGGTTAACACCCAGCAAGGATGTTGGATCTTTTGTGATGTTTGGGAACCATTATTTTGCAATTTCAACAGCCAAGGAAAAAACGGATTTTAGAGCACTTCTGGGTTTCCTTGCAATGAAGCACTGCCTTTTTACATTTCCCTCTTGGGCAGCCCAATGACAGCTTTTGGCAGTGTGGTCCCCTGTTCTACCACTGGCACAGGCAAAGTAGATTGGCAGCCATCTTTTCCGGTTTCACTGTGTACTTCTCGGTGGTTTTAGCGCGCACCAGGCTTTTTGCCTCCATTTTGTTGGTATTGGTGAAAGCAGCACACAGTGATGTCGCAGGGCAGAGCCTAGTGGGTCAATGGATCCCACACACATTTATGGTTTAGCTTTACAGCCCTTAGAAACTTCCCCTCAGCCACTAGTGTTGAAATTGGATTTTATCCTAAATACATATTTGTACATTGGTCACCTCGACACAAATCACACACAAAGATTCCATATTTTATGTAGCATCTGTTCATCAAAATCCTGCAGCTGTGGGATCTTGTTTCACCTTTCTACAGAATTTTGTCCTTTTTGTCATGAACAGATTTTCCAAATTGTCTGCAAATTTTCACAAATGTGCATGTTTAACATAGGGATGTGTGTGTAAAATTTCACAATTCTAATATTAATACCGTTCACATAAAACCACATATATTTCCGTTCCTGTCCAGAATATGTTACACAGTTCTACCACCTCTTAAAACATGCAGCCAGAAATTAGACTAAGAACTCTGTCCTTTTTATATTTTTCACCACTTTAAATCACAAGTTATGAGTCTCTAAAAATTGTTCATTGTTCATTCTTAAAAGCAAATGGTCCACCACTTAGTCTCTCCCTGGAGTCCAGGAGTAGCCCCCTCCTTTGGGGAATTCCTTCCAGTCCAGGAGCAGTTTGCGAACCTTTCACACGTCCGTTTCCTGTGCTGAAGGGTCAGCCATTGTTCATTCTCTTCTTGTAGACAAAACTCTGGTCTTACCCACAATTATCATCTGCCAGTGAGTTTCTGCTGAGAAGATTTCTCTCCCCTTGGGAGAAACCTGTTTGTCCACTTCTTGCAGCTCAGCTGGGCTAATGTATTCTTAATTTCTTAAATCCAGCAGAAACCAAACTTGTTGCATCAAAAAACATAAATACATTACTTTCTTAGCTTTAAACCTGTAGGATCAAAAATAACTGAGATCTGTATTCTTTTTTGCAACAATCCTTTTATGTTTGCTAATCCAGCAGACTTTTAGTTTAGATACTTTGACGTTTCATCAGGAGCTCATCTGACAACTGTCATTCACAGGTAGCCCTGTGTACTGCACACAGATTTTGACAGGAGCTGTCCGTTTACAAACAATCCAGCTTGTCTGAGGAAATGTTTTGCTCTTCACACTTTAGGCCTTTGTGTATTCGCATGCTTCATTAGTGACATATGAGAAAATTGGTTGAGTCTTTGGAATGCGCTCTTTCATAATAATTACATAAGACTGTTTGAAATGAAGAAGGAATTTTTAATTCAATAATATGAAAAAATAATATGGTGGTTTAGTTAAGGTATTCACTAAATCTTAAGAAAAAATAGAAATAAAAGGTGGAGATGATTACAGAATGCTATCCTTCTTGCTTCTGTAAGATGTACCAGACACTTTATTTATTATTCACTAATTGTCTGTAAGTTCCTTTGAGGGTTCTTTTTCAGCAAAAACATATTCTTCTTAAAGATTTCTCTTGAAAATTCCTCAAAAGGTTGGAGGTCTTTTAGAATTCCTCAAATGGTTTGAAAATTCCTCGACACGTGTTTCCCCGCTTACAGGTTTAAAGCGGTTCTTCAGGAGGAAGGTGGACTAGAGAGTCCTTAATTGTTGATAAGGTAAGTTACTGTTGTTTTAAATATCTGTAGGTATTTTGCATCTGCTTCATAGGGTTGACTGGGGAGTTCCTTATTTTTGGTACATGGGTGTTGATACTGAATAAAATATGAAAAAGATTTTCTCTAAGTTATTAAGGATATTTGAAAGGTCTGTCCTAGAAGAACAAGAACAGTTGTACAAAAGGGTAAACACATAACTGTCATGATCTCTGCTTCCAAAAGGTCAGGGTTTTCCCAACTCCCTTGGAAGCAGATCCATAACCCAGGTTCCGAGTGCCAACCAGTCCCAATTGGGACCTTTTGGACCCAGTCCTGGCGCCAGTGGCACCAGGCTCATAAATATGCCCAGTCCCAGCGCTGGAAGCGCCGGGCTCATAATGCTTGGGTGGACTTACCTGCAGCAGACCATGCTGCTTACTTGCCTGCCAGTTGAGCCTCTGATCCTCTTCTGTTTGGAACTACTTTTCCTGTTGGGTGGGGCAGGAGCCACTCCCTAGATTCAGAACACTGGAACTCTTCTGGAAAGCAGGAACTCTTTTCTTACCTAGGCGTGGCTGTGGAAGGAGACACCTAACCACTACAGGAGGCTATTTAAACCACACCCGATGGATGAATCTTGCTTTGCGTTATTCTGCATCCTCTGCAGCAGAACGCTCATCGTGTCTTCTGCATCTGATCCTGGGCCTAAGGAAAAAGGCTTACCATCCTGAATCCAGTCTTCAGCAACACCTATAAAGACAAGAAAGAACAGGTTAGCATTACGGTCTTCAGTGACAGCTCTTCACTTACCTGGTCCATCGGCTGTCACCAACGCCTCGCGCTGCATTCCCGCATCTGAAAGACAAAGGCTTACCTACTCTTCGTGCGCTCCGGAGGTCTTCACACTGCATTCCGGCATCTGAAAGACAAAAGCTTACCAACTCTTCGCACGCTCCGGAGGCCTTCGGCGCTGCATCCCGCATCTGAAAGACAAAACAAGGTGCGTTTAAAGACATTGGGGAACTTTAATACTCACGTGCCATTACTCCTTTCCACATCTAACCCAGTGGGTATTCCGGCACCCTGCAGCCGCTCCGAACGTGTACCTGCAAAATAAAAAGACAGTTAGAGCGCATCGTGAAGCAGGCAACAAGCGCTTACTTACGTGCTTCCAGGCGCTTCTATTCATCACACGGGCTCCATCTTCAACTCACTTCAGCCCATCATCCGCCATTGCCGGAACCCTGCAAAACAAGAAACATCATTACTAAAGACTTTAAAGACATTAGAATTACTCGAAACTTACCGTTCGTGCAGTAAACGACGGACAGCAGTCCTCTGAAGTCAAGAGGCCTGCTCCCCTTATCCAGTGAAGAAACTGGTTACAGCACCCTGCCCCGAGGCAGATGGAGAGCACGGCGTTCACTTACCTAAGGTGAGAGCGTTAACCTTTGGGGTTCTACAGGAGAAGAGAAAGGGAAGAAGAGAGAGACATTCAATAACCCAGTTCCTTAATCCCATATTTTCTATCTGCAGACATCTTACCCTTCGATTCAGACATACAGTGCACAGAGGTCCAGCCCAAAGAGCCAGCCGTGTGTTACACATCACCTTTGAAGATACGGTATACGCCCAGTCAAGACCGGCGCCTCTACGGGAATCAGGTGAGCGTTACAATAACCTGGAGTTTTACTATAAAGGTTTAAGGGGCAATTAGCAAGTAGAGCGAGTGAAATAGTGGAGGTACTCACATGTAGTGAATTCATGGCGGTTCCTTTCAAATTAGTTCACGAATGTATCCGCTTAAAGTTTGTAAGTTGCTCTCATATTTAGAAAAAACGCACGTAGTTGAACCTGTTTGAAAAACAGCATGGAGAATGTTTTAAAAGTGTTGATAGCGAGGTTGAGAAATTACTAAATTAAAAAGTGCAAAATATAGAGGAGCCGCTATCTACATTTTAGAGGCTGTGAATATCTGAGTTGAGGGTTTACCTTAAATTTCGGAGCAAAAGTTTTGAGGTGCTGCTGTAGCCAATGATGGTCCCGTCGCCATGTTGGTGTGAAGGGGGAGGCGGCTATTTATATTTGGCAATGATGTCATCGCGTTGAAAGACCTGACGCGATGACGTAATAATTTTGCTCGTATGTCGGACATTTTTTGGGAAGGGAAAAAGGAAAAGGGCTATGGTGGTCACTTAGAGAAAAAAGCTCCATTCTTTCTTGATTAATTAACACAATGAACCTCTATACTATTTCCATCTTAGTTCCCCATATCATTGTATCTACGATACATTAATCTTTCATTAGATTAGTTCATGTACATTCATAACGTGGCAACACCCTAGTCTTTCATACACATGCTGGTACTGTCACCATAGCCTTTTTCTCATTTTCAAAATGGCCGAGACACGCGCCACATATGACGTCATGTCACTTTTTTTACATGCTGATACCGATACTGTTATCTGTCATTTTTCTAATCAAATCATGCCTTGCACCTTTCTATTTAGCCTGCATAATGTTTAACTGCAGCTATCACAATGTTTTCTGGGTTTTTATATTTGGCACAACCTCATCTCTTATAGACCACGATAGTCTTTTTTTCCCTTTTCAAAATGGCCGACACGCGCTACGTATGACATCATCACATCACATTTTTCACCTGCGGATACCGATACTGTTATTTGGCACTATTTTATTCAAATCATATGCAATCTAGCTTGCACAATGTTTAACCACAGCCATCACAACACTTTTAGGGCTTGTCTATATTTGGCACCAGCATAAGCCTTTTCTCTAAGAGACCACCATAGCCCTTTTCCTTTTTCCCTTCCCAAAGAATGGGTGACATACGCGCAACTTTATGACATCATGGCGTCCCGTCTTTCAACAAGATGACGTCATTGCCAAATATAAATAGCGGCCTCCCCCATCTCACCAACATGGCGACCGGACCATCGTTGCTTACAGCAGCACCTCAAAACATTTGCTCCGAAATTGAAGGTAAACCCTCAGCTTAAGATATTCAGAGCCTCTAAAATTTAGATAGCAGCTCCTCTATATTTTGCACTTTTTATTTTAGCAATTTCTCACCCTCGCTATCAGCACTTTTAAAACATTCTCTATGCTGTTTTTCAAACAGGTTCACCTATGTGCGTTTTTTGCAAATTTGAGAGCAACTTACAAACTTTAAGCGGATATGTTCCACAAACTAATTTGAAAGGAACCCCCATGAATTCACTACATGTGAGTACCTCCACTATTTCACTCACTCTACTTGCTAATTTCCCCTTACACCTTTATAGTGAGACTCCAGGTTATCTTGTTAACCCTTTTGTACAACTGTTCTTTTTCTTCTAGGGCAGACTTTTCAAATATCCTTAATAACTTAGAGAAAATCTTTTTCATATTTAATTCAGTATCAACACCCATGTACCAAAAATAAGGAACTCTCCAGTCAACCCTCTGAAGCAGATGCAATATACTTACAGATATTTTAAACAACAGTAACTTACCTTATCAACAATTAAGGACTCTCTAGTCCACCTTCCTCCTGAAGAACCGCTTTACACCCGTAAGCGGGGAAACACGTGTCGAGGAATTCTCAAAGACCCCCAACCTTTTGAAGAATTTTCAAGAGGAAACGTCAAGAAGAATATTTTTGTGCTGAAAAAGAACCCTCAAAGGAACTTACAGACAAATAGTGAATAATAACTAAAGTGTCTGGTACATCTTACATAGGTAAGAAGGATAGCATTCTATAATCATCTCCACCTTTAATTGTTATTCTTTCTTAAGATTTAGTGAATACCTTAACTAAACCACCATATTATTTTTTGACATTATTGAATTAAAAATTCCTTCTTCATTTCAAACAGTCTTATGTAATTATTATGAAAGAGGGCATCCCAAAGACTCAACCAATTTTCTCATTTGTTTTCGCCACTCAGGTCAGCCTGTGAGTGAGTCTAGGATGCAGCCTTTCAGTCACCTCATTTACATTTTTCAAGTGATGGGCGCCAGCACTGCCCTTTAGACTGATATCCTCCTTCTTTTCTTAATTCATTAGATGACATGAATTTTAGCGCCAAGCAAGATTTTGAATGTTGAGAAGTGTTGTGTATAGACATTTTGGGATTTTTAGCAACAAAGCAAATGTCATTTATAGGCACATTTTGGAGTTTCATTTTCAAAGTGCTGCTTCTCTCTCTGCACTTTGTTTGCTGGTCATGGAGCCCACTGGCACACTTTCTGCAGAGTGTGCTCTATCCCACCACATATGCAACATGGGTGGCAGGTTGTGTTTCCATCCTTTTGTACTTTTAAACACGCAGTTTTGGTTTTTTTTTGGATCACACAAGAGTTTTGTCACCATTGTTGCTGTTCCTTGCAGCATAACTATCAGAGTGATTCCGCATAAGATAGCGGAGTGGGTCAATAAATCCCACAATGTCCTGGACTGTTTGGACTGTTGATATTTTGTGTGAATTAACTATACATCCAGAGTTTATCTCCTTTTAAGAGATATTGTTTGTATATTGTATGAATTTCTTGCAAATTGCGTGCATATAGTTTCTTTATGTGTTATTATTTGAATACTGAATTATTTTTTGTATTGTTTTATTCTTTTGTGTAAGGTTTATTTAAAACCAAATCATACAAACAAAAAAATACATATATATATTATGTGGCAAAGTAGAGCCAGACCTTGGTGACCACTAACTACCTAAGGTGAAGGAGGTATACTTTTTTCTTTTTTTTAAAAAGCTTTATTTTTCAGGTGAAATCCTTCAGCCATCATAGTCAAGCAATAACTACAATCTCAGGTGTAAATACAGCTTTCAGGTTCACAATCTTTCTTTTTCCCCCATATCACTCCCCTACCTACCCTCTCCCCTATCCAACTCCGCAACAGTAACAATAACTTTGGAGGTTGTTCTGCATGCAAATAGTCGCATATTAGCACTTATGGGTTAGGCTTAGTCCATTATATGACTTTGTGTAATTTCCCGATCTTGCCTCCAGGCTGGCCAATATTTACTCACAGCACAGAGACATTTTGGAGCATGGCAAGTTTATGGGAGAATTGGTCTCTTTCGGATACAAACTCTTGAAATGGGAGCCATGTGTTTACAAATCTTTGGTATTTACCCATTGCCAATGCATATACCTTTTCCATGGCCATGATTCCCCACATCCTGACCCACCACATTGCAAGTATCGGGCCTTGTTCCGATTTCCAGTTATGTGCCACAGTAATCCTTGCTGCAGTGAGCATATGTGTGATAAGTGTGGCCCTTGGGCTGCTTGCGTCATACACTCCCTCTGCCACCACTCCTAAAAGAATCACCTTTGGGCATGTAGGTAGCTGTGTCCCCGAAATCCCTCGAATGTGGCTCAAGATTTCTTTCCAATATGTCTTTGCCCTTGGACATGTCCAACACATCTGTCCCATGTCACCCAGTTGACCACACCCCCCAAGCATTCCATCGAAATGTCAATATTCATTGCATGCAGTCTGTGTGGTGTTGTGTGCCATCGCATGTAGATCTTATACGCTGACTCCTTCAGCAAGGCGCATCAGGAACCCCTGTGCTCCCACGCCCATGCCTGTCCCCAATCCTCCTCTGTGATTGTTACCCCCAGGTCCGACTCCCATTTACTCATATATGGTAGTACATCTCCCAACATTGCCCCATCTAGTAAGTGGTACAGTCTCGAGATGCCCTTCTCGGGAGAGCCTTCCTTCATGGTGAGTTGCAAGCCCATCGGGGTTCTGTTGGCCATTTGCCTGCACTCTTTGTTTGTGACCCAGTGTCTGACTTGAGCGTAATGGAACCTTTCTCGCTTGGCTAGAGAGAATTTAGTTTTGCATTCCTCTAATTGTGGGGGCGAACCATCTTGCAAGAAATCAATCAAGGATAGTGTTGCCTGCCCCTCTCAGTTCACCCAGAAGACCAGGGCTCTCCCTGGTGAAAAATCCATATTATATCCCATTGGAGTAAAGGGGCCATCCCTGACTTAAGCTTTTTGCCCACAGTGCTTTGTCCCAGTAGCAAGGTGTGTTTCTTGTGGATTTTACCAGTGGTCCAACCGCTTCTCTCAATCTTGTTTTCTAGCCCCCGAAGTACCCCAGTGGAATCTCAGTAGCATGCTGCTCCAGCTAACAGCACCCCCGCTCTGTGCTCTCTGTGAGGCCCAATGTAGCATTGGCACCAGTTACGCAGTCATAGGATAGTGGGACATCTCTGGAACCTCCAGTCTGGCCAAGCCCGGACTCCTAAACAAAACACTCCTCGCTACCTGAGGTTTTCTACCTCCCCAGATGAAATGGGTTATCCCTTTCTGTAGGTGGATGATCATCTGTGATTGTATCCATATCGGCAGGGAACTCATGAAATATACAAATCTGGGCAGTAGCGTCATTTTAACGGCTGTGATACGGGCGAACCATGAGAACTCCTGCAACTCCCATCTCTTGAGGTCCCCATGGAGATTCCCCAGGAGGTCTGGGATGTTGGCGGCAAATATCCCCTCATGTGTGGTGGTCAGTTGTACATTCCTGGATGCTATTCCAGAGCATCCCGCTCCCAGAGCAGAAGATCAGACTTGCACCAGTATGCTCCCTCTGATTGATCCTCTGTGATATTAAGTGCCTTGGATTTCGCATAGTTAATGCGGAAGCCTGAGGTCCATGCAAAATCATCCAGGAGGGATATCACCCTCACCCTCGGGAGCGAATGCCCTGTATCTCTCAGGAACAACGGAACGTCATTTGCGTGTAATGCTATTTTGTGTTCTGTCCTCTTTATGTCTACTCCCATTATTGCCGGGTCCACCCTGATTGTCCGTGCCAGGGGCTACATTGCCATGGCAAAAACCAAAGGTGATAGTAAGCACCCTTGCCTGATGCCCCTCGGTATGAGAATGGGTTCCAAGATTCTTCCGTTGACCTGTAGTTTCATGGTTGGGGACCAGAAATTAGCCAAGATCATTTGTGTAAAGGTTTCTCCACACCTGAAACCCTCCAGCGTAAGCTTAAGGTAGTTCCAGTCCATGCTGTCGAACGCTCTTGTTGCATCCAGAGCCAACATGGAGAACTTCTGACCCGTCCGCCTACCCCACTCTGTCATATTTATCGCCCTCCGGAAATTGTCTTGTGTGCGTCTTCCCATTATGAATCCCACCTGGTCTGGGTGTATAAGTTTTGGTAGGATTGTCATCAGTCGAAGGGACAGGACCTTTGCATACAGTTTAGCATCCCCATTGAGTAAGGAAATGGGTCGATAGTTGGAGCAGGAGGTGGGCTCTTTCACCGGTTTTAGCAATAGCATGGTCGTGGATGGGCCCATGTCCCCAGAAACCATCCATGTATCACGTATATGGTTGAAAAGTCTAGTTAGAGAACCTGTCAAGGTTCTTTGAAAAGTTTTATAATATTAATTCCCAACCCCGTCAGGTTTGCCAATAAACGTATTGCCCGGCTAACTTCCATCTGGGTGAAGGGGGCTACCACCGCCTCTCTGTCTGTCTCTGTGATACTTGGCATATGAAGTCCGCTCAGAAAACGCCCATTGGTCCCTTTCTTTGAATCCCTCCCCCATTACAGCCCTAGAGTAGAAGTTGTGCATAATTTTCATCTTTTCCGCCTCCCCTCTCTTAAGGTTCCCTTCCCTGTTCCTCAGCTGAGTAATATAGTTCTTTGCATGCTGTTTCCTGAGCTTTGCTTCCAGGAATCTGTTTGCCTTGTCCCCTTTCACATGGTATGTTTGTTTTGTTTATATAAGTAATCACACCGATCTATCTGCCAGGGGTGCTTCTAGTTTAGCCCTGGCCTTCATCAGTGCCTGCCATGCCTTTTTGGACCCAGTGTCTTCAGCTTCTGTTACCACCTTTTCACGTGCCACCCTCACCAGTTCCTTTTCTCTCATGGATGCAAAATTCCCCCCTCATGATGGTTTTGCTCGCGTTCCATACTATACTCCAGTTCGCTGCCTCTGTGTCATTCTCCCAAAAGTAGCGTTTTGTGGTGTCCTCCATATGGGCCCATGAGTCCCTTAATATTAGGGCATTCAGGCGCCACGTTTTCGTTTCCAAATGGAGGATCACCAGGGCGTGATCTGATAAGTATCTTGTCCCAAATTCTAAGTTTGTCTCCTGGGGTATGATGGTATCGGAGACTAGGATCATGTCTATGTGGGAGAATCCCATATGGACCGCTGAGTAGTGTTTATATATGCCCTGAGCTGGGAGTGGAAAAACCACCAGGTCTCTATAAGATGCAATTCCCTATGGAATTGTGCTAGTGCTACTCTGTGTCTACCATCTGCCTGTGTGGGAGGCAGTCTTGTCCATACGTCAGTCCATTACACAGTTAAAATCCCCCCTACTATTACCTTCCCCACGCACCACCCCAATAGTTTCTCCCACAAATTTGTGAGAAAGTCTTCCTGCCTTTTCGTTGGGACCGTAGATCGCCACCAGCATCACCAGTTGGCCCTGTAAGATTCCCCCTAAAACCAGGAATCTACTCTCTGGGTCCTTGTGTGAGAACTGTTCAGTGAATTCTGCCTTCTGAGAGATTAGTATCGCTGCTCCCCTCTTTGTAGCTCCACTAGATTCGAAGTACTGTTTCGGGAATGCTTTATGCCTGTGGCACACCTCATCTTTAGGGAGCAAATGTGTTTCTTGTAGCCAGGCAACGGTGGAATGCAACTCGTTCAGGCACCTCAATGTGGAGCATCTTTTAACCAGGGAGTTTAAGCCCTGGACACTTTGGGAAAACCATATGTAGGTCAGCCATCAGCCTATCCCTGTTCAAAACCCTTCAAAAAGACCTTTCAGTGACTCTTTCCCTTGATGCCAAACCGGGCTTCTTGCACCACCATTTTAACCATCACATTGAGACCAACATTAACTGTACCTCCCCTTACAACCCCCCCCCATAAAATGTTAGTCATCCACCACTGGGTATCAGGACCACCCAAGATGATGACAGCTATTCCGGTCTATCCCTCCCCTTCTTCCCCCCATATTTGTGTAATATCTGAATGTCATAAAGTCTGGGCCCCCTTATCTATTACAGATTGTTTCGTGGTATCATCCCCTCTTCAAAGCACCTGGTATCTATCTGCCTGCTGTTTCATTCAGGGTGGCACTCCATCTTTTGCTCCTTAATTCCTCCCCTTGGGCTGCAGACATGCCGATCTCCATGATTCTTTCTTCCCTGACGTTAGGGCTTCTTCCTTGTCCTCCGGACCCTCCTTTGGTCTAGAGGGGTGCCCCTCTGCCCCCGTCCATCAAGTCAGCCATTTCCTCTTCCTTGGAGACCGAGTATTGTTGCCCATGCCATTTAAATCACAGAGCGCACAGAAACGACCATCGATAGTGGGTCGTGTTTGAGTGATGTTAAATTGCAACCACTCGTAGGCACTTTCGTTTAATGAGTCTTGCTCGTGCCAGGTCTTGGTATAGAGCCAACGGGTTGTCTCTTAATCTCACTGGTACTTGTTTGCGGGCTTCCCGCATTATTTCCTGATTTACCTGACACAAATGGACTCTGGTCAGGACATTCGGGGTTAGGTTTCTGCTTATTTGGAAAGAGGAGTACACCCGGTGGGTATGGTCGAGCACCACCTCACGCTCATCCTCTATTGCCAAGAGGGACTGGACAAACCCTTTACAAAGTCCTGTAAGTCAACATCTGATATTGCCTTGGGAACCCCCCCGGAGACATATGTTGTTCCGTCGTGATCTGATTTCCGTCTCCTCCTGTTTGTTGTTCCATGGAGTCCATTAGTTGCGCCAGCTCATTGTGAACATATCCCCGATCACATACCGCCACCTCAAGGTCATCCACTCGCCTCTCCACCGCCATTACATTTTTATTGAGGTATGAGATGGTCTTTGTTAGGTCAGTGGTGCTCTCTTTAATTTCCTTCGTTAACATGGCCATCAGATCTGACCTTCTGATTGGGGGTCCTCCTCCTCCAAGTGTGCAGAGGGTGGCGAGTGGATGACATTGGTTTGTTGCTGTGCACACTTTTGTGGTTCTGTGCCATGCATGAGCGCCTTAATGTCCCCTGATTGTGATCCATTCTGTTTCGCTGGTTGTTTAGGCACCATGTTGGGTTGCAGGGCTTTGCAGGGCCGGGAGAAATCCTACCCCTCTCTCTCCTTAGTTTAAGGTGTTCTCCAGGTGCCTCCTCACTCCGTGTTCCTTCCGCGATGGTGGGGTGTCCTTCCTTACTGCCGCGTTATAAATGCAGCGCAAACTGAATTTATTATTCTGATGTGGCAACCACTGTTTGGAGGCTGCCTTATATGCTCTCCACCACCGAAGGCTGTGGGGGATTCGCCCCTACTACTGGAGCGCGGCTCCAACCCTCACCGCCAGTGGCACCTGGCTCATCCACAACCTGGGGGTCTTTGGGGGCCCCCAAGTGTGGGTCGCTTCATTTCAGCCCCAAATTGGGAATGTTACTGTTCCTCTATCTTCAGGGGAGATGTCACTTCCCTGGCGGCCCCCGCAGCGGAGGAAGGCGCTCCTCCTCCCTACCTCAGGCGTTGTCCTCCGCTCAAATTATTTATGGTTTTGAGCCCTACTCACTGCGGGGGATGCCGAACCTCCCTCTAGACACCCGATCAGTTTCTGAGAGCTCAATCACAGGGGTGGGGGCGGCGCACCTACGATCCTCCAGCTCCGAGCCACCCGCCATTTTGGTTGTCCACCGCTGGCACCTTCAACTGGCCCTTTCCCCTTGTTCTGGCGCCGGGAGTAGCTTCATTTTTGAACGGGAGTTTCCCCAAACCATGGAGGTGCCCTCCCTTTATTGTGGGAGCTCAATATGCTTCATAACTGGGGATTTCAGCGTCAGGACAGGATCAAAAGTTGGGAGCTCAGCCGAGCAGCATCTGCTGGTGTCACCGGCTAGCCACACCCCCTCTTTTGCTCTTTTAACCTTTATGATTGAAGCACCTGTGAGACAGGTCGTGGTACAAGTTATCACTCCCTGTACTTCTTCAGGCAACAATAGTATTTCATGACAGTCTCACACACACCAAGCATCTAATGGCCTTCCCTGTGTTCCAAGGAACCCTAGGGACTGCCCTGGTAGAAAATGCCCCATAGCATAGGCACACACAAGAACAAGAAGTCATGGGGTTACAGCATTCACACTCTCTTGAGACAAACATGAGAGTGTGTTGCTTGTCTCTCTCACTTTTGCTTGAAAGCTTCAGCGAGAGAGAGATAGAGCTATGGAGGAGGAGGGGTAGAGAGATTGATTCACTGTTTACCAAATAAACTCTTTAAACATGTATGGTATTTGGGATTCAAATGAGATCTAGCCGTGAATTACTTCAAATTAAAGTTGTGTCGTCTACATGTTGAACTATTTCATGCAGCCGCAAACCATCATGTGTGTCATACGGTGCGGCTGTGTCGTGTGCCACGTATGCATGTAGTGCCATTGCAGAAGGAATGAGCCAGTCAGAACTTCGACAATTATAAAAGCCTCAGCCGCCCTATTTGAATGAACCGACCAAGATATTCAAGGACATCCTCTTTCAGTGTATTCCGTTGTATTCCTTGGGGATATAGAAGTAGCACAGTTCAGGGCCACCCTTCTCCTTTTACCGAGCCGTACAGGAGGTGGCATTTCTCTACTCTCGCCACCCTGAAGGCTGGGCGGTGATGTGAGATGCGCGCAGCGTGACCTGTGCTTTGCCTCGGTCGCCGCCCGCTTCCCTCGCTGGCTCGCTGATGAAGACAGATCCTTGCAATTGCGAGTGGAGAGGGCACTCTCCCGGGGACCGAGGGGGCTGTGAGGCTGCAGTATCTGCCGACGAGGCAGCAGCGCACGTGAGCCGATGCTGTGAATCCAGGTCTCTCTTACTATCAGCGTGCCTACCTCGAAAACCCGCCTTTACTGCAGCCGGGGAAGCAGGCAGCCGTTTGCCTTCCTCCCCGGTCTGCTACGCAATCGTGGACAAGGATATCCTTTCCGTGCGCTGTAGAGGACTTTCCACGCGACTTTGCAGATCCCGGGGCAGGCTCTTTTCTCAGCACCTGGAGTTGGGTTCTCTGTGATAGCAGCACCCGTTTCTTAGGCAACATCTCTTGGTTCTTGTAGTGGGAAACCGTTCCTTATAGGTCGCGATGAGTAGCTGCCAGAAACGCTGCAAACAGGAAATCTTGAAGTTTGCACAGTACCTGCTCAGGCTTGTCACGGGTACCCTTCACACTGGTAAGGACTCTATCATTCCTAGATTTGAATGTGCACCATGGTTCAGCGGGCAGATAGTAACACTTGCATGTGTGTTTTAAATCTGATTATATAGCCTTACATGATGTCTTTATTGGAGTAGACAGCTTGAACATTCTTCTATGATTTTCAGCTGTGACGAAATTATGCAATATTGCTGTGGAGTTAGGTATCATGTTTCCGCGCGCTTTTCTCCCAGTTGTCTTAATGCTCGTTGTGTGCATTTGTGTCTTGGTAATGTTGGGCAGGAGGCCTTCTTGATTGTGATTTGTTTTCGACCGCTGTCGGGCGGGAATTCTCGTTCGTTTTCCTTCATTTCTGTTAGTGAGGGAACGGGGGGCCTGATTCACAAACCCATTGCACTGGAGCAAATCTGAACATGTCCTTGAGCGTCCCAGGTTTGTACCTGCCACGAGGTATCTCTAATTCACAAAGGCTAAAACTGGAGCAAATCCAGGTATTGCATCACTGAGATACCCCCGTGCAGGGCCGGCATTAGCGACAGCAACTCCCAGAGCAGCAAAACAAAAAATTGGTGCCCCACATGGGCCCGAGTAATGCAGGGGAGGGGATAGATTTTTCAGTAGGCGCCAATGCGAAAGTATCAGTGCCCTATTGATATTAAATGTGCTCCGCTCCCAAGAGCGGCCGCATTTAATTTCAATAGGGTACCTGCTGTGCCTTCTACCACCATGCCAGCTCGGGCAGACCTTGAAAGACTCCACTGAGCTGGCGTGGGGGGTCGAACGGACGGCCCTGCCCTAAGGCCGTCCCTGCCCCAGCGCAAAACGTTGTGAATTGCATTTGCACATCAGCATCTCACAGAGGTACACGCACTGCCAGTTTAGCTCCAGTTTTGAGCTTTGAGAAGGAGGTATGAGCCACCAGAAGAAAGCCGGACATTGTCATGGTCCTCGCCAGAGCCAGCCTTAGGGGTGGGCGAGCCGGGCGACCACCCGGGGTGCCATTAGCCCACGCCACGCCAGTTCGGGGGAGTGTTTCAAGGTCTCCCCTGAACCGGCGTTGTGGGAGAAGGGGCAGCAGGAGGCCTTTTACTGTAAAATGTGCCCGCGGGCGACGGGTGCATTTAAATGCACTCCTCCGCCGCAGGCCCTTTTCATAAGAAAAGGTGCCATTAGCCCCACACCACGCCAGCTCCGGAGAGTCTTTCAAGGGCTCCCCAAAGCTGGCGTAGTGGCAGAAGGCATGGCAGGCGCCTCATTGTCATTGATTGAACCCGCGGCGGCAGGCTCATTCAATGACAATGGGGTGCTAACGCTCCGGCGAGGAGGTAAAAAAAATAATAATAAGTGGCCCATCCTGGCCCCACCCACTGTTAACCAGGTAGGCGAGGGGGTGCGCCAATTCGCCCAGGGCGCTGCTGCCCTTAAGGCCGGCCCTGGTCCTCGCCCCATTTGTTTCAGTGCGAAGCTCTGTGAAACAGGCCCATGGTTCTGAGTAATGAAGAATTGGAGGTTTGCATTCATTTGTTGTCATGTTTTTGTATGCTCTGTTTGTATTGGTCCTTGGATGCAACGATCGATGTTTCATGGTTGTAGTTTAGTGAATAAAGTTGTGTTTCCAATATTAGCAATATGGTGCCACTGGATATTTTTTACCTTTTTACATTTATTACTGCCTATTGTAACATTAAACATGTCATATTTTCCCATGGACGAATATCTTACGTTGGAATAATGTAGTATGTTTTGAATTCATGTGTGTGTCCTAATTACGCTTTTCAGAACCATATGCATCTTAATTTAACGTGAGGTGATGACCTAACAGGCATATTGCTGGAAAACAAACCCAATAAGTGAGACTATATTGCTTTTCTTAAAAATGATGATTTGTGCGGAAAATGAAATCTGGTAGTGAAATATGTCTGCCTATAAAAATACAGTGGCCTGATTCTCAAAAATGGTGACTGGCGCAAATCAGGAGATGCCTGTGAGAATTTCAGATTTGCCTCCGTGCCTCACACCTGGTTCTCAATGGTTAACCATGAAGCAAATCTTGCGCTGATTAGAGCTCAAACACATTTTCAAGTGTTTAACATCCTCAAAAGGCTATGGTACCTAACATTGTTATAAATTGTTCATTTGTTAATATGAAGAAAATGGCATTCTGCAAAGTATCACTTCCTGAACAAATAAATGGTTGCAATTATAAAAAAATCAAATAATAGAAAAATGACCTTGGGCATAAAGAAGCTTTAATTGTCTGAATGATATCAATCCACGTGTATCAATTCAATGCTTAGTGCCTTACCAGTGTACACTATATCCATTCAGGTGCCTGCGGCATGCACAGTGTGATACCCACAGGGCCACCCACCCCACCACATTAATAACCTCATATGCATGTGGCGTTCTTCATGTGTTAGGCTCGCCTGTGATAGAAGTTAATGAGGATAGTTTTTGGGTTCCTCTGATGCCTGCCACTGGGAATCTCACTCGTTCTTGGCCAATCCCTTTGTAGCAAAGGTCTAACTGACTGTTCAGCTCCTGGTATGAAGTCATACGAGCTGTCCTGATCGTGTGGTCAATCCACATCAAGGTGATGCATTATTCCGCTACATATAAGACGATCTCTGACTCCTGATTGGTTCACTGGGGATCTGTGTATTTTTTGATAGGTATCTCCAGGGCCAATCAAGGCACACAGGATCAACCTCTCCTGCTTGTTCTCCCCTTCAGACCCACACCTTTCACACCCACTCTTTCTTCTCCTTTTAAGGGAGTCAACAATGTGAGCTACATGTTCAGGACTGTCTTTGCCGAGATGTTTGTAAAGCCCATGAGAGGACAGCCCCACTAATGTTATGGGGTAACTGTTCAGAACCTTTTTAGCTACTTATGTAATTAAGTTTTGTATTTGGATAAACCACAAATTGCAAAAATCCTGCAGCCAATACACATAATAAACTAAGTGCAAACAAAAAACATCAATACTGCACTGAGCAAAACACTGCTGTATAGAAAAGAAGGGTCGGTTACAACATAAATGAGCAAAACAATTATTAGTACCCGACAGGTGCGAACTATCATGGAATGTTGACATTAAAAACTAGTATTACGCTGCAGTTTTGAGCAATCAGAGGTTCTTGGCGCACCCCTGTTCTGTGATAGTGATTGGGCCGAATAGTCCTAAAGCATGAAGGAGCATGCTATTGCAGGCCTATCCCACTCTGATGGGCCTTGAGTCTACATTACTGTACATTTTAGTTGAGATAAAAATTGCTTCATTACTCAAATCTATGCTTGTAACATTTCCCATAGGACAGATCGTCTTTTCCCCATAAAGAGCAATAGTCTTTTATTCAACCCAGTGGTGCTCATACCTAACTTTCTGAAACCCATCTTCCAGTCTATCGCCGGCTCTGTAGACAACCAACTGCATAATGTTCCCTGTTTGGACTGCAGAAAAACTGATATATTGGTTTGTTGTACAATGCAGACTCTCCATTGGTGTTGGTTCTCATGTGTGATAAATACTTGTGTTGGCAGCGTTAAATAATGTGCACAATTCATCTTAGTTGTTATGTAAGCACTTAATTGTTCCTAGGTCTGTGTTGTCAAATGTCCTAAATAAAGCACAATAAATGCAGCCTGACTGCGGTTGGAGTGACCAGTTCTTGCTTTCTGAGCCAGGGACTAGTATCGTGGCTCAGTTTGGACCCAGGGGAGGAGTTGAGTAGCCTTTATTGGGAAACCATTATAGCTATCACTCTAATAGAACTGACACAATGATGTTGTACCTTATGACTAACCCCTAGGTAAGGATAGTGCAATATCAGGTCTTAGCATGGCGGTGAGCTGGCTTTACAGTAGGCCACATCTGCTGTTTGAAGAATAGCTCCTGTTCCACCAGAACACCCTGATTCTGAAGATTCTCCATGCGGGGTCATCACTTCACCTAAACAGTCTAGAAGCTTAATGGGAGGACCCTAGTCCATATAAGGGCTTAGCTTGTGATTCACTTACATTAAGGATACGTCAGTTGTCCTATATCCAGGGGCGCTCACTGTTGAGGATCTCCACTTGATGGATTCCTCCTCACCAAGCACTAGTAAGATCTGGGTATCATTAGGGTATATTTGACATAAAAGTACTCACATGCTCTCCACTCTCAAAGGTACATTTTCTTAATTTGAAACTTTATTTAGTAAATAGACAAGACATATTGTGCAGCGCATATTCTAAGAGCATACAGCAGCTGACATGAGACATCAGACATAAGTACAAAACATAAAACAATATTGCTTTACGAAATGTAAAAAAACATAAAAGAAAAGCAATCCGGCAATCCCCGTCCATTCGTAGTACACTTTAGGTAACCTCATCCCTGTGCTCTGCCCGAAATAAATAAACCAGTAGAGGGCCCCAAATGTCCTTGGGCATGCAGGCCAGAATTATCATGGCTACAAAATTCTTCTCCCTCTTGTTGGCATATATCAAATATCTAGCCCATTTCGAGCTGGTAGGAGCCAATTTTGATTTCCAGTGTCTCAGAATACATTTTGTTCACAAATGTGCAGGCAATATTAAAAAATCTACAGGCAGTTAACAATACCGTACCAATATCCACTAGCAGGTATTTGAGAGGGGACAACACAGGAGGAATATCCACAATATCATTGAGTATTTTTGCTACATCATGCCAGGATCAGGAGGCAATCCCAGAACATGTGAAACGAATATGCCATAGCCCTCACGCATTTCCCACATGTATCACTCACATCAGGGGAGAATTTAGAACGTTTTTCCAGAGTATGATATAGCTGGATTAGAATCTTGAACTGTATTAATAAATATCTCGCATTCATCAAGACCTCCCTGGTTAGGTGACAGCATTTCTACCACTATATATCTTGCAACTCGATGAAAAGATCTCGTTCCCACTGCGAGCACACCTTGTTCTTGGAGATTTGGCTAGTCTGAACCAATTTATAATTGCCTCCAGACACTGTAGCTTCTATACATGCATGAGGTTCCAGTTCCAGTACTTGAGGAATAGATGGCCATTCACGGCAGACTGCCGCCCTCATACAATAATATTGTAATATTTAATGTTCTGCATCTTGTTCTTGAAATATTCTAGTGTCACAAATTGTCTGTCAGGGTACAGGTCACCCAAAACTAACCGTCCTGCAGTGTCCCAGGATGTCTTCACATCGGCATAATATGAAGGTGGAATACCAGGAAAGTTCCATAAGGGGACCTTACTGTTACAAGGGACTGATAGAGCTAACTTTCAGAACAGCCTTGACCATGCATTTACCGTAGTTCAGACAGGGTCAAAAGTACAGGAGTTAACATATTGGTCACAATATATGACCATTTTAAGGCCTGTTGGCACAGCCCCATATTCCTCTAGGGGCAGATGAACCACCTAAGAGCCTGGGGAATACCAGTGTGCAGTAAATTGTGTCTGCGCTATTAGGTAGTATAATTCAAAATCCAGCACAGCCAGAGCCCCCTGTTCATATGGTTTCACTAGTTTCTTCCAGCTAAACCTGGCTACCCTAGATCCTGATAAGAACTCCAATGCCAGGGATCGCAATTTGGTAAAAAACATTCGACCAGGCCAAATTGGGACATTGCTAAAATATATAACAATCTCAGGACCACATTCATCTTCAAGCGGGAAAGCCATCCGTACATTGAAAGGGTAAGTCCCACCCATACCTTCAGTCTTACTGCAGGGTAATTTAAATAGATCTCATGGTTATTAGCATATAGTGAGTGTTGCACTCTAGACACCATTATGCCCAAATATTTAAACTGAAGGGGAAACCATCTAAATCCCAGGAGATCCGAAGCCACTCATGTAAAATATGTGAGGGGGAGTAGCCCAGACTTAACACTATTCACTTTATTACTTGAGTATCAAGTAAACTCATACACCTCATCCATCACAGGACTGAGATTCCACTCCGGATCACGGATATATAGAAGATTATCATCCGCATAAAGCGAAATTACCTGAGGTGGCCCAGTCATGCAGATACCTTTGTGTACATGCCTCTTCCTCAGAGTCACTGCGAGGGGCCCAATCATGAGTGAAACTAATAGACGGGATAGAGGGCAGCCCACCAAGTTCCCCTTCCCAGGCGGAAGGCCAGAGAGATCGTATTATTTGTGCAGACCTTAGCCACTGGGCCAAAGTATACCAATTTTACACAGCTAAGGAAATAATGGGCACATTGAAAATGGCTCACTACCTTAAATAGATATCTTCCGGACAATGAGTCGAAAGCTTTTTCAGCATCCAAGGACACAGCTACTGCCCTGGCATGCAGATTTATCTGTAAAACAACCTCCTTAGATTCAATTGTGAGAAACCAGAGGTGTTTCTCCCATGCTATTCCCGGGGATCCCTGACTCAGGTGGCCAGAGGAGGGCCATTGCCCTTGGATCCCAACACTGAAGGCAGTCAAGCGAGCGAGGATCACTTGGTGAGGGGACCCTTGGATACTGTGGGAGGAATGCCCTGGGGTGAGACATGGTATCCTTCCCTTTCCCCTCATCCCTACCCAACACTCCTTCAGTCATTATAGGATATTATCGGCCAAACCCCATTCACCAACAACAATATATCTGCCCCCTTCACCCTGACAAAAACGTATATAGTTTTCCCATCATCCCTAAGAAATTCTACAATTCCCACAATCCCTTCATCCACTATAAAAACCATCACGCCCACTCTTCCTTTCGAAAATATGTGCAGTGTCATTCCATATCCCCATCCCTAATTTCGAACAATACCAAGAAGAAGAAGAGTCAACCTGGAGGGGTGAAGATTACCAATGAAAACCCCACTAAGACACAGAGGACAGACTACAACACCCTGACAGCAGGCTGTCCCTTTAACGAGGAAAGGCAAGGTCAGGCAGATCCAACTCTGACCACATACCTGTGCAATCAACATTACACAGGTGCATAAACGGGGACTGCAGAGGGAGAGAGGTCAGTTACTCTTGGGAAGCCAGGAGGGAGGCTGAGTCCAGTAGAGAATCCCACCCTAAATCCCAAGCACTCCGGGAGATTGCCGAACAAGCCACAGTACAGATACAGGGAGGCTGCGTGGCTGAGACCAACAATGGGATCCCTAATGTTCGAAAGTCTGAAAGCCAGGAGAAGGTGGCGAGACGTGGAGGGGAGCCACAGAGCAGAGTCCCACACTATTTTCAGCCCAGGGCTGACTGGTGGAGAGGCTAGTGGGGAGCAGAGTAGGAACTCCTAGCAAGGCCTGCTAGACAGAAGAGGTGTAGGCGAAGTGTGGAGACTTCCAACCTCTTCCCCACTAAATTGAACTGTGCTTGTTCTCCAGCCACAAGGTCGCTGCCTGCGAGAGAGTCAGGGTCAGAAGGCTGCCTGTTTCCCTCCCAGGACAACGATGGAGTTGGGGAGAAGCAAGGCCGGCGCTGGCGTCCCTGGCCCAATTAAACAACTAAGCAAAGACAATCAGTGAATTCTCGAATGCAAAGGAGAGAGAACCCGATTTGTGAGAGTCTCACGCTTAGAGACTGATAAATAAGGTTGCATATCTAAAGACAGATGCAAGAAGAGAAATTGTCAATGGTTTGATTGTTGCAAAGCAAGAGAGTGGTCAGGCAGGAGAGACATTGCCTTGTCAAAAGTCTCTGCGAAATGCAAAGGGAAACTCCCAGAGAAGGGGAGTTGGGAATTGAAGTCTTGTGAAGTAACAAGATCGAGTGGAAGGCTGGATGAAGTCAGTCATGATCCCGAAGTTAAAGTGAACCTAGAAATTGAAACTACTGCGAGGAAGCAGCAAAACAAGTGAAAGAAATAGTTAGTGTCAAGAAACATACGTAGAACTTTATCCAAGGAATCGGAGTGGTCATGCATTTGGTAATGTGAATCTATGCAGCATCGGAAATCTTCAACGTGAAAGTTCTATGCTAGCCTAGAAGGTTGAGGAAAAGATTCCCACAAGGTAAAGCAAACTCTTTTGTGTAAAGAAGCCAGTAAATCCCAAGAAAGCTGTCCCTGGGTTGTTGAAATGTTCGGACTCTGCCCTGTTTTGGTTTTATAATATAGAGGACATTCCTATCTGCTAATTCTCCTTCATTACCCCCTGCAATGCTCTATGGTTCACACATCATATTGATTTTCTAGATTTCTCATCTGTTCTTCCACCTCACGCAGCTCTGTTCTTATCCCTTTGAGCACTGACATTGACAGTAGCTCACCTCGTAACCATACTTTATGAATACAGAGGGATTGAACCTGCATTTTCTTTGAAAAGAACATGCATTTTATCTTGGAGGAACAATAACAGGCCAGAATAACAAGGAAGGAAACATCCTCCACAGAGGTCTGGGACACCTGTCGAACACAAGGGGCATCCCCACCCAGGAATGGTCAGACAAGGTGTGTTTATGGATCTTACATGCCTGCGCGCTCGGCATCCAGTCAGTGGAGAGCAACCAGTAATATATCCTGGACATTGTATCATGCACCGATGAATAATAAGTATACTCCTACCGTTAGGGCACATGCTCTTCCAAACATCGGTCAGCAATGAGTTGGACATTATCTGACCAATCATTTGTGCAGAGTTAGTAAGACCATGTGTAGTAATAGTCGATTGGTCCAGGATAGTATGGAAATCACCCCCCGTATAATCAGGGTATCCATTACCATAGTTAAAATATCAGTGATTTGTCTGTAAAAATCAGCATCTTCTATATTGGGCCCATATGTCTTGACAAACCTGAACAGTACACCAGAGATCCTCCCCATAATATTACATACCGTCCCATAGGGTCAATGCAGCTCTTAATGGCCAGAAAGAACAATGAATGATCAATGAGGATGAGCACACCTCTCATTTGCGACAAGTAATCTGTATAAAATCATTGCTGGCCCCATTTTAGTGCAATTACCACATGTATCTTCCTCAATGCATGTGTCTTATGTAACATTATGATCTCAGGGTGATGTCATTCCAAAAAAGCTAAGACCTTTCTAGCCTTGGTTGGATTATTCAGACCACGGACATTCCATGTAATCAAAGTAATAGTGTCTTCCATCCTGCTAGTCCCCACAGATGCCACGTCTATATATACGCTCCCAAATTCCCCACCAAGTCAGAACTGACTGCAGCCTTTCACTAAACAGTATGTCCGGCAAACTTCCCACACCCACTGCCAACCCCCAGCCCTCACCATCCACCCCAACCTGACATTGGTAAATAGACCCCCACCCTCACCGTCTCCCCTAACCCGACAGTGCACCCAAACCAATCCCCGTTGAAAAATCAGGGAAAGCAGTGCAAACAGCATCTCAATGTACACCCAAAACTCCTCCCGGTATATGGTAACCAATCGGTTATTAAAACTAACTTCAAGTTGGAGGCCATGAAATCTCATGCGGAGTGTTCAGTGGGGCCACGGGGCAGTCCCCTATCATAGGAGTGTAGCTGCAAGCAGTCTACCAATCAAGTAGTGTTCAAGTCATTTTGCGGAGGGATAAGTATTGAAGCCCCAATATATGACATGGCGCTACCAGGATTCTCAAAGAAGTGGGCCCTGGCAGCATGTTGTATGCACAACATAGAACAAAACAGGATTATATAAGGGATTTGACTTTCACGTAATAGGCATTTCACCGTATTGTATGACCGTCTGACCACCTGGACCCCAGCTGCAAAGTCACAGTAAATGTGGATTTAACTTGAGTCAAATTGCAGCGTGTTCCATTCCCTCAATAATCTCAATATTCAATTGGACATCTCCAAGAATGGATTCCAGGAGGTCCTCTACAAATTGATGCATGGGTTCCTTCACTGCATTTTCGGGCACCCCAACAATACGCACATTATTATGACGTGATCTTGATTCCAAATCTTTGTATTTGGCTTGAAGAATAGCCAGCTCCTTTTTGACCCCTTTTAGGATCTGGTCATGGGATCACACTGTATCATCAAGGTGCACAACTCTGGTTTTAACCTCCATTATCCGTCCACTTTCTTTGTCCAGCTTGGAGCATAGGGAGCTGATGATAGCTTGTCATCAAGTTTTGAATTGACTGAGGTGAAGCCAGTCTGCATTGCAGCCATTAGAGGTTCCATGCCAGCGGGGGAAGACATGTCCCTCATCGATGCATTGCTAATGGGTGACTCAAAAGTCAGTTCCCTGACAGAGGTGCTAGTGTAGGAGTCCATGGGCCCTCACCTTTTCCCAGCCCCTCGCCTCGTGTCTGGCGGGCACAGTAGCACCCACTCCCCCAGCTCGGGTGTGTATATGTAGTGTGCCACAGACAGAATGCGATCAAGTGCGCTCGATGAGGAGGCCAGGTAGTGTCTTGGCGTTACAAGTAGAGTACAGTGTACTCCAGGTTGGACTATTGTAACAGCCTCTTTCTAAATCTATCTGCCTCTACTCTCCGCCCTTTGCAACTCATCACAGAACAGGACTGTGAGACTTGTCATTGGCCTCAAACCCTGGGATTGTCTCTCCCCAGCCCTGAAATCGCTCCACTCACTCCCAGTGGATGCAAGGATTAAATTCAAAACAATTTGCATTGTTCACAAGACTTTCTGGGGCCTAGGTCCAAAATACCTTCAGCTGTCCCTCTGTAAATACCTCCCCTCTCGGGCTCTTTGCTATTCTATCTCTAACTCCCTCAGGGTCAGTAATTTTTCAAAGAAACAAGCTAGGGGCAGATCTCTGTCTTCAGCTGGGGCCTCCCTCTGGAACAGTCTCCCTGCCACTCTGAAACTTGAGGAGAACCATCTCCGGTTCCGGAAGCACCTCAAGACCTTCCTCTTTGCGTCTGCCTTCACCCCTCTTTTACCCTGCTGATCTTCTCTCTCTCTGCATCATGTACCTGGCCTACCTTCTGACTTCCGGGCCCAGGTACCTGCTCACCCTGCCACCCACCCGCACTGTCTCCTGGAAATCCCTTGCACTGGGGTCTGTATCTGTAACCATACAGCCCCCCCTTTTTTCTGCACTTATCAGACATACCATGCTGCTGCCTTAAACCCGGCACTTACCACTTGCTGGCTGCACTACCACTGTTTGTTGCCTTTTATTATCTATTTATTTTATTATTTATCTGTTTTTCCTTTGCTCCACACTTTCAATTCTCCCCCTTCCTTGCACTTTTCCCCCTTTCCTTCTACCATGCACTTGCACATTCTCAATGTCACTGGGTCTAGTAAGATCGTTGTTTTTGTTCTCCCTTGTTCCCCTTCCCTTGTCTTGTTGCGCTCTGAAACACTTGTGTATGAGTGCGATACAAATAAAATATAAATATCAATATCAGTAAGCAGCGTCTTTTGTGTAAAGGGGCTTCACGATTTAGACCACCAAGTACTGACAACACAAGGTCAGAGGTGCTCCCTCGTAGAAGTAATAGAGACAGGGGCATTCACATTGCAATCTCTGTTCAAAACTCCATGCCATGTGTCAGCCAGGGCACAAATTAAATCTGCATCAGATAGGGCCTCTCAGTCTGTCCGTTCCAATAGCAAAGCCGCCAGGACCAGAGAAAGCAGCTTCCAGCTCCTGCAAGGGGGGACTGTTTGTAAGTAGATCAAGCTGATACTTGGTTACGATTCAGGTGTCAGCAGAACACAGTATATGACTTGGCAGGGAAGGTCCGGTGTTGTTCTTTGCCACCCACCGATGGCGTGGTCAGGGTACAAGGGACTTCACTCATCCACTGTTAGTTGAGTGCGCTGCTCTGTTCATGTGGGGCAGCGCACAACATTCCTCCGACACTGCCGAGGCCATTTCTGACAGGCCGCTACTTAGCCATGCCATCACGTTGTGATCGATCCCAAAGGAATAAACTAGCCTGATAGGGGACCGCCCACTTGCTATCACCACTGTATCTCCCCTGGTTTCATTCTCCTCTCCTCCAGCACCAAACTGCACAGGTGAGCAATCCAGATCCAGAAGAGCACCACACATCAACATGCTTTTGAGGATGAAAGATGCTAAAACATTTGGCCATGATCGTGACACCACTGTTTTACAGTTTATTAAAAAATACATTTCCTGTGACATCCCTTCAGAATCCACAGATAGTGGCCTACATACACAAGTGTTGCGCTTCCAAAAACATAAATGTGGCAAACAATGGGAAATACTATACCAAATGTTGCTTAGGCTTCCCGAGACCAGTGAGCAAAAAAGGAAAAATGAATATCTTGATATCTTCTGTTAGACACAGCGTAAAAGACAAATCCCCTCAAAATACATACTACATTACAAGGGACAAAAAATCCAAGTACATCAATGATTACAATACAATGGTTGCCCTCTTGTGGAATGCAAGCATAGTCATACAATACATTGCAGACCATTCCACTGTAGTTGCAAGAAATGTCACAGCCTAGCTCACCAGAGAAAACAGAGCTAAAGGAGCTCTAGGATGACATATCATCTGATGAAACACTATTATAGAAATAGTATAGGCTTCAGTATAAACATGCTCTCCAATAGAGAATGCAGGTCCTACGAAGCTGCAGTCATATATGGCAAATCTGAGCACATTGTCTAGCTGAACCCTGGACCAGCCTCATCCCCAAAAAGAGTACTAAAATCCTACCAAGAGATAGAAAACATAGCCACAAATGATCCCAAGAGCTAGGACATTTTAAAAAACAACTTACTTGACACATACTACCCAAACAGAAGTACTGCTTTGGAAAACATGTGTCTGCATGACATTGCCAAAAACTTCACCTACAAAAACAATGTCACGCAAAATGAGACAACTGGTAAATATTCAGTTTCAACTTGTGAAGGAAGCCTAGTGAAATTACCCAAACCCAGTCCAATTAATCATGTAAAGTTATCATTTAAAACTCCACAACATAGAGAACTGTATTACATGGCCCTACTCAAACTTTTTAAATCTTGGAGAAAAGAAAAATAATGATTAGGTGATTCTGACTCTTTTGAAGCTGCATTTAAATTTAAAAAAAACAGTTTAACAAATGACAATTTCAAACAATACAAACAAATGTTGGACAAGGAACGCCAACAAGAGGAAGAAATTGAAGCTCAACTAGACACAGACACTCCTCAGGGCAGTCAACCTTCCCTTACAGGAAGCCACGACCAACTTGGAGAATCACTCATTCTAAATGAAGCAGAAATAGCCATGACTGAAGTAGAAAATACCATGTATAAATATAAACAATCTGAGGAAGACTTGTCAGTTCTGGAATCTCAGCTAAATGATGAACAACTCACTATCTAGAAGTCACTCAAGAAAGCGAGCATGGTTTTAAACATGAAACTAAAACATGTACCTGTAAACATTATAAACATCTGCTCCTGTATGTAAGTGGTGAAGTTGCTTCTGGCAAAACATTCTTAATTAACATAATCAGCAGATTTCTACAAAACTTAACAAACAACAACCTTTTTGGCTGTATTAACAGCCCCTACAGGTGTAACGGCTTACAATATAGGCGGTGTCACTTTACACTGACTACGACTCCTCCCCGTAGAACACCAAAAAAATGTGAATATTACAAATTGTCAGCAGAAGCTGCTACTGAGGTATGCATAATTCAAATGAAAATGCTCCTGATAGATGATGTAAGCATGATGTCCAACCTCATGTTGGCTGTAATACATCTCTGAATGCAAGGTGTCCTACAAACCAACTATGAGGAGCTTTTTGGAGGAAAATATGTTATTGTTTTCGGAGACCTCCTACAGTTAACATCAGTGAAAGGCAACCTATTTTCAAAATATTAGGACACAAAGAATACCGTATTACTCTCAGCAGCATTGGACATGTAAATCTCTGGCAACATTGTCACTACAGGGAACTAACTCAAAAAATGTAGCAGTCTGCAGACCTCATGTATGCTAACATTTTAAAAAGCATTAGAACTGGGCTGCTAACTAAAGATGCAAACTCCATATTAAATAGTAGATTAATCCATATGCTATATGGGCAAAACATCTGCTCCTGATGTCATGGAACAATTAACTCGCACAATCTAAAATGTATGTCCTTAATGCCAAGCTGTAGTCAATTTAACGAGACAATGTTGAAAAAAGAAATGCAACCTATACTGCATATCAGCTCCACACACAGAACAGCATGACACTTCCTATGATTCAACAAGCAATAGCACGACTTAATAGCTTAGAAAAATGTATCTCCAACACAGCTATATTGGAGAAAATATTAACTTTGTGTCTGAACTACAGAGTAATTGCAAAACATAACCTTGATGTAGAAAAAGGCTTAGTCATTAGAGCAATTGGTACAGTTGTTCGGCTTCCAAACATATCTGTATGACAACATTCAGTTTGTCAAAATCCACTTTGACAGACTTACAGAAGTTAAAAACATTGGCCGAACAATAGGACGTTTCCTTCTTTTCAAAGACATGTATGTACACAGAGAGCAACTTTCTCTGTCATTACATTTGCTTTCACTATTCACAATTCACAAGGCCTAACCTCAGATCAAGCATTGATTGATATTGGCAGCACAGCCTTTAAAGAAGGTATGAGTTACATAGCACTTTCACATCTGTTTACAGTCAATGGTATATTCCTAGTTAACCTTGATGTAAACAAAGTCAATGCTGACATTACTTGCATCCTAGAATACAACAGGCTACGGGCACTGTACACCCCCATCTAGATATGTACACTGTTCCTCAAAAACCTTATAAAAGACAACTAATAGAAACAGAAGTTATAGCAGATTTCCCAACAATACCACTAAAAAACAACAATCAACTCCTGCATCAAACAATACAACCACAAAACTGTCAAGTACAAATTAAAGTTCACATCCATCAGAAAAGAAAGACAGAAATGTCTCTTCTCCAGAAAGATTTGCAGGCCCATCTAACGATCCACAAAGAGAACTCTCTAGTCCATTTAAATTCAGAAACACAACCGGAGTAAATTGTTATGCTAATGTGACATTTAATCTTTTCTAATTGCCACCACATTTACTTAAACGGCTCAGACCAGATGTTTTTGAAAATGCTCACCCTTCACAGAAATGCCACAAATAATCCTGACAAAACTTACAGTGTCTCAGGTATAAGGCAAGAATTAGACTATTGTGCAAGAATTGTAAAATGTACCATAAACACACAAGAAGATTCACAAGAATTCCAAATGTAATATAAGTACTGGAAAACCAAAAAATCCCTATAAATGAATTCTTCCAGATCTCATAGAAGTGGAAGCATACATGCACACTCTGAAACCATGTTTTACAATACCACATCCCTAATTAACGATTTCTAAAGGTATCCATACCAAATTGTGAATCTGTTATATTTCACCAGTTTCTGCAGAATGCAGATGTGTTTTGCCCATATAGCTCGTGCATTAGTCTACTATTTAATATGGATTTTGCATCTTTAGTAAGCAGACCAGTTCTAATGCTTTTTTTTTAAATACTAGCAGAGGTGAGGTCTGCAGACTGACACATGTTTTGAGTTAGTTCTCTGTAGTGAAAATGTTGCCACAGATTTACATTTCCAATGCTACCAAGTGTGTTGTGGCATTGTTTGTGTCCTAATGTTTTCAAAATAGGCTGACTGTATATTGGTGTTAACTGTAGGAGGTCTCCAAAAACAGTAACGTGTATTCGTCCCAACAGTTCTTCGTAGTCAGTTTTTAGGACTACTTGCACACTGAGCTGAATTAAAGCCAGCATGAGGTTGGACTTTCATTTGTTTCATTATTCTGCATACTTTCGGTAGCAGCTTTTGCTGATAATTTGTAGTATCCTAATTTGTTTTGGTGTTCTACTGGAATGAGCAGTAGTCGGTGTAAAGTTACACCTCCTATGTTGTAGACAGCTAAACCTGTGTGGGATGTTGCAAGAGCTGAAAGGTTGTTTAGGTTTTGTAGAAATGTGCTGTTTTTTAAATTAAGAACATTTTACTAGAACCAGCTTCACCATGTAAGAGGATTCAATTCAGCACTACAGCCAAGTTAACGCCTAGTCTAGAATACTGAATGAAAACCCTTATTGATATATCTTTAGGTCCAGTTCATGCGTCCTGGATGACTACCCTTGTATAACACCCCTCTCTTGGAATCCCCCTGACCCCACTGAGCCAAGAAGTAGTTCTGTTTTGCAAGTTTAAAAGGTTTATTTGATAAATTAAAATATATATATCACACTTTATAATAAATTAATAATTGAATATCACACTTAATCTGATATGGTAAATATTAACAACGGAGAATCTGGCACTAGCACACTTCTTTATAATGACTAATGAGTTGACCTGAAATGGATAAGGTAGCACACTGGTAAATAGGAACAAAAGAAGAAGGTGGTACAAAATGCTTTATAGAGTTCAAATGGATGCAAGGTTGAATGAATGAAATACAGTATAGAAATACTCAATATGATTTCAACAAAACAATGTAATCACTTTTCTCTGGCAATTCCCTCCCCCCCTTGATGCAAGGCAAGGAAATGGAAGGAAACACACAGTTCTCAGAAATGCAATCAAATGTGATTCAGTTCAATCCCAGCAAGTTTACAGAAAACAGATAGGAGTTTTGAAAACACAGGCAATGCTTGGATATGTGCTGGCAATGAATGAGAAATATGCTAAATTTGCTTTTAATTCCCTTATAGAGGTTCAGGGTGAGTGGTATCTAGTTAATATTAGTCCAGGCTCACACTAGCAATGATGCAGGGATAGTTAGCAGGTCAAACGAATTTCTGGCAAATGGAAGGCAAACAGCAGCAGTTTTTACATGTGAAGAAATTGCAAATCGCGGTAAAATTCGCGGATGCGCCGAGCGCTATTACAAAGGAACCGCAAGGACTATCTCTACCGTTTTGGGGTCCTAGAAAAGCCTGGGATCTCAGCTTCCAAATGAAAGTTATTGCAAGTCTCTAGCCCAAACGGTTGCGGAGATATGAGTAATTTAGTAAAGGTCGTTTTTGGTTTTGTAAATTTTAAACGCACACTTTTTCAAAATGACAAGTGACAAATTTTTGCAGCTAGAATGACAGGTGACAGCTAGGAGGCAGTTCTACTTAGGTTAAATAGATTGAATTAGATGAATTTAAACTAAGAGATGTGTTCTGAGTTTTGCTAAGTACTCACAAGAGATTTTGAACAGGAAAGCGACTTGGTCACGGACTTCAGTCTGGTCAGGTCTTTCCGGGTTCTGCTCACAGCGCCTGGCCTCTGGAACTGCTCACAGGGGTCTGGTCTCTGCTAGGCACCGGTTCTGTAAGTCTCTCTGCTCTGGATAGATTGAAGTCTCTAGTTTGGCTTTCTGGAGTTTGATGGAGGTAAGTATGGATTTTTCCGGCAGAGCTTTCAGCGGCAGATGAAAAATGAATGTCCCCATCTGTCCTGTCTGTCTGCTTTTATGTGTTTAGAATGTGGGTGTGTTCTAGCATCACTGACCCTACCTCTCTCTCAGCTTCTAATTGGTCAAACTTCCATTTATCATTTGATTGGCAAACTGAACTGTGAGTCAGATTGATGTCATTTTACAGCCTGCAGAAAGTCCACTCCTCCTGTCAACTTACACACAAATCTAGATTTGAAACAAATACATATTTGCAGAGGTACATATTGTTTTAAAATCATATGCACCCATCATGCATTACAGGAGGTATCCCCTGTTCAAACTCTGCTCTTCCTGGGAGCTTGCATTCAGAACTGGCACATATTTCACTTTTTAACTGCTTTTTCAATTTCCGACATGGACCCAACTTTACATACATGTGTGCAGGGGGTAGGGACATTAACTGATGAAGTTTCAGATTTTTAACATGCACACATTTAGAGTAATATCCACTTTTCCGCTCAAACCCCCCTGAACATACCACCGGTTCCTACCACGTCTTAAACTGTGGGCAGAAAAATCACAAGAATTATGGTATCATCTATAAAATTTTCACATGTCCGCTCTATGAGTTATTCATCTTTTTAAAGTTATGTTCTGGCTCCAAAGGGGTGTGGTTTACCCTCAGCACAAGGTTGAATTTCTGGTTCTTTCCAGTTCTGCCAAGCCAGCTTGCTCTCACAGGCAGTGCTCCTCCCAGCTCCTGCCAAGAGGAAGCTACAATTTACGACTGCGGTAATAAAAACCTTTGCCTGAGTGAAGAGGGCTTTGTTCACCCTCTTGCAGAGCACAGATAATTCAATTATCAGATAGATGGCATATCCTTAGCCTGGGCAGCAAAAGGAAGGTTGGCCTGGGAACACAGTGGTGACTCAAGTTTCACTGCTGATGGGATCCGTTGCTAGGCAAAATCAAGTTCCTTAAGCCAGACCTTCAGCTAACTTTTTGTTGCTTTTAAAATAACTTGTAATTTTACACATGCAGCTAGAATGCTGATTCTAAGTGCAAAACTATGACATTTCAACAGTTACAAAGGCATGTGACACCAAACATAGGTCACTCATTTAATTTAACATTTTCGATTTTGGTGGTTTTAAATCCAGTTGCAGTTAGGCTTAAGCTGCTGACTCCATAGCATTTTTGTTATAAGCATTGTTTTTGGGCTCTTCATTTCCCAGATTTTGTAGGCACACAAAACTCCATTCTGCCAAATGTCTGCTGGTGTTCAGTGAATATTTTGCACATGTTGCAAGGTTTGAAATAGGCATTTTGCTTGCCTTCAGAAAAACACACAGAGTGGTTTTAAAACGCCGGCTTTTGGATAGTGGTGAGTACTGGTACTGCACTCATTTTTGGGATTTAAGAAATGAATTCCCCACACTTCTAGGTTGCATTTGGCAATCAGCATTGCCATTCCCAATGGTTTCAGACTACTGTGCGGGTAGTCCAATGGTGGTTTTAAAGCGCTTTGAAGCTAACCGGCGCTACTGTTTTTCCTTTGGCAACCCATTTCCCTCATGGCAACCCGGCCTTTCATTCTCGCACTGGTGGGTGGCAAGTGAGGCAACCATTTTGGTGGGCGCACAAACTGCGCAGCTTTCCTGGATTTCGGCGCACATGTGGGTTTTCCGCCATCTTGAATTTCCTAAGCCCACAGCACCAAATGTTGTAGCAGGATAGCTTAAACGTGGGTCAGGACACCCAACAAGTCCCCCCCACGCGACTGCACTTTGAATTTGAGTCGATGGGGAGTCGCGTGCACAAGGGTTTTGACCCATGCACCGGTCTGTCCGCATAATCTTCTTCCTCTTCTGTAGATGGCACAGTTCAGCATCTTCTTCTCCATCCGGTACTGATCGATCGGTTCTCCTCGCCGGTCCTGATGGGAGTATTGGGCGGTCCACTGGGCCCATTGGATCTCCGTTCCCGGTCTCCGAATCGTCCTTCTTGGTCATCCTTCATGGTTTCATCTCTCCTAGGATGATAAAGCAAAAGCGGCAATATCTACTCATAGGCGATTTTTTCCACCACTGTTGAGATAGTGGGGCAGCATATGCATTTTATCATAACAAAACATTACATTCTTATTTTAATAAAAACAGTATGACTAAGAGACAGTTTCATACAATCACAGTATGTTAGAGACTAGATGTGGTATGTTTTATGATTGGAACTGAATTAGTCTGATACAGTACCCGCTAGGATTCCAGAGGATTCCTCCAGTTGTTGCAGAGTGTGCCTGGGATGGCAACACTTCAACTGGTTTATGTGTACCCACTTGTCTTCCCCCTCTGCCGAACCGCCTTTGGGGATGCGGATCTTGTAGGCCACAGGGGAGATCTTATCGACGATCTCAAAGGGTCCCTTCCATGTAGGCAAAAATTTGCGCTGCTTGGCCTGGTTCCTTTGGAAGTTGTATAGATAGACCCGGTCTCCCACCTGATATTCCTTCCTGGAAGTTTTCAGGTCATAATGGGTCTTCATGCTATCAGTCGATCTTTCTAGATTCCGCTGAGCGTAAGCAAAAGCATGTTGAAGGTGTTTCCTTAAATTCTCCACATACTCATGAGTAGTGGAGGCATTTATTAGTGTCTGCTCTTGGGTCCGGTAGAGCAAATGCTGAGGAAGCACCATCTTGCGCCCAGTCATCAACTCAAATGGTGACATTTTGGTTGCAGATGAAGGGGTAGATCTGATGGCCATTAGGACCAGAGGTAATCGGATATCCCAACTTGGCCCAGAATCTGCCACAAACTTCTTTAATATGCTCACAATTGTCCGGTTATATCTCTCTACTGCCCCAGAAGAAGCTGGTCTATAAGCAATATGCAGCTTTCTCTTGACCCCCAGTATCTCCCACATCTTTGTCATTACTTCACTGGTGAAGTGGCTACCTCTGTCTGACTCAATCCTTTGAGGTAGACCAAAACGGGAAAAGATGTGGTTAATCATCAAGGCAGCTGCAGTTTCTGCCTTGCAATTTGGGGCTGGGAGACATTCCACCCACTTGGTAAACAAGCATGTCACGGTCAACATGTACTTATTCCCCCTAGCCGAGCGAATCACAGGGCCTACAAAGTCGATTTGTAAATCTGACCATGGCAGGGTCATTCCCCTCTTTTGTAAAGGCGCCCGGTGTGTGAGGGATGATGGCTGAAATTGTGCACACACAAGACACCCCTTCAAGTATTGGTCGAGGTCCTGCCCCATGTGTGGCCAGTATGCAACCTCTCTTAAGATTTCCAATGTTGTGTGAAACCCCCTGTGACCGGCCGTGGCCGCATCATGGGCGTGACTTAACATCAGGCTTCGGAATGAGGTAGGAACCACCCACTGATCGTGGCCAGCTTTGGATTTCCTTACCAGCAAACCGTCTTGGATTCTGAACATTTTTGGACATTTCATCAACACTCTTAGGTCCTCTTTCCCAGTGTAATCGGTATCCGTCAGGGGAAAGTTCTCAGGGTCCTCAAGGTGCTGGTAAAATTTACCAATTATTGGATCCCCCTTCTGAGCGGTAATCAAATCAGCATCAGGGGTCTCCTTACTCCATTGTGCAATTGAAAGGTCGTTGTGAGCATTTGTCTGGGACCTAGTGATAGCAGTGACCTGGATTTCCCCCAACAGGGACTCAATCTCAATTAGATCCCCTTGGATGGCCCCGGTTTTGGCCAGCTGATCAGCTAAGTCGTTTCCAGTTTTGTCTGGTCCCTCTACTTTGGAATGACCCTTGATCTTTTTCCAATAGATGGTCATCCCATTCGATGTGACCAGATCATCAATGTTTTGGATCAACTTCCCATGTTTCAAGGGTTTGTTGTTAGCACATAACATGCCTCTGGTTTTCCAATTAACCAGGTGCTCCACGAACCCGTTCCGTACATAATCCGAATCTGTGATTATGACCAGTTCGTGGAGTTGATGCTGGACAGCAGTGAGGATGGCCTGATGCACAGCCATCAATTCTGCCACCTGACTACTTCGGGGACCAATTTTGTATCCAGCGGAGGGTTCTGGGGACTCATTCACCCATGCATTCCCTACGCCGGCCACCAGTTCTTTCTCCCCGTTGTTGTCGACATGGTAAGAGCATCCATCCACATACACAGTGGGCATTCCCTCACACTTGTCTTCTTCAAAGACTTTGTGGGGGGAATTAAGGTATGCCTCCATGTTGTCCTTTATTTTTAGACTTTCGTCCTCGAGACAGTTTTCTCTGGCACAATCATGCAAGTCAGCCAGACCTTGCGCGAGGGGACTCTTCTTGTTTTGGCCATATCTGACCTCCACAGGAAAGCCTTGCATTGACAGAATCCAGGAAGTAATTCGGGAATTACTCACATTTCCGGCCCGGATTCTGTCACTTTGGAGATATTGCAGAGGCTGGTGTGGAGTCTCCACTATGATGTGTTCCCCCTGGATAAACGGGCGGTAATTCTTCAATGCCCACACCGTTGCCAGGAGTGCCTTCTCACAATCGTTGAATTTTTCCTCCACAGAGGATAAAGTTTTGCTCGCATAGGAGATTACTTTATTGACCTTGTCATGCTTTTGGTATAATACTGCCGTCAAGCACGTATTAGAGAACCCCGTCTCCAGGAAGAACTCCTTGTTTCTGACCGGGTAAGCTAGGCAAGGCGCTTGTGAGAGGCGTCTTTTGAGTTGTTTTACTGCCTCGGATTGTTCTGGACCCCATTCCCACTTGACCCCCCCCTTCAGGAGATGAATCAGGGGTCTGGTGATCTCTGCGTAGCCCTCAATGAACTTTCTGCTGTAATTAGTCAGTCCAAGGAGGCTCCTTAGTTCCCGCAGCGTTGTGGGGTCTTTCAGTTTCTGAAGTGCTTCCACTTTCTTTTCCTGGGGACAGAGACCCTGAGGAGTAATCTCATGCCCCAAGAAGTTAACACGGGTTTTACACCACTGTGCTTTCTGAAAGGAAAGTTTTGCTCCGGCGGCCCTCAACTGTGTCAGAACATAACGGATCTCCGCTATGTGTTCCTCAACAGTTGAGCTTTTGATGAGGACATCATCTACATAAGCCAGGTTACCCCTTGCACCCAAGTCGGGCATGGCCTTGTGTAGAAAAATGTTGAATTCATTGCCGGAGTTGAGGTATCCGAAGGGAGTCCGGGTCCATGTGTACTGCTGGCCCCCAAAGGTAAAAGCCAGCTTGTATTGGTCCTCCCTACTGACAGGCACGGTCCAGTATCCATTGGTCAGGTCTATTGCAGTGAATACCTGTGACCCCTGAATCTGGGCCAGCCCTTGGTCAATGTAGGGCAGAGGCCATCGGGAAGTATGGACCCGTTTGTTGAGCTCCCTGAGGTCGGCGCAGAGTCTCCACTGGCCGTTTGGCTTCAATATCCCCAGCACCGGATTATTGAAGGTGCTGTGGACTGGACGGATTATTCCCCGGGACTCAAGGTTCTTAATTATTTCAGTAAGGGACTCCATTGATGCGAGAGGCAAGCGATATTGCTTCACAAACACTGGAGTCATGCCTGGGTCCGTGGGGATTGTGGTTGTGTGGATGTCGGTGCGACCACAGTCATATGAGTCTACCGCAAAGAGATCTTGGAAATCCAAGAAAACTTGTTTCAACTTTTGCTTTTGTTCCAGAGTCACACAGGCATCAGCTAGGTTGACTCTCTCTTCCACCATCTGCCTGAAGCCTGGAAAGACTTCTGGTTTGGCTATTTCCGCGGCCTCCTCCAGCTGGGTGGAGAAGTCCCTGGTCAGAGTGCTGATTTGGACCGGAGGCTTCAGGTGGGAAAGGCAGTCCTCATGGACCTGGAAAATCACCTCATCCCTCCTGAAATCACAAGTCACATCTTCCTTACCATAGGGGCAGGAAGTGTACACCAGGAAGTTCCCCCCATGCCGGGTAAAAATCCTGTCTGGTGTTGTATTGTCATCACTGTCACTGTCAAAACAGTCCTTGGGGATTGGTCCTAACAGTTCGTTACCTAAATCCATGGAAAAATGTCGGTCATCAACCGCCATTCCAATAATGGTGCCTGCGGCTAGAGTAATACTCTTTAAGTCGCTGTTATCCACCTCTATTGGAATGGTGTCATGTTCTATGTTGACTAATGGTGTTGGGTTTACCCCCAACCCTTGCTGTTGGAGAGAAGCATTTAGATGTATGTAAGCATCAGGGTTTTGCAAATATTGTCCTCTTTTAACTTTCACTTCCAGGGAGAATTGTCGGGTCCTTTCTGGGATGGTGACTTCCTCTTTTACCTGAATTTCAACTGCATAAGGTAGCAATTGAGCTGACCTAAATGCTTTTTCTGGATCATCAAAGCCCATGGGATTATCCGCTAATCGGGACCAAGCTTTGAAGTTTATTAGGTCCAAACTAATGGCAAAGCGATTGAGAATGTCACTGCCTAAGTAAAAGGCGGCAGGGACGTCTCGCACGACCCAACAATTGTGGACTATGCTCTTGTTGCCAATGGAGATTTTGAGCATACACCTGCTTGGCAGGAGATGTTTGGAATTAGGTGCTTCCAGGTCCATTTCCCATTTGTCTATCAGTTTGAAGGTGGGAATGGCTGGATCTTTTGGGAGTTGGCGGAACATGGCTTCGCTGATGAAGCTCTTACCGTTGTTCACACACACTCGAGCGAGAACAGAGTCCTTCCCATCATTTAACTGAACAGGGATGAACAACTGCTCTCCAATTTGCTGAATATCAGCCAGGCTCTGAGCTGATTTCACATCTTTCTGGACTATAGGAGTGGGAGTTTCAGATTGTGGATTGGTATAGAATTTCAGAGTGTTTCCTTCCAGCGTGGAGTACCACTTTAGACTGGAAGGAAGGTTGATTTTCAGAAATAGAGAGGACCCCCCATCACCAGTCTGTTGTCCTACTGCTATTACTGTCACGTCTGGAATTTGGCTATTCTGGAAGTGAAATTCTACTTGGTCAGATTTTTGTTCAACCATGTGGCATGTGCCGTTTAAACTAACATGGTTGGCACTCTGTTTTAATTTTATTGGTCGGCTAGTCTGGGTCCAGAGGACCTTGTTTACGCAATCTATTAGGGGTGACAACCTTCTCAGGAGGTCATTCCCTAGTAAACAAGGGGTGCCCTCTGGGGTCACAACTATGACCGGGTGTTTCAACTTGTGTCGCCCGATCTTAATGTCCAAGTCTGCCGTCCCCTCGACGGGAATTTCCTTCCCGTCAAAGTTCTGCAGTTGTCCAGGAAGAGAGGTGAGAGGAATTTGGTAATTCTCTCCCCTTCCTGCATTCAGTTCGTCAAAGGCCCTTCTGGACAGAAGGGTAGCTTGAGATCCAGTGTCCACCAGTGCTGAGATTGTACCCTGCCCCTGTACTTGTACCGGGGCATAATATCTTCCCTCCTTCTCCTCAAGGGGGCACAGATAATGTACATTTTTGGACAACTGGTGGGCTAATTTTCTGGTTTTGGACATCGCTAGCGAGGAGATTTGGGCAGAATCCTGTGGAGAGTCTTGGGAATCTGAAAGAAAAAATTTGCAACTGGAGATCAGAGCCATTGTGGGTTCCCCTGGCTCCGTTTCTGGGCCGCCCCCCCCTTTTTGGAGGCAGTCGCCAGGATGGGTTTGAACCAGGGGATTTTCTTGCTGTTGGTTCTGGGATGAGATGGTGGGCGGCGGTAGCTCAGTCTCCACATCTCCCCAGTCTGGATTTGCATCCCTAGGGACCCATTTTTCTTTGGGAGGAGTTCCCCCCTCTCTGAAGGAGAAGATCCTTTTCCCAGGATCCTCTGAGGATCCCTCTCCCTCAAATTGGAAGATCTGTACCTCCTCCTCAAACTGAGTCTGTTTGGGTCTTTTGTTTCTCCTACCCCCCCTCTGCTCCTTAGGAGGCAGACTTTCAGGGGCAAGAGATTTTGTTTCCGGTTCCTGGGTTTCCAGGGGCTGTTTACAAGTGAGGAAGGAAGCTTCCTCCAAGGCTTTACACCCCCCTTCCCTTTGTGCCTCCTCCCTGGGAACCGGTGATTTATCGGGGTGCTGCCCCCGTCATTGTTCTGGAGCACCAGGTCCAGAGTTGGGTGCGTTCTGCGCCGGCATGCTGATCTGAGGGTTCTGCTGTGCCCTCAGTATATGACCCATATCCCGCGCCATGTTTTGAACCTGGCGCTCTAACTGGGAAACCCGCTCAGGCTGATACGGGGCCCTGTTTTCTCCCCTGGGCTGATCCCGGGAAGGGTAGCTGTCCCTCCTCTGGTAGTACCCCTGGTTGGGAAGATTTTGGTACCCCTCCACCCTTGGCCTCCCCTCTCCCGGATTCAGTGGTCTGGGCTCAGGGAATTGAGGAAAGAAGGATGGATGATTTTGGGGTTGGAAGTCGGGTGGATATCTGGGGAAAAAGTTCTGCCCAGGGTTTGGTAAATTTCTGCCCTCCTGTGGGAAGTTTGGAGGGAAGTTCCCTGGGTTAGGTGCTTGTCTGGATCCCCCCCCTTGGGCTGGAGGAGTCCACACATAACCCAGGATGGGTCGATTACCTTTGTAGCGAGGACTTACATAGTCAGGAGAGCGAGGGACCCCATTTGTGGGGCTGCCTCCCTGGCTCCCTGTCTGCGACTGGCCCGAGGACCTTCTGGGCCTAGCATTATTAGGTGCAGGTAGGTTTTTAGGCCCCCCCATCTCCAAATCCAAAACGGGGGTGACCTTTACCTCTGCCACCTTGGCAGCAGCAGGGGTGCTGTTGGCTTTGGGGTTTTTCTGGGCATTGCTTTTATTTTCTATGGGCTTCTGCACCTCATAGATGCGGGTAGCCTGTTCAATGACCCAGTCTAAAGATCTTTTCTCGTGAAAATCCCTCACGAGCTGGGTCATGATATATTTGGGCAAGGCATGGAAAAACGTGTTTATAAATTCACGGCTATCCGTGCGCACCCTTCTTGTGGTCTGTGCAAAAGCCCGCTTTAACTCCTGCACAAATTCTTGTGGGGCCTGATCCTCCCCACATTGCAAATTGTAGGCTGCCTTGCGAGCCTCTTGAGGATTTCTGTGAACAGAAAAATGTTTCAGGATGGCCGCCTTATATGTGGACCATCTTAAATGATTTTGGTCCTCCAGCCCCGCAAAGAAACTGGAGTATTCCGGGGAGAATGTCCACTTTACATATTGAATACAGCTTTGGCTGTCCTTCAAATGGAAAGTCTCCATCATTTGTTCAAACAACTCTAAGTGCTCCCAAACAGAATACTTAGCGTTCTTATGGTAAGGCGTGATGACGCTCCTGATCGCCTTAATCTGCTTTAAGGGGTCCTTAAGCAAGGCCCTTTTTGCCTCATTGGCCTTTTTGGTTCGGGTAACCCTTGTCCATTCTTCCTCGGACTCAGAGGCACTGCTCCCAGAGGTTCCCGTCTGTTCTTCCAGGTTTTCCCGGATTCTGCGAGCCTGGGAATGGCTGGCAGAATGTGGGGACCTGGTCTCCTGTGTCCTGCGCAGTTCAGAGGAGTCTTCAGATTCCTCCTTGCTGCCAGGATTTGATGGGTACCCCCTCCACTGACCTAACTGGGCAGAGGTTTTCAGGATGCCCTTAATGGGCCTACTCTCCTGGGGTTCCCCATTGAACTGTACTGTACTTGGGTGCCCATACCCGGATGCCCACCCCTCCATTCCTGGATGGTACTGGCCTATGAGCCCCATACTCTTAGCTGGATAGTAATCTGCCATCCCTGTGGCCCTGTGCTCATGTGCGCCAGGGGACACGGGGGTGGTAGAGTCCAGGGACTGGGGAAGATGAAGGCCCCTGGTGTTAGGGCTCCTGCGGTTATGGTCAGGAGTCTCTCTTTCCCAGCGGACCTCATCTCTATCCGCCCCTGCTCCCTGTTGCAATGCAAGAGCCTGCATTTGTGCTTTCAGTTCCTCTGATAAGGCCTTACTCGACTCTATCAGTTTCTCCTGCATCGCTACCTGTTGCTGGAGCCTATCATTGTGTTGACAGAGGGCCTCATTTTCCCTCTGTGCTTCCTGGTTGGTCCTGGAGAACTGGGCCAGTCTTTGCTGCAGGAGGGTTACCTCCTGAGCTGTGTCCCTATTGGCCTGCTCCTTTCTTGCTAGAGCATCCTCCACCCTTCTGGTGTGCTCTACCAAGTTCTGGTTTTCTTTTTGGAGGTCACCCAGCCCCTGGTGGGCCAGGTGATTTTCTTCCATTTTCCTTTTTAAATGGCAGACTTCCTGGCCTAAGGCGTCTCTTTCCTGACTAAGAGCCTGCATTTGTGCCGCCAGGTCGTCCCTTTGCCGTTGAAGGGCACCAGCTTTCTGGCGCTCCTGATCAAACTCTGCCTGGGTATCCAGGTCTTTCAGAATCAGTTTATTGCTCTCCTCCTTCACTCTATCTAGGTGGCCTTGCAGGGTGACTACGTGCTCAGCACATGCCCTATTGAAGTCTAGCTGTTGCTCCAGCTTTTTCTGGCTTTGCAGTAGGGAGTCCAAACCTTCTTGGTGTTCCTTCTGCAAGGCCAGAAATCTGGTATCCTGTTCTGACTTTTCCTTTTGCAGCACATCCATATCCTCCTTTATTTTAGTGATGTACTGTCTGGTCTCATTTTCTGACTCCTGGCTTCTGTGCAGCCTTTGCTCAGAAGAGTCCAGATCAGATTGGGCCTTCTCTAACGCCATCTGTTGCCTTTTTGCCAGATCATGGCCTTCAGCACATTTATTCTGTATGGCTCCCATGTATAAATATAAATATGCCGCTATCCTAACAATCTTGTCGTGCTCATCTTTGGCCTTAGGAGCCATATATAGTTCACTCAGGGCCACGTGTAATGGACCCTGATCTCTATATATATCTGACCCTGTTTCCGTGACCTGTTGCATGATGGCCTGCAACCAGACTGTTTGGTCCTGGTGAGTCCATTCACCTCTCACGAATAGTTTGTGTAAGAAGTGCTCTCTGGCTATTTTCATATCTACCAAGGTCGTCATTCTAGAGATTGGTCTCTGTCCTGACTTACAGAAGTTAGTATTTTAGTTTTGCAGAACAGAACTTTTCTTGGAGTGTCCCTTTTGAGGAATGCTTCACAGCGTAATGCAGCGTGGTGATCCGACCGGATGTATGTATCCCGTCAGTTAGCACACTGTATTAAGCTGCACAAGTGGTAAATCTAACCCAACATCCCGGACGAGCCCCCACTTTGTAAGAGGATTCAATTCAGCACTACAGCCAAGTTAACGCCTAGTCTAGAATACTGAATGAAAACCCTTATTGATATATCTTTAGGTCCAGTTCATGCGTCCTGGATGACTACCCTTGTATAACACCCCTCTCTTGGAATCCCCCTGACCCCACTGAGCCAAGAAGTAGTTCTGTTTTGCAAGTTTAAAAGGTTTATTTGATAAATTAAAATATATATATCACACTTTATAATAAATTAATAATTGAATATCACACTTAATCTGATATGGTAAATATTAACAACGGAGAATCTGGCACTAGCACACTTCTTTATAATGACTAATGAGTTGACCTGAAATGGATAAGGTAGCACACTGGTAAATAGGAACAAAAGAAGAAGGTGGTATAAAATGCTTTATAGAGTTCAAATGGATGCAAGGTTGAATGAATGAAATACAGTATAGAAATACTCAATATGATTTCAACAAAACAATGTAATCACTTTTCTCTGGCAATTCCCTCCCCCCCTTGATGCAAGGCAAGGAAATGGAAGGAAACACACAGTTCTCAGAAATGCAATCAAATGTGATTCAGTTCAATCCCAGCAAGCTTACAGAAAACAGATAGGAGTTTTGAAAACACAGGCAATGCTTGGATATGTGCTGGCAATGAATGAGAAATATGCTAAATTTGCTTTTAATTCCCTTATAGAGGTTCAGGGTGAGTGGTATCTAGTTAATATTAGTCCAGGCTCACACTAGCAATGATGCAGGGATAGTTAGCAGGTCAAACGAATTTCTGGCAAATGGAAGGCAAACAGCAGCAGTTTTTACATGTGAAGAAATTGCAAATCGCGGTAAAATTCGCGGATGCGCCGAGCGCTATTACAAAGGAACCGCAAGGACTATCTCTACCGTTTTGGGGTCCTAGAAAAGCCTGGGATCTCAGCTTCCAAATGAAAGTTATTGCAAGTCTCTAGCCCAAACGGTTGCGGAGATATGAGTAATTTAGTAAAGGTCGTTTTTGGTTTTGTAAATTTTAAACGCACACTTTTTCAAAATGACAAGTGACAAATTTTTGCAGCTAGAATGACAGGTGACAGCTAGGAGGCAGTTCTACTTAGGTTAAATAGATTGAATTAGATGAATTTAAACTAAGAGATGTGTTCTGAGTTTTGCTAAGTACTCACAAGAGATTTTGAACAGGAAAGCGACTTGGTCACGGACTTCAGTCTGGTCAGGTCTTTCCGGGTTCTGCTCACAGCGCCTGGCCTCTGGAACTGCTCACAGGGGTCTGGTCTCTGCTAGGCACCGGTTCTGTAAGTCTCTCTGCTCTGGATAGATTGAAGTCTCTAGTTTGGCTTTCTGGAGTTTGATGGAGGTAAGTATGGATTTTTCCGGCAGAGCTTTCAGCGGCAGATGAAAAATGAATGTCCCCATCTGTCCTGTCTGTCTGCTTTTATGTGTTTAGAATGTGGGTGTGTTCTAGCATCACTGACCCTACCTCTCTCTCAGCTTCTAATTGGTCAAACTTCCATTTATCATTTGATTGGCAAACTGAACTGTGAGTCAGATTGATGTCATTTTACAGCCTGCAGAAAGTCCACTCCTCCTGTCAACTTACACACAAATCTAGATTTGAAACAAATACATATTTGCAGAGGTACATATTGTTTTAAAATCATATGCACCCATCATGCATTACAGGAGGTATCCCCTGTTCAAACTCTGCTCTTCCTGGGAGCTTGCATTCAGAACTGGCACATATTTCACTTTTTAACTGCTTTTTCAATTTCCGACATGGACCCAACTTTACATACATGTGTGCAGGGGGTAGGGACATTAACTGATGAAGTTTCAGATTTTTAACATGCACACATTTAGAGTAATATCCACTTTTCCGCTCAAACCCCCCTGAACATACCACCGGTTCCTACCACGTCTTAAACTGTGGGCAGAAAAATCACAAGAATTATGGTATCATCTATAAAATTTTCACATGTCCGCTCTATGAGTTATTCATCTTTTTAAAGTTATGTTCTGGCTCCAAAGGGGTGTGGTTTACCCTCAGCACAAGGTTGAATTTCTGGTTCTTTCCAGTTCTGCCAAGCCAGCTTGCTCTCACAGGCAGTGCTCCTCCCAGCTCCTGCCAAGAGGAAGCTACAATTTACGACTGCGGTAATAAAAACCTTTGCCTGAGTGAAGAGGGCTTTGTTCACCCTCTTGCAGAGCACAGATAATTCAATTATCAGATAGATGGCATATCCTTAGCCTGGGCAGCAAAAGGAAGGTTGGCCTGGGAACACAGTGGTGACTCAAGTTTCACTGCTGATGGGATCCGTTGCTAGGCAAAATCAAGTTCCTTAAGCCAGACCTTCAGCTAACTTTTTGTTGCTTTTAAAATAACTTGTAATTTTACACATGCAGCTAGAATGCTGATTCTAAGTGCAAAACTATGACATTTCAACAGTTACAAAGGCATGTGACACCAAACATAGGTCACTCATTTAATTTAACATTTTCGATTTTGGTGGTTTTAAATCCAGTTGCAGTTAGGCTTAAGCTGCTGACTCCATAGCATTTTTGTTATAAGCATTGTTTTTGGGCTCTTCATTTCCCAGATTTTGTAGGCACACAAAACTCCATTCTGCCAAATGTCTGCTGGTGTTCAGTGAATATTTTGCACATGTTGCAAGGTTTGAAATAGGCATTTTGCTTGCCTTCAGAAAAACACACAGAGTGGTTTTAAAACGCCGGCTTTTGGATAGTGGTGAGTACTGGTACTGCACTCATTTTTGGGATTTAAGAAATGAATTCCCCACACTTCTAGGTTGCATTTGGCAATCAGCATTGCCATTCCCAATGGTTTCAGACTACTGTGCGGGTAGTCCAATGGTGGTTTTAAAGCGCTTTGAAGCTAACCGGCGCTACTGTTTTTCCTTTGGCAACCCATTTCCCTCATGGCAACCCGGCCTTTCATTCTCGCACTGGTGGGTGGCAAGTGAGGCAACCATTTTGGTGGGCGCACAAACTGCGCAGCTTTCCTGGATTTCGGCGCACATGTGGGTTTTCCGCCATCTTGAATTTCCTAAGCCCACAGCACCAAATGTTGTAGCAGGATAGCTTAAACGTGGGTCAGGACACCCAACAACCACTTACATACAGGAGCAAAGGTTTATAATTTTTACAGCTACAAGTTTTAGTTTCATGTTCAATTTCTTCAGTGACGTCTGGATAAATGCTGAGTTGTTCATCATTTACCTGTGATTTCAGCACTGACAAGTCTTCTTCAGATTGTTTAGATTGATACATGGTATTCTCTACCTCAGTCATGGCTATTGCCACTTCATTTAAAATGAGTGGCTCCCCAAGTGGTTCTTGGCTTCCAGTAAGGGAAGGTTGACTGCCCTCAGGAGTGTCTTTGTCTAGTTGAGCTTGAATTTCTACCTCTTGCTGGCGTTCATTGTCCAACATTTCTTTGTATTGTTTGAAATGGACATTTATTATGCTGCTTTCATTTACTTAGAATGCAACTTCAAATGAGCCATAGCCACATAATAATTCTTCTTCTTTTCTCCAAGGTTTAAATAGTTGCAGTAGGGCATGTAATAAAGTTCTCTATTCTGCAGAGATTTAAATGATAACTTTATGTGATTAATTAGGCTGGGTTTGGTAAGTTTCACTAGGCTTACTTCACAAGTTGAGACTGAATATTTGACAGTTGTCTCATCTGATGTGACATTGTTTTTGTAGGAGTAGTTTTGGGCTGTGTCGTACAGGCACATGATTTCCAAAGCAGTACTTCTGTTTGGGTATTATGTGTCAATGACATTTATTTTTTCATTGTCCTACCTGTTGGGAACATTTGTGGCTATTGTTTCTATCTCTTGGTAGGATTTTAGTACTCTTTTTCAGGAATAAGCTGGACCTGTCTGCAGCTTAGTAACCCATGCATTCTCTATGGAAGAACATTTTTACACCAAAGCTGTACAATTTCTGTGACAGTGTTTTGCCAGATGATATGCCATCCCAGAGGTTTTTTAGCTCTGATTTCTCATCTTTGGTGAGATGAAATATCTTGCAACTGCAGTGGAATCGTCTGCAATGTATTGTATGTCCACGCATGTATTCCACAAGAGGGCAATGATTGCATTGCAATGCTTCATCCTTTTAATGTTGTATGTGTTTTTAGGGGATTTGCCTTTTACACTGTGTCTAACAGAAGACATCAAGCTATTTACTTTTTTGCAAACTGGTCTGGGGATCAAAATGCAACATTTGGTATAGTTCTTACCTTTGTATTTGCCACACTTATGTTTTTGGAAGCGTATGATGTGTACCTAGGTTACTATCTGTGGTTTCTAAAGGGATGTCGCAGATAATGCATTTTTCAAGAAAATGTACAACAGTGGCATCATTATATGGCCAAATATGGGAGCATCTTCTATCCACAAAAGCATGCGGATGTGTGGTGCTCCTCTGGATTGATATTCTTTTTTCCAAAAGAAGTGTTGCATGTCTCAGAGCGGAGGAGTAGTTTTATTGCAAATGAAGTGTAGCACGGCAATGAAGCGATGGTGAAAGTACCTTGATACATTTACAGGGTCAAGAGAAAATCATTGCATGCGCAATCTGCACAACTTAAAGTAACAAACCATGAGGGTGGGCCTAAGTTCCGTAGCATTCTGCGTACATCAGTGTGACATTGGAACCAGTATTCTTTTTTACCCCGCATGTTTGTCAAAATATTTATGATACTCAACAGCAAAACCTCTCTTTGTCTTTTATTTTTTAAAGCAGTTTTCCATCTGTATTTTGGGTATCAATGTGTAAGAAGTCATGCATGTCATCGCATGCGCACTCTGCACAACTTAAAGTAACAAACCAATTTGGTGGGCATAGGTTCCTTAGTATACTGCATACATCAGCGTGATGTCGGAACCAGTATTCTTTTTTACCACACATGTTTGCCAAAAGATTTATCATACTTGACTGCAAAACTTCTTCTTTGTCTTTTATTTTTTTAAGCAGTTGTGTAGCGGGCATATTTAAAACATTGGAGCCTGTTTTTAATGTGTGTGCAGCTCCATAACATACAGTTGCTAATTCAGTTTCGAAAAGGAGGTGGAAAATGTATTCTACATTTTGTCTGAATATGGAGTCTTCAGAATACATTCATAAAGAACGATGCTCTGATGCACTCATTTGTGTGGACCTTTCATCATATTTTCCTCCTTTTCCTCCAGGAAAGAGTAGACAAAAAGAATGTGCTTCTACACTTTTTTCCCATATGCTCATTGGGAATCTTTTGACTTGACACATTTGATATGTTTCTAACGCATCTTCAGTGGTGTCTCTAAGAGTGTAGTGGGTGAATTGTATACTGGTTTTAAATGTTGACTGCAGTAATAGGGTCTACACGTTCAAACTGGCCAGGTGCTGGTGAATCTTGAATTATTTGGTTGGTTTGTTTTAGGTTTTCCTCTATGTTTAAATCTATGTAGTATTCATTGTTTTTTCAGATATTGTAGGGCTTGTCTTACTTTGATTAAGTCGACTAGTTGCCAAGTGTTTTTGTCTTTTGTTGGTACACCATTAACTAGGACAATCAAACATTCATCTATTTGTCGTTGTAGTCCTAGAGTTTCTAAATTTTCTTTAAGATTTAATGGCAAATATACTACTTTGACACATCTGCCCTTTAGTAACTCAGATGGAGGCTGTTTTTTGTTGAAGGCATATTATAGCTTGAAATGGATGTACTGTTTGGATTATAATGCTCTCATACAAGTTAAGTTATTAGTGATAGCACGTGATGGCATTTAGTTATTGTCAAGCTTTGTGTTGCAGCACGTGCAAACTGGTGAGGGATCATTTCTTTTATATTTATTTTCTGCTGTTAGATATACAGCTAATTGGAACCATTGGGATTCCTCATTGTCCTCTATTTTGTAGGCCATATCTACTATTTTTGGGTTGTTTTTAAAAATGTTCTGCAACAACAGACACATACTTGGTTAGGTATTTCAGCAGATGTTTTCTGAAATGTAGCTATTTTTTTTGTAGGTGTTTGTTAGGAGGAAGGTGTTTGTGAGGCAACTTAAGTCCTGTGGGGGTGTGCACTGGACAAGAGTCCATGGCTTATAAAGTTTTCATTTTACTTTTGTCTTTTAGTTTCACATAGTGCTTGAGGAATTATCGTAAAGATTTAAAGGATTGTTGGCGTACGTTACACATTGAGCTGCTTTTCCATTTGTACACTGGACGGTTTGTTTGGGTGAAAGGAACATTTGGTTGAAAGTTTGTCTTGGATTCTTTTGACATAATGGTGTCTCCAGCCATTATATACCTCGGCCAGTACTGTCTATGGCAATTGTTTTTTTGGTTCTTGTTTATAAGCCTCTTCATTGAAATATGGTTCTATGCAGCTTTTGAAAATCCATTCACCTTCACAGAAGTTTGAAAAGGTACCTCTCTTGACATTGCAAATGTTTAGAAGTACTTTTTGTAATGTATTGATTAATTTAGTAAGTGGTTTCATTCGGTTAAAAATCAAAATGAACAATTCTCTCTTTAGTAGAAATACGCTGTCAATTAGATCTTTGGGGATTAGTGTCCTGCAGTAGTTTTCAAGGTGTTGATCATGACATTTCAGCTGTTTTATGCGATTGTGAAGAACTCTATGGTGGAAATGTTTTTGTAGAATTAATTTTTTTGATTACTTTACAGTGGCTATGTTAACATTGCTAGATATAGTGTTAGGTTAATTAATATGTCATTTTTGGTTGTACATCTTGTTTTACTTTTAGTTTTTGGAAGAGGGGCCTTACCCTTTTTAGTGGTGGCTGGTTCAGTTTTGTTTAGTGTGATTACTAGTTATTTTGTTTTAATGTTTTCTAAAAATTATTTTTGAGGTGAATGGCTATATGGCTTGCTTTTATTCTTATCTGCTCTTTTTATTCTTTCTTTTCTACAGAGTTGCTTTTTAGTAGGCATTTTGTTGGTCTGTTGGTAAAAAATAAAATTTGGGTTTGAAAGTTGTGGAATGTATATGCATGTGTTGGTATGATTGTGTAGATTAATAGAGTGATGTTTGATTGTGAAGTGGCATAATAGATCTGGTTCAGAATGTTGTAAGAGTACGAGTCTGTAGAGATGTGATGGGCTTGGGTTAGTGAGGAAGGGAGTGGTGGTGTGATTGAATAAGTAAGGGCATGATGTTTTGAGGGAAATAGTGGATGTTGTAATGGTGGTGTTTGGATGGGAATGGAAAGAGTGTGGATGGCACAATATAATGAATAAGAGTGAAATAAATGTTGATTTGAAAAGAATATGCTAGGCTAATATATAGTGGAAGTATCCTGTTAGAAGTCAAGAAATATACATGGTACAGAATTGTACTTATTTTGTAGGATGTGATTAGTATTCTTTTTCCGCAGCTGTTTTTGGCAATCTTCTTTCCTGTGAAAGTAAAGAATGTTAATGGGTATATGTGAAGTACTTTTAGTAAGCAAAGTTGTTATTTATAGAGGTAGTAAAAGGAGTTAATTAAGTGGTGTCATGGGTGGTGTACTAAAGTGTGTTAACTATGTTGTTCGAAGAATTGGCGTGTAAGTAGTTGTGTTTCACACCTTAGAAGGAACAAGGCAAACATGACTCTGAGGAAAGGGTGAATATTTAGGTTATTTTTCTGCTGCTGATTTTAAAAGAAGTTCTCTGTTTGTGGTGTAATATATTTGTATTGTGTTGCAGTGTTTCTAAAAAATAGGGAAACTGTGGCCTAGTGGTAATGCAATGGCGGATTGTTCTTGCATCAGTGTTTGATGTCTTATAGTAAAGATTGGGAAATAAGAGTAATTTATATGAAAGGGGAAGTGTTCTATATAGATACTTTGGTGGTATACAGATATGTGTGAGCAGATGGCCAATGGTGGCAGTGTAAGGGATGTAATTAGTGAGATTGGAAAGTGTGACATTTATATTGAATGAAACAAATATGTTGATTTTTCAAAATGTTTGTTTTTAGGAGTGTTTTCATGAAAGTTAAGAAATACATATGTGATTTATAGGAGCTCTGTGTGTAACTATTTTGTAAAAGAAAATAAAAGCAGATGGAAAACATTTATAGCACTTGGTGTGTGTAAGTTCAATATGTTGGCAGTACATGCATACTTGCCAACATAATCCATTTCAATGTGTAGGTGCTAAGGCAGTCCTGTTTCTTTTTGTTTGCGTTCTGGAATTTGTGGTTCCACTTTTCCCATTATAAAACTTGCACTCCAAGTTCCATATTGCAGAGAAAAAACGAGGACTGGATAAGCACTTGCAGATTGGAATGTGTTATGTTAGCAAGCATGCATGTACTGCCAACACATACTTCAACATACCAAGTGCTACTTACAAATGTGGTAGAAATGTTTTGCATCTGCTTTTTCTTTCTTTAGGAAAAGGTTATGCACAGTGCTGCTATAAATGCACATATGCATGTTTTTTTCTCCTAAAAAGATACATTTTAAAACACGCAGCATTTTATATTTTTCATTCAATATAAATGTCACAATTCTGAATATTCTATTCCGGTTCTGTTTTTTCCCTGCATTGTGGGACTTGTAGTCGAGTTTTATAATGGGAGAAGTTGAATTACAAGTCACAGAATGCAAAGAAAAAAATGAAGACTTGATAAGCACTTGATAAGCGCTTACAGATTGTAATGGGTCATGTTGGCAGGTATGCATGTACTGCCAACATATTAGACTTGCACACACCTAGTGGCACTTAAAAATGTTCTACAACTTATTTGCATCTGCTTTTTCTTTGTTTTAGGAAAAAGTTACACACAGTGCTGCTATATTTGCACATATGAATTTTTTAAATTTTTTATTTCATCAAATTGATCCTAAAAAGTAACAATTTTAAATGCACAGCATTGAAAGTATTTGCTAATTGATGTGAGTAGGTTCTGAATGCTGCAATGCATGGATTTTGATGAAGTGTTTAAAAAAGAAAATGTGCTTATTGAGAAGCTAATTACAGGGTAAATAGCAGGAATCCTCTCTCACTCTCTCTCTCTATATATATAGATATATATAAATGTGTAAACGAGTTGAAGAAAATACTTTAAAAAATAGAAGCATACCTGTGCTTTGTCTTCTTTGCTGCAGATGTTGTTGAATCTGCAAGTAGAAATCCTAGAAAGTTTCACAGTAGCTTTTGATACAGGTGGATGTGATTAACAGGAGATATGTACTCTGAGAGTTCAAGTGTACATCTGAAGTGTTGGACTGAGATGACAGGGTTAGCTGTAGAGGTTTTGGATGCAGTTGGTGGATGGATGTGTGACTGTTTGAAAGCAGCCAATGAGGGAGTGTTACAAGCATGAAAGTGGAAAGGGTAGAAGGGCTGCCCTGTGCTATGGGGTCCATGGACACAGCGGTAGTCTGCGGATGGCACATGCCACATCAAGATCTTTAAAGGATGCTTGGCATGGAAAGGGGACTGTGGGGATAAGCCAATGAGGTGTTCTGGTTGTGGTTTGCAGAAAGGGAGGGTAGTAGGTGTTTTGTTTGTTGTGTGCAGCGAAGATGGCTGTGGCTATTACTAAGAAGAAGATGAATGTGTGGATGGTGGGAGATTGTTGCATGAATTCATTAAAAGGTTATACTGAATCAGGTGGAATCTGCGCTACTATTGGACTGCAGGGAGTGGGGGTTTGGTGGTATAGAGCTTCTTGGGTAAACTGGGTGAGTTTATTAACATTTTGTCAGAGTATGGTTCAATTTCAATGACCAGATATTATTATTGTTCATTGTGGAGTGACCGGTTTGGGCCATGACTGCTGCATCATTGCAGTTTGTCATTAATGATTTCTTGAAAAGCCTATTGGAACTGTTTTCAACTGTGCAGATTATTTGTTCTGCAATGAATCCAAGGCAAATATGGAGATGCCAAAATGCATTGAGTCCAGACATGGAAAAAGCAAGGAGGCTTGTGAATAATTGTGTATGTGCTTTTTTATATACTTCTCGGATGGTCTCTTTTCAGAATGAAAATATCATGGTGGATTGTGTTAATAGTTTTCAGAGCAATGGAGTGCATTTAAATGATGTTGGGAATGACATTTTTCTTTTCAATGTTAAAAATGCTTTGGAAAAGTTCATATGAACAACTTCAATGGGGAAATGTGGACTGCATAGTAAAGCATTTGTTAATTAGTGTAGGATAAACAAATGAGAAAAAAAAATATAAAAAGGCTCTTTTAAGGGCACAATTGTAGAATGCATGTTTTAAATTGAGTGTAAACCTCCCCATCCCCTTCTATGTGATGTTTTGTCCACAGACAATGCAGTATTTCAAAGGATCCTGCACTTGCCATCTGGGTCTCTTGAGGATGCCTGGCATAGAAATGGGACTGCGGACATTTGTGGATGTCTGCAGGCATCCAGGGTTCAGCCAATCAGGGTGTGGTGTACAGGAAGAGAGAGTGGTAGGAGTTTTGTTTGGTAGGTGCACTAAGGATGGCTATGGCTATGTCTTTGAGGAAGCAAAGTGTATGGTTTAAAGACTTCCTCCCATTTTGTGAGAATATGGTTCACTTGAAGCATCTGGACATCATTGTAGTTCACTGTGGAGGCAACAGTTTGGGGTATGTTACCAGAATATCATTACAGTTTGCAAAGAAGGACACATTTGGGAAGTTGATAGAACTGTTTCCACATTCAAAAATAATTTTTGTCTGAATTGCTCAAAGACAAATGTGGATGTGTTCGAATTTATGTTGTCCACAAATCGAGAAAGCAAGGCGCAATGTCAACAAAGTTGTATGTGCATTTTTGCAGGCTGTTGGCATGACATCTTTTCATAATGAAAATATTAAATTTGATATTGTCACCATTTTTCAAAGAGATGCAGTGCATCTAACTGATGAGGCAATCAGATTTCTCTTGAACATGTTCAAAATGAATTGAAGCTGTTTTTGTGAGCATACAGAATATGGATTTAAGTATTATTTAGTAGTTGAATTAAAGAAAAAGGTGAAACATTTACAAAATTAGAAATGCTTTTTGTCTAAGTTATACAAAGTAATTAAGTTCAGTAGAATAATTGTTAGTTGAGTACATAAAAGCAAAGAAATAGCAAAATATAAAAAATATAAAAGCCAAACAGAGAAAAAAAGGTTCTTTTAAGAGCAACAATGTTTTAATGAAGAACAATTTAAATGATTTTAATTCTTCCACCCCATGCCTGGAATTTTCCAGTTGTCCGTGGACTACTGCGCTGTCCACAGACTATGCAGGCCGAAAGGTCCCTGTCAATGTTTTATTTAATTCTATTTATTAACTGTGTAAGGTGGGTCCTACAGGAAATTTGTTTTTTTTCATTTAGCATTTGATTGTTTTTTTCTTTTTTTCCAGGGGTGGCAAGGGAAGGTGGAGGAGGGGAGGGGCCCAACCACAGAGACGGAGGGGCGGGTGGACAGGGAAAGATGTTGGGCAGACCTTAAATTTAAGGTGGGGGCAGTGTTTCTTGTGCTCGTTGACCATGGTCTTCAAAGCACTATGAAACTTCTCCCCCCTGCAGATCTGTGTTTTGCAGTGCAAGCATAGCACTGTGATACTGTATAGCCTGCGGGGCAGCCGCTGGTATCCTCTGCCACAAAGTAGTATTCTTTGTGGTGACAAGAGCATTCAAGGAAGATGGGGTAGAGGTGTCAACCTAATTTTCCCTGAAAAAGGTACCACCTTTTTCAGAGCACCAGGATGGTTGGATCTGGTGTGGCGGCGCATGGAGGTGATCCCGTAGGAGTATAGCCCTGGTGTTCCATGACTGAGTACAACCTTGCACTCGCCACATCTCACCTTGGCTGCCCGAGCCTTTGGTACATCCCCAATGGTGGTAAAAGTAATGCCACACCCAGGACTCACTCCGGGTGCTGAAGATAGGACCTCTGCCTCATCTTCATCTTCCTCCTGATCCTCGTCTGTATCTCTGTGCCAGTTCCGCTCTCCAGGCCCTTCAGGTTGTTGTATTGGTGGTGGCCTCTGAGAAGGAGGGCTTGCAATTAGTGAAGCCATTGGTGCAATAAAGGAGGCCTGCAAAGCAGGTGCCACTCCAGATGCTCTCTCCTGGATAGCGAAATTAAGAATGAGGAAAAGTAATGGGTGGGTCCCTTCAGAGGACTACCAAGTCAAGAATAGGCCTTGGAAGATGTAAAAAGTTGTCGGATCACCTAAGAGTGGGTCTAGGACCTCTGAAAGGGTAAACTTTCAAATTAAAACACCCTAGAATGTCCAAAAATGCAGTGTATAAACTGTTCACGATGACCGACCTGGTTCGCAGACACGTTGTCACGCTGCATGGCTGCAGTCACATGATAACATCTGGGGATGTCTGCGGCCATGATGGCTGTCCGCGGACACATATTGGGTGGGAATTGCAGGACGCATGCACCTGGATGTCCGTAGAACAGACGCGCTGTCCGCAAACTAATTAAAAAGTGTGTCATCGAAACCGAACATATGCAGACACTGTGCGCTGTCCGGGGGCACCTCCATTTTAAGAACCGAGTCTGTAGACAGTCCGAGGCGTCCATTCTCAAAATGGGGGTGCCCCCAGACAGTCGCATTGTCCTCGGACTATTAATTGGGCTTTAAAAAACAAAAAATTGACAGAACAGTATACAAGATATTTACAGGAAGAAAAAATACATTTATTTATGAAAGGGATCGGGTATCGGAATGGGAATCATGCATGGGAGAATTTAGAATGTATGTACAATAATGATCAGGGGAAGGAAAGAAGTGACGTTCCATCAAAGTGTCTTTCATTTATATTTTGGGAAGTTGATGAGGATGATTGCTGGGGACAGGTGCAAGAAGGACAGTGAAAATCAACAGTTTGAATAACATGATTTTTAACATAATTTAAAAGTTCCTTAAAGTCATTACTTAGTTTATCCAAGAAGAAATTATTATTTCACTCTGAGGTCTGTAGAAATTACATTTGTCTTTTATATTAAAAGACATTTTGTTTACCATTAGAGATGTTATCATCACTCATTTCTTCTGTCGGAATGTTTTCTTCCAACCACTCAATTGTGTTTGCTACATCTGTTAAAATAAAGAAATAGTAATATTTTCTTATAAGAAATGTTTACATAATGAACAGTAATAATAAAGAAATTAATACAGTGTACTTACTGTTTGGTGAGAGATGTATGTGAGTCCCTATGAACAGTTATACTGAATGATAGTATGAGGTGTACAGTTATGGTTTATGCCTGGTACATTCCATTATATTGTGTGATTTAAAAGTAATATTTTTTTAAAAAACATTTTTAAGTCATCATTTGTTCAAAAATGTATATTTGGGTGCATTATATGTATATGTTTTAGTTGGTTGATTGGTAGAACATTTCTGTTCTCCTCTGTGCTTCTGGACTTTGTGAATGCTACCTTCTGTCCGCAGACTACCGTGCTATCCGTGAACTCTAGAGCTGCTACATTGGGGTGAGTACAATATGACAAACTTGTAGCTGATTTAGGGTGCACTTGTAAAAACCTATGACACGCACTGAAAAAACATTGTAAAAGGGACGTTATGGTTACAAGTAAAACTGAAAAACCCCAGGAATGTGCCAGCTATGGTAAGCTAAGCAACCATAACTCATGCTACCACTGTGTACTGCTAAGACTAACAACTAGGACATTGACGATGACATCACACATATGATTGATGACATCACACACACAGTTCATTTTGATGAACAGTAATGTTTTTATAAAGTTGGTAACAAGATGTCAGGGGTGATCGGGAGACCTATCATGAACTTTCACAAACTACTCATGTATTGAAGAATGTACTCATCTAAACAAAACATTATATTGGAGCGTTGTTATACAGGAACCTAATCATACATACACATAGGCAATGGCTGCAGCATGCACCATAGAAGTTCAATATTTTTTATCTGATAATTTCAGATAGTAAAATAATGAATGCTACCTTATCACAGTTTTGAGTAATGTTAAACATGGAATAAATATTTAACAATTCAAGAATTACTACACACTTGTGTTAGTTCAAAGAATACATATGAAGACCCAGAATGCATAGAAATCAGAGGCACATACAGGGAAACTAAAGTAAGAAAGAAAGAAATAACAGCACCAGAACAAGTCAATAACATTAATGTTCATCTTCATGTATACAAGTTAATGCTGTGTTTAAGGCCTGCTTATTGCCCCATGAACAAAAACAAGTGGCCCAGATATGTGATGCCATCAGTGATGTCATCAATGACATTTGTGATGTCACCTTTGATGTCCTGGGTGTTAGTGTTAGCAGTGCATGGTGGTGGCGCGAGTTATGGTTACTTAGCTTACAATAGCTGACGAATTTCAGTTTTACCATAACGTCCCTTTAACAACTTTTTTTCACTGAACTTCATAGGTTTTTATTAGTGCAACTTAGCCATAACGTCCCTCTAACAACGTTTGTTCACTGAATATATATATATATATATATATATATATATATATATATATATCCTTTTTCTTCACACTGATGGAATCAGGCAAAACCGAGCAGCACTCTTCACTTCTCCCGAAAAGATAGTCCGGACGTCCAGTTCACAATTAAAATGTAGTCTTTATTGCAGAACGGCACAAACATATTAAAAATCCATTAACATAAGGCTCCCCCAAAGTGCAAGAAGGGTGCGCGCGTTGGGAACGTTATATATATATATATATATATATTTCTGAGGCTTGTGGAATCTGCTTAGATCACATGCTGTGCATAGGCCGACATCTAGTGTAAGCTGCGGAGTATTACAGTTTGTTTTTCGAAACTCAAAAATGGGCGTCGACACAGGGCGTGCCAGTAATACTATCCCTAGTGTGACGTCCACTGTACCCATGATCCCTCACGCGTCTAGGACCCTTAGATTGTTTTTTCCGCCATACTGGTCGGAAGCATTCCGCGGAGTTCCCTGGCCTTAGCCATACTTTTGCAAAAATATTGTTATATGTCCCCATTTCTCCACCCCAACGTCGAGTCACCGAACATCCACACTCAATGCCGGCCCGGAGAAAGAATCGACCATCGACAGCTGCACGACGGATTTGGACCTCGGAAGGCCTCTGGCCTTGGCCCTGCAAGTAGAGAGAGTGGGGGGTGGAAATACTCTACACTCTTTTGGTATGTAGGTACATTCTTATATATTCCCACACTTATTAGCCCGCTGCCACAAGGTGCATATGGAGGGTACCCCTTTCCAATTTTGCCCCAAGTGCAACTGCAAGTACCCTTGGGTTGACAGACACGCCACGTGCAATCGCTGCTTACCAAGGGACCACCCCGAGGCTAACTGCCGAGCGTGTAGTAGGTTCAAACCCAAAACACTAAAGGACTGTTCGATCAAGTGTTGGGCCCACCACGCCAGGCATCAAGAGGCCATGGCAGCGGAGGGCACCTTCAGCGAGGGCAGCAACGCCATGCTTTCGGACGGCGAGGGCAACATGGCATCAATTGACAGCCAAGCGCGAGTCCCTGACCTCGGAAGGTCGTCCGGCAAGGCGACTATGGGGAAGACCCCCGGCGACACAAGCGCTACCCACAGCACTTCCACAAAACACATGAAGTCCAACCGAGACTCGGCGCGCACGTCGAGTACTCGGAAAGAGGCACATAGAGAACAGTCTGAATCGGTGTCCTCTGGGCGTTCTCGATCTAGATTGCCGCATGACTCCAGGCAACCATCCACTGTTGCCAAGAGTGCCTCACTCCCCAAGGTAACAGAGGTTCGATCGTCGGAAGATGAAGCCGACCTCTATCCCCAGACCGCACTCCAGGAGTCGGCGTCAACAGGCTGCGCAACGGCTGTTCCAGAGTCCCAACCTCCACACTCGAGAGATAGGGACACTACACCCCGAACATCGGCGCCGGGTGTCGAAAGGCTCCGAACGGGCGAAAAAACAGGGTAAACACTCTTCCACCCACAGGGAAGGGGAACAACAACAAAGGAAGCAGTCTCAGCCACCTTCCACACCTCAAAAACATTCTACTCCACATAAACGGTTGGACAAGTCTCAGTCTTCTGTTATCCCAAAGACCCCTGTTCAAACCAGTAGGTCTAGTCAAGATAAAACAGGGAAAGCCCTGCAAGAAAGAATCATTCCCAGTTCAAGAAAATGGTCTAGTGATGACATAGACAGAGTCATGTCAAGGATGTCATCATTGGCAGATTTCTACGCCAAAAACCCTGAACACTTTCTCTATTATACCCCATATGGGTCAACACCCTCAGGCTCTAAGGATCTTATACCCCCAAGTAAGAAGTCCTGGGTTGAAACTCCTACTTCTGACCCCTTCTGTATACAGCCCTATTCTCAATATCAGGGAGATCCATCCTTTTGTGAGGATCCAGATTTGGGCATGTTGGAAGAACAAACTGGGACGGGCTACTATGGGGATGATGAGGACCAAGAGTAGGAGGAGGACGACCCAGAAACCTACAGGGTAGATTCCCCGGTAGATCAAGAACCCCCGGTTACCGACACCCCTGTCGACAACCAGCCTCTCTTGAATGAAGTTCTGTCCAGAGCGGCAGAACACTTCCACATTGACACCCAGGGTGCGCAGGAAGAGAGGGACTTTGCCAAGGAGTTAGTGGGAGAAAGGAGACCTGATGCCCAGGCAATCCCTATCCTTAAGTCAATACAAAGAAGGATAGACCCCTCCCTTGTTAATCCCAATCTCACTAGGGCGGTAAACCCCACAGTTGAGAAGCTTTTCAGGGCAGCCCAAACAGAACCACTGTACATAAGAGGGCATCTGAAACCGGACTCCGTGGTAGTTACAAACACCCGTAAGAGGGCGGGAACACCCTTGTCATCATCCAAAGCTCCTCCCTACAAGGAGAGCAAGAAGATTTATGGCTTGGGCAGGAAAGTTGCCTCCACTTCCACCTACTAGGCAAGGATTGCGAACTCCACCACCCTGCTAGCGAGTTACAACTGCCACCAGTGGGACGAAGTCGCGGCACTCATAGATTCCGCTCCAGAACGCCAATTGGCACGAGTTTCGGCGGAAGGAAGAGCCGTGTCCAGTTGTATATTAAAAGCAACCTTTGATGCCACGGATAACGCCGGAAGATTGATAGCAGAAGGTACTGTTATCAAGAGGCATGCTTGATTGCGGGCAGTCTGGATTCAAAGCCGAAACCCAAGCATCATTGAAGAGGGGTTGAGCTTTCCATCAGAGGAAAGAATTTGGAATATACTGCTGCAAATTCCGCAATATCAGGCCGGTCGCCAGATAACGGTACGCAAAGCAATGCGTTTGCTGGGCATTATGGTGTCATGTATTTACCTGGTCCCTCACGCGCGCCTGCGCATTCGTCCCATGCAGGAATGGTTGGCGAAACAGTGGTCTCAGGCCAGTGGTCAGTGGGACGATCTAGTGGTCGTTTCACCAACACTTGTACAAAACCTTCACTGGTGGACAAGAGAAAATCTGTCCAAAGGGAAACCCTTTTACAATCCCGAGATACAGGCGGTAGTCACAACCGATGCATGCCTGACAGGGTGGGGAGCTCACCACCTCCACCACACAGCTCAGGGTCTCTGGTCTCACTCAGTGGCCAAGAATCACATCAACCTGCTAGAGCTTCTGGCAATATTCAGAGCGCTTCAAGCGTTCGAGCCCTACCTGCTGAATCTGTATGTGCAGATCCGGACGGACAGCACTACAGCCATGTTTTACCTGAACAAGCAAGGAGGGACTCATTCGCCAAATCTGTCCAAGCTTGCCCAGAAAACTTGGATATGGCCACTCAGACGGAACATCTTCCTGTCATCTCACCATGTTCCAGGGGATCTCAATTCTCTGGCGGATGTTTTGAGCAGAGATCCCCTCCCAGAGGAACATGAATGGTGTCTATACAGAGAAATCATAGAAGATATCTTCTCTCAGTGGGGTTTCCCCGCTATAGACCTATTCGCCACAAGCGAAAACAGACAGTGCCCAGAATTTGCATCCAGGTTCCCCCAGCCAGACTCCCAGGGGAACGCCCTGTAGACGAACTGGTCAGGGATGTTTGCGTACGCTTTTCCACCAACACTTCTCATCAGGAAGTTGGTCAACAAGATGAACAGAGAATCAATGACGCTCCTCCTAGTTGATCCCAAGTGGGCGAGACAACCGTGGTTCCCACACCTACGCAGACTAGCGGTGTACGAACCTATCAAACTCCCAGGTTGGTACAACCTACTGTCCCAGCACCAAGGTCAAACAGTGCATCCTCAACCCAACTCAATGAACCTGGCAGCATGGCTCCTGAGGTCAGAGTTCGGACATCTGAAATTACCAAAGAGATGTATGGACATCATAAAAGAATCTAGGAAGCCAAACATGAGGCACTGCTACTTTGACAAATGGAAATGATTTGTTATCTGGTGCCAGAATAAGCAAGTCAACCCAGTTGATTGCACTCCTTCCACAATTGTCACATTCATGCTACACCTGCTGGATGCAGGACTGGTATTTAACTCACTGAAGGTACACAGGGCAGCGCTGTCAGCATACACCATCTCCCATAACAAGGTGTCGTGGTGGAAGATACCAGTGGTTAAAGCTTTGATGGAAGGAGTAAAGAGACTTCACCCTCCTATTTCAAATCCACCACCAGGATGGGACCTTAACGTGGTGCTATCTAAACTCATGGGCCCCCCATTCGAACTCATGCATAAAAGCAGTCTCAAACACCTGACCTATAAGATGGCCTTCTTAGTAGCAATAACATCTATAAGAAGGGTCAGTGAAATTCAGGCTCTGTCAGTGCAGGATCCATTCTTTACAGTTCATAAGGATAAACTGGTTTTACGTACACACCCTAGGTTCTCACCTAAGTTTATTTCTAAATTCCACGTGAACCAGTCCATCGAGCTTCTGGCTTTCTTCCAAGACCCACAAAGCTCGGCTGAGGTGAATCTACACACCCTAGATGTGCGTAGGGCGGTCCTCTATTATGTAAACAAGACCAGCACATACAAATAGAGCATATACAGGGAAAGTGAAGTAAACAAAAAAACAGCAGTATTACCCGACAATCTTCATAACCTAACTGATTATCTTCATGCACAGAAATGATTGCTCTGCTTCAAAGATACTTCTTCCCTATGTATAACTATCACATATTGTGACTAGACCCTAAGGAAAGTAGTGTAAGTGCAATTTGTACAAATATGAGCATATCCAGGGAAAGTATAGTAATAAAAAAAAACAGAACTATAAGACAGTGTATAACCTTACGAATCATCTTCATACATTGAAAGCATTGCTGTCTTCCAAGTCTGTGTTTTCCTCTTTGTATATGTTTCATACGCTTTAAGTGGACCCTAAGTGAATTACTGTAAGAACATTTTTGAAGTATAAGTCTACAAATATAGTACTTTGTACTATATTATAGTGAATTATTAGTTCCTGACTGTTACTGGCCTAGATATATCAGTAAAGGAAAAAAGAGTGAGTCAGACATGTGATGTCATCAATGACATTTGTGATGTCATCTTTGATGTCCTGGGTGTTAGCCTTAGCAGTGCACGGTGGGGGCGCGAGTTATGGTTGCTTAGCTTACCATAACTGGTGAATTTCAGGGGTTTTTCAGTTTTACTTGGAATCATAACATCCCTTTAACAAAGTTTTTTCACCGAATTTCATCGGTTTTTAGTAGCGCAACTTAACCATTACGTCCCTTAAAGAAAGTTTTTTAATTGAATTTCATAGGTTTTTAGTAGTGCAACTTAACCATAATATCCCCTTAACAAAGTTTTTTCATTGAATTTCATAGGGTTTTACCAGTGCATGCTATTTTCCTACAACTTACTAATATCATACTTACCCAATATAGCAATTTTTGCCCCCAATTCCGAAAGTTTCACCTTAAAACTCTGCCGTTTCCCACCATCTGGAATAATTTTTATCACTTCTATACACTTCTTGCAACTATTTCTGCAAGTTTTGCATCCGTAGACGTCTACGAACATCTGACTTCATAGCAGACCTTCCGGACAGTGCCACATGACCATACGCTTGCGCACAGCATGATGATGTGTCTGAGAACCTGTCCGGACTTCACGATAAGATCTCTGCTTGGCGGACAGTTCGGAACTGCATTTTCTACTGATCTAGGAACTTCCAACTTCAAAATTTCCCTTGCACAGCTCCAACACCTATTCCTACACATTATCCATTAAAAATCTAGTAAACAGTACATACATTTAGCAAAACTGCTATTTATCTTAAAATGGCATCAGCTAATGCCATTCCTCCTCCCCAAGAGCCACCACCACTGCTGTAATCAACAAGCATGAGAAACCGTGCCCCCTAACTTAGAAATAACACACATGCAAAATTGACCTTGTCCACCTACCCCTCCATATTAGTGTTTGGTTGCTTTTCCCTCATTTCCCTCCCCACCTTTCGTTCTCAGCTCTCCTGCCAAGAGAAATACATCCAAAAAGAACAAACAACATATTCCTTTAGGAACCACCTTTCACAGTTAAAAAATATAACAAAAAAAAAGTATAGACTCCATCTACTTTATATTTCTATATTTCTCCCTAAAGTACAGACTAAATAAGATTTTCCAACATTTCCATTTGCATTTGCATTTTGTGTTATGCTAATGGGAATATTGTGCCGTTCATCCTCCGTTCCAGGGACTGGAACGGTGGATACCGGCCCAGAAGCCCAAGATATCAGTCCAAGCAAAGTGAGGGTGGATAAAGAGGTCTCTGGACCATTATCCCCCCATTCCAGCTCCTGAAATGGGGGATGAAGGCCATTAGCACCATAGGTTCCCAAAGCAGGAACCCGGGGTGCTAAAAAATAGGATTTTTCTTCCAACACCGGAAAATCCTTTTCCAGGATGACCTCCATGGAAAGGGAAGGTGAGGGTTCCCTACAGGGCCCCTCTTCGCTTTTCATAGCAGCCTGTAGAAGGCAAAAAAAGAACCCTATGACCATATTACCAGAAGCACATTTTTCTTCCCTTTCAAGTCTATCCTAATTTCAAATAACTTTACCTCAAAGCCAGTGCCAGGTGGACATGACCACTTTAATCCTATGTTTTGTCCCTTGTGCTCATGGCCAGTAGCCAGATTGTCCGGATCATGACCTTATTCCTTATTCCATGACCCAGACAATCTGGCCACTGCCCATGGCCACAGGCTACCCCTCAGTCACTAAAGGTATACCGATATTTTTTGTAGCTACATTATGACACTTGTCAAATAATAAAACACTGGCACAATCGCAAAACCATGCTTGTAGGTCCTTACCAGTGCGCCTTACGCATGTTTACTGGAAATCCACCCATGTTTTATTTTTTCAAAAGTGTCAAATGTATGCACATACAATCGTCATATGACCTAGCCCCCACTTGAGTAAATCCATTTAGACTTTATGAAAACATCTACATCTAGATCTATAATCTTTTTGCAAACTTTTGTGTAGATTTGTCAAATGGCACCACATTTCTAAGCCTTTACAATATTTTGGGACCCCCACTCTAATTTTGCCCCCTCATGACAGAATCCCACCAAACTTTGCATACTCATTCAGAATCAGCCCAGGGATATACATGCAAACTTTCATGCAGTTCCATTACATGGCCCCAAAGTTATTTCACCAACCCTGTACTGCTAAGGTGTTCGCGAACTTTCACATGACTGTTCATGAACATCCGAACTGTAAGCAGACTTTCGCGGCAAAAAAACACCCTTTTATTTTGCTTCTTGCAGCCATATCCCATCCCATCCGCATCACCCCTTACCTCCCCAGAAATTATTTGATAAGTTTGACTAGTGGAATGCTGTGTTTTTTCATATGTTTTTACTGCGATGTCCGCGGACATCGGCTGCTGTCCGCGAATCCAAGATGGCGGGCGTTTCCAAAGATCTGACGCACTTCACGCTCCTCACCATCCAATCAGTGAACACGTTGCATGTCCGTGGGCATGATGCAAGACGATTAGCCAATCAGGACACTGTCCGCGGACTGAACAGGGAAGTGTGTCCATGGACCGGACATAGATATCACTAATTTTTTGTGACCTACTGTTTGGTCATTTTTAAAAAAACTACTGGATGGATTTTCACCAAATTCACAAAAGCACACTTCCCTGACCAAGCCACTGCTCCTGCCACAAATTTGGTGAAAATCCGTCCAGCGGTTTGGGCTGTAGGCGTGAGCAAAGTTTTTTCACAATTCAATCTATGGGAAAAAAAGACATTTTGGGACCCCCCTATAACTTTTCCCCCCCTGGACCCAACCTCACCAAACTTTCAGAGTGGGCGATTTACTTTTCTTGCAAAGTTTGATGAGGATTCTTCCAGGGAGAGCGAAGTTATAAGCTGCCCAAAAAGTGCTCTTCCTATGGAAACAGCAACTTAACCATAACCACACGGCCACTACTGTGGCCGTGTAATATATATACACAAGGCTCTGTTTAGGGTCTGCACCTCTTTGCACTCTACACCTCTGCTCTTGGGGCACTAATCTTCTCCTTTGGGTTCTCAAATAGCTCTTCGCAGACAACACCCACATCTTCTTCTGTTTTCATGAACTTTCCTCTGATCTCTCTATTGCAATTTCGAGCTGCCTCTCTGTCATTAAATATTGGATGGCTTTGCATTCGCTGATGTTAAACTCTGCCAAAACAAGGGTGCTCTTCCTCTGTGCCAAAAACTCTCTCTCATCTCTTCCTCTGCCTATCTGTTTTCCACCTGACACTCTCCCCTACTCTTTTTCATCTGGAAACCTCAGCGTCATCTATGACCCTTCTCACACCTTCTCTACTTTCATTTCCAAAAATGGAACAGCAGATCGCCTTAACCTCTGTAATATTAGGAAAATCAGGCCCTTTCAACACTGCCAAACCCCTCTTAAACCCTCTGATCTCCTCTAAACTGGACTACTGTGCCAGCATCATCTTTGGTCCCCCAAGCTATGCTCTCTGTCCTCTTGACAACATAATTAACTTTAATACCAGGACTCTCTTTGAACTACCTCACTTCACGCCTACTTACTCGTACCTTCACAAAACTGGTTGGCTGATGATGAAAAACAGGACTAGATTTAGATTTCTTCTCCTGATTCACAGATCTATCCACAGTAAGGTATGCTTGTATCTATCCTCCTCTATCCAACTCTACAAGCCTTCTCATAATCTCTGCTCTGCCTCCATCACTACCCTTGTAGCTCCTCGCCCTCCTTGTGCTTCCTCTCGCTTCTGCTCTTTCTTTATTGTTGCTCCATTTGCATGGAATTCTCTTCCCGCAGACATCCGAGAAACAGTCCACCCAGATTTTTTCAAAACCAAACTCAAAGCCTACCACCTTGCCTTCGAGTTACCCTATGAAACGAATGCACATCTAATTGTTAGCCAACATTTTTCCTTCACCTTTAACCTTCCTCTGTCCCTCACTTCCTTGGCCTCCACTCTAGCACTTCACCCATCATGGTCACATCCCAAGCACAGCGGGCCGTACCGCCTACCTGCACTTAAAAATGTCCAATGTTGATTGTCCTTAATCTATATATGTCAGTTTATGTATTGTACCCGCTGACTGTTTAATTTACTCCCACCACAACCTGGTCAGATTTCACTCAAACTCACCCTATTGTAAGCAGTGTACTGCTTCCCATAAAAATCTGATTTCTTATCTATTTTACATTCTTTTGGGATCAAAAGAGCATTGTTCCTCCTGTATATAAAATAAATAAATAAATAAATAAATAAATATATATATATATATATATATATATATACATTCAGTGAAAAAACCTTTGTTAATAGAGAGTTAAGGTGATCAGGCTTAATACAACAAAACCCTTGCAATTCAGCACTCGCATTAGATGCAAGTCCACCTTAACGTTGTACCCCCTGTTGTGCAGTGTATGACCACCATGATGACATCACATATGGCATCACTGGTGTTTCCACTGGTGACATCACTAATTACATCATACATGATCTCACTGATATCAGTGGTTTGATTAATTACAATTTGAAATATGACAACCCTGCGGTGTTACATGCTATATGTGCACATATTGCATACGGTATTTAATTGTACATACAGCATTATTACAAAGAAGAATAGTACATATGCATTTATGTAATTTGGAAGGCAATTTGCTACAATTGAATAAAAATCCATAATTTATATTCAAAGGAAATGACTAAGAATATTAGCAATACAATTGCTATGTCTGTAATTAAATATATACTTTCTAACAACATTTATTTTCTATAAACATAATTATGTAGTAGAAGTTACTTATTTATTCTGTATATTAACCAAAACATGAAATGCATAGATTCTATACTCTATCTCAATGCCCACAGGTGCATACTTTCTTTTATATGAGATTATTATTTTATAAAACTTGTCATCTAAAAAATAACGTGTTCCCCCTATGTAATTACAGTAAGGAGAATTGTAAATTTAGGTGTGAACATTGACTATTTTTTATAAAACGTATCATTAAACATGGTTCTACTTCTATCTATTCTTCTTACTTTTTTCCTGCACTACATCTACTTAATATATTTTCTATGAAATACCTGAAATAGATGTAGTTGGATCAGGTACTTCCCCTGCAACTAAGTACTGTAATTGCTTACTAATATATGAAATTCAAACCATATGAATAACATTACACATTTTATAATCTGATAGGTGCTACACAAGATTGCTCCACACGCAATGATATGACACTTGTGTATGACTGTATTGTTCCATGTCATGTTATTATTGTTAAATGCAATACATTAAATTATGTATCAAGTGGGCAACAAAGATATTAGAATGTATATAATCAGTAATGTTACATTTATTGATCTCATCAATGATGTTGTGTATGATGCCATTAGTGACAACCTCAGTGATGTCATCAGTGATGTCATGTATGATGTAATTAGTGATGTCGTCAGTAATGACATCAGTGGTGTCATCATTAAGGTCATACGCTGCGCAACTGGGGGTGCAACATTAAGATGGACTTGCTTCAAATGCAAGTGCTGAATTTCAAGGGTTTTGTGCAGTTAAATCTGATCACCTCTCTCTTAACAAAGGTTTTTTCACAAAATTTCAAAGGTTTGTTACAATTTTTTTCTGCGTTAAATCGGATCCCCTTAACTACTCTCTCTTAACTAAAGTTTTTGCCGGAATTTCAAGTTTGTTTTTATACTTAAGTTACTTTTGGGGCTATTAGCCATGGACTTTGGCCTTGGTCACTGTACCTGTTGCACTAACATGTTTCTTTGGGGCCCACAAGCCATGGCCTTCGGCCGTGGCCACTATACATGTGTCCCCAATAATTGATTTACGGGGCTGCTTGCCATGGAGTTTGGCCATGACCAGTGGCCACAACCTTCATCCTTGGACACTGTACTTGTTTCACAAATAAGTTTCTTTGGGGCCCCCTAGCCATGCCATGTTGCAACAATAAGCCTTCATCCGTGGTCACTGTCTATGTTGCACCAGTGTCTACTGTAGTTGTTGCACCAATAGATTTCTTTGGAGCCAACTAGCCATGACATTTGGCTGTGGCCACTGTGCATGTTGCACCAATAGGTTTATTTGGGGTCCACTAGTCATGGACTTCAGTCACTGTACATGCTGCACAAATAGGTTCCGGTTCCTTTGGGCCCACTAGCCACAGCCTTTGGCAATGGCCTGTGGCCATGGCCTTCGGCTGTGGACACTGTACATGTTGCACCAATAGGTTTCTTTGGGGCTCACTTTCCATGGCCTCTGGATGTGGCCACTGTACATGTTGCACCTAATTCCACCGGTATTCCCCTATAATCCGAAAATTTTCAAACTGTAACTGGCTCCCCAGACCACTCCCATCTTTCCAATTTAACATAGTCTCTTCCCTTCAACCTCTAGCCTGATGCAATTGCATCCCTTTGCTCCTCCAAAAAGCTTTCTGAACACTTTTTGTTTTTGCATTCCTGCAGTATTACCCTGGTAATCGCTTGCATTGATTACAAAATAATGGAGGCTTTTACTGAAAAGCAACTCTGTTGCAAAGCACAATAGGAGATATAGCACATTTTTTTAGGAGCAGGGGGCACCCTCTTCCCCATCAAATATTTGAAAACTATTGGACGTATTTACCCCAAACTTGTCCCAGAAATTATGTCAACACTTTGTGCCCAAGTTGTTTCTAATTTGCTCCAAATCTGCACAGCAGCTTTTACACTTCGACTTTACCAAATTTTGGCTTTTTCTCAATGGGAAAATGAATAGGAGTCGGCCGAAAACAGCATCTTTTTGCTTTCTTAATACCTTTTTCATTTTTTAACTAATCTTACCCAAAATGTCCAGTTTGGGGAGACCTGTGACCAATGCATTGTATGGAAAATGTCATGCAAGTCAAAAGTGACTAGCTGTAGAATTTTCAGATATCCTTTGACTCAAGTATTACCGCTGCCCTATAATTACTGGGCCTGCGGCAGTGGCCCTGTAGTTATAGTTAAGCTGCTCAACTCATAGGAAGAGCACTTTTTGGGCGGCTTATAACTTTGCCCCCATGAATGAATCCTCACCAAACTTTGCCAAAAAAGTGTATGGCTCCCTCAGAATGATTGGTTTGGTGCAGTTTTGTCTGGAAGGGCAAAGTTACTGGCGGGGTCCTAAAATATGTGGAAATCCTCATAGACCCAATGGAAAACAGATTTTGCTCACGACTACAGCCCGAACCGGTGGATGGATTTTCACCAAATTTGAGGCAGGAGTGGTGGCTTTGTCCAGAAAGCATGCTTTTGTAAATCTGGTGTAAATCTGTCAAGTAGTTTTTTTGTCAAATGGCCAAAAAGTAGGTGAACACAAATTAGTGATATCTGGGTTTGGTCCACGGTCTCATTTCCTGATTCGAGTCGGCGGACGCCCCCTGGACCAATCAGGGTTCGGCATTATGTCCACAGACATCGTACGCACCTGCTGATTGGTCAGTAAAAACGTGAGGTGCGTCAAACCTTTGAAATGGATGCTATGTTGGATTCGCTAACAGTGCCCTTAGTCCGCGGACATCGTGGTAAAAACATATTAAAAAAAGACAACATTGCACTTGTCAAACAAATGAAGTAATCTCTGGGAAGGTGAGGGGTGATGAGGATTGAATGAGATATGACCAAAAAAGCCCCAAATCTGGGTTTTTCTTCTGTGATGTCCGCGAACATCTCAGATGTTCAGGGACATTCCTGTGATGTTTTTGTGATTATCCCAGATGTTCGGGGACATCCATGCATATTTCTGCATCACAGGGTCAGTGAAAAGCAGTTTTTGGATGGCTTATAACTTAGGCACCACTCAATGAAACTGCATGAATATATGCAATATGATTTTGGACCTGACCCTGAATGGTTATGCAAGGTTTGGTGCTGTTCCCCAAGAGGGGGGTCCCAAATTATTTGCAAGGCTTATACATTGGGTGCCGTTTGACTAATTTACACAAAGGTCTGGAAAATGATTTTAGACCCAGAAGTGAATGGTTTTGCAAAGCCTGGTGGGATTTTGTCAAGAGGGCAACATTGAGATGGGTCTCAACATTTGTAGATGACTTATAACTTTGTTGCCGTTTGACAAATCTGCACAAAGGTTTTCAGAAAGATTATTAACAAAACTTTGAAAGTTTGTGAAAAGTCTGAACGGATTTTGTCAAGTGGTGGCTAAGTTATATGACTATTTCTTGTATGTACATTTTGACACTTTTCAAAAAATAAAACCTGGACAGATTTGCAAAACTTGCAGCAAACTTGTGCAAGGAGCATTGGCAAGAACCCAAAGTTATGGTTTTGCAAATATGTCCATGTTTTATTTTTTGAAAAGTGGCATGATGTAGGTACAAAAAATAGTGATATACCTTTGGTCACTGAGGCATAGCCTATGGCCATGGGTAGTGGCCAGATTGTCCGGGTCATGGCCAACGACCATGATCCGGGCAATCTGGCTACTGGCCATGACCACGAGGGACCGGCAATGGAGTAAAAGTGGACATGGCTACCAGGGACCGGCTATGTGGTAAAAGTTTGAATAGGAAAATAAATTCTGCTTGTGGCTATGGCCGCAAGTGCTTGGCAGGATTGCAGCAAACATTTATGAGGAGCATCAGCAAAGACCTCAAAACATGGTTTTGCAATTCTGTCCTGTGTTTTATTTTTTCTAAAGTGTCAAAATGTAATTACAAAAAAATGTGATATAACTTTGGTGTCTGGGCAATAGGCGTGGCCTTGAGCAAGGAAAAATGTGTCCTCTGGTTTGCCTATTGGGGCATACAGCATGGCAGAAGCCCTAGGTTTAAATGGGAAAACAAATTCTCTTTGCGGCTGCAGCCTGAAGTGCTGGACAGGATTGCAGCAAACTTGAACGAGGAGCATGAGCAAGGACATAAAAGCATGCTTTTGCAAGTCTGTCCTGTATTTTACTTTTTTGAAAGTGTTAAAAAGTAAATACAAATAACAGTGATATAACTTTTCTGCCTCAGCAGTGGGCCTGGCCCTCTGCAAGGACAAACGCCAACTCTGATTTGCCCATTCTCCATGGATTGTGAAGACTGGCCATGGCTGCAAGCCATGAGCACTGGCCATTGGTCACATTATGAGGGTATAATGGACACTGAACTAGGATGCAGTATAGGTGCAGTGGATAAAATTGGTGGTTCAGTGGGGCTGGGGTCATGGTTGAGTCTCAGGCCCTAGGCAATTCAACCATGACTTGCATCCCCAGCATGGGCTTCTGATAATGACACACATCATTATGCATTGCAAAATATATGTTTGTTAAAGGAGGTTCACAGTTCTCTGATATATGTTAAAAGAGGAATTATTATTAACTTATATACAATGATGTAACATCATGAACCATTTTAATTCATAAGAACCTATGAAATTCACAGAAAACACATTGTTAAAGCAATGTTATGGTTAGGTGGCAGTGATAAAAACCTATGAAATTCAGTGAAATAAACTTTGATAAAGGGACATTATGGGTAAGTTGCACTAAAAAAAACCTATGAAATTCAGTGAAAAAAACGTTGCTAAAAGGACGTTATGGTTGCAAGTAAAACTTAAAACCCCCAGAAATTTGCAAGTTATGGTAAGCTAAGCAACCATAACTCGCGCCACCACCGTGGACTGCTAAGACTAACAACCAGGACATCAATAATGACATCACAAATGTAAATGTGCAACTTGATGTCTAAAGGAATGCATACATTACAGGACCATGTTGCTTTCTGGAAAGTGCTTAAGACATGGACCTTCAAAATGTCTTATGAAAACCTCTAACTCAACCAGTTCAAATGTAATTCTCATGCAAACATGAAGCCACTTCAAGAAAACCACTAAACCTACGTAGTAATGCCAATCAGAATTTAGGACTGCCCATGTAATGGATTTCCAACTACTAGGGTGTAATCTTGCCTCCAGGGGCTGGTGCTCCTTGCACGTCCGACCCTGCAGGCATTCTTGTAGTGTGGCGGTCCGGAAAGGGTGCCAGTACTCTTATTTCCGTACTGCCAGACTTGTAATGAGGCCCTCTGTTCACTGTTTGCCCACGTGCTCTATGTGAAACTGCTTGCAATGCTCATTAAATGCTTTTCACAAAGGCTGATCTATACATTTGCTGCTTCTGTTTCCGTAATGAGCTCTTGCCACATTGTGCCACCCTGATGTATAATTCATAGCACTCTCCAACACACTATGGTCTGTAATTAATGGAGCGGTAGGAAGCAATTATAGACAAGGGTCGCAATGACGCCTTAATCGGATGTGGAGCAACGTTTATGAATGATATCTCATGAACAAAATCAGCATACCTGCATGAAACCGGATGACGTGGCGAAGTGGGCAGCTGTGAGCCATTGCAGAGCTGCAGTTCCTTATGGGGTCTGAGGGATGGCGCTCTAAATGTGACATTACGAAAACATAACACCCCATAACACGGATATAAAATGCGTTGTAGAGTAAATGTATTCTACGAGTTGTCTTATTGTCTTTACTGATGTTAGAAGACGTAGATTAATATACAAAAGAAAAATACACTATGCATATGTTAGTACCAATGATAATACTTGGTACGATGCATTGCCAGTCATTAGGCGGGAAAGAATTGCATTTGTAGTGTGATGCTGCGTCTTTGTCCTATTTATAATGATACATATAAAAAGGTTGACTAATGCCGTTCATTCATACTTAATAGCAGTAGTTTCCTATTGAGAAGAAAAGGATATGCCAGATTACAAGCAGCACACCTCGAGCTCGAGCAGCTGCTGATACTGCTTTGCAGAGCTATAGGGTTTCCTTAGCCTATGCATTTTCTGATTAAAAGGGGATGGGAGCGCTCTATGAGATCCACTATGGTGAATGAGTGACCCGATTGCATCTAGGAACCCAGGAATGTTGTGAATAGCTGCAATATGTACGCCGAAAGAACTGAAATGATCATGTTCATATCTTCAAGACTCTGCATGATAAAGAGATCGGATTATCTATGCTGTGGAGTTTTGAATTTCTCTCAAATGTGCTCCATAGAAATATGCCAAGCATGACTTACAACCATTACCATTTTAGATGGGGAGATACCAACTATGGTGATATATTCCACTAAGGGGCTGCAAGTGGCATCTGATAGACGAGTGCAGAGGTGGACCTCTCTGGGATGCTACATCAAATGTGAATAAAGAAAATATTTGGTATGAGATGCTTCATGGTAATTCGACGATATTGAAAATACGTGTTAATGAATTTTTGAGGGTTATATGTGACGTATCGTGATTGGTCCATCTTACCTATTGAAATAGTGTTGTAGTTTTATGTGTTTTAATGTGTTGGAACATGTTATCTAATTTTAATGTTTTCTAAATTTTATGTAAGAATTTATGAATGTATTAACAAAGTGAATTATTAGTTTAAGGAGTATATTTCAAGGTTTTATAGGATTCTAATGAGAATATATCGCTTGTTTCATATTGATCTAAATGTTGTGTTTTACAAAGTTTTGTTAACGAATGTAGTTCATGATACATTTTTTAAAGGTTTATAAAAAAAAAACAAAAAAATAAAGATGACAATAACAAGGATGCTACTCAAGCTACTCGTCCATAATTGTATATTGTGTATGACCCCCAAACCCCTTTTCAACCCCTTGCACTCTCCCTTATGGACCAGCATTGCAAGGGGTTTAGGGCAAAGGCCTATTCCCCCTTCCCTCATCCCACATCAACCACAAAAAGAAAAAAAAGAAAATACGTGTCTGAGAAAATACTGTGCCCAACTTTTTTTGATGACTTGCTTCATTATTGCATGCAATGTTTGATTCCGCATGCAATTTTTCATCACCAGGGCTCTGTAGACTAGATGCTGAAAACATTTCAGGGCCCGTTTCAAAGCCCATCTCTGCGGTTCTGTGCATCCAACAACTGTCGTTGGTAAGGCAGTCCAGGCTATTTGTGGGACTACATGCATGTTGCTGCAGAGTGATGGGTTGTAATATATGCCTTTGGAAACACCAATTGGTTGTTGTGGTGTGTGTGGCATTATGTGGCTGCATTACCTTTATTATGGATGCCTCATGCCTAAGCCATTCCTTTGGACTACTGGCAGCCTACCGGAAAGTAACACAGGCAGAAGAAACGTCATGCTTCTGCCCCCCAACCCCCCACCCCCCCCCAAACCCCAACCACGCTTTTAAGAGGGAGCATTGAGCTTCTATGGACGCTGCTGTTCTGACCAAAGATGCCTGTTTACACTGTTGACACATATGAAACTAACACACATGACTCCCATTCAGGTACCTTTATCACATACAATATTTCATTTGTATGACTGAAAAAGATCCTTAATATCACTGTTTCCTTGTTAATATTATTTCTAAAACAGCACATAAAATATATTGATATCTTGATTTAATTTATGATACCAAAGTTTTGCAAGGAATGAAAGCCTGAAACTGCAATCCTATCAGCATAGCGTTCATAGGCAAAGAGTTCCTGGACACATATTTATGGTACGGTGTTTGCTTTATTGCTTCTTTCCTTTCAGATGCTTGACATTCCCGGGTATTTATCAACACATATTGACGGGTCATTATCAAACCTGACAAAATGTCCATGGTGGTCCAACCATTTGCTCAATGCATTGGGCGAACCCTATATTCATAAACACCTCGTAAGGCTTCTTCTCCATATTTTAGTAATTTGTTAGAGAAAATCAGTACCGAGTACATGACAGTGAATGAAGACTCTGTGTTCCCAACTCCAGCCCACTAGGACTGAGGGGTGTTATTTGCGTTTGCTATTGCTATTTGACTTTGGCCGTATTTCCAATGGAAACACCGCCAAACTTTAGAAGAGGCCTTTTAATCCTTCACGTGGTCCCATGTGCCTTTCCTGTTAAACCACAATCCCAAAAATGTAACACTCTGAACCACATTGAGACTTTTTTCCCAGCAACTACCCGTGTATAACATTTGATCTACAAATGCCAATATATTCGTTTTAGCAATACTAATGCTAAGGTAGTTTACCCAAGAGTGATCTTACACACAGGGCAAATAGGGGTCTAGAAAAAGAGAGCAAGGTCATCAGCACATTTATTTAATTTTGACACTTATATAGCGCACAAAACCCAGGGGTATCTAGGCGCATTACTTAAGAATACGGTTACAGTAAGTGCTTCAGGTTACAGCAGAGGAAGCATACAGGGTGATTAACATCGTAGAGTTTGCAGATACATCATACTCAAGTGCGAATGAGAGGTACATAATAATCACATTCAGAGAGCCTGACCCCATGTTGCAAGGCAGCAGCAGCAGCACATAGATGCAAAGTCCAAATCAGTGTGCAAGTACACAGTACCTATCCCATGTTGCAGAGCGGCAGCAGCACTAGGTGCAAAGTCAAAATCAGTGACCAAGTACACAAAGCCTACCCCATGTTGCATAGCGGCAGCAGCACATAGTGCAAAGTCGATAACAGTGGGCAAATACATGAAGCCTACCCCATGTTGCAGAGCGGCAGCATCACCTAGATGCAAAGTCCAAATCAGTGGGCAAGTACATGGAGTCTACCATATGTTTTAGATCGGTAGCAGCACATAGATGCAAAGTCAAAATCAGTGGGCACAAACATGAAGCCTACCATATGTTGCAGAGCGGCAGCAGCACAAAGATGCAAAGTCAAAATAATTAGGCAGTGCATGGAGCCTAACCCATGTTGCAGAGCGGCAGCAGCACATGTATGCAATGTCAAAATCAGTGGGCAAATACATGAAGCCTACCCCATGTTGCATAGCAGCAGCACATAAGTGCAAAGTCAAAATCAGTGGGCAAGTACATGGTACCTACCCCATGTAGCAGGGCGGCAGCAGCACATAGGTGCAAAGTCAAAATCAGTGGGCAAGTACATGAAGCCTACCCCATGTTTCAGAGTGGCAGCAGTGCATAGATGCAAAGTTAAAATCAGTGGGCAAGTACATGGTACCTACCCCATGTTGCAGGGCGGCAGCAGCACATAGGTGCAAAGTCAAAATCAGTGGGCAAGTACATGAAGCCTACCCCATGTTTCAGAGTGGCAGCAGCACATAGGTGCAAAGTCAAAATCAGTGGGCAAGTACATGAAGCCTACCCCATGTTTCAGAGTGGCAGCAGCGCATAGATGCAAAGTCAAAATCAGTGGGCAAGTACATGACACCTACACCATGGTGCAGAACAGCAGCAGCACATGTATGCAAAGTCAAAATCAGTAGGCAAGTACACGGAGCCTACCCCATATTACAGAGCGGCAGCAGCACATAGATGCAAAGTCAAAATCAGTGGGCACATACATGAAGCCTACCATATGTTGCAGAGCGGCAGCAGCACATAGATGCAAAGTCAAAATTAATGGGCAGTGCATGGAGCCTAACCCATGTTGCAGAGCGGCAGCAGCACATGTATGCAATGTCAAAATCAGTGGGGAAATACATGAAGCCTACCCCATGTTGCATAGCAGCAGCAGCACATGTATGAAAAGTCAAAATCAGTGGGCACATACATGAAGCCTCCAATATATTGCAGAGTGGCAGCAGCACATAGATGCAAAGTCAAAATCAGTGGGCAAGTACATGAAGCCTACCCCTTGTTGCAGAGCAGCAGCAGCACATGTATGAAAAGTCAAAATCAGTAGGCAAGTACATGAAGACGACCCCATGTTGCAGAGCGGCAGCAGCACATGTATGCAAAGTGAAAATTAGTAGGCAAGTACATGAAGCCTACCCCATGTTGCAGAGCGGCAGAAGCACATGTATGCAAAGTCAAAATGAGTGGGCAAATACATGAAGCCTAACCCCATGTGCAGAGCGGCAGCAGCACATAGATGCAAAGTCAAAATCAATGGTCAAGTACATGGAGCCTACCCTATGTTGCAGAGCGGCAGCAGCACATAGATGCAAAGTCAAAATCAGTGGGCAAGTACATGAAGCCTACCCCTTGTTACAGAGCGGCAGCAGCACATGTATGAAAAGTCAAAATCAGTAGGCAAGTACATGAAGCCTACCCCTTGTTGCACAGCGGCAGCAGCACATGTATGAAAAGTCAAAATCAGTGGGCACATACATGAAGCCTCCCATATATTGCAGAGTGGCAGCAGCACATAGATGCAAAGTCAAAATCAATGGTCAAGTACATGGAGCCTACCCTATGTTGCAGAGCGGCAGCAGCACATAGGTGCAAAGTCAAAATCAGTGGGCAAGTACATGAAGCCTACCCCATGTTTCAGAGCGGCAGCAGCGCATAGATGCAAAGTCAAAATCAGTGGGCAAGTACATGACACCTACAGCATGATGCCGAACAGCAGCAGCACATGTATGCAAAGTCAAAATCAGTAGGCAAGTACACAGAGCCTACCCCATATTACAGAGCGGCAGCAGCACATAGATGCAAAGTCAAAATCAGTGGGCACATACATGAAGCCTACCATATGTTGCAGAGCGGCAGCAGCACATAGATGCAAAGTCAAAATGAATGGGCAGTGCATGGAGCCTAACCCATGTTGTAGAGCGGCAGCAGCACATGTATGCAATGTCAAAATCAGCGGGGAAATACATGAAGCCTACCCCATGTTGCATAGCAGCAGCAGCACATAAGTGCAAAGTCAAAATCAGTGGGCAAGTACATGGTACCTACCCCATGTTGCAGGGCGGCAGCAGCACATAGATGCAAAGTCAAAATCAGTGGGCACATACATGAAGCCTCCCATATATTGCAGAGTGGCAGCAGCACATCGATGCAAAGTCAAAATCAATGGTCAAGTACATGGAGCCTACCCTATGTTGCAGAGCTGCAGCAGCACATAGATGCAAAGTCAAAATCAGTGGGCAAGTACATGAAGCCTACCCCTTGTTGCACAGCGGCAGCAGCACATGTATGAAAAGTCAAAATCAGTGGGCACATACATGAAGCCTAACCCCATGTGCAGAGCGGCAGCAGCACATAGATGCAAAGTCAAAATCAATGGTCAAGTACATAGAGCCTACCCTATGTTGCAGAGCGGCAGCAGCACATAGATGCAAAGTCAAAATCAGTGGGCAAGTACATGAAGCCTACCCCTTGTTGCAGAGCGGCAGCAGCACATGTATGAAAAGTCAAAATCAGTAGGCAAGTACATGAAGCCTACCCCTTGTTGCACAGCGGCAGCAGCACATGTATGAAAAGTCAAAATCAGTGGGCACATACATGAAGCCTCCCATATATTGCAGAGTGGCAGCAGCACATAGATGCAAAGTCAAAATCAATGGTCAAGTACATGGAGCCTACCCTATGTTGCAGAGCGGCAGCAGCACATAGGTGCAAAGTCAAAATCAGTGGGCAAGTACATGAAGCCTACCCCATGTTTCAGAGCGGCAGCAGCGCATAGATGCAAAGTCAAAATCAGTGGGCAAGTACATGACACCTACACCATGATGCAGAACAGCAGCAGCACATGTATGCAAAGTCAAAATCAGTAGGCAAGTACACAGAGCCTACCCCATATTACAGAGCGGCAGCAGCACATAGATGCAAAGTCAAAATCAGTGGGCAAGTACATGGTACCTACCCCATGTTGCAGGGCGGCAGCAGCACATAGATGCAAAGTCAAAATCAGTGGGCACATACATGAAGCCTCCCATATATTGCAGAGTGGCAGCAGCACATCGATGCAAAGTCAAAATCAATGGTCAAGTACATGGAGCCTACCCTATGTTGCAGAGCGGCAGCAGCACATAGATGCAAAGTCAAAATCAGTGGACAAGTACATGAAGCCTACCCCTTGTTGCACAGCGGCAGCAGCACATGTATGAAAAGTCAAAATCAGTGGGCACATACATGAAGCCTCCCATATATTGCAGAGTGGCAGCAGCACATAGATGCAAAGTCAAAATCAATGGTCAAGTACATAGAGCCTACCCTATGTTGCAGAGCGGCAGCAGCACATAGATGCAAAGTCAAAATCAGTGGGCAAGTACATGAAGCCTACCCCTTGTTGCAGAGCGGCAGCAGCACATGTATGAAAAGTCAAAATCAGTAGGCAAGTACATGAAGCCTACCCCTTGTTGCACAGCGGCAGCAGCACATGTATGAAAAGTCAAAATCAGTGGGCACATACATGAAGCCTCCCATATATTGCAGAGTGGCAGCAGCACATAGATGCAAAATCAAAATCAATGGTCAAGTACATGGAGCCTACCCTATGTTGCAGAGCGGCAGCAGCACATAGGTGCAAAGTCAAAATCAGTGGTCAAGTACATAAAGCCTACCCCATGTTTCAGAGCGGCAGCAGCGCATAGATGCAAAGTCAAAATCAGTGGGCAAGTACATGACACCTACACCATGGTGCAGAACAGCAGCAGCACATGTATGCAAAGTCAAAATCAGTAGGCAAGTACACAGAGCCTACCCCATATTACAGAGCGGCAGCAGCACATAGATGCAAAGTCAAAATCAGTGGGCACATACATGAAGCCTACCATATGTTGCAGAGCGGCAGCAGCACATAGATGCAAATTCAAAATTAATGGGCAGTGCATGGAGCCTAACCCATGTTGCAGAGCGGCAGCAGCACATGTATGCAATGTCAAAATCAGTGGGGAAATACATGAAGCCTACCCCATGTTGCATAGCAGCAGCAGCACATAAGTGCAAAGTCAAAATCAGTGGGCAAGTACATGGTACCTACCCCATGTTGCAGGGCGGCAGCAGCACATAGATGCAAAGTCAAAATCAGTGGGCAAGTACATGAAGCCTTCCCCTTGTTGCACAGCGGCAGCAGCACATGTATGAAAAGTCAAAATCAGTGGGCACATACATGAAGCCTAACCTCATGTGCAGAGCGGCAGCAGCACATAGATGCAAAGTCAAAATCAATGGTCAAGTACATAGAGCCTACCCTATGTTGCAGAGCGGCAGCAGCACATAGATGCAAAGTCAAAATCAGTGGGCAAGTACATGAAGCCTACCCCTTGTTGCAGAGCGGCAGCAGCACATGTATGAAAAGTCAAAATCAGTAGGCAAGTACATGAAGCCTACCCCTTGTTGCACAGCGGCAGCAGCACATGTATGAAAAGTCAAAATCAGTGGGCACATACATGAAGCCTCCCATATATTGCAGAGTGGCAGCAGCACATGTATGCAAAGTGAAAATTAGTAGGCAAGTACATGAAGCCTACCCCATGTTGCAGAGCGGCAGAAGCACATGTATGCAAAGTCAAAATGAGTGGGCAAATACATGAAGCCTAACCCCATGTGCAGAGCGGCAGCAACACATAGATGCAAAGTCAAAATCAGTGGGCAAATACACGGAGCCTACCCCATGTTGCAGATTGGCACTTCCGGACACAGCAATTAGTACATTTTGTTCAGAATAACATCAATTTTACACAATGCTCATGTTATGCAACACCATGTCATGTTTGAGCTGAAGCAACGTGTTGTGTAATGTTGGCCTGTTATGATGTAAGGTTTTGTTTTCAAGTCCAAATGCATGTTAGCTTATATTTATGTTTTAGATTGACACATTCATTTTGCTTTTAGGTGGTGCCACCCTACAACTCTGTTTGTACTTACACTTTAAATCTAACACTCCTCCCTCCTTGTGTTATTTCACTTTTTTAAATTCTCCCTTCCCAACTGAGATAGTAGTTTTTAGGGGGGGTTGGCTCATTTTTCTTTTCTTCTTAAATTATTTATTCACCTCTTTTTATTTTTGGGACAAGATGACTTTTTTATACAAGTTGGTTAGCTCATGATTATATAATGCAATTTTTTAAATGTAATTTCACGTTAATATCAAATGTCAAGTGCTTTGAAGCAGTCATAAAGTGGCCGGTAGCAATCCACAAAACACCCAAACAAATAAATAACACATCAGCTCCACTCAGTTCAGGAAAAGGACCAAAATGCCTAAAGTAGATGTGCAAATGTTAAAACAAATGTTAAAACCTATTTCCCGAAAGAAAACTGATGTCGGAAAACTGTACTGCTTCTTCCAAGTATGATGTAGATGGTTCATTGTAGGGAGAAATTAAGGGACATAGTGACTGTCCCAAGTTTAAGTGACGAAGGTGCCAGAATAGTGCAGTTCTTCCTTCATGATTTGCACGTCTCATCAGCTATCACAACGAGGTGCGTTTACGGGATGCCAGTAGATACCTACTCCCTTGAGAAACAGCACCTGACAAATGGCACAGAGCTTACAACATATCAGCGAATTTATTGAATTGTTTGAGGCATACATATTCAAAGCCCAATTTAAAATGGAACTATCTGTATTCATTTTAAAGTGGTGCTTTGCTACAGTAGAGCTATGTGCTGAAATCTAAAGAAACATGAGGCCAAAATGAACCATCACTATATTTGAACATTCCCTGTAATATGACAATGTATTTCAAGGAAAGACAGAGGAAATATGAAGTGAAAACAGTACATTCCTTTTTCCAATAGGTGTCACTTTGTTGTTTGTGCTTTTTTGACTAAATCTGCATGCCTCAAGGAATCAAAGTAGAGTACATTAGTATTTAGCCAGTATAGTGAAATTGAATAATTTCCCTTTAAAGCAGATTTTATGTGGGAAAAATCATAGCAATCGAGGTTATTTTATTTTTTTGCATTGAGCACAGTGTTATATATTTCCAACCTGTCAAAAGTGAGAAAACATGGTGGAATATGCATCAATTTTAATGCTCTAGGTTTTGAGAAAAGGAGAGAACCAAAATGTAGGTCAGTAAGAGGTTGTCCATGCCATGCAATGCTTCCAGTGGAGGCAGCCATCTAGATATATATTTATGCAGCCGGTATATGCAGCTACTACACCAGAACTGCTATGTGCTGGTGGCCATATTGGAAATTATAATTGTGTAGTTAGGTTGCAAAATTTAAAACCCCAATTTTCAGGAATCATTTTTATAAGTTCCTACATGGTGCTCTACTGTAGCCATACCTTGGGCGAAAATGAAGTAACCATGCAGAAAGTTCAAACAGGTGAAAACATCACTCTTTGGTGTCAGTCATCCAAGAAAGTATATCAAAGTGAATGATTTTGAAATCAGAAAATTGTTTTTTTCATTTTTTTTCTCCACAATATAGGCTATTCAATATGTTCATTTAGCCCTTGAGTGTGGCTTCATATACGTATGATCCATAGTTGTTCTTTATCGTTTAATAATGTTTTGCATTACATTGGGTTACATAATTTTTTACCACTTCAAGTATGGTCCTGTGTACAGCATCAGCACTCTGATTCCCAACAAAGGGTATCTTCATAGGCACTTGTAATGTAGTGGATCTGTGTTCTCTCATTATGATACTCATTGTTTTCATGGTGATTCCCATCTAAAGTTTACTGTGGGGCACCGGATGCAGTGAACACCATTAGGTATTTTCTATTGTCCATGTTTTCCCTCCATGTTGAAATGCTGTGCTCTTTTTGGCAAGCTAAGCATCTGCCAAAAGGGAGGTTTACTATTAGTTCTGTTCTGTGAACGTGAACATTACTATAAAGTAGTTCCAGTGATTTAATCTTTTAAATGTGGACATTGATTTCTCTTTTATCCCTACCACATTTTCTAACATTTGAAAATGTTTTAAATGCAGTTTGTGGCATACAGTGCCGTGTGGGCTATACGTTGTAATGCAGACACTCCTCTTATTGCTCGCATAGACTGGTTTGGGCATAATTAGGTCCTTCTTATCCGGAACCTGTTCTGTTTTGCATGTGGGAGATAATGGCCCTCATTACGAGTCTGCTGGCAACCCACCAGTGCTACCAGCAGATTACCGGCAGACTCAATTTACCGTTTCCACCACTTGAAATCCCAGCACTACTGGGATATTACAGACGGTGGAGGAACGGTAAGTTCCCATTCCCGGGGACCCTGAAGCACTAGCACTGTTGCTAATGGCGCCGGTGCTTCAGTGAAAGATCTGCTTGTAGGGGTCAGCAGTACCAGCAGGTTACGCCTGCTGGTGGTTCACAGCCCCTCCTGGCAGACTTGTAGCTGGCGGTCTGGAAAAGGTTCTGGTAATAGTTGCTACATGCACTTTTTTCAAGACCTCCAAACTTATAATGAGGGCCATGTGTTTGGGATATCCTCTCCTTTTTCTCTTAGGGCCTGATTATGAGTTTTTGGCCCATGGCAAACCATGGAGTATTTTAGAATAGCCAAAGTTTTACCACTAAGCAAAAGTCTGTGTGTCAGACTTGAAACTCTTCCTTTGCTACTGCTTTTGTGCATTGGTAACTACTACCACTTAAGCACATTACCACATGCAGTAATTACTGCATGCTATGATAAAAATCCCCATGGAGTCTTACAGGACTCCAAAATGGGGAATACTTTAAGGGTCAACATGATCTAAAATCATGTTGACTATTAAAATTACCACATGTTTATTGCTTGCATGCAGTAACATTATTACTGTTTGGCAGTATTTCTAGATGCACAAGTGCCAAAATCATAATTACTTCTTTTTGTAGATTTATCACATTCCTCTTTAAAGTCTGTGAGCTTATTCCAGTTATGTCTTCAGCTTAGAAACTGGCTCAAAGAAATGCTTTCTTTCAGTGCTTTGGGTGTGTAGTCTCAAAAGATGGTAATGTATCTATCTGAAGGTTTTCTGAAAAAGTTAGTGTATAAGTTGGAGTTTTATACAGAAGTTCAAACATAAATCTGGTGTCTGTTCTTTTCCATAGTGAACCTTAAGTTAGACATTCTTGAGTTTAAACATTCACTATCATGTATACGATTTTATGCTATGCCAAAGCAGCAGTACATCATCAATGTATTGTATTCATTGTCTTAGTTATTTATTTATTTATATATATATATTTTATTTTGGGATAAAACATTTTTTATTGTTTCACATCACATCAAAACAACAACATCGTGTAGGGACTAGCATGTCTCATCAAAGGTCAATCATTAACAGGTTCGTTATCAATCACCCATAACATTTCCCCAAGTCTTTAGTGTGATTAAACCTCATCACCCCGCTGCGTCTAGCGGGATCTAGGGTCCTTCCTCTTCCCACCTCCCCCATATCCTATCCGCCTTTACAGGGCAGCCTCTGGCGGTGTATATTATGTGTTCTATCATTGCACATATGTCCATGTCCATTGCCCATTGCTCCATTGTTGGGGACTCCGGGGCTCCCCATTTTTGCGCTATGTTACGCTTCATCAGTCCCGCTGCTGTGTTCAAGAGCAACCTTTCCCATTTATTAAGAGCAATCTCATCCGGGACACCCAGGATGAGAATCTTTGGGTCCAGTGGTACGTGGCACGTAAGGATCTTATTAAGTTTATTACAGCATTCGTTCCAGAAAGTGTGGATTCGGGGGCATGCCCATAGAATGTGAAAAAAGGTACCCTCTTCCTCTCCGCATCAGAGACAGTTCGGGTTCGAGGCTCTCTTCCACCTATATAATATCGTTCTAGGGTAATAGACTCTATGCAAGATTTTTAATTGGACCAGCCGAAGCCTGGAGGAGATGCCCACCTCCCTTGGATGCATTAGTGCTTGGATCCAGTCTTCTGGGTCTAACCCCCTACGTCCACCTCCCATTTGGCCTTTAATCCCGTCAGTTCAGGTGTGGCAAAGGATGTGATAGCATTGTATAGAATGGAGGTGCATTTGGTGGGGATGAAAGCTGGTAGCATGTTGCGCTCTATTGGTGTGTAGTCTGGGATACTGGCGTTTACAGGTATATGGTTTTTCAGGGCATGGGCCAGTTGTACATAGTGGTATCGCTCGGTACCCGGGAGTTGGAATCTTTGCTGGAGAACTTCAAACGAGGCCAGTTCCCCCTCATCAAGAATGTCTTCAACTCTCAGAATCCCGGCCCTTACCCATCGGGGCCACGGGTCAAGCCTCCTTATCTCAGACAGATTGCTATTTCCCCACAGGGGTTGTGCCGTGGTTATTTTATTTTCCCACCCTACGAATCTGTGCACTTGCTTCCAAACAGCAATAATGTGAGTCGTGGTCATTGGTGGGGGGGTCTCGGGAGGGTTTGTGCCGTGGGGTCTCGGGAGGTAAGTGCCGTGGATCGGTGCCATGCATAGCGACGACCTCAGCCCCGATGTGGGGGAGTTCCCTGTCTCCGTGGAGCAGGTCATTGACCACTGCAAGTTGCGAAGCCCAATAATAGGTTTGGAGGTGGGGAACCCCAATACCGCCCTCCCAGATCGATCTTTGGATCATGGTTAGTGCTATCCTTGGTTGGCCTCCACTCCATATGAGTTCCCGAGGAGGGTTTCGACCCGATCGAAGTCGGAGTCTGGGATCTTTAGTGGGGCATTCTGTAAGACATAGAGAAACCTTGGGAGAATGATCCTCTTAAAGAGCGTGGCTCTCCCCACGGGTGTGAGGGGGAGAAGCTTCCAGTGGTGGACGTCACTGACAAAACGGTCAAGGACCGGTTGAATGTTATGTGTTGCATAAGCAATGAGGTCCGTTGTCACCCAGATCCCCAAATATCGAAAGCCCTGCGGTTCCAATCGGCACAGGCATTCCTGGGGGTCGACCTGCGCACCTCCTTTCACCGGGAAGAGAACTGATTTCCCCCAATTAATTTTAAGCCCACTAAATTCACTGAAACGGATAAGCATTTGTGTCAATATAGGGCAGGACCGGGCTGGGTCCCCAGATATATCAGGAGGTCGTCTGCGTACAAGGAAATTCGGTCCTCATGCCCTTCAGGCCATCTAAATCCTGTCCAGGCTGCATTTTGGCAGAGCCACAGGGCGAGAGGCTCAATTTCCAGGGCAAAGAGAAGGGGAGAGAGGGGGCAACCCTGTCTCATCCCTTCCCCATTTGTCAGGTGCTGTTTTCGAAATCTATTGCCAATAAGGCGAGAGGGGTGTCGATGACTGGGGCCCGTTCTAGCGACAAGTGGAGTCGACGCAGATTAATTCGGGTTGAATTGTGTGGCATAAAGCCACATTGATCCGGGTGGATCAGGGTATGGGCCACTGGCTGCAGTCGATTGGCTAGGAGTTTGTTCTAGGACCTTGGCTTCACCATTAATTAGTGAGATAGGCCTGTAAGAGGCGCACATTTCCGGGGGTTTATCAGGTTTGGGAATGACCACAATAGTGGCTTTACATAGGTCTGGTGGGAGGGTGCCTTGGTCACGGGCGCCAAGCAGCATTTTGTAGAGGGGGGTTGCTATTTTGTTCCCTCCAAGCTTTTGCCAAGCTTCGACCGGGAATCCATTAGGGCCTGGTGTTGTCCCCGTTTGGAGTTGCGCTAGGGCTTCAGCTATTTCGGACTCTAATTCTGCTCGCTGTTGTGCTGTCAATGATGGCAGTACTACATCGTCTAGCAGAGTCGGGTCGAGTGGTGATGTCAGGGCTTGATATAGTTCTGCATAGAATTGGGGGCGAAGGCCTCTGCTATTTCCGCATCCGTCTGGTACCTCTCATTACTTGGAGTAACGATTTCCCAGACGTAGGGTCTTCCCTCATCTCTTCTTTCAAGCCAGGCTAGTATTTTTCCTGCTTTGTCCCCCAATTCGTATATCCTCGCTCTGGAGTCCCAGTGGGCTTGCTTGCCGTTATCCAGCATGGTATTTCTGAGGCTCTCCGTGGCTAGTTTAAGGGACCTTTGGGTCTGCGGGGTATTTATTTATTTATTTGCATTTTTAAAACGCTCACACAGCCCACAGGCATCGAGACACTGTTACAGGAATTGTTTGTTTTAGTTGCGTAGTTGTTTTTGTCTTAGTTGCGTATTTACGCGCTTAAATACCCAGGGCTTTCTAAGCGCTGACCCAGGGATCGAACCTGTGCTGCTTCATGTTGTCTTGCTTCCAAGGCGAGCACGTTGCCGCTAAGCTATCCTCCCGGGTAGGGCCAAGAGCGTGCATGTTCTCGGACTGGATCATTTCCCCTTCTGCCTCTATTATTTTTTGGAGTCTCTCTCTTTATTCGCTACCCAAGAAATTATTTCTCCACGCAGCACTGATTTGTAAGCTTCCCACACCGTTACTGGGTTGTCCACTGCCGGTTCATTTATATAAAAATATTCATCAGAAACTTCCGTGAGGCGGTCAACCAGTTCGGGGAACCCAAGGTGGTAGTTGTTTAGTCTCCATGTTCTAGGAGGGGTTGTGCCATGCATTCGCATTTCTATTATTAGGGGGGAATGGTCCGAGATTCCACGGGGGAGGAACTGTGCGGATATTGCCCTGTGTAGGTCTGTGTTCGGGAGGAAGAGGTAGTCGAGTCTAGAGCGGGAGCCGTGGGCACCCGAGTGGAACGAGTAACCTTTGTCTCGGGGGTGTAGTTCCCGCCATACATCGCGAAGGCCCAGGGCGGACACAAAGTTAGACAGCCTTGTGGGGGTATCCGGGTTGCGCCCTCTAATATGGGTGCGATCTATGGTATTGCACATAACATCATTGAAATCTCCCCCCAGTATCCACCGATCTGGCTGGTGTTTTCCCATAAAAGTGGTTAGGTCATCCAGTAAGTCCTGGCCCAATCCGGGCGGGGAATATATCGACACAATGGCCAATGTCTCCCCCCAGAGCGAACCCAGGATGAATACATGGCGACCTCGAGGGTCCTGTTCTACGACCTGTGGGGAGAACGGGAGTCTTTTGTGTATAAGGATAAGGGTGCCCCTGGATCCCATTGTGTACCCCGCGTGGAATCCGGCCCGGTATTTGGTTCTCTGGAAAAGGGTGCAGTGTGTTCCCGCTAGGTGTGTCTCAGATAACAGGGCCACATCGGGAGAGTGTCTATTCAAGAATTGTCTAATCAGGCGTCTCTTAATTCCAGAGCCAAGTCCATTCACATTCCAGGTGAGCAGCCTGAAGGACCTGGGGCGGTCAGCCGGTGGTGAGTGGGTTTGTTTTTGTGCCATCTAAAACTCGTGTTGGAGGGCTTCAAGGATGTCTTAGTTGGGAGAGCTGCCTCCCATTGGTATGTCTTGCGGGAGTAGGATCCCGATATATGGTGCTGCAGGGTGTAATATGCACAGGGTTGTGATTGGGTGATTGTTTGAGCATGCCATAGTCCCGAACTAACAAAACATCATGAAAACATTCCCCTCCTCCCCCCTTCCTATACTCCACCCCAACTTGAAGTACCTGTCGCCCGAACATCGCTTATCCTCCAAACCTTAGGGGGTCAGGTCACACTTTAACTAATGTCAGGAACAATGGAGAGAAGAAACAGTCTTCGCCATTTCCTGCACCATTTGGTCGAGTTTCTCGTGTTGGAGCAATCCACCCAGCAATGAAGCAAGTTCAAGGAACAGCGTATCGTTGCATAGATGCGGTCGATGAAGCACCTTTGGTGTAGGATCATTGCCTGCTCATCTTTCATTCTGGTTCGCCCCCTGTTCCCGGGCTTCCGGTACTAATCTTCCAGGATCTCTTACTGGTGAGGGCGATCCATCCGGGCCGGGGTCTCCCTCTGTGTCTCGTCGGTCTCGCATTCCAGTCGCCTTTGATGTGCATTTCCGCCCACTTCCATACCTCCTGCGGGTCGGTAAAGTGTACTGTGGATCCCTTATGATAAAGTTTAAGCTGTGTTGGAAAGAGCAGCCCGTATTTGACGTTCATGAGGGCTAGCTGTCTCTTAAGTGGTTCAAAGGATTGCCGTGCCCGTTGAACCGCTCGGGTATAGTCAGGAATGAATGTGTTTTGGGATCCATTGTAGGTAATTGTCTCGTTCGAGCGCGACATCTGGAGGAGGGCATCTCTGTCCTGGTAGTTGAGCAGTTTAGCGATCACTGTGCGGGGTGGGGCTCCCGGGATTGGCCTCCCTGAGGCCATCCTATGGGCTCTCTCAACCGAAAAGAATTTAGAGAAAGAATGGGGTGCATAGATATCTGCAAGCTACTGTTCTAAGAATAGCTCCATACTGTGCCCTTCTTCTCCTTCTGGTAGCCCAAGAATGCGCACATTGTTGCGGCGAGATCTGCCCTCTCCTTCATCGACTCTAGATTCCAGGGTTTTCAGGCGGGTCATGGCTTGCGACAGTTGTTGGTTGACTCCTCTGATGTCGTCCGCTTCAGAGATGCGGTGTTCCGCTTCTCCTGTCTGGGAGGTGAGTTTTTGAAGCTCATGGCGTAAAAAGGAGACGTCTGCCACGATACTGTCCATTTTAATCTCCATGGAGGAGCGCGAGCTAGCAATAGCGGCCATCACGTCCCTCAGCGCAAGATTGTCCTCGTCTGTGGGAGATGTCGGCCGCGTTGTTTGGCCCATCGGTGCCGGAGTGGTGGCGACCGCGTATTGATCCATGCTACTCTGCGTGGACGTTTTCTTTTGTCTATCTTTGCCCATGGCACCGGCAGCGTGGTTTCCATGCCTCACAGTTGTAAGGGTGTTCCTTATTATGGTTGCAGAGGTACATGCAAAAACAACTGTGATTTCGGGCCCCGGAGCACTCCCTCATCCCTTGCTTCCAGTCTTGTTCTGGTTTTCAGTACCAGTATTCCCGTTTGAATCGTCCCTTTCCTGCAGTTGGGACTCCCGGAGCTAGTGGAGCGTTGCACAGGCGTAGGATGGGTCCCACGTTTAGTAGCAAGTACTGCGGGTCAAGAACAGCAGGCCTTGAGGGAGTCTTCAGCGTCGTTTATATCTTGGAGCGTTTCCGGGGGAATCAGGCCTGTGTGATCAGTCTTGCGCCTAGCTGATTCCACACCTCCCGGTGGATTCTTCCCTGGACGTATTAAGGTGGGCCCCCGGACCAGGGCACGTTTTTCATTAGTTTCAGGAGGTTTTCTTTTAATTATGAGTTTTCTCCGCTTGGTGCGGTTCCCATTTGTTGCACAGTAGTCCTCTGATCCCCCACCCAGTGCGGCTGTGGGTTGGGGGTCACCGCGTCGGGTGGGTCTCGTTCCCCTCCAAATTCCCCCTCGGTGTCCTATGGGGGGGGGGCAGTCGCGCTGCTGCAAAGGGTCTTGGGCCGTTTACGCAGCTCTTTTTCAGTGCGGCGCCGCAGCGCTGCGGGGTAATGTTCGGAGTCGGGCAGTGTTCCAGGCAGCTGAGCCCCGGGGCCGCACACGGCGGGTGGCGCGGCTCCCCCCCACGGTGCAGCGGGGCCGTCACTCGCCGATTGCCCCCGGAGGGCACCAAGGGTACTGAGGCCGCAGGTTACGTCGCAGCTCGTCGGGGGAAACAACACTCCCGGCCAGACACCATGCGGCACGTGGCTGCGTGTTCAAGCCCCAGCTCAAGCACAGGATCTGTTTGTGTGTGCCGGCTTTCCTCCGTTGCACAGCGGCTGTCCCCAGAGCGCAGGCTATTGTGAGCGGGGCAGGGATCCCTTCAGTCCTCGGGTGCCGCCAGCCATCTTGGATCTTCCCGCCAGCAGACACCTCTGGGTCTGTTTCGCCGTGGGGCATTTCTCAGGGATTCCGCCGAGTTGATGTACCAAACTTGGCTTGTAGAGGGACCAGGCGGTCAGGAGTCGGGTCGGATCATTTGTGAGTCATTTCCACACGAAAAACCAGGATATTGTGCAGGATTTGTTTGGCGCCTGCAGGAGCTCCCTGGGCTCACATCGCCATTGCTTGCTAGCTGGCCATGCCCCCCCATTGTCTCAGTTTTGACTGAAATGAGTTGTTGGAAAAAAGAAATCATTCTAAAAGGCAAAAGACCTTTGAAATAGTGCTATTTTAATACCTTCAATCATGAAAAGGGTAGGAACTCTTATTTAATTTTACTATTTCGTCCAGGCAAGCTGTGCGCACTTCTATCACTTCATGTTAGGGAATTTCCATGTATAATGAGTCTACATCCACTAAAACGAATACTGTTGAGTCCAAATCCACGGTTTGTAGTCATCACATTCCCTGAAAAAATGTTGGGACCACCAATCTTTTCGTTCTCCTAGTAAATGGCAATCTCAGCATATTTTAGGACTTTTTAAGATTATATCAACAAATTCCAGTCCTACATTATGTATAGAAAGTGCCGAAGAATGAGAGAATAAATTCTTCTTTTGCCAACAATGTTCTTTCTAGGCATTATAATGACTGCATACTGAAATCTAGGCCCTTCACTAAATAAATATTGCATGTCTTGAAGGAATGCTTCTGTGTTTGAGGCTAACGGGTTTAAATACTTAAAGTGGGTTTTTGTTGATTTTAGTTAATATATTTAAGATAGGTGTTCTGGTGTTGGATTTGTTAAGGAAAACATGTTCCATTTCATTCAAGATCCCATTGTCAAGTGCCTTGTTTGTGATGTTACCAATTTGCTTTTGATTTGTTTGGATGGATCTAATTTGAGGTGTCTGTAGTGTACCTCATTGTTAAGAAACCTTAATTATAAGGATACCAATATCAGTGGGCTTGATTATCAAGCTCTTGCCATTTTTAATTGTGTTCTGGATCAGACCTTTTTGTAGAAGTTATATTGTGAAACTTATTTTTGACAATTTTCAAGCAAACAATGCACTTTGTTATCTCTGAAACTATTGATCCGTGGTCTGATGTCATAATTTCGGCCTATGAACACCGCTCTACCCTTTATGGCCATCTAGGAGCAGACTTCAAAGGAAGGGATTTTTTGCTATTTTTGTTTTACCCCCAAATACCTTGCACTGCTCTTGCTCTCCCTCCCGCTCCTGCCCCACCCATTGCAAACACACCCTTCAACATATCTACTCCCACTTTGGTGGGATTTCCCTTCCATTGGGGAGTGTCAACCCTGTCCCTCCCTTAGCACTGCTCCCTCTCCATTCCACTCCTTCCTCTTTTTTGCCACTACAAAAGCTGTCCGAAACCCCATCCGCCAACACTCTTTACTGCTACCATGTTGGTGCCCGTCTTCCCTTTTCCAAGTTCCGGCAGAAGGTGTTCTGGCATGTGGGCCACCTGTGTTGTTGGTGCAGGTATTTTGAAAGCAGTCTTTAGACCACAGTCTAAGATGCCTGGGCAAAAGATCTGACAGTGAGACATTTTTACTTTTACTCTAACTTGTGGTTCTCTGATTATTGGCCTAATTCAAATCTAAAATGATTGACACTATCTGTGAAAAATAAATGGTACCTACTTTTGTCATAGATAACTTTGTGGTGGAATCAATGTTGTGTTTTGAAATACATATAATAATTTGGGACCCACCACCATCTTTGCAAGTGATATCCTTATCATCATCCATGGTGGCATAGAAGTCCATCTGTCAGCCTTGTGTTCCAATATTTCAAGTGTTTCTAGGTAGATATGTTTAAGAGGGCAACATTCCTCTAAACCTATTTCCTAGTTGGCAGTCTTCCATTGAAACCCTTATTGTCTACCTGTGTCCTTAGTGACTGTCATAAGCAGGAGGAGTTCAGATTTTACAACGATAATATTCAAGCCTGCTAGCTTCCAATATTTCTCAATACCTTAGACTACCGGTTTGATATTCTTATCAGGATATTTTATGTATCACAGCATATTGTTAGTATATATTAATAGCTGTGTTGCAGGTGTATACAATTCAATCCCCCTCTTCATGTGGAATTCTTGTAGATGACATGCTATGATATCGGCCCAATGGATATTGAAAATACTAGTGGAGACGGGGTATCCCTCGGTACTGCCCGATGTTGGTGTCGATTTCCAGTGTTATTCATGAGGATGCTCACTTTAGGGTCAGAATAACACAATTTTATTCATTCTAAAATATGTACTCCCATGCCAGAAGTAAGTAGTACTACAAAAACAAATAGCCATTCTACTGAATCAACTGACCTTTCGGCATCCAGCGTAGCAACAACCGCTGGGACATCTGGGTTTATGTCATGCATAATGGAGAAAATTAGTTTAAAGTTGTTTAGTGAGAATGCCCATGGATAAATCCTGGCTGTTCAGGTATAATTAGTGATGCCGTGTGAGTAAGCAGGCATTGGGTTATTGTTTGGTGTGAATCGTATTGTCTGTATTAATAAATGACAGAGGGCAGTATGAGGGGCAGTGCTGAAAAGTATTTTTTGATTTTAGAAGCATGGTAATGAGTCTTGTGAAGCTGTTCTCCAGTATGGACCCCGTATTTAGTGCCGACTCATTCATTTGGAATCGCTGCAGGGCAAGTTTCTTTGCAAACTCTTCAGAAAACTCAGCCATGTGGCCATCTGTCCCCTGTGCATTGTCATCTTGCAGCGTTTAAAGGAAATTCCATTTCTGTTATCAGGTTGGTGAGTGTTATTCCTATTTCAGGACCGACCCAGCCCAGTGACCCCCCTACCATCATGCCTTTCTAACCTAGAAATAGCATTGCTTCCCGTTTCTCTCTTAATGACCAGGGCAGCAACCACCCAGGGTTATTGCTCTTGCTGTTGCATCTGGCAGCATGAAGACCATCCATGAATGTAATTTCTCTCTTGGACTCCTCCTGGTATTCATCAAGGGTCTCTTTGTGGTACCCAATGTCTGTTTTTACATATCTTTCTCATATGGCCCCTCCAGACTTTTAGGATCTGCTTCTAGTCTTTTCAAGATTATTGTATAGTTTTCATGATGCTATTCTCCTTGATGCACATGCACCTCTGATATAAAAGGTAAACAGCTTTCATAGTACTCATACATATGCAAACAATCCCACATTGGTTTCAAAGTACAAATCAATATCAGTTTCTATTGCTTACTTAGATAGTGGGTCAGTTGAAGACTCGGATTTAAAGTGCCAGGTCTTGAATTGCCCTGTTACATGTGTAATATTCGTTGTAGGTATAAAGCAGAGTGGTTAGACTGTGTCCTTGTTAGAATCCTGCAACGAGAGACCTCCATAGCAGTATAGAAGTAACATAGAAGGGCAGCAAAGATCAGTCCTGCATCTGGGAGGGCTGGGATGCTCGTTGGCGGAGGGCTGCTGATCATTTCCACCTGCCCCTCACATAAACAATGCAGTCACTGGTGAAACCACAGCGAAGGACGGCAAAGGGCAGTCCTGCAGCTCGGAGTTCTGGGTTGCTGATTGGAGGAGTACTGCTAATTGTGTCCACACCTCCCTCACATTAAGGTGGACTGCTAGGTTCCCACTCTACTTCTCTCCATTTGAGGTTCTTGAATGTTTAGCTGCCATTTCTTGTCACTCTCTGTGAACGGCTTGCTGTGGGGTCTACCCTGTGCTGCTCGGTGGCCCAGTGTTGTTGGTCCTATTTACCTTCCTGGTACTTACTGGTACCCTTTGCTTTCTCCCATGTGAAATGTGCTTTTGGGGGAGCAAGGTTACAAGCTCTACCGCTGGTATTAAGACTCGATCACCTAAGTAGTCTGGTAGCTAAATTGCAGCTGAATTGTGGAGGAACTATGCCATTGCACTGACCGAGGACTGGGGACTGAGGGTTGTTTTGATCGGCCATATTGAACATGTGATCTGATACTTCCAAACCCTATGGTCCTCTTGGGGAGTAGGTGAGATTGCCATTACTATTGGGCGCGGTGTGGTGTTGGCCGGATGGGGGGATGAGTGTATTCTGTCAGGCAGTCAGGCGTTCTTCTGACACCTTTCATGCCCTGTTTCTTTTGTGAAGAGTATTCTAGCAATTAATATTATAATATTGTTTTCCTGATACCTCATTCAGTGTTGAGTATCAGTGCCTCATTGGGTATCAGTGTGTGCAGTGTGCTTGGTAAATTCATGCTGCGTTTATGTAGGCGGCTGTTATACTAGACCGTGACTCTATGATTTTATGATCACGGTTCTTCTGGTTTTATAAAGTCCCTTAATAGTTTAGGGTAATCAAATGTATATGCTTTAATTTGTTTTTGGTTTTTAATAGCAGCTAACTGTGATTAGTTTAGGTTTAGGTGAAATTATTCCCACCGTTTTAGAATTTTGTAGTTCTTATTCTTAGCTTTTTTAGCTTTCTTTAACTGACTACAATTGCACTTGTACTTTAGTTGCACATTTTACACATTAGAGTTCTTTCTTCCTTTGCACCCAACATACTTTTGTACTCTTGTCACGTTGAGTGTGCTGGGTATTTCTGGTTAACAGAAGCACTATTGTTTAGTTGCTTAGCCCCTGCTTAGTGCCTGCTTAGTCCTTGGTATTTAATTTTAGTGGAATAATAACTCAACAGAGTATCCCAAGGTTCTTTGTTTCAGCGTAGTAAAACACCTTTGGGGGACTTGTTTTACTATATAAACTTGGCATAAAATTGTTAGCTGTTTACGGTTCCTTCAGTATACACTAGGATGTCTAAGCAGAAAGCAAGCACTCAGGTCTCTCCGGCCAAGGACCTGAAAAATAGTGCACTAATGATTGCCCCAATCAAGAAAGTTAATCTACTAATTGGGGAAAGAGACATTGATCATAGAGATCACAGTTGTGGCTCAAATGTAAATGACAAAGAAAAGGGCAAGTGAGAAAGGGTGAGTTCTGTGATACTAAAGAGAAAGATAAAGGGGAAATGGTCCCAAAGTAGGTTGCTATTCCCAAATGCAAATGCTAAGTCAGTGTATGGTGGGGGGAAGGAAGGCAACATTCTTTGATTGCGAGCTTGTGGCTAGTCCGCGAAATCATCCTCAATGGGGGATTAAGTTATACGTTCCCAATAGAAATCAACCCATCGAGTAAGAGGTCTGCCCATCGGTTAAAAGGGGGCTTGGAGGTGGGTGGAAAAACCCAGTGGATGTACAAACTGGGAATTTAATTGATCTAATTTCCCCATTAAACACTGATTGTAAATGAACTAGTTCACATTTCAAATTGCTTCTCTCCACTGCAGGGAGTCAACCCTGTGTCCAATAGTTCCATGCCAGTGAATGTCGATCTTGATGAAACTGCAGAGGTGCAGTGTCAGGGTGAGAACAATATCATAGCCAGTGAGCAGATTTGGTGCATGGGTTGTCACTTAGTCAAAACTGAACTTGTGGCCCTATGTTTGCTGCTACTTGAACCAAACTGGAGGCTGAACTGGGCGTTATGAAGCAAAGGTTAGATGATCGAACAATCGCTCACCCATGTCCATGTGGATCAAGAGGGGAACCACACAAATTCTGATCTCAATGCTTTAAATAGGGTGATGGAGAATCAGAGGAAAAACTATCCTTGCCCTAGTGTAGTCTACCCAATAGGATAAATGATTCTATAATTATCAATAACCCAGATGTCAGCCCCTGAGAGAAAAGATCTAGGCCCGTGTCTCTCTCACAGAAATATCACAATATAATCAGGCAAGTAGAGGATAGAGGCCTCATCGTGTTGACATGGAAAAGGCATCCATTGAATATGTAGTGTCCTTAACAAATGTTCCTAAGCTAGAACAGGGGAGATGGGAGTTAGGAAGGCAAGAATACTCTGTGTCAATAGATGCATCCACTGGTTAAGACATAAAAAAATAATATCTATCCGTGGTAAGATTGGACATTTTGGATGTAGAGCGCCACACCCAGGATTCTATTAGTGGGCTAGATTATATTCAAATGACCCTGGCAAGTGACCATTTAAGATCAGTAGACAGATTACAGAAACTTTTCACTAGTGCAAGTGCAAAGTTGAATGGTATTAGCACTAGGGCAAAGTTTGCCTTATTTCTGAAAACACTTGTAAATATTAGAAAACCATTGCACCATGACAAGTGCAGTCTGGCATGGTATAAGCATGATATAAGCACCAAGGCAAAAATTGCCCAAGTGCAAAAAAGATACATTTTTGATACATTCTTGCACCGGGGCAAAGTTTGCCCTAGTGCTAATACCATTCTGTATTCGCACTAGGACACACTTTGCCCTGGTGCAAAAATACAGTGAATTTCTGTCCTACGGCTTATGACATGCCAAAATGCACTTGTCATGATGCAATGGGTTTCTAATACTTGCAAGTGTTTTTAGAAATAGGGCAAACTTTGCCCTAGTGCTAATACCGTGCAAACTTGGCACTTGCACCAGTGCAAAGCTTCTGTAGCCTGGCCCCTGGTCTCTTATCGACTGATGCAAGGACAATGCAAGTTCCAGATTTGAAAATTGAATTGAGAGGAAGACCACCACTTTGAACACTTGCTAGGGATCAGGGAGTAAGTGTAGTGCCAACCTCATCCTCGTTGATGGTGGGGTCCTCCTTGACACCCACTTCTTCTTTAACATCCCCTAAGTGGTTTCTCCCTCCCTACACCGAGTTTTGGATTCATCTAATGATACAAGTGGGAATTAACATACTTTTAATAATGTGAAATTGGCATCCTGGAATGTTGCGTGCCTCCTGAGATATCTGAAGGATGCAGACTGGGTAAAACATATCAGAGTTTATGATATATTATGCTTTCCTGGAGACCTGGACAACTGAGCAGTTTACGCTGGAGGGGTACTCTGTGTTTAAAATTCCGGCGACCAGGCATAGGAGTGGGGTAGTGTGCCCAAGTGTGGGGCAGTGTGTTTGGACTAACACTTCACTAAACACACATGTCATGGTAGTGGAAACCCACTTCCAGGACTTGCAATGTGTAGTTGTCAAGCTCAGTCTTGGTTTGAGACTCTGTGGGCCTCATTACATTTTTGCCGGTCCAGAAGCAACGGTGCCGGTAAGCTTACCAGCATTGTTGTTTCCAGACGGGCAAACTACGAGCCTGCGGGCAGGTGCCGTACGGCACCTACCAGGATCAGATGTGGCAGGCGCAATAGCAGCAGCACGCAGACTTTCACGGAAGCATGGCACCGGTATTCCCAATTGAGTCCTATGGGACTGAAATGGGAATGGGGATTAACATTTACCGGTGCCTGACTTCCCAGAAGGCCGGGGTTTTAATTCCCCAGTGATTCCGGAAAGTCAGATGGCAGTAAATCATTACGGGTCTGGTGGCTGGTTGGAGGAAGAGGATGCTATTGGGTAATTACGAACATTAGTGCCCCTGCAAACCAATCTGTTTACAAATATGCTTTGCAAACAGCTGAATTATTCTTTGGAGCAGGGCTCTGGTCCTATAATGGTCAGATTGAACCATATATCCCTCCCTTCTCCAACATATAGCGATGTAGAAAAGAGTAGCCATATCAGTTTTGTTTTGGTTGACTTGGATAGTTGAGGTTTGGTCAAATCCTTTGAGATCCTGCCTGTCCTGAGAATGCATAGGGAGCATAATGTACTTTTCCTGTCCTTTGCCATTTATCAGGTTATTAGGGTTCAACCCATCTCGTTTAACAAACAACAGGCGTATGTTAAAATGGGATCAACCTGCACTTGCAAATAATTTGGCAGAGACATAGTACCTGGCATTGCTGGAATTTGTAGATGACGCTGGTCCTGATGGCGATATTGATATTCTCCAATCACAAAGATTTTGTTAATTTTTAGCAGTTACCTGACAAAGCCAGTGAAGGAAATAAAGGATTGCCAACTCCAGAAAGAGGGGTGATATGACCAGAAATGCAGGGCAGAAAAATCAAAATTATTGGACAGAACTAAAAGTAGAGATACAGAGATTAGAAAAGAGCTAAGCTACTATAGAAAGGAATATAAGAACATCTTGGTTAGAAAGGAGTTGTTTTTTTGGGTATATGGAGCCCTTTAAAAACGTCTCTGGCAAACAAAGATGCAAAGGAATTTTGGAGAATTGTGACGAAGGGTGGTAGAGTGACGCCAAACTCAGTGGAATCTGCAATTTCCAAGGGGACTTGGTTCGACAATTTTTCAAGCCTCTATCAGGTATTTTGTCTTTGTTACTCAGTCTGAAGTATCGAATTTGGTCAGACCCGGTGTTTGGGGCCAACCCACTTGTGTTGAGCTTGTGTAAAGTAGCTTTTGCTGTGGGAAGTCAGGTCTCTGAGAAAGTCTTGGGCACTGACCATATGCCAGCTGATTTGTATAAAAGCAATTTAGAATTATAGGTTCCTTATTTAAACAAATGATTTAGTACAATTCTGCAGACCGGCTTGAAACCTCCCATCTGGAATTAAGCAGAAGTGGTTCCTATACACAAAAAGGGAGACCATGGAAACCCCAGGAACTACAGGCCAATTTCCTCATTTTGCGTCCGTAGTAACATTTTTGGAAACATTCTTCAGACAAAATTGGAAAATTGGGCTGTGGAACATGAAGCCCTAAGTCATTTACAAGTGGGCTTTGTAGGGGGCTGAGCACATAATGAACTGGCATTAAGATTAAGTTTAATTTGTGATAAGTATGTGAAGCTAAACAAAGACAATCTTTACTTATTGTTTGCCGATGTGAAGGCTGCCATTGAAAGCATCACAAGGATAGCATTGTGGGAGGTGCTCCTCGCCAAAGTGGTACCGCTGGAATGGCTGAAAGCAATCATTGAGCTCCATGCTGATTCTACAGCAAGAGTAAGATGCGGCCTCGGGTGAGGGACCACTAATCTCTGAGGGTAAGACAAGGATGCAGCATTGCCCCCTTACTTTTCAACTCATTTTGTGTTGGCGTACTTTTCGGCTTTTTGATGGGAACATCTGATGCCCCCATGTTAGCAGGAGAGAACATCAGAATCGTATTCTTTGCTGACAACATTATACTCATTTCAAAGACCCCAATAGGCCTACAAAAGCAGGTTGCTCATTTTGTAAACTTCTGTGATTCAAGAGGGTCGGAGGTGAATGTTTCAAAGACGAAGCTGATGAGGTGTGGCAAACAGAGAGGACGTTGATTTAACTTGCCATTAGATATAAAGGAGATGCTTATTGAAGAAGTTAATAACTTTGATTTTCTTGGCGTGAGAATTTCCAATGAAGGGAAGTGGGAAAAGCATGTGAATAGGGCTGATGCAACCATGGGGAGAAAGAGGTGAGAAAGAGAAGAGAAAGTGCACTGATATTCCCACATTTTCAAATCAAGATGACAGTTGCAAATAAAGCTAAGTGTAATTCAGTGGCTCCAGCTTTGGATATTTATCAGGTTCTGGCTGGGGTTCTTTATGGTGCAGGTTTGGGGTTTTAGTAAAGTTAACGCTCTTGTCACCACAGTAAAATATTTTCTTAAAAGGTTATTACGAATCCTGAGCAGTACCCCAGATGTGCCTCTGCAAATGGAACTGGGTTTGCTTTGTGTACAAGATCTGATTGCTCTTAAACCGTTGATGCTATTTATTTTCATTTATTTATTGTGTGATTTAGCTTTGTCCAACAAAACCTTATACACATATATTAATAAGAAACACTACACATTGCAAGGCAATACATACACAAAATTTAAAATCAGATTTTCCAAAAATATGACAGGATAACACAAGATTTCAACACAGCAAACAAGTTTAAAATAGGTCTTTTAAAAAATGCTCTATTGAAATCACTAAATGATTATTTGGTTCAACAAGTAACGTCCACCACAAATGTTCATAAGATAGAAACGGCCTATTTTTAAGATAAGACTCTAGCATCAAATTACGAAAATCAGAAAGTGCAGTGCATTCAATGGTTATGTGTTTCAGAGTTTCCTTTGTGTTAGAGCAGTACCGGCAAGAACGATCAGGATTAGCTAATTTGCTAGGTGTCCCTAATACATCCTTGGTCAAGAGGAGATTTAATTTCAAACGTACCCAGAAGGATCTGGAGTTCTTAGCAGGATGTCTAGTGAGATATTTCTGAATTGTATTGAACGATTTAACATTGAATACAAAATGTTCAAAGATTGTATATGTTTCTAACTGGGTTCTGTTAGATATCCAATCATTTTCATAAACTTTCCTCTTGACCTTAGTAGGGGTATATTCCAAATCAACTGAGAGCAGATCATTTGTCATAAGAATTTTCATGGACCCCTTGATCCATTGAATTAAAGTGCTACAGTCATCACATGAATCAAAGATATTTAGTCCTTTAAACAGAGTACCAGCCGGAGGAAATAAGATACTGCGTAAAAGCTGTAGTTTACACCAAGAGATCATGGATTCCAGTGAAACGATGCCCAAAATATGTCGAATTGCAGCCAAAGGAACACACAATGGAAGATTAAGAACATGTTTCCAAATAATGGCTTCAACTTTTGCCCACAGCAAGCCCTCTTCTCGCACCTCAGCTACATAGATCAATCTCAGGACCAGAATTTGATTATACATTTGTATTACTGGGGCAAGAGAGAATCGACCATATTTATTATCAAGGGCCCGAAGTTAGGAAGCTGCCAAAATGGCCAAAACGGCTTTAAGCTCAGGGGTCTTGTTTAACAATAGCAATGATCTCTTGGAATTAAAGGTTAAACACAGATATTTAAATACTGTCACTTCCTCCAATTTAGAGCCATCAATAAACCAAGTAAAGTTTCTTGTACCCGACAACTGCTTTTTTCCAATTCATGACTAAGACCTTAGATTTGGGGATGTTAATGTGCAAACCTAAAACCTTAAGATAGTAAGCAATGGCCGTCAGAGATGTTTGCAGTCCCACTGTGGTGTAGTTAACTAGAACTGTATAGTTGGCATAAAGTAGATACTGCAGCTTAGTTGAGTCCAATTTCGGAGGGTTTGTGACAGTGGCTGTCAGGGGCGCTCCTATGCCTAAGATGTATAAATTAAACAGGAACAGTGCTAAGACGCAACTCTGCCAAAGACCATGTGCTGCATAGATCCATTCAGTAAAACGTCCCTTTTGACCAACTTAACCTTTAGGCGGATGTCCATCTACAAGTGTTCCAAAATACTGACCAGGTATTCAGGGCAGCCCCAGTCTCTTAGCATCTTCCATAACCAGACTTGGTATACACAGTCCAATGCCTTTGTAATATCCAAAAATAAACATACAGGATACACTTCGATAAGAGCCATTGCTTCAATAGTAAGTGAATAATGAATCAGTTTATTGATGTGTTAGCGTCTTTTCTAAAACCATATTGGTTCATGTGAAATTTCCCAGACTCCTCCACCCAGCGCTCAAGATTTCACAAATGAAATCTTGAGAATATTTTATATGAGGCATCTATTAGGGAGCTAGGGCGGTAGTTAGCAGGATCTGCTCTGTCTCCCTTTTTAAAGATCGCTGTGACCATTGCCTCCTTTCAAGTGGATGAGAATACCTGAAACGTCAGTATTTTGGAATACAGAAGCAATAGGACCTCAGCCCAAAGCCAAGGAGCCGATTTAAAGGTAAGATTCATAATGCCTTCTTAATTGCCCGCACTATGTACTCTGTGTCAATTTTCAGGTCCTCCCAAGCAGGACTACAAGCCAATGGTAAATTGTGAGCCATAGTAGAGACATTTGTTCTCTGGGGGCTGCCATATAAGGTGTTAAAATGGACCACCCAGACAGATCCCGAAATTGGCTGTGCTTGCAAAGATATTTTAGCGGCCTGACCTCGAATCAGCCGCCAAAAATTAGCTGAGTTACACGAGTTCAGTGCAAATAACATATCCTCTGTATCTTTTTGCAGAAGTAAATACATATACCCCCTCAACCAATTGCAGTAAGTCTGTCTGAGTTTCTTTATCGACTTCAAAGCGGTGGGTGTCAACTTCTTTGCCTGCCTGATATTCTGTCGTAGCTTCCTTTTCCGTAAACTGACAGCAAGGATATATTTGTGAGAAAGCTCAGAGTATGCACTTCGATTGGTCAGTACATGCGGGGGCATTAGGCCCTGCAACATAGATTGTAGTTGGGAACCAAACCCATCGGGGGAATTATCAATGAAGAGTCCAGCCAAAAGAAGCTGTTCTACTTTCCTGTTGTAGCGGTCAGCTACTTTAAGGTGCCATATTACTGAGTGATCACGTGGCCTGATCACAATTTGAAGAGGGGAATCAGGTAAACTTCCTTCATTATTGAATGCTCCCCATAGAAATCTAAGCTGCGAATGATCACTCTCCTGGCAGTGTTTAATATCCAAAGTGTGAAAGCTTGATTCCTAAGAGTCCCAGATAAATATGTAATCAAGTGTCGAGCGATGGCTTCCACTGACCCAGGTGTATTTTGACAGGATATCGCCATCTAATTTACCATTAAGTCACATTAAGTTACATCTGTCCAGAAAGGAATGTACCAATCTGCCCCTCTCTCTGGCATTATTCATATATTTCCCAGAATAGACTAAATTATACCAAGTAGCGTCAAGGCATTCGGCATTGAGATCACCCATGATGACCAAGTCTATTTCTTTAGAGACACAGTATAGTTCAATGCAGTTGGTTATAGCAGATAGAACGTCAACTAGGTATGCTGAAGCTGAGATTCATCATGCCAAGTAATTTTAATGCAAAAGATATCAGTGCGGCCCAATATGAGTTTTTCGTCTCTGGACCCTGGAGAAATTCACTAGGCTATCAATAGGTCACCGAAAGGTCTGCCCTCTAGACCTTTTTGAGCGGGCTCATGCACAAAAAGAAACCCATCCATCACGGGGATGTCTAGCATGAAGGTTTCCTGCAGGCAGATAAGATCTACGTCATCCCAAAGCTGCACATTAAGACATAGATGAAAAAAACCTTGTGCATTCCATGAAAGCAAACGCAAGGGCAATTTTAAATTTGAGCCATTCTGCCCCCGTATTCTGCTCTTCCAGGGAAATAATCGGGTGAGCTCAATCATACAAGACTGTGCGCTTTTTATCAACAAAGGTTCCTACACCAAAATTCACTAGAAGGGATTCCCTGGGAGTTGAGTCTAATCCTGACTACAGATTACATTTTGACTGCCAGTAAGGGGCTCATCGCTTGCGTCAGTTAGCAAATAACCCATAGTGAGAAGCCTCTCCACCTCGGCCATCACAAGGTTCCTAACCAGATGGGAATGAAAACCCACTTTTACAATGTCCACCCTTCTAAAGTCAACGAAGAAAATTCGAGCGATATCCCTAGCTGTCAAAGAGTTTAGAGATGGAATTTCTTTAAACAAGGGCAGAATATATTGGTGGTTCAGTGGGTAATCCCCATTGACCTTTACAGTGTTTTTTATTGATAAATAGACATGGCCAACTTTATTCATGGCCCAACAGGTCCTGGTCGTGTAGCCACCTCATCAAAATCACCTATGGCTGGGAGCCTAAATGAGCCCACAGTACAACTCTAATCCTCTGTTCTTCCATGGTCATGAAGGGTGGGGATCTATCTAAGATAGTCTGGGGCATACAAGAGGCCAGAACAACATTAGGAGCGTTTGTGTTGAGCACAGCTGTTAACTGAGCATTTTCGTCCAAAAGAGGTAAATTCACTCTCACGCCACTTCCTCCCTGGCTCAAGAAGCCGTTTAAGGATACTTTAGCAATATTTAGAGCCGGTTTGATCAAAGACTCTGCAGAGTCTATGAAGTAAGTGGACAACTGTGAGAAGTTAACCTCACATTCTGTCTCAGCTTTGCCCTTAGGTTTTAAGAAGGCTGTAATTAGGCCGTTTGGCTTATCATTTTGTAATGATTTTGACTTTTTAGGAAACGGACAAGAATGTTTAGGCATGTTAGGTTCCCTCTTCCTTGTGACTTTTCCCTTTGGTATCCACACGGGGGAAGCCAATGCTCAGCCCTCCTCATTAAAAGCCTCGGAAGACTCCCCTTCAGGGAAGACTTCAGTCATTACTGTCACAGCCCGCACAGATTTAAGAGTACCTTTATTGTTTTGGCCCAACGTTAGCCAAAGCTTTTTTAGCATTTTTAGATTTCCTCCTTTTCTTTTTAGGAACAGGATGCTGGGCAAGTGAAGGTTCACTTGCCAATTCAAACCCATCAGTGGACCCACCGACCTCAGCGAATGAACGCAAAGTGGCCAAAATTACGATTTTGGCCCATTTCTTTATTTTCCACGATTACCTGTGGCAGAGGGTCCACGGTCAATTATAATGATCCATGAGTCACAGCCAAAGACGCTGATTCCTTGGAAACCCCACCAAATGTAGCATTTGCCAGAGGAGATGTTTGAGAGGCTCTAGACAAATAGCCTGCAATGCTATATGCCTCTCCGTAAGAATAGAGTGCACTTCGCGTAGTTCATGCAGGCTCTGGTCGTTGCTTCTATCCATAGTGTTCAGAATCCTTGAGAGAACTGAGAATGAAAATGCATCAATGATAGGCTCTTCCTGCATAAAAGGCAAACCATTCCTCGGAAGCAAGAACTGGTCAGCTTGGTTACGCACTGTACCTGCACTCTTCAATGGGGAAGAACATTGAGAGGAATCAGGGCCTGGTTGATTGAAAAAAAGGCAAGCTTCCACTTGGTTAGGGGAGAGCCCTAAATCCTCCCCTTAAGCAGGAGATTTGAACATCACTTTCCCCGTAGATTTGTGTAGAAACACTTCCTCCATATTCCCCTTAGGAGTGCTAGGGCAAATCGCCAAAGGGTCCAATGAGTGGGGCCCCAATGATAAGTGAAACCGTTTAGAGAGTTCAAGAGGTACCACCGGGGCTAGCAATGAAATGTCAGAGACAAAATTTGAGTCTGCACAGTCCAGTAGATCCTCAGGGTCCACTTGGCTTTGTGAACAGGATGTAGGCAAGTGAACTTCCATCATTTTGCCGCTAATAGCCTTAGATATGGAGGGACTTGCTGAGTCAACCTCACCTTCATCCCCTGTTATTGAGAACAGCACTAGGTATTGCGGTGAGGGCAGCAGATCCCGAACAGACTCCTTAGGGATGATGACTGTTGTAAAATTGATAATAGAGCTGTCTAGAGGAGGAGTCTGTTCCTCAGTCTGAGCCAAGTTCAACTTCCCCAGATGTTTGCCACTACGGAGCCCATGCATTTTAGGAGGCTTAAAAGCTGACGTAATCGTGTGTTCCAAGGTGAGTAGTCAGCTGCAGTGCGGCTCAAAGGGTAGAATCCCCACAGTCACCACTGCACTGCGCACAGTTGATTCAAATCAGAGCGAGTTTGGATGTGGCTCAAAGGGCCATAACCCTTAGTCACCAAAGCAGAGGAAGATCGGTAGAGCAAGAAAGTGAGCAAATCAAAGAGTTATTTAGAATAAAGAAAACTCAGAGGTGAACAGGATACCACAGTTTAGCAGGTAAGCAAAAAGCCAAATGCAACTAGTAATCACAGAAAATAGAAAGTCCAAATGTTGAAACTGTACAACATTCCAATAAGGGTTTGATTAGCTGTAGGTGCATGGATGCACAGGGTTACAAGCCACCCACAAAACTACTGATCAATTATTCTGAAACTTACTTCAGAGAATGATGCTGTCTTCAGGGGTCGGTACTGGTGGCAGAATGGAGTCCCTGCAGCTTATATATTCCTGCTCCGCACAGAGCCACGGAACATGAAACACACTGCCGCACACTGCTGTGCTCTGTGCAGGATGTGTGGTTTTGAAGAGTCCTCCACTGGCAGCAATAACAGAAAAGAAGGACAGACTACACAACTCGCTTTCTGCTGACCTTTTACAGCGCAAAGCCAAGAAACATACTGCTGCACACCACTGATGCTATGGGTGCACACCTGGTCAGCGGTTGGTCACATGAGGTTTCATGCTGCACTGAAGGATCTGTTGTCCAACAATAATGCATGCTCACTTCGTGGTTTTCGCCATATCAAAGAGACTTATAAGCTTGAATTAAAGGATTTTTAGTCTAATCAAAACTCCACAGATGCAAGGCTATTGTGGTGTACAGCAATACGCAGTTCGTCTGGGTTGAATATGCCTCAAAGTGTTTGCATTTGGCTATGGGATATGAATAACTGATGTGCAAAGATACCTATATGTTGGAGGAATATTTAATTTTGATCAAAAGCACCATAAAGCATTCATTAAATGCTAGAATGCATCTGGGAAATTTACCACTTGCTCCAGTTAAGGCCAGGAGGAACAGTGGATTTTCCCTTATGTGTTCTTTTTGCCTCTTAGTAAGGGAAACTTTGCAGAACTTTCTTTTTACCTGTCCCCTTTATGATGTCATACAGAAAAGAAATGTGAAACTATGGGCCTCATTCCGAGTATGGAAGTAGCGGCATGGCTACCCCATACCAAGTACCGGGTCTGGGTTCCCTGAATGGAGGGCCCGGTATTTCCCCATTCAAGGAACCCTGACCCTGTACATCCCCGTTCCCATTCGAGCCCCCATAGGGCTCAATGGGAATGGGGAGGATGCAAACAACGGGCCCGTTAATGACGGGCCCGTTGTTTGCATCCTGGTCTGCTCGCGGGACCCACCAAGGACTCCTGGTAAAACCAGGCGTCCTTGGCGGGACCCGCTAGGAGACCCCGTAATGGGGTTGTAGGGGGATAATGGGGCCGGCATCTCTACCGGCCCCGTTATCCCTCTACTGCAGACCTTGTAATGAGGCCCTATGAATTCAAAATAGAGGCGTGAGAACTATGATTGAGGCTGAATATTTATGTAAACATGCAAAATATGTTGATGTAATATTTGCTGTGTCTTTTTTGAGAATAGTGTAATAATGTATTATTGTGCGATTATTTATGCTCTTGTGTTTTTTTACCTTTTTTAGCTGAAATTTTGATTTTTGTTTGTATGTTATACGATGCTATATAACTTTTATGGAATTGTATTTCCGAAATAAAGTTGAAAACACACAATATTGATGTCAGTCATGTGGGACAATGCATCATGTACAGTGATGTAATGTGTGCACACGTTCATTCTCAGATAAAACTACCAGCAGGCATCTTTCAGGGCATGAACATTTGAACGTTCTCCCTAAGCCTGTGCCATACATGTCATTGCAGTCACTGAACAAGGGAGCCTAGCTATATCTAATAAGAGTACCAAGTAAAAACTCTCTCCCAGATCATCACGTAATCCATTTATTTGTGTAGTTCCGCAGATACAACCAATTCCGAATTTTTGAAATGTTTCATGCAATTGGTATTTGTAAATTGAGTAGTACAACCCCACCCCTCCCCATTGAACTACTCCCGTTCTAATGGGCAAGAATTGGAGGTCTAAGAACAGCAGGACTTGTGCGTTTCTCAGCCCACCGTGGAGGAGGCTGGAGACCATCCAACAAATGTGTTTCTTGTACCCTCAGTATATCTATATTATCTCTATTCAGATAAGACATCACCTGGTGCTGCTTACTCTTATTACCTAATTTTCTTACATAACATATCATGATATTTATGTCATTATTAGGGAGCACATTACCTATCATTCCAGGTGGTTCCAGCTTCCCCTGCTCTGCAACATCTCGATAACTATTACATAGAGGTAGAGATTGCTTAAGTGTAGAATGCTTTGTTCACAAGTGCATATGTGTATGCATAAATATATAGGCCATGAATACATTAACATAAAAAAACCCATTAAATAATCCCTCTGTAGTGAATTGTATCTTTGGAATATATTTACTATTCTGGTCCTGTGTTTTAAGGAGAAATAGCCCTACTCTAAAACGGCTCTCGCCTTCGGCCCAAACAATCCCACCCCACAATCTAAATACAGGCATCTTGCTACAGAACGGACATTACAATTTCCCTGAAATTGTCCTTCACATGTTTTAATTCCAATTTGCACAAATATCCACACATAAAACAACAAATATAAATGATTATTCTAGGGAGTAAAATGGAATACCCCACAATGTAGACATACTAATTGACATTGGTGGTTTGATTAAAAAAAAACGTACAGTTCCTTTAGTAAAGTTTGACACAAAACAATATACTTATTTATCTTTGAAACGATTGCCAAGTGTTGGCATCAGAGAAAAATGTCTTGACATACGGTTCTCTTGTTCTAGCATTGATTGAAATTTAAAATGTTGGAGATTGTATTTCACACACTTTTGGTTCTTAAATTGGGCATACATATATAAACATGTTTTGTGGTGTTGAATAGGTTACAATTATTTTAATATTGGGCTCAGGCATTCTTTGTGTTTTGGAGTGCTAAAACATTATCACTTCACTCTCTCTAAGAATCAGGCCCATGCAATCAACACCACAGTTCAATGTGTTTGTTAAGGAATAGATTCAATTTCATTATTGACTATTGCAAAGACCAATCAAATAGACTTGTTATTCCATACTTCAATTTAGCATGTCTAAGGCCTGCAGAGATCCAAAATTGCTGGCAAAGCTATACTATGTTGAGACTTCCCACTGTTTAAATTTAAGTGAGCAATCACACAGCACATATGCCTCATAATGTATTTCCCTTTCAGTGATGTAGCTTGTAAAGATGGTTCCTAGCAAACAGTTTTGATTGATATCTTGGAATTAATGAATTCTTGGGACATTTGTCTTAATGCTTTGGGAATATTGTACTCATATTTGGTGTATCTTACAAAGGCCCAGGACAGGTAGGGACATCAACCAGCTTAAGGCATCACCACAAAATAGGTTATTCCTTTCTATGTGGTCGCCCACTCTCATAATCCCTTTCAGGTAATCTGCCTCTGTCTTGGAAAAGGCCTCTGTACACAGTCCCATCTGGATAAAGCCATCTTAAGGAGATTTTCCATCAGCTACTTCCAGTTCGAACACCAATTTCCTTTTTTCTGTCGGACGGGCTATCTTGCTTTTCTGAATTCCCAAAATGCTACCTTCTTCCTATGTGTTGGAGTTTATAATTTTATTTATTTTATTTGCAATTGGTTTCCACCAAACCGTTACAAAATCGAAATCAAAAAACAAATCAATACATCCTTCAAAAAATGCAAACATATTGAGCACAGATATTGTTATAAGGTCCAAACAGTGATTACAAAAAGATGATAGAGATACCGCTGGTACAAAAGAAATGACAATTAAAGCACACAAAATTGTACAATAATTCATCATTAAAAACATACTATTATTTAAAACATTTGAGCGCACATATTATTAAGAGTCCAACAAAATCATTCTGAGGAAAACAAAAAAGATCCCGCTGGTACAAAAGAGAAAAAAATGAAGATCAAAACACACAGAATGATACAATAGTTCATCACTAAAAACATGTTATCAATTAAATGATATAAATTGCCATTCAGTAATTCATTAGATAAGATTCACCAGCACCTTCCAGAGTAAGTTGATAAAACTTTAAATTACATTCATCAATACAAAACAAAGGTACATAAGCACCAGAACTGCCATCATGGTGTTGCGAAGAAAGACTTCAGCAATTCATCAGACAGGATTTGTTAGGTTCAGGGCTTTGATAAATCCTGCCACTGCCAAACCCTCCCTGACGGAGGTGATGTTTACACATCTGTTCCATATGTAGTCACAGTTAATGTACCACCAATGACTAGCATGACTCATTGCATTAAAAAAGTACTTCCACCTTTTTGAATGTAAAGCTGCGCAGTCCAAAATCAAATGTCGGGCAGTCTCAATCTGGTCAGATTTACTAGATCTGCAATTAGTATCCATAGATTACAACCTTCCCCTTCTTACCAAAATCTCATTTGTTCATATGAGGTTCCATCTTAATCGCAACAAATATTACAAAAAAAATGTATTTGGAAACTGCAGAAGAATCGTTGTTGGGGCACCCTGCCATCTATGGTCCAATACCAGATTGTGCAACAAGGGTATGAGTGAAGATAGTCCGTAGTACAGACCCAATCATAATCAAAGAGGGTTTTCTTCAATCTCATTGGGCTGGATAACAAGGACACACTATCCATTGCCAAATTGAGCTGGAGTTTAAATTCACAGGAAACTCCACACACACAGCTTCATTTGATGTCGCAATTTTGTATTGAACAATGCCTGTGATAGGTTTGCTTCACTTACTCTAATACATCTAGAGCTCTCCTCCTTGCTCCCATTTGCCTGTTGTATTTTGATTGGTCATAAGGAGATGTATTAGCTTGGAGTTAGCCCTCCCCTTAGGAACAAGGAAAATAATTTGGCTGAAATATTCATGTTCCTGTAATTCCTTGTTTGGGGGTGTAACATTAATTGGAATCATATATTCAGTTTTCTAAGAACATTCACAATCCAAAGATGACATTTATTTCTTGTCACTGCCAGCATAAAAGTTATATGAATATGCAAATGTATGCATTAATACATTTTAATGGATGCTTTTGCAACTCTTTTAAAACTCACCTAGCGTCATATATTCTAGCTGATTTTCATTTGTTTGTAGGCTAAATCCATAACAATAGAAGATCTGCATTTATGAACAAGGGACAATTTTACTCAACAAAAACACAAATTGGTAATCTATTATTTTATGACTCAGGCCTAATGCTCTGCCAAGGTCACGGGTCATGTCTTGTTTGAGGCATCTGCTATAAGCTTAAAAATACAGATTCATGGATTTAGCCTGCATCCCCAAGATAGGTCTCCCATTTAAATGTGTTTTTCGTAATTTAGAAGCACCACCTTTATCTTGAGTGCACACAGATATGTTTCCATTCAGTTTCCCTGCATTGCTGCGTTGGATAATGGAGTCTGTCCATTCTTGGTTTCAAAACAGCTGATGTCTTCTACAAACATACAATTAATGGTGAACTAAAGTGACCCAAAGTCAGAATGTAAGGACTACATAAGGTATAGTCTGTACCATGTACCAGAAAAAGTTCACTTCAACAATTTCTGCTTGCTAATACCACTGAAACAATATGCTGTTCTGATCATAAATATACTAGACCAGCCAGATAATTTCTCATAACTTTTTGTGTATAATTTCTTTTCAGAAAACTAAAAGTGAATTGGGCAGTTATGCCTTTTCCTGTTCACATGACAGCAAACATGCAATCACTCTATTAAATTCCCTTTTTCTTTCATTCACACCCATAGCAATGCATGTTTTTCTTGTGACATTTTATTATCCGTTTTACACAATTACATGATATTTCAGTGTAAAGCCATTCTGTGTTTGCTCTATTAAATTGAGAGCATTCCATTCCATCAGATATTTTACAATTTCAAAGAGGTTGCCCTATTTCTAACCATTGTATTAGCCAGTTAGTTTGAAGGTGAGTTCCAGATGTATAAGGTAATGTGGATATTTTATTTAAACAACGATTTCAGTGATTTTCTCAACTTGGTACTGGGAGTCCTTTAAACATGTTCATATCCTAATATCTGGAATTAGTAAATTCTTTTATTTTGGCATTACTTTAGGGAGCTACATTTGCAGAGTGACTTAACAGTATTTAATGAAATTAGAATTTAATGTTATATGCACACATTTTAGAACATTATATTTGGTGAACCAGTGGTAACACATAAGAAGAGAAAGCAACATTGACATGAGGTAGAATCTGCTAGCGCAAAGGCATTTTTCAACCAGACATATTTCTTTGAATTGCGACACCCGCAGAATGCTATTTCCTAATTTCATTTAGAACAAATACGGACAAATATTAGTGAATGCCCACAACCAAGTTTGATTTAGTAGCCTGAACACCTGGCTCAGTTCCAGTTGTTTTATTCCAGCTGGTTGTAGCATCGATAAAAATGTCAATCTCTGCACAACTTTATTCCCTTAGAAGTCATCATATATGTGAACATGTAATAGCAAAGACATATGTGTGAAATACTGTATTGACTTTGCAAATACATCCGCTAACATTGCTATATGTTTGTTTCCCTTATATTATTATATATCATTATATGCTTGCTCCCTTACATATCCTAGCATTAGGAGCAGGTAAGATAGCTCAGCGTGTTGAGCACTCAGTGCTGCAATATGTGCATGATCTGCAGTTCACAAGTTAGAATCCCAGCAAGGCAACTCAGCCTTTCTTCCTTCCGAGGTTGATAAATGAGTCCCAACTTCAGTTGGGTAAACATTGCATGTAAATATGTACTATGTACAGCACTTTGGTGAAAGCACTATATAAACTACAATCCCTTATCATTACCCTATGGTGTGAATGATTCTATAGCCCCTATCTGGATATATCAGAATCTTTACTCCAACCTCTTCAAAGAGGGCAGAATGCAGCTGCCAGAATCCTCATGAAACTGGAAAAATGTAACCTCATCACTCCTGCTTTGAGGTCCTTACACTGGCTTCTGGCAAAAAAGTGGACAGGTGTGAAAAGTATGTGTATTGTATTCAAGAGTTTACATTTGCCAGAATCATCCCCGTTCACAGATTCAATTTCACACTGCCCAGCAGTCGCTCAGAATTAATCAAGCGAACACTTTAATCGTTCAACTATATAAAAAGTAGAGGCAACAAGCATGTGGAACACATCACCCTCAATGTTAAGCAGTGAAACCGACTAGCTAAAATTCAAGAAACCTTTGAAAACATTCTTATTAATTCATAGGTAAATTGTATGTATAACATCAGGCAAGCTTACTTTTCTTTCTGAGCACCAAGTTGCCCCCGGTGATCGTGTGCTTTACTAAAACAGCTCTTAGCTCTTAATATAAAATAACATAATACCATATGATGAACTATGGCTAAAATGAAAGGCTCGGACAGTACTGAGCATACGAAAGAAATCATCTGAATCTGCTGATCAGTGCAGCTACTGCTGTAGTCAACGATTGCAGCCTTAGAGGCTCAGCCCAGCAGGTCTGAAGAAGGTACGATAATGCTTTAGCAGTTATAGGTCCTGGGCACTGCCTATCAGTTGCATCAGAACGGGGATAGCAGACACAATGTAATCCCGTTACGTGGCTGGCAAGTGATGTTCTGAAGAGACCTAGAATCCTGAGATGGTTACTCGACTGCCCCCACTGATGAAAGGGAAGGGAGCACCAGTGTAATTCTCTTTGGACCTGGAGTGAAGTCTACAGCTTCCAGGATTCCCAGTGTTCCACTGTCATAATGTAGAATGCAGGAAAAGAGCCTCCACTTTCCTTAATGTTTGTGAGCAAAAACAAAACTTGATTCCATTGATAGAAGAAGTGAAGCCCACGCCTAGTCAAAAATCGTAGCTGCAATGGTCGCCTTACTGAGATACATTTAAATTAATATTATCAAAACCTTAATAATTAATTAGTTAATATAGAACAGTATATTTTTGCATTTAGTGGCAGTGCAGACGCTTTCTGTTATGCATAAAAACACTATTCTAGTACATCAGCACATAGATACATTTGACATTTCCAGAAAAGAAAACAGTTACTGGAGTTTAGCGAATACACCTGACCTAACTCCCAAGACCACACGACCCAGTGCCTTCGATCTTCATCATCCATAAAAGGTCCAGAGAACTGAAAGCACATGCACGCTTTTGTGGCTAGTTTCATTTCAGGTAACTACTGATCTATGCTTTTCTTTTTTCTTTTAGTATGAGGGTTCGAACATATGCTTGCATTTCTTATGTGTATTCTCAGTATAGTGCGTTTATGCAGCGCACTGCGTTGAGCTTCTCCGGGCACATTGTTAAGTATCTGGTCTTGAAATCGCTACCACGTTACGAAGCTGCACATTCTTACCAGACATTGATTTTAACTTTAGGATCCACATAAACACTGATTCCTCTCTCTCTGCTACAAATCGAAGTGTTGAAGCTAAGACTGCGGCTCCAGTTTAATACCGACAGAATATGTACATACTGTAACATATCCTAGCTCCAGGCCATGTATCTAGTGTTGGGCTTGTGTTCACGGGGCAGTTATTCTTTCTCCAGGCCATTCTCTACAGCAATCGTGGCAGGGGGTTGTTCTCAAGTCTTTGGCAGATATGGCCAAAGCCTTTTGGATGTTTTGCCTCCCTCACAGTATCATTATACAGGCTGAGTATTTGCTAAGTACAGATTGGCGCTCCAGGCAACTAAAGGACTGCAGGGATGGTCATATTTCATCTCTCTATCTCGAACACTCTTGATGTCCTTGCCCCTGTCATGAGGATCCGATTGAAGCTCACTTCCAAGTGCAATTTCCGGTATGATTCTGACCACGCCACCCTTAAGTGTAGGGTTGCTGAGAGGAAGTGGAGGGCATCAGGTGCACCCTCTGACAAACTCGGCCAAACATTTCAAAATCTGCAAGGAGCTGGCCAATCCTGCTGCAGTCTCCACCTCTCCTGTTCCTTTGCAGGCCCGCTGCACAGCCTTGCCTTCTCATTTCACCACTAAAACTCAGGACATCCTGTTGACTCTCTCTTCCTCTACCTCCTCTTCCTCCTCCTCTGCCACCCATGGCTCAACTTCGGCCGCTTCCCCTCCTGCTTTCCCCGGTTCACCCCTGGCAATGTTTCTAGACAAGTCCAATCTATGAAAGTCTCATCAGATCAGGTTCTCCCTAGCTCATCCGGAACATCAACACCATAGCTCCAGCCATGGCCGATTTCTGCAATCACTCCTTTGCCACTGGAACCTTCCCCTTAGCCCTTAAGCACTCCCTTATTCACCCCCTTCTTAAGAAGCCCTCTGCTGATCCTCCCTCTGTGGCTAATATTGCCCGATCCCCATCACTCCTTTCCTGGGCAATCTCCTGAAAAAGCTGGCCATCTCCCAGCTTAATCTGCATACTGAATCTGTTGGTTGTCTCCACGACCACCAGTCTGGCTTCAGAGCTGCCAGAAGCATGGAAACTGCTCTCCTGAACACCTGTGAAGACTTGCTCTCTAATCTTGACTGTAATCTTCCCTCTGTCCTCATTCTCCTCGATCTATCCTCTGCTTTTGACACAGTCAACCATACCATCCTGTTCAATCACCTCTGTGACAACCTGGGTATCACTGGTCAGACCCTGTCCTAGTTGACCTCCTTTCTCACTGACTGACCCTCCTATGTCCAACTGGGGTCTTTCGTCTCCTCTGTCTCTCTCTCTACTTGTGGCGTTCCCCAGGGTCCTAACCTTTTGCCATGGCTTCCCAACCACTACCTGGCACCTATGGCCCACCGCATCGCTATATTCTGTTCTAACTTTACTGTTATGCGGATGACACCCAGCTCTCCTTCAGGCTCCCCTCAGCCACCTCTGCTCCTTCTCTCATACCAGACTGTATGGCCGCAATTCAGGAATGGTGTCCTGCCAATGATCTCTGCCTTAATTCCAGTAAGACTGAGATCCTCCGCATTGGGACTCCTGCTCCCTCCTTTCCTCTCTCTCTCTGGGCACCCACCATGGGCCCCCTTCTTGCTCTTTCCTGTGAGGCTAAGAACCTTGGTGTCATCTTCGACTCCACCCTCTCCTTCTCTCCTCACATCTCTGATGTCTCTAAGAAGTGACACACTCAGCTGCATCTTCTCAGAGGTATTTTGTCTTTTCTCAATTTCCCCCCAGTGGCTCACTGTCTCTAGAACCCTGGTTCTCTCCAGGCTGGACTATTGCAACAGCCTCTTTCTAAATGTGCCGGTCTCTATTCTTCGACCTTTACAACTCATCCAGAACCAGGACTGCGAGACTTGTCCCTGGCCTCAAGCCCAGGGATCATATCTCTCCAGCTCTGAAATCTCTGCACTGGCCCCCTCTGGCTGTGAGGATCAAATTCAAGACCCTTTGCATCATCCACAAGGCTTTCTGGGGCCTGAGACCGAACTACCTCCAACGTTCTCTTCCTAAACATCTTCCTTCTCGATGCTCACCACTCATCCACCTCTAATTCTCTGTGGGTCAGACGATTTTCCAAGCAGATAATGGGGGGCCGATTTCTTTCCTTGGCTGGGGCCTCCCTCTGGAACAGCCTTCCTGCCTCTCAAACTTGAGCAGAACTACGGTTTTGGAAGCAACTCAAGACATTCCTTTTCGCTTCCGCTTTCTCTCTTCCTCTCCCCTGCTAATGTCCCAGATATCTCTGCACACTGGTTACCTGGCCACCCTCGGGCCCAGGCTCCTGCATGTCCAGTTGTCTTTGCACTGCCTTCGGGCTCCCTCAGCACTTAAGGGTCTGTATCTGTAACCCTACTGTCCCTTCACTTTGTAATTAAGAGCCACCATCTGGCAGCATGTATTGAGTCACCTGCACTTCTCCTAACCCCCCACCACCCCCGGACCCTTCGCCCCTCTCCTCTTCCCTGTACTTGCGTGCACTGAATGACACAAGGTCTAGTAAGATCGTTGTTTGTCCTCCTTCTGTTGCCCCCTCCTTGTCTTGTCACGCCTATAAACACTTGTTTACAGGTGAGTTATAAATGACTTATATCATATCATACCATATCATATATCATATATCATATCTTTGTCGTCCTGTTCTTCATGCCCTTAGGCATCACTGGAATACAGTGTTTGCTGATTTCTTAATCTCGGCTGAACACCTGGTTACTCTGTTTTTTTTGTTGGAGGCCAGATACAGACTTCATAGCAACAAATGCATTTTCAGACCTTTTAGTACAGCTTGGTTTATACTTTGCTTCTCTTCTCAGGGGCTTTTATGCAGATCTGTGCCCAGAAGTTGTCTTTATTATCGATGACTTCTCTTTGGCCATCCCAACTTTGGTACTTATAGGCACTGGAATTGAGTATTTCATTGATTCTCCTCAGACTCCCTTTGTTGTTGGCCAGTCCATAAGAGCGGCTACATGTTGTTATAATTGACAACTCCCCAGTTTTGTTGCCCTTTATAATTTCAGGTCATCCTTTTCGTTTTTAGCTGGCACCTATCATGGAACTTGGATCCCATTACGTCCCCTGCACTACGTACAGGTTGCACATTTTCTTGGTGAATTGGCTCTTACACATTCCGATCTGTCCGTTAATGTTTACAGATCTGTCATGTCAGCTCAACATTGTTTAGTGGATGGTTTGCCAGTAGGTCATCACGTGTTGGTGTGTAATTTGCTGCGGCCCATTTGTTTTAATAGGAGCAGGCAGAGAGGAACTGGATAAGGGATAACATACATCAGCAGAGATGGGAATCCAGGAAAGGCAAGGATCAGATCTGGGGAAGGCAAGGCAGAAGGAGGCGATGGACACAATGACTAACACAGGACAAGAGTGAATAAAAGAGAAACTAGAATAGAAACAGGATAGGATTACCTGGATGCTGCGATGCGCTGCTTTGCTGGCTGGTTCCAATTAAGTAGTTACACTCAGAATGTTCATGTAAATTCTGACTATAAAGGGACGTACCATGAAGTATGCTTTCCTTTGATTCCCTCGACACAGCTTCTCCTGGCCCCTGTTTCGAACCTGACAGTTGCCTATCTTTCCAAGTTTGGAGGATCCCAATTCAACTCAACCCAGATTGGGTCATATGGACCTCTCTGGTCTTCTGTTCTGGCTTTTCAGCTGGACCCTACTGCTTGAGTGTTCCGGGAGCCCTGAAAACAGGTTTTAGTGCTGAGTGCCTACAGCAGAGGGGGGAGAGACTGTGGCTGCTCCTCAAGCCATGGTCATAGTTTTAGTCTGGGCACTGCCACTAAACCCAGGAAACGATTAGACCACAAAATCCAGGAATAAGGAAAACGTGTAGTTTTTGTAACCAAGCATGTTATGGTCTGTTATATTTACTGGGATCAGACCCCTCCTATGAGTGAGCCAGACACATGATACATGTTACCACCCTCCATTGCAATTGCTCTACGTAATTTAAATTATATTTGTCTCTGTTAATTTGCAAGTTGTGTTCTTGTACGGGTTCCAGTGAAGCGAAAGTCCTTCCAATATTTTGGAGATATTACCACTACACCATTTTATTATGGCCCTTGTGGTTTTGGATGTTTTAATTTAGGTTAGTTAGCCACAACGCTGGGCAAGTCACCTTTTATTCTATTTCCTTGTGATCCTGGAAATAGCTGTGTTTTTAATTCTGTTTGTTTTATATAGAGCTGGGGTTATCGCCCATCTTCTCTGGCTCTTGCTTTTTCATAGTGTTGGTAGCATACCTTCTTTAGTATACTGTGGTTTGCACTTTGGTCCCATAAATAAGATTAAGGTCATCTGAAATTGAATAAGCCACTCATTAAGAATAGTTATACCAGTGTTCTATAGCTTAGATATGTTGTATTGTTCTTGTTATATGGCCTAATAAGGTGAATCATTGGTATAACCATTTCTAGGAACTATACATATTTGCACCTTGCACTTTAGTTGTTGTAACATTGTTTACATAGACTACATCCTCAACAAGGTTCCTTGACCACATTTTATTTATTACCATTTCTGTCATAATGAATTGAAAGGTTTTAGAGTGGGGGCCGGTGCTTTATCGTCCCGGTATTATTTGCCCGGACATCTGCTACTTTCTTGGGAAAGGAGGGTGCAGATGGATGGGAAAAAGTAAAGCAAAGGATTTCCAAACAGGGCCGCTATAGAAATAATCCTTGAAAGTCACAGGGAAAGGGAAAGATAAACTCCCAATCACTTTTGGACTCATACCTAAAAGAAATATAGAGGAGCAAATCCATGTGGAAGAATGAGCTTTAGAAGCCACAAAATAAAATGATGCTTCCACAATAACAATGGTGCCCAAAAGAGGCCCTTCTATGTACAAACAAACCTAAATCAGACATCAAAGTGTCTAATGGACAATTTCACCTATAAATATCAATGTTCTCAATTCCACAAAAGTTCCTAATGTGCATGAAACCAGCAAGCAGAATCCAAAAGCATTGAACACGGATAGCCCCTATGCTTATCTCCTTCTGTTAATAACTGCCCTTGATACAGCACTGGGTAAAGAGCAGGCCATTACAGATCTAGCAATAACCATGGAAAAAGAAAATTTGCTATTAGTCATTCCTCCTGTCTCATTAATGGAAATCAAATCCATGGCCGAGATCTTGAAAGAAAAGCTACAACGTTTTATGGGCTTTCTAGAAATCTTCAAACAAACTATCTTGAATTCTCTGGTAATGATGACTGACATGATAAGGGATATTAAGAAAGGGCTCATAGATCTGAATAACAATATCTCTATCACTCCCCATCTAATCAAATCCAATCCCAATTCTCACCATCAAGGCATTATTAACAGAGATGGCTGACAAGTGGCTATGGATAACAAATTTGAAATCATGTTCTCTCTAGATAAGGTTGAGTGAATAACTGTGGTGCCTTCTCTTGTGCTGGCCATCACTCTGTACTGGTCAACACTCTGTCTGCTTTGATGGGGGGAACAGGTTTATCTAAGGGGGATAGACATTTTCATTCCATCTCCCTGCTATCTGGAACATCGCTGGTACAGGCTCTAAATTTTTAGATGAAGATTTAGAGGCTGTCTTAAAGAGGTACGAGTTGATCTTACTACAAAAAACATAGACTCTAGAAGATCTGATACTAGATGGCTTCTTGTCCTATGCTATTCATGCATTCAAAAAACATAGAAGTCAATGTTTTGGAGGACTGACGATTTTTGCCAAGGCTTCAGTGAGTTTCACTGTTAAAAATGTTGAGACCAATCTAAATTTTGTTCAGATGTTAATTCTCACTTCTAGTTCTGGGGAGTGTTTGGTGATTGTGAATTTTTATAACGGAGTCCCCAAAAAGCTTCCACAATCTACCAGTCTTGCTTCTTTTAAAACGTTTATGATGGAAAAGTCGCCAAGCCAATTAAATCCTGATACACTTTTGTTAATAGGGGAAGACTTTAATGTTAAAATTGGCAATGGATTGTCAGTAGATCCTTATGACGAAACTGAAGATCTATCTCTAGGGATGCAGGATCCCCAAACGTAAGACCCATGGTTGTTTGCAAATGGATTATCCGTTTATTTATATGTGGTTAATGGAATGGGGCCTTCAGTCAATAAATGGCCTTGTCCCTTCTGACAATGCGGGTGTACCCAGTTTCAAAAAGAAAACTGGGGATCTACTACTTTAGATTATATTTGCATCTCTGCAAATCAGTATCATATCATTAAATAATTTATAGTGGGTAGTGATCACTGTAGAGATAACAATCCCATTCTCCTTCATATTAAATGACAGTCTAACATGTCAGTCTCGAGAACGTAGAAACCAATATGAACTGCAGGAGAATAAAATGGGGCAAGATAAAACATCAATTCACCATGACATAATAGCATATAATCTCACCCACCTATTACCATTCTTAAAGGTGCGACAGACCCTAAAGCAATTTTGCATGCTTTTAATGACCTTTTGGTAAAAATTATAGCCATCTTCCAAAAAGAATATGTACCAAATATGTACCAAAAAAGCAACAATCTAGTGGCTGGTGCAATAACGAGTGTAAAATAGCAAAAGAGAACTTACTTACCACCTAACATCAGGGAACACAGGGGCTTAAGGCATGAGAAAAAAGGGAATAACCTGTCATGACCAGGAAAGAATAACCAATCATGATGTTTACTGATTGGACAGGGCAATCATCATCAGTATACAAGGCTGCAGAGTCCTACAGATTTTGTCATAGACTCGGTTACTGTCTTGTGAGCAGGGAGATGAAAGAAGGAGTCTCAAAGAGAGAGCCTGATTCGCAGTGAGACCAGAGAGTGTGAGGGGGTTGAACATGCTGAGGGCCAGATCCCGCTGCTCATTGCTCAGACCCTGCCAGAAACCAGACAGACAGAAAGTGTGAAAGAGAAGAGACTGCTAATGGCTATATACCAGACACTGGCAGAGACCAACGAAGATCAGCAGAGGAGAGGAGAGGAGAGTAAAGATAAGAGCCTGCTGAATGCAGAAATCAGACAGAGAGAAGAAGGGGAAAGTCAAGAGGCTGCTGAGGGCTTTATCCCAGAAGCTGAGAAGATGACCGAGATGGAGGGAGAAAAACAGGGGAGATCTTGGCCTAGCAGAGTAGCCTGCAGCTGGTGAGTAACAATATTCCAGGCTGATAAAAGTGTATCCCCCCAGTTCCCCACAGCTGTTTCCCCGCATTTGGCTGAGGGACATTTTACCGCATTTTTGTGTGCATTTGTTATGGAGGATTAGCACGCAGAGGGAGAAGAGAAAAAGGGGAGTTTACTGGTGGGGATATTCAGGGGAAAAGAAGGAGGAGGGTGGCTTGCAGTGAAATGTTCTATGTGGAGAAGTGTCACAGACCCGACAATTCCCCAAGCAAGGGGTATAAAATGTATGCATCTAGGACTGCGTTGAATGCCTTTTCTAATGGCCCAGTTTACAACCCATATCTAGAGATGAGAATAACTAAGCTTGACATCCACCCAAATGCCATGGGAGAGAAGTACCTGCTGGTAGGCAGAGTCAAGAAGTGGTTGCTATATCCCGGGGCCGGAATTAAGAGATAAGAAGTGAGCTGGGTGCTTTATACCATGAGACTGTGAGGATTATGGGTGCTAACTGTAAGCTTGAGCCAAGAAGTGCACTGGGCGCTATAATACTGGGTAAGATCAGTGTGGTCCTTGGATTGCATCGCGTTAACTCATCCTGTCACCCTCACTGTAAATGCCCCTTATTGCTTATAATATAACTCTGGTAGGCCGTGGTGGAGGTATCCCAACCCAACCTGTGCTAGTTAATACAGGTGAGAAACTTACTTAACTGACTACTCCTGTGAACTCTGTTGATATCTGCTCACATAGGGCTTCGTCCCTACAGGCACTGTTGTTGAATCCTTGCAGCGCCTCTGGTTGCTTTATAGGAAGCTGCATATAGGGCTCCACCTATTAAAACTGTCTATAGTAATTGCTCAGATTTTTAGCTGCAGCTGATGCAATAACCCTTCATCATGATGATGACGTGTGCTTGATGCTTTTGTAACCATTCGAACATCGGTCAAACGTTCACTGCCGATAGAAGGCTTTCTTACTTTCTTTGACTATTTCTTTGAAATATCATGGCCTGATGCCAAGTAGCTTTTCTAATAAACCTCTTCCAAACAATGTTTCTCCCAATGCATTATTCCATGATTTGAAATGCTTTTAATTCTCTTGACTGTTTTTGTTTATTGGCATGGTACATTGCTGCTTTAACATTTATAGTTCTAGTAAACACTCTTGATACTGAACAACAAAAGACGTCACTGGGACATTATGTCCTTGAAGCCTACACTTTCACTGAATACTAATAACATGTTTCTCATTTACATGTGCTTCACGTTTAAATATTGATGTATTGACGTGTTACCAGTAAACACTAAAACACGAAGAACAGCGTCTTGATTGTATTCTCTTTTTCCATGTTCTATTATTCTGTCCAAACAAATGTTGAATTAGGTCATTGTATGTTCATTTGCATATTACTAAACCACGTGCCTCAGCTCCATACACTGCGTTCCTACGTTTAAATGAGAAACACAATGTGCCTAACAAAAGAGCTGTGCAGTTGCTGCATGGATTGGGCCAGATTGTGCTCTTGGTGGGAGCAGGGATGGAGCCAAGGGGGTGCACAAGGGTTTCACTCCTTGGGGGTCGGTTCCCTCCCCTAGTGATCATGCACCCCGCACGCCTCCCAGTCCTGATGGAGCAGAGGCATGATGTTTATAAAATCCTGTGAGTGATATGCAGATGTGTGCAGTGCAGCGTGCCACTCACCGGGTTGCTTGCCAACCACAATGGCATTGCTGTATCCAAGTCATACTGGGGTGCAAGATTGCTATGTGCCTGAATTTGACCCATTTTGGTGGTGTGGCAGTGCTGCCTGCCCATGTCCCTGCTCCCCTGAAGAGAGAAGAGGAGAAGACCTAAGGTAAGTGTATGTGTGTGTGTTTTGTGATTGTGTAATCTGTAGGCATGCTTGCATGTGTTTTTGAATGTAATGTACTGTTTGTCTGTCTTGGACTAATTGAGTGAGTCTGTAGCAGTGTGTTTAAGTATGTGTATGTTAGGATTAGTAAATGAACTGAATATTTTTCAAGTTTCCCTAGAGAAATAATTGTATATGTTATGACTTTTTATCCCATTGTTTTCAAAAAGTGTACTGCAAAATGCATAATTTCAGCACACATATTTTTTTAAACATTCTCAGGGAGAAAAACCGAAACAGTCCTTCATTTATTGGGGCTTTGCCAAGATGGATTTCTAGAATCAGGCCTGGTAGACAGATTTAAGGAGACCACTCTAGTCATAGCGAGCAGGGGTACTCTGAGAGGTAAGCCAAAACCCAATCAAGGTAGAAACAGAGAGGAGCCAAGGCTATTCTCAGAAGAGTATAAGTGGGGTCATCATTCCACAGTGAGTCCATACAGTGAAGCACACAACAATTCAATTGAGATAGGAATGTACAAAAATACTATATTTATTGTAGGCCTCAAACTCCCACTAACAAAATGAAACAAGCAGGTGATTCTATTGCATAACACTCCATAATACACATATGCGCACTCACCATAGGTTCTTAACATGCATTCAATGATTTAAATCAATAAAAGAAGGTAATAAAGTGATGCAGTAAGATGGAACCAAGTTGCAAGAAATATGCCCTAGCTTTACAAGTCTCATCCCTATGAAGAGTGGGGCCTAGTGCCCGAAAGGCACCATGCTTCTCCCCAGAATGTATCTGATGCAGCTAAAGTACTTGTGTTGGTAATTGTTCAAGAGAAGAGATGCAACAAAGCTACTGCTAAGTAAAAATGTGTTCTTATCTTGCAGATTGTACTTGCTCAGGTGCGACAACCAAAAAGCAGTGGAATGAAAGGATACAAAGAGACTTGCTCTCAATTTTATCATATGGAGGACAGGGGGAGACAAATGATTTGCGTTTACTTATCCCCCTGACTCGGATTTTCCCAGAGGACTTGATGGGACGACTTGGGTTGCTTGAGGTTGGGTTTCCCGCCATTGGTTCTGTTAAGAGGTGCCCAGGAGCTGCGGGTGCAAGGATTTTTCTGGTCTGGTCCATGAGAAGAGTGCAACCTATGACGATGGAGTAATGCAGAAAGCACCAATGCAGACCCCTTCGGGACACTTCACAGAATGCGGGAAGGTGAGTTCCAGTGATGGCCACCACACACAGATGATGGCAGGCATCCTTCCAGTGGTGCTTGAAGAAGATTTTCCAGAGCAGGATCCTTGAATCTGGGAGGGTGCTATTCTGCAGGAATGCGACTTACACTACAAGCTGGTGACCACCGAATGTTCGGCAGAAAATAGAGAACAGTGACGTTTCTAGCGAGGCAGCCCACTGGAGAGCTGGTCAGTCCACCAGGGACACTTCCAAAGAGCCAAGGCAGCTGGATCCTCGAGAATACATCGAGAATTGTTGTTCCAACCAGTGCAGGGGTCAAGCACCCCACAGGACCTTGGCAGATCAGGTAGTCCAACAGGGCTTCCCCCAGGCCAGATGCAGAAGGGATGCTGGGCCTCTTCAGGAGTCTTTTTCGGATCTTTAGTCAGCTTTTCTTCTATTGTAAATCATTCTGTGTTCAGAATGAGCACCTCTGACTAATGGGCCACAGAGGAGATAAACAATCAAATGTCACTCCCTGTTCTTACCATCATGGTTCATGCAAACCCTGTTACATGTTGCTCTTGAGTGTTTGCCTTCTAGGGCTGTGGTCGCCTCGGTTGGTGCCGTTGCTTAATTGAAAGTAAAATGCATGCGTAAAAATGCTTACATGACACCATATTTTCCTTCATTTGTATGGCAGAGAGGATGGGCAGATCGTAAATTACAATTCCAATGCCTTCTTCCTCCATCATATAAATACTGTGACATTTTCATGTCGGTGCAAATGCTGGGGATTCCTGTGCAATCTGCTGGCTTTTGCAAAAGCAAAAAGCAGGTGGACTCCATAGGAATCCATTGTAAACATCACCTGCCATGCGCACATGGCAGGAAGCGTTTACTCAAATTACAAGATGGAGAGCAAAAGGGTGAGGTACAAGCATGTATGCCTCACTTTATGTTTCCCATTTGCCCCCTGCCCTTTAAAGAAGTAAATTTGCATGGCAGGGTCCCGCTTCTGCAAAAGTGTAAGTGTGACAAGTCCTGCCATGTAGTTACAGGGAACTCAATTATGAGCCCTTTCTGTTTTTAGATGAAAAGGGTACACAATTGACCTAACCAGTCTCCAGCACACACAATAGTTTAGGAGAGCCAGTTATGGGTCAATAGTACCTTTTTCAGGTCTTTGGTGCTTCAAAAACATTGAACAAGGCTTCGAGCTGTTGTGTGAGCAGATCGAGCTGAGTTTGGGAATGGCACAATTGTGTTCGTCCAAGAAGCAATCTGGTGTTGAGTCAATTCAAATGCAGTATCCAACAGCAGTTTGAGGGCAGTGTTCGGTGATGCAGGTTAGGGGGTTTACCAGGGCCGGTTCATTGTCGAGCCAGTTTGGGACTTGTGGTGACCTCTGGTTAGGGTCGATGTGTGGCGCTATAGTGGTTTGAGTTGAAGGTTGGCGATGGTTTGAAGCAGTGATCTTGATGTTCCGGGATGCGGTTCGACAAAGCAGCAATTTGAGTTTGAGCTGGGTCAAGTCATTCGGTAACTGCTGGGTCAAGTTGATGAGTGACACTTCAGTGGTTCGAGTCAGTTACAGTGATGAGTGGTGGATTTGAGCCCAGCAGCTGACAGGCTCTGCAAGGACATGGTGCGGTGTGGAGCAGGTTTGAAGTTGCAATCACTTTGGTTTGAAAGTTTGGTTGAGTGCCTAACTCAGCACCAACGGGTCCTGAGGTTCAAACAGTGGCAAACGTGGCTCAAAGGCAGTTTGATTAGTTTGCAGTGGTGATCAAAAAGGTTCCTGGCTGTTTTTGCTCTCAATACGTTGTGAGTCCCACTCTGGGGTCTCAGGAACAATGTCAGAACTTGTTCTCATGGTCCTAAACATGGAAGGCTGGCACATATGTTCAGGAGTCTTTCACAATGATGATGTCCTGTGCAGAAGTGTGGCTGGCAGAGATGCAGGACTTATTTCAGCAGCTGGACACCCCCAATGTACCCTGGAGATAAAAAGGGAAAAGAGCTCGACTCTGCCTTGGCTACTCAGCCTCACTGGTGGCGAAAGTCACATCTCCCAACTGAGGTCCATTTAATTCTTCCTTTGGTGTTTGTTCCAAAGTGAATCAGATAAGGAGTGGGAAACCCCTTTTTTTAAAGGTAAAAGCCCACAGTTTACTAAAGCAAGTCATGCATAGGTTTTGTCTACTTTGTGGTTTTAAAATAAGCCGATATAGTATTCAGAGAAAATCAAGTGCAGCATTGGAATAACTTACACATGATGGACATGTTTGACATGTGCTTATGTGGCCTGTGTGTTGTTGCACAGAAGAGTTGAAGTGTTACATTTGCATTCCCTATTTTTTTATAGGTAACATTAATTGTCACAGGTCTGTTGCCATTCCTTAAAATATGCTGAGAATATTACATTATTACCAAGTATGTGAGATTACGATAGTGAAATTCAACCACTGCGATGCCTAGCGCTGATTGGATCAACAAACTAGACACCCTTTTAATGTTTGCACGTGCCATTATAAGTACGGCGTGACATGGACAGTTTCAATGATGTGGTCTCCCTTCCTGGACACAACAGTTTAGACTCATCAAGGGTTACATTTATCACGGTGGCCTTGGGAGAGGGGAACACATGCGCCTCTGTTCTAAAACAGGTTAATTATGCCATATCCCCCCTTCTCCTGATTACTTTAACACCCACATGATTGGTCCTCATCATTTAATATATTGTGTTCTTTTATAGCGTTTCAGGCCTGATTAATCTATATTCTAAGAACTTTAATAACACCTGTTGTTATTCACCTATACTGGTATGGTACGCAACTAATCAACCTCAGTAGAATGGAAGGCTGACTCAGCACTTCTGTAGGCAGTGCAGGCTGGGCCTGCCAGTGAAAGGTGAGTGCTTATCTCGTGAGTCCTCCTCCGAACAACACCGTTTCTACTTTTTATTGTCAATGAGAAGAGAAATCCTAAAATCTAAATAGCACAGCATCCCAAGTACAGGTCCTTTCAGAATGCACTGACTCGTTGGTTCCAGTTAGTTTAATGGGTGGAGGCTTCGTTCCTTCTCTGATCCTGTCGTGCTTCATAAGAAACTGGATTTAAATAAAGTCGCGTTATTATTGGTTATAAACAGTAAAATACACTTAAGACAAAGAAAAAGACTTGCATTGGCGTATTTCCACACGCTTGCTTCAACATTTGCAGAACATTGCGGGATTACAGCAGACACACTCCTCTACGTGATGTGCCAGGTAGAAGTGCGCAATGTTTGCACAAAACATGTACTCTGGCCTAATATTTTTAAATACGCTTAATTGCTCTGCTTTGGATCACTGCACAAGAATATGCAGTCATTACATCACCGTAAAGAATCGTGTATGGTCAAATATTCCACTGGAACATTGCCCTTTTACCTTCTTCAATTTCGAAGATTACTCAAAAGATAAGAAGATGTTCAGACTGCGAAACGTTTCAGATATCTGCTGGGCTTTATCAGATGGATGTCGCACTTTCATTTAATCAGTTTCAACAGTGCCGAGGAAGCCATAGTCTCGGAGGCTGCTTTCTTGCTATCTAACAAGCTTGGGCGGAATGACAGGCGATTTGATTTTCCCACTTCATGCACTCAATTGAAGCCCGCGGTTCACGCATTCCGAGCCTTAACATTCTACTCTTTCAGATCCTATTTCATATTGAGTGGATTTAAACTGTCCTGGTGGCGATGCGTGAGAGAGTCTAAGAGATACCGGGCCTCATTCCGAGATTGGAGGTAGCCATGGCGCGCGCCATGGCTACCTCCAATAACGGTACAGAGTCTGCACTCATTCAATGGGGACTCACTAATCTAGTCAGACCTTTGCGGGACCGCTAAGTCCCCATTGAAAAATACCATTCCCCATTCCCATTTGAGCCTCCATAGGGCTCAATGGGAATGGAGAAGGTGCAAATAACGGTACCGCAATTTGCGGTACCGTTATTTGCTCCCTGGACCCTTTGCGGCTCCCGCTAAGGCCGCCTGGTAAAACCTTAAGGAAGGGACCCGCTAAGGAATAGGGTGGTAAGGGATTACTGGCACCAGTGTCCTTACTGGTGCCGGTAATCACTTACCACCTACCTCGTAATGAGGCCCATTGCCTTTTTAAGCTGGACACTTCCCATTTTTCTTCCAGCATAAAAGCAAACATGGGGTGAACAATACACAAGAACATCCCAAGCCTCTAACTCACTGAGTCTACAAGAAACACTGGCAGATGGCTGTCATTGGTCTACACAGTCATCAGTGCCATTTGTTAGCACTGTAAATTGGGACAGAGAGAAAAACAACAGGACAGTCAACAGCCGATGGCACCACTAGCAGGGAAAGGCCTGGGAAATGGCCACTGCCAAGGATGAGTCACTAGTCTGTGCTGCATGCCCACTGATAGAAGATCTTGCAAAGGTATTTGACTCACAAGGTTATTATATGATATGATATTTTATTTATATCACGCTCATACACAAGTGGTGCAGAGCGCAACCAAGTAAAAGGAGGGGAAAAGGGGAGAACAAAAATAACAATCTTACTAGGCATTGACATTAAGAATGCGCAAAAGCAGGAAAAAGGGGGAAGTGCATGGAAGGGGGAGAAGTGGAAAGTGCTGAACAGAGGAGAGAAAAGAAAAAAATAAGTGAAATAAACAAAAAATAAATACATGCAGTGAAAAATGGTAGTGCAGCCAGAAGTGGCAAGTGCATGATTAGTCAGGTAGGGTATATCTGATAAGTGCAGAAGAAGAGTGGGGAACTGTATCGGTACAGATACAGATCCCAGTGTCAGGGGTGGCCCGGAGGCAGTGCAGGAGGGTGGCAGGGTGCGCAGGTACTTGGGCCCGAGGGACAAAGGGTGGCCAGGTGCATGGTGCCAAGAGAGAGAAGCAGATCAGCAGGGGAGAAGAGGGGCAAAGGCAGAAGCGAAGAGGAATGTCTTGAGGTGCTTCCAGAAACAGAGATTGTGCTCATCAAGTTTCAAGGAGTTGGTCGGGAGGCTGTTCCACGGGGAGACCCCTGTGGGATGTTTTTATCCATGCATCCAAGCCCTACCTCAAAACTGTGCAGTACTGACATGGAAAACATCATGATGGCCAGAGCTTCCCAGAAAATGCACAGGGAAATGCATGAAGAATAGGCTGCCACTCATTTTGCCGATGTTATGGGCACAGAAGGTCACTGCCTAAAACCACCATTGGACTACCCACACAGTAGTCTGAAACCATTGGGAATGGCAATGCTGATTGCCAAAAGCAACCTAGAATTGTGGGGAATTCATTTTCTTAAATCCCAAAAATGGGTGCATTACCAGTACTCACCACTATCAGAAAGCCGGCGTTTTAAAACAACACCAGACTTTTTTTTATGGAAAACTGAATAAATGAACCCAAAGCAGGCCAAAGAAAGACTTACAGAGAGGTGGATACAATCTAAAGTTATATTCTGAAGTGACTTGAAGGTTTATAACAAGACTGGCTGAGCTGTGGATTTCAGCAGTTTAAGTAAATTTGGACTGAAAGACACTAAAAATCTAAATGTTTAAAAGAAATGAGTGACCTACTTTTGAGTGTCACATAGGTTGCAATTGTTTAAATGTCATAGTTTTGAACTTAGAATCAGCATTCTAGCTGCATATGTAAACATTGTCTTGACTTAAACTGGGTAACAAAAAGTGACATTAGCTGGGGCCTGGCTTAAGGAACTGAATTCTGCCCACCAGCTACCCCCGACAGGAGTTGAGACTTGCACAACAGCTGTGTTCCCAGGCCTACCTGCCTTTTGCTGCTCCCACCAAAAGGGATATGACACTTCTCTGATTGAATTATCAAGGGACTGCTAGAGACTAAACATAGGACCCAGGCAGAGGGTTTATTGAAGTGGCCATAAATGACTTCCTCTTGAACAATGGGCCTTCCAGGGCCCAGGCAGATGGTTTATTGCAGGGGTAATAAAAATGGCTTCCTCTTGGCAGAAACTGGGAGGGGGAGAAACTGGAGACAGAGGCTGAGCTTGAAGAAAGTGGAAAGACTGGTTTCTGTACCATGTGACCTGAAAAGACACACCCCTGTAGCCAGAATATGGTTTTAGAAAAAGATGAATAACTCATAGTACGGATTTGTCATAATTATTTAAATGATACCATAATTCTTGTGATTTTTCTGCCCACATTTTAAGAGGTTTTTAGAACCGGTGGCATGATCTGGGGGCAAACTAGCAGTTAAGAGGGTATTACTTAAAATGTCTGCATGTGAACAGTCTGATACATCATCAATTAATGCCTGCATGCCTTGCACACATTTGGGTAAATTTGAGTAAGAATCTGATATTGGTAACTTGACCAAAAAGTGAAAAATATTGCCATTTCTGAATGCAAGCCCCCAGGAAGAGCAGAGTTTGAACAGGGGCTACCATCAGTAAATGCATGATGGGTGCATGTAATTTCAAACCACTGTGTAGCTATGAAATATGTCTTTTGGGTCAAAATATAGATTGTGTGTAATTTGACAGGAGTGGGTTCTCTGTATCATAAACAGACCTCGTCATGGTGACACTTCTTTTCATTCCCCCAATCAAGGGGAAGAGGATGAAGTGGCCAATGACAAGTGGAGAGGGGTAGAGCCTAGTGATGCTGCACACACACCCATTTTCAAAACACATAAAAGCAGACAGTCAGGACGGATAGGGACCTTCAAATCCATTTGCTGCGGGACGCTCTGCCGGGAAAATCCATACTTTACCTCCATCAACCTTCAGAGAGCCAACATAGAGACTTCAAATCTATCAATATCCAGAACCAGAGGCAGAGCAGAGCTGACCCAGACCACTGTTAGCAGAACCAGAGAGCTGACCCAGATCACTGTGAAGTGCCGAGACCAGACCAGAGTCCAGTCTAAAACCTGACCAGATCCGTGGCGAGGCCCATTTATTTCAAAAATATATTGTGAGTACCTAGCAGAACTGCGCAGAACCAATCTCTTAGTTAAAATAATATAATTTAATCTATTTTAATCTAAGTAGAACTGCCTCCTAACTGTCACCTGTCATTTTCTAGTTGCTAGCTAACCTAGAACCGCATCCCGATTCTCTATAGTTTTGCCGCAATCGCGAAAAACGCACTCGCGAATTTGCAGCGATTTGCAAATTTCTCCACGTGTGAAAACAGAAGATTCTTTGCTTTCCTTGCTAAAAATTCGTTGCCTCTTAAGAACCATCCCTGAATCATCGCTAGAGTGAGCCTGGACTAATATTAACTAGATACCACTCACCTCTAGGGGGAATTAAAAGCATTTTAGCATATTTTTCACTTCATTGCCAGCACATGTAAAAGCATTGTGGGCCTGTGTTTCAAACTTCTGTAGTCTAAGCTGCTGGGGTGGACTGAATTACATGTGATTGCATTTCTGAGAACTGTGTGCTTTCCTTCCATTTCCTTGCATTGCGTCAAGGGGGGGGTGCATTGCCAGAGAAAAGTGATTACATTGTTTTGTTGAAATCATATTGAGTATTTTCTGTATTGCATTTCATTCAACATTGCATCCATATGAACTTATATAAAGTATTCTCTACCACCTTATTCTTCTGTTCCTATTCACAAGTGTGCTAGTGCCAGACTATCCATTATTGATTACTGATCAGATTAAGTGTGATATCCAATTTTTAATTTATAATAAAGTGTGATATACATATATATATATATTGTTTAAATTCTCAAATAAACCTTTTAACTTGCAAAACAGAACTACTCCTTGGCTCAGTGGGGTCAGGGGGATTCCAAGAGAGGGGTGTTATATAGGGGTAGTCATCCAGAACGCATGAACTGGACATAAAGATATATCAATAAGGGTTTCCATTCAGTATCCCAGACTAGGCATTGACTTAGCTGTAGTGTTGAATTGAATCCTCTTACACCCCGCCAAATACAGAGATCTGCCCCAGCTCGTTTCTTTGAAAAACAATGGACTCTGAGGGAGTTAGAAGGAGAGGAGCGAAGGACTTGAGAGGGGAGGTATTTACGGAGGGATAGTTGAAGGTATTTTAGACCCAGGCCCAGAAAGCCTTGTGGACAATGCTGTGGACAAGGAGGTTTTAAATTTAATCCTTGCATCCACTGGGAGCCATTGAAGGGATTTCAGAGATGGAGAGATACAGTCCCAGGGCTTAAGGCCAAGGACAAGTCTCGCACTCCTGTTCTGGATTAGTTGGATTAGTTGTAAAGGGCAAAGAGTGGAGGTAGGTAGATTTTGAAAGAGGCTGTTACAGTAGTCCAACCTAGATAGAACCAGAGCTTTGGAGACAGTGAGCTTCTGGGGAGGAGAGGAAAGGCAGAGATCTGATCAGGATCGGTATGGCGACCGGACAATGTTAGCGCTGTGAAACAGAATAGCGCACAATAGTATTTTGAAGAGTTAATCAACAGTCGGCTTTGTAACAGCCGAAAAGGGGGGTTAGCAGGACAGATTGGTTTCGGCGCACAAAGTTCATAATGCAAAGAGGTGCACAGGTGTCGGATCCAGTAGAGGCATTGTACTTCAGTAGGTGGCCAAAGGCAGAAGTGGGGGCAGGTGCATAGGGATGCACCGGATATAGTCACGGTATTGGAGAGGTGAGGTGGGAGCGGCTTTACCGCTAATTTATGATGGTTCGATTAGGCTTTGGATATAGATAAATGTCAGAGGCAAAAGTTTGGCAGGTGCTTTAGTAGGGGCAAACACAGTGCCGGATGCAGAGTACAGTGTGGACCTTACTTGCATTTTGTTGTGATAGCGTGACTCGGCAGTGTCCCGGTCATCACAGACAGGCACAGACAGGGACCTTGAGCATGGGCCTTAGATGGTGGCTGGTGTTAGAAGGGCTGGCCAATCAATGCAGCAGCAGGCTGCAGTGAGGAAGCCCTCCAGTGCTTTCGGTCACAGAGGCCATTTTGGAAGGTGTTTCATTCCAAATGCACAAAGAATGCAGCTGTTTTGTGCAGATCGCGCTGCTAGTTGGGTTCCAGGACAAAGCACAATGGTGCACAAATAAAAGAGAATCTCAGCAATGTGATTGAAATCAAAAGGTGCAGTCGAGTTGAGCTGGATATTCTATAGCATTTGTAATAGCCCTGGAGGGCTTACTTTAGGCTCCAAATGCTGCGGGCACACTGGCTCTCGCCACATGTTCGACCATGGTGGTTGTGCAGCTGATTCCAATGCTGCCTGTCTCGATGTGGAGGGTGTAGGGGCCAGAGAGCGGGCCTTAGGTGGAGGCTGGCGTTTGCCTGCCAGCGCTCTGATTGGGCACCTAAGGGAGAAGGGCAGGCCATTCAATGCAGCAGCAGGCTGCAGTGAGGAAGCACTCAAGTGCTTTTGGTCATGGGGCCCATTTTGGAAGGTGTTTCATTCCAAATGCACAAATAACAAAATATCAGCAACAGCAGCTGTTGTTTGCAGATTGCGCTTTCAGTGGGGTTCCAGGACAAAGAGCAATGGTGCGCAAATAAGTGAATCTCAGCAATGCGATTGAAATCAAAAGGTGCGGTCGAGTTGAACTGAATATTCTATAGCATTTTTAATAGCCCTGGAGGGATTACCTTAGGCTCCAAATGCTGTGGGCACTCTGGCTCCTGCCACGTGCTCCGCTGCAGCTGACGTGCAGCTGATTCCAATGCTACCTGGCTTGATGATAATATAGGAAATAAAGCACTTGTGCTCTATTTGCTGTGGATAGACGGTCAACATTTTCCACTTGCCACATAATGAAACAGAATAACTTTACTGCCATTTCTACTTCACTGCAATGCCCACAAATCAAAATGGTGTCACTGGATTCAGTATAAACCTAGTTAAATAAAATTTTCAACAGGTTCTCCAAGCATTATAGTTTTTCAGAACACCATAGGGTCGATGACAAATTGCAAACATTGACCCACCCAGATTAGCACTAGTGATACAGCAAGTGCAACAGCACACCTTCTATCACATAAGGAGGTTTTGCAGTCCCTCATGCACAATGAGTGCTCGGATCTCCATTTGTAAACGTATTTTGGAAATTGTGCACATTATGCATCATTGCAAGTTTTGAGGTAAATCAGAGTTAACTCCACCAACTTAATGTCAAAATCATTTACCATTATCACCACTTGGTCATGTGGCATAAGCACAGGATTATGAGTGGTGGTATGGCAGTGTAAATCTCAATTTTTGGAGTTCATAGTACTCCATTCGAGGTTCAAGGGGGTTTTGGCAATTTACAGAGAGCAGTAATTCCACACTGTAAATCCACTGGGTTTTGGAGGTAAAGTGGAGGCCCTTCCTCTAGGAAAATACTGTAGGTAGGACCTCCAATTTCTCTCCAGTCCCATAGTACAGTGGTGCGTTAATCCAGTGGTAAAGTAGCCGCAATGCAATTACTTCAACTTTACCATCATTTTTCCTGCACTGCTGCACTCGTAATGAGGCTCAATGTAGACTGTTGTAAGTGCAAAGGAAAACCCTAATGAAACAGAATGCTTTCTCTTATTCTCGATGCTCACAAACAATAGATACATTGTAATATGTCAATGCACATCATTCCATATATCTTTTGTCTGCCATTCTTTCTTTCAGAAAGTTACTTGCTCTGGCATTGTCCTAGGTTTACTGCTGTTACATTGCACTATCCTTGCAGGAGACTTGGTGGGTCTGATGACCTAGGTCTTCACAGTGATAGAAAATCAACGCAATGGAAACCCTGCATTAACAAGTGAATGGTATTTGCATGGAATATTGATTTGCATTGTATGCTAAACATGAGGAACATTTCCTCATGAATACAACATTCTTGAAAAGAAGTCAGCCAAAAAAGAAACGTACGATATCATAAGGGGGCTATGAGGGTGATATTCCATTATCCCATGATTGTTTATTGAACTGTTTCACAATCCCATCCTCTTTCTCTCCACTTCACCCCCCACCCACCCCAAACGTCTGTCAGTCTGTCTTATACTGTTATTAGCTACATCTAAATATTTTGTTGATCTTGAAAGGAATGGGTCGAAAACATTCACTATCAACCACCCTTTGCTATAAAAAATGCCTGTCTTCAAATAAATACTCACCTACTTTCATCCCTATTTACCCACTTACCCTTCAGATCATAGATTTAACACACACTTGTTTTGTTCAGCAGTAGACTTTCTCTGAGTACAGCAACCCAGAACAACTCTAGAGTGGCGACTGTAAGTCAAGCTACTGCTGGAAATGGCTCCCATGACAATTACTGTTTTAATTTAGACGTTGATGAGATTTCTGTTATTAACTCACCTCAAACCAGTATTCTTGAAATTGTGGCAAAATAATCACACATTTTTTGGAGTTATAACCTTTTATTCTTAACTACATTTCCATTGCTGACACCCTCTCCATATATGATTTAATAATATGAAAAATCTATACATAATTACTTTTTATTATACATTTCTTTTTTTAATGGTGTTACTTTAAAATTCAAAGGCCAAACTAAGTGATGTATGGTCTAAGGCAGAGGACCAATATATCCTTTCATACAATTCTAAATTTGGTATATTCAAATAAACAGGTTGAACACATTGCATAAGCATCTAAGTATATGAACATCGTCAATTTAAAATCTTTGCACATGTAATTCTACACATAATGCAGTCAATGCTGCTCTAAGTATGGTGCAGTCCGCACATGCCTATTATTTGTAGACTGTTAAACATTTGGTTCTATGTATATGAAGAATAGTTTCTAAATTGTGCAAAAAGGCTGTATTCACATAGGGAGAAACTAAAATATTAATTTGAGGCCAATTATGGATAAATATGGCAGCTTAGATTGGTCAGTTCTTTTTGTGATCGACAGGGAGTCTCTGGATCAGGGGCCTCTGATCAAGTTTTCCTATTTCTATATAATCTCAAAATGTTTGTCTCAGCAATATTTAGAGTTCTTTGAGTTTAGAAAACTCTCATCATTTTTTGACACAATGACTTGAGACGTAAAAAAGAGGGGGGTACCCTTTCTAGTGGACAAGCTCAAGGCTAAAATACTTCACTGGTACAGGAGGGTGGTCCTGCCCACAAATTGATGTGTAGGTTGGTCTATTAAGTGATGGATGCAAACCTAAGGTCAAAGGTATATTGCCTTCTCACCGAGCTAAAACAAACCAAAGAGTAGCAAACATAGGTTTTATTTGCTAATTATATAGATAAATATTCAATACATAAAAGTTGAAAACAAATGTTGAAAAAGGTACAACATACATAGATGAAAAGTTAAGACAACATATAATACCATCAATAAAAAATTCATAACAAAAAACAAAAGTATAGTATTAACAGCAATGTGAACAAAGAGTACTGTATTATCAATATACAGGTCAATCTTAAGCAAAGGTTTCTTTTCTATTTCCTTGCATACTGGTGAACCAATTGAAGTGGACACACAGGTCATTTGTGAAAAAAATACAAAGTTAGAAATTCCTTTGTGAATAACCTAGTGGAAAGTTGCTTGGTCGGATATTACTTTCCAACATAGTGTATTTCCAGGGTCCTATGGAGAATAAGATATCTTAGTGGCCAACGTGACAGAGACTGAATAAACAGGGTCTGATTCAGACGGGAACAGATGAATGTAGCAGTTTCCGGGTGGGCAGGGCACGTTTCGGCGGAAGTGCATTAATGTAGCGTCTGCCTTCATCAGGGCTCCGTAGGGGCGACCCTGCAGTAGGTGAAGATAGCTTGAGTGAGTAATTTTACAAAGGTGCCAATGATCATTTGGCATATATTGCAAAGAATCTGGTCTTTCATACAGCAAGGAGGCGGCTTACCTGCCGGTGCTGAGATCCCAAAAACTCGGTATTCAAATCACCTGAGGGCTGAAATGACTTGAGACAACAACTACAACAACTCAGGGAAAGTAGTGGGACATGAGGAAGTGTCTGTGAAAATGACAATACAAGCAATTCAATAGAGAGTTTGTACTAGAGGTTATAACCATGGAGAATGTCTTGTCAGGTATTTGAGTATGTGTGTGGTAAAGTTGCTTATTCTGTTGAGGGGAGTGAAAGAGCAGAGGGTGAGGCCAAGGAGTAGGCTTTAGCAGTAGTAATGTTTACTTGGTGTTTACTTTGTGGAGATTAGGGTTTTGTGGGAGTGGTGAGCAATATGTAGGAGTATTTCCCTGATATTTAAAAAGTGTATCTTTGCCACTGGGTCAGAGGTAAAGTGATGCATTTTAATTTTTTTGCGAGCCTTAGGTGATGAAATGAAAATGTATGTCATGGGGAAAGGAGACAGAGTTGTGAGAGTGGGATTGGCAGTTCAGCCAGTAAGGAAAATGACTTCCATCCTCAAAGAGTTTAGCATAAGGAAACATAGTGCCATTAAGGGGGAGAGAGCAGACCAACAGTACATCTCAGATATGCCACAGGTGAAGGAGGAACAGATGAAGATCTGGGTTTTGTCTGAAAAGAGGTTGAAAGAGTAGCTCAATGATGTGATTAGTGTACCCAGGGAGGTGGTGTATAGAGTGAAATAATCAACGAGTTTGCACATGTCACCTGTTCTCACCTCTTTTCCCTCATCAATCTCTTTTTTATCAACTTGCATGCTGCATTGTAATGGTTATCGAGGAGGTAGTAGGAGGCAAATCATCATCAGAGTTCAAAGAGTATATGAAGTGAATTCTGGTTGGAGTAGCATGTCGGCAGGGTTTTGGAATGTTTGAGGGTGTGAGCAGAGGGAGGAAATAAGATCAATGTAGTACAAAGATTTGTTAGATTCAGTAGTGATGGCAAGGAGTGAGTCCTTGTTTGCAGTGAGGAGAGCTGTGGAACAAGCTGGGCATCCATGACATAGGTAGAGACACATAGTTATCCCCAGCTGTTGCATGTCAATGGCATAAGAGATCTGTAAGGTATAGTTTGATTAATAGGTTACTATATGATTACTTGATTGATTACTATGTTCATATTTGGCTTCCCCATTAAGATGGCACCCAATCTCATGCCCCTTAATATTCAGACCCACCCCAATTCTGGGCAAGAAAAAGGCAGTTTGCACAAAACTCACATTTATTTAAATAGATGAATTAAAGGCGGTCCCCAGACTTAGTGCACACAATAACAGTCATCTTGGCTACCAACAAATAAAATAACCTGCCTGCATGAATCTCACTATTATCCAGACACATGCATTCATGTCCATGATCAATTCTGTGTGTATGTTAATTTCTGAATAACACTAGACTTCTAGTTGTACTTCTAGCCCTTGTTGGTCAATATCAAAATCCTTGACTGCACCAAAACGTTTGAAAGAATTGTGCTTTTCCCAATAACACCAGCAAATTTATAGAATCAGAGAACAGTACCATTTCCCATGTAGATCCGGCGCTGTCGGTTGCTAACGTGTGTGCAGTTCAATTTAGTCTTCCATTAACCTGCATTAGAATTCTGCAGGTTTTGGGTTAGGGAAACTGTGGTATCGGTAACACACATAATTTCAGTTCTCCCACCAAATCTGGAAGAATGATTTTAGAATGTTATCACAGAGGTATAGGTGAAATACCCTTTTCACCTCACAAATATAGTCCAACTGTGCAGTTTTAAGAATGAGGGGTATATGGGATTTACATTTGCATCATTTTTAGGGAAGCAGAAATTACTCAATTAAACATGCTCTCCTTTCCCATGCCTCATTATTATTTATTTATTTATGTTTACATTTGTATTGTGGACTAATCCAGGGGGCATCAAGGCACAGCACTATTAAATAGCTATGGCCTTCACAGAGGATATCATCCTCTTTAGGCTCTGCTTTGGATGTTTACATATCACAATCCACTGTTAATTATTTCTGTGAAAAGTGTTTGGGTATCATTTAATGAACTTATGATTTTTAAAGAGCGGCATGCCAAATGCAAAGTGCTATCTATAGCATTGGGTAGACAACTCAGAAATGTATTTTAAGTTGTATTGAATTGACATGTAAGTTAATTTTACATGCAGTGCAATTGCACTGTTTATTTTCCATTTAAATTAATGTATTTTAATAACACCTTCCCAAACCAGCCCCCTTTCCGGGACTTAGGGGGAACAAAGTTATAAAGGTCATATATAATTTGTTGCGGGAAATCTCATGGTCACATTTGATTAGTCTTTAGAGGCATGCAGCCAGGAGAAACCCCTGTATGGCCCATAGGGAATCTCAGGTTCCCTTCTGCAGGTTCCCCTGTGGACACGATTCATCCTCTAGAATAGGAAACTTCCCTTCTGCCGCCCTGAAGTTGTTCTCTCTCTTTAATCCATCCAATAAAAACAGGTGACACAGCTCTCCCCGGTGTCGGCATCTCCACCTCTGTGTGTACAAAATTCCCATTCTATGTCATAATTATGTCACACATATAATTGGACATCTTCTTCCACTGGTTGACTTCATAGTTAGACATTCCTATTGAATTCACCCGCCCCAATCTTCATTGGATGATTATAATTTCTATGCTTGTGATTGGAAAATGGTTGAAGCCAAAACTACTATTAAATACTTCACTTGCCAAATTGTTTTCCTTTTATAATTCAGGGCAGCAACATGTGAACTTAATGGAACCAAAATTATTGCAATCTGTGCTTGTAGATGCACGTTTGGATATGCAAAAATAAAACATTTGTCATGTTGCTTCATAAATTTATGAATTTTTCAGATTTGTTTTTGTTTTTGTTTTTATTTGATATAGATGGTCTAAACCAACTTTTCAAATAATTGATCATTTATGTTACATTAATTCCTTAAAACACAATTAATTCATCTTTATTATTCAGTTACATTGTAACAATTTTAAAACCACAAAAATCACAAGCATAAATAGAAAAATTCATTGAGAGAGGTCAACATTCCATAACGTGTGATTGCATTCATATATTAAAACAAAAATTGCCCAGGTGATATCAATTTAGTATTTCTTAGTTCTTCCTTTCCTCTTCTTTCAGGTCAGGTTCATGTAAATATTGTATCACCGCTTTGTTTACTCTTTGTCTTTGGCAATTAAAAATGATATTCCATAATTCATCAGTCGTCATGATGTCAAATTCAGAAAATAAATAATAAAAATATTTCTTTCTCTTGTCTTTCAAAGCCGTACAATTCACAATTAAATGTTTGAGGGATTCTTGTTCTCCCGGTCTCCGACAATATCTGCATATGTTTTGTTGTTCTCCGGTAATGTGTCTCCTTGCCAATACATTTCGAGTAGGCCATAAATCAAGGCGGAATCTTAAATACTCATTTCTTGCATGTTGCGAAGGGAATTTTTTAAAATAAGGTTCTATAGAGTCCATTTTTTTCAAGGCGAAATTATGTTGTTTAAACAGTTGCAATTGTCCACATTTGTTTCTGGTATTTATCCAGTCGTGCCATGAAGATTTAGATTTGGACAAGTCCAGTCTATCTAATACTTCTTGTGAAATATCAGTTTTTTCCATATACACAATTATGTTTTCTCGCCAGTTAGTAATTTTCAAGTTATCAGAGTGCAGTACATATGCAGATAGTGTGCTCATTAAGGATTTTTGCTCTTTCTCTTCTTGCAGATATTTTCTATATATTGTCAACATTTTCCATATATATTTGTTAAATATAGAGGAATACCCATCTCATGTCGAATTGCGCATATAGAGGTGCACATAGGTAAGTTTAGTAACTTTTTTCCAGTATTGGCTTTCCATTCTTGTCCAGAAAGATTCTGATTGTCAATCTCTCATTTCCGCTCCGTATAACAAAATTGCTGTTACCTTCTGTATATAAAATGAGATTGCCAGTTTTATTGCAAATTTTCCAAATTTTCTTTGTATAATATTTGCTTGGGAGATTGCTGTTTTCAATTTGCAGTTTAAATAATTCATATATGGAAGGTCAGCAATATGATTACTTATAATAATGCCCAAATACCTGTACTCGTTTACAACTTGCAGAGATTGTTGGTATAATTTCCATTTGTAGGTTTGACTATTACGGTTATGAGGCTGTGCATCAATCAGAACTTTGCATTTTGCTTGGTTGATAGTTAGCAAATTAAATTCTGCATATTTTTCCAATTGCGTCAATAAGGTTTGAAGTCCCCTGGGAGTTTTTGCTAATAGAACCAGATAATCCGCATAAAACACCCATGGAATGCCCACCTTACCCAATTTCGGAGGATCTGAGATGACCTTCAAGAATTCATATCTCATGTCAGCCGTGAAGAAATTAAATAAAGCAGATGCCATTAGGCATCCCTGTTTGAGACCTCTATTTGTTCTTATTGATTTTGATTGCTGACCATCTAATGTCAGTCTAATTTGTATGGTGGTGCCTTGATGAAATTGTTTGATCCAGTAGATTAGATGTATTGGACATTGTGCCCTACATACTTTTTCAAAGAGTAACTCCCTCGATACTGATTTGAAGGCTGCTTGGAAATCAATGAATGCCATGTAAATCGGTTGTTTGCAATATCGTTCTTGTTGTTTTATTACCTGTAAGAAATGTAGATTCACAGCTGTACTCAGACCCATTGTAAACCTGGTTTGATTTGGATCTGAATGATCTGTTGTTGTTAGCCATTTGTTTAGATCTCTTAAAAGTAATTTGGTAAACAACTTGCCTGGGGCATCTAACAATGCAATGGGTCTGTAGTTCTGCGGTTTGCTGCAATCATTCTTTTTATATATTGGCATAGTGATTGAATTTGTCCACGTGTGTGGAATACGTCTCGAGTCAATGGTTTGCTTAAATATCTGTATGAACATTCTAGCCCAGGCCTCTGGGTGTTTTTTGATCATATAATTTGAAAGTCCATCTGGGCCTGGGGCTCGAGAAGGACTAAGTTTCTTTATAAACATCATTATGTCATCTATGTCAACATCTATACTTATTGGGCCCTGCCAATCAATATGAGAGCAATCTCCTCTACAACGGGATGCATATAGGGTCTGATAATAAGCATTCCAAATTTCTTCGGGGACCACATTCACTTGTGAGCTAACTTGATACGAGCCAAAAGGATTATTCGGAAGACTCCAACTGAGGGCCTTCTTGGTAGACAATACATTCAACATCTTATTGATATATAAGATGTGTCCGTGCTTTTAACCAGTTGTGATATTGGCATTTTAACGTTTTCAATTTGTTCAATTTGCAAGTCCCCTGCAACCTCTTGGCTTCTCTACAGTCTGCTCTCAGTTTGGATTTTCTTTTGGCCAGTTCAGTGTCATATGAGTGTAAATGTGCAATTTTCTTGTTATTGGTCATATTAGAATGTGTTTTGAATATTTGTAGTGCCACCACATAGGAGTTATCTCTATTATTCAACTGTGGCAGTAAGTAGGTTTGTGACAATGAGATTGTATTTCTGAGAGCCAACAAAACTTGAGGTGTCCAATGAAATCTATTCTTTCCCTGTGATATTGATACTTTATTGACCGTCATATCTCGGCTGACAGTAACCGGGTTTTGCCATGTCCACATCATTGTCAATATATCGTGATCACTAATATTCTGCGCTATGACTTCAAAATGTTCTATTAGGGAGAACATTTTATCGTCCACATATATATAATCAATGATGGCGGTTTGGTTAACACGATGCCATGTCTGAGCAGGTGGACAATCTCCTGGGGTGGCTGCATTAAGCATATGAAGACCTCATTCTTTCATCAGTTTAGTCCATTTGTTTGCAGTCGGGGTCATGGTCATAGTTTCTTTTATCAAACATTTAACATTTAGATCCCCTACAATGATTATATAGCTAATAGAAGGTTCCATAACTATCATGTCTAAAAGTTTTTCTACATCCTCTAGGCATAGTTCCTCTTGAATGCCATTGTGGTTCCAATATAAATTCAATAATTCAATTGTTTGGCTAGGCGATTTGAGTTTAACCAACTGAGTGTACATATTCAGTGTTGTCCAAGGGACAAGTGCAGGTTGAGACGCATTATTAACTGCAACCATTAGACCTGACATACGGCGACCCTTCAATGGTTTAGTCGCCGGAACTAGAGCTATTTGATGATGGTCCCAAATAGGGGAAACAGTTACCCATATCTCTTGCAAGGCTACGATATCATAATTCAGAATAGGATTCTGAACTTTCTGCGTGAGGTGTTTAAAGCCTCTGCTGTTCCATGAGGCAAGTCCGATTTTAGCAGTATCTTGTATTGGCTAATGTTGGCTGTCATTTGATCTTAACTTGCTTTCTGGGATCTGTCTCTTGATGTTTTCCCTATTGCAATCATAAGTTACTGCTAGCGAAGAGAACTCCTGCTTTTGGGGAGTCCTTTGCAGCACAGTAGAGTACAAAGGAGCCTCCACCTGATGATTTGATGTCTGCTTAGTAAGTAGGAACCCCATGTTGAACAGAATATTTCGTGCTTGCCACAATAAGATCATTACCACCCCTGAACTCATCCATATTTTGACCTCAGTAAAACTCTTTGTATTAATAAACTCTACCTGTTCTATATCGCTAGTACATAGATCCTCTAACAACAGAATTTCTGCAAAAATATTCAATATACTGGCCCTATTGAGATCGTATAATTGATACGGATATCCTCTGCATTGCAACATTAAATGATGGAGCTCAGATTTCGAATACACTTGATACGAGGGACGATTATACTTTTATGTTTTGAAGTCATTTGTTCATTTCTTTCCTCATATTGGTAATTATTCCTATTGCTTTCAGTGTTGGCAATAGGTTGTGAAACATATTTGGACTCCATCATGTTGCCTTGTTTTTCTTTTTGGGCTCGATATCACTATTAACAGGTTCAAGCGTAGATTTCATTCTATTCTCTGATGCCATTATGTATTGCTTAACAGACAACTCAATTTGATTTTGTCTGTTCTAATGTCTGAAATTTACATTCAGAGGTTTGTGTTGTTTCTTTTCCTTTTACTTCTATATCTATCAATTCAGTATCTTTTTTGCCAGAGGTTACTTGTTGACACTCCTTTATTAGGATTTTGGTGTAGTACCAGATTGTTCTTACATTTCCAGCTGGTTATTTGCTTCCAGCAAGGTATCTAAAGGGCCATATTCCGGGTTGTTTTTGTTTATTTTTGTTGTTTTATTACCTCCCTTTAGCGTATGTGGTAACAGTATTTTTGCATATTTTTCAACTACTGCCACACTCGCCATAGATAATCTAGTCTTAAGCATGTTTATTTTTTGAATGAAAGATCGCGTACTATTCAATTTTATTATGTTTGTGGTCTTTACATTTTTTGACTTCTTCATTTGTAAGTTTCCCTGCTCCTCAGTCATTCTGTTTTTTTTTAAAAAACATGTTATATGTAGTTCCAATTTGCAGTGCTTGAACAGATGTTGTTTGAATAATACTTGGTTCAGCTTGTTCATTCTGTGTTTCAGCTACATTCTGTATATTGTTCAGATTCTTTGTTCTGGCTTTTCTTTTCTTTTTTGCATGGTTCATCTAATTTACATTGTGTGTCTTCTACCACAATGGTTTCCATTTGCCTGACAATATGTACAGTTTCAGTCGCTGCGTCACATTGATTTTTTTCTGTACTCGGAGCAGCTTGCATATCGTGACTTCTCTGGGCTTTCTCCTTCATGCAATGACATTCCCTCTGTTCATCCCTTCAGTTATTATGAGTCATGTTTTTATGCAAAGAATATCAAATATCACTCTGATTGCGTATTTTCCTATCTACAGCTTCATACAGCATTTTTTGGGAGAAAAGAGCTATATTCCTCGTTTGTAATGCTGCTTCAATACCGATAATTGGTTTAAGTCCTTCTTTAGTATTAAAGACTATTGAAGTTAAGCTCTTTCTTCTGGGCGTCGGGTTAGAAAATTAAAGAGATAGCACAGATTGGTCATGCGCTGTAGGAGAGAACATTACCAGTGATTGTGATAAGTTCTCTTGTGAATTGGCTAAGGCCATTTTATCATTTTCAACATTTATTATTGGATTTGCAATATTTGGAACCTGTTTGGATTTATCATTCAAGTTCGCATTGTTCTGTTTGTGCGAACAATTTAAAGGTTCCCCTTTTATATGGGTAACTTGTCGTTGTTCAGTCGATAGTTCTTTAAAACTGAGGAGATCTTGCTGCTCCTCTATCAGCCCTGGTTCCATCATCGTAACCTCTGTAAGAGTGAAACCGGCGTTAATTAATGAGTCAGAAGGTGTGCATAAATCTATTGGCGTACTCTCTTGTTCTATTGGCTCTGTTGTATTTGCCATGAATATTTCCTTGTCTACCCTGTTTTGCTGAGCACAACACCTCCGATTATCGGATGTAACTGACATTGCTCGCATGTGCAAAGATATCTTCGGCGTGCGCGGAGTTTGTGCTGTGGAAAACGATTCTGATTCAACAATAATTCGGGATGCTATTTCTTTCGGTGCCGGCATGTTGGTATGTATATGCATTAGACATTTCAAATCAGTTCAGCACTCGTAGGTTTACAAGCAAAAGCTTTTTCTATAATTGACAAAGCGAAATACACAAATACAAATTATCGGTTTGTGCCTCACCGCCTCCCCGCAGCCCAGCAGACAGCAGACAGGACACTTAGACAACACACTTGCCCGACGCACGTGTTTTTTAAAAGTTAAAGGTTGCTAGGAAGGGAGGCAGGGCCAAATTGCAACTGCAATAAATTTAAACAGACAGTTACAGTCAAGTCCATGCAACTTGTAATTGTTGCTTGTAGCATTGACTTAGTCCGTACCCATGTGATTAAGTAGACCATGCACACAGGATGTTCTGCCAACACCAGCCTCAATAAGTCGAATGGCACCTCCGTGCAGGACAGCAGACAGGACACTTAGCCAATACACTTGCCCGATGCGCGCGTGCGATGCGCATGTTTTTTCAAAGTTAAAGGTTGCTGGAAGGGAGGCGGGGCCAAATTGCAACCATGTGATTAATTAGTCCACGCACACAGGAGGTTCTGCCAACACCAGCCTCAATAAGTCGAACGGCACCTCCGCGCAGGACAGCAGACAGACCAATACACTTGACCGATGCGCGATTTCTGATTTTATTACTTCTAAAATGTAGAGGATACTCTTAGCCTTGCAGCACACCCTTTGGTTTTTCTCTAAGTCGTATGGGTACAGAATTGTGAGCATAATTAATTTGGTTGCTGCTGTGTTCATAACTAGGCCTTTTTCTGTTTTTTAGGAAAGTCGAATCTGGGTGGTTTTTTGCATTGCTGCTATGTTCATAAATAGGCCTTATTCCCTCTTTTAGGAAAGTCGAATCTGGGTGATTTTTTGCATTGCTGCTGTGTTCATAACTAGGGCTTTTTCCATATTTTAGGACATTCTAATCTGGTTTTGCATTGTGGCTACTGTGGTACTGTTAACTGTGTCCCATTAGACTCCCTCCCACTCCCTAGATCCCCACACCGCTGGGGATATTGTTGTACTGTTTGTGTGTCTCCTTTCCATTCCACCTGTGTGTTCCTTACTGTATTGCCCTGCCCCTCCTCTGCCCTTCCTGCGTGTGTGGCGCTGGGCTGTCTTTCTCTCTCTCTCTTTCACACCTTCCTCCTCGCACCCTCTATGATATGATATGATATGATATAGCAGATTGTGCAAGTGCATGGGGAGGGGGAAAGGGAAAAGTGTGTGGGGAAGGAAGAGGGGAAAGTGCAGTACATGGGATAGTAGAATAAATAGATAAATAAAAACGGCCACTGGTGGCAAGTGCAGGGTAAGTTCAGACATACGTGCCGGTAGGGGGACTGTAGGATACAGAAAACAGTCCCCAGGTGCAGGGGTTGCCAGGGAGGCAGTGCAGGTGGGCAACTGGTGGGGCCTGGGCCCAAGAATCAGAAAGGGTGGCCAGGTAACCAGTGCCTTTTCTGCCAGGAATTCATCAGGGGAGTGGGGGAGAGAAAGCAGAGGCAAAGAGGAAGGTTTTGAGGTGCTTCCGGAACCGGAGATGTTTCTCCTCAAGTTTCAGGGAGGCAGGAAGGCTGTTCCAGAAGGAGGCCCCTGCCAAAGAGAGAGATGTACCACCAACTTGTTGCTTGGAGAAGCGACTGACCCTGAGGGAGTTGGATGCGGATGAGCGAAGAGCTCGAGAAGGAAGATATTTAGGAAGAGAGAGTTGGAGGTATTGCGACACCAGGCCCCAGAAGGCCTTGTGGACAATGCAGAGGGTTTTAAACTTAATCCTCGCAGCCACTGGGAGCCAGTGAAGAGATTTCAGTCCTGGAGAGATACGATCCCTGGGCTTGAGGCCAAGGACAAGTCTCGCAGTCCTGTTCTGGATCACTTGGAGGGCAGAGAGTACAGGCAGGCAGATCTAGATAGAGGCTCTTACAATAGTCCAGCCTAGAGAGAACCAGGGATCTGGAGACAGTTAGCATCTGGGGAAGGAGAGGAAAGGAAGGATACCTCTGAGGAGGTGCAGCTGGTAGTGTGACTTCTTAGAGACGTCGGAGATATGAGGAGAGAAGGAGAGAAGGAGAGTGTGGAGTCGAAGATGACTCCGAGGTTTTTAGCCTTGCGGGTGGGAGCAGGAAGAGGGCCAAGAGAGGCCAGCCAGAGAGCTGCAGGGAAGGAGGGAGCGGGTGTGCTGATGAGTAGAATCGCAGTCTTACTGGCATTAAGGCAGAGGTCATTGGCGGCACACCACTCATGGATGGCAGACAGACAATCAGAGATGCGGGAGGGAGAGGAGGAGGACTAGGGTAGCCTGAAAATGATCTGGGTTTCATCCGCATAGCACTGAAAGTTGGGGCAAACAGCGGCGTTGCAGTGGGCAAGGAGTGCCAGGTATTGGTTGAAAAGCCAGAGAGTGATTAGACCCCTGGGGGACACCACAGATAGAGATAAAGATATCAGAGAGGAAGGACCCAAGTTGGACCTGGGAGGGTTGGTCGGAGAGGAAAGAAGTCAGCCACGCCAGAGCATGACCAGTGATGCCCAGGTTATCACAGAGATGGTTGAGCAGGATGGCATGATTGACAGTGTCAAAGGCAGAAGAGAGCTCAAGCAAGATGAGGACGCATGGGGTGTTGGAGTCAAGGTTGGAGAGCAGGTCTTCATGGATGTTTAGGAGAGCACTTTCTGTGCTTTTGGCAGCTCTGAAGCCAGACTGATGGTCATCAAGACAACCAACAGATTCAGTGTGGAGATTAAGCTGGGGGATGGCCAGTTTCTCCAGGAGCTTTCCCAGAAAGTGAGTGATGGAGATTTTTGCGATAGTTAGCTGGACAGGAGGGGTCGGCAGGGGGTTTCATAAGAAGTGGGTGCACAAGGGAGTGCTTCAAGGGGGATGGGAAGACTCCAGTGGCGAAGGAGTGATTGCAGAAATCAGCCAGGGTAGGAGCCAGGGAGTCGATGTGGTCCTTGATAGTTTTGGAGGAACAGGGGTGAACCTGTTTTGACAAGACTTTCATAGATCAGACTTGTCTAGAAACCTCGTCTGGAGAGAAAAGGGGAAAGGCAGAGAAGGAGGGTGGGTGGGGTGGCTACCGAAGGGCCAGTGGAAGAGCAGGGAATAGAGGGAGGGAGGCAATAGGAGGAGAGTGAGGACAGGATGTCCTGAGTTTTAGAAATGAAGTGAGAAGCCAGTGCCGTGCAGAGGGCCTGGGAAGGGACAGGAGAGGTAGAGACTGCGGCAGGATTGGCCAGTTCCTTGCAGATTTTAATTCAGCCGAGTTGTTAGATGCCACAGAGATGCGAGCTTGGATATGGGCTCTCTTCTTGGTGAGGATGCAGAGTCGGTATTTGCTTTGCAGCAGGCGGCAGGCCAGTTTGTCAGAGGATGAACATGAAGCAAGCCATTTCCTCTCGGCCACCCTGCACTTGTGTTTTAGGGCGACGAGGTCTGAGTCATACCAGGATTTACACTTGGCTTTGGGCTTCAGGTGGATTCTCATGACAGGGGCAAGGATATGAATAGTATCAGAAATAGAAGAGTGGAGCGTGGAGAGGACTGTGTCAGGGTGAGAGTCAGCCAAAGGGGGAGGAGGGAGTGAGAAGGTGGAGGCGAAAGCCTCAACTGACACGCGCTTCATGGGTCGGGTGACCGAGAAGGTGGGTGGCAGTGATGGAGGTGGCTTGGCCTGGGGGGTAGGGACGGGGAGGTGGGAGGATAGGCGATAGTGATCACTCCAGGAGAGAGGAGTGGAGAGAGGAGTGGAGAGAGGGACAGAGAGGGGAAGGTCTGAGGAGATCAGAACATCGAGAGTGTGCCCTGCAGAGTGAGTCGGGCCAGAGGGGAGAATAGTGAGTGAGAGAGAGTTGCAGAGGTTGTGAAAGAGTCCAGAGGGAGGACAGGAGGCATCCAGGCGGATGTTGAAGTCTCCAAGAAGGAGGAGTTGAGTGGTAGAGGCCAGGAGTGAGGAGGGGAGGTCCGCCCACTCGGATAGGAAGGAAGAAATCTGACCAGCTGGCCGATAGACAGTAGCCACAGTTAGGGAGTGGCTAGGGGAGAGAGAGAGCCTGCAGATGAGGCATTCAAATGAGGAGTAGGCCTGCGTAGGAGTGACTGTGGCAGGAATCCACTCGGGGAAGATCAGTGCTACACCACCACTGGAGCGGTTGGACCTGGGCACGGAGCAGATCTTGTAGCAGTCAGGGAGGAGAGTGGCGAAGCTAGTGACAGAGCCGTCTGTGAACCATGTCTCGGTGAGACCGAGGACATCAAGGTCAAGTTCTTCCAGAAGGTGGCAGATATCAGAGGCGTGTTTGACAGCAGAGCGAGAGTTTAGAATGGCAATATGGAGAAGGTTGCCATCCTTGAAGGACTTCCATGGAGGGGTACAGATCATAGGCACGCCCTTCGGAGGTGTAGCGGGAGCCCGAGAGGGGGCAGATTGGGAAGGAGGAGCCAAGGTAGCCAAGGAGGAGGCAGAAGGGGGAGGCGAGGAAGTCAGGGAAAGGCGGGAGGGGACAGCAGGAGAAGAAAGGAAGTTGATGAGGAACGGGAAGCGTCTATCAAAGAGACGAAGGTTGGCCCGGGGGCCTTGGACCAAGACGGTCCCATTAGAATAGACATTAATGATGACCTTAGAGGAATGGAAGAAGGCCAGGAGGGTGTCCCAATGGGTGCCACCATTAATGGGAGAAGAGGAGAAAGGAGAGAGCACAGAGACCATATGAGGGGTCCATAGGTCTGGTGAAGGAACGACAAAGAGGATGTCAGTGAGAGTTTCCTTGGAGGTGGTACTTGTGTAGGTGTCAGCGATAGGGAGGCCTGGGTTGGAGAGCAGGATGTCCTTTTCACACTTCTTCCTACCAGACATAGTGAGGAGAGCAGGATAGTCAATAGAGAAGCAGTCTGAAAAGATAGGAGAGACAGAGAGCACCATAGAGTAGGTGGTAGAGGAGGGGGTAGGAGGGAGAGGGGGGACCCTAGGGTAGACAGTCAAGACATGGTGCTCTCCATCTCCCCCATCTTCTCTAACTGCTACTCTATCTCCTATCCTATCCCTCTCACTAAGTCTGGTAGGTAGAAGTTCAAGAAGGACATCCTGGTCTCCAACCCAGGCCTTCCCATTGCTAATACCATCTCTAATACCTACATCAGTGCTTCCTCCAGACAGACTCTCACTTACATCCTCTTTGTCATTCCCTCACCAGACCTATGGACCCCTCATATGGTCTTGGCTTTGTCTCCTATCTGCTCCTCTCCCATTAGTTGGGGCTCTCGGTGGGAGGTCCTCTTGGCCCCCTTTCCCTCCTCCCAGACCATCATTAATGTCTATCTGAATGGCACCGTCTTGGTCCAGGGCACTCAGCACAATCTTTTTGAGAGGTGTCTCTCGCATCTTATCAACTTCTGTCCCTCTCCTGCAACTCCTACTAGCACCTCCCTGGCTCAGCTGCCACTTCCTGCCTCTGCCACCTCTCTGGCATTTCCCTCCTTCTCTCTGGCTACTATGGTACCTCTTGCTACCACCTCTCCCACTCCCGGGCCCCACTACCACTTCCACTGGGTGTACCTCTAGAGTGTACCCCAGCCCGGAAGACTTGCAAATGTGTCAACCTGCTCCACATCGCTACTCTCAACTCTCGTTCTGCTGTCAAACACTCCTCCAACATCTGACACCTCCTTGAAGAACTTGACCTTGATGTCCCCACTCTCACGGCCAGCTCTGTCACGAGTTTTGACATTCTCCTCCCTGATAGCTGCAAGATCCTCTCCGAACCCAGAACCAACGACCCAGTGGTGGTGTATCTCTCATCTTTCCAGAGTGGGCCCCTGCTTCTGTCATTCCTGTGCAGGCATACGCCTCCTTTGAATGCCTGGTCTGCATGCTCTCTATCTCTTATGGCCTCTCTCTGACTGTGGTCACCATCTACAGGCCACCTGGCCAGGTTTCCCTCTTCCTCTAAGAGTGGGCTGACCTCTCCTCCTCTCTCCTTGCCTCTACCTCTCAGCTTCTCCTCCTCTGAGACCTCAACATCCACCTGGATGTTTCAAATCTATCCCCTGGGCTCTTCTGCAACCTCTGCGACACTCTTATTCTCTTCTACCCTCTGGTATGACACACTCTGCCGCACACACCCTGGATGTTCTCATCTCCTCAGACTTCTCCCTCTCTAACACTTTCACCACTCCTCTCTCTTGGACTGACTACTGTCTGCTCTCCTCTCAGATGAAGCTCTCTGTCCTTCAGGCTACATCCACTCAAGCACCGCCACAAGCCTTCTCAGTCATTCAGCCCATGAAGCGTGTGTCAGTGGATGCCTTTTCTGCTACCTTCTCTCCTCCTCCTGTGCCTGCAGCTGACTCACACTCTTACTCCGCACTCTGTAATCTGCATCTTTCTATCTCCAATGCTCTGGATATCCTGGCCCCTGTTATGAGAATACATCTAAAGCCTACCTCCAAATGCAACTCTTGGTATGACTCTGCCCTGAAACACAAGTGCAGTGTGGCTGAGAGGAAGTGGAGGGCTTTGGGTGCATCATCTGACAAACTTGCTTGCCACCTTCTCCAAAGGTAATACTGGCTCTCTATCCTGTCCAAGAAGAGAGTCAACATCCAAGCCTGCATATCTGTGGCCTCTAACAACACATACAAACTCTTTAAAATTTGCAAAGAGCTAGCCGATCGTTCTGCAGTGTATACCTCTACTGTTCTCTACCAGGATATGGATTCTCACTTCACCACTATAACTCAGGACTCTCCTTCCTCTTCCTCTCCCTCCACCTCACTCGCCCCCCTCTGGCCACCTCTCCCTCTCCTCCTCCCTTCTCCTCTTTCTCTCCAACATCAACAGGCGCTGTTTCTAGACAAGTCCGATCTATGAAAGTGTCGTCCAAACAGGTGCTCCCCTGCTCCTCGAAAACCATCAAGACCACATTGACACTCTCGCTCCAGTCTTGGCTGATTTCTCCTATCACTCTTATGCCATTGGATCTTTCCCCTATCTCCTCAAGCACTCCCTTGTGCACTACCTCCTTAAAAAGCCTTCTGCTGATCCTACCTTTCCAGCAAACTGTCGCCCGATCTCTATCACTCCTTTCCTGGGCAAACTCCTGGAAAGTCTGGCCATCTCCCAGCTTACTCTCCACACTGAATCTGTTGGCTGTCTCCATTACCATCAGTCTGGCTTCAGAGCAGCCAGAGGCACGGGAAATGGTCTCCTGAACACCCGTGAAGATCTGCTCTCTAATTTTGATTCCAGCCATCCTTCTGTCCTGATTCTCCTCGAACTTTCCTCTGCTTTTGACATGGTCAATTAAGCCATTCTGATCAATCAACACCTTGTGGACCTGGGCATCATGGATATGGCCCTGGAGTTGGTTACCTCCTTCCTGCTGGACCAACCCTCCCAACTTGGCTAATTTCTCTCCACCACCTCTCTCTCCACATGTGATATCCCCCAGGCCTCTAACATCTCACCCTGGCTCTTCAATGTCTACTTGGCCCCTTTGGCCCACCTGATATATACCTTCTCCTCTAACTTTCAGTGTTATGCAGATGCCACTCAGCTCTCTTTCAGGCTCCCCTCAGCCTCCTCTCCTTGCTCGCTCATTCGTGACTGTCTAACCGTGATTCAGGATTGGTGCACATATATCAATCTCTGCCTTAATTCCAGTAAGATGGAGTTTCTTCTCATTGGGACTCCTGCTCCTGCTTTCCCTCTCTGACTCTGGCCCCCCTCCTTGGGCCCTCCTCCTTCACCTTCATGTGGGGTAAAAAACCTTGGTGTTATCTTTCGACTCCACTCTCTACTTCTCTCCTCATATCATGGACCTTGCCAAGAAGGCCCACTACCAGCTTCACCTACTCAGAGGTATTCATCCTTTTCTCCCATCCCCCTCAGAAGAAGAAGTAGAAAAGTCAGGTACAGGTGGGCTGATAGGAGGTCAGCGTTCAGAAGGAGGGACCAGAGGGTGCACAAGATGGTAGCACGTATTGTGTCAGGAGATAGGGAAACACATCAGGATCAGGGATTCTGGCCCTGACCTACTCAGGTCTAAACGGTTGTGAGGAATTCGACCATCCCCACCGGGAGTGTGCGCTCGCCTGAGCTTTTTTGAAGTTTTGTAATTAAAATGAATGATGGGAGATCAACCTCAGAAAAGGTGTGGCCCTAATCCGCACACATTTTGCTATGCGTGCCGGAAGAAAAAAAACATAGTCAATTGTACTCCACGGGGATACAGCCTGCAGGCGCTGCCCTCCCTGTCACATTTAGCTGCAATGTGACAGCCACGGTTACATTAGAGCATCTCTGAAGGGGGAAGGCAACACCTTCCTCCAGCCATGGGCAGTAAATTAAAATATTGAAGGCTCCATGGATCCGCCCTGCCTGTGAAGATGCCGCTTCACAGAACTAACAAAGGGCAGGAAACCATAACACCTTTTTGATATGCAATGTGTCAGCTTGAAGCTAGCTCCCACCCCTCTGTATGAAGGGCAGTTAATGTCATGTCTGGGACAACTGTTTGCGGTAGGCAAACCCTGCAGGGCGACCCCGTTTCAGAGGGAAGAAGTATGTGATTTGAGGGAGACAGAAAAACTGTTCTCGCCACAAACTTCAAGCTAGACCTGCGCGTTGATCAAGAGTTACAGAGAGCTCAATTAACCAGAGAGACACTTTGATCCACAACAGACAGAAAGATGGGTGGGACCTATTCGTACATGTTGTCACCCCTTACCTTTCCTGTTGCAAAGCACTCTGGTTATGACCTCACGGATAACAGAAGATTGTTGGTGGGGACCCAGGATTTGTGCATTAAGATAGGCGTATCCTGCACCAATTACTGGGGCCCATTTGGCTTTAAAAGAGGGCTGAGCCCATCACTTAGCAGATTATCCAATGATTTTGAAAGGTGTAAGAAGAAGGACTCATTTGGATCCTGGCTGAAGGTACAGTCTACCTTACAGCTTCCAGTAATCAGAAGCAATATCCCTCCCCTAAACATCTCCCAGGGAACTGAGGGAGATGCCGACTTCTGGGGACCCATCCCACAGCCACAGAACCAGTACCCAGCCAGCACATAGAATGCCCTGCTAGGTTCTGCCATCAAACTTCCTAGGTGGGATGTGCCTGAGAGTCTCTGACCAAAGGACAAGGCTGTTGCCTGCAAACACACTCCACACATTTGGGCCGTCCGCCTTAAAGGACAACACATGCCCTTCAAAGAAGCGACCATCTTTTAAGGACATTTATGAAACAGTCAAGCCCTCAAACTGTGACCGGCTGTACCACTGACTGTTGTTGAGCTGTAGTCACGAAAGATGTCCGAGACGCCTTGACCAGCATTCCAGATCAACCTACCAGCACAGAGACAATGATTTCTGACCTTGAGCCACTGTGTAGGCCAGCCTGCAGCCGTCCATCCAGTCTTGCTTGCCGAACTGCCTGCCGCCAGACACCACAGCTATCTCCCATCTCTGCCGCAGGAGCTGCATAGCATCCTGGAAGTCACTTGACGCTGTTGAGCATCAAGATCATCTCAAGCACCAGGTACATTGTGGTTCTGTCCCCCTGGTCCTTCTCCGAAGGCCCTTTGTAACATTTATGACTGCTTGCTCCCTGGTACTGAAAATCAATAACCTTGAACAGTTAAGACTGATTGCTTTACTGACTACCCTCCTGTCATTATGCAAAGTGCATCCCTTTCCATCATGAAACATTCTGTCCTCTGTGTTCCATCACAGGGTGGGTTGTATGTTGTAATAATAATAAAGTAGATATTTGTATACAACCTTGACTGGGCAGTCCCTTTTATCATTGGGTAATAATTGTATGTTTGCTGTGTTCCAACTAACCAACGATCCACAACCTTGTGGAGATAAGCCTGCTGTTCCATCCTCTGGTAAACTCACCGGCGCCCATGCTTCCGGACCGCCACACTATGAGTCTGCTTGCCGGGGCACAACGGCCCAGGTAGGCAGAGACATCACGGAAGCACTGGCTTCCGTTTTCCCATTCCCATGAAGTCTGATGGGACTCCATGGGAATGGGGACTTACAAAATCTGGCGCCTGACTTCTGACGCCCCCAGGACTTGTAATGTCCTGATGTTACAGGGTTAATGCCAACCACGTAATGAGGCTCTTGCTCTTGAAATGACCAGGTGTACAGAGAGGCCAAATGTTGCTGTCTTCCCCTGTTGGATGTCTCCTACTTCTACCAGACATTTATCTCCTTTGTTCTGGCCTTCCCACTCCACATTTTAACTGCTTGGATGCCTGCCAACAGCAGGTATATGAAGTCCAGACCTGCAGTTATGCATAACCGGCCTAACACAAAAATGAGAAGTACTACTATAAAACTCTTACAACGGTTAGCAACCCTGCCCATATTGTCTAGCTGTGATTTTTAAAGTAAAGCTGCGCACAGTAGAGAAATATCGTAGTCAGCTTAAAGGTGTGCATTCCATGGAAGATTTGTGAAGAAAACCTGCACATCACCCAACAAACGGTCATTCACAATTTTAATAATCACTAATTAGGACTTTTGGAAATGGCAGGAATTTGCTTCCGCACACCATGAAATCGTGTTTTTTTCATCTTCAAATAGCTTTGACTAAAAAAAGAATGCCGCTAAGCTAGCGTATTGGAAACATTTTCTCCCAGGAGGTCCTTATGGAGAATTATTTCTACCAAATGCTAATTGCTCAAATTATTTCTAGCAAATAATTAACAATTATTTCCAGCTCAAAAGAAGGATAGAGATGTGTATGTCATGCACTGCGGCGGCCAGGTACTATAGATAGTAGACTTTTAGTTACAGTTTTGAATTGAGCATCCTTCATGACTGGACGAAGTTGGAGCCACATTTTGTCCTGCTGTGTGTCCCTTACATTTTCCTTGCGAAAAAAGATGTCCATAGCTACTTTGTTTTTAATGCAATCTTGTACTCTGCTTTAGCGGATGCAGGGGACGGGGGTTGGCATTGTACCATGAAAGCTTAATTTTATTTTTTTCTTCCCTTCGCCATATTTGATTGGTTTGTGAGTCATGGGTGCTCAATAAACACAAGTTAGCTTTTCGAAAATTGAGCTATGCATATTTCATTCTCAGCGCATCAGTACTTGCAATTAATTTCGTCCATGGTGAAGAATGACAGGAGATTTTATATTCGCCAAGCTTGTTGCAGTCAAACATCAATGTCTGTGTCTGAAAAAAAGAAAAGAATGGGAAAATGTGTAACTTTGCACAGTCAACAACCACACAAAATTCTGCACACTGAATGGTAACTTTGCACACTTCTACTAATGACTTATTACTTTGAAAGGTCGGGCCGTCTGTGGAAATGGTTCCAGAACTCCTAAAGGAACTCCTAAAGGAACTCCCAAAGGAACTCCTAAAGGAACGCCTAAAGGAACTCCTAAAGGAATGTGTGAACCACCAAAAAGATCATAATTACTCTCAAATTATATATATATTCAAGGAAAAAACTTTAGTCGTAGGGAAGTTAAGGTCAGAACTTAATGAAACAAAACCCTGGAAATTCAGCTAAAGCCACCTTAACTTCACGCCCCCTTTTGCGCACAGTATGACCACAATCATGACATCACAGATCACATCACTGATGACATCACTAATTACATGTTGTATGAGAACAATGATGACATTCCAAAGCACATCCCTGATGCCATTACTGGTGATAACACTAATTGCATTGTATATAAATGATTACATCAATAATGGAATTAGACATAACATCCTTTATGAGTTAGCTCATGAAAACTTTGATTACCTTAATAACAATTTAGGCTATGGCATTGGCTATGACAAAGACTGGGGTCACTGTCCAGCACCAAACGCCATAGCTGGTGGTCGGTTAGTGTTAACAAATACCAATCTGCATGGTTGAAAGCCATGCCTAGTAGCCCCTCACTGTTTTAAAATATACAGTGTGCAACGTTGAAAGCTGTAGTCAGTGGCCATGGCTAAAGGCCGTAGCTAGTGCCCATTAATAGGTGCTTTGGCACAGCCAAAGGCCATGGCCACTGGCTAGTATTGTGTTTAAGACCATGGCTAGTGGCTGGTTATTGTATATAATACACAGTGGGCACGGTCGAAAGCCATTGCTAGTGGGTGGTTAGTGTTGTGTAATACAAAGTGGGCACCGCCAAAGTTCATTACTTATTGCATTTTATTATTTTAAAATATACAAACTGCTCAAGGTAAAAGGCCATGGCTAGTGGCCCATTTTATGTTGGAATACATAGTGGGCACAGCCAAAGATTGAGGCCAGTGGCCAGTATTGTGCTAAAGTCCATGGCTAGTACCTAATCCGGTTGAAAGCTGTATCCACTGGTAAAGGCCACCATCTATGCACAGGGATGAAGGCTGAGACCACTGTCCATAGGTGAAGGCCATGAATACGATACCCATTTATGTGTTAAAATACATTTGGCCATGCACACTGACCATGGCTGTAGGCCATGCTTAATGAAAGTTACTGTTGTAATGTAATTAGTGATGTCATCAGTGATGTGATCTGTGATGTCATCATTGTGGTCATAGTCTATCCAAAAGGGGGCACAAAGCTAAGGTGGCTTGAGCTGAATTTCAATGGTTTTGTTGCAATCTCATTTGTTCTCACCTTAACGCCCCTGCAACTAAAGTTTTTTCCTTGAATTTCAAAGGTTTTGTTACAATGTAATGCTCCCCTTAACATCTCTGCAACTAAAGTGTTTTCCTTGAATTTCAAGGATTATGTTATTCCATAAATAATTAACATTAATAACACAGATAATTCAGCTATTCAAAACACTGTATTATGTCTAGGAAGTAAAACAAAAAGCAATTGGACAACCACATTCCCCCCAAATAAACCTGTTGTTACAAAAAATGAGTTTGCATATGTACTTAACTTTTTATAGTATTTACATGTATATGTACAGTTCATGAATACTTATTAAAGTGTTACAGTAACTGTCAATATATTTTAAAATAAATATTTACAAGACTACTGCCCATATATATGTAGATATACATATATATATATTTTTAAAAGGTTTTATAGCTGCGTATACCAAGGATACATGCACAGCTACTTACAGCAACGAATGGAGGAGGAGGTAACCTGCGTGTGCGAAATAAGCCAATAAAACGTCGTCATCCTTCAACGCGGCTACGAATCTTGCATCTAATACACCGGTGAATGGTATCATGCGCTGCACTTCCACGTCTACACGTTATATGCGTCAACAAACAATCCAACCACACATTGTGAATCATTGATGCGAGTACGCCCATGCCGTTTGACGTAACCCACATGTACGAAATAAGCCAAGGGGACGTCAAACTCCTGTAATGTGGCTACACTTCTTCGCGCATAATACGTCAGCCAAATCATAACACGTGCTGTGGCTATGCACCCACATGTGACTTTTATATGTGTCAACGACCTATCCAATCACATGTTGCACTGTATTGACGTGGCTACGCCTATGCCGTTTGACGACATCTGTGCATACGAGACTGTCTAATTAGACCACACAGCGGTTGGTAGCCACACCCACAAAAATAACTTTACATTAATCATTGCTTTTTGGACTTGCTATTGAATGGGTGTCTGAGTAATTGCAAGCCCTTTTGGCACTTTATCCCCTAAACTCTTCATCCTTTTTACCCAATTTTCATTTGTCTTGTGATTTGCTTAGTTTGTCTATTTTTTGTTTTGCTTTTCTGCAGCATTCCCTTTTTTGTGTTGTCATTTTTATTCTTTTATATTTTCCTCCCTGGTTGGACATTCCAACATGTCCGACCATGACAGTAGGAGCAGTGAGGATGATGTCATAATTTGGGTTGACAATCCTTCACCACCAAGGAAGAAGCACACAGGGAATGAACAAAAACTGCAGCCAGTTGGTGCTTCTTTAAAGTGAAGGAACACCAATTACAGAAAAGAGGCAGAGGAAGTACTGTGCACCTTCTGCAATAAGACTACGCCGTGGGCCTTCCAATATCCCATCTCAAAGTCTAGGAACATCGATAATGAATAACCATCTGGTGAGAATCCACCGGGACGATGCCGATGATGAATATCGCAAAGCCCATGAACATCACAAAAGAAAAATGCATGGTGCCCGTTCCTTGCATAGACGAAGATCAGCACCACCTGCAGAACCTCCATCCACCAGTGCATTGGTATCCACTACACTGACTCCTCTGTTACCGACACCAAACTTTCCAGGATGCAAATCATGTGTTTAGGATGCTGCAAATGGGTAGTCATGGGTGATGCCACATTTGAGCAAGGCTGAGTTAATCGCTGAACATCAGCTTACCTCTCCTGCTGAGTATTTTTTTTAAGTGGCATTTTCCACCCTTTTCTCCTAAAAAGCTAAAAAACATACTAAAATAAATATGTCAGATTTTATATTAATTCCCTTTGTTATATGTTTCAGCCCAATGTATTTTCATCCCCTATTCCACCCCGCTCTTTCAATCCCCCAAAACGGCCCTTTTAGGGCCACCTTTTATGTTACAAAATAGATAAAATTGAACACAGACTGCACGTTCAGTACTCAAAATTCCCAATTGTTGCCTGTAGCCACGGTTAACAGAGGCATTTAGCCATGAATAAAAGCACTCCAGTCATTGCGCACCTTAGTCGCGCAAAACAAAATCCTGCTTTTCATTGGCTAATACTGTTGTAACTGCAGCTAGAAATAATATTATTACAAAAAATAAACAATTCTTTGTATGTTCATATATACATCACACATATATATTTATCAAAAGTCTTATCAAATACCTTTATACGTGCCTGCCTCTTTCTTCCATATTTGAACTCAAATAAATGTACTTAATAGTAATGGTAAAGGCCATTTATACCACGCACTATAACCACCAACGTGGTCCTATGGTTTTCATCATAACAAAATAAATAAAACATTATTCATGGTTTTTTTTCTCATAATGATACTAAAAGCATACTGATTGTACTCCAAGTACACAACCATTGCCAAGTTGTGTTAATTAATTATGCGATAGTGGGAAAAAACATCTTGTTGGAGAAAAAAACATCTGTTCTGTTATTTTAAATATTTAACATTTAAGTCATTACACACTAATTTTTGCATCAGCAAATTCAAAAAAGAATTGCCTACAACATCCATAGTTTGTACACCAATAAATGCATTTCTCTACAATGCACAGATTTTACAATACTATACAAACATTACTTTATGCTACATGATGACTAATTTACAGATTACTTTATGCAACCTTCACCATGAAACCAAGGCATATAACATAACTATGTCTTCAGTTTTACAAAGAAATAAATAAAGGCATGCCAACACTGTAACATTATTTTGAGTTTGGTCTTTTTAAACTATAGTCATACCTATATTATAAATAATAGGTAAACAATAAAAACTGTTGTGAATAAACATATTGGCCCTCATTACGACCCTGGCGGAAAGTGACTGATCTGACCGCCATAGCGTAAATAGCGTTTCCGCCATTGCACGACAGAGCAAAGTGCGGCTAATTCCGACCCATCGGGCACGAGCACTACGCCATGGCGAAAGTGCAAAGTCCGCGATGGCGGAAATGTCCCCAAAACGCCCCTCACCGCCGTCGTACGGTGCCCTAGGTGCAATTCCGCCACCCATCTTAGCGGTCACCGTAATGAGCGGCAATCGGAAAGTACGGTGACCGTAAATATACGGAAACGGAAGTAAAAACATGGTCCCGGAACGGGAAACAGCACGCCGTACACCTATAAAAGCAGAATTCCCACACAACCATAAAAAATACTACCCTGAGACACATCCCAACCCGTCATCCACCCTAGTGAAAGCAATAAAAATGGGAAAAGTAGCGGCAGGTCCACTTCTCCCGTGAGGAACTCACCGTGCTCACAGAGACCCTCCAGGAGAATGCTGCCGTCGCCTTCTCGACGCAAATGACCAGGACGGCACTTGCGAACAAGAAGGCCATATGGGCCCTGGTGGCACAGCGGGTAAGTGCAGTGGGGACCGCACCCCGCAACCCACAGCAATGCAGAAAGCGATGGGACGACTTGCGGATACGCGTACGGAGCATACTATCCGCCAACCGTAACATTGCCACAGCTACCGGGGGAGGATCGGAATCACCCATCAAGTTGACCCCCTGGGAAGAAATCTGTGCCTCCACCATTGGAATGGAGAGTAAAGAGGGAGTCGGAGGGATGGAGAAAGGAGTGCAGACATCCGAAGAATCAGGTAGGTGGCCCAAATAAAACTATGCTAAATCCACAATGTCCAATCATGTGAAGTACCATGTGTCCACATAGTGCAACAGTAACACATGTCCAGGAGAACGTCCACATACATTGGCCTGATAGCGCACTTTAAAACTCACATTAAATACATAAATAATTAAAAATCCTAAAAACACCCTCTACACGTGCAGCAGGCACACCCTAACTGCAGGCTGCAAAACAACTGCATCCTCAATCCACACAAAAATGAAAACACCTCCAAAGCCCTGACCCAAATCACCCTCAGGTACCGCCCCAATGCATGTGATACATTGCCATTCCAATTTCCACAGACCCATTAATAACGCTCGCCCTCCTTTACTCCACCACAGGGTCCGATTCAAACGACGAGCTCCAGGACACCCCTACCAGCACACCTGCAAAGAGGGCCAAGACCAACGGCCAAAGACCCTCCACCTCAGCTGCACGGATCAAGACACGGCAGCAGCACAAATCAAGTGGCAGCACACAGGAGGGAACATTAACAGGCACCCCAGCAGCCAGCATGCCCACAACAGCACCACCACAGGTCCCCCCAATGGATGCCACAGAAGGCACTGCTTCTGGTGGCAGCAGCACCATAGGTGACACTGCATTAATGGCAGCATGCTCCGACACAGAAAACGGGGATGTCGATGTAGGATCCATCCATGACCTGTCTCAATCCCCCTGTTTGTTTCATCCCGTACACCATGAGGATACCACGCAGGGGCACCCACAAGACGACGACTGGCCATCCCCCACAAGCCCTGTGGAAAGGCAACATGAGGTGACCAGCCCCTCTGTGACACCACCGCAAATGGCCATGGCACAGCAGAGGCAACAGTCCCTCGACCAGGTGATCGTGCAACAGCAGCAACTGGCCACGCTCCTCAAGGACCATGCTGATGAATGTGGGGGTACTAAGGCAGCCATAGAAACATCAACTGAGACACTTAGGGCAGAAATGGAGAGAAGTACAGAGACACTAAGGGCACAAATGGAGAGAAGCACCGAGAGCCTGAGAGTACAAATGGAGAGAAGCACCGAGAGCCTGAGGGGGGAACTGCATGCGACGTCCAAAGACGTATGTGCGGAACTTGCCGCTGTGCGCCGTGTGCTCACTGAGCTCTCACAAACCCTTAGGGACATGCATGGACGTGAGCAGGCAGAGACATCATCCGTTGCAAGTTCCGTCCAGGGCAGCCCCCAACGTAGATCTAGGAGGAACCTGCGCTCCACAGGCAGGGGTGCCCCTGATACCCGGAGAGGGGGCTTGCAATAGCGTCTGCCCACTGACAATGAGCATCTTTGGACACTGGTGTTCGGGGGGGAGGTAGGAGGGTGGAGGGGGGGTGTTGGGCTCACTTGGGTGGTGGGTCGATGGGGTGTGTAACATAATTTCACATATGCTATAAACAATGCACGATCATCCAATGAGATGTGTGGACATTGATCTTTGTGTACGAGGCCTTTATAGGCGTACAGTCCATATTGTGCATGTTCCAGACACACACAGTGCCACAAGTCCCGTGTCCATGTATCAGCCACCAGGCGTGAGTGCTAGAAGCATGAATCTATGAGAATCTGACAAATGTCACGGCCCTCCTGTGCCTCGCGGACTCCTTGAGGTGCTGCCACATCCCCACCCTCATCATGACCATCTTCAGGTGCTTGCAGTTCTGCGTCAGGGGGCATGGGCACATTTCTACGTACGCACATGTTGTGTAGCATGACACATGCCATGACCATCTTTGCAACCTTCTCATGGCGGTACAGGAGTGCCCCGCCAGACCTGCTGAGGCAGCGGAAACGAGTCTTCAGTAGGCCGAATGCCTGTTCTATGACTACACGGGTACGTGAGTGGGCATGGTTGTAGTCCTCCTCATGCTGGTTCTGTGGGTTCCGGAGTGGTGTAAGGAGCCATCTCTTCAGTGGATACCCGGCATCACCTGTATGTGGACAATAAAGGATGTTTGTGGAATGACATTGCTACGTACGCACCCCCCCCTTCCTGCCAGGTCATTGCCGCATCACATACCCCACATTATCATGCATGAAATGAGACTCACCGAGTAGCCAGGATCTGTTCCCTGCGTGTCGCTCCATGTAGCGTGGTATTGTAGAGTTCCTCAAGACCATAGAATCATGGGTTGATCCAGGAAATCGGGCACAACAATGTGTAATGATCCTGTTGGAGTCACACACCATTTGTACATTAAGAGAATGAAATTGTTTTCGGTTGCGGTACTGGGCCTCCATGGCATGTGGGACGACCAATTCCACATGGGTGCAGTCGATGGCACCAATGCAACCCGGTATGCCGCCAAGCGCATGGAATCCCACTTTTGTGTTCGTAATTTCCTGCTCCGAGCGTGGTAGAGAGATGTAGTCGTCTGCGTGCTTCAGGAGGGCATCGAGCACTTGCAATAGTGTCCGTGAGAACACTGGCTGTGAAATGCCATGCAACTGTCCGACTGTGTGCTGGTAGGTGCCTGTGGCCAGGAAGTGGAGTACAGACACCACCTTCAGTAGGGGTGGGATGGCGGTTGAGCTTTCTATCATGCTGACAAGGTCAGCCTGTGTCATGTCCACAATGGCGGTTATGGTGTCCCGGTCCAAACGGTAGAGGGTGTGGATCTGCTCATCCGTGAGGTTGAACGGATGTGCTCGGAGGCGTGGGATTGCGGGCTGCCTGCGTGGTGGTAGTGGCTGTGCTGGCGGGCCTTGCTGGCCCTGCCTTGCCCTCCTCCTCCTCCTGCGTCTCCTCTGTGTGGCCGGTTGTTGTAGTAGTTGGTGTTCGTCTTCTTCTTGAAGTTGGAGTACTTGCAGTGCTATCAGGTCCCCCAGGGCCAACATCGCTAGTCCTGCCGGTAGCATTTTGGAGTGGGTGTGGTTGTGGGAGGGGGTTGGGTGTGCAATTTATGTGTTTTCAGGCTGTATAGCCTCCACCTGTGGTGATTCATTCCACCTGTGCAAGCTGCAATCCCCTTTGGGTGAGCACGTCCCGCACACAACGCTGCAATTCAACGCATGGCATCTTGCTATTACAATCATGTATTTGATCCCGATGGCAGTGAAATATTGGTTCATATGTTCATTCTGCTATGGTCCCATTGTTTCACATACTATCTTTGCAGTCGCAAACAGACTTGTGAAGGGTCAGTGGAATGTAGTACTCGATTAACGGTGGACCCTCATGCAGCACTGTACCGAGGTTCACCGACGGGCGGGGCGTCCCATTTGAGAGTGAAGCCAGTTGCCATTTTCACACACTGCCGCACTACATGGATGAATTTGTGATTTCAAGCGGTCACAGATGCCTTTTCGACGTGATGTTGCAAATGAGGAATTCGAAGGACAGCGCTTTCGGTTTTCAGCTAGCGGCGAGGAGACGCCCACAGGTCTGACTGCAAATATAACGTTCTATTGTTTAATGTCCTTGGGACAGGGGCCATGGCGAGAATGCAATGATTGATATGAATAGTATGGGATGCGCAATAGCGTAGTGGACGATAAGGCAGGACGTTCCCAAATACATGTTACTTCACAACACTGGAATTCCGGCCTGGAGCACAGTGGATTTTGCAGACTGCATTACGCACAGACTCAATGGAAATTTCACATGTTATGTGAGTAAATAATCAGGCGTTTTCATTCCGGGATGAGGGAATGATGTATGGATGCATGGACAGATGATTTGATACAGAGTTTGCCATGTACAGGGCTTCTTGGAATCTATCCGCCTCCCCTGCGCTATGTGATGCAGGGCTGCCATAGTGGGACCATCGTCTATCTGGCCTTGTTGAGCCCTCCCTGTCTCGACGCGCCTTCAGACACTTGTGTCTATGCACGTTACCAATCCCATCTGATGGATTCTGTTTTAACAGACGCATGCACAGGTACACTCGTTTGTGATAATGTTTTCACCTCGATATAGATAGTTATGATTCGCAAGTGGTTTTTGGGTGGTGATGATCCTTTGGAGTGGGCTAGCATGCATATGGCTGTGGATTTAGTGTGATCATTGAAGTGAGTAATTCAAATGAAGTTCTGATGCCCATACTATTCTTTTTCATTTCATTTGGGTGACAGGTATCTCCTCCCCTTTTGCCGCTGCCATCTGTATGCCACTCCTGCAGATGGCTTTTACTCCCGACACCTGCTGCTTCGTGTTAATCAGTGGAGCACCATTACGATCTTATGGGACGATCGCCAATGGGCCACATGCCCTTACGCAGTACTAGTGGCTAGGAGCAACATATCGACCTTTCAGCTGGACTAGTGCCTACCTAATGGGACGGCCCTGCGGTTCTAGGTGCTTCCATGTTGCCTTTTTGAACGTGAATGTAGCCCCTGTGTACCATGAAGGAACAGGGCATCACACAAGAAGAAGCTGGTCATTTATTGCGGATGCAGCCCACAATAATGAAATATATTTTGGAGTTCATGACCTAATGGCTGTATGGGCTTGGTGATTTTGTTGTGCATTAAATTTCTATTCTGATATTAACCGTGTAGCGTTCTTCTTTGCAAGTAATGTAGCATATTCCTATTTGTGGAGCGATGTATTGTGAGAAGATCTGCATTGGGTTCCGGCTTCTGAGTATAGTTGCGTGGTACTGTACTGGCCGCGTTTGCCTACGAAGCCCAGTGTGGTCAGGGATAGGGGCTACCATTATAACTGTTTTAATGATGTCATGCTCAGGGGCGGGGGATTAGCTTTTGTGTAACAGATGCCGGTCAGCCAGGTGGATTGGTGGAATGATGTGATTATCAGAATATGGTTGGTCACAGGTGCCTGTGTTTGCGTGCGTTTCTTGGAGGGAGACTGAGGTCATGTCCATTGGAATAGCTTCTGTATTCGTGCCATCTGTGCCCTGCAGCTCCCATTGGCCCCTCTTGAGATGAGCCTGGCTGCTCAGTCACTCTGCCAACTTGTGTGGTACATGCTTATGCTGATGGTTGGTTTGTTTACTGGCAGGAGTACAGGGCTGATGCAGTCTCACTCAGGATACTGCTTTGAATGTTGCCTTACACTGGTGTCAGTCGATGGGGGGGCCTGTTTTTGTTTGTCTCATATTTCAGTTCATGTTGCTGGACTTGAACCTTCACATGCCTGTGCTGCATCAGTGCGGCAATGGTGCCATGGCAAATATGGATGGCCACTCACAAGGCACTTGGAGCCCCTAGATTCATTTGTTCGTTGGCATGCATGGGTGACTTGTACATTTCACTGGTTGCATTGTGTGACTTCATTGCACCTACGAGGAGTTGTGCAATGTGGCCAGGGAGTGGTGTACAGGCACTCAGTAGGGCCGTTTACGGTTGGTTTGCGATGCCGTACTTCTCACCATGGCGGAATGGTACTTTCCGCCATGCTTGATGGCGTTAGGTACATGTCCGCTAGGGTCAGAATTTGCGTACCGTTGCGCCATGGTGGTAATTACGGTTTGGCATGGCGCGCGTGCGCGTACTTGGTGCAGTTAGCGTTGGCGTTCACTACGGTGTCGCTAATGGCATCGTACTTTACGGTGACGGGTCATAATCGCACCGAGCGCTATTCGATGGCGGTATTGCATTTCCGCCATCGTTTTTCGATTTCCGCCAGGGTCGTAATGAGGGCCATTAACACTTAGCAAAAACTAAGCATTCTTTAAACCCTTTGGCAATCTAGCTTGGTGTGTGACTACAGAGTCATTGAAAACAAGCCAATCTACTTCTATACACACTCATGTCGTGAAATGTCCAGATTCAATGGGTGCCCCCTCATAAAAAATAATTGCACACATTTTAAAAGTTTTCTTACTAACAGAAACTTGACTATTTACAAAATTCATTATTGATGTGTTAATTGTCCTACCATCTACACTGTATCTTTGAAACATAATCAATACATAATTATTAAAACTAGATTTTGCAGTATTGATTTCAAATTACAACCACACTCACTGCATTGCATGTCATGGAATCTCGAATGCAGGCACTTTCATTTAGCAAAAAACAGCCGGACACCTCCACACTGCAAATAACACTCCTCACACTCATGTATATGTAGACGAATACACTGTTACTAAGGAGTGTTCATGAAAGCTAGTATTTTTCTTCTTGTAAATAGAATTGTTAGAGTCAAGTGCATCAATTTCCGTGATTTAAGGGAGAAATATGAGACAGAGAGAAATAGTGAGAGCAAGAGAGAGACAGGGAGAGAGAAATGCGAGGGAGAGAGGGGAGGGAGATTTCTGTCCAAAACAATGCGTAGCAGCGTTTTTATGTATTTGTGCTCCAATATCAGAGATATTTGCTCCAATATCTCTGTTATTAGGCCATTGATCCCACTTGGGTCTCTGCCACCCACTGATGGTGATACTTCTATATTCTATTCTATCCTTGTACAGTGCTAATGCAGTATACATGTAATCGAACAGAGTTATCACCCCCATATTGACAATCATAATTTCCCCAAATTTCATTTTTATCATATGTCATGTGCAAAATCCGTATATCTGTCACTACCAGTCCTCCAATCCCACCTCCCAGTTGCCCCCTGTCCCCTCCCACCTCTGTGTATACCTCTTCACCCCTCACTCCACACACTCACAATACTTCCACAGGCCTTCCATCGACGCCCACTAAATTCATAGTAATAATTCAATACACTAAAACAACTAGCTAAAATAAACAGCTAAAAAAACAACCATTACTTTGTCCCCTCCCCTGAAATATATTGGGCACAGGAATCCAAGCTCTCTAATTATACTGAGCTCCTACGTGTGTATCCTCCTTATCACAATGAAAAATGGCACCACCTTCTCTCCTCCTTCTCTCCTCACTCGGGAAGGTTCCCACATGCCTGTTTTCCTCCGGGTTATCTCCTCAATAATAATAATTATAGTAACAACAAAACCTTGCAACGTGGCCTTTCACATTCTGCTTCCACACATATATACTGCACACCCCCACACACTCACGTTTTTGTCACTCGCAAGAGGTGTACTTACATCAGCATGTTCACCCAAGCTCTTCTATCACGGGGTCCCAATAATGGCCTGCATCCTCCCCAGAGCCGCGCTCCTCTCCAGAGAGCAGACAGGAATTCTGTGAAAACGGCTCCTGTACACCACTGCAGGTTGCATGCTTCGGTCTGGTCAATGTATGTGGGCACGTCCGCTCCAGAGATGAGGCCTGAAAGTCTCCATCTTAGTGGGAGTCACAAGGATCACTTTGGGGTCACCAAAATGTAGAGAAACCCCTCACACCAGAAAAAATACAACCCACTTGGGAAAAGGACCCAGCACACCTCTTACAAAGAGAACAAAGCTTTATTTCCACAAAAATAGAAATGCCCCAGCAAAACACTTTGCTGCCATGGAATATTCCGCCAAAATCAGTACGAGCAACACTTTATGAAGGCACACAGCGTCATCAGTGACATAAATTACATAATGTACAAATCCATATGGCTTTTTGGTCAAGACCCTGTACATATTATACCTGCTCCATAAGAGATTCCATGCCATAGGTCCCAGCTCCTTCTGTCCATCTTCTTCCACGTGTGTTCCTCCTCACGCATCATCAGACATGAAGCTACAATTTATAGGCAATTATGTGAAGAAAACCAATACAGGCTCAATCTCTAAACTGATGTGCCCCTTGTACTGCAGACATGGGTTTAGAGGATACTTCAATAGCATCATGCAGATTAATGTGAACCTAACAAATCCCCCTTGGGTTTTAAAGCCATAGTTGTTATTACATAAAGCATGCAACATTATGCACCCTTCTCACTTCTGATCACTCCCACCCATTGACATTTCTAAAGAGACAAAAGTCCCTGATAATAGTCCCCCTCCCTCTCATCAGTGCCTAATGGCTCGCATTGTAGTACTCTGTTCACACAGAGCAACACGAGAGCCCCTCTGTTGCCTGGGGTTCCCGTGGACATGATTCTGGCAGCTGGACACCTCTCGCATTTGGAAAGGGTAGGGTGTACTGCTGCCAGGACAATGAGTGTGCTGAGAAGGAATTTCTCCACACATTGTCCTGCCAGTGGGACACCATTCCCGTTGGGAACCCTCATTGAGGTGCCAAATTCTGGAGGTGTCCAATGACAAATGTCCCTGTCTGGCTCTTTAAAGAACCACAGGGTGGGGGGCAGCTTGCCCCCTCTGCCTCACTTCTCGGTAGGCCAGTGGGTAGTTGTACATATTTTGGCAACACAAATTAAGGCAGCCATATGAAACAAAGTGGCAGCTGGTGGAACAGAGCTTTCATCAAGGTGCACAAGTCATGCTTGACTGAGCAGCTAGTTTCCCTCCAAACCTGTTCTTGCAGTATGCTGGCAGAGAGCAAGCTCTGTTTTGTCAGACCTAACAAAGGGATTAGAGGTCAGGCAGAGAGAAAATATCAAGGTAAAGGATGGGTAGGAAAAGATGAAAGAGGATAACAACAGATCTATAAACATTCTTTTCATTGTTTTGTCAAATGGTCATTTGATGAATTATGTAGGCCGATTTTACACATTTATTAACACAACAAGCAAGGGGAGAATCTCTGCACTCCTGCTTCCACCCCTCACCCGCTTTCTATATAGCTTAACCAAACTTACCATCTATATTTGTGTGGTAAAAATGGAAAAAAACGATTCTGTGAAATTGCCATTCGGCAAAAGTGGGTAATACCATAACAACAGCGATGGGAGTAGGCAAGCCAACTCACAGTAATAGAATTCACACTGCGGTGTCCTAAGAAGGTTAAGGGCTGGAGTTAGAGAAGATCCTTTGGCTAACAGAGTGACAGGTAGAATTGCTGGCTTTCTTCAGATGGTTTGAAAAACACTGTATCGGGATGGGTCACCATAGCCTACTTGATTGCCTTCCTGAATGTTTTTGGGTCCTACTGGTTCTTCAAGACAAACTGGACTGTGTTCCAGAGCTAGGAACTTGCCAGGACAAAGGTCTAGCTCCTGTTCTTAGAGGTAAAACGTAAGGGTTCTTTGCTGATCGTGATCTGGGTATGTGTGATCCTGATGATACTGCATGAAGTGCAAGGCCAGATATCTGCCATGTTTATTCCAGATGACTCGACGAGGAAGGAGGAGAACGTTGAGTTCAACCAATTGTTACACTCGGTGTCGTCCCAGAGTTTTCAGGTTGAGGGTCATATGTTCCCTCTATTTATGTCCATTCCCAGTGATTTGTTCTTGACTCTTTGCTTTTGTCTGATAGCCTTTATTAGAAATGCATTGTTCCAGTAATCCAGATAACATGGAGTCGGTACTGGCATGGCCTAATGTCTTGATAACATGGAAGAGATGAGGATCCCAGTATGGGCTTCTAAATGTGCATGCCATTCACATTCAATTTGCCCTTCAGTGATCACAACTTGGTTTTATAGGAGGGACCTTTCCGTGACAACAAATAAATGCCCACTACCTGTGTGACTACACAAGGAAATAAGGGTGTTCCTATTGTTGTCTGGGATATGTGCCTTACATGTGTGCATGCCTTGCATCACTAAATGATGCATACAGGTATTCAGGCCCTATAATTGTGTGACACCCAGGATGTGGCACACATGAACAGAGCAGCCAGTGAGAATTTCCAAAGGGGGAGATGAAGGTGGGAACTAAAAGGCGCCTGCAGGCACACATTGTACGCCACTGTGGAGCTCCCTAGCCCCTCACAAAGGTGTGCTACTGCACCCCACAAACACTAACAGTGTGACTTGAGCCATGAAAGTGTTTGCAAATGTGCAAAAGCTGCAGCACTTTAATCGGCTTTGCATGTGAACCTGTTTCTCAGACTAATTTGCAGCACCTCCTTGAGCACTTAATGTGACAAATCAACTTCCAGGGAACTAGTGGTCCAGGAATGAATATAGGTTTCTAAACCATCAGTCAGCCCCATAACTCTAGTCACCAGAAGGTATCTGAAAAGATTGGAAACCCAAGCAAATTATAAACCCCATTGTCCAATTTTGGTAACATGGATGGAATGCCAGCCTTAATTCCGAAAGGTCTTGGATTGTTTGTTAATTACAACACAGCGAAAATACAATTATTACCCAATGATAAAATGGACTGTCCAGTCAAGGTTGTATACAAATATCTACTTTATTATTATCACAACAGATAGTTCTAGCACACTACAAAATACAACTGTATACAACCCACCCTGTAAAGGAATGCAGAAAACAGACAGTTTCAAAGAAGGAAAAGGGATACACTCTGGATACTGACAGGAGGGTAATCAGTATAGTAATTAATCACAATATTTCATTGATATTGTTTTCAACACAAAGGGAGCAATGGGTCATACAATGTCACTAGGGGGCTTAGGAGAAGGACTAGGGGGACAGAACCACAATGTACCTTGTGCTGTAGGAGTTCTTGGTGCTGGATAGCATCGAGTCGATTTCAGGGTGCTTTGCAGCTTCAGCAACACAGTTAAAGACAGGAGACAGCTGCGGGTATGAGGCGGCAGGGTGTTCGCGAGCGAAGCTTGGCACAGTGGTTCAGAGTCTTGAATCATTGTTTTAGTGCAGGTCAGCAGTTTGGAAACACTGGTTGAGAAGTCTCGGACGGCTTTAGCAACTGCGGCATAACAACAGTCAGCGGTGCAGTCGGTTGTAGCTCGAGGGGCTTGACTCGCTCGAAAATGTCCTTTAAAGCAGATGTCGGTAGATGCTTGTCAATGCACTCCTCCTAGCTTCTTCACTGGGCTCGTTTCATCCTTAAGGTGGACGGCCTAAAGCTGAGGAGAGTGTTGCAGGCAGCTGCCTTGTCCTTGGTTTGGTTCAGACAGTCTCTGGCACTTCCCACCTAGAAAGGTTGCTGCAGAGCCTAGCAGGGCTTGCTGTGTGCTGGCTGGGTACCGGTTCTGGAGCTGCTGCTGGGTCCTCTGGATTTGGTATCTCCCTCTGTTCCCTGGGAGATGTTTAGGGGGAGGGATTGTGCTTCCCTCTTGGAGGCCCTAGCCTTCCTTCACTGGCGGACGATTTATGGCAGACTGTCCCTTCAGCTAGGATCCAATGCTGAGTTCTTCTTTCTGCTTCTGGTGAAGCTTTCAGATGATCTGCCAAAAGAGGGACTCAGCCCTCTTTTAAAGCCAAATGGTAAGGTGTTCATCCCCACTAACAATCTCCAGTATGTGTGAGGTCATAACCAGAGTTATTTGAAACAAAAATGGTAAAGGGGTGAAAACATATACTACTAAGAAGCACCCATCTTCCTGTGTGTTGTGGATCAGAGTGTCTCTCTGGTTAATGGAGCTCTCTGTGGTTTGTGATTAAAGCGTTCACCCTTGAAGCTGCGGCAAGACCATACTTTCTTGCTCCGGCAAAACACATACTCGTATCTTCTGAATGGGATCTCCCTGCAGGGATGACTACAGTAAGCACGCAGTCCCAGACATGACACTTCAATGTCAATCGATCCTGAGGGCGGGAGCTGGCATCAGGTTGACGCAGTTGCATCTGAAAGGTTGTTGTGGTTTTCTGTCTCCTTTGTTAGCCTCTGCAGCCAGGCCCTATGTGGGCCTGATTGACTGAAACTCTGAGTAGATGTGAATGCTGCCACCAGCTACATGAGTCAACAAAAGGCGGATCCATGGAGCCTTTGTTAGTTAATTTAGGCTGGCCATGGGAGGGGCAAGGATTGGCCATCGCCCTTCTGGAGATGCATTGTGCACTACACTTGTTAGATATCAACTAATGATGACAGGGGGGGACTGCTGCCTGTAGGCTGTTTCTACCCAGAGTACATTGGTGGATGCGCATGTCATGCAGTGAGCATAGGAAGATGTGTGCTGATTAGCCCCACACATTTTCCAGAGGTTGATCTACCATCATTTAATTTCATTTAACATTTCTAAAAAGCCCAGGCGAGTGCACATCCACTGTGCGGATGGTCGAATTCCCCACACTTCTTTAGTGATGGTCTTTTCTTTGGTGTTGGGGTGCAAACCACCAGTGTGCAGAAGGAGCAGCCTGTGTGTGCCCTATCTAATCCACTGCAGGGCTTAGTTAAATGAGCCCAAGTTGTGACATGGCGGCCGTGCTACATCTTTCACTGTTTGTCCCAGGTCTTATTGGAGAATGTCGGAATGTGCTTAGAGCACCAATCTGTACAGTGCTATTGAAGTCAAGTCGCTGCCAAAGAAAGTATGTCACTTAGCAGTGGGTCTTTCTGTATTTTCTGAAAGTGGAGTGAGGCCATTGTCTGGGATACGAGAACGGGTTTCTAATTAGGACTTCAACAGATACTTTATTTTTAAGTAAGGAAATATGCATCGCCCTGGTTTGCTTTAAATATTGATTCATTGACTTCTGGTAGAAAAGATAGAGGCACCAGGAACACAGTTATAGGGCAGAGCGGTTGTCTGGTAAGTGTAATAAATTGTAAAATGATCCGCAAGGAGATGAACATGAACATGGATTCAAAGGCAGGGGACTGGAGTGGCGGTTATCTTTTGAAATTGTTTGCAGTCATATCTTGCTTTTTTTTAGAACATGCCCTCTTTTCTGTGTATATGTGTGGCTTTCTCCTCCATGTCATGTTTCCACAGTTATGTAAGCGTTATTGTTATCTTGAATCGTTGTTTAGTAAAAGGGTACTGGAAGGGGAAAGAGTAAATCTATGCATTTCAGTGAAAACAGTTGAGCATGTGTTCATCTTAAGGCGATCCACTCCACATCTGTATTTCACCGAGACACTGTGGATGTATACAATTAACATCCAGGTGGTTGGTGTTTACCATTTACTAGAAAATGAAAATGTATGAAATCTCAATTAGCAGAGTCTTTGGACATAAAATAAATAGCAGCACATTGAATGTGTGTCAAATTGGTCTTAATGTGTGCAGCAATCTAGTCTTCTGCTGCGCGTGCACAGGTCCACATTCCTCTGTGGAGGAAGCATTCTTCTCATGTGAGCGACTTTGATACGTGAAACGGGCAGAGAAGCACAGGCAGCAACACATACTGCATATTGCGTATGCATGATGCATGGAATGCATTTCCACAGGTTATTTGCCTGTGCAGATCTGAAAATGACTGCCAGTACAGAAAGAAAACATTGATACAAGTTGTTCAAGTTTCTATTCTTTATTGCATGGATTTGGAGAGGATTTTTGTGAGGAATTGTGACTAAATATCCAACCCAGGAATCACAGTAAGCAAGCTGCAACAAGGCAGAGTGCCACAACATCCCATCTTCCACCAGACACCAAAGAAAAACCCAATACAATAGAAATTAATGCATTGAAAGGCTCAAACTATGCCCCACCACTCAAAATGACTGTACTAATGAACATTATAAGCAATGAAGGTCAGAGAATTTTCAACACTCTTCCAGTTATTGGACTTCCAGACAATGACAGAGATCCATACGTAATAGCTGTTAAAAGGATTGAAAAGTGATTCGATGTTAATCTAATATAGCCATACGTAGAATAGATTTCTGTTCTAGAAAAAACAAACCCCACAAATAGGCGCCTACATGTTAACGTTAAAGGTATTTGTACTGCACACCATCACCACCGGTATGGTCCCCATGCGCTCTGGTGGATCTGAAAAGGTTGTGAAAAAAGGGAAGGATTGGAGGGGTTAGTAGGGTGCAGGGGAATAGGAAACTGAGAGTTATGATGTCCTGTTGCTTAAGTTCGGTCTGCACCATTCGTGGAGCTTAGGTGCGGTTTTCCGGTCTGTGCGAATTCCCATATGCTGTTATGCCGGGTTATGTGTTTTTGCAATGTGGTGAAGTAAGTGTGGATTGCTGTGCAGAGAAGTGGTTGTGTGAGTTTCTATATGAGAAGTGTATGCAGAAAGTTAAGGTTTTAGAGTTGAGTTAGCAGGTTTTCCTTACCTCTTAGTCTTTGCGTTTCTGCGCTCAACATCTGTGATTATACTGTGTTATTGGGATTTTTGTTTGGCCGCCTCATTGGTAGGGATGTTGAGGAGTGGCAGTTTTCCTCTGTATTACTCTAGTGATATCCATACTGATGTAGGCATTACTTTCGATCCCGTGTGAATTTCATAGTCCACTGCAACAATGCGATAACACAAACAAATAAAAAATACTGTTGCAGAAAGACCTTAGCCTTAAAGAAACGCTAACAATTTTAACAGCAGCAGAAACAACTGTTTGGCACAGTTACACAATAGAACAAGTGCATCACACTGAAGTGAACTACATAAACAAGAGACCAGAGTACAACAATTACTATAAAATCATCACGGCTGATGGACCAAACAAAACACAGTTTGACTCAAGAAAAACTAGATTTGGCTATAGTTGCAACAGTCAGTCATATATTACATGGCCACGGTAGTTTGGCAGAGTTTAACATCAGCGAATACAAAGCCATCCAATATTTAATGGCAGAGAGGCAGCTCGAAATTGCAATAGAGAGATCAGAGGAAAGTTCATGAAAACAGAAGAAGATGTGGGTGTTGTCTGCGAAGAGCTATTTGAGAACCCAAAGGAGAAGATTAGTGCCCCAAGAGCAGAGGTGTAGAGTGCAAAGAGGAGCAGACCCTAAACAGAGCCTTGTGTATATATATTACACGGCCACAGTAGTGGCCGTGTAGTTATGGTTAAGTTGCTGTTTCCATAGGAAGAGCACTTTTTGGGCGGCTTATAACTTCGCTCTCCCTGGACGGATCCTCACCAAACTTTGCAAAAAAAGTAGTTGGGTCACTCTGAATTTTTCTACAAAGTTTGGTGAGGATTCGTCCAGGGGGGGGAAAGTTATAGGGGGGGTCCCAAAACTTTTTTTTTCCCATAGACTGAATGGGAAAAAACTTTGCGCACGGCTACAGCCCGAACCGCTGGATGGATTTACACCAAATTTGCGGCAGGAGCGGCGGCCTGGTCCCAAAAGCGTGCTTTTGTAAATTTGGTGTAAATCTGTCCAGTAGTTTTTTTTTTTAAAAATGACTAAAATGTAAGGCAAAAAAATTAGTGATATCTGCGTTCGCTCCGCGGACAGCACCCCGATTGGCCCATGGGCTTGCGTCATGTCCGCGGACATGCGACGTGTTCGCTGATTGGACGGCGAGGGGCGTGGAGTGCGTCAGATTTTTCGGTAGCGCCCGCCATATTGGATTCGGGGACGTCCCTGGACAGCGCGGTGAAACTTTGTTCAAAATGTGTATTTTGTAGAGTGTGTTGGTGTGTAGGAGTGTTTGGGGAGGGTGGGAGTGTGTGAGATAGGATGAAAGTTGTGTTTTTTATGTGTTAGACGTTCTTTTTGTGTTCGATTTGTTTGCGGACATCACGGGTGTTCTGAAATTTTCTAAATAAACTGACTAGGGGGTGTTCTAAGGAGTCAAAAGGTGTCCGTTTTGTCGCAAGCAAAGTGAAACTGTTCTAAGAACACTCGCGGTGTCCGGGGAGTGTTCGTAGGTGGTGTCCTGAGGACGCTGTCCGTATTGTTCTCTGTCAAGTTGAATGTGTTCTAAGAACACGCGCAGTGTTCTGAAATGTTTGTAAATAAACAAAATGGGGGTGTTATGAAGACGCTTCTAAGAACACTTGCGGTGTCCTGGGAGTGTTCGTAGGGGGTGTCCTGAGGACGCTGTCCGTATTGTTCTCTGTCAAGTTGAGTCTGTCCTAAGAACACTCGCGGTGTCCTGAAATGTTCGCAAAAAAAAAAAAATGGGGTTGTTCTAAAGACGCTTCTAAGAACACTCGCGGTGTCCGGGGAGTGTTCGTAGGGGGTGTCCTGAGGACGCTGTCCGTATTGTTCTTTGTCAAGTTGAATGTGTCCTAAGAACACTCGCGGTGTCCTGAAATGTTCGCAAATAAACAAGATGGGGGTGTTCTGAAGACGTTTTTGAGAACACTCCCGGTGTCCTGGAATTTTCTTAGGGGGTGTCATGAGGACTCTGTCCGTATTGTTCTCTCTCAAGTTGAATGTGTCCTAAGAACACTCGCGGGGTCCTGAATTGTTCGCAAATAAACAAGATGGGGGTGTTCTGAAGACGTTTTTGAGAACACTCCCGGTGTCCTGGAATGTTCGTAGGGGGTGTCCTAAGGACGCTGTCCGTATGGTTCTCTGTCAAGTTGAATGTGTCCTAAGAACACTCGCGGTGTCCTGAATTGTTCGCAAATAAACAAGATGGGGGTGTTCTGAAGACGTTTTTGAGAACACTCCCGGTGTCCTGGAATGTTCGTAGGGGGTGTCCTTAGGACGGTGTCCGTATTGTTCGTTGTTAAGTTGAAAGTGTTCTAAGATCTATCGCGTTGTTCTGAAATGTTCGTAGGGGGTGTCCTGAAAACGGTGTCCGTATTGTTCGCTGGCGAGTTCAAAGTGTTCTAAGAACACTCACATTGTTCGCGGACATTAAAAGTTTCCCATAGATCATAGTTGAAATGTTTGACTCTATGGATGTGATATGCTGCGGTGGTTGTTGCCATTTGGCCATGCACCCAAGACTCTATGCCCTGGCAACAACCACTGCAGCATATCACATTCATATTTGTTTATAACTTTGGGTGAAAAACAAATGTATAAGGAACAAAGGTATTAGATACTATGGATGTGATGTGCTGCTATGGTTGTCCTTATTATTGTATACTTACTGTTTGGTCTAGTAATGGGAGTCCATGTTTTTTTTCTTCATTTCTGTGATAAAAGAAAATAGCATGTTAGTATTAATATTTTGTAATGACTTATTACATTGTATAAGCAATATACTTTTATTTTTTTTCGACCCTCATATTTAGTAGAGTACAAATCAGAGTACTGTGCAATTTGCTCAGTTTCTGTATTTGTTGCTAAAATCATTGGGTCTGTGGGAGAAAAAAAAATCCATGTTGGATTTAAAAAAAACCTTTTTCTGTTATGCTACAGTTTATTTGTTTGTTTGTTTTCAGTGTTCACTTGTTGTTTCTGGCTAATGCTTTATACTTTGCTTTGTTGTATTTCTTTTGGAACAGTAACAGATTCTTCATTTGTTTTGATATTATAAAATTTTGGAGCAGTTAGATACCAATTGGCGTATTCTAACTGTCTATTTTTTTAATATATTGTAGTGGTTTTCATTTACCTATTTGGATATTGTTAACTTTTGGGACAGTTAGATACCAATTGGCGTATTCTAACTGTGTATTTTTTGGCCTAATTTAGTGGTATTCATTTATCTGATTAGTTGTTGTAGAATCTTTGAGCTGTTAGATAGCTTTTGGAGTATTCTAACAGTTTATATTATTTTAACACACATTTATAATTTTGGGACAGTTAGATACCAGTTGGCATATTCTAACTGTGTATTTTTTGGTCTAATTTAGTGGTATTCATTTATCTGATTAGTTGTTGTAGAATCTTTGAGCAGTTAGATAGCTTTTGGAGTATTCTAACAGTTTATATTTTTGTAACACAAATTTACTTAAAGGTTTAAATACAGTTTATTTATCAAATTTTGGTTTTAAGAACATCAAATAAGCGTTTGTAAGATTTGCTGGTAATCTCTGCTTTAGAGTAATGGTACTATCATTACATTCAAACCATCCACATTTCTTTTTTATGTATGCAGTGTAGTGCCCTGAATTGGTTGTTGCTCCTGCGTGGTAGATTATACCTATTGTTGTGAAGGTTTCCTTACCAAGTGATATTTGACCATGTGTGAATCCAGTCAGCTTGCAGTTGTTTTTGGTACCATCTGCATTGTAACGTAGAAGCATTAGTATTACGTATTTACTATGTGTTTGTATTACTAACGTGGAGCGATTATCTGAATTGCAGGTAGAGCATAATCTACCATGGTTTGCATTTTGTACAAGTTGCTGAAATGGAATGGATTCACAATTTGGTATTGATATATATATATGAAGCGTTCATTGGGGATTTCTTCTTGTGTCACATTGTTGCAGAGAGTGCATGTATGTTTCCACATGTATGAAATCTGAAAGATTTCATTTATAGGTATGTTTTTGTTTTCCAGTACTTGTAGTAAGTACATTAGAAATTCTTGTGGATCTTCCTGTGAGTTTATAGTGAATTTCACCATTCCGCACAGTAGTCCAATTGTCGTCTTATTCCAAAAACACTATCAGGCCGATTCATGGAATAATTAGCGCGGCGCAAGTGGCCAAAAACGTGCGAATCGCAGTGGAATAGCGAAAATCGCAGTGCAAGTGCGAAAATCGCACGAAAAGCAGCGCACATCGATTCATGGAAGGCCGTGCGCGAGAAAACCATCGGATGTGCGATAAAAGAGTGCGCGGCGCACGTTGACGCACAGGCCATCTAACTGCGTGCGCCAGGTCACAGCGAAAATCGCACAGGCCACAGCAAAAATCGCACATAGCGCGGCGCACGCAACAAAAGTAGGCGGAACACGGGGCGTAACACTCGGAATGGGGTACAACTTGCCAAAATGTGGGTGTCACGGTGGAAGTACAGGGCACAGGGAACGCCCACACGCTCGCCTACAACACGTATTTATGGAATAGAATAGGGCAAAAAAGCGCACGCTCAAACCAGCGCACAGGCACAAACACGACCGCCACAAGAAAGCAGGCGGTAGCGTCTCTGCGCCTGTAAGAAATGTGCGCCAAAAGGTGCGCCAACAAATAGCACCTATATACTGCCATGATGAATGTCCCATACTGTGGCCCTCCAGGACAAATGACATGCAAAGGGGTACCCACAAACACGGACACCCGCTGACAAAAAATACGTGTGCGTGTATACCAGGGTGTGCGGGAAGTCTCACACGCGATTTGGCCGTGTACGTGGATTTCAGGGGTGCGCGGGAATTACCACACGCGATTTGGCCAGGTACGTGGATTTCAGGGGTGCGCGGGAAATCCACACGCGATTTGGCCGGGTACGTGGATTTCAGGGGTGCGCGGGAAGTTCCACACACGATTTGGCCGGGTACGTGGATTTCAGGGGTTTGCGGGAAGTTCCACACGCGATTTGTCAGGGTACGTGAATTCCAGGGGTTTGCGGGAAGTTCCACACGCGATTTGTCAGGGTACGCAGATTACAGGGGTGCGCGGGAAAATCTACACGCGATTTGGCTGTGTGCTCCCAGGTATTCCCTGTACACCCTCCACGGCCCCTGCAGGCAGCACACACCACAGGGGACTACCCTGCACACCTGCTCATGTCACCCAGCACCCCCAACCCCCAGCCACCAGGGGCAGCCTCCACCAGGCCCCCACTCATGTCTCCCACCACCCCCACCCCCCAGCAACCATGGGCAGCCCCCACCAGGCTCCCACCCATGTCTCCCACCACCCCCACCCCCCAGCAGTGCAGGGGCAGCCTCCACCAGGCCCCCACTCATGTCCGCTATCACCACCCCCCCCCCCAGCAGTGCAGGGGCAGCCTCCACCAGGCCCCCACTCATGTCTCCCACCAGCCCCACCCCCCAGCAGTGCAGGGGCACCCTCCACCAGGCCCCCACTCATGTCTCCCACCACCCCACCCCCCAGCAGTGCAGGGGCAGCCTCCACCAGGCCACCACCCATGTCCCCTATCACCACCACCCCCCAGCAGTGCAGGGGCAGCCTCCACCAGGCCCCCACTCATGTCTCCCACCACCCCCACCCCCCAGCAGTGCAGGGGCACCCTCCACCAGACCCCCACTCATGTCTCCCACCACCCCCACCCCCCAGCCACCAGGGGCACCCACCACCAGGCCCCCACCCATGTCTCCCACCACCCCCCACCCCCCAGCAGTGCAGGGGCAGCCTCCACCAGGCCCCCACCCATGTCCCCTATCACCCCCACCCCCCAGCAGTGCAGGGGCACCCTCCACCAGGCCCCCACTCATGTCTCACACCACCCCCACCCCCCAGCAGTGTGGGGCAGCCTCCACCAGGCCACCACTCATGTCTCCCACCACCCCCCCCCCCAGCCACCAGGGGCAGCCTCCACCAGGCCCCCACCCATGTCCCCTATCACCACCACCCCCCAGCAGTGCAGGGGCAGCCTCCACCAGGCCCCCACTCATGTCTCCCACCACCCCCACCCACCAGCAGTGCAGGGGCACCCTCCACCAGGCCCCCACTCATGTCTCCCACCACCCCCACCCCCCAGCCAGCCGGGGCCGCCTCCACCAGGCCCCCACTCATGTCTCCCACCACCCCCACCACCCAGCCAGCAGGGGCACCCTCCACCAGGCCCCCACTCATGTCTCCCACCACCCCCACCCCCCAGCAGTGCAGGGGCAGCACCACCAGGGCCCCACTCATGTCCCCCTGCACCCCCACCCACCAGCATCCAGGGGCAGCCTCCACCAGGCCCCCACCCATGTCTCCCACCCCCCTGCACTGCTGGGGGGTGGGGGTGGTGGGAGACATGGGTGGGAGCCTGGTGGGGGCTGCCCATGGTTGCTGGGGGGTGGGGGTGGTGGGAGACATGAGTGGGGGCCTGGTGGAGGCTGCCCCTGGTGCCTGGGGGGTGGGGGTGGTGGGAGACATGAGTGGGGGCCTGGTGGAGGGTGCCCCTGCACTGCTGGGGGGTGGGGGCGGTGGGAGACATGAGTGGGGGCCTGGTGGAGGCTGCCCCTGCACTGCTGGGGGGTGGTGGTTATAGGGGACATGGGTGGTGGCCTGGTGGAGGCTGCCCATGGTTGCTGGGGGGTGGGGGTGGTGGGAGACATGGGTGGGAGCCTGGTGGGGGCTGCCCATGGTTGCTGGGTCTGGTTGCTCATGTCTCCCACCACCCCCAACCCCCCAGCCAGCAGGGGCACCCTCCACCAGGCCCCACTCATGTCTCCCACCACCCCCACCCCCCAGCAGTGCAGGGGCAGCACCACCAGGCCCCCACTCATGTCCCCCTGCACCCCCACCCCCCAGCATCCAGGGGCAGCCTCCACCAGGCCCCCACCCATGTCTCCCACCACCCCCACCCCCCAGCAACCATGGGCAGCCCCCACCATGCTCCCACCCATGTCTCCCACCACCCCCACCCCCCAGCAACCATGGGCAGCCTCCACCAGGCCACCACCCATGTCCCCTATCACCACCACCCCCCAGCAGTGCAGGGTCAGCCTCCACCAGGCCCCCACTCATGTCCCCTATCCCCACCCCCCCAGCAGTGCAGGGGCAGCCTCCACCAGGCCCCCACTCATGTCTCCCACCACCCCCACCCCCCAGCAGTGCAGGGGCACCCTCCACCAGGCCCCCACTCATGTCTCCCACCACCCCCACCCCCCAGCAGTGCAGGGGCAGCCTCCACCAGGCCACCACCCATGTCCCCTATCACCACCACCCCCCAGCAGTGCAGGGGCAGCCTCCACCAGGCCCCCACTCATGTCTCCCACCACCCCCACCCCCCAGCAGTGCAGGGGCACCCTCCACCAGGCCCCCACTCATGTCTCCCACCACCCCCACCCCCCAGCCACCAGGGGCACCCACCACCAGGCCCCCACCCATGTCTCCCACCACCCCCACCCCCCAGCAGTGCAGGGGCAGCCTCCACCAGGCCCCCACTCATGTCTCCCACCACCGCCACCCCCCAGCAGTGCAGGGGCACCCTCCACCAGGCCCCCACTCATGTCTCCCACCACCCCCACCCACCAGCAGTGCAGGGGCAGCCTCCACCAGGGCCCCACTCATGTCTCCCACCACCCCCACCCCCCAGCAGTGCCGGGGCACCCTCCACCAGGCCCCCACTCATGTCTCCCACCACCCCCACCCACCAGCAGTGCAGGGGCAGCCTCCACCAGGCCCCCACCCATGTCTCCCACCACCCCCACCCCCCAGCAACCATGGGCAGCCCCCACCAGGCTCCCACCCATGTCTCCCACCACCCCACCCCCCAGCCACCATGGGCAGCCTCCACCAGGTCCTCACAATCCCCAATCATGTGCGTCATGGTCAGCCTCCACAGCCAAAAAGCCCAACCAAGTAACACATTCACCCACATGGAAAAGGAAATTACATGTTACACCCCCAATGTTCATAAAGCTAATGAACCCATGTCCGTCACACACAATGGTTGCAATTGAATGGGAAAACACCCAACATGACATGCCTGAAAGCAATGAGATGATACCACACAGTGAAGTATGAAAACAAAATTGTATTAAAAAAATAAGAATGCAAATGAAATGAAACCAACTACAATGGGATTGAAAAAAAGATAAGCTGCATGTCTGTTTAAAAAATAAAAACACCAAATCCTAATCCAAAGAAATGTAGTCCAAAGTCAAATGAAAAATAAAATCAATCCAATGAAGAACTATGTACAAAACATCCATGGGTCCATGAGTCCAACTGAACAAAGGAAACAGTGTCCGTCGACTCCAAATCATAACAACAAACAAAGGAAACCTAAAACTAAAGAACTATATACAAAGGCGGCGGTCAAGTCCAGCGGCTCACTCCGTGGTGTTCCGGGCCAGGGCATCATCGAACTCCTGTTCGATGTCCCGGAGGCGGTCCTGTTCCATGGCCCCGAGGGTCCGCAGGGATGACGCCGTGTCCTCCTCCAACCCCCTGCGGATTGCCTCGAGGCACTCGGCCCGCCTCAGGGCCCTCCGCATGGAGTTCTCCGCCCTGACCATTGTGAGCCGCGCCTCTTCTGCCCGCCGCCGCTCCGCACCTATGGCGTGGCCCAACCGCTGCCACACGGAAGACACTCTCTGTCCTGGGTCCTCCTGCCCTCCGGCCGATGCCTGCCCCTGCGATGTCGAAGGCCGCGAGCCTTCATGGCTCCCATCATGTTGCTGCTGCTGCTCTGCCTCTGCCCGTGCACTGCCTCCTGCTGCCTGCACATCCTCCGCCGGCTGGGGTACAGTTGTTGATGTGGCCACCCCTGCTGGACGTCCGACTCCCGACTGTGGCAGGGATGCCTCCTCCACCAGCCTTGCCGCACCGTCAGAGGCTGCTCCACAGGGCACCCAGGTGACTGATGGGTGGGAAGATGGCACAGAGGACGACTGGCGCGTAGGGGGTCCAGTTGAGGAGGGGGTCGGAGCAAGCCCCCTCAGACGGAGGAATCCGGCCTGGGTGACCTGTCCCAGCAGGCTGACGTGGTCAACGAGCTATTCGAGATGACGTGCAGTCTCTCCATGAAAAGACTGCAGGTCACCTCGCATGGCCCGTTGACGCAACGCCACACCAGCCAGGACAGGCTCAACCCGGACCTGGATGGCCACGTCCGCAGGCAGAGGAAGGCCAGTTGACGTCAGCTCATCCCCTGCCTGAAAACGGGTCTGGACGTAGGCATCCCTGCTGGTGCAAGATGATGCAGGGACAGGATCGGGGACAGGATTGCACACAGGCACCTCCGCGGCGGCCTGTGCTGCCTCCTGTCCCTGGTCCTGCACTGCACCACTAGCACCAGTGGGATCCCCACCTCCAGACCCCGTCTCTGGTACTTGCACGGCCTCCTCCTCCACCAAACCCCCCACCAACCTGGATGACTCCGTGCCATCTTCCCCTGTTGGGCCCTGTGGGGTCCCAGCTGCCCCTTCTGCTGCCGAGGAGTCCAACTCCAACCTCCGCCTCTTGGACCTCCCCCCGGCAGCTGCGGCCTGGGATGCGGCACCGGACTCCTCACTCCCCGACGCGATGACAACACGGGAGGGGAGCCGGGCCTTGCGTCTCCGGCTGGCGGTGGGATCCCCGCCGCTGTGCTCCACAGCACCTTCTCCACCCTCTTCATCAGTTGACGCTGCAGACAGGAAGAAACAAAACACAGGCATCTGGGCACTGTACAATGGACACATACACACATGACAGTTGCACATGAGTGGCATTGGCAAACCTCAGACATGTCATCACAATCCCCAACACACATGTCATTACAACTCGCACACATGAGCCATACCACAGCCATATCGCAACTGCCACCACCATCCCTACACATACAACTGCATGAGCAGCTAAAGGGGAGCCAGACATCACATGCAACACAGGAAGTGCACCACACATGTACACACACCACCACACTTGCATGCATGTGTACACCTCTGCCAAGTGTTGCACTGTTCAGACGGGCATCCATGTCACATCTGCCAATCAGGCTTCCACATACCGCTGTCACATGCATCCATGTTGCATCACTGTTGCACCCTTGTCAAATACACACACATGCACATGTACACAGTGCTCATACATGCAGCCGAAAACAACATACATGCGTGACATCACAGACATGTCTACTTACATACACATTCATCCAAACATGTGTGCACACACAACTGCATTTGGCATGCAAGCCTACACACACAAGCACCATCCATGTCTCACACATTACAGCCCTCGCATGTGTCAGCCCCACGGCCCTGTACACCCCCACCCATACTCGACCCCATACAAACAGATGTGCAACCTGCACACTACCGAATAATCACCACACGCACTGCTCACAATCAGGATACATGTACACTCACCGCTCGACTCCAGACGGGTCTGCTTCTCTAGGACCTGGACGTGGAGCGCTGGGGATATACGTTCCAGGATCCTCATCTGTTCTTCCGACAAGTGGCCCCGGCGCCCCTTGGCATCCGCTGCCTTCAAGAGGCGCCGGGCCTTGTTCAGGGTCCTGGACCTGAAGTCCTCCCAGCGCTTCCTGACATGTTGTAAGTCCCGGACTGCCATCCCCTCCGCGTTGATGGCAGTCACGATGTCAGTCCAGATCCGAGTCCGTCCTTCCTTGTTGGCGCGGGAACTTCCAAAGAGGGCATCATACTGCCCCAGGACTTGCTCCACCAGGACACCAACTTCGGTGGCACTGAAGCTGGTGCCCCTCTGCCTCTCTGGCCGGGGGTTGTCAGTGGTCACAGATGGTGTTTGCCCCGACATGACAACCCCAGAGGCAGGAGTGGGTGGGCAACTGGGTCCTGGGGCTGGGCTGTGGAGCGATGGAATCCCAGTCGGGAATCTTCCAGCAGGGGTGGTCACAGCAACAGCACCGCTGGCTGATGTGCAGACAGCAAATGGCAGTGCACGTGGGCAGCAGGCAGTCAGGAAGCAGCAGATGGCAGGTGGGAGCGTGCTCGGGGCTCTGGGGGGCAGTAGTTCGGCCTTCTGGGCAGGAGCGTGGTCTTCCGTGTGCTTACGCGTGGCCAGCTTGATACGGAGTGATTTGGCACGTGAAAATCCTGCACGTCAGCGTGAAAATCGAGGAAAGGCCCTTAGCACGTAAGCGCGTCAGCACGCATACGCGATTCTATTGGACCAAAGGCCCTCAGCGCGTAAGCGCGTCAGCACGCATACGCGATTCTATTGGACCAAAGGCCCTCAGCGCGTAAGCGCGTCTGTGACGTGACCCGCACGGGTGTTTCCCACACAGCACGTGATGACAGAGCACACGTGGAAAGACTGCACGTCAGAGTGTCATCGCGTGTAATTGGACAGCACGTCAGAGTGCCATCGCGTGTAATTGGACAAAAGTGCGCGTACACGCGATTGGCCTATGTACGTGTATATCAGGGGTGCGCGGGCACTTACACACGCAAGTACGTCAGCGCACCTGTATCCCGGGGTGCGCGGGAATTCCCACACGCTATTGGACTGGGTACTGGATTTCAGGGGTGCGCGGGTCACACGCTCGCCTACAACACGCGCAACGCATCAATTTGCGCGCAAACAAAATAACAAGCTCAGACCCAGGATGAACATACCGTTCCTAGCAGCAGTGGGCGTGTGCTACCAAAGGAGGAGGAGGAGGATAGTCAGGGCCAGAATATTCACAACCAGAACCAGCCTTTTCGGGATGCCTGATGACCAGGTGTATGGGAGGTACAGGTTTCCACCACACATAATACTGGACCTGGTGAGTGAGTGGGAGGATGACCTCACATCACCCACCCTGTGCTCCCAAGCACTCAGCCCCCTGGAGAAGGTCCTCAATGTACTGCACTTCTTAGCCACTGGATCATTTCAGCGGACAAGTGCCATAGTGGGTGGGGTATCACAGGCCACCCAGTCACGCTGCCTACACCAGGTCTTGAACATCATCACTGCACGCCCATCAGTCCGCAGGCACATATACCTGCCCAGAACACCTGCAGAAAGGCATGCTGCCGCCCTGGATTTTTACGGTGTGGCACGATTCCCCAAAGTGCTAGGTGCCATCGACTGCACCCATGTGGCCCTACGTCCCCCCAGGGCATCAGAGCACATTTATAGGAACCGCAAGCACTGGCATTCCATCAACGTGCAGGTAGTATGTAATGCCCCCAGTAGTGTGCAGGATCATAGTGGCAGCATGTGTCCTGCACAACGTTGCAACACGCCGGGGCCTGGCCGTGGACATGGTGGTGCCCCCACATCCCCAACCACATGCACAGCCGCTGCGCATGGGAGGGGAAAGGGCACGGGGGGAGGCAGCCCGTACACAGCTAGTGGCTAATTACTTCACATAGTAATCACACCCCTGTGGAGTGCACACTGCCCTGGCACATTCCATCTGACAATCAATGATGACTCAACCTGACACTGATCCTGAATGTCTGGAGAATCAACCGTGAAAACCATATCAGCCTGAGATTGTTCACCTGGAAGTGTTACAATGTGTGCATCCCTACCCACACAGACACCACCAATGCAGTTTTGTGAAGAAACACATCCAAGCAGCTAAAATGAATACCCACTTGCAAAATGCAACAAGAGGACAGTGCCATGTCAGCCAACCCATCCCCAGCACCCACACGACACACCGTGCCATGTCATGCCATTTGCAGGTAAACAAAGTAATCCCCACAACATGACACTAGTGTCACAATGAACAGTGTCCCTAATTTAAACTTGCAACACCTGAAATGCTCACAGTAATGCAGGACCAACAACAAACTTGAGCAGGTACTACCATTAACATGACATCACAAATGTCACCCCAGGTAAGATATAACACAGCCCACATTACAACCCGGGGCATAGTGGAGCGCACATTCAGAGTGCTAAAGTCACGCTTTCGCTCCCTTGACCGTTCTGGCGGGCAGCTGTTGTACGCTCCCCCAGTAGTGTGCAGGATCATAGTGGCAGCATGTGTCCTGCACAACGTTGCAACACGCCGGGGCCTGGCCGTGGACATGGTGGTGCCCCCACATCCCCAACCACATGCACAGCCTCTGCGCATGGGAGGGGAAAGGGCACGGGGGGAGGCAGCCCGTACACAGCTAGTGGCTAATTACTTCACATAGTAATCACACCCCTGTGGAGTGCACACTGCCCTGGCACATTCCATCTGACAATCAATGATGACTCAACCTGACACTGATCCTGAATGTCTGGAGAATCAACCGTGAAAACCATATCAGCCTGAGATTGTTCACCTGGAAGTGTTACAATGTGTGCATCCCTACCCACACAGACACCACCAATGCAGTTTTGTGAAGAAACACATCCAAGCAGCTAAAATGAATACCCACTTGCAAAATGCAACAAGAGGACAGTGCCATGTCAGCCAACCCATCCCCAGCACCCACACGACACACCGTGCCATGTCATGCCATTTGCAGGTAAACAAAGTAATCCCCACAACATGACACTAGTGTCACAATGTACAGTGTCCCTAATTTAAACTTGCAACACCTGAAATGCTCACAGTAATGCAGGACCAACAACAAACTTGAGCAGGTACTTCCATTAACATGACATCACAAATGTAAGAAATTAGTAGTCTCACCACCTGGAAATGCCTGCACTCCCACCACTACCAACTGTGCAGTGTTGGCGCCATGTAGAGTAGTAGGTGCACTGCTGCCAACATGGACCCCATCTCCAAACTAGAGGGCCTTGTGTAGACATGAGGAAGGGACCTGCAAATTGGGAGGTAGACACAGATGATGAGTTACACATCAATGCAACATGCAGTGTACAACACAACAGCAATATGCACTAGGAATGTATACACAGTATTGACTAGACTACCCACACATGTAGTGGGAGTCCAATGTCACCATGTACGTCAATGTCACTTGGGCACACCCTTTGCAAGCCCATGGAAACGGGAAGCAGGAGGGGTGTGTGTGACTCAAACCCAAGCATCTGAACCAAATACATGACAAGCCTGCATGTGCCCAGCCACAATGCAGCATATGCCCACAGGAACCACGGAAGGCAACACATTGTCCCAAAAATATTGGGAAAAATAAATTTAAAAATAAAAATAAAAATAAAAAATGGCCATTGATGGGCCCGGGGGGGGGGGTTTGGGAGGCCACCCAGGAGGTCCGAGGACAGGGTGCACACCAAAACCCACCTGTGTGGATCCTGGGAAAAAAAAACACCTCCATGGGCTCATGGCCCACACGGCTACCCTATTGTGGGAGTATCACTGCTGTCGCTATTATCACCCTGTGCAGCTGCATCCGGAGGTGGTTGCACTATGGGAGGCAGCCCACGCAAGGCCCTAGTCTGCTCCTCCATGGCTGCAAGCATTCGGGTGTGGTAGGTCTGGTTCTGGAGGATGAGTGTGCGGAGGTCCCCATGCAACAACTCACGGGATGCCCGGACCTCCGCCCTCATTGCCTGCATCTCAGCTGAGAGCGTACGGGTGAGACGCTCCAGCTGCTGTTCTGTCCTTTGGTGTGTTGAAGCCTCAAGCTCAACAAGAGTCGTCCTGAGGTGAAGGAGCTCCTGCCTCAGGGCTTCCCTGTGGCCCTGGGACTATATGGAGATGGCCTCCTGCAGAGTCGCCAGTGCCGCCCGCCTGTCCCTGTTGGACGCCAACATGTCCTCCCTGTGTGACTGGCAGATAGAGTCGGTTGCCTGCTGTAGTCGCTCCATCAGCCTTTCAGGGGGGACAGTGGAAGTGGCCACCCTATCCATGGCCTGAGCCATCATCTCGGATGATGCTGCCTGTTGGGTTGCCATACCGTAAATGGATTGCTCCCATGCGGTATTGCCAGGTGGCGTACGGCCACCACGTCGGCGGGCACCACACCTGTCTGTGGCAAGGCGAAGTGCGCCTTGCTGTGCCGGCACTGCCTGAGGCTGCAGGACTGCATTCCCCCTCTGATCTGCTGGCCCAGGAACAGGATCAGATGTCGCGGAGTGTGACCCTGCATCTGTAACCACCAAAGGCGTAGCTTCCAACACTGACATCCCCATTGAGGGTTCTGACCCTGGTGCAGGTGGGTGGGACAGAACAGAATCCCTCCCTGGAACACTCACCTGCGATGGCACGTAGGTCTCATCATCCGAATCAACACCTGAGTACAGCTCGGGGGAGGTGCAGCCAGAGACACCCCTTGAGAGCACGACCTGCAGCACTTATGGGTTGTCACCCACCGCCACACCACGTCCCTCACTGGTGGGTGGTCGGCCCTCGGACCCCTCCTGTGTCTGCACCATCTCCACAACCCCACCAGTATCAGGTGCGTCTTCCCCTGCAAAGACATAAAAACAAAGAAATGGAAACAGGCATTAGCACCATGGCACACAATGAGGGCTGAGAAGCAAGAGAACCAGTACTTGATTGACACATGTCCCACATGACTAAAACCCTCCCATGCATGCACCCTCACTGCATAAGAAGGGCAGGCAAATGGCACAAACTGATGACACCAAGATGGAAGATGAACACATTTTCTGCATGATGCCTGGCAGTGGCATCACACAATGGCCTGTGATTGCCAGGTGAAACACATATGCCATCACACAGATGGCATGTACCATTGCTATTGAGTGAAGATGGAGAGGAGGGCAGCACCTATTCATTCAGTCCAGTTCCCGCATGTAATAGCTTTTCTAATTCAAACAGGTCAGATTTTTCACCTGGAGCTGCCAGTCCAAAATGGTCCAATTGCACAGGGACATGTGTGAACAAATGATATCCAGGTAACAAAGTCACTCCACTTTACCATAGCCATGTCAGACATGTGACTAGAGGACTGCGAAATGCCTAGTAAAAGTGGTGGAATGCAAACAATCTGCCTGAATGAACAGTGAAAAATAAGCAACAATGTTGTGGCAAGGTGACACTTCAAGGGCAACTGGCGTGCAGTTGGGCTAGATGTCTACTGTTGGCAGAAGGGATACTGCTATGGCCAAATGCAGCTGCGCAGGATGTATTGCATGAAGCACATGGCTGACCCATACGACTCAGGCGCACACACTCTCACCTGGCACACAAACAGAAGCCCTCACACACACACCATGCACATGGATGACACACACATGCATGTGCACTCACCGGACAATGCCTCGTAATCAGGCAGATCTCCCACGCCTTGGATCTGTTCCTCCGTGACGTAGGTCCCAGCGACTGACTCATGTGGAGTGAGTTCCATGTCTACTACTGGAGACCCACCTCCAGTCACTAGATTTGCGGCATGACTCGAGGCCAGCTTACTCTTTGCCCTGCGCTTTAGGTCATTCCAGCGCTTATAGCAATCATTGGCTGTGCACCTCACGATTCCAAGGGCACTTACGATGTCCGCAACGGTCTGCCAGTGTGCCTGTTGTGCAGTTGTGCAGGTGTGGTCTTGGATCCTGCAACAATGACCATCTCGTTATCATGTGCGGACACATACTCGACAAGTGCATTCAGTTCGTCATCCGTGAAGCTGGGCTTCCTGGACGGGCCTGACTGTGTAGCTGTGTCTGGGGCATCAACCTGTGCCGGACGAGCACTCTTCCTCTTCCGCTTGGAAGGTGGTGGTGATCCTGAGTGTCCTGCGCCGCTCTGGACACTAGGGGCAGGAGCCCTGGTGGACTCTGTATCAGGAGTGTGGGATTGCACACTCAGCATGGGAGTTGGTGCAGGCATTGGCTCAAGTGTAATGGTGTCAGGGGGAATGTCAGCAGGATGGACTAGGACCGACACTGTCCTGGCTGGGTGTGTGAGAGCTGGTGTGGATGGAGCCGCAGCTGCCCCTGCAGCCTCTCCGCCCTGCCTACTTGGGGCAGCAGATGACCTTGCTGCCCCAGATGCACGTGGCATGATGACATCAACGTGCACCAGCGCACGTGTCATAGGCCTGCTGACCTGGAAGTCAGCCATGGAGTCAGCCAGGTCTGGTGCCACAATGGGCTGGTCCAACAAGGGCTGAGCATGGATGGTGTCAGCCACATCAGCCTCAACGGGAGGGGGGGGATTATGGGTGCCCTTGACTGGTCCTCCACACATGGGGGGACAGGCTCACCCTGCAAGTAACGACCACGTCCCCTACCGGATCCACCACGGCCACCACTTGTGGCTCTTCCACCTTTGCCACCCTTACGGAATCCTCGCCTCCCAGCCATGGCACTGATGTTAATGTGCATATGGGAGTGGCTGTAAACTATTGTCCTGGGCAATTGGGGGTCAAAGGGGTTGGGTACCAGATGGTAATTGTACCCTAGTGCTCTAGCAAGGCTGAATGTAACCCCTGGGGAAAGATGACGGGTCACGCTACGCACAGGAGCCCCAAAAAAGGGAGATGAGGTGCACGCAACCCCTCCTAGACCACGTGTGCAGAAAGAAAAATGCGCAGTACGCTGTGGCACCCAGTAACACAAGAATGAACGTATGCGTGTCACACGCAGCCTAGAATGACCTCTGAAGGGGTAGGCTACACACGGGGCAAGCACAGATGTTAGATACGTGCGTGACTCACCGTCTGCCAGGTAAAAGAGCGTGAAAAAGGAGCGCGTTTGGTTGGCAACACCCCCGCCAAAAGAAGATTTGTACGCTGTCTGAGGAGACAGGACAACAGTAGAAGGGAACACTGTTTGAGGGAACAGGCCCAGGTAAACCAGTAAAAGAGAAAAAGCTGTCAGAGGTAACAGGGAATACGAACTTGAAACGCTGTGAAGTAAATCGCGTGTGAAACGACAAGAAGTACAGAATTCACCCACTCGCTCTCCACGTAAAGCACGTACAAGGAAATGGTGTTCTACACGTACCTTTTATACAGGCCCACACGTCCAGCGTCACTTACGCGGCGTGTACGCGCTAGGGCCATTTCCACCAATTACACGCTTTGTCACTTCTGCGTGTAGGGCCATTTCCACCAATTACACGCTTTGTCACTTCTGCGTGTAGGGCCATTTCCACCAATTACACGCTTTGTCACTGCCGCGTGTACGCGCTAGGCCCATTCCCACCAATTACACGCTTTGACACTCGGACGTGTCTTTCATTTTTTTCACACGCAACATTTTCAAACGTGTGCCCAATTCAACGTGCACGTGACTTCATAGACGCGCATACGCTGGCAACGCGTTTACGCGCTGAGGGCCTTTGGTCCAATAGAATCGCGTATGCGTGATGACGCGCTTACGCGCTAAGGGCCTTTCCTCGATTTTCACGCTGACGTGCATGATTTTCACGTGCCAAATCACTCCGTATCAAGCTGGCCACGCGTAAGCAAACAGAAAACCACGCACCTGCCCAGAAGGCCGAACTACTGCCCCCCAGAGCCCCGAGCAGGCTCCCACCTGCCATCTGCTGCTGCCTGACTGCCTGCCTGATTTGCTGCCTGCACATCAGCCAGGGGTGCTGTTGCTGTGACCACCCCTGCTGGAACTGAAGACTCCCGACTGGGATTCCATCGCTCCACAGCCCAGCCCCAGGACCCAGTTGCCCACCCACTCCTGCCTCTGGGGTTGTCATGTCGGGGCAAACACCATCTGTGACCACTGACAACCCCCGGCCAGAGAGGCTGAGGGGCACCAGCTTCAGTGCCACCGAAGTTGGTGTCCGGGTGGAGCAAGTCCTGGGGCAGTATGATGCCCTCTTTGGAAGTTCCCGCGCCGACAAGGAAGGACGGACTCGGATCTGGACTGACATCGTGACTGCCATCAACGCGGAGGGGGTGGCAGTCCGGGACTTACAACATGTCAGGAAGCGCTGGGAGGACTTCAGGTCCAGGACCCTGAACAAGGCCCGGCGCCTCTTGAAGGCAGCGGATGCCAAGGGGCGCCAGGGCCACTTGTCGGAAGAACAGATGAGGGTCCTGGAATGCATATCCCCAGCGCTCCACGTCCAGGTCCTAGATAAGCAGACCCGTCTGGAGTCGAGCGGTGAGTGTACATGCATCCTGATTGTGAGCAGTGCGTGTGGTGATTATTCGGTAGTGTGCAGGTTGCACATCTGTTTGTATGGGGTCGAGTATGGGTGGGGGTGTACAGGGCCGTGGGGCTGACACATGCGAGGGCTGTAATGTGTGAGACATGGATGGTGCTTGTGTGTGTAGGCTTGCATGCCAAATGCAGTTGTGTGTGCACACATGTTTGGATGAATGTGTATGTAAGTAGACATGTCCGTGATGTCACGCATGTATGTTGTTTTCGGCTGCATGTATGAGCACTGTGTACATGTGCATGTGTGTGTATTTGACAAGGGTGCAACAGTGATGCAACATGGATGCATGTGACAGCGGTATGTGGAAGCCTGATTGGCAGATGTGACATGGATGCCCGTCTGAACAGTGCGACACTTGGCAGAGGTGTACACATGCATGCAAGTGTGGTGGTGTGTGTACATGTGTGGTGCACTTCCTGTGTTGCATGTGATGTCTGGCTCCCCTTTGGCTGCTCATGCAGTTGTATGTGTAGGGATGGTGGTGGCAGTTGCGATATGGCTGTGGTATGGCTCATGTGTGCGAGTTGTAATGACATGTGTGTTGGGGATTGTGATGACATATCTGAGGTTTGCCAATGCCACTCATGTGCAACTGTCATGTGTGTATGTGTCCATTGTACAGTGCCCTGATGCCTGTGTTTTGTTTCTCCCTGTCTGCAGCGTCAACTGATGAAGAGGGCGGAGAAGGTGCTCTGGAGCACAGCGGCGGGGATCCCACCGCCAGCCGGAGACGCAAGGCCTGGCTCCCCTCCCGTGTTGCCATCTCGTCGGGGAGTGAGGAGTCCGGTGCCGCGTCCCAGGCCGCAGCTGCCGGGGGGAGGTACAAGAGGCGGAGGTTGGAGTTGGACTCCTCGGCAGCAGAAGGGGCAGCTGGGACCCCACAGGGCCCAACAGGGGAAGATGGCACGGAGTCATCCAGGTTGGTGGGGGGTTTGGTGGAGGAGGAGGCCGTGCAAGCACCAGAGACGGGGTCTGGAGGTGGGGATCCCTCTGGTGCTATTGGTGCAGTGCAGGACCAGGGACAGGAGGCAGCACAGGCCGCCGCGGAGGTGCCTGTGTGCAATCCTGTCCCCGATCCTGTCCCTGCATCATCTTGCACCACCAGGGATGCCTACGTCCAGACCCAGTTTCAGGCAGGGGATGAGCTGACGTGAACTGGCCTTCCTCTGCCTGCGGACGTGGCCATCCAGGTCCGGGTTGAGCCTGTCCTGGCTGGTGTGGCGTTGCGTCAACGGGCCATGCGAGGTGACCTGCAGTCTTTTCATGGAGAGACTGCACGTCATCTCGAATGGCTCGTTGACCACGTCAGCCTGCTGGGACAGGTCACCCAGGCCGGATTCCTACGTCTGATGGGGCTTGCTCCGACCCCCTCCTCAACTGGACCCCCTACGCGCCAGTCGTCCTCTGTGCCATCTTCCCACCCATCAGTCACCTGGGTGCCCTGTGGAGCTGCCTCTGACGGTGCGGCCAGGCTGGTGGAGGAGGCATCCCTGCCACAGTCGGGAGTCGGACGTCCAGCAGGGGTGGCCACATCAACAACTGCACCCCAGCCGGCGGAGGATGTGCAGGCAGCAGGAGGCAGTGCACGGGCAGAGGCAGAGCAGCAGCAGCAACATGGTGGGAGCCATGAAGGCTCGGGGCCTTCGACATCGGATGGGCAGGCATCGGCCAGAGGGCAGGAGGACCCAGGAAAGAGAGTGTCTTCCGTGTGGCAGCGGTTGGGCCACGCCATAGGTGCGGAGCGGCGGCGGGCGGAAGAGGCGCGGCTCACAATGGTCAGGGCGGAGAACTCCATGCGGAGGGCCCTGAGGCGGGCCGAGTGCCTCGAGGCAATCCGCAGGGGGTTGGAGGAGGACACGGCGTCGTCCCTGCGGACCCTCGGGGCCATGGAACAGGACCGCCTCCGGGACATCGAACAGGAGTTCGATGATGCCCTGGCCCGGAACACCACGGAGTGAGCCGCTGGACTTGCCCGCCGCCTTTGTATGTAGTTCTTTAGTTTTAGGTTTCCTTTGTTTGTTGTTATGATTTGGAGTCGACGGACACTGCTCCACTTTTTGTATATAGTTGCATTTTAGTTAGGGTTTTTTGTAGGTTTCCTTTGTTCAGTTGGGCTCATGGACCCTTGGATGTTTTGTACATAGTTCTTCATTGGATTGATTTTATTTTTCATTTGACTTTGGACTACATTTTTTTGGATTAGGATTTGGTGTTTTTATTTTTTAAACAGACATGCAGCTTATCTTTTTTTCATTCCCATTGTAGTTAGTTTCATTTCATTTGCATTCTTATTTTTTTAATACAATTTTGTTTTCATACTTCACTGTGTGGTATCATCTCATTGCTTTCATGCATGTCATGTTGGGTGTTTTCCCATTCAATTGCAACCATTGTGTGTGACGGACATGGGTTCATTAGCTTTATGAACATTGGGGGTGTAACATGTAATTTCCTTTTCCATGTGGGTGAATCGGTTACTTGGTTGGGCTTTTTGGCTGTGGAGGCTGACCATGACGCACATGATTGGGGATTGTGAGGACCTGGTGGAGGCTGCCCATGGTGGCTGGGGGTGGGGGTGGTGGGAGACATGGGTGGGAGCCTGGTGGGGGCTGCCCATGGTTGCTGGGGGGTGGGGGTGGTGGGAGACATGGGTGGCGGCCTGGTGGAGGCTGCCCCTGCACTGCTGGGGGTGGGGGTGGTGGGAGACATGAGTGGGGGCCTGGTGGAGGGTGCCCCTGCACTGCTGGGGGGTGGGGGTGGTGGGAGACATGAGTGGGGGCCTGGTGGAGGCTGCCCCTGCACTGCTGGGGGGTGGGGGTGGTGGGAGACATGAGTGGGGGCCTGGTGGAGGGTGCCCCTGCACTGCTGGGGGGTGGGGGTGGTGGGAGACATGAGTGGGGGCCTGGTGGAGGCTGCCCCTGCACTGCTGGGGGGTGGTGGTGATAAGGGACATGGGTGGGGGCCTGGTGGAGGCTGCCCCTGGTGGCTGGGGGGTGGGGGTGGTGGGAGACATGAGTGGTGGCCTGGTGGAGGCTGCCCCACACTGCTGGGGGGTGGTGGTGATAGGGGACATGGGTGTGGGCCTGGTGGAGGCTGCCCCTGGTGGCTGGGGGGTGGGGGTGGTGGGAGACATGACTGGGGGCCTGGTGGAGGCTGCCCCTGGTGGCTGGGGGGTGGGGGTGGTGGGAGACATGAGTGGGGGCCTGGTGGAGGGTGCCCCTGCACTGCTGGGGGGTGGGGGTGGTGGGAGACATGAGTGGGGGCCTGGTGGAGGCTGCCCCTGCACTGCTGGGGGTGGTGGTGATAGGGGACATGGGTGTGGGCCTGGTGGAGGCTGCCCCTGGTGGCTGGGGGGTGGGGGTGGTGGGAGACATGAGTGGTGGCCTGGTGGAGGCTGCCCCACACTGCTGGGGGGTGGGGGTGGTGGGAGACATGAGTGGGGGCCTGGTGGAGGGTGCCCCTGCACTGCTGGGGGGTGGGGGTGATAGGGAACATGGGTGGGGGCCTGGTGGAGGCTGCCCCTGCACTGCTGGGGGGTGGTGGTGATAGGGGACATGGGTGGTGGCCTGGTGGAGGCTGCCCCTGCACTGCTGGGGGGTGGGGGTGGGTGGGAGACATGAGTGGGGGCCTGGTGGAGGGTGCCCCTGCACTGCTGGGGGGTGGGGGTGGTGGGAGACATGAGTGGGGGCCTGGTGTAGGGTGCCCATGGTGGCTGGGGGGTGGGGGTGGTGGGAGACATGAGTGGTGGCCTGGTGGAGGCTGCCCCACACTGCTGGGGGGTGGGGGTGGTGAGAGACATGAGTGGGGGCCTGGTGGAGGGTGCCCCTGCACTGCTGGGGGGTGGGGGTGATAGGGGACATGGGTGGGGGCCTGGTGGAGGCTGCCCCTGCACTGCTGGGGGGTGGTGGTGATAGGGGACATGGGTGGTGGCCTGGTGGAGGCTGCCCCTGCACTGCTGGGGGGTGGGGGTGGGTGGGAGACATGAGTGGGGGCCTGGTGGAGGGTGCCCCTGCACTGCTGGGGGTGGGGGTGGTGGGAGACATGAGTGGGGGCCTGGTGTAGGGTGCCCATGGTGGCTGGGGGGTGGGGGTGGTGGGAGACATGAGTGGTGGCCTGGTGGAGGCTGCCCCACACTGCTGGGGGGTGGGGGTGGTGGGAGACATGAGTGGGGGCCTGGTGGAGGGTGCCCCTGCACTGCTGGGGGATGGGGGTGATAGGGGACATGGGTGGGGGCCTGGTGGAGGCTGCCCCTGCACTGCTGGGGGGTGGTGGTGATAGGGGACATGGGTGGTGGGTGGCCTGGTGGAGGCTGCCCCTGCACTGCTGGGGGGTGGGGGTGGGTGGGAGACATGAGTGGGGGCCTGGTGGAGGGTGCCCCTGCACTGCTGGGGGGTGGGGGTGGTGGGAGACATGAGTGGGGGCCTGGTGTAGGGTGCCCATGGTGGCTGGGGGGTGGGGGTGGTGGGAGACATGAGTGGTGGCCTGGTGGAGGTTGCCCCTGCACTGCTGGGGGGTGGTGGTGATAGGGGACATGGGTGGGGGCCTGGTGGAGGCTGCCCCTGGTGGCTGGGGGGTGGGGGTGGTGGGAGACATGAGTGGTGGCCTGGTGGAGGCTGCCCCACACTGCTGGGGGGTGGGGGTGGTGGGAGACATGAGTGGGGGCCTGGTGGAGGGTGCCCCTGCACTGCTGGGGGGTGGGGATGATAGGGGACATGGGTGGGGGCCTGGTGGAGGCTGCCCCTGCACTGCTGGGGGGTGGTGGTGATAGGGGACATGGGTGGTGGCCTGGTGGAGGCTGCCCCTGCACTGCTGGGGGGTGGGGGTGGGTGGGAGACATGAGTGGGGGCCTGGTGGAGGGTGCCCCTGCACTGCTGGGGGGTGGGGGTGGTGGGAGACATGAGTGGGGGCCTGGTGTAGGGTGCCCATGGTGGTTGGGGGGTGGGGGTGGTGGGAGACATGAGTGGTGGCCTGGTGGAGGGTGCCCCTGCACTGCTGGGGGGTGGTGGTGATAGGGGACATGGGTGGGGGCCTGGTGGAGGCTGCCCCTGGTGGCTGGGGGGTGGGGGTGGTGGGAGACATGAATGGTGGCCTGGTGGAGGCTGCCCCACACTGCTGGGGGGTGGGGGTGGTGGGAGACATGAGTGGGGGCCTGGTGGAGGGTGCCCCTGCACTGCTGGGGGGTGGGGATGATAGGGGACATGGGTGGGGGCCTGGTGGAGGCTGCCCCTGCACTGCTGGGGGGTGGTGGTGATAGGGGACATGGGTGGTGGCCTGGTGGAGGCTGCCCCTGCACTGCTGGGGGGTGGGGGTGGGTGGGAGACATGAGTGGGGGCCTGGTGGGGGCTGCCCATGGTGGCTGGGGGGTGGGGGTGGTGGGAGACATGGGTGGGAGCCTGGTGGGGGCTGCCCATGGTTGCTGGGGGGTGGGGGTGGTGGGAGACATGAGTGGGGGCCTGGTGGAGGCTGCCCCTGGTGGCTGGGGGGTGGGGGTGGTGGGAGACATGAGTCGTGGCCTGATGGAGGCTGTCCCACACTGCTGGGGGGTGGGGGTGGTGGGAGACATGAGTGGGGGCCTGGTGGGGGCTTCCCATTGTGGCTGTGGGGTGGGGGTGGTGGGAGACATGGGTGGGAGCCTGGTGGGGGCTGCCCATGGTTTCTGGGGGGTGGGGGTGGTGGGAGACATGAGTGGGGGCCTAGTGGAGGGTGCCCATGGTGGCTGGGGGGTGGGGGTGGTGGGAGACATGAGTGGTGGCCTGGTGGAGGTTGCCCCTGCACTGCTGGGGGGTGGTGGTGATAGGGGACATGGGTGGGGGCCTGGTGGAGGCTGCCCCTGGTGGCTGGGGGGTGGGGGTGGTGGGAGACATGAGTGGTGGCCTGGTGGAGGCTGCCCCACACTGCTGGGGGGTGGGGGTGGTGGGAGACATGAGTGGGGGCCTGGTGGAGGGTGCCCCTGCACTGCTGGGGGGTGGGGATGATAGGGGACATGGGTGGGGGCCTGGTGGAGGCTGCCCCTGCACTGCTGGGGGGTGGTGGTGATAGGGGACATGGGTGGTGGCCTGGTGGAGGCTGCCCCTGCACTGCTGGGGGGTGGGGGTGGGTGGGAGACATGAGTGGGGGCCTGGTGGAGGGTGCCCCTGCACTGCTGGGGGTTGGGGGTGGTGGGAGACATGAGTGGGGGCCTGGTGTAGGGTGCCCATGGTGGCTGGGGGGTGGGGGTGGTGGGAGACATGAGTGGTGGCCTGGTGGAGGGTGCCCCTGCACTGCTGGGGGGTGGTGGTGATAGGGGACATGGGTGGGGGCCTGGTGGAGGCTGCCCCTGGTGGCTGGGGGGTGGGGGTGGTGGGAGACATGAATGGTGGCCTGGTGGAGGCTGCCCCACACTGCTGGGGGGTGGGGGTGGTGGGAGACATGAGTGGGGGCCTGGTGGAGGGTGCCCCTGCACTGCTGGGGGGTGGGGATGATAGGGGACATGGGTGGGGGCCTGGTGGAGGCTGCCCCTGCACTGCTGGGGGGTGGTGGTGATAGGGGACATGGGTGGTGGCCTGGTGGAGGCTGCCCCTGCACTGCTGGGGGGTGGGGGTGGGTGGGAGACATGAGTGGGGGCCTGGTGGGGGCTGCCCATGGTGGCTGGGGGGTGGGGGTGGTGGGAGACATGGGTGGGAGCCTGGTGGGGGCTGCCCATGGTTGCTGGGGGGTGGGGGTGGTGGGAGACATGAGTGGGGGCCTGGTGGAGGCTGCCCCTGGTGGCTGGGGGGTGGGGGTGGTGGGAGACATGAGTCGTGGCCTGATGGAGGCTGTCCCACACTGCTGGGGGGTGGGGGTGGTGGGAGACATGAGTGGGGGCCTGGTGGGGGCTTCCCATTGTGGCTGTGGGGTGGGGGTGGTGGGAGACATGGGTGGGAGCCTGGTGGGGGCTGCCCATGGTTTCTGGGGGGTGGGGGTGGTGGGAGACATGAGTGGGGGCCTAGTGGAGGGTGCCCCTGCTGGCTCGGGGGTGGGGGTGGTGGGAGACATGAGTGGGGGCCTGGCGGAGGCTGCCCCTGGTGGCTGGGGGGTGGGGGTGGTGGGAGACATGGGTGGGAGCCTGGTGGGGGCTGCCCATGGTTGCTGGGGGGTGGGGGTGGTGGGAGACATGAGTGGGGGCCTGGTGGAGGGTGCCCCTGCTGGCTGGGGGTTGGGGGTGGTGGGAGACATGAGTGGGGGCCTGGTGGAGGGTGCCCCTGCACTGCTGGGGCGTGGTGGTGATAGGGGACATGGGTGGTGGCCTGGTGGAGGCTGCCCATGGTGGCTGGGGGGTGGGGGTGGTGGTCGACATGAGTGGGGGCCTGGTAGGGGCTGCCCATGGTGGCTGGGGGTGGGGGTGGGTGGGAGACATGGGTGGGGGCCTGGTGGAGGGTGCCCCTGCACAGCTGGGGGGTGGGGGAGGTGGGAGACATGAGTGGGGGCCTGGTGGGGGCTGCCCATGGTGGCTGGGGGGTGGGGGTGGTGGGAGACATGGGTGGGAGCCTGGTGGGGGCTGCCCATGGTTGCTGGGGGGTGGGGGTGGTGGGAGACATGAGTGGGGGCCTGGTGGAGGGTGCCCCTGCACTGCTGGGGGGTGGGGGTGGTGGGAGACATGAGTGGGGGCCTGGTGGAGGCTGCCCCTGCACTGCTGGGGGGTGGTGGTGATAGGGGACATGGGTGTGGGCCTGGTGGAGGCTGCCCCTGGTGGCTGGGGGGTGGGGGTGGGTGGGAGACATGAGTGGGGGCCTGGTGGAGGGTGCCCCTGCACTGTTGGGGGGTGGGGGGGGGTGGGAGACATGAGTGGGGGCCTGGTGGAGGGTGCCCATGGTGGCTGGGGGGTGGGGGTGGTGGGAGACATGAGTGGTGGCCTGGTGGAGGCTGCCCCACACTGCTGGGGGTGGGGGTGGTGGGAGACATGAGTGAGGGCCTGGTGGGGGCTGCCCATGGTGGCTGGGGGGTGGGGGTGGTGGGAGACATGGGTGGGAGCCTGGTGGGGGCTGCCCATGGTTGCTGGGGGGTGGGGGTGGTGGGAGACATGAGTGGGGGCCTGGTGGAGGCTGCCCCTGGTGGCTGGGGGGTGGGGGTGGTGGGAGACATGAGTGGTGGCCTGGTGGAGGCTGCCCCACACTGCTGGGGGGTGGGGGCCTGGTGGAGGCTGCCCCTGGTGGCTGGGGGGTGGGGGTGGTGGGAGACATCAGTGGGGGCCTGGTGGAGGGTGCCCCTGCACTGCTGGGGGGTGGTGGTGATAGGGGACATAGGTGGTGGCCTGGTGGAGGCTGCCCATGGTGGCTGGGGGGTGGGGGTGGTGGTCGACATGAGTGGGGGCCTGGTGGGGGCTGCCCATGGTGGCTGGGGGGTGGGGGTGGGTGGGAGACATGGGTGGGGGCCTGGTGGAGGGTGCCCCTGCACTGCTGGGGGTTGGGGGTGGTGGGAGACATGAGTGGGGGCCTGGTGGGGGCTGCCCATGGTGGCTGGGGGGTGGGGGTGGTGGGAGACATGGGTGGGAGCCTGGTGGGGGCTGCCCATGGTTGCTGGGGGGTGGGGGTGGTGGGAGACATGAGTGGGGGCCTGGTGGAGGCTGCCCCTGGTGGCTGGGGGGTGGGGGTGGTGGGAGACATGGGTGGGAGCCTGGTGGGGGCTGCCCATGGTTGCTGGATGGTGGGGGTGGTGGGAGACATGAGTGGGGGCCTGGAGGAGGGTGCCCCTGCTGGCTGGGGGGTGGGGGTGGTGGGAGACATGAGTGGGGGCCTGGTGGAGGGTGCTCCTGCACTGCTGGGGGTGGTGGTGATAGGGGACATGGGTGGTGGCCTGGTGGAGGCTGCCCATGGTGGCTGGGGGGTGGGGGTGGTGGTCGACATGAGTGGGGGCCTGGTGGGGCCTGCCCATGGTGGCTGGGGGGTGGGGGTGGGTGGGAGACATGGGTGGGGGCCTGGTGGAGGATGCCCCTGCACTGCTGGGGGGTGGGGGTGGTCGGAGACATGCATTGTTGATCAGTAGTGCAAGGTGACATGTGGGTTGGGTGGGGGGCATGCCCATGGTGGATGGGCTGCCTGCGGGACATGAGCAGGGGTGCAGGGTAGTCCCCCGTGGTGTGGGCTGCCTGCAGGGGCCGTGGAGGTTGTGGAGCGTACACCTGGGAGGACCCACACGGCCAATTCGCGTGTAGTACTCCCCAGAACCCCTGAAATACACATACCCTGCTGAAATCGCGTGTGGAATTTCCCGCGCACCCCTGAAATACACGTACCCTGCTGAAATCGCGTGTGGAACTTCCCGCGCACCCCTGGAATACACGTACCCTGCTGAAATCGCATGTGGAACTTCCCGCGCACCCCTGAAATACACGTACCCTGCTTGCACGGGGCCAATCTCGTGTGGAACTTCCCGCGCACCCCAGAAATACACGTACCCTGCTTGCACGGGGCCAATCGCGTGTGGAACTTCCCGCGCACCCCTGAAATACACGTACCCTGCTCGCACTGGGACAATCGCGTGTGGAACTTCCCGCGCACCCCTGAAATACACGTACCCTGATGAAATCGCGTGTGGAACTTCCCGCGCACCCATGGAATACACGTACCCTCCTCGCACTGGCCCATTCGCGTATGGAACTTCCCGCACACCCCTGAAATACACGTACCCTGCTGAAATCGCGTGTGGAACTTCCCGCGCACCCATGGAATACACGTACCCTGCTCGCATTGGGACAATCGCATGTGGAACTTCCCGCGCACCCCTGAAATACACATACCCTGCTGAAGTTGCGTGTGGAACTTCCCGCGCACCCCTGAAATACACGTACCCTGCTTGCACGGGGCCAATCGCGTGTGGAACTTCCCGCGCACCCCTGAAATACACGTTCCCCGCTTGGCGTTTGCTGTTTGCCAGCCCGGTGAACTGGTCCAGGGTTAGCACAGCCCTTTGCGATGATTTAGCGATTTTGATGGCTTTTCCTTGTGCGAGGGCGTTCTTGGGGGCGTTACTGGCGCTGCTGCAGGGTCGCTGCGATTCTCTGCGCCACGGCTGGTTTGGGAGCCTAAAATCCACGAATACGCTGTGCGCGGAAATCGGTTTTAGCGCACGTGCCTGGCGCAGTCAATCGCACGCGGACACTCTGCGCCAGCCGCTTGCGACACTTTTCTGCGAAATTCTATGAATTACCCTGTATATGTGTTGTCAGGATTGTTTGCTGCATTTCTGTGAAGTACTAACATTTGCAAACACAATGGGTTTGTACTGTGTGAGTAAATGTTGTCAACAATTGGTGGTAATTGAAATAGAATATTCATTGCTACATTTGCATAGCAACTTACACCAACTATATTTGAGAATTTAAATGGTCCAGGTAGTTTTGTATCTAACTGCTATTTTTGGAGCTTGTCTTCCTTCTTTAAAGAAGTACCTGGTTTACTTTCTCTAATTGATTCTTTTTTGTTTGTGGTACTTGATGGAGTATTAGTTTCTTTTACTCTCTTTGGAGGATTTCCAGTGACGTCCTGTTGCATTTAAGTTTGATTTAGTTTTCTTTTACAACGTTTTAGTTTTTGTGGAACAGAATATGTGTTTAGATGGGGAGTGTATAGTGAGCGAAGTCTATTATATTCTAAAATGCAAGGAATATCAGCGTTTACTTTACTTGCATCAAAGTTGATTAGAAATAGACCATCAAGTGTACGTAAGCGTGATAGTGCTACGTAGCTCATGCCTTCTTTAAAGACTGTGTTACCAATATCTATCATTGCTTTGTCTAGGGTAAGACCTTGTGATTTATGAATTGTGAATGCGTATGCAAGAGTTAGAGAAAATTGTTCTCTGCGTACATACATATCTTTGAAGAGAAGGAATCTAGCTGTTGAGCGTCCTATCCATTTTACTTCTGAAAGTTTGTCAAAGAGTATATTGACAAACTGAATTTTGTTGTCACGTGGGTATGTTTGAAAGCCAACAACTGTACCCAGTGCTCCATTAACTAGTCCTTGGTCCACGTCAAGGTTACGTTTAAGCATTACTTTGCAATTTAAGGATCATTTTAACATCTTTTTTAAGCCTGCTGTGTTTGAGATTGATTTTTCTAAATTATTTAGTCTTGTTGTGGCTTGGTCACACATGGGTAGTGTCATACCATGTACATCTAGTTTGTCTGTGGCGCTAATTTCCATTATTGGTTGCATTTCTTTCATTGAATTTGAAACAGCTTGCAAGAGTTGGCATTAAGGCCATACAATTGACATTTCTGTGGGCTAATTGTTCCATAACATCTGTAGCACATGCATTATCGCCATAAAGTGCATTAATGTGCCGGGTTTTCAATGTTGCTTCTGCTTCTTCAGAAAGAATACCAACTCTCAAACTTTTTAAAATGTTGGCATAAGTGAGATCTGAGTTTGTGCCCTAATGTTTTAAAAATAGGTTCACCTTTTACTGGTGTTAATTGAAGAAGATCTCCAAAAACAATAATGTGTTTTCCTGCAAAGAGCTCTTCATAGTCTGTTTTGAGTACTTCTTGTAATCTGAGGTGGATCAAAGCTAACATCAGGTTGGAGACCATGCTCACTTCATCTATTAGTAGCATTTTCATTTGTTTCAATACTCTGTGTAATTCCATTGCAGCTTCTGCAGAAAGTTTGTAATAGTCTAATTTGTTCTGGTGTTCTACTGGTAATAGTAGTAATCGGTGTAATGTGACACCACCTATGTTGTAGGCAGCTAAACCTGTGGGGGCAGTGACAACAGCTGACAGTTTGTTGTTTGTCAGTTGTTGAAGAAACCTACTAATGATTTTGATTAGGAATGTTTTGCCAGAACCAGCTTCACCACTGACGTACAGTAGTATAGGTTTATAATTATGGCAGGAACATTCTTTATTTTCATGTTTTACACCATGTGCAATTTGTTTTGTTACTTCTTGAAAAATGCTACTTTGCTCATTGTTTAGTTTTGATTGTAGTATAGTTAAGTCTTCCTTGTCTTCATACTGACACATGGTGTTTTCTGCTTCTATCATAGCTAATTCTGCCTCATTTGTTATTAGTGGTTCTCCCAGTGGTTCTTGGCTTCCTGTTACAGAAGGTTGACTACTGTCAGGAGTATCCTTATCTAGTTGAGCTTGGAGTTCTTCTTCATGTTGCTGTTCATTGTGCAACATTGTTTTGTACTGTGTAAAGTTTACATTAGTTATAGTGCTTTCATTTGCTTTGAAAGCATCCTCATATGAGTCATAGTTATCTAGTAATTGTTCTTCTTTTCTCCATGGTTTGAAGAGTTGTAGCAGGGACATGTAATATACTTCTTTATGTTGAGGAGTCTTCAATGACAATTTGATATGATTCATTAAATTTGGTTTAGTGAGTTTAACTAAGCTGCCTTCACAGTCTGTCACTCTATATTTACCTATTTTTTCATCGGGTTTCATATTATTTTTGTATGTGTAGTTTTGGGCTATTTGGTATAGACACATGTTTTCCAAAGTATTACTTCTGTTTGGGTAGTATGTGTCCAATAAATTGTTTTTTAAAATGTCTTGGCTGTTGGGATCATGTTTGGCTATTGTTTCTATATCTTCATATGATTTTAGAACTCTTTTTCTAGATTTAGCTGGACCAAGACTTAGCCAAACTATATTTTCAGATTTACCACACAATGAAGTACCAGTTAAACGATCAGCTGCTTCATAAGATCCACATTCTCTATGGGTGAGCATTTTTATGCCCAAGCTGTATAATTTCTGAGATACTGTTTTATCTGATGACAGGTCATTCTAGAGGTCTTGGAGCTCTCTCTTTTCTGCTTTAGTTAAGTATGCTGTGACATATCGTGCAACTGCAGTAGAATTGTCTGCAATGTACTGCACATCTATGTTTGCATTCCATAAGTGGGCAATGATTGCATTATAATCATTGAAATATTTTTCTTCTTCTTTTCTTTTTATGTAATATGTATTTTTAGGTGACTTTCCTTTAACAGTATGTCTAACTGAAGACATGAGGTTGTTTACTTGACCTGTATTTGTAACTGGTCTAGGGAAACCAAATCGGCATTTGGTGTAGTATTTGCCTTTGTTTTTGTATTTGCGACGACAATATTTTCCACATTTGTGTCTTTGAAATTGTAAAATTTGTGCACAAAGATCACTATTTGTGGCTTCTGATGGAATTTGACAAGTGACATATTTTTCAATAAACTGTAAAACAGTGGCATCACTGTCTTGACCAAATTTAGGAGCATCTTTAATCCATAAAAGCATGTGGATATGTGGTGCTCCTCTGGCTTGGTATTCATTTCTCCAAAAGAAGTGTTGCACTTCTCCAAGGGGAGGAACAGTTTTATTACAAATAAAATGTAGCATAGCAATGAAGCGATGGTGAAAATATCTTGAAACATTAACAGAATCCAAAGAACAAAGTTCTCCAGGTGTTAGAATATCTATGTTTGTTTTGTTTTTATTTGATATGGGTAGGAAATCATGTAAATCTTCCCATGCATATTCTGCACAACTTAATGTAACAAACCAAATGGGTGGGCCAAGGTTTCTGATCATACAACGTACATCTCCATGACGTCGAAACCAGTACTCCTTAGTACCACACATATTTGCTAATAGATTTGTAATATTTGATTGTAAAACCTCATCCTTTTGTTGCACTTTCTCTAATAATTGTGTAGCTGTCATATTTTGAAAGTGTGATCCTGATTTTAATATGTGTGCAACTCTGTAACATAAAGTTGCTAGTTCACTTTCAAAGAGTAGGTGGAATATGTATTCCACATTTTGTCTAAATCTGGGATCTTCAGAATACATCTGTAATGAGCGGTATTCTGAAGCTGATATTTGAATAGGTCTATCATCATATCTTCCTCCTTTGCCAATTGGAAAGAGTAGAGGAAAAGCACGTGCGATCCCTTTGTTTGACGCATTTGGTAAGTTTCCAGTACATCTTGTGCGGTGTCATTACAGTGCAAAGGATGAATTGTATACTGGTCTAAAGTATTTGATATTGTAGCAGGATCTAGTAGCTCAAATTGACAAGCTTCTTCTGTTTCTTGAATTATTTCAGTTGTATCTTTCAAGTTTTCTTCAATATTAATTTCTTTGTTATATTCATTATTCTCTTTAAGATATTGGAAGGCTTATCTAACTTTATATAAATCTACCAGCTGTTGCCATATTTTTTTGTCTTTTGTATGTACTCCATTTACTAATATAATTAAAGATTGGTGCATTGGGCGTTGCACTCCTAGAGTATGCACATTTTCTTTTAGATTTAATGGTAAATAAACTACTTTTCCACGAATGCCTTTTACCAATTCAGAGGGAGGTAATTTTGCTGTTTTTGGTTGAAGGCGTATTATTGCTTGAAATGGGTGTACTGTTTGAATTATGATGCTCTCATATAAATTAAGTTGTTGTAGAGGTTTTGGTACTGGGTATAATTCCAAATTATTTGTGATAGAACGTGAAGGAGTTTGGTTGTTGTCAAGTTTTGTGGTGCAATAACTACAAAGTATTAAGGGCTCAGTTATTTCATATTTGTTTTCTGCTAGAAGGTAGAGAGCTAATTCAAACCATTTAGAATCTTCATTGTCTTCTATTTTATATGATAGGTCCACAGTTTTTGTGTTACTTTTATAAAAAAATTCTACGGCAACATACACATACATGGTTTGGTACTTCAGCTGATGTACTTTTAAATTTTAGTATTTCTTTTTTGTATGTGTTTAGCAAAAAGTTGCCATGTGTAGAATTGTTGCTTAATTGGTTTAAAGCTATTTCATTCTGTAAATGGCTTTCACTTCCAAAATATTTTTTCTGGATATAGTGAATTTCTTCAAGTAGGTCTTTTGCTGTACCATGTAGAAGGATGTTATTTAACTTTGCTAGTGCTAAAGCAGGACTTTTAGCATAGTACAGTTTATAGACTTAATTTCTTATAGTTGAATGATGTGTTGATATCCTTTTGATATCATGGAAAGTGGTTTTACAAGTAGGTCCTGTAATGCAGGCCAATGAATGTCCTTGTAGTCCTGTGTATTTGCGCACTGGACAGGTATCTATATTTTGCAGTAATTTAATTTTGATTTTGTCTTTGCTTTTTACATATTTATTGAGGAATTGGTGTAAAGATTTGAAACATTTTTTGGGAATGTTACACATTGACGTGCATGGCCATTTGTACACTAGACGTTCTGATTCAGTTGAATGGAGGGGTAATTCTAAGTTTTCAGGGCATATTTTTATAAGGAGTACTTCTTGTTCCATTATGGTATTATTCACTTTTTCATAACCTCGACCACTGCTATTTATGGCAATTGTATTTGTTTGCTTTTGTTTGTACGCTTCTTCAATAAAATATGGTTCTGTGCTCGTAGTGTGTTTCCATTCACCTCCGCAGATACTTAAGAAGTTCTTTCTGTTGACTTTTCGCTTATTGAGAAGTCTTTTTTGTAATTTAGTTATTAGTTTTGTTAGTGGTTTCATTTTGTTTAACAGTAAAATAAATACATTTCTTTTGAGAAGAATTGCACTGTCCATCAATGCTTCTAAGATTAATTTCCTACGATAGGTTTTAAGCTTTGAACCTGATTTCTCTCCTGTTTTTATAAGATTTTGAAGGACTTTGTGACGGTATATTTTGGCTAAAATACTTTTCTTGGTATGCTTACTTTGCACTATATTAAAATTTGAAGAAGTAGTTTTATCTGTACTGATAGGTGATTTTCTGTTAATTGTTTTTTGGTTTGTTTTACATTTTGATAGAGGAAGCAAAGTTGTTGTACTTGAAACTTTTTGTGTTTCACTAAATGATTGTATTAGCTGTTTTGTTTCAACTTTTTTTTACAAATTCTGCTAGAGATGGATGCTTATGTTGGACACCTTTATTTTCATTTGCTCTAATTTTGCGTTGCTTTCTACGGAGTTGTCTTTGGTAGGCATTCTTTAGGGTCTGTTGAAAAAAATAAAGAAGATATGGGTTGGGGTGTTCTGGAATGTATGTGTGCTGTGTGCATGAGTGTTTGAGTAAGATGATAAAGTTGTATGTAATGGTGTGTGATTGTGCATTGGGAACTAAAACTAGTAGGGGTAGGTATTCTTGAATTTATGTGTCACTAAACTGGGGTTCAGATGACAAAAGAAAGTAAGCTAGTGGTGTGGAAAAGTACAAATAGTAAATGTAATGTATACAAGTAAAACAGTTGTTTGTTCTATAATATGAAAATTGTAGTGGTTCAGTTGGCTAATTTGTGTGTCCAAAAATAGAAATTTGTGGGCCATTCTGGTTGTAAATCGCTGTTTACGACATGGACATTTTTGGACAAAATGGTACAAAATCTCTATTTTAAGAAACCAAAATAGCTGGTATTAATGTTATAGTATATTTGATTAATAATATAAATAATCTGGTGATATTTTACTTACTTTTTTTTTTAATTAACAGGTAACTTCTTAGTTTTTCTTTCTTCTTCGAATTCGGCTGCTTCTTTTCAGGAAACTGGTCTTCACTGCAACTGTGAAAGCTTCAAATTAGTAACTTTGTTTGTATATAGCACTGTTTTTAATTTAGATATTGATTTTTTTAATTGAAATCCTCAGTGCCTTCTGTAAAACTATTAAACTAATTTATTTACATAAGATACATTGCATCAGTTCAGTGTATATGATATGTTCTTAATGAACAAATTGTATTGAATGACTAACTGTAGCAGAAATAAAATATCTTTACTATGTCTTGTGAAATTTATAATATATTAGTGAATACCACTATTTCTGTAAGTAAACTGTTCTAGGTAATAGCGCCTCAATGTCATGTCTAATTTAAAGTAATTAAGTAAATAAATAAATACAAACAAAAAATATGAAATTGTATAAGTATTTTTGTAAAGGTTTAAACATAGATTGTGTTTGCATGCAATTTTGTTTGAATATATGTAGTCTATATATTTCATTTACAAAATGTTACTTTAACATGATTTGAGTGTGTGTGTTTAAAGAAAGTAAAAAGTATAAAGGTGTATAAGTGGTAGTTGATTTTAGGAAATTGAAAAAAGTACAGTAAATTCATTTAACAGATTTTTACAAGGTAAAAGTCTGTTTGAAAATGTGTTCATATACCATAGCTCTCAAGTCACACGCTTTTGGCGGGTGTCACACGCCTTGTAAAGGGCAGACTCACCCGCCAAGCCTCCTGCACGCCCATTCATTCCAATGGGCGTCTCACCCGCTAAAAACAAAATCGGGTGATTTCACCCGCCTGTAAAACAAAAATGGTTGAGAGCTATGTCATGTACTATACAGAAAATATGCATACCTGAAGTTTGTGTTCATGCATATGGATATGCGTGGAGCTGCAAGTAGAAATCTTGAAGACTTGTACAGTATTTGTGGTAGATGCTGCTTGCCAATCATATGCCACTTGTACTCAGAGAGATTCAGAGTACATTTGCAGTGCTGATCTATGATGATGCAGTTAGATGAAGAGGTCTTGAATGTGATTGGTGCATGGTCATGTGATTTTTGAGGTACATCCAATGAGGGAATGGCAGAGAGAGTGTAGTGGAAATGGTAGAAGGGCTGTTCATGTTACGATATGTCCGCGGACATGGCGGTAGTTCCAGGACATCAGGAGTTACATCCGGGGATTTTTGGGTTCAGAAGTCATGCAAATGAGAATAAGCACTGAAAGGGATTGGTCAGGAAAGTTTGGTGGGTGTGTTGTGCCAGGAGAGATTTTTTGAGATACTCTTTTTGCTGAGAGAACAAAAGATAGCTATGGCTGTGTGTTTCAGAAAACAGATTGTTTGGATTTTAGGAGATTCATGGATACATTGGTTGAAGGTGCATGCAGAAAGCTGTGGAGTAGCTGTAGATCTTGGATTCCCACATGTGGAAGTACACTGGCATGGAGTACGTGGAATGAAGTGGTTGGATTTGCTACCTCTCTGTGCTACTTTGGAGACAGAGCAACATACAGACATATTTGTAATTCATTGTGGAGGGAACAGTTTAGGGCATGTGACTGGATTTTTTTTTGCAATTTGCTATGAAAGAAGGACTGAGGAAGGTTATGGACATGTTTCCTAATTCGCAAGTGATATTTTCACGGATTGCGCAGAGACAAATGTGGCTTCGTTCTTCTTCATTTGGTCCACAAATGGAAAAAGCAAGGTGCAATGTTAATAAGGCTGTTTGTGGCTTTCTAAGAGGTTTTGGCATGTCTTCTTTTCACAATGAAAATATTATGTTTTGTAGTACATACATTTTTCGCAGAGATGGAGTCCATCTTACTTATGCTGGCAATCAGATTTTTCTGAGAAATGTACAAAATGCATTGCGACCTTTTTTGGAATTACAACAACGATTTTGAAGTAGATGTTAAGCATTTACAATTTTTGACTTACAAACACCACCCAAAGGCTCTTTTCAGAGCCACCACTTTTTTCCAGAGAAAATTACAATGTTTGTGATGGAGTAGTAACCCAATTTTTTTAATGTTCCCGAACTGTTCGCGGACTTCTAAAAAATACAAAGAGCCCTGCTTCATTTATTTTCACTTCTATTTTTTAACTGGGAAAGGCGGCTCTGAAAAGAGCCTTATTTTTTTTTGATTTTTGTAATTTTGTATTTTTTTTTGGTTTTTCAGACACGACACAGTAGGAGAGAAGGGTAAAGGAGGGTAAAGGGGGGACACCAACCACAGGGATAAGAAAGGGCGAGCTGAGAGAGGAAGATGTAGAGTGGGTTTTATTTGGGTAGTGAGCAGGTCTTCTCGTGCTCTGAGACGATAGTCTCAAAAGCACTCCGAAGTCGCTCCCCCCTGCAGAGTACTGTGTCACAGTACATACATACAACTGTGACCCTCGAAAGGTAAGGGTCATCAGCATTCTGTATGGCCTGTGAGGCATCTTGAGAAAGACGCTGTCCCACAGAGGTGGTCCTTGTGGTGACAGGATCAGAAACAGAGGATGAAGTAGAGGAAATCAACCTGCTACGTTCTTCGCAAGGTACAACCCTGCGAATAGCCCCAGAGTGAAATGACCTCAGGTGTCGCTTCATAGTAGTGGTCCCAAAGCTGTAGTTACCGTGCTTCCCGCGAATGAGTATCATTTTGCACTCATTGCAGGTAAAATGGTTCGCACGAGCCTTAGGACCATTCCCATGAATGGTAAATAACCGTCACACCCAAGACTCACGCCTAGTGCGGGTAGTAGGGATTTCCTCTACCTCATTCTCATCATCCTCTTCTTCCTCCTCCACATCCTCACTCCTGTTACCCTCTTCAGGCCCTTGGGGAGGTGGTGGTGGTGGAGGGGGTGGTGGTGGTGCTGAAGGAGGTGCAGCACCAAGTGGCAGTTCAGCAGCCAAGGATGCCATGTTGATGATGGTGTAGTCTGCAGGTGGCAGCAAAAATCACTGTGTTCTGAAGAATAGCCAGAAGCACAATGGGAATAAGCTCTTGGGCGTGGTCTTTTATATGGGTGCTTGTGCGCGGTTCGCGGACATGCGCACTGTGCGCGGACAGATCGAACACAAAAAAAGGATCGGAAAGTTTCAAAAGGTATATAGAAAGTCAAGATTGCTATGTGGGACTTGTGGCATGGTGAGATTTTATTGAAAAATATTATGGATTAACTGAAAATGTACTTTTAAATTGTTCGGGGACATGCACAGTGTCCGCATTTCAGGACACACGATGAGCGTGGGCACGGTCATATGATCTATTTGCGAACTAGTCTGTGAAGGAAGCGCCTGTCCGCAGGACACCAAGTGCACGGAGATTGGTTAGCGCATGCGCATTGATGTCCTACGGACACTGTTCGGGTTCTGAAGTAATTAAAAGTGCGTCACACGTGAAACAAATATTTCAGGACACCGCGTGTCTTCTTAGAACAGTTTAAACTTGGTAGCGAACAGTAAGGACAGATATAGTGTTCTTCAGGACACGTGTAATTTAGTTTATGTAGGAACATTTCAGGACACCAATTGTGTTCTTAGAACACTTTCAATTGGGTAGCGAACACTACGAACAGTTGTACTGTTGTTCAGGACACATCATTTTCGTGTATTTAGGAACATTTCAGGACAGCAATTGTGTTCTTAGGACAGTTTTAAGTTGATAGCGAACATTAAGGACAGATATAGTGTTCTTTAGAACACTTTAATTTTTGTTTCTTTACGAACATTTCAGGACACCACATGTGTTCTTAGAACAGTTTCAACTTGCTAGCGAACAGTACGAACAGGTGTGGTGTTCTTCAGGACACCTCCATTTTCGTTTATGTATGAACATTTCAGAACACTCGCACTGTCCGCGGACACTTTTATTGTTTTTAAAAGAAAAACGGAAACTGTTCACAATACAATATAAAAATGAAACTTTATTTAACATATATTAATAATTTATGACAGAGAAGGTGAGGCAGAAACAGAAACAAAAACAGGAGAATTTGCGGTTTCAACATGATTGGTATTAGGTGAGGAAGGGATGGAAATCTCATCAAAACGTTTTGGATTATGGAGAGGGTTTGGGGATAATTGACTGGGATATGGTGAGGAGGGACAAGTACGTGTGGGGCAATGGTATGACATTTTTGTTTTAAAATAATCTTCAACAAAAGTTTTTAAATTATTAAAATTGGTCAACAGTAAATCAATTTTTTCTTTTATGTTGTGAAGCGTGTTTTCCATAACAGCTTCTTCAGAGGTAGTTTCTATTTTGTTATGCTCTGTATAAAAAATATATATATATGTTAAATGTATACAAAATAATAATATTTAAATGGTTTATATTATAAAGTGTTTACAATTAGTTTCACTATCTTGTGACATTTCTTCATGTGGGAAATTGTCCTCTAGCCATTCCAGAGTACTAGACATTTCTGTGAGAAAAAAAAGAAAAGATAATATATTTTTTAATCTAATACAGAAAGTTTATAAATATATGAGTAACATGAAGTACACTTACTATTTCTGGTAAGATAAGTCCTATGTATTCAGTGGGTCTGGTCTTGTTCTCAGTTCTGTTGTGTCTGTGAGGTAATTATGTTGGAAGCCAATTTATGTTCTTGTGGTATATTCCATTTCAGAACGTATTGTATTTAAATGAATGGTTAGTGTGTTACATATATGGGTTACATTTCTTATGTATTACTATATATAATGTGTTTGTGTGCTGCTTTTTGAATGTGTTAAATGTTCTTATAACAATCAAACATACCCCCCCCCAAAGTTTTTAGGTAGTGGTACTGTTCTCCGAACATGTCCGCGAACATTAAATAATTTCGCGGACATCAAGTTCATAAGAAGAGATCTAGTCAGTTCCATATGACATGTATATAAAGTCAAAGTCATTATTGTTAAGTTTTGCTACTAAAAACCTATGAAATTCCGTGAAAAAACTTTGTTAATAATATACAATAATTTATAGGAAAGCCAGAACTCTGAAAAACATGTTGAGTCCTTCTATGATGTCCGAAGAGGAGGAAGAAGAAACAAGATCACAAACATGGTTACGACAACCACAGTCAGGTTTCAGGAAATGTGGCTTCTGTTCGATGTGCCACTATGCACTACAAGAAACAGTTACTTTTACGAACCAAGAAGGTGTCAAAACAAAGATTAGGGAACAAATTAATTGTAGATCCAAACATGTGGTCTACGCAGTGATATGTGTCTGTAATCTGCTCTACATTGGGAGCACCATTCGGGAGTTAAGAACTAGAATTAGAGAACATATTTCAGCCATAGGAAGTCAAGACAAAAACCTCCCGTTATCTGTTCATTGGCAAAACCAACACCAAATGCAAAATAAAAAAGACATTAGATTTATTGGACTGAAAAGAATCCAAATGGGCAAACGAGGAGGAAATCAAGAACTTTGCTTAAGGCAAGAAGAAGCCAGATTAATCTGTCATTTTCAAACATTGGAACATGGATTAAATTCAGACAATGAAATGATTCACTTTTTGTGATGCTGGAGAAGTAGCAGAGAAATAGCAGAAACAAAACCAAAAAAATGATAATATACAGGACTCTTGTTATGAATATTGCAAATGTTTTCAATAATTACAAAAATGTTTTTTTCCTGTTTTCTATTTTGTTCAATTATAATTTGTTGCATAGAAAAATATTATTGAACACTGCAATGTTAAAACATATGCTTCAGATATACACATGGGGAGATCCTATATATGGGCGAAACCGCTAATCAGATGAAAGTTAAACAGATGAGAGAGGCGAAATTAACATCAAACCACAGGTACCACAATGCACTATTCTGAAATTGTGAAAAGAATGTGCACTGTTAAATCATATGTTTTAGATATACACATGGGGAGATCCTAAATGGGCGAAACCGCTAATCAGATGAAAGTTAAACAGATGAGAGAGGCAAAATTTACATCAAACCACAGGTACCACAATGCACCATTCTGAAATTGTGAAAAGAATGCTAATAAAATATAGTGAGAAAATAATGGTCAATGAAGAAAACTAAAGTTACCATAATGCACCATTCCCAACAGGAAACTTTCTCAGTTATACATAATATAAAGAGATTGCGGGGGGGGGGGGAATAAAATACTAATAAACATAGTGAAAAATTAGTTACTCCTTTAACTTTAATTTTTGTAAATTTGGACATAATAATAAATAACAGATTAGCCGCGCAAGATAAATACGGAAGTTTAAATTCGAATCAATGTTACACTAAACACAAAAAAAAGCTAATCAGATGAAAGTTAAACAGATGAGAGAGGCGAAATTAACATCAAACCACAGGTACCACAATGCACTATTCTGAAATTGTGAAAAGAATGTGCACTGTTAAATCATATGTTTTAGATATACACATGGGGAGATCCTATATGGGCGAAACCGCTAATCAGATGAAAGTTAAACAGATGAGAGAGGCGAAATTTACATCAAACCACAGGTACCACAATGCACCATTCTGAAATTGTGAAAAGAATGCTAATAAAATATAGTGAGAAAATAATGGTCAATGAAGAAAACTAAAGTTACCATAATGCACCATTCCCAACAGGAAACTGTCTTAGGTATACATAATATAAAGGAAAAATTAGTTACTCCTTTAACTTTAATTTTTGTAAATTTGGACATAATAATAAGTAACAGATCAGCCGCGCAAGATAAATACGGAAGTTTAAATTCAAATCAATGTTACATTAAACACAAATGCAACAGATCATTTTAAACATCAAAAAGGAAAAAAGGACTTACGTACTAAAACTCAGCCCAAAGTATGGCCGCCGAATTTTGTAAATGAACAAAAGGAAAGAGGGACTAGCAATCTGTAACTCTTTATGAACAAGGATTTGCCAGAACCAAAACAGGACCCCCGATGCTTGAGGCATGAGCAAGAGAATTTTGTAGGTAAGCGCTTTTAAGGGGTGGAAAGACCACCGCTACAAGCATGCTCAATGTAGAATTCAGCACGCTTGATGCCGAGTGGCATAAACAAAATATATTTTGGTTGGGATTTCAAACTCACGCGAAAGGGTGTTTTGGTAAATACAAATGGGGAGCAAATCGGTTACCAGTCATTGTAACTGAAAAAGTAATTCCTAGTGACCGCTAGAGTAACAGAATGCATGAGACCAAGGATATGTAATGCGATTGGAGGATTGTAAATATGAATAGCACTTTTTACACAAATGCAATGAGAAAGATGTTACTAGTCATGCTTACTAGAGTTTAAAATGTGTCTAAATATATGCTAGGGAATCATGCATAAAGAATCAATCCGATAAAAGGTTAAAAGGCTAATGTTAGCATAACAGAACAACCAAATTTGTTCTAGGTGGGATTTAACCCTGGAACTACCGTGATACACTTCAACTAAAAACTAATTCCCGGAAATAAGGAAAGGGAGATTCGCATTACATTCAATAAGGGTAAGAAAACAAATTCACATGCTTTTCTGACAGCCAAAAATTGTTAGGTCCATGCCATCCCATACTTACTTTTTTTTCGGATTGCACAAATTTAATTTTAAAAAACTAACATAGTCACTGTAATGGATTTATTTTTAACCATTTGAGGTAACTAAGAGGTGCTGCACTTTTAGGTGTTCATGCAATTTGAGAATGCTAAAAGGATATACTACACAGCCTAAGTCACTATTCTAACTAATAAATGTGTTATAAAATATGCTAAAATGCTATTTCATATGTTATATTTTGTGTTTTGTTTTATTACATGTTACGCTTGCATTCAGCCCGGATTTGAAAATCCATATGGGCAGAACATATATCAAATAAATTAAGAAAATATACTTGAAGAAACTTGACTACGTACTTTTATTCATTTACATCAGAAATTTGGCGCAAAGAGGTGTAAGCACAAACAAACTACTGCAGCCTGAAAATGAGTTGACTGTCATCCACGTAGCACTGGAAGTTTGAGCATAAAATGGCAATACAGCGGACGAGAGTTGCTAGGTATTGGTTAAAAAGCCACAGCAGGAGGTTAGACTCCTGGGGAACACCACAGGTGGAGAGGAAGATAGATGATAGGAAGGACCCAAGTTGGTCCTGGGAGGGTCGATCAGAGAGGAAAGAGGTCAGCCAGGCCAGAGCCTGATCAATGATGCCCAGGTTATCATGGAGATGGTTGAACAGGATGATGTAAATGATTAATGGACGGATGAGACCCGTACCAGCCACAATACATGATGCATTGCACAAATTCCTTGCAGCCTATAATTAGATTGCACTATTAAACCCACTAAAGTGATAAATGGTTCAGCACACTGGTAATTATCCAGAAAAAGCCAACCACATTGTTTTGTGAGGATTTCTCTTAAGCCTCACACGTGAGATAATGACAACCAGCCACGAACAATCATTTCAAAACGTATACTGATGTTGAACAAAGCTGTGCACTTTTCTAAACTACACTTAAAAATGTGCAATTGAATACAATTATACAAAGATTCCGAACCACTCACTGCCTAAATTGCCCAACACTGAAGAATGCCATTTGTACTCTTCTATGCAACATCAGTACTTAAGTATTTAAAAGGATGAGGTGCAGTATTCTAAAAGGCATAGCGGATGTAGCATTCTTCGAAGACAACATATTGTTTTACAGAGCTTTAAAGAAACCACTTTCTCATGCCTTAGACATAAGAAATAGGACTCAAACTACATAAAGATATGTGCAAATTCTTCAAAAAGGAAGTAAGATTATTTAGGATACGTCTCAGCAGAAGGAATAAAGCCAAAAACGGACCTCTTAAAGCACCATATACCAGACACAAAGAACAGCAAAAATCCTTTATGGTATTTTCTCCAAATTAGGAACTAGTAAGAAAACTCTTAAGGAAAGGCAAGGAATATACCTGAAATGCGATGACACAATCTGAATCTGTTACTATAGAAGGTGACATTATGGAAGCACTATGTTTGAAAGCATTTGGCCTACAGCTTCTCACTCCCACTGCATCAACTGTTGACTAGTGAAATGCTGCCTGGGCCACTTCCCACTTTATATCATACACCTGGGGCAGACGCTTTACATTCTATACCGATCGCAAGCCATTAAAAAACATGCTAGCTTAGGAGGCACACGTCTAGATTGACTGAATGCTAAACTCCAAGATCTTTCCTCTGATATCCAACACATCTCTGGTAAACCAAACACTGAAGGCGATTTGTCAATACTTCCCTCAAACAGAACAGAAAACATCACTTTCCTTTGTGATGCATGTGAGGTAGAACCCATAGACACATGTAAGATGAAGCAGATGGCCTAAAAAAAGAGGACTTTGGAAGAAAACATGGAAAACTGCAAATTGGATGCAAACTAAAAGAGTATTCAACCAAAGGTTGGCCCCAAAAATGATGTTTACCTTCCGTGTTTTGACCATATAAGAAAGTATAGGATGGCATATTTGCAAACAGGGAAGTCATTCCACCCTGTTCTTCCAGACCCACAGTCCCATTAGCTACCCATTACAGATATTTTTGGACTAAGCTCAAAAAGTGCATTGTGAGAAAAATGTATTCGTTGTTTATAGATGTCAGTGTTGACAATGTTCTATGCAACTGCGTCAAAATTCATAAATGGTAACAAACAATTACATTCCAGGCATGCCACATTACATCCTGTTGAGTGCTCAGAAGCAGATTGGGCAAAGTTATGTCTGGACTTTGCAGGACCCTCGAAAATATGCTACTAGAAAATAAAAACGGGATAGTCCTAGTTCACGACTTCTTAAAATGGATTGAACTTCACTTTATCCATGCTATCTCTATAGTTACAAACATCCATGTTCTTAAAGATATATTAAGAATGGAAGGATTCCTTGCTGAACTCATCACTGACAATACAATTAATATCGTGGCTGATGCTGTTAGTCTGCAACATTGAGCACACAAAGATGGCACTATACCATCCACAGGCTAATAGCCAAGAGGAAAGGACAAATCACTCCATGAAAAGAGCCTACAATCAGTTGAAGCTGTAAATCAAGACTGATACGAAGTAGCGTTGACTGTTTTCAGTTCCATTTGATAAACTCCGAATTGGATTACTAAAATCAGCTCCTTTCCAGTAATGTTAAAGCACTTAGGTGGCACCACGATGTTTTCAAATGGTTCTGAGTACAAAACCGATGATGTATCACAGAGTCAAACACGTAGAGAGAAAGAGCAAAGAAAGGTATGATACACAGAAGTCCACAAAAGCACCTGTCTTCCAAGTTGGAGGACTTGTGTGTATAACAATGTCATTCAAAGGAAAGGATTTAAATTCGAAGCATAAACCCCATGAAAGATACCCTTGCTGAAGAGAGTTGGGTGACTGCAGAAGATGGAAGAACATGGAAATCAGAAAGAATATATCTGTACTGATGAAGCATTCTTGAATCTGCAGGAACTAAGTACTGCACATGACATGAGTGCCTATGAATCACTGACATAGTAACTGTCACTGTCCATGAACAGTCTACATTAACCGAGCATGGATTTTTCTGTGAACTTATTTCCAAGGAATCATCTAAAACTATTGGAGAGAGATTTAAACCATCAGAAGCATAGGCAAGAACAATTGAATTGGAAGACTTGACAAGCTTCAGATCCAGGCAATACCAGAACAATTTACTAACCTTGTATAAAGTCTTTGAAATATATGATTACCTTATTGTTAAAAGAGCTGCATGTAGAACGCATTCTTGCACGGACCACCAACACTCCCCTGTGGGGGAAGAGTTCTGCCCATGCAGGGACATTGGCACATGAAAGAGGCAGAGAAGAATGGGCAGCTGGAGAGACAGGGGGGCTGATTTACAAAGCGTTTTCCAGTGGGATTGCGCCGTTGCAAATCATGCTCAGAGTTTTCCAGCTCACCAATCTTACTGCTGATCACATGTGCGCATGATATCTGCCTGATGATTCTGAACTGGAAAGTGACTGCCAGTAGGAAAATAAATGCTGCAGAAAGCGGGTCTTTTTTCGGATCTTTATTTCATGGATTCCGAATCGTCACACCACAAAGTCGAGTTATATTTTCTTTGAACGTTCAAAAACATTCTTTTAATTTGATTTCACGTAGTTTTCCAATGCCCTCTGTATTTATGTTCTTTTATAATGAGAATGTTTATTAGCTAAGGGTCACAATCTGATATTGGAATATTTCGGTATACAATGGCATAACGCATTTGATTACTGAAGTGAACTGCCATGATGGGCTAATTGAAACGCGTAGTCACCACTTGCTTGCTTGCGGCAGATGCAAGCGCAGAAAACAACTGCATTCTGCTAGCAGTTTGCAAATAGCTTTGATCATGCGGTTCCTCCCCGCTTACTGAATTGGCTGCATAGAGTTTGCATTGCTGGAGTTGCTGCTGCATTGCGGGGCGCATCCCTAATTCCTAGAGGGATGCGCTGTGGTATGTGTCGGGTGCGGCTTTTCTCCTCAGTCGCAGCTCAGGCACAGGGAAAGTGCCTTGCAAGCAAGGGTCTTTGGAGAACATTGTCTGCATTTCACTTTCTTTGATAGAAACGCTCACGTAAAATATTTTATTAATATTCTAAATTTCTAGCCATGTAAAAAAGGCATTTGCGGGTATGGACCTTTAAAGGCCGTTAGTACAGGTGCACCCATTGCATCTGTCTGTGTGGGTGGCTATCCCCATAGCACCACCCACACGTCGGCATATGTGACTATGGGGCAAACACCTCTTATCTATCCATGGGGGAATGACTGCGGGCCCCGTGCACCCACTGGCTGCCCCTCCTTCTGCCCCTCTGTGAACCAGTTACGCTTCGTATTCTGCCCCTGCATTCTTGTGTGAATGGACCTTAATTATTCAAACTATAAACTTGGACTGATGGAAGAGAGAGACAGGGCATTTTCCGATGAGCTCTGATGTCCAACGCTCTATCATCTTTTCTCTTCTGTATGAATAATCAGGAAGGGGTGTTTCATCCAACATTTCAGCAATTCCCTTTGCAAATCCACTACACTCGACATTTAACAGCTGAAGTCCATCATTCTAGATTTCAAATATTTAGGCTTTGGAGCAAGCAGATATAGGCTTAATAGAAATGGCTCTAGTGTTTTAAATGTACTCCGTTGGTTCTAATTAACTGTTTTTTTTCTGCTTTTGTTGATAAATACTGAATTTATCACTTCGGAAAGGTTTTAAGTTACAGCTACAGATGAGCTCACTGCAAGCTACTCTTTTGCGATTACGTGCTGTGGTAACTTTTACAGATGGTGCATTTTCGCATCCATATGTCTGGAGGATAGCTCACAAGCTAAAACTCGACTGTAACCACGCTCTGGAAACAGGAAACATTCAGTACTTTGCAAGTTTGGTTCCTAGCAGGGCCGCCTCTGCTATTCATCGTTAAGAAGTTAATAAATAGAGTGTCATTAAATTGAGAAATAATATAGTTTTCACGCCCCGGCTGGGGGCGGCCAAGGGCTTTAACGGCCCGCCAGCCCGAGCTTTGGCAGGCCCGAGAGAAGTGAAGTCCTGAACTTGGGCTTCAGGCCGTTAAAGCCCATGGCTTCCTCCTAGCTGGGGCGTGAAAGCTATTCGCACTCAGGGAAGTCCCGGTGTGCGGATAGTTTTCTTTTTTTTTCATCCGACGGGAGATGAGCTCAGCGTGAGCACATCTGCCGCCGGAGAAAAAAAAAGGACACACAAATGTCCACCGCAATTAAAATAAAAAAAGGACTTGGTCCCTTTTCGGATGACGGCGGCCATGGAAAACATGTTCCAAAATGTAGCCATCATCCGAAAATGTACCTGATCCCTTTTCTATTTTAATCGGGGAGGCCAGATGGGTGGAGCATCGGGGACCGGTCCTGCAGTTAAGTTGGAGTGGAGCGAAGGGGAATTGGGTTTTTCTAACGCGGGGAGGCAACCATCCTGTTGGGAAAGGCCTCGGGTGGCTGGAGAAGCAGGCGAGCATTGTGGATTCTCTCCCGCTGTTCCTGGCACATGATTGGCTGAGTGCCCTTCCTTCCTCGGATGCAGATATCAGCATTATTATAGTGCCTACAAGTGACAGGAATCATGCATCAAGTGCTACATAAGAGCCTGATACCATTGTTATTATTAAGAATATGACTAAGCTCATTGTATTGACAAAATTGTTCTGATTCACGAAAGCTTTTTAGAATGGTGTAATCCCATTGAAAACTATTTTGTAAATCAGGCCCTTAGAAACACTCCTCTATCATCACCCTTATTGACCTTTCAGTGGTCTTTGCCTCTGGGGATCACATGTAGCTCAACCAAAGCCTCACTCACATTGGTATCCAAGCCACTGAACTGGCTAGGATTGCTTCCTACCTATTGGACCTGATCATCCTATGCCTCTTGAAACAGTGAAGCAGTGAACCTGGGAAATGTCCCCCTTATAATGTGTGGGATCTCTAATTGTCGTAGACATCCTGAACTGAAATGCAGAACGACAAGCCTTTGTGATTGGCGTTTGTCCTAGTCATTAAGTAAATGAAATGTATTCCTTAATGGACATTTTGATGTGGGATGTTGAGGGGTTGTACCTGATTTCTAGAGAATAGTGAGTGAGTTAGGAGCTACCGTCCCAGCACCCTGAAGAGAAATAGAATTCCTAAACCTAAGCCATTAAAATAATTGTAACCAAGTCAACCGATAAAACATTCTTGCATCTATGCACAAGCTATAAATGAATACTATCCAACATATTTAGTTGAATCTGTCCGCAAAAAGAAGTCATATGGTAAGGTTAAGTGTCATCTGTGCACGTTACCTTGGAACTAGAGGAAGTTTGGTGTGCCTGTGAATGGCGTCTTTTCCCCTGGCTAGCCATCATGAACTATTGGTGTAAATACAAGGCCTTGGTCCTGTCCGGGAGTGCAAACCCAAAGGCAGGGAAAAAAAACCCATACACGCGGAAAAACCTGCAAGATGACAAGGGTTCCTTTTGAAAGGCAGCTGACTGAATCCAGTGAGCAAGCATCAGAAGCAAACGTGGGTAAAAAAGTCCAGGCCAGAAGTAAAAATGGAAACAAGGCAGTCTTAGGAGGGAATAAGGGGCACAAAAAAACAAGAGTTCAAGTGAGGCAAGGTGCAAGGAGGAATGTCTCTGGAACAAAGAACTAGCATTACAGCAACAAAGAAGATGCGACGCACAGGATTACTGTTGTCTTCCTGGTTGTAAGCGGTCTGTGTCTAACGTCGTCTTTCGCTTCGGTGTCGCTGTGGGAGACATCAGCACATTGACGTTGTCTGGCTGTATATTTTTTTCAGATACCAACTCTTATCGATGGTTTCAGAGAGAACAAAGTGAATTGTTTTGTTTCAAACTTTATTGTTTTATCTTTTGGAATCAAACAACCAAGGACAATTTGTATGTTTATATTCGAAATTATATTATTTCTTGCTTAGAATATTCATATTTGCTTTTATACACATGGATGTCTGTGTTTATTGTGAATGTAAACAAAATTGAGACAACAGCAGGCAGGTTGCATTTTCTTTTGGGTAGACAAGTTGCCTGTACTTAGGTGGAATATTGTGGGTGACATCCCCAGCATTGGAATTTAGAGGACCACCTTTAATTTCTTGAGTTCTTGTTTTAAATACAACAGAATGTTCAGATTAAAAACAGCCTTTTTCTTGTTCCCGATTGTCCAGTGGGGTTGTTGTGGTGGGGCTATTTCATCAGGATATTTCTCTGTAAAATGAATCTTAAATATATTCAATAGATAGAAGTCATCACATCATGTTGTGGTAATAACACACTTTATAATTGCTTGCATTTCAATATGTTGTTTTCCTTTTCGCTCGCCTTTTCAATCTTCCAAGTAATTGGGCAATAGGTATATTTCACAAACCAGATAAGAGTGTCATTTAGGAACAACCCCATCTAGAAATTGCAACTACAGCAACACCATTGTTATTTAGCACTCATTAAGACAGAATGCTTCTTTTAAATGACTTGGGAGGTTCTCGTTGAACAGTGCGTTCCGGGTAATACGTTTAAGAATAGCTAAACGTTCACAATGTAGAATTAGTTGCTAGGTTCTCCTTGTGGGGGTTTTGGCTACTTACATCCGTTTTGAAGCCTCTACATTTCAATGAAGGTAAAATTAGTGGACTGCTATATGGGGACATGTTCCTGCGAAGAAAAGGAGTTAAAAGTCATCCACTGACAGCAAGTTGCTCACGGCTGATCTGTGACTCGGTTAAGCAATCATTTACAACTAACTTATAACGAACAATCAACAGCAGCAGAATCACCCAAGACAAAAACGGACTTTACAAGCACACGAAGTGCATGTGCATGCAAGAATGATTGTACAATATTGTAAAAATCTTATTTTGATTAAACAATAAAAAAATAAAAAATAAAAAAAAGTCATATATAAGTCATAAAAAAAAGTGAAATATTTGTCACTTTAGCTGATACTATAATTTTGCTTTGCTTGCCCAGTCTGAAATAGTTTCAGTGTAGCCTGCATGCAGTTTTACCTCCACTTATTCAGATGATAAACTTGAAAATCAGTTTGTGACATTCCTATCTTGCATCACCGCCTTCATTTTTAAAATCATTAAACCTGTAGATAACATTTTAGCACACTATTGATCAAAGTAATTCAATACACCCTGATACAAAAGCAGAAAGAATGACATCTAATTATGTGACTTTTTTCTGTCCGACATAACGTCTAAAGCATTGAATGATACCCAGCCATAACATTAAGATAGATCATTTTTGCATTCATGCACCCTTCCAGGGATGCTGCGTGTGCCCCTAGCCAATCAATGGAATTCCTGGCACTAATGTCTGAAAGTACACACTGTTTCCCACTACCTGTGGCTGACTGCACACAATGGCCCCAATTCATGGAATCCAGCACAGAAGTAGCGCAAGCGCTGCACCGAGATGGAGTGTGCGCCACGTATGCGCCAGCCATGGCACAAACCAGACATTGTGCGGCATGTGTATTCATGGATTTTCCAAGGCATCAGTACCCGTGGCGCAATGAACATCAAGCAGCGCCAGTAACGCCCAACACGCCCCCGTGCGCAGGAAAAAGCCAGTGAAATGCGTACTACGGCTCAAGGCCCAGCACCATCCGTGGGACAGCACACAGCCCCTCCATTGAAATTGCGTGCAAAACCAGAGCCTACCCCGGTCGCACCAACCAAATCATGTGGAAAGGCCTGTGCGTTCCCCTTCTGTACCCCAGCGTAATCACGTACCCTGCTTGCACCAGCAAAATCATGTGCAAAGGCCTGCGCGTACCCCGTTGCACCCCAGCATAATCGCATACCCCGCTCGCACCAGCCAAATCGCGTGGAAAGGCCTGTGCGTAGCCCTTCCGCACACCCGCGTTATCGCATGCCCCGCACGCACCAGCCAAAGCACGTGGAAAGGCCCACGTGGACCCCTTCCGCACCCCAGTGTAATCGATTACCTCGCTCGCACCAGCCAAATTTCATGGAAAGACCCACAGGTTCCCAGTCCACACCCCAGCGAAATCGCGTACCCCGCTTGCACCAGCCAAATCGCGAGGAAAGGCCTGCGCTTACCCCGTCTGCACCCCAGCGTAATCACGTATCCCGCTCGCACCAGCCAAATCACGTGGAAAGGCCTGCGCATACTCCTTCTGCACCCCAGCGTTATCGCGTACCCTGCTCGCACCAGCCAAATCACGTGGAAAGTCCCACATGTACCCCTTCCGCACCCTTGCATAATCACGTACCCTGTGGAAGGGCCCACGCATACCCCATCCACATCCCAGCGTAATCTCGTACCCTGCTCGCACCAACTAAATCACGTGGAAAGGCCTGCACGTACCTCTTGTGCACCTCAGCATTATCGCGTACACCGCTTGCACCAGCCAAATTGCATGGAAAGGCCAGCGTGTACCCCGTGATACACACTCAACTACCCTGGAAGCAGATGCCTCATCGCGGGACAGCCAGACCCCAGCAGCCATCAGCCACGAACACACCACACAGGCAGCCCACACCACATGGGACCCCCCCATCACCCATGACCATACCCCGCAGGCAGCCCACACCATATGGCCCCCCATCACCCGTGACCATACCCCATGGGCAGCCCACACCACATGGGACCCCCATCACCCATGACCATACCCCGCAGACAGCCAACACCACATGGCCACCCATCACCCGTGACCATACCCCACAGACAGCCCACACCACATGGCCCCCATCACCCGTGACCATACCCCGCAGGCAGCCCACAACACATGGCCCCCCAAAACCCGTGACCATACCCCGCAGGCAGCCCACACCACATGTCCCCACCCCCCACCTGTGACGGCAACCTGTAGGCAGGCCCCGCCACAGGTCCCCACCCCCAATCTGTGACGGCAACCTGCAGGCAGGCCCCGCCACATGGGACACCTCCACCCCCAAACACACTCTGGGCCAATAGACATAAATGCAGCAGTTGAGAAATGAAATGCCGCCACACGCTGCACACTCCAAGTGCACCTTAACAACCATCCATTGGTCATGCACACCACAACATGTCACATGCCATAGGAAGTCACACACGACACATGCATGCATGTGTGCACACACAAGAACAACATAGGCCAGCATCATGGACATTGAACAGAGTAAGCAAGAGTGAAACTTGGCCTAAACCATCGAGACCAGACACCACTTTGATTTTGAATAAAAAAAAATATTTTAAAAACAGTATTGCAGTCATACCCATATAAAACAAATACATTAAATCAGCATCAAATGAGCCAATGAATGAAAGATTGTTAAAAAGAAAAAAAAATGTGAGTCAAGCAAATTCAGATGAAAGCAAAGATGTGGTCCATATCCATAAAGTACTTCAAATTGAAAACACAGATAAAAAGAACAAAAGATTGTTGGGGTGGGAAAGTGAGTCGCGCTCAAATAAATTTAGACAATAGCAATGTTCAACATCTGAAATAGCGTATTCAAAACAAGTGAATTCAGAGAAGTGTGCTATTTATTCCAGGTAATTCCAGGTAATGGACAGCCGACACGTGTTTCGGCCCACAGGTTGTTTTCAAGGCTGTGTTAATCCGACATAACAGGTCATTAATGTACAAAATCAAAGAAAATAGACAATCCGATTTATCCATATCAATTAGAAATAAATCCAAGTCAATATCAGCAGTAACAATGAAGAAATTGTGGTGTAGAGTTCGATTAATACAGATTGTAATGAAAAACCATCATTAGTAATCATCAAAAGCAAACATGCTACATGTTGGGTTGCCGGTGGGGAGGTCAAGCAAATGATACAGGAAAATGACAAAACTACTTTAAAGACAAAGAAAAGAACAAAGAAAACCATAATAAAAGACAAAAGGAAAAACAAAAAATAAATGAGGTTTTGTGTTCATCTTAAGGACATTATATTAAAATTCAAAGTTAGATTGCCAGTAGAAAGGGTATAGTACCCAAATATGAGGCACAGTGCCAGACTTGGCTTGCTACCAGGATCACTGAGTATAATGTAAGTGTAAAGACTATCACTTGAACAATCTAATTGTGAGATTGTTAAAATTGCACAGTATCACCCGTTTGATTGAGTTGATAAACATTGAAATTATGGTGATGTCCTCAAAGTGAACCAAGGGAACGATGTGAGACCGCTCTTACACTAAATCTTGTTGGAATGTGCCAAAAGTCCTGCAAAGGTAGAACAATCATAGTGATGTATGAAAAGGATCATAGAATGTGACAATATAAATTATTGACCTAGTGAGTAGTGCCCCATAACAACCTATTATAAGAACACATTCATTTTATGACCACTGTTCAAGCCCCTCACGGTACATCTTAGAAAACAAATAAGTTTTGATTTCATCTGTCTCAATTTGAGTTAAATATTGCCACCTTTTTTGCCCCTTTTAACTTTCATGAGACCAATAAATATAAGATCTGATTTGTTATTTAACTGGTGTTCAAGTTGCCAATGCAAAGCCAACAGTGATTTGGGCTCTGGCATCCTCAGGCTCGCTAGATGTTCTCTAATCCTTGTTCTCAGTTGTCTAATAGGGCTTCCAATATACAACTTTCCACACACACAAATTATAGCATATACAACAAAACATGACTTGCAGTTTATGAAAACTTTGATTTTAACAACTGTTCCAAAATCATCAGTAAAAGTTGACAATTGGCATGGACATATTGGCATTGGTTGCATGTACCACATTTGAAGAAACTATTGGTGGTTTTGAGCCAGTTTTTGTTGGAACTTGTGTCATTGGTTTCAAGGAATGATAGACTCACTTTGTGTTTAATTGTAAGTGCTTTGGTGAAAGTGAGTTTGGGATTCTCAGATAAGAATGGTACACAATCTTTATCCAATCTGAGGATATGCCAATGTTTCTGAACCAATTTGTACAATGTTGACGAATCTTTGGAGAAACGTGTGATTATAGAAATTTGTTGGGGTGGATCCCTGGACTTACTCTTATTCACCAAGAGATTGGTTTGATTTCTATCAGCAAATTTGGCAGACGCCTTATTGATGATGTTTAATGGGTAACTTCTGTGTAAGAAGCGTTGGGTAAGGATGTCACATTCCTTGACATAATCAACAGTGGAACTGTAGTTCCTTCTTGCTCTATGGAATTCGCCACCAGGTATGTTATTAATAGTAGCTCATTGATGACTACTTAGAGCAGAAATTACAGAATTAACCTCTGTAGGTTTGAGATAGGTTCTCATCTGGATAGTACCTCCCACGATAAAGATGTATAAATCTAAACATTTGATTTCTGAAGAACTCAAATTCCCAGTAAACTTGATACCAAAGGTGTTGTTATTTATGTGATCCAAGAATACTTGAAAAGATTCTTGTGAGCCTTTCCAAATGATGAGAATATCATCAATAAAATGTCGCCAAGTTATCAAAAATTGTGAGCAAATGTTTGTTTTTGATGATTACTAATGATGGTTTTTCATTACAATCTGTATTACTTGAACTTTACACCACAATTTCTTCATTGTTACTGTTGATCTTGATGACTTGGATTTATTTCTAATGGACAAATCGGATGGTCTATTTTCTTTGATTTTGTACATTATGACCTGTTATGTCGGATTAACAAAGCCTTGAAAATGACCTGTGGGTCGAAACATTATCTGTAATATATAACACACTTCTCTGAATTCAATTGTTTTGGAATACTGTATTTCAGATGTTGAACATTGCTATTGTGTAAATTTACTTGAGCGCGACTCACCTTCCCACCCCAACAATCTTTTGTTCTATCATTTTCCAGCTCTGGTGGATGGGTTGGAGGGTTAAGAGTGTTCGCTGCCAGCACATGCTATATTCTTCTTTCTTTTTTTTTATACTTAATTTAAGAGTGGTCACAAGAGCACAGTACTTGTATATCGGATCCACAACCTTTTATCATTTGTACAAATGAAAAGAAAACCATTACTCTATGGTGTACTGAAGATGATCCTTGGAAAAGAGAACTATGTACAAAAAACAAGGGTGCATTGTCCCAAACCATGTCCAAAAATGATGAGGAATAAAAACAACAAAGCACTACATACAAAAGGTGGAGGAAAGTTCAAAAACTCCAAAGAAAGAAAACACAAAAGGAAACGTACACATAAAGAACTATGTACAATGGCAGCGGGCTAGTCCTTTGACTCACCATTTCCCCTCAAAGTCTCGACCAGGGCATCATCGAACTCTGCATCGATTTCCCCTAGGCGGGCCTGTGCTCTCCCCTCAAAGACTTGCAGGGACTCCAAAGTGCTCTTCTCAAACTCCCTGCAAGACACCTCGAGGAACTCGGCCCGCCTCTCCACCTGACGCAGGGTATTCTCCGTCCTGGCGATGGTGAGTCGTGACCCCTGTGCCCGCTGCCGTTCTGCTCTGATCTGCTGGCCAAATTGCCCCAACATGGAAGACATCCTTGCTGAAAAGTCCACCTTTCCCTCCTGCCTGATGGCCGATACCTGCCCCTCTGGTGTTGAAAGCCCCGAATCCTGTTGCCCCCAATGCCGAGCCTGCTGCCGCCAAAATGACCAGTGCCTGCACCCAATGACAGCCTCCGGGATGATAACAGCCCTCTGTGCAGTCGTGCACATGCCCTGCTGCTTGGTGCCTGCTCTTTCTCCATTGCCATAGCTCCTGTTGCTGTGGTGACCCAATCTGCTGACTCCACCTCGACTCCCGACTCTGGGAGGGATGTGATCTCCAAATTAACAAGGGGGGTCCTGGGAGTCCCTCTGCCAGACATTAGTCCTGGTTACGAGAGACTTACCCAGAGTCTTTAGCTCACTATCTTTCACAGAGAAGAAATATCCCAAACATATCAGACTTTGTCCTGCCCTGGGGCAGTCCAGCACCGAAATGCTAGGCAATTCTCCTCTGAACAAGAGTACCAACAGAAACCCCAGACACATGTTTCGGTCTGGTTGGACCTCATCAGTAGGGTGGATCTGTGCCTCTCTAAGAATAGTGAGCAAGGGGTCCACGTCTGTATTCCCCTAGTAACTTAGGGTGAGACCCAAAGTTACTTAAATATGCAAATTAACAAGGGGATTCCTGGGAGTCCCTCTGCCAGACATTAGTCCTGGTTACGAGAGACTTACCCAGAGTCTTTAGCTCACTATCTTTCACAGAGAAGAAATATCCCAAACATATCAGACTTTGTCCTGCCCTGGGGCAGTCCAGCACCGAAATGCTAGGCAATTCTCTTCTGAACAAGAGTGCCAACAGAAACCCCAGACACGTGTTTCGGTTTGGTTGGACCTCATCAGTAGGGTGGATCTGTGCCTCTCTAAGAATAGTGAGCAAGGGGTCCACATCTGGATTCCCCTAGTAACTTAGGGTGAGACCCAAAGTTACTTAAATATGCAAATTAACAAGGGGGGTCCTGGGAGTCCCTCTGCCAGACATTAGTTCTGGTTACGAGAGACTTACCCAGAGTCTTTAGCTCACTATCTTTCACAGAGAAGAAATATCCCAAACATATCAGACTTTGTCCTGCCCTGGGGCAGTCCAGCACCGAAATGCTAGGCAATTCTCCTCTGAACAAGAGTACCAACAGAAACCCCAGACACGTGTTTCGGTCTGGTTGGACCTCATCAGCAGGGTGGATCTGTGCCTCTCTAAGAATAGTGAGCAAGGGGTCCACGTTTGTATTCACCTAGTAACTTAGGGTGAGACCCAAAGTTACTTAAATATGCAAATTAACAAGGGGGGTCCTGGTTACGAGAGACTTACCCAAAGTCTTTAGCTCACTATCTTTCACAGAGAAGAAATATCCCAAACATATCCGACTTTGTCGTGCCCTGTGGCAGTCCAGCACCAAAATGCTAGGCAATTCTCCTCTGAACAAGAGTACCAACAGAAACACCAGACACATGTTTCGGTCTGGTTGGACCGAATCAGTAGAGTGGATCTGTGCCTCTCTAAGAATAGTGAGCAAGGGGTCCATGACTGGATTCCCCTAGTAACTTAGGATGAGACCCAAAGTTACTTAAATATGCAAATTAACAAGGGGGGGTCCTGGGAGTCCCTCTGCCAGACATTAGTCCTGGTTACGAGAGACTTACCCAGAGTCTTTAGCTCACTATCTTTCACAGAGAAGAAATATCCCAAACATATCAGACTTTGTCCTGCCCTGGGGCAGTCCAGCACCGAAATGCTAGGCAATTCTCCTCTGAACAAGAGTACCAACAGAAACCCCAGACACGTGTTTCGGTCTGGTTGGACCTCATCAGTAGGGTGGATCTGTGCCTCTCTAAGAATAGTGAGCAAGGGGTCCACGTCTGGATTCCCCTAGTAACTTAGGGTGAGACCCAAAGTTACTTAAATATGCAAATTAACAAGGGGGGTCCTGGGAGTCCCTCTGCCAGACATTAGTCCTGGTCACGAGAGACTTAGCCAGAGTCTTTAGCTCACTATCTTTCACAGAGAAGAAATATCCCAAACATATCAGACTTTGTCCTGCCCGGGGGCAGTCCAGCACCGAAATGCTAGGCAATTCTCCTCTGAACAAGAGTACCAACAGAAACCCCAGACACGTGTTTCGGTCTGGTTGGACCTCATCAGTACTGTGGATCTGTGCCTCTCTAAGAATAGTGAGCAAGGGGTCCACGTCTGGATTCCCCTAGTAACATAGGGTGAGACCCAAAGTTACTTAAATATGCAAATTAACAAGGGGGGGTCCTGGGAGTCCCTCTGCCAGACATTAGTTCTGGTTACGAGAGACTTACCCAGAGTCTTTAGCTCACTATCTTTCACAGAGAAGAAATATCCCAAACATACCAGAATTTGTCCTGCCCTGGGGCAGTCCAGCGCCGAAATGCTAGGAAATTCTCCTCTGAACAAGAGTACCAACAGAAACCCCAGACACGTGTTTCGGTCTGGTTGGACCTCATCAGTAGGGTGGATCTGTGCCTCTCTAAGAATAGTGAGCAAGGGGTCCACGTCTGGAATCCCCTAGTAACTTAGGGTGAGACCCAAAATTACTTAAATATGCAAATTAGCAAGGGGGGTCCTGGGAGTCCCTCTGCCAGACATTAGTTCTGGTTACGAGAGACTTACCCAGAGTCTTTAGCTCACTATCTTTCACAGAGAAGAAATATCCCAAACAGATCAGACTTTGCCCTGCCCTGGGGCAGTCCAGCACCGAAATGCTAGGCAATTCTCCTCTGAACAAGAGTACCAACAGAAACCCCAGACACGTGTTTCAGTCTGGTTGGACCTCATCAGTAGGGTGGATCTGTGCCTCTCTAAGAATAGTGAGCAAGGGTCCACGTCTGGATTCCCCTATTAACTTAGGGTGAGACCCAAAGTTACTTAAATATGCAAATTAACAAGGGGGGTCCTGGGAGTCCCTCTGCCAGACATTAGTTCTGGTTACGAGAGACTTACCCAGAGTCTTTAGCTCACTATCTTTCACAGAGAAGAAATATCCCAAACATATCAGACTTTGTCCTGCCCTGGGGCAGTCCAGCACCGAAATGCTAGGCAATTCTCCTCTGAACAAGAGTACCAACAGAAACCCCAGACACGTGTTTCGGTCTGGTTGGACCTCATCAGTAGGGTGGATCTGTGCCTCTCTAAGAATAGTGAGCAAGGGGTCCACGTCTGGATTCTCTTAGTAACTTAGGGTGAGACCCAAAGTTACTTAAATATGCAAATAACAAGGGGGGTCCTGGGAGTCCCTCTGCCAGACATTAGTCCTGGTTACGAGAGACTTACCCAGAGTCTTTAGCTCACTATCTTTCACAGAGAAGAAATATCCCAAACATATCAGACTTTGTCCTGCCCTGGGGCAGTCCAGCACCGAAATGCTAGGCAATCCTCCTCTGAACAAGTGTACCAACAGAAACCCCAGACACGTGTTTCGGTCTGGTTGGACCTCATCAGTAGGGTGAATCTGTGTCTCTCTAAGAATAGTGAGCAAGGGGTCCACGTCTAGATTCTCCTAGTAACTTAGGGTGAGACCCAAAGTTACTTAAATATGCAAATTAACAAGGGGGGTCCTGGGAGTCCCTCTGCGAGACATTAGTCCTGGTTACTAGAGACTTACCCAGAGTCTTTAGCTCACTATCTTTCACAGAGAAGAAATATCCCAAACATATCAGACTTTGTCCTGCCCTGGGGCAGTCCAGCACCGAAATGCTAGGCAATTCTCCTCTGAACAAGAGTACCAACAGAAACCCCAGACACGTGTTTCGGTCTGGTTGGACCTCATCAGTAGGGTGGATCTGTGCCTCTCTAAGAATAGTGAGCATGGGTCCACGTCTGGATTCCCCTAGTAACTTAGGGTGAGACCCAAAGTTACTTAAATATGCAAATTAACATGGGGATGTGATCTCCACCAGACTGGCCACAGGGCATGGGACAGATATACAGGAGGCCTTGGTGGTATCTGGGCCGGAAGATGGCAGGGAGGATGATTGGCACACAGAATAGGCCGACGAGGATGGGGTCACATAAGTGGCCAGACCATGGACCCATTGCGAGACCAGCAAATGTGCTAGCCAGTTCAACAGACGCCAGACATCATTGTGATGACATGCAAGCCCCCGATTGGAAGCCTGCACCTCATCGCGGATGATGGCTGTACACGTGCAGAGACCAGGTTCCACCCTGTCCCGAATGGCTACATCCGTTTGAGTGGAAAAATCCACCACCTGCGGATGGGTCCGGCCTGAGGCATGCCCGCAGGTGCATACTGATGCAGTCGCAGTCCCAGGGCCAGGAATCAGCACAGGCACCTCCACGGCGATTTGTGTCTCCTCCGGCACCTGAGACTGGGCTGATGTGGCCTCCTCCTCCTCCATCTCCGCCGTCGGCCTGGATGCCTCCCCACCATCTTGTGCAGTGTCTTGCCCTTGTGCGGGCTCATCTGTCCCTCACACTGCTGAGGAGTCCTCCACCACCTTCACCCTCTTGGACCTACACTCAGCAACTGCAGCCATTGACTCCGACGCTGCACCAGCCTCCTCGCTCCTGGAAGATGACAGAACCTGGGATGACGACTGGGCCTTGCATCTGTGCTTGGTGTAGGCATCCCAGCTGCCATGCTTCACAGCGCCTTCTCTGCCCTCTTCCTCCATCGTCGCTGTGGATAGGGAGACATTGGACACAAGCATCAGGGCACTGAACAGATGTCCGTTTGACACAAAGCAAATGTACATGAATGGCACTGTTAAACGTCATAACCATCATCATCCTCCACAACACACAGGTTAGTGCATTTCGAATTTCTTGTCTGCCGACTCTCTCTCTCTCCTAGCCATTCCCTCACCGTGGCTACTGTCTATCGGCCACCAGGTCAAATTTCCTCCTTCCTCTCCGAGTGGGCGGACATCTCCTCCTCACTCCTGTCCTCAACCACTCAACTCCTCATTCTTGGTGACTTCAACATCCACCTGGATGCCTCCTGTCCCCCCTCTGGACTCTTTCGCGACCTCTGCGACTCTCTCTCACTCTCTATTCTCCCGTCTGGGCCGACCCATTCTGCAGGGCACACTCTAGATGCCCTGATCTCTTCTGACCTTCCCCTCTCTGTCCCTCTCTCCACTCCTCTCTCCTGTAGAGATCACTTTCTCCTTTCTTCCCACCTCACCCTCCCTACCCCACAGGCAAAGCCACCCTCATCACTGCCACCTTCCTTCTCGGTCATCCGACCCATGAAGCGTGTGTCAGTTGAGGCTTTCGCTGCCACCTTCTCGCCCCCTCCTCCCCCCTCGGCTGACTCCCATCCTGACACAGCTCTCTCCTCTCTCCACTCTTCTATATCTGATACTCTTGATATCCTTGCCCCTGTCATGAGAATCTGCCTGAAGCCCAAAGCCAAATGTAACTCCTGGTATGACTCTGATCTCGTCACCCTTAAACACAAGTGCAGGGTGGCAGAGAGGAAATGGCGTGCTTCATGTTCATCCTCTGACAAACTGGCCTGTCGCCTGCTCCAAAGGCAATACCGGCTCTCCGTTCTCACCAAGAAGAGAGCCCTTATCCAAGCCTGCATCACTGCGGCATCTAACAATTCGGCCAAACTCCTTAAAATCTGCAAGGAGCTGGCCAATCCTGCTGCAGTATCTACCTCTCCTGTCCCCTCCCAGGCCCTCTGTACGGCACTGGCCTCCCACTTCATTTCAAAAACTCAGGACATCCTGTCCTCACTCTCCTCCTATCACCTCCCCCCCTCTATTCCCTGCCCTTCCTCTGGCCCCTCTGCAGCCACCCCTCCTCTCTCCTTCTCTGCCTTTTCCCTTTTTTCTGCTGACAAGGTTTCGAGACAAGTCCGATCTATGAAAGTCTCATCAAAACAGGTCCACCCCTGTTCCTTCAAAACTATCAAGGACCACATCGACTCCTTGGCTCCTGCCCTTGTTGACTTCTGCAATCACTCCTTCGCCTCTGGAGTCTTCCCATCCCCTCTCAAGCACTCCCTTGTGCACCCCCTTCTTAAGAAACCCTCCTCTGACCCTTCCTGCCCAGCTAACTATCGCCCAATCTCTATCACTCCCTTCCTGGGCAAGCGCCTGGAGAAACTGGCCATCTCCCAGCTTAATCTCCATGCTGAAGCAGTTGGTAGCCTTCATGACCATCAATCTGGCTTCAGAGCCACCAGAAGCACGGAAACTGCTCTCCTGAACATCCGCGAGGATCTACTCTCGAACCTTGACTCTAACACTCCATGTGTTCTCATCTTGCTTGATCTCTCCTCTGCCTTTGATACTGTCAACCATACCATCCTGCTTAACCGTCTCCGTGATAACCTGGGTATCACTGGTCAGGCTCTGGCTTGGCTGACCTCTTTCCTCTCAAATCGACCCTCCCAGGTCCAACTGGGGTATTTCCTCTCTGACATCTTTTTCTCTACCTGTGGTGTCCCCCAGGGTTTTAACCTCTCTCCCTGGCTGTTCAACCAGTATCTGGCACTTCTTGCCCACCGCATTGCTGCTCTCTGCCCCAACTTTCAGTGCTATGCGGATGATACCCAGCTAATCTTCATGCTACCCTCGGCCTCCTCTTCTTCCCTCATCGCTGACTGTCTCTCTGCTATCCAGGAATGGTGTGCCGCCAATGACCTCTGCCTTAATGCCAGTAAGACTGAGATTCTACTCATCGGCACACCCACTCCCTCCTTCCCTGCAGCTCTCTGGCTGGCCTCTCTTGGCCCTCTTCCTGCTCCTACCTGCAAGGCAAAAAACCTCGGGGTCATCTACGACTCCACACTCTCGTTCTCTCCTCACATTTCTGACGTTTCTAAGAAGTCACACTACCAGCTGCACCTCCTCTGAGGTATGCTTCCTTTCCTCTCCTTCCCCCAGAAGCTCACTTTCTCCAGAGCCCTGGTTCTCTCAAAGCTGGACTACTGTAACAGCCTCTATCTAAATCTGCCTGCCTCTACTCTCCGCCCGCTGCAACTCATCCAGAACAGGACTGCAAGACTTGTCCTTGGCCTCAAGCCCAGGGAACGTATCTCTCCAGGACTGAAATCGCTACACTGGCTCCATGTGGCTGCGGGGATTAAGTTCAAAACCCTCTGCATTGTCCACAAGGCCTTCTGGGGCCTTGGGCCAAAATACCTTCAACTCTCTCTTCCTAAATATCTTCCTTCTCGAGCTCTTCGCTCATCCGCCTCCAACTCCCTCAGGGTCAGTCGCTTCTCCAAGCAACGAGTTGGGGGGAGATCTCTCTCCGCAGCAGGGGCCTCCCTCTGGAACAGCCTTCCTGCCTCCCTGAAACTTAAGGAGAACCATCTCCGGTTCCGGAAGCACCTCAAAACCTTCCTCTTTGCTTCTGCTTTCTCTCCCCCTCTCCCCTGCTAAATCACTGAAACTGTACTGAATCAGCAACTGGGCCACTTGCCAACCTCGGCCCTTGGCCCAGCCACTCTCCCCTGCACTGCATCCCTGGCAACCCCTGCACTACGGGACTGTATCTGTATCCCTACAGCCCCCCTTCCCAGCACTTGTCTGCACTTATCCTGCACTTGCCACCAGCTGGCCCTTATTATTTATCTTGTATTTTACTAATCACTTTGTTCTGCACTTTCCCCTCTCCCTTTCCCCCTGCACTTTTCCCGTCCCCCCTACCCATGCACTTGCGAGATCTGAATGACACCTGGCCTAGTAGGATCGTTTGTCTGTCTCCCCATATTTCCCCCTCCCTGCCTCGTCGCGCCTTGAAACACTTGTTTATAGGCGCGTTACAAATGCCATATCATATCATAACACACATGCACAATCATATATGTCATGTGCAACAGACATTCACATCCATATACAAGGTACTGCTAGCACATCAAAATAGGGGCTCAACCTCACATGCATTTTGGGACATGCACATCTCATTCACACACATCACCTGACAGTCATGCATCAGGCCATGATGACCTCACGTCAGAGTGCACTTGAGGACAACTCGGCCACATGATTCTATCACACATTGGAAAGCTCATATGTCATACATCCATGGTGTTGGCCAGTCACACACCCACTTCCCTGGCACATGCATATGTACACTATACATGGCTGTAAAGTTGCCAAAACCACACGTGTCATGCCAATCACATGCCCCTGTACAGTCACATTGATACAAACATGTGCCGGTTGCTACATGCTTGCGCACATCATGCATTCCAAACCAAACAACATTGCTGTCACAAATGTTTGAATGGACTCACATGCAGAACTGTCTTGGACATGTACACAGACCTCTGTACAAGAGGCATGCCGGACATGAGGCCAAGGTGCACACTCCAACCATACATCATCATGCACATGCACCATGGTGGACGAGAACACATGGACACTTACCAGTCGACTCCAGATGGAGATCCAGATCCATGACCCGGGCGTACAGCGCTGGGTAGAACCTCTCCAGGGCCCGATACTCGTCGGTGGTCAACTGGCCCCGGCACCCACCTTGGTCCTCACCAGCTTGGAGGTGGTGCTGGGCCTCGTTGTGGGTCCTGGTCTTGAAGTCCTCCCAGCACTGGTGGACATGTGTGTAATCACGGGATGCCACCCCACCGCGTGTATGGCACCCACGATTTCTGCCCAGATCTTCCTCCGTCCTTCCTTGCCGACTTACGATGGTCCATGGAAGAGGGCAACATAATGCCCCAGGACTTGCTCCACCAGGATGCCAACTTCCCTGCCTGAGAAGCTGACAGCCCTCTGCCTCGCTGCCGGGGGGTTGCCGAGGCAGGTCTGGGTGGGCAAGGTGGTCCTGGGGCTGGGCTGTGTAGCAGTGGTATGGCAGTCGGGAGTCTTCGGGATCAGCAGATGTCACAGTGACAGGAACACTGGCAATGGCTGTACAGCAGGCACCAAATTGCAGGGCACGTGGGCAGCAGGCACACAGAGTGGGCAGGCAGCAGCAGATGGTTTGCAGGAGGCAACTCGAGGCACTTGAAGGCAGGTAAATTGGCTGGTAGGCAGGAGTGTGGATCTACCGTGTTACTCGTGTGGCCAGCCGGAAACAGAGTGACACTGCGCGTGCGGAACCAGCGCGTTAGGGTGGATTCAGAGGAATGGCCCTAAGCGTGTAACTTACGTGACATGCGCTGAACGTCGGGATAAAGTAGTGCGTACGCTTGCCGAGTTATAGTGGACGGACGTGTTGACTTCGTTTCCACGCGACCTCTTCACTGCATGCAAGCCTCTTCTTTTGGTGGGGGATTGCCTCTGCGCACATGCACGTTTACTTTTGAGGCTGACAGTGAGTTGCGTATGCATTTTGCAATCTGTGGGTGCCCCTGTGTGTCGTGTAACCCCTTATTTAACATCACTGTAGCTTACTTGTCCGTCGCGTACATATTTTTTGTATTGCTGGGTGCCACAGCGTGCTGCATTAGGTCTTTTCTTTGCGCGTGGGCTGCAGAGGGGTCGTGTACACGTTTTTTTCATATTTGGGGTGCCTGTGCATTATGCGGCCTGATTCTTTTTTCCCCCCATGGGTTACCTTGAGCCTTGCTGGAGCACACTGGTACGTTTGACATCGCGTACACTGCCCCTCACTAAAAATTTGCTCAGGACAATCGATAGCTTCATCTCCCATTGCACCAATCCATCTGTGCCATGACTGGGAAGGCAACTAGTGGGAAGGAAGGCAAAGGTTGCTGAGGTGGCGGAGGTGCCCGAGGTGGCGGAGGTGTGCGAGGTGGCAGAGGTGCCTGAGGTGGAGATGTCCGGCCCCATCCAGGGAGAGCCATGTCCCCCATCCAACAGGGTCAGAAAGCTGCAGGAGTAGCAGTAGCAACCACCATCCAGCCTTCAGGTCACTCAGCCATGCCTATGGTGCTCCTCATCCCGGTCCATGGAGATGCAGGGGCAGATGCTATCCATGCATCGAGGGGGAAGGGACATGCTGTGCAGCGTCATGGCACCGGCACCCAAGGCCCAGATGCAGCAGTTTCACCTGCTGTATGCACCTGCCAGGGTCAGGTAGCTGCAGGGGCAGCTGTAGCAACCACCACCCATCCTCTGGGTCACTCAGCCATGCCTGTGGTGCTCCCGGCCCCGGTCCACGGAGACGCAGGGGCAGATCTATCCATGCATCGAGGGGGAAGGGAAATGCTGTGCAGCGGCATGGCACCGGCACCCATGTACAGCCACGTGCAAGGGCACCTATGGTCACAGCATCAGTTTGTGATGCCACAGCCCAGGCCACCAGTGCTCCAGCCCCTGCTGACTCAAGTGGTCCCAGCCACTCAGGGTGTGCTCAGGCTCGTAAGAAGGCAAAGCCTGGAGTAGGCAAACAGGCTCAGTCCCAGGGGTTGCGCGGGTGTTCCCTGCTCCTTTTAAAATAATAGGGGGTTGTAAGGGTATCCCCCACAGGTTCCATGCCTTAATATCACCGAAAGAATCTGGTGATCTTTTTGTATGGCAATATATTTGCAGCAATATTAACACATGGAACCGTCCACAGGGCCTTGTGGCACCTGGTGCTGCAGTTAATTGAACTCCATCTTCCCAATTTGCTTCCTTCTCATGGTATTTGACCATACCTTTCCTACTCCCTCAGGGTCAGTTACTTTCCAGAGCAATTAGTTGGTGGTTAATGTGTATCTTCGGCTGGTGCCTCCCTCTGCTACAGTCTCCCTGCCTCAATGACACTGGAGGTGAACCTTCTCTGTGTCTGGGGGCTCTTATGATCCTTCCTTGTGTTTTTCGCTTTCTCTACCTCCTCTCCCCTGCTGGAGTCCTGGATGACTGAGAGAGTGCACTCGTCACCTGCCCACACTATGTTCTATGACACGGGCTTCTGAGCCACCAGTTGTACCCATGCACTGCCTCTCTGCCATACTCCACACTCGGTGGCTGTTGACTGTATCCCTACAACCCTCTAGCAGCTATTGACAGCTGATGTCTGCACACACATTTCCACCATCACACCACATTTTTTAATTGTTGATAATGTAGTTGTTTTTATTTGGTATGCCATTCCCATGTACTGCACTGCCCCCTTCCACTTCCAACCCCAGGTCTCACCTTCACCATGCCTATTCATTTGCGTGATGTCAATGTGAGCTGGCCTCATGGGATGGGTGTTTCTGGCTTCACTCCATTCCACCACCCTTGCATCGTTGCACTGTGTGACACCTCTATGTATTGAGTTTGTGATTTACATGTCATGTCATGTCACATCCATTGTACATGTCTCTGGGACAGTAGTCAGCAAGTCACATCTAATGCAGTATTATGATTCAGGCATGGCTATGGTACGTGGCATATGTGTTTTTGCATCTGTGATGTTGGTGGATGAACTATGCCAGTCAGGTGCTCATGTGTGTAGCAGGTGCTATGCACCATGCACTACAGGTTGTATTTAGCCCTTCCACACAGGTCCATGGCTGCTTTCATGCTAGCCTTCACTTGCATTGACACTGCGTAGGTGCGATAGTTTGTGACATGGCAGGTTGATTTGTTAGATGACGACATTGTGATGCCTATGTGTGTTTACATGGGTCTTCATTTTTTTGCTGTCCATGTCCAGGTGATGAGGCACTGGATGCAGAGGAGCAGGTGGAGGAGGACGAGGATACTGAGCCATGACCAACCACCAGTGGAGGACGTGGTGTGGTAGCCCATGAAGTTCCACTGGTGCTACAGGCCATCCTGGCCCAGACTCAGTCTGAGTCCACCTCCAAGGAAGCTTCAGGCTCTGGTGGTGAATCAGATATGGATACCTATGTGGTATTGCAGGTGAGTGCATCAACTGTGGGTGCTGTTGCATCCCAAACATCTGAAGCGGGGTAAGACCCCTCACAGGGCAAGTCAGTGTCGGGATGTCCGTCTGTGGTGGTTATGGTTGCAGGGTCATGCTCCATTGTATTGACTCCTGGTCCTGGGGCAGCAGATCAAGGGAAGGATGCAGTCCTGCAGCGACAGGCAGCGTCATCACATCAAGGGCCAGGCACCCTTGGCCTATGCAGGCGTGGGGTCTGCCAACGTGGTGGCCGTGTATTAGCTGGCGATACTGTGTGAGAGATTTCCATGTATGCTGTTGCACAATAATAGGCTGCTTCACATGAGATGTTGGCTCAGGGCATGGATAGGGTGGCCAATTCCATTATACCTGCCAGCAAGACAGGTGGATCACCAGCAGCAGGCATTGCAGTACACTTGCCACTCACACAGGCTGAACATGGTGGACAGCAAGAGGAGCCGACGGGCAGAAATGAGGGCTCTGCGTGCATCCTTGGCTGCAGAGGGTCGGGCCAACAGGGAAGCCCTGAGTTCAGAGTATAGGTCTCTCAGGACTACACTGGCTGCACTCAAGGCAAGCAGCAGTAGACGGTCTGAACAGCAGATGCAATGGATGACTCTTACCATCAGGGAGGAACTGCATGCATCCCGTGAGGTGTTGCATGGAGACCTATGGGCCATCATGTTGCAGATGCAAGCATCTCACTCCCGCATAGCCACTACCATGGAGGACCAGAGCAGGGCTATGCGTACGTATCCGACCTTTCGGCTACCACGTTCCGATGCAGCACTAGAGGGTGGCGACAGCAGCGACAGGTCTCACACTCCATCATAGCCGTGCAGCCCATTAACCCATGGTGGGTTCTTTTTTAACATCCACACATGTGGGTGTTGATGTGCACCCTGCACCTCCTCCCTCCTGGGTTGGCACCCCCCGGTCCCAGATGGGCATTTTTGAATTTTGTGTATTATTGTTTTGTCTATTGTGCATTTATGTGACAGTGTGTTGATTTGTGTGGCAGCCAAGGGCATCCACTGCAGGTTCCAGCTGGTCCCATAGAGGCTTGTCTCGTGTTGGTGCCTTGGGTCCTGACACATATGCCACTACTGATTTCCCTTTCCATGAGCTTGCTAGGAGTACAGCATGTGAAAGTAACTTACACAGTGGCATTGGGCTTCCATTATATCTGTGGGCAGTCTCAAGTCCGACCTGTGTATACATCCCTAGTGGGATTCATGGTTGTTTTTCCAGTGCATGGTTGCCATCATTTCATGTTCGTACTTTGAGATGCATCCTTTGTTCATGTTCCATCTTCATGTATTGCCTTGACTGTCTCCATTGTTGTTAGCCTGGATATCCTTCCCTGGCTCCCTTTGGTTAGCTGTGCCACATGAATTTAGAAGGGTGCAATTTTGAAGGGTGGCATGTGCAAGTGATGACATATTGAGGCACATGTGCATTTGGGTTGGGTCACGGTCAGACAGATTAACTCTTGGGTCCTGTGTTTCTGGTTTGTTGTTCTGGCCAATTGATATTCCTGTGTAAATGATTATATTGATGTGTGAGTTATTTCTGGACTTTTTAGGTTGGTTGTTGCACTCTTTGTGACAGTAGTGTTATTTGTTGGCCATTTATTTCTCTGTTTAGACATTACATGGTGTATCAAGCAGGTGACATGAAGTGTGGGAGGGTTTAGGTGACATACCGGCATTTAGATGTGTGCTTTGTCATGCAGTTTCTGGCATACTCCATCTTCCATGTTTTCCTTTTGTGCACACCAGATTGAGATACTTTTAGTACTAAGGGATGCGCACAATGTAGCACTTCCGAGGACATATTCTCAGGGTGTTAAGGTTGGGACAGATGATTGTCCCTTTGTCATCATCGATTATGACCTGGAATGTGCAAGGTTGTGTGCACTCCGCAGGGGTTGGATTTTAGGTGAAAAATTGTGCCACAAGCTGGGTACGGGCAGCCTTGCCACATGCCCTTTCCCCTCTCATGCGCAGCCGGCGTGCATGTAGTTGGGGAAGTGGGGGCACCACCATGTCAACCGGTACGCCACGGTGTGTTGCAATGTTGTGGAGGACACATGCTGCCACAATGATCCTGCACACTACAGGTGGCGCATATAGTAGCTCACCACCAGAGTGGCCTAGGGAGCGGAAGCGTGACTTTAGCACTCTAAATGTGCTCTCCAATATGCCCCTAGTTGCAATATGGGCTGCGTTGTATCTTACCTGGGGTGGTGTGGTGGGGTTCCGTATTGGTGTCATCATGTAGGTTCTCAGAGGGTAGGCACTGTCCCCTATAGAGGTGAGATGGGTTGTCAGTGGTGTGGTTTTGTCTGTGTGAGACATGCTTGCATTTGTAAGGGCCATTTGTACTCACCAATGAGCCATGTGTTGCCATGCCTCCCAGCTTCCAGGGCCCGCTATATGGGTGATATTCTGAATATGAAACTATCATGGGTGGACCCGGATAGTTGGCATATACAGAGGTGATGATTCCCTTGGCATCACATACAACCTGCACGTTGATGGAATGCCAGAGCTTGTTATTGCGATAGATGTGCTCTGTGGCCCCTGGTTGATGTAGGGCCACATGGGTGCAATCGATGGCACCAAGCACTTTAGGGAAGTACGCCACCCCGTAAAAGTCCTGGACCACGGCCTACCTTTCTGCAGGTGTCCTGTGGACTGAGGGGCGTGCAGACATGTTTGCCAACACCTGGTGTAGGCAACGTGACTGCATGGCCTGTGAAATGCCCCCGACAATGGCAGTTGTCCACTGAAATGACCCAGTGGCCAAAAAATGCAGTACATTGAGCACCTTTTCCAAGGGGATCAGTGCTTGGGAGCACAGGGTGGGTGATGTGAGGTCATCTTCCCACTTCTCGACCAGGTCTAATATGATATGGGGTGGAAACATATACCTGCCACGGACCTGGCATCAGGCATCCCAAAAAGGCTTGTCCTGGGTAAAAAATGCGTGCCCTGGCTATCCTCCTCCTCCTGCGGTGTCCCGCGATCACCTATGCATTGTTTTTGATGCGCTGTGATGCTTACGCCTGCTTTTGTTTGGCGGACCTGTTTCCGGATTAGCGTGTTTTTTTTCCACGCGCAGGTGAGCCCTGTTCAATTCCATGAATACGTGTTGTTAGCGTGCGTGTGGGCATTGCAAGTATTTTACTGTGGTACTTTCCACGTAACACCCACATTTACACTTGTTCCCTATTTCATGCATTCAGCCCCCTTTTTAGGTGACTGCGCTACACGTATGCGCCTTCGCCGGGCGTCTCATGCAAGGCGTTCGTGGTGTCGCAGTGACGTGTTGGGCCCACGCGGATTCAGCGCAAATCTCCAGTAAGCTGCGCGCTATGTGTTCCATGAATCAAGAAACGGGTGCTTGCGCACGTTTTGCACGCTTGCACCCGTTTTTCAGCGCTATTTTATTCTAAGAATCGGGCCCAATTGTACTGAGTTCTGCCACGGAAAAACTTTCTTTCCTGATCTATCTATTCCTACTTTCCCTCATCTCCTTCGCTCACCTTGTTTTGGTTTTCGTTCTGCACCTGTCAGTCTCCCTATGCTGTAGCCTCTCTCTGAGAAAGAGGAAAGATGATAGGTGATAAAAGCTTTATCATGTGATACAGGGTAAGGGAAATGCCAGCTATTTGGTAGTCAATGCCAGAGACATAATTTCACCAAAATGCAAAGGGTAGCGGAAGTGATATCACATGACCCTTCACCTCTGATGACATCACACGAAGTTGACCCCACCCTCAAGTGACATCACAGGAAGTGATGGCACACAACCTTTCCGTGGCGGGCGCAGTGCCCACGGTGGGCAGACAGGTCACAGAAGCACTGTTAGCATTGGTGTCGGTGCTTCTGTGTCCCCACTTCCATAGAGTGCTATGGGACTCTATGGGAATGGGGACTTACATTTTACTGGTGCCTAACTTCCCCTGCCGGGGGACTTGGAATCTCTCGGTGGCAACGGGAAGTCAGGCACAAGTAAAATTGTATGAGTTTACCGGCAACCCACTGGTAGCACCGACAGGGTTAGCGGCGGACACGTAATGAGACCCATAGGCATAAGAGCAACTTCCACAAATGCAATGAGGGCTATGATGAGGTTACAACAGTCAAGAAGTAACCAGACACCAAATTAATCCTGGCTTCACCATCAAATAAAAATCAGTGATACTGAGTACATTACGATCCACTTGTCCTGGTATTCCAATTATGGCTCAAAATGGAAGACTCTCAAAGCAGAATTAAGCACTATCTATGAAAAAAGTACCTTTCCTCTTGGTGTTTCCTGAAGAGTACATTCCGTGAAGAATTTTGTCCCAATCCATATGGTCGGTGGGTAGTTCAGAAGCCGGCATGGACACATTTGCAGAACCTCAGGGTCTCACATTGGTATGCAGGGTATTGTTTTGAAAGGCATCACCCAGCAAGGATAGGCTATCTCTGGGGAACAAGGAGCCAGTACATTATTTGCGGCACACATACTCCTAAATGAAATGCAAATTATAATTAGTTTGTACGTGGTCTGTGACCCATCATGCACCAAATGTCTTCTAGATGAGCCGCTATGTCAATCTTCACACACTGCCAAACAGAGGGAACGTCACATATGTTTGTATGGCAACAGCTGCCTGGCAAAGTCAAAGTAGACAGTGCTTGCTGTCCAGTTAACCATGCTCCAGCTACTAGATGGAGTGAAACAAATCCCAGGAATACCATAGCAATGTTCTTTGTACCTTAGAAACCTCACTTTGATATATGTGGTGGATAAGCAAGGCTCTCATTGGAGAAAGAGTCTGTGTATGTGTGGGGGGCGGGGCTGGAGGGTGGTGGTCAGCCTGTACCCAAAATATTTAGATTCATGCAAGGCTGACACAGCCTGGGTAAAGCATTTTATTTGTTATTAAGAACAATTATTATAGCGCTACAATCATGACCATTCTAGGATAAAGCGCTATTTAAAGAAAAGTTAATTATATGAGTGATGTCATTCACAGCTGGACCACAATCACCCCCTAAACTGTTGTTTTGTCTGTGCGTTTAGGTATGAGGTGCAGAGATATTTGGGCAGGTTCGAGTCCAGAATTCTCTGGAGTCTGATTTCTATAAAATCATAACCATGCAGTAAGTGGGCGATGTGGGTGTTTGTGCTGCGGCCGACACAACTCAATTTCCGAGGTTTGGGGATAATGAGGAGGACACCAGTTCTTACCTGTAGCCAGAAGGGATGCCCAGAAAGTTGTGCAGTCTGCAGACAAGGAGGAGCCTCATCCGCAGCAGGGTAGACCATGTGACACTGCCGAGTGCTCACTGGGGAGCTCAGCGATATGGGTCCATGTGAGTCCCACACCTTGCACTCTGAGCCTGTCTGCCGGTGGCAGAGTGAGACGTGAATACCTGTTGCTCCCAACTCCTGGTCGCCTTCACTCCTTCAACCCGTGTGACTCCCAGTGGGAATCCATTGAGGTGGCGCCCAGCGAGGGGTGATGTCGGACGAACTCATGGTTGCCTGGCAACCATGAGCTTGATTCTGCTCTGCTCTACACCTACTGACGCCACCCCGCCCCCAAGGCAGGCATCATGATGCTTGCCTTGCTGTGTGCGTGCTTTTAAAAAAAATAGTTTCAACCAAACTATTTTAAAAAAACGTAGGGGTTGCAAAATGGTGCCAGGGGTCGTTGTTGGGACCTGTGGCGACCCAATATGACATCCCCGGTCAATGTGCGCTAATGCTTAAATAAGATTAGGCAATACAAGGCAACCTGCAATACAAAAAGCCTGTATGATAGTGACATCACTACTGTAAAGGTAGTATATTGGATAAAGGACACCCACCGAATATTATAAGAATATTGCAAGTGACCAAAAACTTTGGTGGTCGAAGGACGAGTTCCTTTATAATGTCAATGAATTCCAAGGTGACTTGCAGTATCGTTTTTACATAAGGTGGAGTGGATTTTGTTTCTTTTAAAACATAGCAAACTGTCAGCCCCTTTAATACTTAGGGCCTCATTACAACGTAGCGGCTGCGGAATGAACGGTGCTGGTAAGGGACCGGCACCGTTCATTCCGGGCCGCCACATTCCGAGGTCTGCAGCGGGTCCCGCTCGGGACGCCTGGCCAGCCCAGACGTGCAGAGCGGGACCCGCTAGCAGACCAGGATGCTAACAATGGGTGCGTCATTAACAGGCCCGTTGTTAGCATCCTCCCCATTCCCATTGAGCCCTATGAAGGCTGAAATGGGAATGGGGATGTACCGGATCTGGGTCCCGCGAAAGGCAATTACCAGGCCCTCCAAGGTCGGAATGGCCCAGTAAGTCCCTTTTTGCGGGACCCGGACCCGGTACCCGGTTTGGGGGAAGCCATGCCGCTAAAAACAGCATGACTACCTCCAAACTCGTAATGAGGCCCTTAGTCTCTTGCTTAATTTAATGCAAGAACAATTCCAACTGTTAACTGTAAAGCACTAGTATTCAGCTTGTAATCTTTTGCAAACATATTTTACCCAGTTTGATGCAATGCATTTAAAAGACGTTCTCTGGATTAAAATAAGAGATGGTATGCAGATCGAGGTATTCTCTCCTGTGTTAAAGTCTAGTAGGGAACAAAATATACAAACTGCCGTAAACTGTTCATTATCATTTATTGCCTGTAAAGAGTCACAGGAAGCTATTTGTAATATCCTTATGTATCCCATGTATATATCAGTCCATAGAATATAATCATTTTAAAATCTTGCAGCATTGTTAGCATGAAGAGTTATCTAAGGCTTCTGAAGGCAACCTTAACTATTTATGTTACATTGTGGCACCTCAAAAGGGAGGCGCAAAAAATAAAACTCAAAAGCAGAAACGGAGTAAACACATTCCCCAAAAGCACCGAGTATGTGCTAAGAACTGCAGGTTTCAAAGCTTACTGTGGGTGCTCAAATTTCACAGCTCGATGCTTTAAATGCAATACCGTGCAAGCTTAGTGTCCTCTGTGAGCAGGAACAAGGTTTCACGTGCAAGGCGAGGCCAGTGCTACTGTCTACGCTCTATGATATAATTGCTTTACAATATTCTTTATGGAAGCATGAATAATCGTTTGCAGACAGTTGATGACAGGACATCTTGAAAATGTGAGTTCAGTGAACTATGCTAAGAGCACCTTGGATCTTTAACTGGCAATTCAGCAATATTGATCCGAATTTAATCAGGCAGGAATGGGAGAACTGAATAGGCTTGGTTGCTATTTGTCCTGCACAAAGAAAGTCAATTTCTTTATGTTGTGTAGTTCTGTATAATTCCCTGTTTAATTCTGTGATATCCCTTTGGCTGACCTGGTACTAAATTACTTTAGACATATTTTTTATAATCTGATGATAATTTCCCCCCTGTTTTGGTATTCGTATTATCAAACATATTACACAAATATATTCAGAATGTATATGGTGACCTCTGCTAGCAGGGACAGTTTATACAAATGAGTGCTCACCAGAATTGTTCAGATGATCTGCAGCTCTGACCATCTCTGAAACAATAGATCTGCCCATTCTATACCATCATTATGCATCTTCCCACTCAAAAGACGGTGTACACATATCAGGCATAAAAGTGTGATTTATATCAAGCGTCTGGATCAGAATGGTTATATTTCCTATCATTTTGAATAGTCTGTGTTAGCATCAGCCTTCTCAACAGCAACTCAACTTATCGTCTTGTAAATGGAGAAAGGATGATGCGTTCTTGCCAGACTTTTTCACAAACAAATCAATATTAAGTGTTTCGCATTCTAGGAAAGAATATGTTATGTAATGTTATGTTGATTTATACCGCGCACCGCTACCACCCAAGTGCTGTCTCCAGGCGCTCTTCATGCCTGTATCCCTATGATGCTCCTCCGTGATTACGTAACCATTTTTGTTGAATGAGGTTCAGTGGTGCATCCAGAATTTCACAACAGGTGGGACCGGCACCACACCAACCCCTAGGGCTTGGGTCCACATAAAGTAAGGGAGCAGGAGTGACACACATAGTATGGGTGGATGGGTGATGTTCTGCCACCCAGCCACCTTTTATGGGGAGCAAGGCACAAAGCAAATGAAGAGAGAGAGAATCACACAGGAGCTCTCGTTGTTCCTGTGAATGCTCGATAGCACATGACTAGCTGGGACGCAAATCTCCCCAAGCCAGACACAGCTCATTGTGCATTATCATAAAAATTATTATTAGTGCCTCTACTATTGTTATTATTATGCTATGTATTGAGTGTAGGCATAGCTTTGGGAATCAACAGAGTGTAGGTGAAAGTGCATGGCGAGGGAAGCAGATCCCATGCTGGGTTGGTCCTTACAGAGAGAGGGTGGCCCTTCTCTTAGCACCCCACTGCACGGCTGATTTGAAGTGTCTGGGTATTGAAGTGGTATGGGTCTGTGCCACTGATGGCATATATTGTGGGCACAAGCAGCCTGAAACTGTTTTATGTTATGTTATATGGCATTTGTATAGCGCTATTTCCATTGGTATGGCCTAAATGCCCGGTGGTTAAACGCCCTTGGGGGACCGTCGGATGTGTGATGTGAAGGAGGATTCTAGAATGCCTGTGTGTGCATTTTTAGCCATCCCTACCAGTAGGTAGGTCTGGCTAAGTCCCTGATAGCAATCCATGGAGATCTGGAAAGTTGGTGGATGCTGTGATAGACTGCCAGGAGACTGATTATGTGTACAGCTGGACCAAATTCTTTCGTGGGACTCAGCTGCATTCTACTGGGAGTGGTGAAGGGTGTTGTGAAGTCGAGTAGTGATTATTGCTATTGTATGCGGATAGGTGGCTGTGCCCTGGGAGGGATACAGCTATATTTCATTGTGATGAAGTGCTAGACATACCAATGAATCAGTGCTGATATCTAGTTATCATTAGGTTATGCAGAACATATTATAAGGTTTGTCTGGAATTCATTCTGTGTGGGCTAGGTAACACCTTGTTGTCTCATCAGGTGACATATTGGGTGCCCTGCCTTCCTGTCTGGGGGTAAATAATTCACCCATGGAGGTGGAATACGTCAGTCAGGATGTAGGAGGGAAGAGCCAGGACTTTAGTGCCGTTTGGGAAGGCGAGGTGATCAACTTTGTAGGGGATACTAAATGGAATAGAGTTCCAGATAATGTGTGCTTGTACTGAAAAAGAAGATCCCCCTATGCATGTGTATTCTATGACTGGGATGATGAGGATCAGAGCTGTGCTGGATCTCTGGTTTCTGGTGGGCCTCTAGGGTGTCAGTTTGTGTTGCAGATATTCTGGTGCTGTGTTGTGGTGGATTGTTGCCTGATCGGCAGCCAGTGAAGGACACGAAGGGCGGGTGTGATGTGTTTCCTGGGGTCTAGGGCAAGAAGAAGCCCTGCTGAAGTGTGCTGTACCAGTTGGAGTTTTCTAAGTTGTGATAGTCCCATTCGTCTTTATGGAAGCAGCATAGTCGAGCTTAGTTAGAAACAAGTGCACATTGCCCTCACCATCCCCTCAATCAGGCAACCTTCTTCCATTGTCTTTGTCACTAGGTTTTATCTGTAAAACTGCTAACACCACCATCACCAGAATTGTACTTCCAAGGGGCAAGGTGGATTGCACCATACCACAGCCACTTTGACTGTATTCCATGGGCTCACACACGCTCCAGTGACTGCACAAACCTTGAAATGCTCTTTGCAACAATTGTAATTGCAAAGGACCCCCATAGCACTGAAATCGCAAGGTGCCCATGCCTGTTCAATGGGTAATCTTTAACTATGAGTGTAACTAAGACTTGAAGGCCCCTCGTCCTTACAATAGGGAACCTTTTAAACCATGTTCAGCATCAGAACCATCATCCCGTAGACCAATCCTTCCTGGCTTGCTCAAACCATTGTTTCCTGAGCTACCCCAGCACTATGGTTGAGCTCTTAATTCTGCATTTCTAGTTTACATCACTGTTGTGATCACATGTGAACGTTTAGGCTATCATGATGCCACTGTAGTCGATGACTTCTTTGTAATTTATCCCAACCATAATGAATAGAGGTTCACGAAGATCCCCTATGCTGGTTTATTCTATGACTGGGATGATGAGGATCAGAGCTGTGCTGGATCTCAGGTTTCTAGTGGGCCTCTAGGGTGTCAGTTCGTGTTGCAGATATTCTGGAGCTGCGTTGTGCAGTGCACTGTTAAAATGACATTCGGAAATGGCTGAGTAAAACAATGAATGTGTGCAAAAATCCTTAAATCAGTACACATTTCTATGGGAGCAACGTTGGAAAGATACTAGCAGTCATAAGCAATAGTGTAAGCAAAAATAAACAATTCGAATTTGAATGGAAGGTTGAAAATAACTGAGAATAAAAATAACGTGTAAAACTTTGCAAAAATTCACTGATTTTGGGTTGGGGGGAGCTATAGGTCTTAGGTATACTCTGGAAGTGAAATGAAGTCTCTAGCTATTAAACTGAGGGAGATATGCAATGTAGAATGAGAGACATATTTAGAAAAATTGGGTAGTGAAAACAAAAAAGAAACTCAGTTTGGACAAGAACAGTTTTACTCTAGGTTTTCTCTATACTAGAGAATGCCTGCTAGAATACCAAAGAGGGACACAGTAAGCTCTAGAGTGGATTCATGACTACAACCCCAGATCCCCAGCGCCTGCCCTGGCGGCACCAGTCCGATAACTCGAAAAAGGATTGATAGTTTAGGATTTACACAAGATAAAAATGGCTAAAGAAATGCCGCTTAGCAAGATAAATCAAGGACAGGATTGCAATAAGGAATCTGACAATGCTACAAGATATTAAGGTAAGGATAGGATGGTTTAGAGATTGGGATAGGACAAGGCAAGGCAAGGTATGCTATGGTTTTCTATAATTCTTATTAATACTTACAGTCCATTTTAATTTAGGATTTTGGGCTGTCAAAGATTCTGGTCACCACACGGATCTGGTCTAACCAAGGACAGCTGGGCAAATCTGGCGGGAGAGGATCAGCTGGGACGTTCTGGTCACCGGACTGCACTGGTCTGGCACTTCTGGTTACTGGATACTACAGATCAGCTGGATGACAAGTTTGCAGCTGGCATGCATCTAGTAGCAGCAAGCCAGGCTGGATCTGGATGCTTCCCTTGGGTTTTTGGGATTTTTTTTAGAATTTGAGGCCTAGCTGAAAATGGGGTCAGCAATGCATAGGCCTTGGCTTTGCAATGAAAATCTGGAATCAGGATCAAACAGGATGAAGAATTCAGGACCGGACGCCATGGAGGAATTCAGAAAGAAAGTCACAAGTAAAAACAAGATTTCACCCAATCATTTGTTACCCATTGTTCATAGGAAAGTCTCAATGTTTTAGTGTTGTACACTGCAAGAGATGCACAAAGAATTGCTGTACCTAAAAGAGCTACAGTCTTATGAACTGGAAAGACTACTGTACCAGCAGACCAGACTCCAATTATTACTGCTTCATCTCGAGAGGTAAATATATCTTGTAATGTGCACTAGCATTCCAACTTCACAAACAAATGATTTGACTTCAGAAAGAAATCTTTCAGTTCATGCACTCTGACTTCAGAAGGAAAGGATTTATTTCTGAAGTTTGTCGGGTGCCCCTGCAGGAAATGGTGTGGCGGGGCCCTCACTACCCTGTGCCGGCTCACCCCTTTACTACCTCTCAGCACTGTTATGTGTTCCCACTAGTTGTACATGTTATTTATTCACTGCTATCGTAGATGATGTGCTGGAAATACACAATATATTGTAGGAACTGAGCGAAGAGGCATATTATGTGGAAGCAAAGTTCACTCACCTAACAAATCCATGGCAATCATTCACTTTACATCACTATCACAGATGATGGAGGTGGGAAGCAGAGTATGTCCAAGGAAGGAGTAGAGTACTAACGTTGTTCCATGGCATGTGTAAGAAGCTCATCCAGACCTGCTTTTATTGTTTGCATTGTAGTTCTTGTATTTTCCTAAGTAGCACAGGTCGAAATTATATGCATTATATTGTTTGACACAGCATTTAAAACTGGTGTAATTGTCTGTCTTGGTCCAATATTTAAAACTTGTGCAATTTCAACTGGCATTTGTGTTTTTAAATTATTTTATTATTTATTAGTGTGCTACAGTTCAAATCAGACATCATACAAATTGTCATAAATAAACATTTATTACATTGGATATATTTATTGATTTATTTTATTGTGCATTTGTTAGGCGCTAATAAAGTAAATCAATTCTGTTTCAAAGTGCCCAGAGGGAAACAGGGAGGGAACATGGGATTGAAAACAATGATTACAGTGGAAGATAAAAGATGCATTTACTATGCCATGTGGGTATTCAGAACGTGTAAGTGCAGCAAGAAAAATGGTGTAAGTGCTGGACTGTCTGTGCTCGTGGGTGAGCAGCAGATGAAGTGCATCGTATGGTAAGTGCTAAGCGGCCAATGCAGGACGGTGCAGAGATGTAAGAACACACACACCTAAATACGAATTTCAGAAATAGTGGCACAAATGCAATGCAAAGAAGGTGCAGACATGTAAAAGCACACATAACTAAATGCGAATTTCAAGAAACAACGAGCACAAATGCAATGCAAAGTGGCTGCAGAGATGTAAAAGCACATACACCTAAATGTGAATTTACGAAATAGTACAACAAACGCAGTGAGAGAAGAAGTAGGTCAGGGGTGGCAAGAAAGGCAGAGTAAATAGGCACAGTAAATTGGCTCAGACAGTTAGTGGAGGAGGCAATGGGAGAGTTCAGCCATTACTCACTGGTAGATTTGCAGGGAGCATAGAGGTCCATGGGTCCAAGTTGGTGGGGTGGCAGTCTGTAAGTTTGGAGGCCATTTCATAGCTTTGAGGAGGGGGGACAAAAGGTGAAGGACCTCTGGGCCCTTCTCAGCCCACACAGGCACAGACAAGGCCTTAGTTGTGGGCCTTCGAGTCGGCGGCCGACTTACGCCTTCTGGCTCCTGATTGTCCATGATGTGTAGTGGAGTGCCCAATCCGATGAGGAGGCAGGGAAGGCTGCACAAAACTGGTGCTAGTTAGGGACCATGGCGGGCATGATGGAAGGTGCGATGAAAGTAAGCACCTTGTGGCAGAGACTCCAATTAGGCAGGCAAGCAGCTCCTTTGCTGTTGGCATGTTCATTTGAAGTGAGGAGCACGGGCAGAAAGGCAGATGGTGAATATTGGAGCGTACTTCACCGCATTCACCTTGTGCAGATACAATATGCCGGGCCCCAATGGGGCTTACCTCTCATCAGTGCTAATCCTGGCTGTATGTGCTGGAAGCATCTCAGCATCCTTGTGGAGGAACTACACAGTGGATCCTCTGCTCGTTTGCACGTCAGGAAGAGTGGGAGAAAGTGAGGCACAGACAGGGCCTTATATGTGGGCCAATGAGATATAACATTATTCATAATTAATGAACACCTTCACACCTTCACACCTGAAAGCTGTAAAATGCATACATAAATTCATATTCATTTATTTTAGACAGCATTTGCTATCATAAAAATGTACTAAACGTTATTCACTGTAGAGGCAGATTATGGACAAGCGTATTCTAGTTCAGATATGTTCTGAATTCATAATGATTTCCATTTCCCATCAACCTCTGTAATTTTCTGTTTCTTCTCAATTACTGCCCATGACCTACCCAGCACAATAATTCAAGTTATTTGTGCACAAGTTAAACCAAGGCACCATCAAAATATTGTTCTTATTTAATCAAGGTTGTGCACAAACATTCCTAAATGCAATGCGTATTCACGAGCTAAGGTAAGCCAGCTAGTCGGTATGTGTCTTTTGGTTTCAAGGCACAATCTACAATATCTGTTAACTTTAGCAATACCATATTGAGGCCCACACACTGCCAATGCTGGTAACGTTTTCAGTCTTATCAGCATTAGGAACCTCCTTAAATGGGGAGAAGGACATTGCAATATATCAGAGGTAACTTCAAATTAAAAAGTAGACTTTAGTAGGTATTCAAGCTTTTTAGTCAAGAAACATGCTTGTGGCTTAATACCCATCCCACTCCTTAACCTTTTTTGTGAATTCTTGTTTTTATTGATGATTATCACTTTCCCATACTGGTTCCCATCCCATCTCCTGGTAGAAAATATCATTACATTTTTTAAACTTTAATACTGAACTTGCAGGCTAGTAGCCACGATGCTCTGCTTATAAAGTAATACATTATACCATTCAACCTATATCTTACTGTCTTCGCAGCACATTTTGAAATCATGACCATCAAGCATGTCACCTTCTGATGTTTTGTTTCAATAAGTTCAGTGTTGCTATTTCCCATGGTAATCACCTGTCCCAGATATGTAAAAGATCGAATTTGCTCAATGGCCACATCAGGGATATTTCATTATTGTGTCTAATCACATGTATTTTGTTTTGTTTAGGTGTAACTGTAAGCCATTTTCTTTGGTAAAGGCATTTAGCTACCATCCGCTTCTCTTGAGTCCTATAAATGTTTGATCAAGGATGATATCATTCGCATATGCGAGCCATGGTATGTGGGCTCTACCAATTTCGGTAGGTACGTTGTTAATATGTGCCAATTTACTGTGTAAATCCACTAGGTACAGTTTGAACAGCATGTACACCAGCCCTTTGTGCACCACTATTTCTTTTGTAAAGTAGCCCATGCTGCTCAACCTCCCCTGCTCCAAAGTAGCCTCATTCAGTTGTATCAGGAGTGTCAACAGGCCTCAGGATATATTCCACTTCCCCAATTTCAGCCATAATAGACTCTGATCAAGAGAGTTAAATGGCACCTTAAAATTATACTATATAATAAAAGGCCAGATGTATGTTTGTCTGAAGCCATCCTGGCCACTTTGCCTGTTATCACTACTAGAAGGAGCTGTTGCATACAACAAAACAACTGCAAGTTCATCTTCCAGGTGAAATGTGTATTTCAACAATGATAACATACAATTAGCTGCAGATACGGCCCAAGACAGGGATACCACTTTAGCAGCATACTTCAAGTTGCATACACTATAAAGAATATACATTTGGAACATCATAAAAACCAAAATTAATTTGATTAAACACTAACAAAATAAATTACTTTTTTATTTTCAATCTACTTATGTATTATGTAATTATCAATTGTAATATTTCTTGACATGTATTATATCAATAATATTCTTCATGCATGTTTTAAACTTTATTTGACTTCAATTTACTATATTTTGTAATGCTCCATATCTACTTCGAATCATGCTGCACGTGAATTGTATTACTCTGACATCCCTCAGCATTACATATTTGAGTCCAAAACCTGTAAGCGGAATCCAAGACAATGAGGAGCAGATATAACAATTGGCCTTATGTACTATGTTGAACTTTCAATGGATTCTGTGAGATTTTGTTTGAGGTTACTACTCCTCTACGTAAAAGGAGCAAAATCCTTTACAAAACAAATATTTTTTTACTAACATAAATTACGTTAAAGTACACTACATAATATATTTACACTTTTAAAATGTCTTCCTTTACATACATTAACCTATGTACATGGGCTTTTGCACTAGTCTGTATATAAAGCGAATAAAGGTGGACTTCTTGGAGCATGGGCCGCATGTCAATATGTTTTGGGTCACAATGGACCTTGCCCAAAAGTCTTTTTGGAATCTGCCTAATAAATCTTTTTCTCCTCAGTTTTGAAGTTCTTTTAGTAAGAAGGACGTAAAAACTTTACTAGATACATCCAATAAGGATAATCTATAATTCATCAAGTAAAGTTGTGCATCCTTTTTATATTGAGGAGGGAAGGTTTTCCTCCACAAGTCTGGTATGACTCCTTCCTTAATGATTTTATTAAACAAATCAGTGCAAATTCTTGCCCATATCTCCAGATCTTCCTGTAAAACAGCTTTGGTGAGGCCAACCGTACTTGGTGATCTAAATTGTTTTAATTTATGTATGGCTTCAGAAACGCTCTCTTTATCAAAAAAGCATACTGTTTTCCCGGCAATGTTCCGTCAAAATGCGGACATTACTTTTCCCACTATTTCCATATTTAGCTTCAATATGTTTGATTCACAGATCTTCACTTATAGGTTTTGTAACCAAAACAAGTTGTTACCATTGGTTGATTTTTGATTGCTATCTTTTCCTTTCTGCTATATCAGGCACAGCTTTTTTGACCTGGCACAAATATACATTTGTCTGCATGCCTCAAGTGTTTCTATTGGGTGCATCATTTCTATGCACATACATGATTTGTTGCATAGAAATGCCTACTGTGCTCTGACAAAGAATATCAAATACTGTAATCTGTATTATATTTCTCATGAGAACTGATTCCATATCCTATGGCTTTTTATCCAATTTCTCCGGAAAATGGTGCTAATAAATGCACCATTTCAGTTCGGTATTTAAGAAAAGTTCTTATTGTAGCACCATTCCCACAATCCAAGAGATTCTGGACTTGCTCATGTTTGGGATGGGGATGTGTGCAACACTGATTCGAAAGCTAACCAGCTCCGGCTGTTGAGATCATTGCATTCAATCTTGCGAACTATCAAGTAAGGACTTTGAAACACTCTTGGTGCCTAGAGGCCGCAGAAGCTCTTTATGCAGGACTGCTATCACTCCCTCTCCCCTGTAGCATTTTAGGTGTGCCAAGATCCTACTTGTCCATGTAAATAGGCCACTCTCAGGGCTTTAAGTGGGCCGGGGCCTGCCGGGGCTGAGTCCCGGCAGGCTCCGAAATTTCGTTTTGAGGCGGGGCCCTGCCGGGGCCCACTAATCTCCCCTTGCAACCCCAGCCACTACACGAAAAGGCTTTTTTTTCTACAGCCTGAAGCTCTCGCTCGTGTGCGAGAGCTTCAGGCTTCAGAAAAAAATCCCTTTCAGCCATAATGGTGGCGCCGCACCTGCGAGGTATCCCTTTAATCAAGGGATGCCTGTGGGCCGGCGCCACCATTATAGAGAAAACGTGAGGCCGCTGGAAGCAGAGGCCTTGCTTTCTAAATACTGAAGCTCCCGCGGATTCGCGGGAGTTTCAGTATTTAGGAAAAAGGCCTCTGCTTCCAGCGGCCTCACCCTTTCAACCTTAATGGTGACGCTGCCCCTCCCCAGCTGGCGAAGGGCAGCGCCACCATTAAGGCTGAAGAGGCGAGGCGCTGTCCCGTCAGGCAAGCCTATAGAAAACAAATGCAGAGATCAGCACCCTCTCCCCCATGGGGAGAGGGTGCTGATCTCTACAAAAGGCTGCCTGGCAGGGGTGCCAGTAGCCCATTGAGCCAGGGCTTGTCAAGGGGGCGTGGCCTCACGGGCCAGCAGGACCCCCGCTGTTAGGCCACGCCCCCTCGATGGGCCCCGGCTCGATTTGTAGTGCCACTTAAGGCACTGGCCACTCTTATTTATTTGTTTTGTTTCTTGGAACATGCTAAATGAAAACCAAACATGCTATTTTGCAATCTCCTGCTCTGGAGGATTTGTATTATTTGGGCAGTTGGGGCGAGGGTATTGGACACAACGTACAAAACCAATACCTATCCACTCCAGTCACAAAATACGAATGCTTAACCAGCAGATTGTGATTACATGCTGGCAGCAAAGCAATGGATCCCGAAGCCCCCAGCTTTTAGCCCGTGCTAAAAATGTCTCTAATGCATAGGAATCCATTGTGAATGACTCCCACTACACGTACATGGTGGGAGGCGTTTCTGAATCTATTCTGTGAATTGCCTAAAAGTGACATGTAAGCGCAGGTCCAATTGCTTTGCCACCCTCCATTGAAATAATGTAATTGCGTAAAAAAAGGACGAATTGGTCTAAGGTCAATTTACGTTTGTGTACTGTCTCTCTTACATTTAAAAAGATGTCTCTTTTAGCAAACATGAAGCAAGTTGCTGGTGTGTAAGCGTTGGCTTATTAGCTCATGAAGACACTTTCTTTTTTAATCTTTAACAGAAATGCTCATTATCTATCATTCTGTTGCCAAACTTGCACTTCCAGTAAAATCATTGTTCAGCAAATACCCATTACCTAGACAGAATCACAAACTCGCATTCAGAATGACCTTGCACTGTACATTTAATACTCTCTGCAAAATCAATGCTTCTTGTGTAGTTTCCTCTCCCTCGATCATTTCATTCATATGCATAGCTTCACTGCTAGGTTACCATAATAGAGCAGATTCACATTCTCAGTTAATGCATATTTAATTTAAATGCAATGATTAATTTTGATAACATTTTCCTTTACTTACTATAAATATCAGGAAATGTGCCCGATAGTTCCAGTCACTGCAGAACATCGTGAGATCTCCGACTGATTACTTTCATCAAGATCAGATATGTGGAGCTTAGCCACTAGGTAGGTACACTGTCAGGCTACTCGGGAATACTTTGTACATGAAACATGCTGTGCAAGAAGAGTATCCATGTCTGGAGAGGAAGCCAGTGTAGTAAGCCTGACATGGGGACAATTCGGTCAAATTTATGCGCACCAGTAATAAGGCCTGCTCCAGATTGTTGGACTGCTTTTTGGGGAGCCAAAACGGGAGGGTGTTTCCCCCATCAATGTGCAGGACCACAAAGACCTGCACTACGGTCTACAGGTCCTGATGCGGAATGAAGGGTTTGATTTTGCAAAGGGTGGAGATTTAGAGGTAGGCCATTTGGGCCTTCCTGGCTGTGTGCTTTTAGGAGGATAGGCTGCTGTCGATGGTGAAGCCTTAGGATTTTGTTGAATCTGAGTTACGGATCAAATTCTTCTAGGCACATATCATTGAGCTACTGCTGCACTTGTTCATGTTTAGCGGGGGACCAATGAGTATGAATTCGGTCTTGGAGGGGTTATGTTTGATGTAGGCAGTCTCGACTGGGTGATGGCTTGTTTATCACGGAGATGACTGATGTCCTGCGGGGGTTTTACCCTCATGCACAACAGAGTATCATCAGCAAATTGGTAGAAGGCTATAGCAGGATCTCTGAGGATTTCGTATAGGTTAAAAAAGATTGGTGAGAGGATGGAGCCTTAGGGGACTCTGCAGGAAACTGGGTGTCAGTTAGAAAGCAGCCTGTTCATCTGGATGGCATATTGTCCTTCCGAGAGGTAGGAGGAAAACCATTTCAGGACAGTGCCAGAGACTTCCATCTTTTTGATGAGAAGAGAAAGAGGAGGTAGCAGTGGTCAACAGTGTTGAATGCAGTGTTGAATGCAGCTGACAGGTCAAGGAGAACGAGGAGGCACAATTGACCCTGATCCATGATTTGGAGGACATCATCCACCTCCTGGATGGTGGCTGTCTTAATACTACACCTGGGGCGGAACCCTGACTGATAGTCATTTAGGAGGTGTAGGCGTTCGATTCTAGCGAATAGTTTTGTAGCAGCTACTTTTTCCAAGATTTATGACAGTAAACGGGTAGTTTTTTAAGGGCCAGGTCGCCTCAGTCTAGGCTAATTATTTACAAAAGAGGTCATATGAGACCAGCCCTGAGGGTGTCCAGGAATGAACCTACAGTGGGGGAGTCATTAATTATGCAGAGGAAGTGCATACAGTGCAGGGCCCATAAATTGTTTAATGAGAGAGGCTTGGATGCTCTTGTCAGAGTAGGAGGTATGTTTGAGGAAGGTGAGCATATTTAGGAGTACAGGGGAAAGGAAGGAGATCATTCGGTCCAGAGGTGCAATCTGCATGCTGAGGTGCTGGAGGGGTTTGGGGGGCACTGATGTGGGAGGAGGTTGATTGGATGATTTGTCATATTTTGTATATTTTCTCAATAAAAAAGTTGTTGATTTCATCACATTTTTCCCAAGTTGTTGCCACTTCGGGGTTGGGTGAGTTTTTTTTTTATGAGAGTTTACTATTTCTAAGAGGGCTACACTCCTGTTGGAGGCTCTAGCGATGTGGTAGAGTAGTGAGCAACTTTGTCTTTGGTGATCAGAATCCTATAGTTGGTGCAGTGATTTGAGATTTGTGATTCACTGTTACGTTTGCTGTGCTACTGATTCTCTATGGCTCTGATTGAGTGTTTTTTGGTGGTGAGCTTGGGAGTTTAGCAAAGGGTGCATGGTTTGGTCTTAGTGCAGTGGGTCTTCCTGTTTCATAGCAGACATGTTGAATAATTCTAGGAGGACCGAGGCATTCCCTGTGACAGGGAACTCTGTGAAGTTTTCTACTAGTTCAATTGACCGGGGAGGTTTTAATTGAACAGGTTCGGTTGAGTGGGTTAGGGTCTGCACAGGTAATGAGGGAGGATGATGTAAAGAATAGGGGCCTCATCACGAGTCTGGTGGTAACCCTTAAATGTGGCGGTAGCGCTATTACCGCTGCATTTAAGGGTCTGCCAGATCATGGGCTTGGCAGATTTGCCCCCAACTCTAAGCCGGTGGCAAATCCGCCACGATTTTGCCGATTTTTGGTGCTATTACTGCCGGCGCTAATACCACCAGTGGTAATAGCGTGAAAATTCATCATTGGGCCCAATGACGAATGGGAACCAACTGTTACGCCAAACCTGTGATACAGCGTTAATAGCGCCGGGGGGGTTTGGCGGTAGGGCTAATAGCCCCGGTGGTAAAACCGCCGGAGTTACACCCAACTTGTGATGAGGCCCAGGGTGTTGCCTTTGTTGTGCGCGGGGGAGAGCGCAGTTTCCACGGATGTGGTCACTGTGAAAAGTGTGCTTCGAGTGTGGTTGTCGGCATGAGAATCAGGGACGTTAAAATCTCTGGGAAAGACGTTATCAGTGTGTGCTAATTTGTCAGAGGAGAGTACATTGAAGATGCCATAAATGAAAGATGTACTCCTGTGAGGTGGCCTGTAGAAGAGGTGGAAGGTGATGGATTCCTTGTGAGATAAAGGAAACAGGCAGGCGAGTGATTTGAACAAGCTTTTTGTGGGAGAGGGGGCTTATGGAGCATGACCAATCGCTCATGTGCATAATTGCCACTACACCTCCTGCCCAACCTGGCTGTTCAGCATATTGGATGGAGTAGCCAGGGAGTAGGAGGCTGTCGAAAACATTGGGGGAAGATGGGGTAAAGCATGTTTCGATGGTGAAGAGAGCTTCAGGTTTATTGTCCGAGATGAGTTTGACAATCTCTGCGGCGTGAGTGACTGCTGGATGAGCATTGACCAGCATGAGGGGGAGTGTGCATTTTGTGTGTGGCTGTTGGAAAGTGAAGAGTGTTATTTTGATGAGCTTCCATGGGATAGCATGTTGGAGCTGCCCCGGGCTCTTGGCCTTTCAAACCAGAGTGAAGGTGAGGATGGGCAGAAACATGGTGATGTCTTTTGGTGAGTAGTTCTGTAGTGACAACTTTGTAACTGAAATGCAAGATAGTGGGCCTTGCCCTTGGCCATATCAGGCCTGAACAGGCACAAACATGTTAGGTATTTTTCTTTGTCTGTCCTTTTTTGAGGATGCTGGTGATGAGGATGCCTAAGGAGTTCTTGGGTAATAGGTGGTGGGCATAGTGGCAGGATCTGGTCACATGAACAGTGTCCTTCTCAATGCTGTCTGCCTAGATCTGGCTTGGATTCCTGAAGAAGGCTCCTGGAAGGCAGGGACACTGGTGGTGGGTGTAGCAGCTATATTGCAGGACCTGGTCACCAGACCAGCAATCTTCTCAATGCTGTCTGATTGGATCTTGCCTGGAGTCTTTAAGAAGCCTCATAGAAAGTGATTAACTGGTGGTGGGCAGTGCAGATGATCGGCCTCAATTCTATCTGCCCGGAACTTACCTAGAATTCTTAATAAGCCTCCTGGCAGGTGGCAAAACTGGTGGTGGGCAGAGCAGCTGAGTGGCAGGACCTGGTCACGTAACTAGGAGCCTCCTCAATGGTGTCTGCCTGGAGTTTGCGTGGAGTCCTAAAGAAGCCTCCTGGAAGGTGGGAACACTGGTGGTTGGCGAAACAGCTGAATGGCAGGACCTGGTCACACGACCAGCAGCCTCCTCAATGCAGTCTGCCTGGAGAATGCCTAGAGCTCTTACGAAGACTCCTGGAAGGTGGGAAAACAGGTGGAGGGTGGAGCAGCTGAGTAGCAGGGCTGGGTCACATCATAGCAGCCTCCTCAATACTGACGGCCTGAAACTGCTCTGGAGTCCTTGAGAAGCCTCATGGAAGGTGGGAAATCTAGTGGCGGGCAGAGCAGTCAAGTGGCAAGACCTGGTCACATGACCAGCAGCCTCCTGATTTGGTGTCTGTCTGGGGCCAGCCTGGAGACCTTAAGATGCCTCCTGAAAGGTGGAAAAACTGGCAGTGGGTGAAACAGTTAAGTGTCAAGCCCTGGTCATGTGACCAGGAGAATCCTCAGTGCTCTCTAGTGCTCTCTGTCTGGAGCTTGCCGCAAGTGCTTAAGAAGCCTCCTTGAAGGTGGGAAAACTGGTGGTTGGCGGAACAGCTGAGTGACAGGCCCTGGTCTCATGACCAGTAGCCTCCTCAATGCTGTCTGGAAATCTGGCGGGCGAAGTGGCTGAGTGGAAGGACCTGGTCACGTGACCAGCAGCCACCTCAATGGTCTATGTCTTTTGCTTGCCTTGAGTCCTTAAGAAGCCTCCTGGAACGTGGGAAAACTAGTGGAGGGTAGAGCAGCTGAGTGGCAAGTCCTGGTCAGGTGACCAGCATTCTCTCAATGGTGTTTGTCTGTGGCTGGCCTAGAGTCCTTAAAATGCCTCCCGAAGGGCAGGCAAACTGGCGTTGAGTGAAGAAGGTGAGTGGTAGGGTCTGGCCATGTGACCAGAAGCCTCCTTGATGACTGGGAATTACAGTATTGAACTGGTTTTCAGGGCACCTTGCCCTGGTTCAAAGTGCTGTTTGTTGCTTTGAGCTGGAATGTCGGTTCTCATTTATGTATGGGAGGCTACATGGCTCAACTTCACTTGGTCACAACAGTTGTTGTCTTTGAGCTGGGAGGCTTGCTGATCTCAATCATGGCTCATAGCTGCACAGTAGTAAAGGCGTTCACTCCCCACATCACCAACAAAACTCAGAATAACGGACACATCCCAGTAGGGAATGAGACCAAGTGATTGGTATGGAGATTCAGCAAAGGTTTATGTAAGATTCAGCATCCAGAGAACTCTGCTGCCTTGAGAGCACTCTGGCAAACAATACAGAAAGAATACATTTTAAAGGGTTACAATGTCATCAGTGACAATTTCTATACAGTCTACAAGTTTAATTTCCATTGGCTAGGGAAGAGGTGCGAGTATAGCGATGTAAGGGCCGGCTCCACGAGATTGGCTGATGACATGGCCGGAGGTTGGACATCACATGGTTCAGCTGGGTTGGTCCGTGCAAGGTGAAGGTTGGGTCAGGTCCGGAGAGGCGGCTGGTTCTGGCTAACTAATCTACACACTTATCCTAGACATGCAGTAAATAATGATCATAACTATACCTTTAAAGTATGTATTAGAGGTCTATAAATTGTACACGTCTGTTTGCACTATCCCACTTTGGGTCACTAGCGAAGTGAAGGGTGTGGGGCTCTTGCCTTGAGGTAACCTGTGAGGGGTGGGATTGATAGGTGTCAGGTTTGGCACATCGGAGCGGGAAGGGGGTGGAGTGACACGTGTTAGTTTACGACAGAATATACTGTGGCAGGAGTCTGGTTTTATTGGGGGCTCTCTAGGGTGGTCAGTAAGGGAGGGTCACACTTCTGGTACATCAAAAGAATAGCTTTAGAGGGGCACATGGTTAAACAAGTAGTAGTTTTCCAACAGCGGGTGTGAGAGGTGCAGGAGCAGGTTTGTTGAGATGGATGGACTACAAGTCATGCTTCGGCCCGTTCACACACAGGACAGTGATCTCAGAGGAAAAATGCAAGTAATACATTGTTTGTTTGCAACATCTTGTCTCAGAGCATCTGTGAGAAAGCGATTTGGGAGGCACAGGGGCGGGAGATATAAGGTGGGGGCTGTCAGTGATTGCTGTGTGCACGGCGCTGCTGAGGAGAGAGGAGACTTCGCAATACTAGAATGCAGCCTAGTCCAAAGCTGGAGTTGAGGGTACACAAAATGGAGTCCAAGTGTGTCTTGCAATAGCCCCACCTCTGCTTATGCCAGGGCCTTGAGCCCTAGGGCCGTAGAAGGGCAAGGAAGCACTCCTCCACGAGTGCAAGAGCAAGTGGTCCTTTTTGCGTAGAATGTACGGGCAGAGGGGCTCAACTGACCCCCTCCTTCTTTACAGTAGTAAGCTTGATGCAGGTGGCTTGTGGTGGCTTAACAGGCTCATCCCATCGACTGTATTTCTGAAGTGATTGGCTCAACTCTGCTCATTATTTGATTTGATATGTTGAAGCAGGCTTGCTAACTGAGTCAGCTGATTAGTGCATGATGAACCTTTAGTTCCACTTACGCTCAATGGTAGCTCATTATGAAATGATGTTTTCTCGAAGTCCTGGATGGTCTATTGAGCAATAGCATGTGCTAGTGACAATGTGGGTGAAATTAAGGGCGCTGGAGTTCTCGTTCTCGAGAACCATAGAGATCTGAAGATCTATTCTGCTACTGCCGCCTCAGGCTGAAGTGAACTGAGGCTCAGTGTCTCTTTCTGGGCACCCAGGGTCATGGACTGTTGGTCCGCATCCTCAAGCAAGTCCAATTTATTCCAGATGGTGTCTCTTATATTTCCCAGGTATGTTAAGGGAAGGGTCTCTCACCTTTCTCTGATCAGACATGTTCACGCCATGGTAGGGGACAGTGAAATGTCAACAGCTCCAACAGGTATAAGGTGAGAGTCTCCCACTAAATGTATGTTAATCCTAGCATGGGATTGCAGCCCTTAAAGACTCCAATAGGAAAATCTCCCCTGTGATTCGCCTCCCTCTTCTGCAGAAATCACCCGAGCACCTTGCTCCTAATGGAGTCATTGCAGGGCCAAACTGACCATGCTGGGAGTTCTAAGATGCTACAAAAAAGTTGCTGTTCCATGTTGCCTTAACCTTGTCCGTATCCTGCTTCCCTATGCAGAAATGACTCCACCTGCAATTATCTTGCCTTGCCCAGAGGACTCCCTTCCAAACAGGTTCCAATGGTCCATCTTTTGTTTAGTCCAATAATTAGAATTCTTCATCCTTGCATACTTTTGAGTTGTGAAACAGTTTTTGAGATCACAGAAGCCTTTAACTGCTGCAGGCCAGTTTGTGGCCTTAGCAGAATTTCCTGACTAATATTGTACTTTCCCTGACTCTTAGCATTTTAGTATTGACAGGGTCAGCAGTGCCAATAGACATTTTTATGTCAGACTATCTTACTTTTGAAAGACAGCATAGAGCATTACAGGCTCAGTTTTTCCTAAGAACATTTTAGGCTGCATACAAATTTGATTTTGAAATGTAGCAATTTCACCTTTCAAAGGTGTGCGTGTATTCAGACTATCCACAACACAAGTATATATGTATCCACTTAATGTATGTTAATGATTAAGTTATTTACTCCCTGGACCAGAAGACACCACAGAGCATACTTTCTTGCACAAAAACACCAGCACTTTGTGTTCCAAACATTTAAATCAGGGGAGTACACATTGGAAGATGGCATTCTGGTACACTATGAATGCAACTACAAATGCGTGCACCGAGCGGAAGTACCAGGAAGTACCTCTTCGACTCAGGATGCTGCTTTTTGCTGTTAATCCTCTGTGCATTACCGTAGACAACACACTAGCCTCTGGAAGTTAAAGTCACCTTCTTTTGCTCTCATCTTGAAGCCACACCACTTTTGAAGGAAAAGCTTCAAATTTGCCCTCTTGTGCGCACCATGGCATGCACACCGAGCAGAAGTACCGGGAAGCACCTCTTCGCCTCCTGACGCTGCGTTTTGCTGTGAATCCCCTGTGCATTACCATAGACAATACACGGTACAATAGACTTTGCTTGACTTCCAATTGAAGTGCCCTATAAGCGGGTGGACTTTACTGATTGCACATTATGTTTCCTTTGTTTTATCTGGGGCCTTTTGGAAGTTCAAATTCGCTTTCTTTTGCTCTCATCTTGAAGTCACGCCCCTTTTGAAGGAGAAGCTTCAAATTTGCCCTCTCGCGCACACTGCGTGGAAGTACCGGGAAGTACCTCTTTGCCTCTTCTCCGCGTTCGCCATGGAGTCGAGGCTACGGGGTGCTTCATCAGTGCAAAAGCTCTAGTGCATTGAAAACATGATGGTGTGAATGCTGAAAACTGACATGCCGCTGTTGAATGCATTTCCACTGCTGGTAAGCGAGCGAGTTGTGCTGGCTCCTGCCGCGCGCTAGAGAGCTTGCAGTTATTCATGTTCAAGTCCAGCAGGGCGCAACGCCCAAAAGGTATTTAAAGCATCTGCTAATATAAGTAAGGGCACTGCCATTCGAACATTTTGCAAGGAGATGCAGTCGCCACATGCTTTCAAACATATGGAGTTGACAGCAAACAGTCCTAGATTTAGTGAAAAAGCATGTTCGCCAATAGTGCACACACGTATAATGGGTGTTAAACATTCGAGGCCGCGTGTCTCCTCCATAGTGGACATTTCTGGGATATCCGTTTTAGATATAACAGTTAATGCAGAGATTAGCAGGGGTAATGCCTCGCCCTCTGACAGCGCTATACTTTATATGAGTCCACCTACAGCAAAGATAGCTCTTTCTAATACGATACTGGAATCGGTTGATGATGATGTGGCTGTGATTGACTTAGACCCCAACAATTCAGGTTTTCTGGTCCAAACTCTTCCTGAAAATCTATCTGTCGAATTCCCCTGTTATGTTTCCTGATGTCAGTTACTATAGTCTGGACCCTATTGCCTCTTTCATGTTACCAACTTCTCAGTGACCACAGGTGAAAATGCATAATGCAAATACATCTACTCAAATGGTCCTGAATGATAAATTGCCAGAGGTGACTTCACAAGCCATGAATCTCGCTATACATACATTGGGGAAATTATTTGAAAGTCTAGGCTGTAAATTGTCCAATCAGGCTGCATCTTTGGAGAAAATGCACTCTTGGCAAAATGCTATTGGATTGACGTTGGACTCTAAATGGAGTGCGCTGAACCGCCAGAATAAATCAAGAGTAACGTTGTTGTCGGTAGCTTGCCAAACATCTCCAGAAAATCCATCTGTAATAGTAACAACTAATAATGTTTCGCCGGTGGTAGCGAATGACCGTAACATGTCGATACCCCTCATTGAAAAGGTCTTCTATGATGGCCCAATGGCACACTTGAATTTAGCTGACATGGGCATGAGAAATATGAGTGAGGTCCAAATGGTGGTAGCGGCAGCTGGGAAAAAAGCATTCACAATATTCACCCCAACTATCATGACTAAGGGTGAGAAAGCACCGGTAGGGAAACTACCTAAGAAACAGAAAATAGTGAAAAGTTCTGTAGGTTCAACATCTAAACAGTACTTTAAGGCCATCACGTTTCCTAAGAAAAGTGTAACAATTGCTTCTCAAGCGGTTTGTTCCAAACAAAGGCAAAAAACAAGGCACCTAACATGTCTGAAGATGTGCATGTGCTTGACTATCCACCCTTGGATGAATTGGTAAGGGAAGTCACCAAAGGCATTGGCATCAATATTAATCCTACAAAGGGCAAGTTGATAAAAATGCCTCCAAACTCAATAAGCAATAAAGCAATCAATGCAGAAAATCAAAAGGCAATTTTGACCCACAAACAAGAAATTTGTAAAACGGTGGACGCCTATATGGCAGGCCATATAGTATCCTTACCACTAGATCCACATAATATGAACAGACCAAAATGATCTGTTGAGTCATCCAGTGAAACTAAGCTTCGACAATCTGAAAAAGATAATTGCCCAGCCCATCAACCCCAAACATCGGGGGGATTATGAAGGGATCTTTCATACCACCTGCATCAGCAGCATTCGAAAATAATTTGATTCCTGACCCCCGATATTGACGCCATTATTTAGCGCTGTGCAAGAGCTGCAAAATGTGCCCCAATGTCCAGGCGACAGCACACCCGCATCGGACATTACAGCTAAGGTAATGCGATTAATTGAGAATGCTTTGAACAATCTTAAAGAGACAAAACCACATAAAGTTGATGTGCCTAAAAACTCAAAAACACAAGTTTGCAAATGACCTGCCCAATACTCTTTGGTGTTGGCATGTACACCTCCTCCCTCTGTACAATATGATCTCAATCGACGGTGTGTAATGGCCATATTTTCAGAAATATCTCAGTTGGAGGACATAAACTTAGCTGACATTGAATTTGTTGAATTTCCGGATGACGCACAACGGCCGAAAACACACGGTGCATAGTCCTGCTGCCTCCCGCCAGGTGGGGGTGGTGCTCCCCCGGCGCCCTGCCCATGTGCAGCGTCCCTGGCCCACACCGACACACCCGCGGCCCCAGTGGACCAAACCCCCCTACCACTCGACTACCCGACACACCGAGCTCTCTCTGCAGGCAACCGGCACGGGGCTCGCAGCGTGCTGCAGCCAGGACCTGCCACACACCCATGGGCACCCGCAGCTAACTCGGTGAGGGCACGGAGTCGGTGGAGGCTCCCCCACGTTCGGCGGCGACACCGGCAAACTTTGCTTCAGGGCACCCCTCTCCGATGCCAACGCCAGCCCTTTTCAGCAGACCCCCGCCTTGGAGCCCCTCCCACATAAATTGCGCTCTGGATGCCCATTACCTCTCCCCAAGGCGCAGAGGCACCGGCCTAGTCCCACGGCAAGGTACGGCCACACGTTGGCCCATTAAGAAGCAGAGCTCCTACGTCCTGGACTGCATACCCTGCGAGACCCTGCACCCCATTTCCAAGGTGAGGCTTGCCCCATTTAATGGATCCTTTAAACAACATTTCCAGGGTGCCGAATTGAGGTTTGAGGAGGTGACGACCTTGGAAGTTCCCATCACCCCCTCTCTCAGCTGCAGCGGACAAGGGTGTGGTTGTGGGTGGGGACCCGGTCTCGGAGAGACTCACAGAGATTGCAGGTGGGGGCTCCACCGTTAAGCGCATGCTCCCTGTTTGTGCCCCATGACCAGCCATCAGCGTAACATATAGACTGCTCCTGGGTCACGGTGGCAAGTGCGTCCTCACCAGAGACAACCTAAAAAGAACAAAGACTGAAACCAGCAATCCCTGAGAACCGGGTCTGCACAGCAGCTCGCGAACCACACCCAGATGGGCACCACTGGTGAGTGTTGAACCCATCCCACAGGAAGGTTACTCACCCTCAGAAAAGTCTCCAGTCACACTGAGAGCTGGGCCCCTGTGCGCTGCAGGGCGTGTGCCCTTCTCAGAGCCGTTACTTTTGGGATGTTCTCCTCCACTGGACCCCGACATTGCAGAGTGGGTACCTTCTGATAAACCGGGGTACAGCATAAACCCTGCCCCCTCCAACACTTTCCCGGGCGAACGGCACCCTCCAATCGGTGAACCATACCTAACCAGGCGGCTGTGGCACTAAGAACAGACTTCACTATTCATCCTCTATTCACACCCTGAGAGGGGCCACCCGCCCAGATACCATCAAATCCAATGCATGGACATCAAGGAGAGACTGGCTGCATACCAGTTCTCACCATCACAAGACAGCTATTGTTCCCCTGGGGCCACGACTATGTCATCACCAAACTCCGAGGCCACCTCGACCAAAGTGGACATCGCCGATATCCTCAATGAAATGAGGAGTATGAGAGCAGATATTGGTGAGAAAATTGATAAAATGACTCAGAGGATGGATAAAATGGAGGATAGGCTTGAAGAGGTCGAGCACAATCAGTCATCTTTGAATACCCTAGAGACACAAATGGACGTACGGATCACTGAACTCGAAGCCAGAGAGGAAGAATTTCATCTAAAGATCGATGGCTTAGAAAACAGAGAGCGGCACAATAATATACGCATCAACGTCAGATCTGAAGAGAACCCTGCACAGCATAATGAAATCGCTTTCAATGATGACTCGGTTGACGAGCCCAAAATCAATTGTGTCCAAAAACCAGGAGGTCCAAGAACGGTGCTCGCCCGATTCCACAACTACGCAGACAAGGCTAAGGTCCTGGACAAGGCTAGACACATCCCACAGGTCATGCTGGGCTCGGCGCACATCTCCATCTACCAGGATCTATCCTCCCTCACACTAGCAATGCAGAGAAAGTGTCTCCCGTTCACCAAAATGCTAAAAGGAAAAGATGTGCGATACCGCTGGGGATACCCCTTCTCTCTCTCTTTTGAGTCGACGCCACAAAACTGATCTCTGAAAAGGACATCCGATGCTGCATTGCCGACCTACTAGGTACTCAAGAGGAAGAACCAACTAGGAGCGGACAAAGGCCGGAGGCAAAGGAATGGCCCACCAAAGGCCCACGAAGAAAGAAGATGGAAGGCTCTAGAAAATATAGACGGATGAACGCCTTCCCTGGCACCGAACATTAAACCCACCTTGATCTTTTAACTGTTTTTCTCCTCATGGGTGTGCCCATTGATGGACATTGGGCTGGTTAAAGGCCTCTGACAATGTCAGATGGACACTCACTGAGCGACAGCAGGCGATGGTGGTGCCTTCACTCTCCGCACACCGCCCCTCTCGATGCAGATGATGTATTCAAGAAATGGTCATGGGTAAGGGCACACATACATGATGTGAGCCAACGCATTTCCGTGATCATTGGGGAGGGTGGAGAAGATCTGGAATTGCGGGTGGCCCGGGGAATGGAGGGATGAAGGAGATGGGGAGAACTAACACAGAAATAAAGATCGCCCACATGGTGACTTATTGGAAACCCGATATTGGGCTCTCATGACCAAGGTTCTAATGCTGAATCGCAGTTCAGTTTGTCAGCACGTTCCTATAATATAGGGGGGGAGTTGGGGGCTCATGGTTAAGTTATATGAATATTCGATCGGGACCGTTCGAGGTACAGTCCTCAGTGGTGGTCCGAGAATGACCGGGTGAACATAACCCAGCCGAATTGGACACCATGGGCCTCATTACGAGTTAGTTGGTAAAAACGGGTCCATTACCGGCATGCCGTTAAGAGCGGGTCTGTGCTCCTATGAACCCACTAATAGCGGGTGATTACGAGTGCACAAGCATGCGCAAGCCCCCATGCCGGTAATGGTAATACCGGCATGCCGCTAAAGGCCCTACAACCCCCCTATACCGGCATCGCGGGACCCGCCCATAGCGGTACCGCCTCATATCAACCCCTAAATACCGGCATGGTAATACCGGCATGGTAATACTGTGTTCACAAAAAACTGACCCGGAAATTACGTCATTGCCATCCTCCCCAACCACCAATTCTTTTGTGTTGTGCTGTGGCAGAATAGAAGCAGGATGTCCAAGGCTACCAGGAAGGCGATCCCCAGGAAGCGCAAACAGCGTTTTTCAGACGCTGAGCTAAGTATGCTCGCTGACACCCTGGCCCAGCATGCGGACACCATCAGGAGCACTGACATGAAGCATGCGGCCCAGACCAAAAAGAAGGAGGTGTGGCAGGAGGTCGCACAGAGGGTGTCGGCAGTGGGAACCACCCCAAGGAGTGTGCGCGACTGTCAGAAGCGGTGGGATGACCTCCGTCTCAGGGTGAGGAAGATCCTGTCGGAGACAGGAGGGAACAGGAGGGCCGCAATGGCGACAGGCGGAGGCCCACACTCCCCAGTGAAGTTGACGGCATCGGAGGAGACAGCCAGTACCTTTATAGACCCTGAATCCATAGAGGGAATTGGAGACCAGGAGGTGGGTGCCACATCATCCACAGAAGAAGGTGAGTGACCCATCACATCCGTGTAGGCTAAACCATGATGTGGCACAAGTGACGTGGAAGTGAGACTAGCCAAGGCAATGCATGTCCCAGGCCCACATCAACATATCCAGTCAAGAATGTGTGCCACACCCTGCTACACACACATGCTGAGTGCCAATCCCATTCCCAACACAAGTGCAACATGACCCAACCGTGCCCATGGAACTCACCACACATCCACCATACCAATGCCATGCCACCAGCCATGCATTGATTGCCCACATGCCCCCTCAGAACACCAAAAGCCACACCCCGAAAATAATTTGATGCATGAATGTATGAACATATCACAGCGCAATGGATTATCGCTGCCATGTGACACCATCACTGAAGACCTGCATCTCTTCTATCCCCAGGCACCGATGAGTAAGATGGAATTCAGGACAGGGGTGCAAGTTTATCCACTGCACGTCAAGGGACCAGGGCCACTGCCACCACCCAGCCCAAGAAACTGCCCAGAGCAACAGGCAGTGTGCCACACCGGGCAGTAACCCTGTAGGAAACACCTGCACCCACTGTCCAGGAGCAGCCACCCACAACAGTGGGAGGCATTTCTATTCATGCTCCGCCAACCACCGCAGATGCTGTGCATGCAGAGGTGGAGAATGAGGGTGACATCATGTCCGGCAACCCACCCCGAGCCCCATTACCAGCATCCCTACCCCTACAGAGGCAGAGAGCATGTACAATCCCTGCCCCCACGACTCAGACCTTGATGAGTCAGACATATGCCTCTTTGAGAAGGAGTGCGCCCTGGACGTGGGCACCACACAGGTGCCATCCACCACCCTGCCTACCACCACCCCGGTCAACAGCACTCCTGCAGCCAACGACTCCTTCGAGGCTCGCCTGTCAAGGGTTGAGGCACAACAGGAGTCCATGCTTGAACTGATGCGGCAACAAATATCAGATGGAAATGACTCCATGAGGGCCATTGCCACAGCCATCGCAGCCAACACTGCTGCTGTTGAGGCATCCACATGTGCCATGAGGGAGTGTCTGGGGGCACTTACGCAGGGGCTGCTTGCAAACCTGCCTCATATGCAGCGCCCACACCTTGGGGCAGGCATGGGACTGACCATCGACGCCTCCACTGCCACAACCCCTTCTGCCCCGGCCCAATCGAGCCCCGTGCGGATGACGCGGAAGAGTGCACGGCGCATGACCATGGCACCCCCGGATCCCAAAAAACCAAAGAAATAGAGTTGGCAGACAATGACATTTGAAAAATGTATGTTGGTCAAGGGACCAGTGTTTGTTGTACAAATGGGGACATATGGGGGGTTTGTAGGGTGGGTGAGGGAGTTTACTTGGGTAATTTTGGGGTTTGTAGGGTGGTTGAGGGAGTTTACTTGGGTATTTTTGGGGTTTATAGGGTGGGTGAGGGAGTTCACTGGGGGTTGTGAGGGGATTATGTTCACATTAGCATGTGTCTGGAAAATACACCCGTTGTGTGCAAGAAAATCATTGGCTGGACATACTTCTTTTTGTGCATGTACATTTAATGCGTGATGGTGTACAGTGGGGCACTTCTGACAAAACAAGTGTGCATGTCCACATACAGCCAGTGGGTCACAGACACATTACTTTCATGGTCCCTGCGTTTCAAAAGTATTTGTCAATTAGTGCTTGGCATACAGCATGGCCATCCCATGCATCACGTACTGGCAGGGGGGCTCCTTCGCCTCCGTCTCCATCCCCTTCCACCTCACCCGGCCCATGCATGTCAATGTCAGGTGGCAGTGGTACATTCTTTTGGACGCACATGTTGTGCAGCATGACACAGGCCATGGTGATCTTTGCCACCTTCTCAGGCCTATGTAGGAGTGCCCCACCAGACCTGCTTAGGCAGCAGAACCCCGCCTTCAACAGGCCAAAGGTCTGCTCAATCACAACACGGGTATGAGTGTGCACACGATTGTACTCCTCTTCATGGCTCGTCTGCGGGTTCCACACAGGGGTAAGTAGCCACAGCCTCAAGGGATATCCTCCATCACCTGCAAGCAGATACAAATAGGTGTGTGTCACTCTGAACTGCCACTTTCAGGGAGCACAGTCATGGCAGCAGCTATTTGGTGTGGGCATGCACATGTCCCAGTATGTGTACAAAATAGTCACCTATATGCAATGTATACTATAAAGAGGTGCGGTACACTGGATGGGGTTCAATAGATGATGCAGGGTGTAATCATGCATGCTCTGGCAGATGTGCAGTGGTAGTGCAACAATGTTTAGCCTCCAATTCATGATGTGTATTCTTTACTATGCATGGTCACACTAGCCGCATTGCCACAGTTGCCATCCTATTCAGTCATGCATTGCTTGCCATCACCATGGTGTCCTGGTTGTGCCACTTAGTTGTAGTCATCCATATGCATTATTTGGGATATGTGGCCCAGTAATGTTTCATGTTCCGTTTGGCTAGTTCAGGTGAGGTGTGTTTAGATCTGCATGCATTCTCCAATCACTGGCTATTGCCACTCAGGTGCACTATCCCCCCTTTCCCGCCCTGGTGAACTATCCCCCCCCTTTCCCACCCGGGCACTGTAGCCCCCCCCCTTCTTCATCCGCACGCATCAGTACCCCACAGCATGGCCATGGGCCTGTTGTGCAACTCACCGAGCAGCCAGGCACGTGGTCCAGCATGCGTGAGAATGGTGGTTGTGAAATGCCATGCAGCTGGCCACTCTGTGTTGGTAGGTGCCTGTGACCAGGAAGTGTAGCACAGATGCCACCTTAAGTAGTGGGGGGATGGCAGTGCGTATTTCTATGTGGCTGGCAATGTCGTTCTGTATCATGTCCACTATAGTGGTGATGGTGTCACGGTCCAACCGGTACAGGGTGTGGATCTGCTCAGGGGTTACGTTGAATGGGCTGGGCCTGGTGCGAGGGATTGTTGGCTGCGCTGGTGGTAATTGCTGGGCCTGTCTCACCCTCCTTCTCCTCCTGCGTCTCATCTGTGCTGCCTGTTGTTGCTGCTGTAGTTGTTGTTGTTGTTGTTGTTGCTGATGTTGCTGTAGTTGTAACAGTATAGGCATGTCCTCCAGCGCCATGATTGCAACTGCTAGTGGTAGCATTTTGGTGTAGGAAGGGGGGTGGTGTGTAGGTGTGCTCCTTTTGTTCTGGGCCACTCAACATTGCCTACATCTGTGGGGGGTGTTGTGGTGTGTGGGTGTGCTCAGTTTATGCTGGCACAGCCTCCATTGACTCCACCTGTGGGGATTGTGTGCACCTGTGGCAGCTGCCTTGTATCCTGCTTGCTGTTTGCGGGTAGTCCGCGATGCCTGTATGGCCGGCATCGTGCAGCCCGTGATTACCGGCTTCGCGATGCCGGTATTTGCATGTATGCGTGGGTTGGAATTACCCCCTATTACCAGCATGCCGGTATTTGCTCTCTGAAGGTGCGCGAGTATGCGCCTATGCCGCTATTACTGGCACCGTTGTTTAGTGTGCCGCTAATACCGGGTTTGCGAGTCGGAATGCGACGGGACGGTAAACGATGCCGGTATTAGCATACCGGCATCATTCTTGCCTTACCGGCATACCTCGTAATGAGGCCCCTTGTCTTTTGGGGTTAGGAGAGGGTGGGGTAGCGCAACTCGAGTAGTTGGATGGGACAGATGAGTATAAGGGAGAGAGGGCGGGAAAGGCACTCTTGAAATTACTGATTGCTGAGCGACAAGACCGCTTAGCGGTCCTCACTGGGCCACACAAAAACCAGCTCACTAGCAAGGAGTCAGGAATATGGCGGGTACTTAGAGTAGAGACATTGAGGCAGATGCACCTATTGGACTATTCCATACCGGTAAAAAATAATGGCGACAATACTTACACATCACAAGCTACATATATGCACACTTAATGTGAAAGGCCTAAATTCTCCCACAAAACGCTTGCTGGTAGCGAGAGAATTCAAGAGGTCTAATATTGATATCATGTTCTTACAAGAGATAAAATACCAGAGGGGCAGTGAGAAAGGGATCCCCAGTAGCTTGGTGGGGCGCACTTTCTGGAATTCGGGTGTCCCCAAAAAGGCCGGGTGGGAATCCTGATCCGAAAGAGCCTCCGCATGAATCACGGATCACGGATAGCTGGAGTCACCTACACCCCATGATACGCTCACAAGAATAGATTAAGTTTTCCTCTCTGAAGACCTAATGAAAATACTCCAGACCGCAGACATACACCCATTGCTTGGTCTGACCATGATATGGACTGGTATGGCCTTACCCATCGCAACACAAAGTGGAGGTGCAATGAAACATTATGGTCTGACACGGTTTTTAAGGAAGAATTAGAAAATGAAATTAAACAATTCTTCATAACCAATGACACAGGTGAAGTCACAAAAATGAATGTATGGGAGGCGGCTAAGGCCACTTGATGTGGGATCCTAATCAGAGAAGGTGCGAGTAAGAAGAGAGAATGCACCTTAATAGAGACTAACATCAGAAAGAAACTGGACGCAGCAGAGAGTCTAGCACAGACATCCTCACAAAGCAGATCTAGACACCTTGCTGAGGCCAAGGAACTAAGGGAGGAACTAAAAACCCTGGAAATACGTAAGGTGACCCAGAGCCTACAATACCTATAACAAAAGTACTACGAGAAGGGAGATAAGGCTGATGCCCTCCTCGCGGCAAGGCTCCGCGCACAAGGGACAGAAAGATAGAGAGGACAGATGGCACTCTCATAGATACAGTAGAATCTACCCCAGAAGGCATACAAGAGGCATTTGCCTTCTTTTACGAAGAATTATACACCTGTGACCCACCTCCCGCACTGGGGAGTGTAGACGCTTATCTCAAAGAAACAGGTCTCCCAGCACTCACGCACTCCGAGGCTGAGGCCCTCGACACACCGGTCACTCGGGACGAAGTCGCTGATGCCTTCAAATGCCTCAAGTCAGGGAAGGTGCCAGGGGACGATGGCTTCACTCCCGGCTTCTACAAAATGTTCACTGCATTTCTTACCCTCTTTCTAGTGACCTTATTCAATGATATCTTTGAAACGGCACCCCCATCTTTCGCCCAGGCCCTTCAAACGGTCATCCCAAAAGAAGGTAGAGACACAAAACATTGCGGGTCATACTGCCCCATATCACCCCTCAACATAGATGCCAAAATATATGCAAGAGTATCTAGTAGTATAGTAGCGGCCAGACTAGAAACACATCTACCTAAGCTAATACACACAGACCAAGTCGGCTTTGTAACGGTAAGACAGGGAGCGGACACGATGAGGAAAACATTACACTTGATACATGAGGCACAGGGGAGGAGCGATGACACAACCCTCCTGTCACTTGATGCCGAAAAGGCCTTTGACAGAGTGGGCTGGGAGTTCCTGGGAAGGGGTTCTAGTCTGGATAGGTCTTGGCCCCAAACTCTGCCATGCCATCAAAGCAATATACTCAGCTCCCAAGACCTCTGTGGCAGTGAGTGGTGGCTACTCAAGGTGGTTCACATTGGAAAGAGGAACCAGGCACGGCTGCCCACTATCCGCCATATTATTTGTGTTGTCCCTCGAACCACTAAGCTGAGGCTCAACAAAAGGGTGGAGGAAATTAAAGTAGGAGATCATGAATATAAACTAGGCCTATATGCTGACAATATTCTCCTGCATACAACCAACCCCCTAAGTTCCATACCTGCAGCTATGGAGATAATTGAGGAATTTGGCCAATTGGCGGGCCTGAAAATGAACACAGGGAAATCTGTCCTCCTCCCGATCGACAAAGAGCAGGGACTCAGAGGTGGGGCGTTTTGCACCTCTAGGAATGAAGGTCAGTCTCACCACAATGCGGTATTTGGGCATCAATGTGACCCGAGATCTAGGGGACCTATTTGTAGCCAACTTTCCCCCGATATTACACATGATTCAAAAAGATATTGAACGGTGGACAAGGCTCACCATCTCATGGATGGGCCGCTTGAACACCATTAAAATGGTAATCTTGCCAAAGCTACTCTACCTATTTCAGATGCTCCCTATCCAACTACGCAAAGAATTCTTTGCAACCACTAAAAAAGTCCTACACACCTTTCTATGTCAAAACAAAAAGCCCAGGGTACCCGCTGCTTTACTTCAACTTTGTAAAGAGGATGGCGGGGTAGGCCTCCCAAACATAGAGCTCTAATATAGGGCAGCTCAACTGCGAGTTCTAATCCCGCACGTCAGATAGCAGAAAGAACTACAATGGATAGGTCTAGACAACGACCACCTCCGACCATTTACTGTGGGAGAATGTTTATGGGTACCAGGACCCCTACTACGAAACAGCATTAAAAACCATCCCATTCTAGGGACTATATGGGCTGTTTGGAAACCAAACAAATTAATGAAAGGGATCACAACATGGCCCTCCACCTATCACACTTATGGGTACCGGGTATTCGGGACGATTTCCCTGACCCAGGCAGTTTCCAATCGTGGTACGAGGCAGGGCTTGAAAGGGCAGGGCAACTATGGAGAAATAACACATTCATCACCATTCAGGAGCTGGAGGAAGCCCTAGGCCTAGGTCCACTCTCAGTCTTTCGATACCTGAAACTGAAAGACGTCATGACCCGGGACGTCTGGAAGGAGGCCATACAGAGCGACCTCACCCCGTTCGAAAGAATTTTGGACACATACTTAGGCTCCAAGGGCTTCATAAGTGCAATGTACACAGCATTAATTGGAATCAATACTACACCTCAGCCACCTTGAAACACAAATGGGAAAAAGACCTTGGGAGGAATCTCCCCCCAAAGACATGGCTTAAGATACGCAGAAGGACCTCGGAGAGCTCTATTTCCTGTCAGTACAAATTACACAGGATTAAGCTATTATATAGATGGCAGTATGACCCACTTAGATTGCCCAGAATGTATCAGGATGTAAGTCCTCTTTGTTGGCGGGGCTGTGGCCAGAAGGCAGACTACTGGCACATGTGGTGGGGTGTACAGCGGTTCAAGCATACTGGGACGAAGTGCTCAGCTGGATCAAGGAGCTTGAAGGGGAACAGAGGGAGAAATAACCACTGATGATCCTATTTAGCTTGGTGGAGACGGAAGAACAAACACTCAAGGTACCCAAAATGACACCTGGGCTCTTACTGGCTGCGAGGGCCTGTCTCACAAATTTGTGGAAAAGAACGAGTTTGCCAACAAAAGCTGAGTGGATTAATGTCTCCCGAAATATTTTCAATATGGACAAGCTGACAGTAGCCATTCACGGTGATCGCACTTAAGTTGATAATGAATGATCTGAATTTCGAGCTAAGTGCATTAATTGAAACCAAGTGTGCAATACAACATAGCCCATGTGCCATTATATTGATCTGCCCACATTGTTAATGTCAATTTTACAATGTCACATCCAGTATCACTGTAAATTAAGGATTGTTGCCTATGAACTCCTTTGCTGGACTATGAAAATCATCGAGATCATCCGTTGCCTTAAGGGTTGCAGGGAGGGGAGAGGTGAGTGGGGGTAGAGTTGGGGATAGATGTTACTATGAGCAACTGCTACGCAGTTAAGTCACTTTATAATGTTTGTAATAAAAACTGCAATATCTATGTTGAAAATCAATAAAAAACAATTTAAAAAAAATAAAGGTCTTAGCAACCAAGAATACAGCCAGACATGGGCTGTTATAAACCAATTTACAAGTGGATCCCAAATAGCTATGCAGTCAACTGCAGTTAGTGAACATGAATGGGTAACACAGCGAGTTGCATGCTGCCCCTAAAGACTCTGTAAAATTGGAATCCCTAGACATTTCGAAGAGATTCCAGCTTACATTTAAGCAAGATGACATTTTGTCCCTTATTAAAACAGCTAGTAATTCTAAAGCAATGGGCCCCGATAGGGTTGTGCAATTATACATTAAAATGTGATCCAAATCTTTGGGCTGCCATATTGAATATCTTTACAGCCATAAATCTTACACAATGTCTCCCCAAAACTTGGAAACTAACAATCACGGTCCCAATATATAAAGAAGGAGACTGTCAAGCACCAAATAGCTATCGTCCAATTTCACTTCTGGATGTGCCAGGTAAGATTTATTGTCGGTTACTACTTAGAGAACTACATGCCTGGATCACCAAAAACCATCTGAAAGATCCTTACCAATCGGGATTTGTTGCTGGTTTAGGTACCATTCCAAACATACTCACGTTAAGCAGGATTAAAACACAATGTGCAGCCCAGAATCAGTCACTTTATGTAGCCTTTATTGATTTCCGGGCTGCCTTCGACTCTATTGATCGGGTCCTATTGTATCAAAAATTGTGGCAAAATGATTGTCCGGAATCTTTAGTGTCTTTAATCATGCTATTCCATTTGGAAAAGTCAATGCAAGTTTGAGCGACCTTTGATGGGAAATTATCCCCCCTCATTTCCACCTACAGAGGTTTAAAGCAGGGGTGTACACTTGCGTTGTTCCTATTAAACCTGTAAGAGATTTTGTTCTATTGGGGTAAATTTGGGATTTGGTGGTATTTTCTTACCGTAAAAATATTGGCGGTAATTTGGCAGTAAATTAGTCTTGCATTTATATTGGGTTTGGTATCACACTATTTCAGTGACCATACCTTGTTAGCATATATTGGTGGTAATTTTAGTGGTATCTTGTTTTGCGGTATTTATACCGGTGGTATAGCGGTGAGCATGGTTTCCTTTTTATACTATAACCCCACCATAAAACAAACCTTTCCTTTCTTATAGAATACCCCCTAGTTTTCTGTAGAGAGCTCTACACCTATGCACTTCAGCAGAACCCAATGATTTTATTCATAGCGCCACCTACAGTTCATGGCTGGTACTACTGGCTTATATACATCCAGTAATCAATGTGCCATAAGACATTACTGGTTTATTTACATCTAGTAATCTATGTATCAGATCCTTTCCCATCAGCATGTAAGGAAAGACACATTCATCATACCGCACACAAACCTTCTCTTGTTTGTTATTTTACTTGCATTGGTAAATTGGCAAATGCACTACTGCACTGATATGAGCCTCCATTTTATAAATCACATATGTAAAGTAATTCACAGATGCATGAATGACACAAAATCCCATTGGTTTTTATAACTACAAGAAGTATTTTATCTTATTTACAAGTCACCAAATCTTACCTTGAGTTCAATTACAGCAACATCTGTAATACAAGAGAACAAAACAAACCAAGCAGATTTCTTTTTACACATGGATTAATGTTCCCACATTCTGAAAATAATGTAAAATAACATGCAATGATTCCCTAACTACTCTACACTGCAATAAACCTTAGCCACACACACACAGTATTTTATCTGGCCCTCACTTAGTACTATCTTACCAAGGTTGTTTTTTCTTTGAAGTCCCCTGCACAACCTCGTGGTATTCGCAGATGCAGACCCAGTGTCAGCGCGAAATGCTCCTGTAATCTTGTTTGGGGAGTGCCAGCTGACTATCTCAAAGCTAGCGCTCTGACACCTGGAACCTCCTTCAGTCTCCTCAGCCCAGCCTGCACTAACTGCTCTACGCATTTCTTGTTACCAAGAAAGCTCCTATCCTTCCTTCCCCTCTTGACGTGGCTTGTCTGCCTATAATTTCCCCCAATCAGGTTAACAAGAATGTGTTCTGTATCAACACTCATGTTCAGAACAATGAGAGCTTTAGGCCTTCCTGTATTTATGTTTCATTCTGTTTCCTGCTGCCTGCATTTTTCTATTCTGCACAAGCTGAAGAAAACACCAGTGTGCATTTAAAAATGAATTACAGCAGTGCCACCAAAACATGGATTTTACCTAATTTTGCATAGAAGACTGCATTTTAATGTTAGAAAAGTTAGAATTAGTATTTTAGTAATGTTAAGTAATGTTAGTCAGTTATGTATATTCTAATGTAGTTTCCATGCAAGAAGCATCCCAAAAAAAAATGGTGCACTTCATTATTTGATCTGGCAGCACTCTAAGTTTGTATGCTTGCTCTGAATGTCTGCAGTTTTAAATTGCGCTTGGCTGTGTTGTAAATCCTGTGCTTTGCATGCCACCAACAACACTAAATATCACATTGGCAAAAAAGGCCATATTACATACTGGCAAAAAGACACTACATCCTGGCAAATTTGTTTAATTATATTTTACCTTACATATACCCTCTTTTTCCGACAATTTTGGCTACCCAATTGGAGGAAATCCAAATTGTTCTTCTTCCTTTTTCCATTACATGAATCACAATTGAAATAATAGCAACTCCATAAAATAAACATTGAAATATTTCATACTAAACCATTGCTTAATCATAATAAAAGTAAAACTTCTCCAGCATGGGGTCTGGCATGGATTCACATGCTCATGAATATTCCCCGTCGTCAGGCCGGGAATCCTCAGTAAAGAGTAAATCAGTATCAGTTTTGTTTCTGATCTGTCTTTCTTAGTAGTAACCAATCACTGATCTCTGGGTCATACTGACCCCAGCCAATGACTGCCCTCTACCCAAGCCCCTCCCCTGGCAGCCATCCTCAGATTTTGACCGAACGTTCAAGTGTTGGGAGTCCTCGTGTTTTAGCTCTCGAGCTTTTACTACGCTTTCTTGCTTTTTCAGGAGAATATTCTCATTTTTTCGGTTAATCGAGCCTCAAGCTCCACCGTTTCTACTTCCGATAACTGGGACCCGTTTCGGAATTCTTCTACGCCCCTCAAGGATGAAGTTTTGGTCGAGTTACATTTCTTGGAAGATTCCGGAAGATCTGTGGCCTACCTCAACGGACATGGCCCACTACAAGGGTAGCTCAACGCCCGGATCCAAGCTGTTCAGGAGCTGCCCAGGATGCGGATGGCAAAATGTTTTCAAGGAGGACGAGCATTCGAGATGCCTCTACTGCCTTCATGAGGACAAGACGTACGTGGAGAAGGACTGTGCGTTCTGCAAGAACCTGTAGGAACGGACTAAGCAAGATCATCGTTCCCACCTCGCCGCCTGGCTGGAGAAGGGCACAGAAGGTGGGAAGGCGAAGAAAAAGTCTGAGCGGTCTTCCAAGTCCTGTGAGGGCGCCCCGGCAACAGAAGGCCAAGCAGGACAGAAGGTCCGCGGGCCCCGGGAGCGCCGAAAGGACAGGCTCCTCGGCTGCCAGGAAGGGCGTGACTTCCCCGGTACGATCAACCATGAGCCAGCGCTCTGGTTCGGGGAAGAGGAAGTCTGAGAACCCAGGTAAGCTTCTGGTGAGGCCCCGGTCGATCTCGAAGGGAGCCGAGGGGAAGCGAGGCGATGATCCTCCCGCCAAAGCAAAGGCCCAGGACGCACCTAAGGTGGTGAGGGCCTTGATCAACCCAGCAAAGGCCTCTATCGAGGTTGTCGCAGCGGCCCTGGTGAAGCCGGCAGAGGCTACGCTATGCCAGTGGAGGCGGCCTCGGGGCCCAGAATTTCTCTGCCGCCGCGGAGGGAATCCTCTATCCAGACCATCGTTAAAACCCCCGTGAAGACCCCGGTGGCAAAAGAGGGGGGCCAGTGGCCATTATGGACTCGGTTTCAGCCTCTGAGGAGGATGCGGTGGAAACCGTGAAAGGCCTCAACGAGAGGTTTGAGAAGGTTCAATCCCAGGGGGAGGTTCTCGCTGATGTGATCGAAGATAGCGACGATGGCGACAACGAGGCCCAGTGGAGCAGCCATCCTGTCCGTTGCAGCCATTACCCGAGCCCCAGGATAGATCGGCGGCCATTTTGTTGGCGATCCAATCCTTATGTACTGAGATAAGGACGAGGTTACCACGGACCCCGACGGAGGATGCAGAACCAGGCCCGTTGGGAAGCCCTCCGAACAAGCGGAGGAGAGTCCACCCCGCTCCGCCCTTCATGCCCGCGAGGCCTGTGGACCCCTCATCCCTCTCGCCGGACCCCCGGGAGGATACGGCGACGGATACGGCGACGGGGACAGACGACGACGGCAGCGATGACACAACAGGCATCCCGTCATCACCCCCTCGGGCCTCTCCACCCGACGAAATTGGCTCTTTTCACGCCATGATAGCCAGGGCATCCGAGCTCTTCCAGCTCTGCCCTGAGGAACATAAAAAGGAAGGTTTTCTTTACCAACGACGAGAGGCCAAGAGAAAGACTGTCCTCGCGGTGCCGTTGATCGACGACATCTGGGACGAAGGGCTGGCTGTCCTCAAGAACCCTTCCACGACACCCGCCAAGAGGGACAGGTATGAGAAGAAGTACCGGGTGTTAGGCAGAAACCTGTGCAGTTCCCTCTGGGACCACTGCAAAAGATTTAAGACTATAGGCGTTTGGCAGTAAACCCACTTGGTAGCAGTCTGTACCACACAGATTCACTTGGTAGCTGTGGCTGAGCAGTCAGACTTCCCTCAAGAAGAGTTAGGCAGTATACAGAATATTCACAATAGGTCAAAAGAACACAGTAGAACAAGTAAACACTAACCAGAGCTTGGTGTAAAAGAGATATCATTATTTATTTAAAACCACACAGGCACTAATGTTAAGCAGTTCAAAAACACGGTCACTAAAAGATATACACTCCCTTAAAAGAATATTAGACAATTCGTAAGTAAAGCCCCACTTATTTTCAGACAGCGGTGAGTGCTTAACGCAGATGGCACTCTAATAATTTGTTTTAAAAAGGGAGAGAAAAGCAGAGTCTAATTTGAAACAGATCCCAACACTTTCACAAGAACACAACAAGAGAGGAAGGCAAAGTAAAACCGTGAAGTTAGAGTTCAGAAGGCCAGATCCACTTTAAGAGGATCAGAACGAAATGTGTCCAAGGTCACATGGTTGAAGTGCACAAAAGACTTGAAAAGGTTCAGAAAGAGTTGGACCAAAGAAAGGGACCAGTTAGATGGTCAATGTGGCCAGCCCAGTCCAGAAGGTTAAGGGATTATAATTACCTTGTAGCAATCTTTAGAAAGGGAGGCCTGGCGGACACTGTAACCTTAAAGTGGTGAGAATACTCCAGCGGGGGCAGTTGTTCCTGGCAGCAGATGCAAGTCGGTGCTTCGTCCGGGGGAAGAGAGGATCTCGTCGGGAAGAAAGACTGGAGTCTGTTGCACTGCCAGGGAAGAAACCAGCCGCGGAGTTCTCAGGTAAAAGGAGCGGTCCTTTTATGCGCGGTCCAGTGGTAAGTGGCTATCCGGTTGCCGGGGTGCTTGGGATGCGAGGAAAAGAAGGTAAACTGGTTGGGCCCACCAGTCAGGGGAAGAATCCTCTCCAGCCAGGAGATCTTCTCTGTCGTCGGGAAGTGGTGAGCCGGTTCCGCAGGGCTCCACCGATGGTGTCGTCGTGGTAGGTCGGCTCAGTTTCTCCCTCGTCGGATTCTCAGGTCCTGTGGCGACTACTGAAGTTCCAGTCCCCAAGCCCTGCTTTTATGCAGCACACCCCCATTCACTCAGCCTAGCTGTCAATCAAACATGCTAAGTGGTGAGCCGGCCGGCCAATCACACAAGAGTGCGACTTGAGTTGCCAAGGTAACTCAGTCCAGGGTGCCTAAACCCCCTCCCACAACCCCTGTGGTACCCAGACAGAGTGGCACCACTTTTGGAGGCTTCTGTGGAGAAGCCCGCTAAAAAGTGGAACAAAGGGCTCGACTCGGGTTGGAGTCACAGAAGAGAACACAAACGCCATTTTAGAATCGAGTCCTGGCAAAAAATACCAACCGGCGAATTAATATTAAATAAATAAACCGGCGGTATGTTCGAGGCTATGAGAATTAAATAATTAAAGTTGGTAGCCTCGAACAATGGGAAAATCCCATAGGGATATATTCGCGGTCGAATATAAAAAGTAGTATCCACTGCCACCAGCCAAAACTCAATCGGGGGACGGAGACGTGCCCCCTCGACTAACAGACCCCGGGCAATCGAATTGCCCCGACCAGTACGTCCACCATATGATGGTTTGTACTGGTTTCTGTTCATAATTTGGGACTAGTAAAGCCAATGGTGACGTTACATGCCCTGGGAGACAGTAGTCAGTCTCAGGGTATGAAGTCTATGATGGGGTGTCACTATGACACTCCTGTGTCACTGCACGGAGGGTGCTGTGTAACACACATAGTAAAAACACATGAGGCCCTATGGGGTAAAGGACCCCATAGCCCATAAAACACATAAACAGTCAAAGGAACACCATAAATCATGTCCAAGAGTGGGAGAAAGAGTCTCACTCTTGACAGGAGAAAAAAACAAACTCCAGAAATCCAGCAAAGCTTCTGGGGGACTCACTAGGTTAGGAAATTCAGCCTAAAGAGAGAATTCTCCCTAACACTGGGTCCCTGATGCCGCCCCCTTGTGCCTCAGGGCCCAGCCCACGCCGGACTCTGTCGTCTCGGCAGTGGCCAAGAAGAAAGCAGCGGGTGCGGCGGCTTCAACTTCCACTTCCCTGCCGGACAGCGAGGGCAAGAAGTTGGACTCCATGGGACGACGAGTCATCTCGTCGGCGGCGACGACGATTAAGGCGGCCAATGCCTTAGCGATTGTGGCCCGTTACGACAGGGAGCTTTGGTTCAAGATAGCTCCTCTGCTAGACTTCCTGCCGGACGACAAGAGGGCAGAGACCCTACAGATTCTGCAGGAAGGAGAGGTGGCGTCAGATCACGCCATAACGGTGGCAACGGACATTGCTGATACCGGATTTCACCAACTGGACAACAGGGTTTGCCTCCGACGACGAGGATGGCTCAAGGCAACGGACTTTCGCCAGGACGTCCAGACCAGAGTGTTGGACATGCCGTTCGACAGCAAAAACCTGTTTGGAAAGACGGTGGATGAGTCCCTCCAGGCCATCAAGACAGACACGGAAACAGCCCGAGCCCTAGGAGTCCCTCAGCAACGGCGGCCCTTTCGGAGCTCTGGAGGCAGACAGGGGGCCTCCAAAGGATCCAGCGGCAGCTCTTCTACTTACTGCCAGGCGGCCCGCTCCTCGTCCCAGGAGGCCTACAGAGGCCGCGGCAAGCAAGAAGGGTCTCGCTGCCATCAGCAAGGAGGCCAAGGCGGCAAGGCCTCTTCCAACAGGACTGAACCAGCCGTATCGTCGGGCCATCACCGAAGCACCCCAGTGGGAGGTGGCTGACGAAGTTCATCAGAGTGTGGGAGTCCATCTCCACCAACCGTTGGGTGCTGGGCACCCTGGCCCGCGGACACTCGCTGGAATTTCGAATGAAGTGTCATCGCATTCCTCCCGTGGCCAGGAAAGAGAATCACGTCCCTCAACTGCTGTTGGAGGTAAGGGCGATGCTCAAGAAGGGTTCCATCGAGCTCGTCCCCAAGAGGCTCCGGGGCTCCAGAGGATACTCAAGATACTTCCTCATCAGAAAGAAAACAGACGGTTGGCGATCCATCCTGGACCTGTGTCAGTTGAACAAGTACATCAAGGCACAGAAATTCAGAATGGTCACCCTCCAGCACGTGCTGGGACAGCTGCAGGAGGGCGACTTCCTATCGTCACTGGACCTGGAGGATGCTTACTTCCACATCCCCATTCTAAAAGGACACAGAAAGTTCCTCAGGTTCGTAGTCCAGGGGCGTCACTACCAATTCTGAGCCCTGCCGTTCGGATTAAAGTTGGCACCCAGGGTGTTCACCAAGTGCCTCGCACCTGTGGTGGCGCGGCTGCACCTGCACGGGATCCACGTCTACCCCTACCTGGACGACTGGCTAATCCGTGCAATGTCAAGAGAACTCGCCATCGAACACACAGCGAGGACCGTCCGCCTGCTCACGGAGTTGGGATTCGCCATCAACTACCCCAAATCCCATCTGGTCGCGTCGCAGGTGGCACTGTTTCTGGGAGCAAAGCTCGATACAGTGAAGCGATTGGCATCTCCGTCGGAAGAAAGGACGAAGGCCATTTTGGGCAAGCTGCAACACCTGTTGGCCACGGATGTGGCCAGAGTGAGGTCCATCAAGTCCCTCCTCGGGATGATGTCCTCATGCATCTACCTTGTGCCCCTTTGCAGACTTTGGATGCGTCTGCTACAAGAGTTCCTCGACACCCGCTGGATTCAAGCGGCGGGCAGCTTTGAAGACAGGATCCCGCTAGACGAGGAGTTCCGTCAGGTGATTCTATGGTGGGGTGCCCGTGCGCACCTCGCGGCAGACATGGACTTTCAGGCCCCGGCGTATCAGGAGACGGTCACGATGGACGCCTCCCTGGAGGGATGGGGGGCCCACACCAGAGATCTCCACGCAAGAGGCCTCTGGCTCCCGGAGGAGAGGTCTCTTCACATCAACATCCTGGAGCTACGAGCCGTGTTCTGGGCGCTCAAATCGTTCCTTCCATCCCTCAAGGACAAAGTGGTGTGGATCTTCACCGACAACACCACCACGATGTTCTACATCCAGAAGCAGGGAGGCACCAGATCCCCAGCCCTATCCAAGGAGGCCCAGGACCTGTGGCACTGGGCCGTCGCCCAGGGGATGTTTCTGGTTCCGTTCCACCTGGCAGGAATAAAAAACACCATTGCCGACTCACTCAGCAGGGAGCTGCGCTCACAACATGAGTGGTAACTACGCCAGGACCAGGTGGATCGGCTATTTCGACAGTGGGAAAAACCCCAGATCGACTTGTTAACGACGGCGACGAACTCCAAGTGCCAGAGGTTCGCCAGCAGGTTCGCACAACCGAGGAGCAAGGGTGATGCTTTCTCGTTCCCCTGGGACAGCCTGTTCCTGTACGAGTTCCCTCCGTTGCCGTTGCTGCTCCATCTCATCAACCAGCTCAAGAGGTCCAGGTGCAGGATGATCCTCGTCGCACCGGTGTGGCCGAGACAGATCTGGTTCCCGGACCTTCTGGACTTGTCAGCGTCCCCACCTATCAAGCTGGCGACGGGCGCGGATCTTCTCTCCAGAGAAGGAGGCACCATTCTTCATCACGACCCGGAGTCGCTGAACTTGCAGGCTTGGCTCCTGCAGCACTAGAGTTTGGATGGTATGATATCCCGGCTGACTGCAGAGAGGTTCTTGCAAAAGCCAGGGCGTCCTCAACTCTCAAATGCTATGGACATAAGTGGAAGAGGTTCTCTGTCTGGTGCCGTGCACAGAAGATTAACCCTCTGTGGATTACGGCCCCTCAAGTATTGCCGGACCTACTGTCGCTGGCCAAAGCTGGACTGGCTCATGCCTCCATCAAGATACATCTAGCTGCCATTTCCCGAACCAGAACTACAGGACGGGAGTCCTTGTGGTCTCATCGCCTGGTGAAGGAATTCATGAAGGGACTATTCCAATTGTTCCCGCCGGTGAGGGCCCCTGCCCCGGCGTGGGAGCTCAACGTGGTGCTGACCAGGCTCTTGGGTGCCCCATTCGAGCCTATGCATTCGGGGCCATTGAAGTTCCTGTCTTGGAAGACAGCATTTCTTGTGGCCATCACCTCCGCACGACGAGTGGGAGAGATCCAGGCCCTATCTTGCAAGCCTCCATACTTGACTTTTCACGACACGAGGGTGGTGCTGAGGACGCACCCCTCCTTTATGCCCAAGGTGCGTCGGACTTCCACCTCAATGAGCCGTTGGTGTTGCCAGTTTTCTTCCCGTCGCCTTCGTCACCGGCCGAGAGGACTTTGCACTCGCTGGATGTGGCTAGAGCCCTGAAGTTCTACGTGGACCGCACAAAGAGTTTTCAGAAGACATCACAGCTGTTTGTGAACCTTGGACCTGTGAATCAGGGGAAGGCTCTCTCGAAGGCTTCCATTTCCCGATGGCTCTCCGGCTGCATCATGCACTGTCACCGGTTGGCAAACCGACCGCTGCCCGGCCGTCCGAGAGCCCATTCGACCAGAGCGATCGCTGCTACCATGGCATTCCTGTCTGGTGTGCCCCTGCTGGACATCTGCAGGGCTGCTACATGGAGGTTGATGCACACTTTCACAAGATTCTACTGCGTCGATCGGGACTCCAGGGAGGAGTCCAGGGTTGGCCAAGCAGTGCTGCGCAACCTGTTCGATTAAGGTGAGCCTGGTGAGGAGGTAAGAGATGCTTAATGTTGAGCCTGTTGCCACCTCCCGTGGTTGTGCATGTGTATGCTGCTATGTATTCTTATATTCATGAGCATGTGAATCCATGGCAGACCCCATGCTGGAGAAGGAACAAGTTACTTACTTGTAACTGTTGTTCTTCAGCATGGGTCTGGCATGGATTCACAAGCGAACCTTACCTCCTTCCCCTCTGCGGCTCTTCACTTGGTCATACTGCCACTTCACGTGCTACCAAATCTGAGGATGGCTGCCAGGGGAGGGGCTTGGGTAGAGGGCAGTCATTGGCTGGGGGCAGTATGACCCAGAGATCAGTGATTGGTTACTACTAAGAAAGACAGATCAGAAACAAAACTGATACTGATTTTTTCTTTACCGAGGATTCCCGGCCTGACGAAGGGGAATATTCATGAGCATGTGAATCCATGCCAGACCCATGCTAGAGAACAACAGTTACAGGTAAGTAACTTGTTCCGTATCCCAAATGGGTCCATGAGTCCTCACACACATGTGCATGTGCATATATAACTTTCTTTCCAACCGAAGTGTCTGACATCAACATTCCATATATGATAATGAAAATAACAAAATAAAATAAATAGATAAAATAAATGACTAATATATCTAACTAAAACAAATAATTAAAATAACAAACATGTGATTCTCCGCCACACTTATTTTCAGTCTCATAGAATAATACTATGCTTCATCAGGAACGCTGTAGAATTAAGTTCAATTCACTATTGTTCCTTTAATGACTGACTTTAAGACCTCACCTTTGAGGTGTCCTGATCGTCAATTTTTCATCATCTGGTTCATTTGGTGAATTTCTTTCATCCTGGCGTTCTTGGGTGCTTTTCCATAGAATTCATCTCTTTAGGCATCCCTGTAGCTCGGTCTTCACCTCCATACTTGGTCCGGAGGCTTTACTTGAGCTTCATCCCGTGGACTCCAGGACTCCGTCATCTCTCGTGTCCTCCGGTCCTGTGACCTACGATCCCAACCAAGATTAGTTAATTGTCTAAATTAAATAGAAAAGAAACAGATTAAGTACATAGCACAATACCAATTTTACCCTTTCTACAACACAAAATCTAAATGTAGTCCAAACCTTTCCGATTGAGTCTTCTGATTTGATTTCTATAACTAAACACATGTTAGAGAGAAACAATAACAAATATATGACATCATCATACATTAAAAAATGTTCATGTAGAACATCTCATTTGTACTATAATAAGTTAACCTGATTCAGCACCTTCTATCAATTTTTATTACCACACCTTTCTCAAACATAGTATCTTCCTCTGCATTTGTCTCCAAAATAAACATCATCTATATATATATATATATTTTTATGGTGTGGATGGAATACTATGAAGACAGCCACTGTGTCTTTCTCTCCATGTATTCAGGTTACTTAAGCTGTTTCTACTTGCTCAAGCCTTTCAATTTCATGTTTGGGGTGACAGGGCTTAATTTGGTTAACATGAACAAATTGTTCTGTCACCATTTCACCCTCAATATTTTGTAAACTACTGGAGACACCTTATCCACGATTTGAATTGGCCCTTGCCAGGCCGCAAGAAATTTAGAATTTTTATGTTTACCTTTTCCAAAATGAAATTTATATACCTGATCCCCTACATTATATTCTTTCACAGATGAAATAATATGACTTTGCACTGTCAGCAGCTCTCTCCAAACCTCACTGCTCAAATGCAAATGCCTATTGTAAATGCTTCCTCAGTTCTTACACATATTCATGAACTGTAGATGCACTCACAAGTGTTTGCTCAGGTGTCCTGTATAATAAATGTTGTGGCAGTACCATTTTCCTTCCTGTTAATACCACATGAGGACTAATACCTGTCGCTTTGGCAGGAGTCGATATGATTGCCAGCAATACCAGAGGTAATCGTAAATCCCAACTGGAACCTGCTTCCTCTACAAACTTCTTTAATATCTCCACAACAGACCTGTTGCAGCGTTCAATAGTCCCAGAAGAGGTGGGCCAGAACGCAATATGCAGTTTCCTTTTCACCCCCAATATCTGCCACACCTTGCTCATTAAGGTACTTGTGAAATGACTCCCTCTGTCTGACTCTATTCTTTGTGGTAATCCAAATCTTGAAAAAATATGATTCACCAGTAATGTAGCTGCTATTTGTGCACTGCAGTCTGGTGCAGAGATACACTCTACCCATTTTGACATCAAACAAACCACGGTCAAAAGATAACGGTTCCCCCTACTTGATCTTTTTACAGGCCCTACATAGTTAATTTTCAAATCTGACCATGGAAGGGTTAAGCCTCTTTTCATTAGTGGAGCTCTATGCATTGGTGACGCGGGTTTGAATTGGGCACATACCATGCACCCCCTGGGGTATAATTACACATCTTGGGACATATGTGGCCAGTAAGCATAATCCTTTAGTATCTCTAAAGTCTTTTGTGAGCCTCTGTGTCCTGTCCTGCAGTTATTGCATCATGTGCATGGTGTAACATTAGCCCTCTGAATGAAAGGGATACCACCCACTGTATCTGTCCAGTTATGGATTCCCTGATCATAAGTCCATCCTGTAGTCTAATCCATTTTTTATTCTATAATAACACCCTTAATTCTTCCTTTCCTGTATAATCATTTTCAGTTAAAGGATTCTGTTCGGGGTCCACCAAATGATTATAATAGATCCCTAATATTGAATCATCTTTTTGTGCCTTAATCAGATCTTGATCTGGTGTATCATAACTCCATTGCACTGCTGGTTGTTCTACCTCTTTTGGAGCTTTGGAGTGTGTAACTGCATCTATTTGTATTTCACCATTTAGATGTTCAATGGGTAACAACTCTCCCATAACAGCCCCAATCTTGGCTAATTGATCTGCTTTATCATTTCCCTCCTTATCTTCTCCTGGAGTTTTCAATTGACCACACATTTTTCTCCAGTATACTGTTAAATCATTCTCTGACACTAATTTGTCTATAGCCTGTATCATATTTCCATGCTTGATTGGCTTTATATTATATGCAAGCATGCCTCTTGCCTTCCAGCCAGGCAAATATTCTACAAAGCTATTTTGTGCATAATCAGAATCAGTCACCAGAACAATTGCACTGAATTTGTTATCAACTGCAGTAGTAATTGCTTTATCAATAGCTGCCAACTCTGCTACCCGACTACTCCTAGCCCCAATTCTAATCCATATACTAGGAATGTCCTCACATTTCAACCAGACATTTCCTATCCCTGATACCAACTGTTTACTTCTGTCATTTTCAATGTGAAAAGCACATCCATCAATATATACAGTTGGTAAATTCTTGTATGTCTTTTCATCAAAAGCTTTGTGTGGTGATTGTTCAAACTCTTGCAAACTCGATTCTACCTCTATTTCTCTACTTCATCTGATACACATTCAGCTGCACAGTCATGTAAATCCGCTAATCCTTGAGCAACTGGGCTCTTTTTATTCTAGCCATATCTCACTTCTACAGGAAAGCCTTGCAATGCCAATGTCCATGAAGTAATTCTGGACTGTGCTAGATTGCCTGACCTAATCATTTACTCTGTAAAAACTGTAATGGTTGATGATTTGTCTCAATGATTACCTTTTCAACCTCGAACAATAGGGCGAAAATGTTGCAGCGCCCACACAGTGGTGTGAAGAGCCTTTTCACATTAACTGAATTTAATTTCAACCTGGGAAAATGCCTTATTTGCATAAGCAATAGTTTTGTGGGACACAAACCTATTTCTATAAAGAAATCTCTGTTTTTTATGGGATATTCTAACCATGGTGCCTTTGTTAGACATTCCTTCAATTTAGCAACTGCCTCAGATTGCTTCTTTTCCCACTTCCAGGGTGTATTCAGCTTCAATAGTTTAGTCAATGGTTGAGTAATTTCAGCATCATTTTCAATAGATTTCCTGTTATATCCTGTCATTCCTAATAAACTTATTAAACCTTTCACATTTCTAGGATCTTTCAATTTCTGTATGTCCGCCACCTTTTTCTTTTGTGGATTTAGCCCATGTTCAGTTATCTCATGGCCTAGGAAATTCACCTTTTTCTTGCACCATTGGGCTTTCTGTAAAACTACTTTGGCACCCGCCTTCTGCTATTGGTCCAGTACATGTCTAATTTCATCAAAATGGCTTTTCAAGTTTTCATTTTTTATCAGGACATCATCCACATAAACTATAGTCCCTCTTTCCGCTGAATCTGGCATAGCCTTTCTCAAAAATATGCCAAATTTGCTCCCACTATTGACATACCCGAATGGTGTTCTAGCCCATGCGTATTGCGTTTTATCAAATGGAAATGAAAACAAATTCTGAATATCCTCTGCCTGTGGCACACACCGATATCCAGATGTAAGATCTAATGTGGTAAATACCTTTGACCCAAGCACTTGAGCAAGGCCCTGATCAATGAATGGCAGTGGCCATGTCATGTAGACACTGGCACTCTTTTATTTAATTCCCTCAGGTCTGCACACAGATGCCATTGACCATTTGGCTTTAACACACCCAAAATAGGAGTGTTAGAGGTACTATGAATAGGTCTGATGATTCCCCTAGACTCCAAGTTCTTAATTATCTCTGCCAATGGCTCTAAGCATGCCAGTGGCAATCGATATTGGTGCACAAATACTTTATTTCTACCACAACCCTCTGGTAATGTGGCAATATGTAAATTAGTTAGGCCACATCATATGCATCTTTGGCAAAAACGTCTTTAAACTCCATAAATATTTTTCTCAATTAATTCTTATCCTCTTCACTATCACATGCATCTGCTAGCGGAATCTGTTCCTCTACAATTTTTGAAACTTCTGGAAAATCCTCTAGTGGAGGAACCTCTGTGCTTTCTTCTAACTCTGTGGCTGTATCTCTCTGTAAATCTACCACTTTTAAATATTTTGGCATGTCAGCTTTCATTTCAATGTGCTGATTTTCTGTTTCATTTTCATTCAAATTAAATACTATACAATTCTCCTGGTGACAGCACACTGTCTCATTGGAATCATAAGGGTACACAGATTGAATTTCAAAGATCCCTTTGGGTTGAGAATCCAGATATTCTGGCAACACACCCTGTGCATCTACATGTCTCTCAGAGATATTTCCAATCACCATGTTATTGAAATCTGCAGTATAATGTGATTTTTCTATGGCCATTCCTAATAAAGAATTCTCTTCTAAATGAATATCCTGACATCCTTTATTATTCACCATAATTTTGACAGACCCTTCCCCAACATCTATCAATGGGGTATATTCATAACCCAGGCCTTCCTGTTTCATGGATTCTTTCAAGCACACAAATGCATCTGAATCTTTCATTTGCTCTCCATTCTTGCACTTTAGTGTTATACCAACCTGCTTGGTGAATGCAGGAATTGTAATATCCTTCTTCACCTGTAACTCAATTGCATATGGGACCAATTGTGCACAATGATAAGCCTTTCTCTTGTCCCCAAATTCGGCCGCAGGCCCACCTAGTCGGAACCATATTTTTTGGTTAAGAAAATCTAATACCATGCACATTCTGTGTATGATATCATTGCCCAGATAAAAATCATTTTGTGTTCTACTCACTATCCACACATTGTGGTAGATGGTTTTTTGTCCAATGTTAATCTTTAGCATGCATCTTCCTGCAATTGATTTTCAAAATCTGGATTGTCCAAACCAGATACATATTGGTTTTTAATTCTAAATTTTGGGATCTCCCCCCTTTCCATTATTCTCTGCAGTAATTTCTTATTAATAAAACTCCTTTCCTGTTCAAGCGCCAAAGTGGCTTTTATCATTTTAGAATGGTCATTTATACCAATGTGAACCCATGGCTGCTCATCTTCCATGTGTATTTCAGCAAGGGTGGTGATGTGTTTTTCTGTGTCTGTTTTAGGAATAGTGTTCTGTTTGCATTTCTTCTCTTTTAAATAGAATCACAATGTATGTTCTTCTATTTCAGTTTGCTATTTCTTCCTAGGATACAAATAAATCTGCACTGATTGTTTTTCTTTTTCACTTCGCATTTTATCCTGACACATCAAAATGACAGTCTCACTAGGCACACAGCTATTCTGTAGGTACACCTCCTCTGCATCATTCGTTGTTTGGGAACAGTATGGCATTCACTTACATTGCTGTTTTGGGACTTTATTTTCTTAGGTCTTAATGTTTTTTTTGTTAAAGACCACAGTACCCCATTTACCCCATCTATGAGTGGAGACAATGTTTTCAGGCAATCTGTTCCCATTAGAAATGGAATTTCACAAATAGATGGGATCAACACTTCCTGTTTCATTCTGTATTTTCCTATCTTTATGTCAACCTCAGTGACACCGATGATAGGCACCTCCTCACCATTAAAGTTATGCACTGGGCCTTCACTCTGCCTCACTGTGATCTGATTCTGTGAGGATCTCCCTTTATTGATGCTTTTACCAATTCTTTGGACATACTTGTGGCCTGTGCAGCTGTGTCAATCATTGCAAATGTATTGCATTTCTCTTCCACAGTAATGGGAGCATAAAATCTGTCTTCAACTTCCTCTAACACACACAAAAAGTGTGAATTCTTACTGATTTCCGGATTCACTTTTTTCAGACCTTTTTCACTTTTGGCTAAGCACATTGGTAAATGAAAGGACATTTTTCCCTCCTTTCTGTCCATTTCCGTTTTAGAAACTTACTAATTTCCCCATATTCAGAGGTCCTTTGGAGTGTGGCCACTGTTCGCCCTTCCATCCAAGGATCATCAGAGTTCACACTACAATCCTCCAACTGAATATGCGTAGAAACATCACTTGATAATTTGTCATCTTCTAATTCTGGGAATTTGTGGGTATTTGGCATGATACCAATCTTTTTGACTTCCTCAAAAATCTGCGGCTCAAAGAACTCTTCATGTGAGTGATCTGTACCCTCCTTTTGAGTAATTATTCTTCCTGCCTGTATTTTATTAGTGTCTTGATTATCTAGAGAGAGCGTTCTAACATTCCCACTTACTCCCTGATCAATTGTATTACCCATGCATGAGTTGTCTTTCTTAATTCTGCCTTTTTGTTCTTTTGGAATTTCATGTTTTCCTTTTTCATTTGTGCAAACCTCCATTGTTTGATTTAACTCCAGGTTAAACCGAACTTCTTTTTTAGATATATTTGCAATTTCTTTCACATGTTCATTTGCCAGTATTTTCATTTTTAAATCATTAAGCATCTCAGAGTCATTATGCAAAACCAGATCAGGGCAATCTGTCTTTTTAGCATTGCAGGTATCATGAAGATTTAGTCACTTATTATCGGAAGCCACCTGGTCACTACTATGGCCTTCTGCCCCCTCATTTGATGACTGTTTTGGGCTGTACAGTGCTTTTGTTCAGCCAACATTTTCACTTGGCCCTCCCACACTGGAATCTTTCCATTACTCTAGAATCTTCTCTCTGCGGCCTATGCCGATATTGGTTGTTTTCCCCATGGTTGAATCTATTCTGATATCTCTCAGGATTATGATTCCAATTGGGGTTGTTTCTGAACTCTTGATTCATGTGGGGCGGAGAGCAGGATGTACCTATCCTTTGGTTGTAGTCCCCTGGTGGCGGTGATTGATTGTATTGAGGTGGGGCATAATTCATTCTCTGCCTTATGTCCTGTCTCACATTTTGTGAATATTGTCCCTATTCTGATTCCCATTTTCAGTAAATCGATCCACATACCGGGGTCTGTCCTGATTACCATATATCATGGTGTTGGGGTCAAATCTGCTCTGTGTCCCCAATGTCTGATAGGGACCACTATTTCTTGGATCCTGCCCTTGTCTCTGATTATTGTTCATGCCTGACATATCAGGCCGATATCCTGCCCGGGGCCTTTCTCCTAAGTACCTAGGGCTAATTTAGCTCTCCCTATTACTAGGATCATGTGACTGAAACATCAGTGCAGAGAGCGGCATCCTCTGTTGATTACCCCTCTGTTCGAGTGTCACATTATTTTTGCCTGAACTTTGAGCGGACTCAAGTGTCATTTTAGCTGACCTGATCTCCATCACTGTTGGCAAGGATTCTTTAGATTTTGGTCTAGTATCTGTCATGTTATCACTCTCTCTACCCTGACAGTATAGCCCTTCATATAGTTTTGTACTTTGGTGCACAATCCACTCAAGGGACTTGTCACGATCAAATTTGCGAACTAACTGTGATATAATGGGCCTCATTCCGAGTACGGCGCTAACCAATGGCGCTATTAACGCCTTGGTTGACGCCGTACCCGACCGGCAGCGCCTTGGTGGATGGCGGAATCACTGCCCCATTCCAAGGTTGGCGGGGCGGTAATTCCCCATTCACCAAGGCTGTTCCCCATTCCCAAATGAGCCCCCATAGGGCTCAATGGGAATGGGGAAGATGCAAATAACGGTGACCGTTCATTACTTTCACCGTTACATGCTTGGAGGCCCCTTTGCGCCCTCGACTTTAACACCTGCTCAAAGCAGGCGTTAAGGGCGAGGGCGCAGAGGGAACTCGGAGTATGGCGGTAAGGGAATACCGCCACCGGTCTCGTTACCGGTGGCCGCTATCCCTTACCGCCATACCCGGAATGAGGCCCAATGTCTTTCTGCAATCCATAGAAATAGGCAGTTTTAAAATCATTGCAATTGGTGTCAAAAGATACATCAAAGTGAGAAAAACCTCTTTTTAAGTCTTGCAAAAACTGGTGAGGGGACGTATTTGGCCCAGCCGTAATCGTGTATGCAACTTTCTTGCCTCCTGTAATGACTGGAATGGAGAAAAATGACGTCCAATCTCTTTTTCAAACTCTGCCCATGTCATGCTCTGCTGGTCATTTAATCCTCTAATGATACTGGCTGTGGGAGCGTCCACAGTTAACTGAAAGTATTGTCTGTATTGTTCCTTAGGTATCTGGACGGCTTTAAATATATTGCGCACCGCTTTTAAATTATCTTCTATGCAACACTCCCCTCTTTTTTGAAGGGTTTGATTAGGGCCTTAATTGATTTCATTATCTTGATAGGGCTACTTATTGCGATGCTTGGGATTGAACTACTTTGTGATTCAACCCTGGTTTCAGGCGTATGGGATTGGTGGTGGCCCCCAATGGGTGTGTCAAATCCCCCAAAGGCACTACAACCAAATTCAGACACCAGCACAGCCACTGGGGCACTATCTCTCCATGTTGAAATATAATTCACCGCAACTCCATTGAATGTGGTGCCCTGTCGTTTGTCCTGTGACCTGGAAATGCATATTTGCTGTTCCAAATCCTTGCACTTTTTAAGGAGTCGATCTGCCTCCTTAGGCAAGTAATTGTTTTCATCACCCATCTAATTGATCACATTTTACATATTGCTCATTTGCATTTGGCATTCATTGAATTCTTTGTCTCGTTTGTCTCTTTCTCGAAACATTTTAACTATCTCTTGTTCAGCATTTTGAAGATCACATTCTTTCTCAAAATGTTCTTTTTGTTTGTAAAATTTGCATTTCCAAAATAACCTCTTCTTTATCTTGTCTAATAGGATCTACCAATTCTTTCAAGTGTTTTAATTCTTGCTTACTATCCTCAAATTGTTTCTTTCTTTGGGACAATTGAGTGCAGAGATCTCTACATTTTGACTGCATGTCCTTTTGACATACCTCCAGTTCTGTTCTCAACTTTTCCTCTTGTTCATTAGCTCCATCCAGTTCAATTTTTAATCTGCTAATCAGCTTGGCATCATTTTCTTGCATTCGCAGAGACCTATTTAAAATGAACCATCTCTTGGCACATAGCCGTATCAGACAATCTTTCTATGCATGTTTATCAGCAAAATTTAATAATCTCAGAAGACAGACTTGAATTATTCTACCTTCTGCAAAAATGTTGTCCAATGGTTCTTTCTGCACTTCCCCATAGATACGGTCATGCCACTCTGTGGCGTTATTTGATTACCATGTTCCATGTGCATATAACTTTGCCTCCAGATATAGCACTAACTCTGGGAATGTGGCCTCCATTTGAGACATTCTGAAATTCACTTCCAGTGTCACACTGCTCTCATAAAATGGGTTCCCATTAATGCACGAATGGTAGTGTTACACACACTTGCCACGCCCAGTAGGTGCTCTACAGTCACTTTCCCGGTGCCAACACACCATTATTTGTAAGAGATTTTGTTGGGGTAAATTCGGGATTTGGCAGTATTTTCTTACGGTATAAATATTGGCGGTAATTTGGCGGTAAATTAGTCTTGCATTTATATTGGGTTTGGTATCACACTATTTCAGTGACCATACCTTGTTAGCTTATATTGGTGATAATTTTAGTGGTATCTTGTTTTGCGGTATTTATACCTGTGGTATAGCGGTGAGCATGCTTTTCTTTTTATACTATAACCCCATCATAAAACAAACCTTTCCTTTCTTATAGAATACCCCCTAGTTGTCTGTAGAGTGCTCTAGACCTATTCACTTCAGCAGAACCCAATGATTTTATTCATAGCGCCACCTACAGTTTGTGGCTGGATCCATAAGACATTACTGGCTTATTTACATCCAGTAATCTATGTATCAGATCCTTTCCCATCAGCAAGCAAGGAAAGAAACATTCATCATACTGCACACAAACCTTCTCTTGTTTGTTATTATACTTGCATTGGTAAATTGGCAAATGCACTACTGCACTGATATGAGCCTCCATTTTATACATCACATATGTAAAGTAATTCACAGATGCATGAATGACACAAAATCCCATTGGTTTTTATAACTACAAGAAGTATTTTATCTTATTTACAAGTCACCAAGTCTTACCTTGAGTTCAATTACAGCAACATCTGTAATACAAGAGAACAAAACAAACCAAGCAGATATTTCTTTTTACACATGGATTAATGTTCCCACATTCTGAAAATAATGTAAAATAACATGCAATGATTCCCTGACTACTCTACACTGCAATAAACCTTAGCCACACACACACAGTATTTGATCTGGCCCTCACTTAGTACTATCTTACCAAGGTTGGTTTTTCTTTGAAGTCCCCTGCAGAACCTCATGGTATTCGCAGATGCAGACCCAGTGTCAGTGCCAAATGCTCCTGTAATCTTGTTTGGGGAGTGCCAGCTGACTATCTCAAAGCTAGCGCTCTGACACTTGGAACCTCCTTCAGTCTCCTCAGACCAGCCTGCACTAACTGCTCTACGCATTTCTTGTTACCAAGAAAGCTCCTATCCTTCCCCGTGGCTTGTCTGCCTATAATTTCCCCCAATCAGGTTAACAAGAATATGTTCTGTATCAACACTCATGTTCAGAACATTGAGAGCTTTAGGCCTTCCTGTATTTATGTTTCATTCTGTTTCCTGCTGCCTGCATTTTTCTATTCTGCACAAGCTGAAGAAAACGCCAGTGTGCATTTAAAAATGAATTACAGCAGTGCCACCAAAACATGGATTTTACCTCATTTTGCATAGAAGACTGCATTTTATTGTTAGAAAAGTTAGAATTAGTATTGTAGTAATGTTAAATAATGCTAGTCATTTATGTATATTCGAAGAGTTTCCATGCATGAAGCATCCCAAAAAAATGGTGCACTTCTTTATTTGACCTGGCAGCACTCTAAGTTTCTATGCATGCTCTGAATGTCTGCAGTTTGAAATTGGGCTTGGCTATTCAGGTTTCTCTAAGCAGCGCAATTAATCAAGTGGTGCAATTAATCAAGTGGTGCAATTAATCAAGGTGACTAGCACCCAGGAGCCGCTCACTCATTCTCAGCTCGGCTCCCACACAACATTGCTAGTTTGGTCCACATACCTCATATTTTGTTACTCTTCCTCTGGATGGAAGACGATCAATCATTAACACCATCCAGCACATGATGTTTATTCTCAAGGGAGAAAACTTGTCTTCTCAGAAAATATTACTGAAGAATGTCGTTGGAGCTAGCAATGTTGTGAGTGAGATGATCCGTGAATGAGCGGGCGTGTCTAATATTACTATTAGATGCATGTAGGCTTCAAGTGTCTTGATTGCATCTGGGATAAAGTACCTCCTACTGTCCGTTATAAGTCAAGTCACCAGGGTGTTTCTAGACCAAATAGAGGAACGAGGCTGAGCAGACTGTAACAAGAACATTATTTCCAAGATTCTAAGCAGATATTGCAGGCTGACATGTACTATAATGATATTTCATTGAGTTTTATGTGCCTCATGTGTGGTGATTTCAACATTCAGCATGATTTTGCCACACAAATGTTTTCTGCACACACACTTTATGAGGACAGTGAAAAGGCAGGCAGGAGGAAATGTCAATGTGCCAGATGTGCACTTCTCAGGTGATGCCCGTTCCTGTTTCCAGACGATTTGTAGCAGCGGCTGTCCAGGCCTCTGCCACATCCTCTTGAAAAGCTGGCTTGAAAAACATATTTGGTTTTCATGTGATTATCTGTAGAAGACAGGTGATTTTCATGTGATTATGAATTTTGAAAGCTTTAAAAGCTCTGCTGACCTTGCAGCTTTCCCGGCCATTGGTGACAGTGACCTTTCCCCGCTGGTGGTATTTTTTTGCGCTTGCAAATTAAATAGTTCTGTTTCTGCTGTCATTCGCTCATGGGTAGTAAACGTGGTGGGGCAGTGTTATTTTTCCAAAATCAAAATGTATGGAATTGTCTTTACATTAATCACCATCTCAGATGTACGTGTCGTTTTTAAGAGAAAACTCAGACATCCTCCACGGTCAAAATGAACAGCCTAGCCTGACACATATGTTTGCCTCCTGCACAGATCAGAACATTGTTGAAAAGGTATCTTCTCTTGACTTAAGCGAGATATACTATGATGTTGGGCGAGCCAATGAAGAATGAACTATGTTAGGCATTTATTGACCAGAGGTAGGTGGAGGTGTATGCCATATTAATTGTTTCCTCTTTCTCTCAAGAGTAATAGGACAATTAATATGTGCACCCACGTGGAAAGACACAGCACTACCAACTTTGGTTTCAAGAAGCATTAGAGTGCTATGTGTATGAGGAGAAGATATATTTAGCCAAGAGTAGTGACAGGACATTTCCTTTAGTTTGAGGGGATATGGCATTAGATTTGGAAATAATATTCTAATGTAAGAATTATATAACCTTAGATAACTTGGAATGATCATGTAATGCAAATTAGGTAAACTAATATTTGTATTTGTCTGCTCTTATCTCCTTTTTTGCACAAGAATCGTTTTTTTTGGATATAATAGCATTGTGATGAATGGAGAATTGATTGTTTGCCACAATACAAAAGAAATATATAAAAAAGATTCTATTGATGTGATGAATTGAAATGCATGGAGAACAAGGACTAGAGGCCAAAGCGCCCACTTAGCCCTCATACTTCTACAAACCAAGAGCCAACATAACCCTAAAGGTAAAACAGGCACAGTTAAGAGATATACCTCCTTCACCTTTTGTAGTAACGTGGACTGATGGATGGTTATACTCTCAAGAGGGGTCTCAATGTGATTCAGTAGCAACCCAAACAGCGAAGTATAACATTCCAAAATAAAGCAATGACCAATTAAGGTTCTATACAAATATATAATATATATATATATATATATACATATATATATATATATATATATATTAGAGGGCCTGCCGTAGCAGCCCTGTACCTATGGTTAAGTTGCTCACCTCATAGAAAGAGCACTTTTTGGGTGGCTTATAACTTCAACCTCCCCTTGACAAATCCTCACCAAACCTTGCAAGAAAAGTATATGACCCATTCGGAATGATTCTGCAAAGTTTGGTGTGGTTTCATCCGGGTGGGGGGAAGCTATAGACGGGGTCCGAAAAAGTGTGGAAATCAACATAGATAGAATGAAAAGAAATTTTCTCACACCTACAGCCCAAACCGCTGGATAGATTTTCACCAAATTTGCGACAGAACGGCAGCTTGGTCCAGAAAGCGTGCTTTTACAAATTTGGTGTAAATCCGTCCAGTAGTTATTTTTTTTTAAACAGCCAGAAATAGGTAATAAAAATAGTGATATCTGGGTCCGGTCCGCTGACCCACTTCACTATTCGGTCTACAGACACACCCACTAGACCAATCAGGGTCCAGCGTGATGTCTGTGGACATTGGATGCACCCGCTGATTGGATGGTGACAAATGTGAGGTGCATCATATTTTTTTTAATGGATGCCATGTTAAATCTGCCATCAGCCGCCGGTGTCCGCGGATAGCACAGTGGGGAAAAAGTCTGGAAACGTGTAATACTTCATTATTTCAAGAAAAAATCTGTCTACACAGATTGATGCGAAAATTAAGACTTAAAATTTTCTTTGACTCGCAACCTGAAAAGGAATCTAGACTACCAGAAAGTGATTTACTGGTAATACGTCCCAAGAGTACATTTGACCCACAGGTACAAAATTCAATTTTGAATTTATTTGAGAAGAGTGTCCTACAAGATTTAAGCAGAATTGACTATAGAAGAAAAACACCCATTAATATCAAAAACCGCCAACTAGATCTAATAGATAAATTGGCGAAAAGTGAAGACATTACGATTAAACCGGCTGACAAAGGGGGAGCAATCGTAATCATGGATACATCCTTTTATGTCAAAAGATGCATTGAACTCCTTAGCGATACAGACACCTATGCCATACTAGATAGGGACCCGCTACCAGAAATCAGAGAACTAATTAACAATACTCTGTTAAAAGCCAAAGAAAACGAATGGATTAATGATAAAACACATCAATATCTCACTAATTCCCATCCGATTACACCAGTCTTTTATGGGCTCCCTAAGATTCACAAAGATAAACAAAACCCACCCCTCAGACCGATTGTTGCTGGGACAGAAAGTATCTTCGACCCACTGGCAGTCTACATTGACAGATTACTACAACCGCTTATACAGGCATCATCCACATACCTAAAGGATACAACAGACTTCCTTAATGGACTTAAAGATTTTTCAGCTATCAGTGAAGACTGCATACTATTCAGCCTGGACGTATGTAGCTTATATACCTCAATACCCCATAGTGAAGGTATAGATTCTGTTGAATGGTTGTTACTTAACAATTCAGGTGTGAAAGGTAATCCTCAATTCATTCTGGAGCTACTAAACTTAATCCTCTACAATAGCTATTTTAGACATCAGGGCAAATACTTTTTACAAACATCGGGTACCTCGATGGGATCATCGATGGCGCCCGTGTACGCTAATACTTTTATGTTTCAGTTCGAAAGTCAGCATGTACTGGAACATCCCACATGGGCAGCATACATTTTAACCTGGAAGAGGTTTATTGATGACATTTTCTGCATTTGGTGTGGCACACGAGATGACTTGGACCAGTTTTTTGAATACCTCAATTTAGTGCATCCTAGGATTAAATTTACTATTGAGATTGGTAACCCTTATTTACATTTTCTTGACGTTAACTTAAGCATTGTTAACAATAAGATAGCTACGTCTATATATCACAAACCGACTGATGTAAACAATCTGCTTCACTATTCCAGCTTCCACCCGAGGGCGATGCTCCAAAGTCTACCATATAGTCAAATATTACGTCTGAAAAGAATAATTTCTGACCCAGAAGTTCTGGATAAGGAATGCACAAATCTTGTTAGTAAATTTCAGAACAGAGGCTATCCACCAGAAATTTTGGAAATTGCCAAAGACAGAGCTTCAGAGATCCCCCGTACAGATTTACTGAAACCTAAATCGGAGGTTAAAGACACCCCACTTTTATACATATCAAAATTCTCAAGACAGAGTTTTCAGATCACAAAAAGTATAAAGAAACATTGGAATATTCTTCATAATGATCAAACTCTATTGGAATTGTTCCCCACACCACCAATGATGTGTTTTAAAAGGGGTAAAAATATAAGAGACAAGCTGGTGAAAGCTGAAAGAGTACCAAAGGAGAAACAACTTTTCCTAGCTACCAAAAAACTAGGCACCTTCCCCTGCTTAGGATGTATACACTGTAATAACACAATCAAAGGTAATGTAGTGACTCACCCCAGGAATGGTCAAAAAATCAAATTAAGAGACTATTCTACGTGTCTGACATCAGGTGTCATATATATGTTGAAGTGCCCTTGTGGCAAAGTGTATGTAGGACAAACCAAAAGACCTGTTAAATCAAGACTGTCTGAACACAAGTCGAACATAAGATGTAATAATCAATACTCACCGGTAGCTCGTCACTTCAACATGCAAAAACATACAATTGCCCAACTAAAATACCAGGTGCTAGAAGTTGTTAAACGACCTACAAGAGGAGGTGACTATCAGTCACTCTTACTACAAAGAGAAGCTTATTGGATTGATAAGTTAAGCTCTTTACAGCCCTGGGGTCTAAATGAAGATTTCACATTGAACTGTTTTCTGTGATTTGAATTTGACAATAGGGAATGATTGATTTTCAACATAAGATTGAGAGTCACATTGCTATTCCTGTGTCTGACTGTGATCTAAGGCACTACTTTGTTGAGACTAGTAGATGGTTGCCATAAAAATAATTGCCTGTAAACACAGTGTAAAAATTGTTCTTATTCTTAATCTTCATTTTTTGTCATTCTGTTATACTTATCACATTTAATTTTGATCTTTTGTAAAATAAATGCATTTACCCCATTGAGATTGCTATATTGCACTAGGTTGTCCATGCAATGAGAGAGAGATTTAAGGTTTTTTTTCCCTCTTCCTGCATAATGTGAATCCATGTGATTCACCTATTTTGAACTGATAGGTTAGACATGGTCATTAAATGACCTTAGCCAGATAATCTGAACATTATATTCATTTTTTCCGTGCTATTTTTTTCCCTTTTAAGATCCGAGCGTTTCGTTCGATTTAAGACCCTTTGTCATTGCTAATTTCGACTCTATTTCACATGGTACACTATTTTTCTCAACTTTCCTCTCCCCGTTCTACGATGTGCGGACTAGTATTTGTAATGTCCGATTTACATCGCACAATAGGTTTCTGTACTGTATGAATTTTTTCCTTTTAATTTATTTAGTTACGCACCTTTACGCTTCCCGATTTAAGTTACTTCTTGTCATTGAATACCTAGAGATCTACACCTTCATTACAATATAACCTCGTTCCAAGATGGCCGACCTTGAGGCCCATTTACTTCTTAGTCTTTTTTCTTTACCTATTACTTCAGTCCTCTATTTATCTCCATGGTCACATGTAGTCTCCATGGTTTGTGAACAACAAGCCACTCGGCTGAACAGACTTTGTTCAGGATTGCTCCCCTATGCTCCAGGTAAGCGTGAATGCATGTGCATTTATCCATCTAGGGACCAGGGAAATAGTTCCTTAGTCTCATGATTCTTTTTTTTCTGTTTTCCTTACACTTTCTTTAGTTGATACTTTAACTGACCTATTACTGCCGGATTCTTCAGCTGTTGACCGGCCACACAATCTTGACATCAGTTGCACATCAGCTTTGAGAATTATGCCATTTGCACATTCTTACCACGGTAATTCTTTACATTTTTTGCCTTGATTTAACACCATATTATGTTTCCATTACTTCATATCAGATTGCTAGGTATATTATACTAATCAGGACTTCATTCCTGTTCAGTTTTGCTATTCGTATGACAGAATTCCCACATACTGAGGCACCTCTGTAGCGACGGCGGGATTCTTAAGTTCTACATCCTTATGTGGGCCGCTGTATTGATTATTTTCCGCCCTCCATATTTTGGTTAGGTATGTTACTCAAAAATTTTTTTATCTCACACCTATAACTGTTACGTTTGAACATTGAGCTTGGCATTGATCAGGCTTTGTTTTCTTTAGATTTCTGGTATCTTTTTGGGAATTAGCCATGTTTTAAGGAACTAACTGATGTACGAAGACTGTCTATCTATTTTCACCGCTCCGTCCGGTTCTCTGTTTCCGGCACTTTCTACTCACAGAGGTAACGATTTTTGTATTTCTTCCATATTAGATTGATATAGCCTAAGAACTATCTGTGTGTTGTTTTACCTACATATTTAAATTTTCTTTAGCTTATGTTTCACCATCCACGTGATAGATCCCATTAGAGGTAGTACTCCACTAAATTACAGTATGATGGACGTTATACAGTTAATTTTGCAGGAAAAGATGCTTCAGTAGACCTTCAGCCCCTCTCTCGAGCAGGGGCAACCTAGTTAATCTAATAATGTTGCATGAATTACAATGCATATTAGAACATGTTATATTGTTTCAATTCCCTATTTTTTAGGGACAGATGAATGTTCTAAATACAATTAATGCCATTTATTTTTTAACTGTATACATTTAATATGACATGAACAGTCTATGCATTGTGCTTACAAAATTTTCTTTACTGAATTTATGCTTTCCTTTTACATTAAGAGTCCAAGTGTGGCCTTATGAAGAAGAGGAGAACTTCCTCGAAACGCGTCGCTAATCAATTTGGACTCCATTTTTCTTCAATTTGAGCTTTATCTATCGATACTGTTTCTATGCACTGTAAATAATCTTTGTCTGAACTATAATTCTTGCTGAAAATAATACATCCTGACTATAAAGATATATATTTTTTTATCTCACACTCCTGTGTCTGACCATATGTGTTAGAAACAAATGTATGTACAATGCATATAACGCAGTTTAAACAACTGTATTGGATTAATCCAAACATTTGAAAGTGTGCAGGGGACGGGAGGGTTCCTAAGTTGAATCCTCTTTCTGTTTACTGTTTATTGTCGGGGTCTTGTGCCATGACCTCAGTTTTCCCCCCCGCACCTAAAAGTTTATACAACATAATCCTCGAATCTCTTTACTAATCTTACTTACTATAGGTGTGCACTTCTATCTAAACCCTTCGCTAAAAAGTCTGGAAAACACATTTGGGGTTATTTGGTGATCGAAAGAGGAGCTGGAAATGATGGGGGGTGGAATAAAGATGATATGGAACTGTTTTTCTAGGTGACAAAAGTGAATGCGGGTGCCCCTCTGTCCAGGGACACTGCAGCGGTCCACTGACAGCCCTGTGAACGAACACTTTGTAAAACACATTTAGGGTTATTTGATGGCTGAAAGAGGGTGCAGAAAGAGTAGGGGAGTGGAATAATGATGATATGGAGTTGTTTTTTAGGTGAAAAAAGGTAGATGCTGCCGTGTCCGCAGTCAACTTTGGGATTCGCGGACATCTTTTCAATTGAATGGATGTATTTGACGATGTATTGTACATTATATGGTTTAATTATATTGTGGTGGTTGTGGCCAGTGGCCAGATTCTTGGGGGTATCTGGCCACACACACTGTAGTAATATGTGTATAGTAATTATAGCTAATGTAGGGTGAGTATATAGTATTTGTAATATGGTGGAATGATATAATTGAAGTGTATATGGTATTTATGATTGTAGTATAGATTGTAGTATAATTGAGGATAGTGCTTATGGAATATGTATTTGTTTATACAGTTGCATACAATAATGAAGCTGGTTCTTTTTCTGTGGAAGAAAACAATATAATTTGTTAAGCAGGATAGTTTGAAAGCTTTAATTGCATAGAATTTTACATACACATTTACTTTTTTTGACCCTCATTAATGTGTGGTAGACTGCTGTTGTATTGACATGAAATAATCATTGGCCCATTGGCAGAAAATAATCCATAGAGGGTCAAAATAAACTATTATAATTATGTGAGCGTAAGTGTGATAGTATGTTTTGTTTGAAGTGTGTTGTAATTAAGGACATGTTTAAAGTAGTTAGATAGATGTTGCCATATTCTAACTACATTAGACTTTACATGAGGCTTTGTAGTAACAAGAACTGTGATGGTGTATTTGAAGTGTATTGCAATGAAGGGTATTTTTGAAGTAGTTAGATACCTGTTGGCATATTCTAACTGTGCATTTTGCTACTGTTTAGTGAGTAAATTTGGGCTGAAGGAATATTAAATAGGCATTTGTTAGATTTTCTGGTAACTTATGTTTTGTAATAACAGACGTGTTGTTACATTCAAACCAACCACTTATTTTTTTGACATATGCAGTATAGTGCCCTGAAGTGGTTGTGGCACCAGTGTGGTATATTATGCCTACTGTTGTGAAGGTTTTCTTGACAAGAGATGAAGCTAGTAAGTGTATAGTTATTTTTGGTACCATCTGCATTGTACCTTAGAGGCATTAGTATGACATACTGGCTATGTGGGTTTATTTGCATGCTGAAACGATTGTCTGAATTGCAAAAAGGGCATACTATGCCATGATTTGGACTCTGCAGAAGCTGGTGAAATGGAATGGATTCCCAATTTGGTACGGATACATAAACAAATGATTCATTAGGGATGTGCTCTTGTGAAACATGGTTGCAGAGAGTGTATGTATGTTTTCACGTGTATGAAATCTGGAAGATTTCATTTATAGGGATGTTTTTGGTTTCCAGTACTTGTAGTAAGTATATTAGGTATGCTTGTGGATCTTCCTGTGTGTTTATGGTAAATTTGATCATTCCTGCACAGTAGTCCGATTCCTGCCTTATACCTGAGGCACTGTAAATCCTGTCAGGATTATTTGTTGCATTTCTATGAAGGATTAGCATTTGCAAACAGAACTGGTCTGAGCATAGCAGTTTACTCCAGTTGTGTTGATGAGTTTAAATGGACCAGAGAGCTGCGTCTCTGCATCATTTGATGGACCCACAGATTTTGTTTGAGGAGAGTTATTTGTCTTTTTGTCTTGTGATGGACCGGCAGTTGAGTTTGTACTAGACAGTTTTGTGGTTGTAATATTTGATGGAGAAGCAGCTGGTCATTGCTTCTTTAGTGGTATTCTTGGGAGATCTGTTATAGGCTCTGTTTTATTAGTTTTCTTTTGAAAGTTTTCCTCTTGTAAGGTACAGAGTACATATCTAGATGGGGTGTACAGTGCATGTAGCCTGTTGTATTCTAAAATGCAAAGAAAGTCAGCATTGACTTTGTTTGCATCAAAGTTAACTAGGAATAGACCATTGAGTGTACAGAGATGTGAAAGTGCTATGTAACTGATTTCTTAGTTATGACTGTGCTGCCAATGACAATCAATGCATGATCTGGGGTTAGATCTTGCGATTTGTGAATATTGACAGCATATGCAAGAGATGGAGAGAATTGTTTTCTGCGTACATACATGTCTTTGAAAAGGACACATGCTATTGTGCAAGCAATTCTTTTAACTTATGCAAATTTGTCAAAGTGGATGTTGACAAACTGAATGTTGTTGTCATGTGAATCTGTTTGGATGCCAACAACTATACCAGTTGCACCAAGGTTACATTTTAGAATTACTCTGCAGTTTGGATACAAAGTTAATATTTTTTCCAATCCAGCTGTGTCGGAGATACATTTTTCTAAGATATTTAGTCATGCTGTTTCTTGTTGACACATAGGGAGTGTCATGTCATGCACTTCTAGATTGTCTGTGGAGCTGATTTGCAGTATGGGGTGCATTTATGTTTTCAACATTGTCTTGTTGAATTGACTACAGCTTGCAAAGGGTAGAATTAAGGACATCCATTTTATATTTTGTTGAGTGCATTGGTCCATGAGATCAGGAGCAGATGTGTTTCGCCCACATAGCTCATTGATTAGTCTACTATTTAAGATGGGATTTCAATCTTTAGTCAGCAGGCCAGTTCTAATGCTTTTTAAAATGATAGAATAGCTGAGATCTGCAGACTGATGCATGTTTTGAGATAGTTCTCTGTAGTAAAAATGTTGAAGTGTATTTACATTTCCAATGCTGACGAGTGTGTTACGGCATTGTTTGTGTCCTAATATTTTGAAAATAGGTAGACCTTTCACTGGTATTAACTGTAGGAAGTCTCCAAAACCAAAAATGTGTTTTCCTCCAGACAGATGTTTGTAGTTGGTTTTTAGGACTTCTTGCATTCTTAGGTTAATTAAAGCCAACATGAGGTTGGAAACAATGCTTACTTCATCTATCAGGAGCACTTTCATTTGTTTGAGAATTTTGCATACTTCAGTAGCAGCTTCTGCTGATAATTTGTAGTATTCTAATTTGTTTTGGTGTTCTACTGGCAGGAGCAGTTGTCTGTGTAAAGTTAAACCTCCTATGGTGTAGGAGGCTAAACTGTGTGGGGTGTTACAACAGCCGAAAGGTTGTTGTTTGTTAAGTTTTGTAGAAATGTGTGGATTATTTTAATTAAAAAGTTTTACCAGAACAAGCTTCACAACTTACATACTGGAGCAGAGGTTATAATATTTCTGCTTCATTTAGAATGAGTGGTTCTCCAAGTGGTTCTTGGCTTCCAGTAAGAGAAGGTTGACAGCCTTCAGGAGTGTCTTTATCAAGTTGAGCTTCAATTTGTTCCTCTTGTCCAACATTTCTTTGTATTGTTTGAAATTGACGTTTGAGATACTGCTTTCATTTGCTTCGAATGTAGCTTCAAATGAGTTATAGTTACCTAATTCTTCTTCTTCTTTCTCTAAGGTTTTAAAAAGTTGCAGTAGGGCCATGCAATACATTTTTCTATCTTGCAGAGATTTAAATGATAACGTAATATGATTAATTAGGCTGGGTTTGGTAAGTTTCACTAGGCTTCCTTCACAAGTTAAGACTGAGGGCCTCACCAGGAGGTTGGCGGCATCCCGACGCTAATTGCGCTGTGATACAACCAATGCGATTAGCGTTCCTGCTACTCGATCCTGCAAAATTTGCACCAGATTACGAGTATCAGCATAGCTGTTATTCCCATTTCCCCAATGGGTCTATTGGACCCAATGGGGCTAGGGGCGCTATTAGCACTGGCGCAATTAACGCTGTGCTAATAGCGCTGAGAAATGGTAGGAAAGTAGGATTTTTACCTCCAGCAAAAAGCTGGAGGAAAAACTCCAAACTTTCTGCCCAACTGGTAATAAGGCCAGCCCTTAAATGCGGCAGTAATAGGGTTACCGCCACATTTAAGAGCTCCTGCCCAACTCCTGATTAGGCCCTTAATATTTGCCAGTTGTCTCATCTGGTGTGACATTGTTTTTGTAGGAGTAATTTCTGGGCTATGTCCTATAGGCACATATTTTCCAAACCAGTACTTCTGTTTGGGTAGTATGTGGCAATTAATTCTTTTGTGGGTATTGTTTCTATCTCTTGGTAGGATTTTAGTACTCTTTTTCGAGATGTAGCTGGACCAAGGTTTAGCCAGACAATGTGTTCAGATTTGCCATAGGAGGCTGTACCTGTTAAACTGCCTGAAGCTTCGTAGCACCCTCATTCTCTATGGGAGAGAATTTTTATACCAAAGCTGTACAATTTTTGTGACAGTGTTTTGTCAAATGATATGTCATCTCAGAGGATATTTAGCTCTCAGTGTTGGTGAGATAGGCTGTGACATACTTTGCAAATGCAGTGGAATTGTCTGCAATGTTTAAATTCCACAAGAGGGCAATGATTTCATTGTAATCATTGATGTTCTTGGATGCTTTGTCCCTTTTTAATGTTGTATGTGTTTTAGGGTATTTGCCTATTGCACTGTGTCTAACTGAAGACATCAAGCTATTTATTTGTCCTTTTTTTAAAGAAATGGTCTAGGGATGCGAAAGTGACATTTGGCATAGTATTTACCTTTGAGTTTATATCTATGCAGGCAATATTTGCCACACTTATGTTTTTGGAAGTGTAAGATCTGTGTATGTAGGTCACTATCTGTGGTTTCTGAAGGGATGTTGCAGGTCATGTATTTTTCAGTAAACTGTAAAACAGTGGCATCCCTGTCATGGCCACATTTGGGAGCATCATTTATCCACAAAAGCATGTGGAAGTGTGCTGCTCCTCTGGATTGATATTCTTTTTTCCAAAAGAAGTATTGCTCTTCTCCGAGCAGAGAGGTAGTTTTATTGGAGTTGAAGTGCAGCATGGCAATGAAGCGACAGTGAAAGTACCTTCATACATTAACAGGGTCAAGCATTCTCATGGTGTTTTTATATTTATTCTATCTTTATGTTGGTTTGCAGTGCTTAAGAAGTAATGCATGTCATCCCATGTGTACAACTTAAAATAACAAACAATGTGGGTGGGCCTAGGTTCCTTAGCATACAATGTACATCAGCGTGAAATTGGAACCGGTATTCTTTGGTAATACACATGTTTGCCAAGGGAATTGTGATACTTGACTGCAAAACCTCAGCTTTGTCTTTTATCTTTTGAAGCAGTTGGGTAGCGGACATGTCAAAAAAATGAGAGCTTGTTTTTAATGTGTGGTCAACTCCATAAAATAGAGTTGCTAGTTCACTTTCAAACAGGATGTGGAAAATGTATTCTACTTTTTGTCTGAATCTGCGGTCTTTAGAATACTTTTCGTAAAGAGCAATATTCTGATGCACTAATTTGTGTGGACCTGTCATCTATCTTCCTCCTTTTCCTGTAGGATAGACTAGAGTAAAATAACGTGCTTCTACACATTTTTCCACTGTGCTCATTGGGGAGCCTTTGCTTTGACGCATTTGAAATGCTTCTAATGCATCTTCAATGTTGTCTTTGGAGTGTAGTGGGTGAATTGTATACTGGTCTAAAATGATGGCTGCTGTAACAGGATCTACACGTTCACATTGGCCAGTTGCTGGTGAATCTTGAATTATTTGAGTGGTTTCTTTTACGTTTTCCTCTATGTGTATATCTTTGTAGTGTTTATTGTTTTCTTTCAGATATTGTAGGGCTTGTCTAACTTGGTTTAAGTCGACTAGTGTTGCCAAATCTTTTTGTATTTTGCTGGCACACCAATAACTAGTACAATCAAAGATTGATCTATTGGCCGTGGTGCTCTTAGAGTTTCTACATTTTCTTTAAGATCTAATGGAAAATACACTACTTTGCCATGGATGCCCTTAAGTAACTCAGATGGAGGCAATTTGGCTGTTTTTCGGTTGAAGGAGTATTATAGCTTGAAATGGGTGTACTGTTTCGATTCTAATGTTCTCATACAAGTTAAGTTGCTGGACAGCCTTTGAATGGGAATAGTTTTTAGTGATAGCATGTGATGGCATTTGGTTATTGTCAAGTTTTGTGTTGCTATATGTGCAAACTGTTGAGGGGGTCAATTATTTTGTATTTGTTTTCTGCTGTCAGATATAAGTTAATTCGAACAATTGGGATTCCTCATTGTCCTCTATTTCTTAGGCCATATCTACTGTTTTTGTGTGATTTTCATAAAAAATTCAGCTATACATACTTGGTCTGGTATTTCAGCAGATGTGTTGTTAAACTTAGCTATTTCTTTTTTCTACGTGTTTGTTAGGAGGTTGGTGTTTGTGAGGTTGTCACTAATGTTTTCTGAAGTTATCTGTTGGTACTCTTGTTCAGAGGAGAATTGCCTAGCATTTCGTGCTGGACTGCCCCAGGGCAGGACAAAGACTGATATGCTTTGGATATTTCTCCTTTGTGAATGATAGTGTGCTAAAGCATCTGGGTAAGGCCCTTGTAACCAGGACTAATGTCTGGCAGAGGGACTCCCAGGACCTCCCCCTCTCTTGTTTTTTTGCATATTTTAAGTAACTTTGGGTCTCACCCTAAGTTACTAGGGGAATCCAGACATGGACCCCTTGTTCACTATTCTTAGAGAGCCACAGCTCCACCTTACTGATGAGGTCCAACCAGACCGAAACACATGTCTGTGGTTGCTGTTGGTACTCTTGTTCAGAGGAAAATTGCCTAGCATTTCGACGCTGGACTGTCAAGGGCAGGACAAAGACTGATATGCTTTGGATATTTCTCCTCTGTGAAAGATAGTGAGCTAAAAATTCTGGGTAAGGCCCTTGTATCCAGGACTAATGTCTGGCAGAGGGACTCTCAGGACCCCCCTTGTTTTTTTGCAAGGAGCCAAATTCAAACTCTGCTTCTCTCAAGAAGAGGTCATGCTGAAAATTGGTGCCCTAAAAGACTCCAGAGCCCCTGGTCCGGAATGGGATACCTAAAGTAATAATAACAAATATTCCATTTTGCAGGGAATTTATATATTGTTTGTTCTGTAAGGTATGTCAGGAAGGGCGGATCCCTAGTTCCTGACGTGGCTCAGTCCTTGTACCAAACCAGAAGAAGGGAGCCAGAACATTCCCTGAGAATTTTAGGCTAGTAGCCATGTTAGATGGAACTGGAAAAATGTTTGCTTCCCTACTATTAGGTAGACCCATTCTTGCAGATGATTGAGAATCACCTTCCCAGATATTTTCCAAGCACAATCCAATATGGATATCGGCAGTAATTCCCTGGCAACTAACCTTTTGACCCTTTTTTATATTTTTGGGACTATTACTGCATTGATCCAGGGCTTCGGGATGGACCTTGAGCTAAGCACAGCGTTAAAAAGTTTCATCATTACTGGGGCCCAAATTACTGGTTCGCACTTATAGATATCTGAAGTGATCAGAAAAGGGCCTGCGGCACGGCCACTTCTCTGTTCCTTCAACGCCCCCACAACTTTATCAATTGATATTAGCAGCCCAGAGGATGTCATATTTCATGGGGAGCATGGCTCACTGGCCTGATGGATTGTTCCCTCTTCACACCTTTAAAGAGCACTTAAGTGGGAGTGCCATGAAAGAGCAGACATCGTACAGAAGTTCTTTTTATCCCCAATCGATTCATTCCCCGTGACCAGCTTCCAAAATGTAATATGATCTTTATCAATCATTGCTTTTGTAAGAGCAGCCCAGTGGTTGACTGCAAATTCGCTCTTTATCTGTGCAATCAGGTATTTATATTCCCATCTAAGCTCGTTTTTATCCACCCCCATATCTGATTGTACGCACCTCACTGAACTCTTTTCATCTATAGTGCAGGCATCCTCATACCAGCCAGTAACTAGCTGCACTTTCTTTTTCGCAGCTGTTATGGGCAGGTAAATCTGCGGACCAGATTTTCTTTCAGGAGCTCAAACTCCATTATTATTTCAGTGTCAGTGGCCTTACCTTCACAAATAGTCTCCAGGTTGCTCTGAATCGCACTATATAGTGCTGGTATGCCTCTGTGTTCTTTTAATCTGTCCCATTTTATTGATTCGCGCACCTGGACCATCAGAGAGATGGTGTGCTGTCTCTTGGAGTTATGGGCTATCTCCTTATCCACACCTAATAATAGGATGCTGATAACCAAAAGGTGGTGGTCACTTTTGGGTCTGATTTGAGCCTCAAAATGCTGAATAATTTCTCATCTATTACCTGAGATCATGATGTAGTCCATTAGAGATAACCCTGGTCCCCCATTAAAGGTCAATGTGCCTGGCTGGTTCTTGATAAAGTGACCTTGCATGCTCTCAAATTGAGAGCCTGTAAGACACAAAAAGATTCCTCTGCAAGTGGATGGATTCTCTTAGGGAGGCCGGCAATGAGGTTGGTTATGTCCCACGTCTGGTCTTGATTATCCCAGAAACTATGTTTTTCAAAGGTTCAATTTGGAGGTTCAAGTCACCGGCCACCAATGTACAGTTATTTAACACTTTAAAATGACCCCTTGAATTGACCAGGCTTTGGAGGTTGTGTTGTGTTGACATTCCTTACTAGCCCTGTGGCCTGTTATACAGATCACAAAGCAGCATATTTTCCCCAACAGCAGTTTTGATTGACAACATTTGTTGGTCGGGCGAGTTTGTACCCACATCTGTTACTTCCCATCCCAGATTGGCATCCAGCCACACTTGTAAGCCATCCTTTGGCCTCCCCTTCTGTCCTTTGACAGCTGTGATACAGAATGTTCTAACCCCTTGAAAAATTACAGGTTCAGCTGCCCAAGTTTCTTGAAAAAGAATCACCTGGTGGCTCCAAATGAATTGACACCATTCCAAATCATCGATATGACGGGTCAGACCTGCAAGATTCCACAATAAAATTGCATGCATGTGCCTATTGTCCCCTGTGGTATTCCCACCTCCCAGTCAATCCACAGCTTCCAGACTAGCATTTTCCTGATCAAGCCCAGTTGGATGTGGGAACCAGGGGTGCATGTTAGTATTTGTCCTTGCACTGTCATAATGCGCAAATCTTCCCCGGCCCCCCTGATTGGGATGGTTTGAATTCCCACTGTTGGCGATGGACTCCTGGGATTTTAGAATGATTGTAAAATTGCTAGGTGGATATGTCCAGGGGTCTATACCCAGGATTGCTTCCACCAAGTGGCAGGAGTTCAGAAACACCTGAATGTAGTCAAACTGGGAGTTGGGGGTTGAGATCCTACGGCAGCCCATAATATTTTCTCTTATTATAGACAAGAAACCCTTTGTATGATGGAACCTGTGAATACACGTGGTATTTAAAGTTCCCTGAGTTTCATGTGGGCCTGTGCACAGATGCGGAACATGTGTCATAATCACTAGTGGGGTACCCTATCCTCTTTCCTCTTCCCTCATTCTTTCATTTCTAGCAAATGCAGGCAGGAGTGAGCTCCCCAGAGGTAAACGGTTCGAACCGATGAGTAGAGGCTTAGTTCTTGATGTGGTGTTTGCTCGAGAGCATAGATTTGGAGTTTGTTTGTTAAAGGAGCCCTGTCCACATTGATGAATGAACTGTTATCGTAAAGTGTTTGACTCTACTTATTCTCTGGGTTTATTGTGATTGACTGCCCAGTTTGCAGCAAGGCTGATGAACATAGGGCTCTTAAGAATTTTTGATAGTTGGGTCATTCTTTCTAATGCTTCGGGTGCAGTAAATCCAGCTCTTCTCTGGTTTATAACCTGTGGATCTTGAGTACATGTTGGCACCTTGGGATCAGAATCGGTCAATTGTTCCCCACCTTCACCCAAAGAAGCCACCCTATCTTTGATTTCTCTTAACATATCTGCTATTTCTTTCAACCTGGTGCCTATTGTATTATTAACCAGGTCCTTGATCTCATTTAAAATAGCCTTTTGTTTTACAGACGGAGCCGCAATTCCCATGGTGGCGAGACCTCAGGTTTCTGAGAGGCTAATTGAAATTTGGGCATGAGGACAATTTTGGGATTCTTTCTCTTCGCTGAGGGTTGTTTTTCCAAATTACCTTTCTTGCCTGTCCTAATGGTGACCACCTTCTTTGCATGTCTAGCCTATTTAATTTGATTGACCCTCTGTCCAAAGCCGCTTGTGTCTCCAACAGCATATCAATTCTGTTGGCAGTTGGTATTTGGGGCATTACCTGTGTTCCCTTCACTATTGTGCCACAATCATTTAAATCTTCGGATGGGATTTTCGTAGTCCCTTCTCGTGGATTTGCATGTAAGATTCCTCAGTCCTTTCCTGTTCCTGGATGGAATTCCGCAATGTTTACTGTGGTTGACCCTGGGGTACAATCTGTGCCCTTTGTGGGGAATGTATAGTTTTTCCCCCCTTCCTGTCCTGGGCGATGGCTAGTCTCGAAGTGTGCCAACGGGTCTTTTTTGGGTACTCTTGAGTTATTATAACATCTGGTGGGGATTTGTGGAACATGGGATTCATTTGGGACAGCCCACCCAGTAATATCATCATTGTTTGGAACTGCACAGTTTGAGCCACTATGTTTGGGGGTTAGTAATCTCGTGGGTTGGAGCAAATTGTTACCCTCGCTATCACTACTGCAAATTTTAGGAATATTTGCATTAGCAAGACCATCAATATTCATATTAATGCCCAATAACAAAACCTCTATTACATTAATTAAGACATTAACCTTGTTTATAGGGCTCAATACCTTTGAGATTTTGTTCTTGATTACAGGCCAAATCGTCAAATAAGCCTTCCGTTTGCCCATGATTGGAACATGAAACATGTAAATGGGCTGCCGCTATACAAATATCACTTCCGAAGAGAAGGGGGGCAGAGAGATCACTGGGTGAACCACTGAATGGACGCTGAGCAAGTGAAGCAAATGTTCAATAAAAATCTAATTAATTAATGCTAAGTAAGCACGCTGGAGCAGGGATCGCCTGACAGCTAAAGGGGCTGCCAGAGTCTGACCCCCCTTCCCACTTGTGTTTCTGTAATCCATTGAAAGCTGGCACGGTGCAAATGTTCCATCAATAAAATAAATAAAAGAATGTTGAAATACATGGGTGCGTGGACTGTTCAAGGCCTCTGCTGCTAGTTCTAAATGGCACTCCAACAAAGTGGAGCCCTGGCGCTGTCCGTCCAGTTTCCCGATGGTGGAGGCGGAGCAGTTTAGGAGAGACTTGGCAATGAGGCAGCGGAAGGCACAGGGGTTCTTAACATTTCTGTGTGTTAGCTGGGGCTGAGTAGCGGTGCAGTCAGTGTGGTAGACAAAATAACCGTGCTTACTGCTGACGATGGTACCTCACACAAGTGTCTCTGCCCAATGTGCCCCCTGAGGATCACTGAAGACCACTGTATCCCCACTCAGCAGCACGCAAGTCTCCAAGTCTCCAAAGAGCAGGTCCCGGTCAGCATCAAACCCAAGGTACTCACACCCAGAACGGGGGAAGGAGGAGGGAGCAAGCACAGGAAGAAACAGCCAATCAATCCCTGTCGACCACCACAAAACAGAAAAGCAAGAGCCAGCAATATTGGCTAGACAATGTTGACGGAGAGAAAGTTACCGTACTTCTTCTCAGTAGATGTGCCACTTCTACGCTTCACTCCCCCTCTATACACAGTTTGCACAGTTCACAGTCCTGCAGTACTGCAGGACTGTCCTTAACCCATCCTTTGCCATAGCAATTGCCGCCGGAGGTTATTTTAAACAAAGAAGCACCGAACAGGCATAGGGAAGTGGGCCCCTCCTTTTCCTCCAGCAGGACTGTCCTTTCTATTTCTTTACAATCCTTAATGAATTGACCTGGTGGTAGGCCAGGGCCCGTTTGACAGACAGTAGGATAAAGCTAGTTGTACACTCACAGTGAAAATAAAAGTGTGAGATATGACTTGAAACTTGAAGTTTGGTATCACACTTTGGTATTGGATTTGCAACGCAAACAGGGAGGAGCAATCCCATGGAGTTAAAGTGTGAGTAGGGTTGCATTTTCATTTTTCCTGCCTTGACTTGGTGTGGTTTTGTGCATGTTTTTGCACTTCTGTGCTACTTTGGATGTGACACACAAGCTCTGTTTCCTACAGGTTTTGTTCACCACTCATGTGCAGAAATTGTTGTCGCCCTGATGAAGGCTGGGTCCACTGTATTCTATTGAACCCGATAGCCGAAACTCGAGTAGGCCAACCACAAGCAGTAATTTTGCAAAAAGAAGATTGAGGATTAACTGAGCCTGAGTAACGCAGTTTGAAGCTACGACATAGGCACAAATAATCTCTTGGGCACATTGTATCTACTCACTATTGTCAGACTGCAATTCATACATTCATTTGTTCACACATATTGGAATCTTTTTTTGCACTACATTGTGTCATTTGTGTAAAGATCTCAAATGAAAATGTGAATCTCAAAATGGCGGCGAAGTCAACCCAAAATCAGAACTTTGCAACGCGGTTTTCCTCGTAGAGCAACTAGGCTTGGGCCAATATAAATATAACGGAGGCACTATACATTTACCGTTTAAAACAACCACAACAATATTGTTGTTCAATAGGCAGACTGTCAAGTACTTAGAGATAGTGGTTTATTTTGCAGTAAGTGCAGACCTCCAATGCTCTACAGAGCTTTGTGTATGTACAGGACAGCACTTTTCTCTGCCACAAAACCTGCCACAGCCCTGGGCATTTGGTCCCCATCTGGAATGGAGGTTAGGCTCCAGTATGCAGGGTATGATGAACATCATTAACTATTGGTGTAGACCTCTTCAAGAATCTTTTCCAGAAAAATGCTCATTCAAAGCATTGACAATGCGCAGAAGCAGAGCTAGGTAAAGGAGAGGTAGAAAGGTTTGGTTGCCAGGGTGGTGGTTACATTACTGGCAAAATAATTTGCTAGCACCATCATTGATGTTGGTGCCATTCAATAAGATTACTGCAGTTTGGACAAATGCATGAAGTAAGGACCAGACTCAAACAGAATCTATGTGATCACTGCGCCACCTGTAACTGCGCAAATGTCGACACCAATTATGGTGTGGCTCAGTGATCAAATAGATCACTTTATAATCATCACCCCGGCCCACATTTCTTTACCCGAACCCCCCACCTCACTTACCTTTGTGGCGCACACTTCGGTATGCACCGCTGACTGCCCGCTATCCCTACAGTGTCGTTCCTCCCACTTACGTGGGTCGGAGCTGATGCTGTAGGGTTCTTTTTTTTTACTTTCTTGGCCCCCGCTTACCAAAATGGTAAGCAGGGGACACCCCGTCAACCCCCGAGTCACGTTACTACACCCAAGGAGAGCAGGGGACACCCCTGCAACACCCGCTCTGCTTGTGTGCAGTAATGGGATTAGTATTATGTGTGCCCCCAAAGTCGCAGTGACTGCGGGGGCGCACAAATATGGCCAACATTTTGGTACAGTTTGCTCAAACATCAACTTCGGGTGATCATGAACATAGGCTTGCAAGTCAAGGAAACACAACACCCTGCCCCTGACCGGGACCCACCTAACTGACCTGACCTGGTCTACCCGACCCTTTACCTTTATAGATCACTAGTCACCTGACATTGGTAGATTCAGAAACACTATTAGTAGTGCAAACTCCCACCAAGCAATGGGCACATTAATTATACCCACTGGTTCATCCTTGATGTTCATAGACAGAAGTGACATGTGGTGACGTCCTTCCGGTCAAATGCAACATCCAGTTCATGGACAAACATTTACTGATTTCAGCCAACATGATGGGGGCCCTAATAAAAGTTCTCTAGAAAAAGAAATACTAAGGCGTATATGAGTGACACAACAATATAGGGGTGGTCAAATTTGCAATATTTCATGTGGGTTTCCCAAGAGTCCTCTGCAAAGAAAACCCCTCCACCGGATCATGTCTTCCAATATTTATTTCATTTATTTATTGAAGAAATACCCCCAATCGGGGTATAATGTAAAACATAAACTATTGGTGTAGCATTGATAATGAGCAAAAGCAGAGCTGGCTAAAAGCGATATAGAAAGGGTTGGTTGGCATGGAGGTGGTTACAACACTGGTAAAATCATTTGCGAACACCATTATTGATTTTGGTGCCATTCAAAAAGACTACTGCAGTTTGGCAAATGCTTGAATTAAGGACAAATAGTATTACAATCTTGTGTGGAAGATTTAAATGCTGATAGACAATCAAGAGCTATGCCTTCCGTGCAATAATTGTTGCTATGGCTATGATTTCTGATCCCTGGCAATTTTCCCTTGGTCCATAGGGGTGCTTGCCTCCTCAACCCCATCTACCCTGGACATACCTGAGACACACATCTACTCCTGTTGGCACCTCTTCTTTACCGAAGGCCTGGTCTGCCTCATTGGGATTTCATTGCTGTGGCCACCAACTTTCTCTGCAGTCATGTCTGAAAGGACAGTCTTCCAAGGTTCATAAATTGAGCTAACACTTTCACCACCCTCAGCCCGGCTCGAGAGAGAAGGAGGACATCTGGTGGAGAAGGAGCCATTGTGGAAAAGTCTCCTCATTGCACTTTGATCACTAGACAATCATCTTTGGTTTAGAGGATATTCGTATTCAAGCTGTCCATTGGCAGTTGGGCTGTCTTGCTTTTGATATCCTGGTGTTTGGCTATTGGAATTCACAAACTTCTGACATTTCAACAGAGGTACTCCAAGCCGCTGTTTTGCAATGCGTAGATCTCACCTGCCTCTGCTTTAGCTCTTCCTTATTACCTGTGTTACTTCGTTGTATTGCTCATTCCTTGTCCCCTTCCCCATGCACTTAACTGATCTGGATTACTCCAAGGCATTTTCCCCTATCTTCTGCTATAAAGTGTGTTCATGGATACAAAACATAAAAAATTGAGATACATACATAAATAATGAAAAGATGTTCTCGTTCTTTGGTTCTCATTTTTGCAAGATGAGTGCTCAAGTGCTCCAGTGCAGCACCTAGGCGGACTCTAGTGGCATGTGCCTGGTATGTGCCTGCTTCCTAGCCAGTGCCCTAGTTATTTACCCCAAGACCTTCTTAATAGCCATTGCCTTTATGAGCTATTGGCTGGAAACTATCTACCAGGTAAATGCGCTGGGAGTGGGATGATGGTGCTTACCTTAAAAAGTCCCTGACAGACATGTCAAGTTAGAAGGAGTGAGGCAGGAGTGTGGAAACCCCTTGTGAGTGTTCCGGGAAGAATTTCCTCCGCAGCTATGGAATTTCTCTACTCCTTACCAAAGCTACAGAGGAATGCTCCTGTCCTCTATTGAGCTGTCAGGGTGAAACTCCTTTATCTTTCCTGAAACCATCTGGTACGGTAGGACGGAGGATAAAGTAGTGGACCTGTTCCCTGGTTAGGGAAAGTGGCAGGAAAGTGGCCTGCTACATGCGCTGGAGGGAAAACTCCAGGCTTCGTTTTAAGGCTCTGCCTTCAGGAAGGAGAACTGTGTCAAAAGAAATATTGTCCGATGGAGAGGACACTACCCATTAGGTATTGTCTGATGGCATGGGATAGGCTTCTCCCCATCACCTATAGACGTTTTCGCCCAGCCACTTATTCAATGCCTACCTGCTCCCCTCCCACAAGCCAGGGCCGTAGACTTTTAGTTTTCCAGGAGGGAGCCGGGGGGAGGGGCGGAGGGTGGGGGTGCGTGACGGCTAAATAAACAAAAACTCGGCGCCCCTTCCGCATGTCACTAATGCTTTTTCACTAACAAGCTTTGTAATCAGTACTGCACTCGAACTGCACTTTTCTTGTGCTGACACATAATCGCTGCTCATATCTAGTTTGTTGTCAACTATTCTGAGTTAATACAATCTAGCCAATGCTGATTCACCACAACTGCATGATATTCGGAGTTGGCATTCACTCTTCAGTACAACACTTTGAGAAATCAGAGAGATATTAAAATACACCTTCTCTAATTATACATATTATCATAATGACCAAAATAACAGCAGTGACATTATCAGGGCTCCGTTTGCTCACTGCACACCTTGGGAACTGGGAACTGCTCAAGGGGAGGCGCCTCTAGCACAGCTAATAATGACCTCTCTGATGTTTTTTTATATTTCATTTCATCTTCATGTCTTAAGGATGCTGTGTAGGTTATGTGAAAAAACGTTTTAGAATGCATGTTTATTTAAGCCTAGCATATAAAGCATTTATAGCGTCCCTCATTTTCAGCTCCTTGTCAGATTGCGTCTTTGATAAGGGGCTCTTCTGAATGCCCTTCATGTTTCACTAAATGGCATTATGCAAATAGGAATCACTTGAGAAGGGAAAGAGGTTTTCTCCCAGGCTACATGGATGCGGTTACCGTTTCCCATTAGTGCAGAATGCTCAGGTTTATTTGATGTATTCTGCATAGCAGACCGCCCCAGTAGGCAGCTGTAGGGCACACAACACAGTCAGGGAACACAATGAATGCCTTTATGTTTTATGATGACACAGGGGCACTATTTATACCTGCCATATGATTGTGACATCAATTTACTTCTCAGCACTGCAAAGGATTCCACCAAGGTTTGAGGAAAAACTAAGTTGGACGTGTGAACATATATTTATATTCAGCACACTTAAGCAATAAATCATCAAGCTCCAGGGAAAAGCAAACGCGCGCGCGCACACACACTCACGAACGCACACCTCTCCAACCCCTCACCATCCCCTATATTTATTGTACGTCTGCTAGTGGGGGTACTCACACACTTACCTCCTCCATTGCACTGTTTATAATCGTGCATATCTCTTTACCATTAAAAAACATAATGCTTGTAAGAAATAATTGACTTTGATATCGCTCCTAGAATTTTCTAGTACCCTCACCCATCATCAGTTGTCAGTGTGGCCGAAAAACAAAAATAAATCTATACGTTCAAACCGCCTTGCAGGACTGGTGAAGTTGAAAACAAACAGCACATACTGGAGTACGCAATGCAGACAGTACATACCTTATAACAGCAAACACATATTCGACAGGATGACACACATAAAGTCACAACCTACTTACTACCAGATGGCTATGTGTTTATGTTTGGTTAATTGAAAGGAGTGCCTTGTGTTGAGGTTGCACATTTGAAGTTCCATGCGCTCTCTGTGCTTGTAATTTTTCTAGGTGAGAAGTGTAGGAGGAATCAAGGGCTTTATGTTGAGAGGGGACTGCCTTTTGCTTATAGTGTGGGCGTGTGAGGACAGGGGCTGAGTATGCTGCTTGTACGGTGGTTGCATTTCGAGGTGTAAGTTTGCGGTGTTTAAGGATTGGGGAGAGGTTTTTTTAAGAAGGTCTGTGTGCTAGTGGCTGATTTGCATTTGTGTGTGGTGAGTAAGGTGGAGAGAAGTTGAGAGTCAGTAAAATGTTAGGGAGTGTTCTTGGAGTTTCCGTAGTACTTCCAAATTATTGGTCTTGCAGTCTTATAAATTATTGAAAGAGGTCATTGGCTTTAGTGATTGATACGTGAAGATGTCCTGTGTTTGAGATTTAGATATTACGGGTGACATAGATGGATTTCTCTTATGGTTTTGGCAGTACCATGATATTGTGTCTTCTAGCCATTACAGGTCTCTGCGTGTCATGCGCTGTGTTCCAGATGGACGGTCCGGTGCTTGTATGACATATTAAGGAGGGCTGCTTCAGATGATTGATGGCTGTTGGTTAAACTTTGTCTATTAATCATTAAAGAGCCATGTTTTGAGACTTTTACTGAGTTTCAGGGGGTCCTGTAGGGTTCAGGTTTTCCTTAGTAGTGGAAAAGTTGGAGCATCCGTGTCTTTCTCTTCAAAATAATCTGGTTTCTATAGTATGTTGTTTCTTGATCTTAGGTCTCTGGTTGGTCGGTAGAGTGAGATTTAGTTTTGCAGGTTTTTTGTCCCTTGACAGTCAAGTGCTCTGTGGACGATGCACAGGCCTAATTAGACAGCCTGGGAAACCCCAATATTATGCAGAGGACGAGGAACCAGATAAACCCAGACTCAATGATGGAAATAGACAAAGTGAAAGGCAAAACCCAGCTTTATTAACACTTGAAATAAAGCGGGGACAGCATAAAAGTAAAAGGTTTGCAGCTCTCAGAGCTCTCATACAAAACAATACTTTTTCTGGCAAAAAGACATCCAAATGATATCATAATAATACAAAACCTACAGGGTGAGTGGATTGGACAATATTAGTCATTTTATATGTACTCTATAGGTATTAAACCAACAACAACAAAAATATATCACTTTTACAATAGTTCATTGGTTGGCATAATACATTAAATGCGGCTTGTCACCAGTAGTCTTGATTGGTTGGTTTTGCACTGCCCAAACTTGAGCAACTGACAGTTCGTCAAGACATGAGCCAAATGGGAGTAGGGGGAGAGAGGTCCATGGGCTGCTTTCCTTTTAGTTCAAGAAAATACCACCACTCCTCTCCTAGGCCATGAGCAAGAGTGTTTGCCTTTGTAGTTAACCGTGTGCAGAATCTTGTGTCTGGGAATATGCATAAGGGGTGAAGCAGGTGTCTTATCTGTGTCTGTTACTAAGGAATAAACAGTGTTCTTGAATTATGGGTCACGTGTTAGAAGACCGTGTTTGGAATTACTTCACCCTGCATTTAGGAGTATTTTAGCTAATATATCATACACCTGTTGTGGTCTCCTCTACCACTGGGAACACTGTCAAGCTTATTTTTCATAGTGTTCTAATTTATGATTATCCTCTACCTGCCTCACAATGGTCGGTTGTGCTTTTTCTTACACCCTGGGAGTCCTTATCTAGTGGCTTCTCTGTACCATTCAAACCCTCCATAAATTCTCAGTATCGTTGGCTTTGACTTCAAGCTACTGTCTGAGCTCATCTGTGCCCTGTAATGTCTTCAAGCTCGTATGTGTTAAAGAGGGTGGCTATGACTTCCATTTTGAAAAAGATGGCTACCCATTACTCTCGCTTTTCTATATTAATGAGATATTCAACTTGTATATTGCTTATGTTAGTATTCTATGACATCATGTTAAGGGAAAGGAACATCCCAAGTCTCTGGACCTGCAGACTACCTCTGTTGTGAATCTTAGAGCACAGACCTGAACAAATTGACTTGTTCAACAAATGTACAAATTAAACAAAAATACTTTAATATGTTAAATACAGAAGAATACAATCCAGTACATGAATAACAACATTCTGTACTTCAAAAATCACAGGCATTTTCATGTGTAAGCAATAATCATACGTAGCACAAGAAAATAACTGATTCAGATATTCTTGGGACAAGAGACACAGTTAGATATTAATATACCAATCTGTTTTCAAAAGTTGCCCAACATGTTTCTGTCGCTCTGTTGTAACCACTTATAGGACATTCCTCAGGGAATAGTATGTAAAGAAGGTGTATGCTCCTTAAGAGTCAAATAGAAGTGCCACAGACGTCCTTAGCTGACAACAAAACAGAGAGACACTCTCTTAGTCAATTGCTACAAGGATCTTCAAAATTATTCACCTTAGACTTGGGGCTTACCCCTTTTTAACATTAAAGGGCATGTACCTGGTTAGAAATCCATGGTACAAATTCAGAAGATTAGAATTCAGCAAAAACTTCACTACAAATGGGGGGATCTTAAACAAATGCCAACAACTTGCTGTTCTGAATCCTAAAATAATACAGGGTGTGTTTTAATATATTCACCAGACCGTGAGACCACAGCGCTATGCCCTAATCAGTATTCAATGTCCATTCATAAACACTCTTGTTCAAAATCATAGATGACTCATTAGTTGTTGGTCTGTTTCTCTTTACTGGGTAGCCAACACGTGTTTCTTAAGGTCTTCCTCAGGGTCTAGAATTCCATTAACAGCCCAAAGATATATACAATAATACAAGTATGATACATACAAAACATAATGTTTGCTAAATTACCAATTGTTTAGTAATCACATTCCATGTTAGTTGATTTATCCAGGAACCATCACACCTGAAAAGTAGCCCTCTATACAACATTGCCTCAAGAAAGCTGTCACCCAAGATGCCTAGACTGAGTACTTGAAAGGTGGTATCTATGCCTGCTTCGCAGTGCAATGTGATGGTTACAGACAGTCTACAGCAAGGAAAGGCTACCATTCAGTGACCCTGATCTTCAAGACATTGGTGCTAGCAAGACTGGCCTACAGGAATGAAAACCTGTGAATCTGACAGTCTTCAAATAAATGTATCCATCTCATTGCAAACACAACACTATGAGTGGCCTGAATGCTCGACCTGGATGCTGAGTGGCATGATGGAGCTGATGTTTGTGTTCTTTTAAGATGTGTATAATTCAGCTCCTGTTTATTTTCAGGAAAACTCTGAGTTTCCTTCTGAGTTTGCCCTTACCTGAACATTAGCATTGCAAATATCATTTGCCCCCCTTGTTCTTTTCCTATTCTCTTATCTTCCACTGCATATATGCCTGCCAATCTGTAACTAAGAGCCCTCCTGGCACCTGTCTGTAATCCTAAATTTGCACATCCTCTGTAACAGCGCCTCGATGCCTTATGGGCTGCAAGCGCGCTTAACAAATGCAAATAAATAAATACACAGCATTGTGTCAGCATGAAGGTAGGATTGACTGGTTTATATGATCCCTTCATGTATGTATTTATGTTGTCTTTGTTGTGCCTTACATAGTTATAGACAATTTCAGGAGTTCAAACTCCCCTTGATTATGGCATTCAATGTGCTTGCTTCATCATGACATGCAACAGTGGCTATTTCACCACTACTCTTGAGTTCAGAGAGAAAGGCTCTGTGTATTGCACTCTCTGTAGTATTATGCTGCCCCCACTTATTTATTTGTACCCTTTAATAAGCAATGGCCAGGTAGGGGGGACATTAGGCAGGATTTCCAATTATTTGTCCTGTATGCATGGATGACAACTGGTGTCCCATTTTGACAGGGTGAGGAGGGAACACTTGGAGAGGGTGAGGATAGGTAGAGATGCAACTGAGGATCCAAGACAGAATGTGTGAATGTAAATTAAAAGTGGAAATATGATCAAGCCCGGGCATTGGGAGAGTGAGCAGTTCAGGAGTTTGCTTCCAGCAAATGTTGGGAATGATGAGGCATTGAGGCCTTGAACATGCAAATTGGGAGGGACAATGCACTGTGACTGTTCATGTATGTATGCCCATGTACAGTTGCTTGCCTCTACGAATGCCTGGCTACTATCCAAACATGGATGTCAAACGCTTCAACTGAACCTGACAAAAACAGAAATTGTCCTCATCGTTCTCCCCCACCAAACAGTTCATGCATAAATGCCTGGATGACATGTGCATGGAAGGATTCACCCTTCAACTGTCAACCTCAAACCAAAAAGGCACAAACTGCATAGCTACAGATCCACAAATGACGCAAAATGAAACCCTTCAGTCTCCCAAATGAATTCCGTATGCTGGTCCAAGCCTTCCACCCACAGACCTGGCCCCCTCAAAGCAGTATGCCATGCTACAGCCCGCCTCATTACAGGTGCCCACAAATTTGAACGTATCTCTCCAACACTGTGCATGCTTCACTGGCTGCCTCTCCCTACCAAGATCATATTCAAAATGCCATGTGTCACCTACAAAACAGTCTCAAATAGGACATCGACATACTTGGCAGCAAAACTCAACACCTCTGGAGGCTCTCGCACCTCGCATAGTATAACTATCAAAAGGTTGGAGTCAAAGCTAGTTTGCAAAGAGAAGACTCACAAGCAGACCTTTTTCTGCCACGCCCCAACCATCTGCAACTCAGTCCTAGGAGAGACTTGAAATGCCCCTACCATCTTTCAGTTCTGCAAATCACTAACATTGTGGCTTTTCAACAATACCTGCCGGAGGAATAAAAATCCTTCTCTCCCTCCACCAAGAGCAGTGCGTTACTGTATAAAATATCAAGTCAAATTCTGGCACAATCTGTAAAGTGATCTGCTGCTCTTGAGCTACGTTTGACATATGATTAAGAGCATGCAAGAAAGTGAAAGTGGGCAGAGTAAAGGTTTGAATAAAGCATCCAGGGAAAAGGACAACACAATATGGGGTATGTTAGAAAGGTGAGTGGAAGGAGATTATATGACCAAGTTGCGTAACTATGCTTTCTTTCTGCCATATGCATCCATCATTCATGCAGTCTGTCTTCTGCATACTGTTTTCATGATTGTGTTTATGATGTATGCTGTCATGATGGATATCCAGAGGTCTCAATTCCTTAATACATTGTTTGGCTCCACCACAGGATGTGGTCCTAATCCATAGGTTGTGACTTCACTTGAGTAACGTGCACTGCTTGAGGCAGGCAATTAGGCTTTGTCCTAGTTCCTTTGTTCTAACGTGAGAATAAAAGAGGAATGGAGTGTTGACAAATCAAACCAGAATAATGCCTTGCTTTATTCATGTGTTGTTTTCATCAATTACCATGAGAGTGGTGCACCTATGGCATGCTGGTAGTTACATGCTCACTTGATGGATGTCACCCTACAAATAGCATGGATTTGGGACCATGCCTGATTTGCATATGGTCCCCTTTCTATAATGGCTTCGCAGGCTAGAGAACAATGATTTGGAGCATTGCCCAGAGCTGAGCCAGAGGTTAAAAATACTTCTAACCCTTTTGTTTTGTCTAAGTCACCGCTAGTGGGACAGTTATGCCCAGACATGGGCCAGAGCCTTCTGAGCCTAGAAACCCAAGTTACCCCTCACTGATGATGTTCAATGAGGATGAAACATGCCTGGCGATGCTTGTGGTCTCATGCAGAAGGGGGGTGACCTAGCAGTTCGGGCTGGACTGCCCTTTTGGGGTGGGATCCAGCCTTATTTGCATATGGTCTTTCCCCTTTCTGTAATGGCTTGGCAGGCTAGAGAACAATGGCTTGTAGGGGTGCCTAGAACTGTGCCAGAGGTTAAGATAAATTTTAACCCTTCCAGGCATCACCTTTTATTTTGTCTGGATTTGCCACACATCAGGAATTTTCCTTTGACTTGCAGGATCAAAAATGTATTATGGCCAAAAGACTTGCGGGGTAATTCATGGAATTTCGCACAAAAGTGGCGCACGCGGCTGGCGCACAGTGTTCCCGTGCGATAGACTGCGCCAGCCGCGTGCGATAAAATCCATTTCATCGCACAGCATATTCATGGATTTTAGCCTCCAAAACCATCCGTGGCGCAGAGTGGCGCAGTGACCCTGCAGCAGCGCCAGTTACGCCCCCAAGAATGCCCTCGCGCAAGGAAAATCCATCAAAAGTCCCAATTCAGGGCATAGGGCTGCGCTAACCCTGGACCAGTTTACAGGGCTGCCAAACAGCAAACGCCAAGCGGGAAACGTGTATTTCAGGGGTGCGCGGGAAGTTCCACACACAATTGGGCTGGGTCTGTGTATTCCAGGGGTGCGCGGGAAGTGCCACACGCAATGTCAGCAGGGTATGTGCATTGCGGGGTGCGCGGGAAGTTCCACACGCGATTGGGCTGGGTACGTGTATTTCAGGGGTGCGCGGGAAGTCTCACACGCGATTGTGCTGGGTACGTGTATTTCAGGGGTGCGCGGGAAGTTTCACACGCGATTCCAGCAGGGTAAGTGTATTTTGGAGTGCGTGGGAAGTTTCACACGCGATTGGGCTGGGTACGTATATTTCAGGGGTGCGCAGGAAGTTTCACACACGATTCCAGCAGGGTAAGTGTATTTCGGGGTGCGCGGGAAGTTTCACACGCGATTGGGCTGGGTACGTGTATTTCAGGGATGTGCGGGAAGTTTCACATGCGATTGTGCTGGGTACGTGTATTTCAGGGGTGCGCGGGAAGTTTCACACGCGATTGGGCTGGGTATGTGTATTTCAGGGGTGCTCGGGAAGTTTCACACGCGATACGCCATGTGCGAGTGGGGTACGTGTATTTCAGGGGGCGCGTGAACATTCACACGCGACTGGGCCTGGGAGAGCGGGGTACGTGTATCCCTGGGGTGGGCGGGAAGATTTACATGGTCGCCTACAACGCGCCAAAAAAGACAGTCCAATCCGGAAACACGTACGCCAGCATGAAGCCGGCGTACATCGACTCGCAGGAAGCAGGTGTATGTCGACACGCGCAGCATAAAAGTGCGGCAAACAACAAACAAGCTCATACGCCAGGATGAATATACCGTTCCTAGCAGCAGTGGCCGTGGGATACCGCAGGAGGAGGAGGAGGATAGTCAGGGCCAGAATCTTCACACCCAGAACCAGCCTTTTTGGGATGCCTGATGACCAGGTGTATGGGAGGTACAGGTTTCCACCTCACATAATACTCGACCTGGTCAGTGAGTGGGAAGATGACCTCACATCACCCACCCTCTTCTCCCAAGCACTCACCCCCCTGGAGAAGGTCCTCAATGTACTGCACTTCTTGGCTACCGGATCATTTCATCGGACAAGTGCCCTAGTGGGGGGGGTGTCACAGGCCACGCAGTCACGGTGCCTACACCAGGTGTTGGCCATCATCACTGCACGCCCATCAGTCCACAGGCACATATACCTGCCCAGAACACCTGCAGAAAGGCAGGCTGCCGCCCAGGATTTCTATGGGGTGGCACAATTCCCCAAAGTGCTAGGTGCCATTGATTGCACCCATGTGACTCTACGTCCCCCCAGGGCATCTGAGCACATCTATCGAAACCGCAAGCACTGGCATTCCATCAACATCCAGGTCGTATGTGATGCCAAGGGAATCATCACCTCAGTATATGCCAACTATCCAAGGTCCACCACGACAGCTTCATTTACAGAATATCAACCCTAAACCGGGACATGGAATCTGGGCGGCATGGCGATGCATGGCTGCTTGGTGAGTATAAATGCCACTGCACATGCACAGTAATGTCACTACCCCACTAATCATACCCATCACCACCTCCCCAGGGGACAGTGCCTACCCTCTGAGCACCCACATGATGACGCCAATTCGGAACCCCATCACGCCTCCCGAGGTAAGATACAACACAGCCCATATTGCAACCCGGGGCATAGTGGAGCGCACATTCGGAGTGCTCAAGTCACGCTTTCGCTCCCTTGACCATTCTGGCGGGCAGCTGTTATACGCTCCACGAGTAGTGTGCAGGATCATAGTGGCAGCATGTGTCCTGCACAATGTTGCAACAAGCCGGGGCCTGGCTGTGGACATGGTGGTGCCCCCACATCCCCAACCACATGCACGCCCGCTGCACATGGGAGGGGAAAGGGCACAGGGTGAGGCAGCCAGTACGCAGCTGGTGGCTAATTACTTCGCATAGAAATCACACCCCTGTGGAGTGCACACAGCCCTGGCACATACCATCTGACAATCAATGATGCCTCAATCAGACAATGATGATGAATGAAGGGACAGTCAACTGTCACAACCATAGCAGCCTGAGATTGTTCACCTGGAAGTGTTACAATGTGTGCATCCCCACCTACACAAACACCACCAATGCAGTGTCATCAAAAGACACACTTCTATGCAGCAAAAATGAATACCCACTTGCAAAATACAACATGAGAACAGTGCCATGTCACCCAACCCCGCCCCGGCACCGCCACACAACACACCTTGGCATGTCATGCAATGTGAGAGCAAACAAAGTTATCCCCACAACATGACACAAGTGTCACAAAGTTCAGTGTCCCTAATGGAAACTGGCCACACATTAAATGCTCACAGTAATGCAGGACCAACAACACACATGAGCAAATATTCAGCAATAATACAAATCAGCTACACAACCTCAAACCTACCATAAACATGACAGTACGAATTTTAAAAAATTGGTAGGCTCACCACCTGATAATGCCAGCACTTCGACCACTTCCAACTTTACAGTGTTGGCGCCACGCAAAAGTGTAGGTGCACTGCTTACAACATGGACTCCATCTCCAAAGTAGACGGCCTTGTGAAGAAATGAGGAATGGACCTGCAAATCAGGAGGATGAGATGGATGCAGAGGCACATATCAATACACCATGCAGTGTACAATACAACAACACTATGCACTAAGAATGTATACACAGTATTGACTACAGACTGCCCACACAGCACATGGGAGTCCAACGTCACTGTGTAAGTCAATGTCACTTGGGCACACCCTTTGCAAGCCCATGGAAATGGGAAGCAGGAGGGTTGTGTGTCTCACAAACCCAAGCATCTAACCCAAATTCAGGACAAGCCTGCATGTGCCCAGCCACAATACAGCGGATGCCCACGGGAGCTACACAAGGCAACACACTGAATCAAAAATCAAAAATCAAAAATCAAAAATGGCCATGTATGGGCCAGGGGGATGGGGGAGGCCACCCAGGAGGTCCGAGGACAGGGTGCACACCAAAACCCACCTGTGTGGATTCTGGGAAAAAAAACACCTCCATGGGCTCATGGCCTGCACGGCTACCCTATTGTGGGAGAATCGCTGCTGTCGCTCTCCCCACCCACTGCAGCTGCATCAGGAGGTGGTGGCACTATGTGAGGCAGCCCACGCAAAGCCCTAGTCTGGTCCTCCATGGCAACAAGCATGTGGGTGTGGAAGGTCTGGTTCTGGAGGATAATCGTGCGGAGGTCCCCATGCAACAACTCACGGGATGCCCGGACCTCCTCCCGAGTTGCCTGCATCTCAGCTCAGAGCATATGTGTGAGACGCCCCAGCTGCTGTTCTGTCCTCATGTCAGTTGAAGCCTCAAGCTCAACAAGAGTCACCCTGAGGTGACGGAGTTCCACCCTCAGGGCTTCCCTGTGGCCCTGGGACTCGATAGAAATGGCTTCCCGCATAGTCTCCAGTGCCGCCCGTCTGTCCCTGTTGGACGACAACATGTCCTCCCTGTGTGACTGGCAAATGGAGTCTGTTGCCTGCTGTAGTTGCTCCATCAGCCTTTATTGGGGGACAATGGAAGTGGCCACCCTATCCATGGCCTGAGCCATCATCTCAGCTGATGCTGCCTGTTGGTTTGCCATACCGTATATGGATTGCTCCCATGCGGTATTGCTAGGTGGCGTACGGCCACCGCGTCGCTGGGCACCACACCGGTCTGGGGCAAGGCAAACTGCGCCTTGCTGTGCTGGCACTGCCTGAGGCTGCAGGACTGCATTCCCCCTCTGATCTGCTGGCCCAGGAACAGGATCAGATGTTGCGGAGTGTGACCCTGCATCCGTAACCACCAAAGGCGGTCCTACCAACACTGACATCCCCATTGAGGGTTCTACCCTGGTGCAGGTGGGTCGGACAGAACAGAATCCCTCCCAGAAACACTTAACTGTGACCGCACATAGGTCTCATCATCTAAATCGACACCTGAATAGAGCTTGGGGGAGGTGCACCCAGAGTCACCCCTTGAGAGAATGGTCTGCAGCAAGTGTGGGTTCTCACCCACCACCACACCACGTCCCTCACTGGTGCCCGGTCGGCCCTGAGGCCCCTCCTGGGTCTGCACCATCTCCACAACCCCAGCAGTATCAAGTGTGTCATACCCTGCAGAGACATGAAAGAAAAGAAATGGGAACATGAATTAGCACCATGGCACACAATTAGGGCTGAGAAGCAACAGAACCAGTACTTCATTGACACATGTCCCACATGACTATAACCCTCCCATGCATGCACCGTCACTGCGTATGAAGGGGAGGAAAATGGCACACATTGATGACACCAAGATGGAAGATCAACACATTTGCTGCATGTTGGCTAGCAGTGCCATCACACATTGGCCTGTGACTGGCATGTCCAATACACATACATGACACAAGCCATCACACAGATGGCATGTACCATAGCCATGTCACACATGTGACAATAGGACTGAGAAATGCCTAGTGAAAGTGGTGGAATGCAAACAATAAGCCTGAATGAACACAGAAAAATATGCAACAATGTTGTGGCAAGATGACACTTCAAGGGCAACTGGCGTGATGTTGGGCTAAATGTCTACTGTTGCCAGAAGGGATACTGCAATACCCAAATTCTGGTGCGCAGAATGTATTGGATGAAGCACATCGGTGACCCAAACCACTCAGGCACACACACCCTCACCTGGCACTCAATCAGAAGCCCTCACACACACACCAAGCGCATGGATGACACACACATGCATGTGCTCTCACCGGACAATGCCTCGTAATCTGGCAGGTCTCCCACGCCTTGGATCTGTTCCTCCGTGACGTAGGTCCCAGCAACATACTCATGTGGAGTGAGTTCAATGTCCTCTGCTGGAGACCCACCTCCAGTCACTAGAGTAGCGGCCTGACTTGAGGCAAGCTTTTTCTTTGCCCTGCGCTTCAGGTCATTCCAGCACTTGTAGCAATCATTAGATGTGCGCCTCATGATTCCAAGGGCACTTATGATGTCCGCGATCGTCTGCCAGTGTGCCTGACGTTGAGCAGGTGTCGTCTTGCACCCTGCAGTAATCAACATTTCCCGGTCATGTGCGGACACATACTCCACAAGTGCATCACATTCGGCCTCACTGAAGCTAGGCTTCCTCGAGGTGCTGGACTGTGTAGCCGTGTCTGGGGCATCAGCCTGTACTGGACGAGCACTCTTCTTCTTCCGCTTGGAAGGTGGTGGGGATCCTGAGTGTCCTACGCTGCTCTGGACACTAGGGGCAAGAGCCCCGGTGGACTGTGTACTAGGAATGTGGGAATGCACACTGAGCATGGGACTTGGTGCAGGCATTAGCTGAAGTGTGATGTAGTCAGGGGGAATAGTCAGGGGGAACGTCAGCAGGATGGACTGGGACCACATTGTCCTGGCTGGGTGAGTGAGAGCTGGGATGGATGGAGCCGCAGCTGCCCCTGCAGCCTCCACACCCTGCCTACTTGGGGCAGCAGATGACATAGCTGCCCCTGATCCACGTGGCCTGGTGACACCAACGTGCACCGCCACACGTGGCCTAGACCTGCTGACCTGGAAGTCAGCCTGGGAGTCACCCTGTGCCAGGTCTGGTGCCACAATGGGCTGGTCCAACAAGGGCTGAGCAGGGATGGTGCCAGCCACGTTACCCTCAACCATGGGGGGTGGGCATGGGTGTCCCTGACTGGTCCTCCACACATGGGGGGCTAGGGGCACCCTGCAAGTGGCGGCCACGTCCCCTACCGTATCCACCACGCCCACCTCTTGAGGCTCGGCCACCTTTCCCACCTTTACCGCTAGCTCGCCTCCCAACCATGGCACTGATGTTGTTGTGCGTATGGGAGTTGCAGTAAACTATTGTCCTGGGCAATTGGGGGTCAAAGGGGTAGGGTACTAGATGGAATTCGTACCCTAGTTCTCTAGCAAGGCTGTATGTGACCCCTGGGGAAAGATGACAGGTCACGCAACGCACAGGTACCCCACAAAAGGGAGATAACGTGCACGCTAACCCCTCCTAGACCACGTGCGTGGAAAAATAAACCTGCCCTACGCTGTGGCACCCAGAAACAGAAAAATGAACGAATGTGTGTCACACGCAGCCTAGAATGACCTCTGAAGGGGTACGCGACACACGGGGCAAGCACAGATGTTAAATCTGTGCGCGACTCACCATCTGCCTTGAAAAATAGCGTGAAAAAGACGCGCGTGTGCGCGCTGGCAACACCCCGCCAAAAGAAGAATTCTACGCTGTCTGAGGAGACAGGACAACAGAAGAAGTGTACGCTGTTTGAGGAAACAGGCCCAGAAAAAAGACAAAAAGAGAAAAAGCTGTCAGAGGTAACAGGGAGTACGAACTTGAAACGCTGTGAAGTAAATCGTGTGTGAACCGACAAGAAGTACATATTTCACCCACTCGCTCTCCACGAAAATCACGTACAAGGAAATGGCGTTCTACACATGCCTTTTAAACATGCCCACAAGTCCAGCGTCATTATCGCGTGTATGTGCTAAGGCCCTATCCTCCAAATACACGAGCTGACACTCTGACGTGCAGTCATTGGACGTGTAACATGCACCCGTGTACAGGGTAACGCCCGCGCACGCACGTCACAGACGCGCATACGCGGTGAGGCCCTTTCCACCAATTACACGCTTTGACACTCGGATGTGCTTATTTTTTCCACACGCCATGGAAAACGCCGGTGCGTGTAACGTCATAGACGCGCCTACACGCTGGGGCCCTTTAGGCCAATGAATTCGCGTACGTGTGCTGACGCGCTTATGCGCTAAGGGCCTTTCCTCGAATTACATGCAGATGTGCTGGATTTTCATGTGCCAAATCACTCCGTATCAAGCTGGCCACGCGTAAGCACACGGAAGGCCACGCACCTGCCCAGAAGGCTGAATCACAGCCCCCCAGAGCCCCAAGCACGCTCCCACCTGCCATCTGCTGCTGCCTGACTGCCTGCTGCCCACGTGCCCTGCCATTTGCTGGCTGCACATCAGCCAGGGGTGCTGTTGCTGTGACCACCCCTGCTGGAACCGAAGACTCCTGACTGGGATTCCATCGCTCCACAGCCCAGTCCCAGGACCCAGTTGCCCACCCACTCCTGCCTCTGGGGTTGCCATGTCGGGCACTACACCATCTGGCACCACTGGAAACCCCCAGCCAGAGAGGCAGAGGGGCACCAGCTTCACTGCCACCGAAGTTGGTGTCCTGGTGGAGCTAGTCCTGGGGCAGTATGATGCCCTCTTCGGAAGTTTGCACGCCGACAAGGAAGGACGGACTCGGATCTGGACGGACATCGAGACTGCCATCAACGCGGAGGGGGTGGCAGTCCGACAATTCCATCATGTCAAGAAGCGCAGGGAGGACTTCAGGTCCAGGACCCTGAACAAGGCCCGGCACCTCTTGAAGGCAGCGTATGCTAAGGGGTGCCGGGGCCACTTGTCGGAAGATCAGATGAGGGTCCTGGAACGCATATCCCCAGCGCTCCACGTCCAGGTCCTTGAGAGGCAGACCCGTCTGGAGTCGAGCAGTAAGTGTACATGCATACTGATTGTAAGCTGTGCGTGTGGAGGTGTGCCAGTAGCGTGCAGGTTGCACATGTGGTTTTATGTTGCCAAGTATGGGGGTGTGTGTACAGGGCCGCGAGGCTAACACATGCGAGGGCTCTCATGTGTGAGACATGGATGGTGCTTGTGTGTGTAGGCTTGCATGCCAAATGCAGATGTGTGTGCACAGATGTTTGAATGAATGTGTATGTAAGTAGACATGGTTGTGATGTCACACATGGATGTTGGTTTCAGCTGCATGTATCTGCACCGTGTACATGTGCATGTGTGTGTATTTGACAAGGGTGCAACAGTGATGCAACATGGATGCATGTGACACCGGGAGGTGGAAGACTGATTGGCAGATGTGACATGGATGCCGATCTCAACACTGCGACAGTTGGCGGAGGTGAACACATGCATGCAAGTGTGGTGGTGTGTGGGCATGTGTAGTCCACTCCCTGTGTTGCATGTGATGTCTGGCTCACCTTTGCCTGCTCATGCAGTTGTATGTGTATGGATGGTGCTGGCTGTTGCGATATGGCTGTGGTATAGCTCATGTGTGCGAGTTGAAATTACATGTGTGTTGGGGATTGTGATGCCATGTCTGAGGTTTGCCAATGACACTCATGTACAACTGTCATGTGTGTATGAGTCCATTGTACAGTGCCCTGATGCCTGTGTTTTATTTCTTCCTGTCTGCAGTGTCAACTGATGAAGAGGGCGGAGAAGGTGCTGTGGAGCACAGCGGCAGGGATCGCACCGCCAGCCGGAGATGCAAGGCCCGGCTCCCCTCCCAGGTTGTCATCTCGTCGGGGAGTGAGGAGTCCAGTGCCGCGTCCCAGGCCGCAGCTGCCTAGGGGAGGTCCAAGAGGCAGAGGTCGGAGTTGGACTCCTCAGCAGCAGAAGGGGCAGCTGGGACCCCACAGGGCCCGACGGGGGAAGATGGCACGGAGTCATCCAGGTTGGTGTGGGGTTTGGTGGAGGAGGAGGCCGTGCAAGTGACAGAGACAGGGTCTGGAGGTGGGGATTCCACTGGTGCTAGTGGTGCAGTGCAGGACCAGGGACAGGAGTCAGCACATGCCACCGCAGAGGTGCCTGTGTGCAATCCTGTCCCTAATCCTGTCACTGCATCATCTTGCACCAGCAGGGATGCCTACGTCCAGACTCGTTTTCAGGCAGGGGAGGAGCTTACAACAACTGGCCTTCCTCTGCCTGCGGACGTGGCTATCCAGGTACGGGTTGAGCCTGTCCTGACTGGTGTGGCGTTGCGTCAACGGGCCATGCAAGGTGACCTGCAGTCTTTTCGTGAGGAGACTGCATGCCATCTCGAATGGCTCGTTGACCGCGTTGGCCTACTGGGACGGGTCACCCAGGCCGGATTCCTCCATTTGCTGGAGCTTGTTCCGACCCCCTCCTCAACTGAACCCCCTATGCGCCAGTCATCCTCCGTGCCATCTTTCCACCCATTTGTCACCTGGGTGCCCTGTGGAGCTGCCTTTGACCGTGCGGCCAGGCTGGTGGAGGACACATCCCTGCCACAGTCGAGAGTCGGACGTCCAGCATGGGTGGCCACATCAACGCCTGCACCCCAGCCGGAGGAGGATGGGCAGGCAGCAGGAGCATGGGCACGGGCACAGGCACAGCAGCAGCAGCAACGAGGTGGGAGCCATGATGGCTCGGGGCCTTCGACATCGGAGGGGCAGGCATCGGCCGGAGAGCAGGAGGACCCAGTACGGGAAGTGTCTTCCGTGTGGCAGCGGTTGGGCCACGCCATAGATGCGGAGCGGCAGCGGGCGGAAGAGGCACGGCTCATGATGGTCAGGGCGGAGAACTCCATGCGGAGGGCCCTGAGGTGGGCCGATTGCCTTTAGGCAATCCGCAGGGAGTTGGAGGAGAACATGTCGTCGTCCCTGCGGACCCTCGGGGCCATGGAAGAGGACCGCCTCTGGGACATTGAGCAGGAGTTCGATGATGCCCTGGCCCAGAACATCCAGAAGTGAGCCGTCGGACTAGCCCGCTGCCCTTGTAAATAGTTCTTTAGTGTTAAGTTTCCTTTGTTTTTTTTTCGGGGCGGTTGGACAATGGCCCAACTTCTTGTATATAGTTCTTCATTAGGTAGGGTTTTATTTCATAGGTTTCATTTAAAGGATTGGGCACATGGACCCTGGATGTTCACTTTGTAAATAGTTTGACAATGGATTTGGAGTATCGATTTTTTTTTTCCATGGATCAATGGTTTTTTTAATATTTTTGCACCTTGGATTTATTTTCTCAGACTTACACTTTGGAGACTTGCTTTTGGATTGCTTTTCATTTGGATTTCATGCATCTTTTTCATTTAATGGACATGCAGGATTTCATTTCTTATTTCCATTTTCTTCTGTTCCATTTCATTCCCTTGCTTTTCTGTTTAATACATTATCATTTGGTACTTCAATGTGTGGTATTCTCTCTTTGGTTTCATGCATGTCACAATGTGTGTTTTATCATTCACATGCTCTCATTGTGTGGGTTTGACGGATATATGTTGATGTGCAGACTAGCCATTTGGGATGCATCATGTGGTGGTGATTTCTTTGTGGGGTGAATGTCATACCTGGTGGTGTGTTCAGACTGGGGTGGGGTGGGGGGTGTATTGAGGGGGCATGGGGACCATGATTGTGGATCGTCATGAGGTGTTGGGGGGACATGTGTGGGGGCCTGCTGGCAGGTGCCCTGCCCTGCTGGGGGGTAGGGGTGCAGGGGGACATGAGTGGGGGCCTGCTGGCAGGTGCCCTGCACTGCTGGGGGTGGGGGTGCATGGGGACATGAGTGGGGGCCTGCTGGAGCTGTCCCTGACTGCTGGGGGGTTGGGGTGTAGGGGGACATGAGTGGGGGCCTGCTGGCAGGTGCCCTGCACTGCTGGGGGGTGGGGGTGCAGGGGGACATGTGTGGGACATGAGTGGGGGCCTGCTGGCAGGTGCCCTGCACTGCTGGGGGATGGGGGTGCAGAGGGACATGTGTGGGGGCCTGCTGGCAGGTGCCCTGCACTGCTGGGGTGTGGGGGTGCAGGGGGACATGTTTGGGACATGAGTGGGGGCCTGCTGGCAGGTGCCCTGCAATGCTGGGGGGTGGGGGTGCAGGGGGACATGTGTGGGACATGAGTGGGGGCCTGCTGGCAGGTGCCCTGCACTGCTGGGGGGTGGAGGTACAGGGGGACATGTGTGGGACATGAGTGGGGGCCTGCTGGCAGGTGCCCTGCAATTCTGGGGGTGGGGGTGCAGGGGGACATGAGTGGGAGCCTGCTGGCAGGTGTTCCTGACTGCTGGGGGTTGGGGGTGCTGGGAGACATGCATGGGGGCCTGGTGGAGGGTGCCCCTGACTGCTGGAGGGTGGGGGTGCAGGGGGACATGGGTGGGGGCCTGGTGGAGGGTGCCCCTGACTGCTGGGGGGTGGGCGTGCAGGGGGTCATGAGTGGGGGCCTGCTGACAGGTGCCCTGCACTGCTGGAGGGTGGGGGTGCAGGGGGACATGTGTGGGACATGAGTGGGAGCCTGCTGGCAGGTGCCCTGCACTGCTGGGGGTGGGGGTGCAGGGGGACATGAGTGGGGGCCTGCTGGCAGGTGTCCCTGACTGCTGGGGGTTGGTGGTGCTGGGAGACATGCGTGGGGGCCTGGTGGAGGGTGCCCCTGACTGCTGGTGGGTAGTGGTGCAGTGGGACATGAGTGGGGGCCTGCTGGCAGGTGCCCTGCACTGCTGGGGGGTGGGGGTGCAGGGGGACATGTGCGGGACATGAGTGGGAGCCTGGTGGCAGGTGCCCTGCACTGCTGGGGGGTGGGGGTGCAGGGGGACATGAGTGGGGTCCTGCTGGCAGGTGTCCCTGACTGCTGGGGGGTGGGGGTGCTGGGGTACATGAGTGGGGGCCTGGTGGAGGGTGCCCCTGACTGCTGGGGAGTGGGGGTGCAGGGAGACATGAGTGGGGGCCTGCTGGCGGGTGCCCTGCACTGCTGGGGGGTGGGGGTGCAGGGGGACATGTGTGGGACATGAGTGGGGGCCTGCTGGCAGGTGCCCTGCACTGCTGGGGGGTGGAGGTACAGGGGGACATGTGTGGGACATGAGTGGGGACCTGGTGGAGGGTGCCCCTGACTGCTGGGGGGTGGGGGTGCAGGGGGACATGGGTGGGGGCCTGCTGGCAGGTGTCCCTGACTGCTAGGGGGTGGGGGTGCAGGGAGACATGAGTGGGGGCCTGGTGGAGGGTGCCCCTGGATGCTGGGGGGTGGGGGTGCTGGGAGACATGCGTTGGTGATCAGTAGTGCAAGGTGACATGTGGGTTGGCCGGGGGGCATGGCCATGGTGGATGTGCTGCCTACGGGACATGACCAGGGGTGCAGGGTAGTCCCCTGTGTTGTGGGCTGCCTGCAGGAGCCATGGAGGGTGAAGAGGGTACACCTGGGAGGACCCACATGGCCAATTCACGTGTAGTACTCGCCGGCACCCCCGAAATACACGTACCCTGCTGAAATCGTGTGTGGAACTTCCCGCGCACCCCAGGATACACGTAGCCTGCTGGATTCACGTGGGGAACTTCCCGCGCACCCCGGAATACACGTAGCCTGCTGTGGTCGCGTGTGAAACTTCCCGCACACCCCGAAGTACACGTACCCTGCTGTAATCGCGTGTGGGACTTCGCGTGCACCTCGGAATACACATAGCCTGCTGTGATCACGTGTGAAACTTCCCGCGCACCCCGAAGTACATGTACCCTGCTGTAATCGCGTGTGGAACTTCACGCACACCCCGAAGAACACGTACCCTGCTGTAATCACGTGTGGAACTTCACGCGCACCCCGAAGTACACATACACTGCTATGATCGCATGTGGAACTTCACGCACACCCCGAAATACACGCACCCTGCTGAATTTGCATGTGGAACTTCCCGCACCTTGAAATACACGTACCCTGCTGCATTTGCGTGTGACACTTCCCGCGCACCTTGAGATACACGTACCCTGGTGCATTTGCGTGTGACACTTCACGCGCACCTTAAGATACACGTAGCCTGCTGCATTCGCGTGTGACACTTCACGCGCACCCCGAAATACACGTACCCAGGCCAATCGCGTGTGGTACTTCCCACGCACCCCGAAATGCACGCACATGCTATTTTTCACGCAGCGGGTGTCCGTGTTTGTCGCGTACCCCTTTGCACGTCATTTGTCCTAGAGGGCCACAGTATGGGACATTCATCATGGCTGTATATAGGTGCTTTTTGTTAGCGCACATTTTGGCGCACATTTATTTCAGGCGCAGGGACGCTACCGCCTGCATTCTTGTGGCGGACGTGTTTGGGCCTGTGCGCGTCTTTGCCTGAGCGCTGGTTTGCCCTATTCGATTCCATGAATACGTGTTGTAGGCGAGCGTGTGGGCGTTCCGCGCACTTGCCTCCTGTACTTCCCTCGTGATGCCCATATTTTCACACATTGTTCCCAATTCCGAGTGTTACGCCCCGTGTTCCGCCTACTTTTGTTATGTGCGCCGCGCTATGTGCGATTTTGCTGTGGCCGTGGCGCACGCCGTTAGATGACCTGTGCGCCGGCGTGCGCCACGCTCTTTTTTAGCGCACATCCAATATTTTTCTCGCGCACGGACTTCCATGAATCGATGTGCGCTGGTTTCCCTGCGATTTTCGCACTTGCACTGCAATTCGCATGTTTTTGGCTGCTCGCAGCGATATTTTCGGCGCACATTGATTCCATGAATTGGCCTCTTGGTTTTACCCAACTTTAAACTCACAGTATGAAATGCTGAAAGTCTTTTTTGATAAAATAAAACTTTATACAGTCATCTAAAATGTTGCCTTATGGCAATGGAACAATGTATCGAAATCAAAAGGACTAGTAAAGGTTTATATGTTATTTGGAAAATATTGCCAAGCATAAAAGAAAATTCTGCACCAGGAAAGTATTGTAAGACTTGTAAACAGAGCTTAAAGCATTAATCAGTAATTTAATTTTATAAAAGTGCTATATGTTTCTTTTTCCAACAGTAAAGCATAGTTGGATGGATAACCTAATAAGAATATATGGTAGAAAAATACTGTGATACACTTGTAGATTCAAATGGAAGCCTATTGTGAATGGAGTAGGGAATACATTACTGTTTAAATCTGCATGGCCAAATATGGTATTTTGATGTACCTTTGCCATTGCTGATTCTGCAGGTAACAAGCTTCTTTCTTCTGTTTGGTTTGTCCCTGCATACATATGTTGAATGTGGGTACAGTTGAAATTCCAGGAGACTTGAGTGGCCTTCAAAAGTAACACAGCATATTTATCTTACACCAGGGAAACCCATTAAAATACTTAAAAATAGACCATCGGTTCAAGGTCCCTGTGTAATGAGATGCCTCCCACTCATATATACCCATCTCAAGGGAAATGGTTTTAAGGAATAACACATTTAAATTCCAGCAAGGCTACATCCATGGTCTTCTGCAAAGATATAATCTTGGCTAAATACATGACAAGAGGATCTGTCTTCCAAACTCCCAAGCTTTAAAGGGCCAGAATGCACTTAAGACAGGAACTCTGAATGATGCCTTCCAATAAAATATTTCAGATGGAGCCATGAAAGGCTTTGCAGACAAATTAACCCTGTGTCAGAGGATTCAGGCCAATCATTAGCTGGAGACAAACCTAGACATATTTTCACATCTCCAATTCGGGAAAAAGATGCACACTTTGTATTTTAAAATTTTTGATATTAATAACACTAACTTCATAACAATAAGAGGTAGGATCAAAAGACTCCTCCATCAAATGAGCCCATATTTGTAGGATTAGAAATTGATTAAATTATAAATATTATAAACAGTAATGAATAAGTCATATTTTATCACATACACATACATGTACGCCACATATCTCGGCGCTTGTGGGGACCATGGGAAATCAGAACTCCATATGCTATCTATGTGCCATGTTGCTATGAAGAGAGATGTAATAACATTGATTTTAGATTCAAAAGTGTCCAGATCATACTTCCCCTCCCTGTCACTTGTTTAGAAATATGATCAACCTATGAACATTGGGGGCTATATTCTCTATGAGTGCCCGACTATTAAGCAAGCCAATGGAAATATTTGACCCATCAAAAGTGTGCGGTCACAATGACATACTGTGGGTGAAACATTTCAATTTTAGCAGTAGAAGCAAAACAAGAATAAGGAGGGCTAGGATTTTGAAATTTGCAGAGAAGGGAGATCCCTGTTCCAAATGGATGAGTGCTGACCTCAGATAATAGCGGGTGAAGAAAGGGCCTTGTACATGAGGGAGTCTCAAGCAAATTTACCTGAGGCAGACCTGTTTTCCTAGAAGGTAGAAAGAGTCTAGGGGTCAGCAGACTGGTTATTCCCTGGGAAAACCTGAGCATCCTTCCTGGCTCTGGGTCTTAAAAAATATTCAAAAGTAAGTATGAATATCCCCTTAGTCTAATTGGACAAAGGCCCTCTAGAGACATGTATCAGCTAAGTCACAGGATTTGGAAATGCACTTTTCTTTTTCACTGAATTCAAAATCAAGCTAGTTTTCTTTTACATTGGAAAATATAGCATTGTGGTGCAATAAAATGCAACTTTGTAAATCAAAGGCTAATTAAATAAAAACCCTGTGAGTTTACACAGGTGTAGGCTGATTTGTGAAAGGGTGAACATTTTCAAAGGGGCAGACTGATTTGTGGAAGGGTGCACATTTCCACATCTTCAGTATTGATTAATCATTTGTAAACTTTGAAAGCCAAAGATATTTAACAAGACAGATTGGGTATAACAGGAAGCCTAGCTGATTCACTTCCATTTCCATAGAAAAATATGCCAAAGTAAATTACATTAACTCCTTGCTAAATATGTTGCACAGTAAGGGGCAGTTTCATCACCAGGGGGACCCTATCTGTGAAATAAAGTGGGAGGCATATTTACTCCTTTATTACAAAAACATAGAACTATATTCCTTTGTTGAGTGGAGGAACCCCTGCATAGTGCATTCTTAAGTGATAGCCCATTTTCTCAAAAAACATGCCTAAAGGTCTGATGCAACGCACTGCAGCTTTCATTTAACTTCCATGCATATAATAGAAATCCACAGAACCAAGTTTACAAATAGGGGGAGTTCATTTAAATGTCTTTAACATTAATGTCATTTTTCTTTGCAATCATTCTTTGATACCTATACTTGCTATTGATAGTGAAAAGAATTCAGTGCTTTAATTTTCTTTGTGAAGAAGTTTAATAAAATGTCCGATTAACAGAGATATAATTATGGGTTTAGATTGGATTGGTTAAAAATGACATTTTCCTAATGGAATTAGACTTAGAAATATAATTGCTGTGATCTTTTGGGTGACTGCATTTATGCACAACATCTTAATGAGATTACCACAGGCAGGTCAATTCCTGTTTCTGTAAATCACTTATAAAAGTACTGATATTTCATTGTGGTGACTTCCCCAAGATTGAATTGTGGGTGCTATTGTACATTAGGAAGAGTTACATGTGACATGAGGGATACCCACTTTATGCTGAACAATTATAATACACTCAATTAAGCTAGGGAAACCCACCCTAGTCACTCTGTAGTGATAACTCTACCTTTAGGTGGGGTGTAGATACATTAATTATAAGAAGAGGTAGATAGAACCTAGCAGCAATTAGGCCATTAGATTACAAAAAGTACAAAATTACAATTTTATTAAACTCTCAATACAAACATATCAATGTAAAAAAATACAATACATACATACATTTATAGGTGGAGCTTTGACCTCAACAGCATAGAGGTTGATACTTACCTTGTATTTCCACTGTTCACAATCATACCTGTCCGTTGTCATTCGCTTTCGTGCTTATCGAAAGTTGTGTAAACTAACTAAGAATAAACATGTGTTCTTGAAATAAATGTATATGTTCAGAACCACACAGTTTGCTTGTAGGATCTCTCATCCTGATTCTTTTGATATTTATACAAGTACATGTCCAAGCAGAATGATAGAATAACTAGCAAGATATCACAGTTGAACAATGGTTCAACAGGATGGGTAGCAATTTGAGTACACAATAATCAATGAGGATGCCACAACTGATTGGTAGTGTCACAGCACTGGTCTCCAGGCGCAGGAATGGCACGAACCAACCACCCCCTCCGTGGTCTGGGCGCCTGCAAGGTAAAACTTACACATGCCTCCGAGACCCCGACGGGGAAAGAGGGTTAGGGATCCATTGGTTTGATAGGTATCGGTATTTAGGATAACCGGAAAGAGGGTCAGAAGAGGGGAGGTGGATGGGCAAGGATAAGTACAGAAAATACAAAATACAACTATTGACAATTACACATACTCAATTAGAGAAACCATGTTCCTCATGCACATTGTACAAACTGGATCAAAGGCGACACTTATCTCTGGGGTGAGTGCTGGCCTCCTGCTTGCGCACTCTCAAATCCCGTAACAGGAGCTGTTCAATGCTGCAAAGAGAGTGTGAGTTACTATTCTGTGGGTGTTGCCTCACACACAGATAACACAATTCATGCCTCGAACTTAGTGACGCGTCCCCAAACAAGCACTCTTGTCTGCTGCTTTGTTCATATTGTTTTGCTTGCCCCCGTGATGGTTTATACACTGTTCATGCGGTAAGGTAGCCACACGTGGCTCTGCGGTAAACGGAAGACCATGTGTTAAGAATCGCACATGATAGTATGGGCCTTGGATGTGCTGCTAGCCGTGTGTGGCGAGGTGAGACTTCAACGTGGGCAGGGTTTTGTAGTTCTTGGCTTGATGTCTGATGGGAAAGGTAGTCTGGAGGCTCCTTTTCCTGCAGAAAGGGCATAAAAGCCTTTTATTAGGCTGGAATCCTTTCTGTGTGTGTTTCTTAATGCTGCTTTTTACTGGGCCATGTCTGAGACCTACATCAGACCTCCTCCGACACAACCCCAGGGTCTGTACCCTGACAGGTAGAGCTGTAACTAGAGTAGAAAATAACCAAGGAGGCTGGCACAACTGGATGGTTGAGCTGAAACACAATCGATCCTTGATAGTGTGAATGAAGAAAGGCAGAGGCAGCACAAGTCTGGAAAGGCACAGTGAATAGGAGATAGCCAGAAACAGCTGACAGCAAGTTAAGAGCCACAACAGTTTAATAGCATTGGTAAAAGCCAAAAGTCACCATAAAGTCATGGATGCAATAATGAAAGACAGGAGGAGTGACAGAGAGATGCTGTGGAACAGAAGTTTACTGAGGCAAACCGAGGCAGTATAAGAGTACGTGGAAATAACTGTCCGAGAGATGGGCGGACATATCTGCAACAAGGTTAGTAGCAGGAAGAAAAACAGGGACTAAAGGCACGAGAGTGTGATAAAAAATAAAAGTGCTGTAGTCCAGTAGGAAAACTGTGTGTCAGGCAGCAGCGAAGTCCAAGAGGGAAGACAGATACAACGTGCCATCCAAACGGAACGGAGTGGAGTAGTAGTATAGGCGGACATCTCAGGTGAGGACTGGACCGTGAGTTGCGCCTCTTGGGTCACATACCTAATGCATCCTCCTTTACCACAATCCCTAGGAGCTGAACTCAACATGTAACAACTTGACATTGTCACCACCCAGCAACCATGACCATCGGTGTGACTTTCACAGCTAAAGGGTGCAGGCTACCATCTACAGCATGAAGTGCAACAGGAACATGTACAGGCAAGAAATGAAAATACATCACAATCAACATTAATAAATGGACAGTTCAAAAATGTACTCACCAAAATTGATTGCAGACATGCTGTGGAGAAAACATCCATAACCCCCACCAAGGGTGTAAGCACAAGTAGTACACCAGCAGACAGGCCACAGATATGATGAAAGTCCAATGCCCTTATGTAAATTGTTAATACACCGAGCCATCCTTGCAAGCCCATGGAAAGGGGAAGCAGGAGTGGCATATGTGTCAGGACCCCAAGCCACAAACACATACACGAGAAAAACTTGAATGGGCCCAGCTGGAACAGAGAGTGGATTATTTCAAAAGCCACAAAGCACCACACTGTCACATGAATGCACAATGGACAAACAATATTAAACTAATTTAACTAATTAAACTAATAAAATAAAAATGGCCACTTACGACCCGGGGGGAGGCACCCAGGAGGGGGGAGGTACAGGGTGCACCTCAACACCCAAATGCGATGATGTTGAGACTAAAAAAAAAATACTCCATGGGCTCAACGCCTGCACTGCTTGACCTGTGTGGGAGATAAGTCGTCGTCCTGCTCACCCTCTGGATGGAGAGCAGAAGATGGACATGGTGCAATACCCTGACCACGCCTATGCGCAGCTTGCCTCTCGATGGCAGCAAGACTGCGGGACTTGTAAACCTGGTCCTGTGCAGCGATGACACGTAGGTCAGCATGCAGCACCTCACGTGATACGCATGGTTCCTCTTGCAAGGTAGCACGTGTAACACAGAGTTCTGCCTGCATGGCCTCGCATGACATCTGGAGCACCTCCCGGCATGCATGTAGCTCAGCCGAGATGGTATTCTCAAGCTGCTCCAACCTCTCCTCTGACCGCTTCCTCTGGGACATGTTGAGCACACCCAGAGTAGATCTGAGGGATTGATGGTCATCCCTCAGGGCCTTCTTGTGTGCCTCTGCGTGAGCAGCAAGTGCTTGATGCAGAAACAACATTTCAGTCTGGCGTGCCCTGTCTGAGGCTGCCATGCCCAGCCTGAGTGAGCGGGCCTTGGATTGTGCTGCCCGCTGCTGGAGATCCACCTGCCTAGCAGGGGGGAGCACGGATCGGCCACCCGTTCCATACTCTGAGCGAGCTTATCAATGGCTGCCCATTGTTGTTCTGAATTGGCATACCGGATTGCTCCCACTCAGTATACCCCAGTGGCGCACGGCCACCGCGTTGCTGGACTTGACACCCGCAGGGCCCACTGAGCTGTGGTCCTCGTTGGATTGTCACCACCCGCGTCTGCAGGACTACATCCCTCCGTTGACGTGATGCCCCAGGCATATCAGCAACTTGTGTGGAGTGTGACCGTACGTCCCGATCCACCACAGGCAGAAGTTCCAACACTGTCTGGCCCCTCAGTGCAGGTGTCATGGACAGAAGATCGCCCACTTCAGAATCACTCACCGTCGACGAATGAACATGACGTGCATCCAGCTCAACATTGTTGTCAGAGTGATCATCCGAGCTAGACTGATTGCCAGCCCTGGGCACGATGGTCTGGAACACAAGTGGGTTCTCGTGGCCTACAACACCACGACCCCCACTTGTGCCGGGTTGCTGATGTAATAGCAACCCCGTGTCAGGAATGACATCGCCATCCTCTGGCTCCATTGCATCATCATCTGTAATGTGGAAAAAACAAATATGAGTCCACATGTCAGAAGCACATAACCCACACACACATTGACATCACATCGACAGCCAATACATGAAGCAGACATGTCACACACAAATGAAATTCCGGCATGCATCCAGTGGCATTGATATGCAAACACATCCCAAAAGCAGAAATGGATGTGTGTAAATAACGAATACTACACATGTACTGAATGTAATATATCACCTCCATCACACACCACCTCTATCAGGCACATGTCACAAGCAGAAATGACAGATGGCAACAAAGAGATGGCACATACCATAAGCATGTCTGAACTGCCAAATGGCCACAGCTGCAAGTGAATCCAAACACACCATGACACACGTAATATGCATGTAGACATGCATCACTAAATCATCATCACCAATATAGTTACATCCACCTGCAGTTCAGCCCTTACCGGGCGTCATGAGCCATGTAGATATAGTGAATGTCCCGAGCAGAGCGATGGCCTGCAACCAGGTATGAGGGACCATAACGCCCAGTTCGGTCCGAGCTGCCGGCCACGCAGCCTCCAGAACACCCATCAGGGCCTGATTGAGCACATTGTGCATTGATAGTGCCCTAAACCATTATTCAGAGTGTCAAATCATCACGGCCAGGCCCCACCAGATTAGCTAAGTGGGCCTGGGCATACACATACTGCATGACAGTGCACCTTCAGGATTGCGCCAGTTGAACCTAACAGGCGAAATGCTGAAATCTCAGCAGCATTAATGTTAATCAACTACATATTAGTCATTCAACAAAAAAGCTTCAGAGGACACATGTGTAAATGAACACTATCACACACACATAAGTGAGTAGCCGCAATGTTGCACTACCCAACGTTGAAGCTGCTTGCATATGTACATGTGAAAGTGTTCAAAAACACCTGTGTCCATATACACCCGTATGGTGATTATGAACAGCATCCTATACAGCAAAGCAAGCAGCTACAATGCTGCTTGCTTTGATGTATGTGAAAGTGTACACTTACACACGTGCAGGCAGCTCCACAGTCATTACAACCTGATTGGCAGGCTATACTCAATCTGCAGCCTATACTAGTTAGTATAGGCCACAGATTTACCAATCAACTTTGCTAAACATCCGCTAGGGTGTTCCAATACTAAGTATATGTGTCAAAGGATGCACCTGTGGTCGTGCCTTTCATGACAGTGACGGGATGACAATCTAATCATACATGCCAGGTCACTTTGACATTGCGGCAGTGAGTAGGCATGTAGAACGGTGTAACATGGCTCAGAAGTGGGTTGGTGTAGTGCTGGACATGTGTACGTTACCAACTATCTATATCAACAAGTACATTATGATTTCAATCAATAAACATGAAGGCAGTGCAAGGGCAAGGTCAGGCATCAAATGCTATATGCATGCAATGGGTAGCATTGTTACAGGCAACCCCCCAGCCCCTAGTGAAAATGCAGGGAGGCATTGCATGGCAGTGAAAGGTTGACCAGAGAACTGTGTATTGACAGTGTTGAGTAGCGTCAATTGCATCATCAGAGTCAACTGACAACACAGCAGATGAGAATGGGACAGTAAGCAGGACACATGATGAACCCTCTGTAGTACACCCATTTGTGCAGAAGTCACTACACCAGTGGGATAGAGTCAGGGGGCCTGAAACCGGGGGAGGCCTGTGCCACACACAGACATGACACCCTAAACATGTGCGTGATGCAGGACTGAGCCAGAGTGGGCATGGAATGGATGATCAGAAGCCATTAAATGTTTGCCATCTTGGACACGTACTACTATGATCATCCTGCCAAGGACACATGGAATGCACATGGAGCATGAATGGGCAGTCATGTCCCTGCGGAGCATCTGCCATCTGCACAGTCTGAGTGAGACACCCTGCATCAAGGACAAAGGATGTACCCCACAGTATGTGTCTGGCAGGTTGGCAGGGAGAAGTGTGCATGTAGACAGAAGCGTTGAACAGGCCATTGCAGTAGTCCAGCATGTTACCCACCATGCCATGGTGAAATTGGGGTGCAGGGAAGTGGAGGGGTAAGGGAGCATGCCTACGTGGAGTACCCACATGCAGGCAGAACTCACATGTACGTCAGTCATGCAATGACATAGTTTGGGTACTGAGTGGAAAGACACCCCAGGCTACATGCATAAGGGCCAGTGAGCTGGAACATGGACCGGAGGGGCAGCCGGGTGACTTGCATGTGAGTAGGGTGCAAGTGTGGTGAAGAGGACCGTCCCTGTCTGGACAACATGTCCAGCATGCTGCACAGCAGGCACGCATTAGTGAAGCATTGCATGACTTGCACATGAGGACCATGTACACATAGCATGTATTGGCAGTCAAGCACAACAAATTGCACAAGCAAACCACACATGGCCTGGATAAACACGCAACAGCACTCACTGGATGGTGCATCAAAATCCAGCATCTCTCTCACTCCTTCGACCAATTATGCCGCGATGAACTCCGCAGTGATCATCTCGTGCAGAGTGAGTTCTTCCTCCTCAGGTGGTGGCCCACTCCCAGTCACCCGAGTCATGGCATAATTTAGCTTAGCACAGCATCGGAGGCCATCCCAATGCTTTTTGCACTCCTGAGCTGTGCGCTCCTCATATCCGAATGCACTAACACCCTCTGCAACATGCTTCCAGTGGTCCCAACGCTGGGCAGGCGTAGTGTGACAATTTGGGCCCACTTGCATATCACGGTTGTGTTCCGACATGTAGCCCACAAGGAAGTTCTGTTCCTGCTTGCCGAAAGGCTTCTTCCTCGACGTGCCATAGGCCGGAGCCATGTCTGGGGTCCCAGCCTCTTGTGCAGGAGCAACCTTCCTCCTCTTGGGCAGTGATCTGGACCCTGACTGGCAAATGCTGCCCTGACGAATAGGGGCAGTGTCGCTGGTGGATTGAACCAAGGGAGTGGCAAGTGGAACTAGGACGGAAGCCCTGACTTGCGTCAGTGGCTGCTGGGTGCTCTTAACTGGACCCAGCGCAGCAACAGCCGCTGTGCCAAGGTCATTGACCGAGACTGTCCTGGCTGGCAGACTCACAGCCGGGGTCGTGTCAGCTGCATCTGCCCATGCAGTTGCCAACACCTGGCTGCTCGGGGCAGCAGGTGACAACACTGCCCCAGGGACATGTGCCTCGGTCAAAGCAGCCCTGCGCGCACTTACCACATGCCTCCTGACCACCAGGAAATCATCCTGGACCTCTCCAGGAGCTATCGCAGCATGCGCTGGCCAACCCTGAGCCTGGGTGGCGGTGGCCACAGCTGCACTTGCAGCTACCACTACCCTTGGGCCCGTGGCAGTTGATGAAACTCACTGCCGGGTCACATGGGTGCCAGTGTCCTGCACCAACACGTGGCAGAACATCCTGCCGAAGTGGCGCAAACCTGCCTCTTCTCCCTCTGCAGCCACCCTGTACACCCTGGAGTCCCCCTACTCGCTGGTCACCCCAGCCACGTCCCTGACCACACCCACCATGTGGAGGATGCCCAGTTGAGGCGCCCCTCACCATTCGTGGCCTCCCAACCATGGCACAGATGTAGTAGTGCCAATTCACGGTGTACACGACAACTGTCCTGGGAAATTGGGGTTAAGGGGGTGGGGTACTAGACGTACACAGCACCCCTGTGCACCTTGAAGGTTGTATGTGACCCCGGTGATGGGTCACGTAATGCTCAGGCACACCAAAACTGCAGGAAAACTGTGTATGCAAACCCCGGTAGTCCACATGTGTGGAATTAACCTCCCGCAGTATGCGGTGACACCCAGGGACATGCAAAACACATACTCGTGGGACACGCAGGCTACTATGACCTCGAAAATGGGTAAGTGATACACAGGGGTCCCGCAGTGGGAAAAATAGCGTGCCCAACTCACCGTCTGACTACCATGGTAATGAAAAACATGCGTAGCCAATACCCCCGCCAAAAGAAGAGATATGCCCTTGATCCGCTGTGAAGTAGTGATGGCACGTGAAACAACAAGAAGTAGCAACATACGCATCGGTCTCCAGGAAAAGCACGTACAGCGAACTGCTGGCCACCTTTAACTTGTGGCGAGGGAAACACCCGCGCACGTCACGTCACTTACACGCGTAGGCCCTTTCCTCGAATTACATGCATTAACACGCGGACGTGCTGTTTTTGCACGTGTGGTTTTACTATGCACCCGTGCTGAGGTAAACGCCCACGCACATCACTATACTTAGGTGCTTACGCGCTAAAGGCCTTTCCTCAAATTACACAATGACGTGCTGTTTTTTCACGTGTCATAATAAGCTGGCCACGTGACAACACACGGAAGACCACGCTCCTGCCCAGAAGGCCATTTTCCTTCCCCCCAGAGCCCCGAGCTGCCTCCCACGAGCCATCTGCTGCTGCCTGCCTGCCTGCTGGCCACGTGCCCTGCTATTTGGTGCCTGCACGTCAGCCATCTGCAGTGGTCCAGTTGCTGTGACCACCCCTGCTGGAACAGACGACTCCCGACTGTAGTTCCATCCCTCCACAGCCCAGCACCAGGACCCAGTTGCCCACAGACACCTGCCTCGGGGGTTGCCATGTTGGGGAAAACACTATCTTAGACCACTGGTAACCCCCAGCCAGAGAGGCAGAGGGCTGCCAGCTTCACAGCAGGAGAAGTTGGCATCCTGGTGGAGCAAGTCCTGGTGCATTATGATGCCCTCTTCGGAAGAACACGCGCCGACAAGGATGGACGGAGGAGGATCTGGATGGACATTGTGATTGCCATCAACGTGGAGGGGGTGGCAACCCGCGACCTACCACACATCCATAAGCACTGGGAGGACTTCAGTTCCAGGACCCTTAGGAAGGCCCGGCGCCTCTTGGACACAGCGGATGCATTGGGGTGCCGGGGCCACCTTACCGATGACCAGATGAGGGTTCTGGAATGCATTCGCCCAGCGCTTCACCTTCAGGTCCTCGAGAGGCAGACCCGTCCGGAGTCGACGGTTAGGTGTCCATGCATACTGATTGGACGCAGTGCATGTAGAGGTGTGCCAGAAGTGTGCAGCTTGGACATATGTCTGGAAAGGCCCATGTATGGATGTGTATGTGTAGGGACATGCCCCTGCTGCATGTTAGTCCAGTCATGTGTGATGCACATCAATGTTGTAACTGTTCCAAAGCGTGATGCACAACTGCATGTGGAGACGCACACATGTTAGCATTTCTGTTTATGTACTATGCCATGGTTGGGGTGTGACACATGGATGCTGGTTCCACCTTCATGTATGTGCATGGTGTACATGTGCGTGCGTGTGTGTTTGTCATGTGTGTGACAGTGACACGCCATGGATGCATGTGACACAGACATGTAAGAACCTGATTGGCAGATGTGACATAGTTGTCGATGATTGCACTGTGACAGGTGGTGGAGATGTACAGATGCATGTCTGTCTGGTGGCGTGTGTGCATATGTTCAGCACTCCCCATGCTTCTTGTGACGTCATGCCAACCTTTGGATGTTCATGCTGTTGTGTGTGTATGGATGCTGCTGCCTGCTGTACCATTCCTGTTAATTTGTGCATGTGTATGGGTTCAAATGATATGAGTGTTGTGGAGTGTGATGCCATCTGTGAGGTTTGACACTGCCACTCATGTGCAACTGTCATGTGTGTATCAGACCATTGTACAGTGCCCTAATGCCTGAGTTCTGTCTCCCCCTGCCTGCAGCGTCGACTAATGAAGAGGGCTGAGATGGTGCTGTGGAGCACAGCGGCAGGGATCCCACTGCCAGCCGGAGACACAAGGCCCAGCTCCCCTCCCGGGTAGTCATCTCTTCTGGGAGTGAGGAGTCTGGTGCCGCATCCATGCCCGCAGCTGCTGAGGGAAAGTTCAAGAGGCAGAGTTTGGAGGTGGACTCCTCGGCAGCAGTAGGGGCAGCTGAGCCCATACAGGGGCCTACTGAGGAATGTGGCACAGAGTCATCCAGGTTGGTGGGGGGTTTGGTTGAGGAGGAGGCGTGGAAGACCCATGCACGGGGCCTGGATGGGGGGATTCCACTTGTGCTAGTGGTGCAGTCCAGGGGCAGGGACAGGAGGCAGCACAGGCTGCCGTGGAGGTGCCTTTGTGTAATCCTGGCCCCGATCCCGTGACTGCATCGTCCGGCACCAGCAGGGATGCCTCCGTCCAGACCCATTTTCAGGGAGGGGATGCGCATACAACAACTGGCCTTCCTCTCCCTCCGGACGTTGCAATCCGTGACCAGATTGAGCCTGTCCTGGCTGGGGTGGTGTTGCGTCAACATGGTATTCGGGATGATGTGCAGGGTTCTAATCTGGACAATGCACGTCATTTCGAATACCTCTTTGGCCACGTTGACCTACTAGGACAGGTCGTCGGCACTGGGTTCATCCGTGTGCTGGATCTTCTTGCGACCCCCTCTTCAACTGAACCCCCTACGTACCAGTCATCCTCCATACCATCTTCCTGCCCAAGTATCACCTGAGCCCCCTGTGGAGCTGCGCCTGAGCCAGTGGCCAGGCTGGTCGAGGACACATGCTTGCCACAGTTGTGAGTCGGAGGTCCAGCAGGGGTGGCCACCCCACCAACTGGACCCCAGCAAGAGGAAGACGTGCCGGCATCAACAGGCAGGGTATATGCACAGAAGCAGCAGGCTCAGGGTGGGAGCGATCATGGCTCGGGCCATCAACATTCCAGGGGCAGACATCGGCCGTCAGGCATGAGGACCCAGGATTGGGAGTGTCTTCTGTGTGGCAGTGGTTGGGCCGGGCCATAGATGCGGAGCGGCGGCGGGCCAAGGGGGCACGGCTCACAATGATCAGGGCGGAGATCTCCATGTGCTGGGCATTGAGGTGGGCTGCGTGCCTCGAGGCAACTGGCAGGGAGTTGGAGGAGGCCATAGCTGCATCCCTACGAGACATCGAGGCCAGGGAAGAGGCCTGCCTCTGGGACATTAAAGTGGAGTTCGATGATGCCCTGGCCCGGGACATCAATGAGTAATCCGTCTGACTAGCCCACCACCTTTGTAAATAGTTATGTAGGTTTCCTTTTTTTCCTTTTTCTTTGGGGCGCATGGACTATGCCCCACCTTTTTGTAAATAGTTATTTATTAGGTAGGATTTTGGTTAGGTTGCCTTTGGATTGTTGGGCTCATGGACCCTTGGATATTCATTTGTATATAGTTATGGACCTGGATTTACTTTATTTTTTGACCCATGGAGGAATACTTTGCCTTTTTTGGAATGTGTTTAATGGAGTGACGCTTTGGAGGCATTTTACTTTGGATTTTTCTTATTACAGGCTTCATTTTTTAAAATCATTTTTGAACATCCGGACTTGGATTTTTTATTTTCTTCTTGTGTGCTTTTGTTTTATTCATTCATTTTATGATTTAATACAGTTTTTTTCTCTACTTTACTTGTGTGTTCGTCTCTTATTCTTTTTGTGCATGTCACAATGTGGGTTTTCTCAGTCATGAGTCGCCATTATGTGGGTCTGAGGGACATGTATTCATGGGCATGTTGGTTATTTGGGTTTCTATCATGACATGGGGAATTCAATGTGGAGTGGATGGAATGCTTGGTTGGGTGTTTGGACAGGGGTGGCGTGCAGTGAAGGCAAGCGTCCCCACACAGCACGATCCTCCCCGCAATGAGAGACAATGAAGGACTCTCCCAAGATGGGAATAAAGCCAAGACAGAGTGCGGGTGAGCGTAAATGGGAGTTTATCAATCAGAATAGGGCATGCAAAGAACTCTGCAAAACTCCGAGAGCGCTCTGTCTGACAATAGCAAAGACAGGCGTATATATTTACAAAAAACGTCATAAGAACCTACATACTATAGGGGGCACAAGTTCAAGGGGATTGGGTGGCGACGACTAACTATAGGTGCTGCTGTGATGTGGTTGGCTTTGGCTGGAAGACGTCACTGGTCAGCCTCGTGGGTTGGGCTGGGCCTGGCAGGGTGGCGGAGTTCATCCGGCTGGTGTTGTCGTGCCATCGCGGCCAATGTCAGAGATGAATGTCCTTTCCTGACTTATTTGCCCTAGGCCATGCACACCGCAGTCATTCACTCGTTTCAGTATTATCTTCTTTAGTAAATCTTCCAATAGGTTATACTACAGGTTAATGCAACACAGGAGGAATGTACCTTGTAAGGGGTCTGGAGGTAATACGTCAGGACATGGTTACCAGTGTCCTGTTGACCTGGGCCATAGGTCGAGGGGCTAAGCTTCAGGGCCTGGGACGGGCGGTACATGTCTTACTGCCTTGTTAGAAGTTGTAATGTATGTTTCGCTGTGTGTTGTCAAAGTGTTGGGTGTCCTGATTGCACAGGGCCATAAGTCTAGGATGGTCCGGTGGGTTGCGAGGTTTACGAGGGGGTGCGTGTGTTCAGGCAGAGGTTTACTGCTGCGCTGTAAATAATGCAGGTGGCGGGTGGCGGCCTTGGGTGCTACAGAGGGGGTTACAAGTCTTTGAAGCGGCTCCAGTCTGGTTGGGGGAGGTAAAGCAGCGCGGCGCGGTCTCTGCTCTCATGCCTTGGCAGCCCTCGCGGGGTGGGAGGGGGAATGGCCTTGCGCGTATTTCACAAAGGTATCTCCCTCGTGTGTTGCCAATTTAGGTAAAGACATCACAAACATTTGAACACTCTATAATACTTAAAAACATTACAAAACATGTATTTAAACTTTGCTGGATGTGTCTTGATTATACCCAGTCTGAGTACCTTATTCATACATTATGTTTTAACACGTGCAGTATTTAGTTATATGCATATATATATTTGCAGTAAGTGAGGTAGAGTTAGGGTTGGTGGAGAACATAGAAAGTAACCCGCCGCTTGTTCGTGATGGTGGTGGCGCATGTGGGGCCTAGACATGCACCTTCTCATGCATTCTTCACATGGGCCCTTTGTATGGTTTACATTCGTTTTCTTGTGTTTTCTAGCAGCGTTAGTTCAGTTATGGCACGAGCCCATGGGGTGTACGTTTTCCAGTCATACACTTAACAGACAGATTCCTGGTGCGTGCCGTTATTATTAGTATCCAACTGCAATGGTATATGCTCACCATCGCTTATATCATGGGGGCATGATCTCTTGTAATTCTACATCTTACAGGCTTTTGTAATATAAGGGATTTTATGGAAGAAACGCATCCTTTGCAAGTAGTCTCAACATTAATATACAAAGATTGTCTGTCATCTAACGACCATTTTACTGTTCTTTTCATTTGCCTAGGCCTGCTGGCCGGGTCATGCTGGGAGCGATAATACACTGCGGGAGGTGAACTGTTACAATGTTAATGTATTATACTAGCTCATGTCCGTCTCGTTCGTGGGAACGTGCTCGCAGCGGATCTGCCAGGGTACTGCGGCAACAAGGATGACTGAAACCCTCCAAGGGTGGGGGCCGCGCTACAGTGCGCTGAGCTCACACCATATTTACCAGACAAAATGGTTCCTAGGCCTAGCTAAATTTTAATACGTGTGGGCAATTAATACGTGCGGGCAATTAATACGTGCGGGCAATGTCTCCAGTGGGTGAACCCTCCACCACCTGGGCCCGGGTGGCATGAGGGGACGCCCAAAGGACCCATAGTCCTCACCTGGGGAGAAAGCGTAGGCGAGGGGGGTCTCTTGGACCAGTCCTCCCCTACATTTCCCCCCTTTCGTTACTAAAGTAACGAATTCTTTAAATCTTCTATTCTCCTACATTCTGCCTCGTCCATCACCGCCTCATCCCATGCGGGAGTCCCTTTGATGGGCATCCATGCTCTGCACACCCCCCTTAAACTCTCACCTCTCCGGGCATATTCATCTGGGGTACACGTTAGATATATGCACCCACCATCTCCTTCCAAATCTACCCAAACTTCCTCATACCATTCTAGTATACGGGGCTCTTTGATGGTGGTGTGCCACAACTTATCTACAATATCTTTATCGTGGTATATAGGCACCAGTTGGTATCTGGGCGAGTTATCTATCCCTGTTTGTACTTGTGCTTCTTGCATCGTTTTTATTGTACCGTGTGAGTTGCTCATTGTCACCATCATCATTGCACCATTTGGTACTGCGTTAGCACAAACTCGAAGACCCACCTGGCACAGGCAAAAAAGTAGGAGGAGGAACACAACAGCTGGTATTAAAAATTTCACAGTTGTTCCAAGCCATGAGGGAACCCAGGAGAAGAGGTTGTCGAACCATGTACTCGCTTCTGCTCCGCCTTCCATTTTCATTTTTTCTCCTAGGTTGTGGACTGCTTCGATCACATAGGACAGGGAGCCATTCTCTGCGTCTTCAGAAGGTACGAAAGTGCAGCAGGCACTTCCTATTTTTCGGCAAACACCACCGTCCATCGCCGTCAACAGGTCCAGAACATACCTGTTTTGCATGGTCATTAGTCGTAAAGCTCTTAGTTCCACTTTTATTATGTTGAATCCTTCTTCAGTGTCGTTTGCCAGCTGAATTAGTTCCCAGCGTGTTATCTGGAGCCATTTTGCGTTTGCCCTTGCTTGGACACTTGAGACGAGTGAGGCAAAAAATGTTTCTGCTGAGCTGAATAATCGATATTTGTCTGGGATCTGAGCCAATAGTTCTGATGATGCCTTTGATATGTAATTTGATGCTCGTTTGTTACGGGTCAGCACTTCTCCCTTGCTTCCAGAAGACAGGACATATATTTGTGTCTCTGCAGTTGGTTGAGCCACACTCTGCATACGTTCCTGTGTCCCATCGACGTGGCTTTCTGGTATCACCATTAGGGCTGAGTGTAGAGTGGCCATTGAGCAGCTGCCACTCCATGACTGGGGGAGGTGTAGATATGCCTGTTTGCCGCACACCCAGTACGTGTCCATCAGGGCTGCTGTCCCTTTCCTTAGGTCTGGGATGGTGAGGGTCCTGTTGCAGTTCTTGTTTGTTCCCATGGGGGCTCTCCCTTCTCCTTTAAAGCACAGTCTGTAGTCCATTTCGCTTTGTAGTTTGAACGGTTTTTCAATGGCAGTTACCCAGGTTAGTTTTGAAATGTGTTCTCTCCATACTGGTGTACATGTTTCCTCTATCCACTGCAATTTATCCGGCGCCACACCTCTTAGTGCTTCCGCTTTGCACAGTACTTCTTCATCCTTCTGCTTGTTGTCGGAAAAAAGTGTCCCTTTTATTACAAAAAATGGTTCTTTCAAACATACCACTCCTGCCATTTTTGAGTAACACGTTTTCTCGTTCTGCAGCATTTGAAAAGTCACTTCGTGTGCCTGGAAGGTGTTCTTAATCCTGCACAGTGTAAGATGAAGGAGACATTGGGCATCCACAATAGGCAACTCTTTGGGTAACAACACTTTGGGTGTACCTGATGCATGGGGGATGAGGGAACAGACATAACAGCTCTCGTTTGTTGTCTGTTTAGCTGTGGCACTCATGTCTGCATACCACTTATTTGTTTGATGGGGGTGTCGTGGGTCTTCCATCTCATCTAGACCTAGCCCATAGTACTCATCGTACTTCCTCCTCCCTGCTTCTCTCTTTCGTCTGTTGTTCTTGGTACTCATGTACTTCCCACCCCCCTGTGAAGTGGATAAACTAGACCCCCCTCTCTCATTCCCGCCCCCCTGGGCCCATTAATCATATAATATTTTGTGCATTGCTAGTAGCTTATCGTTTTCTTTCCTGACATTATCTGGCAGATTGTTTTCTGGGGTGGGGGCAAGCTGGCTGGTGGGGGTGTTATACAACCATGATATGGCAGACGGGTTTCGGTCATTGAGACTGTGGGCATTGTAAGTGGATACCCCTGGTGGAGACACTGTATTGCTCTGCATTCCACCCTGTGGCTTTTCTCTTTGTGAGGGCACAACACTGGATGGTGTGGTATGATACCCCCACACAAGTTTAGTTCCGTCCCATATCAAAAAATCACCTTCCTTGGTATCGACCCCTGCAGTTGCATTGGGCCCGGTGGTACTGTTAATTGGTCCAGTAGTGTTGTTACTCCCTCCCCCCTCGTACATCTCGATAGAGATGAACGCTATAAACCAATATGTAACCAAGCCGAACATTATCATAAAAAACAATGTAATGCATATTGATAATCCACACTCATACGAATATCTACATCTCTCATATACTAATTCTCTCATTCTACTAATTCTATCCGTTGCAGGCTGCCCGTTAGATGCCATGGAAGCTCCTGTTTGAGATATATAAAAGTGCATTAAGTGCATGCATGTAAACGTTTTGCTGGCACCATCCGTGCCAATACATTTGATGGGGAATGGAAGCGGGTGGGGATGTGGGGGAGGGGTATTCACAGACAAGGGTATATACAGGCTATAATATTATTATTTCATTAATTACATAACACTCAACAAGATAATACAAAAAGCAAATCCCACACACGCATTTTTGTAATATCCTTGTCAGTCTTTAATTCATCCAATTACAGCGCTGACATTATTCCATTCAAGTCCAGTGCTAAATCACACACTCACGCAAGTCAATATTCAGGCATCCTACTCATTTGCATCATTTGCTGTTGTCTGTGCCTCCTCATCTATCTCCTCGTGTACATTGCTGTATGCTTTTCGTACGTCGGTCAAGTGTACCCAGTACCGCAAGCCCTTTACCTTCACTGCTGTGGGCGTGCACAATATTACTTCGTATGGGCCATTGAATCGTGGTGCATTCCACCGACGCACAAAACTTCTGACATAAATTGAGTCCCCTGGCATCAGCTGTAGCTGTTGCTCTGGTTCAGTGACAGGTCCTGTTATGTTTCCCTCTTCTCTAGTGAAGGGTGGGAAGAGTTGCTTTGATATTGCGCGCGCTGCCCTTGTTAATTTTTTTAGATAGTCTGTGAACTCGGCTCCTAATATTGCGGCGCTTCTGTGAGCATCTGAGTGTTCGCGCAGTGGAGAGTGTGCTGTGTTCATTCGTCTCCCAGTCACGATCTCGTGCGGGGACAAATGGTGGTCTTTGCTTGGCTGATTTCTGAGTTCAAATAGCGCTAGTGGTAGGAAGTAAATCCAATTTTTCTTCAATGAGAAGCATAGTTTTGATAACCTGCCCTTTAACAGGCCGTTCATCTTTTCCACTACGCCATTACTTTGGGGATGATAAATCAAACATAATTTGTGTTTTATACCCAGTAATGTGGTTACTTCCTTGAAGAGTTCATTCACAAAGTGAGAGCCGTTATCTGAGCGAATCACGTCACAAATTCCCCAGCGCGGGAACACTTCCCTTACTAGGAACTTGGCGGCGCTTTTGGCATCAGGTCGCGCACAGGGTCCTGCTTCCACCCACCTTGAAAACGGGCACACAACCACGATCATGTACCGTGCGCCATTACACCTTTCCCCCATGTCTGCATAATCTATATGCAGTTCTCTGAAGGGGCCAATGGGTTTGGGAATTGTTCCCCGGAGTGTGCGTAATGTCATTCCTGAGTTGTATATTTGGCATGTTGTACATTCCATTGCCAATCGGGACACATGCTCCTGGAGACAGGGCACAAACCATTCTTCCTGTATTTCTGCTGCGATGTGCTGTTTAGTGTTGTGTGCGGGGAAGTGTAGCTGTTGCAATGCTACTTCTAGTAACTGTAGTGGCATTACCACTTTCCCTAAGTTATTTTGCCGCCATAATAGGTCTGTTCCTGATTGGCTGCATCCCCGTTTCGTCCACGTTAGTTTTTCTTCTGCACTAGCTCCTTCCTGCAATTCTAGTATTTGTGATAAGGACATCATGTTGTACCCTTCTGGCAGTTCTTCGGTTGTTGTGTTCTTGATCATGAACTCACCTGTGTCGTATTTCTGAAAATAGGAAGCCTCCTTGGCGGCAGCGTCCGCTGCCGCGTTCCCTAAAGACACAACGTTTGTATTGGATGTATGGGCCTGGCACTTCACTATTGCTACAGCAGTAGGGTTTTGTAGGGCCTCTATTAATTCTTTTAACAATTCTGCATGCTGCACTGGTGTTCCGTCTGCCCTTCTGAATCCCCTACGGCCCCATCTTGCTAGACCTCCATGTACTGTTGTCGTCATGTAAGCTGAGTCTGTGTATATTGTTACTGCACATCCTTTTGCTGCATGTAGTGCTTCTATGAGCGCAATCAGTTCTGCTGCCTGTGCAGAGTAATGCGACGGGAGGCGGTACTGTACTAATGTTTCAAACTCACCTTCCTCTAATCTCACTACCGCCATGCCAACGTGTTTTTCTCCCGTGTCCATATCAATTGATGCGGATCCATCCACAAAGTACACATCCCCCTCGCTGAGAGCGTTTTCACACACCACTGTGTCTTCCCCTCCTTCTCCTGTGTGGGTTGCGCAGTCGTGATTTTGCATATCCTCCAATGTGCACGCTTCTGTAATAAATGTGGCGGGGTTCACTGTTTTACATCTCACTATGTGGATGTTGGCGCTGGACAATATGATCTCATATGCTGTTGCCCGCTGTGTGGTCAGCGTGCTTTTTGATCTTTCAAGTATTGCAAATAATGAGTGTTCCACAAACAATGTTACAGGGCATCCCATTACTATTGTGGCACTTTTCTCAATCGCGAATGCGGCTGCTGCGAGCGATTGTTCGCACGCGAAATGACCCTGCATCACGGCATCCAAAGTACCACTATAGTACGCCAGGGGCTTGTGTCCTAAGGAGGTTTTTTGTGTCAGTACTGCTGTCATAAGTGTTCCTTTGCAATGGGAAAATAGATAAAATGTGTGTCCATAATCAGGGTTTGCTAGTACTGGAGCACTTGAGATTAGCTCTTTCAGTAATTGAAACGATATGCTCATTTCTTCTGACCATTTTATTTTTCCATTCTCCTGTTGTGCTTCTTTGAGTGCTTGTAGGAGGGGCCTGGTGTATGCTGCATAGTCTAGTATCCATGCTCGGCAATAATTGCACATCCCCAAAAATGTCTGCATGTCCTTTACTGTTGTGGGCTCTCCTACTGACCTTATTGCCTCCACCCTGTCAGGAATTATTCTCTTTCCATCCTTTGATATGAGCTGTCCCAGGTATAGGACCTCAGTCAGGCAATACTGTAGCTTCTCCTTGTCTACCTTGTATCCTTTGTTGGCCAGTAAAGTCAGGAGCGTTGTTGAATCTTTTCTACATGTTGTTTCGTCTTGTGCACACACCAATAAATCATCTACGTACTGAATAATCGTACTCTCTACTGATAGGTTTCCCAAGTCTTCATGCAATATGCGGTTAAATATGCTCGGGCTCTCACAGTATCCCTGTGGCAGTCTGCAGTGTTCATATCTTTTTCCCCCCAGTGTGAACGCTGTAAGATATCTACTCTCTTCCGCCAGGGGTATTGAGAAAAATGTGTTTTTTAAGTCCACTACTGTAAAATGTGATGCTGCTTTTGGGATACTGCATAGTATTGATGCAGGGTTCGGGACTAGAGGGAACTCTTTCTGTATTACATCATTGAGGGGGCGTAAGTCCTGTATCATCCTCCAAGACCCCCCTTTCGCTTTTTTGATTGGATAGATACATGTGTTACATGGTGAGTTTGAAGGCACTATTATCTCTTGTACTAGTAGTGCATTTATCGTTTCTTTTATCCCTTCTTCAGCCTCACGGGACAATGGATACTGTTTAACTCGGGGTAAGATAGCTCCTTGTTTTAGTTTTATTATCACAGGTTGTACTCCATGCAACAGCCCTACATCATGGGGGCCTGTTGTCCATAAATTGTTTGGTACTAACCTCATGTCGTCATCAAAAAATGACGGTGGTGTTCCTACCACTGCCATCAATTGGGCGGGGATCTCTCTGGCTTGGATCAAAATGTCGCAGGGCATCGCTATTTCCATTACTATCTCACCATCTGCTTCTGTGTCTTGAAAGAGATCCTCATCTGTTACCTCGCGTAGGGCGAGGTTGGCGTTTGTACATAGCACGGTGCGCCACTCACATCCTTCTCTGTCCATTCCAATCACAGCGATCCGTTTCGTTGATACCTGCACAGCGTGCAAATCCAACGATACCACTGATCCTGGTGCTGCATTTGGGCACACTATGGGGCGGAAGAGGAATTCTGCTGGAATCCTCCAATCCATGATTTTTAGCTCTGGAACTATAAGGGCCAAAGTTTTTAGCCCTTCAATGAACATCTCTTCATTTTGTGGCAGCCCTCGTATTTCCTGTGTGGTTGTGTAGGCTTGCACTACCAGCATTGCACGCAAGGGGCATATCCCGGGTGTAGAACACACTATTCCTCCTTCGTTAAATGATATGGTCATGTTAAGTTTACTCATAAGGTCCCTCCCCAGCAAATTTATCGGGGATTGTTCATAATACAGTAAGGGGGCCTTTACAGTCTTGCCCCCTACGGTTACATCCAAAACCTCTGTGTAAGGAACTTCAATTACAGCCCCAGAGAACCCCTGCGTCTCTAACTTCCTGTTAGATAACGGGAACCGGCCCTCCCTGACACATGATTTCTCCGCTCCCCAATCAACCATGAATACAAATTGCCTGTCTCCTATCTGCGCCCCTACCAATGGTTCCTCTGCTGCACTGTGGGTGGTAGATAGAACTGGACACGCAAGTGTTCTCTGTGGGCTGTCCTATTCGGGGTGTCTCATCGCCCCCCCTTCATTGAATACGTTACCTGAGACCACTGACATGCCGTTGTAAGGTGCTGGTGCGGGGGCCCCGTTTGCTGTTGTCGCGAAAGGGTTGCCTGGTGTGTATTGCATACTGTCGTTGTTTTGCATGTTTTGTGGGTGGTTCTGTGTTCTATATTGGGGTCCCTGTTGCTGGCCGGCATTACCTTGGCTTGGGTTTCTTAATTGTTGTTGCCCCATTGGGAGGCCATATAGTTCTACCTCTTGGAACCCGTTATTGGGTCTGCTTCTGCACTCTCTTGAATAGTGCCCCCATCGCCCGCAGTTCCAGCAACTTCCTTGTGCACCTCTAGGGCCCTGCCATCCATTTCCTCCCATTCCCCCATACCCCGTTCCGCCTCCTCTTCGGCCCCTGTACCCACCTCGTCCCCCTCGAGGGGTCCACTCTTGCCACTGCGGACCTCCACCTTGCTCTTGCTCATTCCACTGCCGCTGTCCTGCTCCCGCCCAATTAGCTGCCATCCTTCCTTGTATTGCTATCGGCCCCTCCTCCTCATCGTCTCCCTCCCTGCTGTGTGGGAGTGCAGCTACTGCTGCTGCGACCTTCACCAATTCTGTCTGTACTAACTTTGCCTCGTCTGCCAACCTTTTCTGTGCCACCTCCTTCTCTCTCTCCTTTATTCTTTTACAATGGTGTATTATTATGCTTTGGATTTCTGGCCATCCCTTCGCTTCAACGCCTGCAATTTTGTCGAGCGCTTTCTGCACTTCCTTGGGGAGCCCTCTTTTTATAATGAAGTAAAATAAAGATGTCGATTGATACCAGGGCGTGCCCGTCTCCGCTCTCCACATCTCTTGAACCCGAAAAATGTAATCCATAGCCTCCTCCCCCTCATTCATGGTGCATTGCATCACCGACTGCAAGTCCGGCGTATCTGGGAATGTTTCGCGCAAGGCGTCCCACACCCTAGCCCGCACCGTGTTAAAGGAGGCCCCATCATGGCGGTCACAATCTAACGTAACTCCTGGGAAACCGGCTTTAACCCATACTCTTTCAGCCTGATCGCCCACCGCTGATACGAGCAGACTTTTCACATCTCCTACAGCTAGGGGGACCCCAGCAGTATGTTTTTCAAAGGCGTATATCCACTTACTTGCCCCTCCTGATAACGGGGGCAATAGCTTTAATAAATTAGCTTTGTCCATTTGTGCCCATGGGATATAGTTAGGTCTCCCTCCTCCTCTGTGTATCAATGGAAGCTGTAGCTTTCCTTTCTGTATAGCTCCCGGACCCGATTTGGATGCTGATGCTTCTAGTGATGCCATGTTTCCCACTCTGTTCCTTAGTCGTCCCGACCACTCGTCGTCCAGTGTTCTCACTGAACATGTGCCATCCCCTCCTTCGCTTCCCCCTCCCACAGCCATGCTCAACCTGTCATTTTCTTCTAACTCGTCCCCAATATCGCATAGTAATTCCTCTCTATCCCCCATAGGCCTTTCATCATTGTCAGGATCTCCCTCACGTGTCTCTATTTCAATTATTCGGGTTGGTTCTTCCTCAATTCTGAACAGTATCTCACCTTTCTTCCACCCCTCTTCAGCTCTTCTTGTCTCGCCTGGCGCTCTAGACGTGCGCCCTGATCTAGTCGTATTAAGTGCTGTTTGTCCGCACATGTCTTTTATTCTTGAAAGCTCATCTTTTGCTATTGAGAGTCTTGATTGTAAATCATCTGTGAGTTTCTCTATGTCCCCCCTTTGTGTATTCGCCTGGCCTCGCTCCCTTGTACTTTCATATGGTGGGGGTGCTGTGGGCCGGTGGGGTGTAGTAGTTGTCGGGGGAGGTACATACGTTGGATCACTGTATCCTTCTGCAGGTACAGGTTTCTTTAATATCGGATATAAACTTATTACTTCTACTGGTGGCGCTACACTTGGCACTTCTTTGATATCTTTATGTATCATCAGTGGATTGTCTGTAGTGGATGGGAGATCAGGATTTGGTGCTGGTGCTTTAGGCGGTGGTACTTCTTCAAATAACCGCCAAAGATCTAATATTTCCCTCCTATTCTGCAGCTGCTTCCCTCGGTACTTCAAGAAAATGCATGTCATCACCATATCTAGAACGCTTTTGTCAAATGACCCTCCCTCTGGCCATATCTGGGGTAGCCCCTCTCCCTTCAACTCAGTTACCCATTGGTCGTGATATTTCTTAATCCGCTCCGCGTACCCTGGAAGACTTTTACAAATATGCGATAAGGGTGTTTCAGCCCCCATTTCTGTGTGTCCTCCTAGTGCTTATATGTCTCTATGTGTCTGCAACTCCAATGTGAATGTAGTATCAATATTATTTTTCGTGTTCTACTTCACATTCAATGTTACGCTCGGTTGGGCTTTCCCTTCCTTGGCTGCGCAATACAAAACTGACTGTACACAATTTCTACTTTGTTTTCTTTGGGGGACACATACAAGAGCAACCCATCATTTATTTTAACAATAGCAACCCGGAAATCAAAAAGGTACCCACTCACGTCACTGTATCACCGTTACCTTCAAAAAAGTTTCATCCGGTCACACTTACCATGACCATTTGACAATTATGCATTTATAGCTGTTGTACACATTTGCAACCTCAAATTGTCCCCTGACACATACGAGATGCACACACCTCTTGGTAACACTCAGTACACCATTCACGCTGCCCTCCCTTTCCTCCCTAGCCGGCTGTTACTGTCTGTTTTACTTAGATAGATGAATGTGCATATGCATATATTTATATGTTTTCACCTGCTCTCCCCCTCCTAGTAGGCCCCCTTTTCTCTTACGTTCTTCCCAATTTCGTACTAATATTGGTTTTTATTCTCCCCCTACCCTTAAAGAAAAAGAAAAGAAAGAAGTAGTAGCGATCACTAATATATTCTCAGTGCCCCCTTTTGCTGAACACTTTTATCTTATATTTCACTTCGTCATATATTCCCAGCACTAGTCAATATAGCACTATGCGGCGCCGCCTTCCACCCCCTTTCGGAGCTAGGTTCCCGTCACTTCTATCTCTTATTCACCTCGTAATCCTAATGGCCATATGCAAAGAAAAAGAAAGGAAATTTTAGAATAATCTTTAGTATATCTTCGTACCCCCTTTTCGTTCCCTGTCCTACACTTCTCTCCCCGCTCCCTTTACAATCGCTCACACTCAGTACTCACGTGCCCGTCTTGAACCGATAGTCTCCGAAACTGGGTCCGTCCAGGCAGTGTCGCCGTCAGCTCAACAGTCAGCCCCGACTCCGGCGAGCGGTACTCAAAGGGGATTTTTCAACCGGGATCCCGTACCCTTTCTCTATTGAGTGCGCACTTCTTAGTGTACCGGTCGCCGTTGGCGGGCAGCCTCCCGGAGCCGGCTCACCGTGCGTATCCCTTTTCGACCGGAGATTCTCGTGCCAAAAGGGGACGGTTATAACGAGTTTTAGGAAGAAATAATATCACGCTATCGGGGTCACCACTGAAGGCAAGCGTCCCCACACAGCACGATCCTCCCCGCAATGAGAGACAATGAAGGACTCTCCCAAGATGGGAATAAGGCCAAGACAGAGTGCGGGTGAGCGTAAATGGGAGTTTATCAATCAGAATAGGGCATGCAAAGAACTCTGCAAAACTCCGAGAGCGCTCTGTCTGACAATAGCAAAGACAGGCGTATATATTTACAAAAAACGTCATAAGAACCTACATACTATAGGGGGCACAAGTTCAAGGGGATTGGGTGGCGACGACTAACTATAGGTGCTGCTGTGATGTGGTTGGCTTTGGCTGGAAGACGTCACTGGTCAGCCTCGTGGGTTGGGCTGGGCCTGGCAGGGTGGCGGAGTTCATCCGGCTGGTGTTGTCGTGCCATCGCGGCCAATGTCAGAGATGAATGTCCTTTCCTGACTTATTTGCCCTAGGCCATGCACACCGCAGTCATTCACTCGTTTCAGTATTATCTTCTTTAGTAAATCTTCCAATAGGTTATACTACAGGTTAATGCAACACAGGAGGAATGTACCTTGTAAGGGGTCTGGAGGTAATACGTCAGGACATGGTTACCAGTGTCCTGTTGACCTGGGCCATAGGTCGAGGGGCTAAGCTTCAGGGCCTGGGACGGGCGGTACATGTCTTACTGCCTTGTTAGAAGTTGTAATGTATGTTTCGCTGTGTGTTGTCAAAGTGTTGGGTGTCCTGATTGCACAGGGCCATAAGTCTAGGATGGTCCGGTGGGTTGCGAGGTTTACGAGGGGGTGCGTGTGTTCAGGCAGAGGTTTACTGCTGCGCTGTAAATAATGCAGGTGGCGGGTGGCGGCCTTGGGTGCTACAGAGGGGGTTACAAGTCTTTGAAGTGGCTCCAGTCTGGTTGGGGGAGGTAAAGCGGCGCGGTCTCTGCTCTCATGCCTTGGCAGCCCTCGCGGGGTGGGAGGGGGAATGGCCTTGCGCGTATTTCACAAAGGTATCTCCCTCGTGTGTTGCCAATTTAGGTAAAGACATCACAAACATTTGAACACTCTATAATACTTAAAAACATTACAAAACATGTATTTAAACTTTGCTGGATGTGTCTTGATTATACCCAGTCTGAGTACCTTATTCATACATTATGTTTTAACACGTGCAGTATTTAGTTATATGCATATATATATTTGCAGTAAGTGAGGTAGAGTTAGGGTTGGTGGAGAACATAGAAAGTAACCCGCCGCTTGTTCGTGATGGTGGTGGCGCATGTGGGGCCTAGACATGCACCTTCTCATGCATTCTTCACATGGGCCCTTTGTATGGTTTACATTCGTTTTCTTGTGTTTTCTAGCAGCGTTAGTTCAGTTATGGCACGAGCCCATGGGGTGTACGTTTTCCAGTCATACACGTAACAGACAGATTCCTGGTGCGTGCCGTTATTATTAGTATCCAACTGCAATGGTATATGCTCACCATCGCTTATATCATGGGGGCATGATCTCTTGTAATTCTACATCTTACAGGCTTTTGTAATATAAGGGATTTTATGGAAGAAACGCATCCTTTGCAAGTAGTCTCAACATTAATATACAAAGATTGTCTGTCATCTAACGACCATTTTACTGTTCTTTTCATTTGCCTAGGCCTGCTGGCCGGGTCATGCTGGGAGCGATAATACACTGCGGGAGGTGAACTGTTACAATGTTAATGTATTATACTAGCTCATGTCCGTCTCGTTCGTGGGAACGTGCTCGCAGCGGATCTGCCAGGGTACTGCGGCAACAAGGATGACTGAAACCCTCCAAGGGTGGGGGCCGCGCTACAGTGCGCTGAGCTCACACCATCTTTACCAGACAAAATGGTTCCTAGGCCTAGCTAAATTTTAATTTGTGTGGGCAATTAATACGTGCGGGCAATTAATACATGCGGGCAATGTCTCCAGTGGGTGAACCCTCCACCACCTGGGCCCGGGTGGCATGAGGGGACGCCCAAAGGACCCATAGTCCTCACCTGGGGAGAAAGCGTAGGCGAAGGGGGTCTCTTGGACCAGTCCTCCCCTACAGCAGTGGGATTTGGGTGGCCATAAGGGCCATGGGTCTGGATTGTGATGACGTGTTGGGTGGGAGGGCCTGCTGGCAGGTTGCTGTCAATGGGGGCGGGGTGGGGGACATGAGTTGGGACCTGCTGGCAGGTGCCCCTCACTGTGGGTGGGGTGAGGGACATGAGTCAGGGCCTGCTGGCAGGTTGCTGTTGAAGGGGTTGGGGGACATGAGTCGGGGCCTGCTGGCAGTTCACTATCACTGGGGTGGGGGACATGAGTCGTGGCTTGCTGGCAGGTGCCCATCACTGGAGGTGGGATTGGGGGACATGAGTCGGGGCCTGCTGGCAGGTTGCTGTCAATAGGGGTGGGGTGGGGGACATGAGTCGGGGCCTGCTGGCAGGCGCCCATCACTAGGGGTGGGGTGGGGGACATGAGTTGGGGCCTGCTGGCAGGTGCCCATCACTGGGGGTGGGGTGAGGGACATGTGTCAGGGCTCCCAAGTGCATGGTGACATGTGGCCTGCCTGTGGTGATGGACTGCCTGCGAGGCATGCCCAGAGGTGATGGGATGGCTGTGGGGCATTCCCAGGGGTGATGGACTGCCTGCAGGGCATGGGGAGGGCCACACCCGGGATGGCCACACTGCCAAATCACGTGTAAAACTCCTCACGCACCCCCAGAATACACATACCCCACTCGCGCCATCAAAATCACATGTAAAACTCCCTGTGCACAGCTCGGAATACGCGTACCCCGCTTGCGCCAGGCATGTAAAACTCCCCGCGCACCACCAGAATACACAGATCCTGCTCGTGCCAGGCCAATCACATGTTAAACTCACCGCACACCCCCGGAATACACGCAAGCAGCCCATCCACCCTCCCCATGCCCCGCAGGCAGCACATCACCCCAGATCATGCCCCACAGGCAGCCCATCACCCCAGACCATGCCCCGCAGCCAGCCCATCACCCCAGTCCATGCCCCACAGGCAGCCCATCACTCCTGGGCATGCCCCGCAGGCAGCCCATCTGCCCTCCCCAAGCCCCGCAGGCAGCCCATCACCCCTGAGCATGCCCCGCAGGCAGCCCATCACCCCAGTCCATGCCCCGCAGGCAGCCCATCACCCGTGGGCATGCCCCGCAGGCAGCCCATCACCCCAGTAATGCCCTGTAGACACCCCATCACCCCTGGCATGCCTCGCAGGCAGCCCATCACCCCTGGGCATGCCCCGCAGGCAGCCCATCACCCCAGACCGTGCCCCACAGGCAGCCCATCACCCCTGGGCATGCCACGCAGGCAGCTCATCCACCCTCCCCATGCCCTGCAGGCAGCCCTTCTGCCCTCCCCATGCCCCGCAGACAGCCCATCCACCCTCACCATGCCCCACAGGCAGGCCACACCAGTGGGGGCACTTTTTCCACGCAATTTCGCTGGTGCGAGCGGAGTACACATATTCCGAGAGGTGCGCAGGAGTTTTCTGTGCGATTTCGCTGGCGCGAGCGGGTTACGTGGGAATTTTACATGCGATTTCGCTGACGCGAGTGGGGCACGGGTATTCCGAGGGGTGCACGGGGAGTTTTCCACACAATTTCACTGGCGCCAGCGGGGTACGCGTATTCCGAGGGGTGCGCAGGGAGATTTCCATGCGATTTTGCTGGCACGAGCGGGGTATGCGTATTTCGGGTGTGCATGGGGAGTTTTCCACACAATTTCACTGGGGAGTCCTGGCGCGTGAGGGCTGTGTGGCATTTTAGCATGTTTTTTTGGTTGGGGCTGGTCCACTGGCCTTTGCACCATTTAGGGGATTTGAGTGATGTTTTGTGGAATGCCCCGCAGCCATCCCATCACCCCTGGGCATGCCTCGCAGGCAGCCCATCACACAAGGCGGGGCTGGGGATGTAACTGGTGCTGCTGCAGGGTCGCTGCACCACTCTGCGCCACAGCTGGCTATGAATGTAAGAATCCATGAATACGTTGTGCGTGAAAATGGATTTTGGCGCATGCAGCTAGTGAATGCTGGCGCACAATCCCTCTCTGCGCTGCCCGTGAGCGCTGCTTCTGTGCTAAAATCTAAGAATTACCCCCATAGTGTCTTTGTACACTAATATTCCGCAGCAAGAAACTTTAGACATAGTTGAAGAAATTCTTCTGACTAGACTAGATAACGACCCAGTTCTTACATCATTTATACTTTGGTGTATTGAGGTTGCCCTCACTCGCAATTACTTTGAGTTTAATGGAATATTTTACCAACAGACCGAAGGGACAGCAATGGGGGCCAACATTGCACCAAGTATTGCTAATCTATATGTTGAATGTTTTGAAAAGAAATGTATATATACTGAGAACCCCTATAAAGAACAGATATTTGCATGGGCTCGATATATAGATGACATTTTCTTAATTTGGAAGCGAATAAAGGCACAAGCAGATAGTTTTTTGATCTGGCTATACTGGCGAAGTCAACATTTACAATTCACGATGACCGTGGAACAAGACAGTATTAATTTTCTGGACTTGACTATTTTTCATTCTGTAGGACATTTATTGGTAAAACTATTTCATAAGGCTACTGATAGAAATTCATTACTACATTACCAGAGTCACCATATCAAACATCTCAGAGATAATTTACCATACGGTCAATTCATGAGACTAAAACTTAATAGTAGTCATACTAGTGCTTATGAAGAAGAAGCTATCAAACTCAGCAAAAAATTGAGAGCAAGAGGATATCCTAAAAAACTCCTCAAGAGAGCAGCCAAAAGAGCAGGCAACAATAATCGGGATGCTTTTCTAGAAGAAAAAGTCAAAAAACCCAACAGAGGATAGACTTGTATGTGTGAATACCTTTACTAATTTAAGTCTAACCATTCACAGCATTATGCAGAAACAATGGAACATTTTTGAAAAATCAGAAAATAAAATACCTGTACCTCTTTTTGCTTACAAAAAATCAACCATGATAGGCAGTTGCGTTAGCAAAAGTAGATTACAAATGAAACCAGTCAAGACTACCAATATCACCACGATGTGGTCTTTAGAACCAGTGACAGGCCATCACCCGTGTGGACAATGCGTAATCTGTAAATTGACATCAAAATCACACAAGGTTAATATTGGGACCAATAAGAACTGGCAACAGAGGCATTTTTCAAACTGTAATTCTGAATATTGCGTATACATGATCACCAGTCCGTGCTCGTTAATTTGTATAAGCAAGACAAACAGGAAGATCAAAATAAGAATTACTGAGCATAAAAGCTGCATAAAAAACACAATTTTGGCCGCTCTGATGGTTAAACATTTTATAGATAATAACCACGGAAGTGAATATTTTAAATGGACGATCCTCATGACTGTGCGAGGCCCCAATCACAATGTGAAAAATAGAGTTCTATTTGCACAAGAACAAAAATTAATTTTTTTAACACATGGTGACTCAAAGGGTCTTAATGAAGTCATTGAATGGCATAAGTTAAGATAAGCAATTCTTCTTGCACAATTCTTTTCTGACAATATGGATTAACAATGGGTTACCTTAGGGCAAAATTGGTAAACTTGATATTCAAGAACACAAAGTGATACTATGAGGTAATAACCTCAAAAGTGTGCACTTCCTCCACACCATGGGAATACGGTGTATTGGTGTATGGTGCCTATCTCCCAAAATAAATTTTTGTATAACTCTCTTTGCAACCTAGTGGAATCAAGGTTGAAGAAATATAGAATAATGGTCCTTTTTTAGTGTATCCTTTTAAAAGAGGATTGCGGTAAGAGATGTCTACTGAGAGGAAGAGTTGCAAATTAAATCTATATAAAATCACTTTTTATCTAGCCCAGGAATAACTGTTTAATTTGACTGTAGGAAGGAAACTACAGCAGTGTGACTTGGCATCCGTTAAGAATTGTATCCAATTTCGGAATTTCTACACCTTTGGTCTAACTGTTAGTCTATTTTTAGTGTTAACTGAAGGACGTAACGTCCAGGAATTTAAATGAAAAAAGGATGGTAAATGCTGGGTTGAAACGTTGAAACGTCAGACGTACGTCTATGTTTTGTCATCCCTTACCAATGCAGGATACGCCGTACCAAGGAATAGTCACAGACAGATCCTGGGTTTAGAAGAAAGCAGACCAACAGGTAAGTGGTCCTTACGCATGATGGAGGAAGCACATAGCTTTAGAATTAGAGCGAAGGAGAAACATAAGATGGGGCAGTACTTATACAAATATATGTTCTGTCACAGTTAGAGTCCTTCCGGATTGCGGAGTAAGGACCAAATGAGAGAGAGACAGAGCAGCCACTCATAAGGAGGAAGTCATATACTTTTCAGAACACACCACCTCGGATGTGGAGCCCCTTTTTCAAACCCCAGAGAGGGATAAGCAAAATGTCATGGCACTCTTCTTTATAGTGGCTAATGATGAATGATAGTGATGTGACACCCTAACTAGGAAAGCAAAAACATCTCGTTTTTTTTTCTGTGTGTTTTCACTGATAGGTACTATTTCTTGAAAACGCTGCACCACCAGAAAGTGGAGTCTTAAGCGGGAAGAGACTACACAAGTGACCCTCATTAGGAAACCACCATCTAAGGTAATAACAGGGAGGGAAAGACAGAGTAGACAATACCCGTTGATAGCGAGAGTCACAACAGCGAGTCCTGAAGTATAATTAATATATGTTTTGACAGGTACACGTAAATACCATATTGTTATGGGCCCTCCCCTGATTTATTGAGGATGTTTTGGCAATCCAAGGACCAAACCCAAAAGCTGGAAAAGGTTATTGGTTACCTATTTCTATTCATACCTAAATTTTAAGGTATAGGAATTCTAGTATAAAGTACTGTATCCTGATTTTTTTTTCTTCTATCAGCAGTTATGCCAGTCTGAATACGATAACAACTTCAATAACGAAGATCAAGTTAATCTTTTAAGAGACTGTGTTTTTAAATGGAACGTGACATTACTCCTGAAGAAAGTCTCTGAGTGATGTTTGAGGACTGAAACATGTCAAGTTTAAGAGTCTAGTGATTGCAGATCATCTTAGAAATGGATTAGAAATTAATATTGAATACTATAATATCATCATTTAGAAGATGTTCTGTAATACAATTTATTGATTTTGATGCCTGGTGAAGGTTTATTTTTGTCACGAAGACTAGTTATAAGTCTTTTTTATGTATGTATTGTATTTCTTTTACATTGATATGTTTTTATTGAGTGTTTAATAAAATTGTAATTTTGTATTTAAGACAAATCTAATGGCCTAATTGTTCATAGGTTATATCTACCTCTTCTTATAATCAATTATAATACACAACATATCTTGACAGATGGTTAGCCCTACCTGGGTAAATGCTTGATGCCGTGCTGCATTTTCTCTGCCTTTTTGTCACCCTTCTGTAATTGCTGCAGGGCTTGGAATCACCGAAGGTTGGGTTTCCATTGGACCTATGTGCATTTACCAAGAAATGGGACCCCGCTTGTCCAGTTTTGTTACTTTGGACCATGTCAAACTTGTACTGCACAATGTGTCAATGTCCTTATGCAACAGGTGCAAACACTTGTGGCAGATCAATATGTAGGAGAGTAGTTGAATGTGGCTATGTAGCTCCTATGTTTTTGAGCGCCTATTGACACAATAGCCAATTGTGTAAGGCTGTGTTATTTGAGAGAATTGAGAGACAGACCACCTGCATGTGTTGCCCCTATTCATGCATGATAAGGAGCTTCACTGTTCCCCTTAGTTGAATTTGTATGTGTGTTGTTTCGAATTGCATTGAGGGACATGTGCATGCATTTGGAAGTTGAGCACAGTGGTGGTACACATGGTGATGTATTACGTAGACCATTTGTGTTGTTCTTACCTCTGAATTCCTTTGTGGTGATGGGGCCCCAAATGCCTGATCTGGTTCCCTCTCACCAAGTACTCCTATTCCCTGTTGTGATTCACTCTGGGCACCGATGTGAGGCTCTCCCAGGGGCTTCCAGATGAGAATGTGGTTGTTTTTGGTCTTCACTCTATGCCTCTTGACCTCCCATTTCTTGATTTGCTCTGTGGTTCTTGAATCTAACCCGAATGCATTGAATTTCACCATTACTCACAGAGTGTGGTCCTATGCCTGGTGGTGAAGGGTTGGCTTGGTAGGTTGCACAGAATTTGGTGGGGTCTAAGAAAAAACTTTACCAGAACCTCCTTTTTATCATCTCTAAGTTTCATATACTCTGGGCAAGCTTCTGGGGACATCTCTGGAGCTCATTTGAAGGGACCAGGAAGAATAGCTATTTAAAAACATAGTATTTAAAAAAAGCTGCATATGTTCTTTAATGATAGAGATGAGTGGAGTGTTCTGCCTTGTTCTTTCCTATATGTTAGGTGTCAGAATGAACGCATGAACTACTTTATCTTTTGCACTTGAGCATGCATGAGGCCCTCTTTGCTAAATATGTTGCAGCATTGTTGTAGTGTGATGTGGGTATAGTCAGCTACCAATGGTTCAATATATTGGCCTCTTGTAGTTTTCAAGTTTCATTTGACTAAATGTTCTTAGTGTGATTCCTAGATGGACATTGAATTTGAGTAAATTAAATTGCATGTGACAATGTTTTCGATTTGAGTTGTTTTGTGTTTTATGATTATATAAATTGTGTTTTGGTATAGAGGTGATGTCTCCTGGCAGATTTTCTGGATTATTCTGATGTTTCGTCTACTGATTTTTTGCATAATTTCTGCATCTACCATTCAGTGGTGGAACTTTCACTGCGAAATGATAGGTATGTTTCACCTGAAATGGGTGTGTCAGTGGGAGTGTCATGTTTTTGTGTGTGTTAGTGGGTGGATCTACGATTTTGTGAGTGAATGGGTGTGTCTACAAATGTGTAGGATGTGTCAGTGGATGTGTCCAGGCATTTGGAGCGATGTCAGGGGGTTGGTAAGTGCAGATGATAAGCACAAACACAAGGTGTTACTTTGGGGAAATTCTCTAAAAGTGTCAGCTACTTTTAAATATCTAATTTGTTAGAAATGACACCTGCAAGGTGATGGTGTAAATCTGATGTGTCCAGTGTAAAAGTGCAATGTTCAATGCAGAAATTGTTGTGATGGGTAGAGTAGGTGTGGTAGTGTGTGGGGAAAATTGCTGATTTGTGAGAGAAAAAGGATTAATAAAATTAAATAAATAAAGTGTAATTTGGTTTGCGTGTTCAGTTTTCTTAGTGAATCAGTTAATATTAAACTTTGTGTACGTTTTACCTGAAATCACTGCTTGTTACGCCATAATTGTTTTGAAAAGCAAAAAGGTGCAACTTATGCAAATAGTTATTGTTAGTTAATGAAATGTTTTACACTTTGCAATATTTGTCATAGTTTGTCAATTAACTTGTGTGCCTGATGTAACAACAAAGCTGATAGTGTGTTCTTGTTACATTTTAATGATTAATTATTTAAAAAAATGTGAATATTGATATTTTTTTTGCCTTATTATATTTAACTTTTTATGTATTACTATTTTTAAAATATTCAAATTACCTTTATTATTATATATCTGATTAAAATATGTTTGTCACTGATGTTTTTTATGCATTACTACAATTGTTTTATTCACCTCGACTATTATTATTTCTCATCAATATTCTTTTCGTCACTATAGTATTTCCCATGAATTTACTAATTGCTCTATTCTCCTTAATTTGTATACTCTCTGATCAATATTCATTTATTTTCATTGTGGTATTTTTCCTTATTTAATATTATTTTGTATTCACCTCGATTGTTATTGTTGTAATATGTTTTTTTCACTGTGGTACTTTTCATGAATTATACATAACTACAATGTTTAAATTCATCTTGATTGTTATTATTGCTGTTTAGGATAATTTTTTGGCACAGCAGTATTTTTCATGTATTTACATTTTTATATTCTTCTTGATTATTATTATATTTGATCAGTATTCATTATTTGTGTTTGTATTTGTGTTTGTATTTTTCATGAGTATCTACAATTCTGTATTCATCCCTATCATTATTATTTCTGATCAATATTATTACAAACAGATCTATTATTTCATTGCCAGATGTGTTGCTATATTGCCATATTTATTTGTTGTATAATCTGAATATTTGATGCATATACAGACACATTGTGCATAGATAGAAGTCAGATTTGTGAGTTGTATCCTAAGGTTAATTGCTGCTGAGCCAGAATTATTTTTGAATAACCAAATTAATTTTTGCATAGACAGAATCATTTGTTGAATAGGCATATTCATTGTTGTATTTCCAGATCTATTCTGGTATTGTCATATTCAATGTTGCAAGCTCAGATGTATCAATGGTATCCCCTGGTTGATTATTGATGATCCATAGTTATTTTGCATTGCCAAATTAATATACAGACCTGTTTGTTGCATAGACACATACGTTTTTGCATCACAAAGATCTATTTGCCGCATAGCCAGATCCATTATTGCACAGTGTAAGATATTTTGTCTTATTGGGGTAAATTTGGGATTTGGCAGTATTTTCTTACCATAAAAAATTGGCGGTAATTTGGTGGTAAATAAGTCTTGCATTTAGATTGGGTTTGGCATCACATTATTTTAGGGACCATACCTTGTTTTGCGGTATTTATTTCTGTGGTATAGTGGTGAGCATGGTTTTCTTCTTTATACTATAACCCCATCATAAAACAAAACTTTCCTTTCCATTAGAATACCCCCTAGTTGTCTGTAGAGAGCTCCAGACCTATGCACCTCAGAAAACCCCAATGATTTTATTCAGAGCGCCACCTACAGCTTGTGGCTAGTGTTACTGGTTTATGGACATCCAGTAACCTATGCGCTGTTAATCATTACTGGTTTATGGACATCCAGTAATCTATATGTCCAAATTATTATCATTATTTCATTTCAGGTGACCAAGGAAAGACTAATTTGTGGAGATCCGGACTCCAGAGGTTGCAGCAATGGGGACATTTTTCCCTACAGTGGAGAATCATAGTTATGGTTTTCCCCTCTGCCCTTGCTAAGGGTAAGATGTGTGCTCCTGGAGGGTAGTCTTTCCTTGGTCACCTGAAATGAACTACTGATTTCACTACAGCTCCCATAATTCTTAGAGACTGCATTAGCAATTTAATTGGATTCACCTGAAGTGAAAGGCAACACAGCCTCCCTGCTGAGTGTTGGGACACGAAAGCGCTAGGAGGAGGAGAACAGCAGCCCAAATGCAGCATAAGGGATCCAGCCCTGTGAATATTTGAAGGTGGAGAACAGCAGTATCAATGCAGCATAAGGGATCTAACCCTGTGAATATTTTTGCAACAATTGGGATCTAACCCTGTCAATATTTTTGCAATAATTGGGATCTAACCCAGTGAATTGGACACTTTGGGATTCAACCCATTTATATTTTCTTCTTTTTTCAGGTAGTATATTGGCCAGGAATTGGAGTGCACACCTCACCCCTCTTTTTTTATATGTCCTTACAATAGTCAGAATTATTTGTTAACCTACATGTCCTTTTGTATAGCCAGATGAACCGCTACATAGCCAGATCGATTACTGCACAATCAGATTAATTTTGGAATAAACCAGACTAATGCCGTTAACATTCCACCATACCACCACATTTTATTTACATAGATTTACTTCTGCAGAGCCATTTTTATTGTTGCATTGGCAGATTTATTTGCTCAAAATCAGATTAATTTCTGCTTACTCAGATTTATTTTGCATAGCCAGATGCATTGTTACATTTTTAGTTGCTGAACCATCAGATTAACTGTTGCTTTTTACTGCATACTCAGATTTACCAGTTCGATCATCTGATGAATTGTTCTACAGATAGACTTTTGCATAGCCATATTAATTGTTACATAGCCAGTTTAACCATGCCACAGCCAGTTTATTTTTTATTATACCACTGGATTTGTCTTTGCATTCTGAGATGGTTGCATAGCCAGATGTATTGTTTCTTTCTAAATGTAACTCTTGCATAGTCAGATTAAACTTTGAATTGCCAAATTTAACTAGTGAATAATCACTTTCTGTTGCATTATTAAATTAATTCTTTGCAGATCCAGATTAACCTTTCAAAACGAATAGATTGCATTGTTGCATAATGAAATGTATTTGATATAGCCAAATGTGTTGCTGCACAGCCAGATTCATTATATACCACTAAATGGACTGATGTACAGCCAGATTAATCACACTAACTATTGAATAGCTAAATTATATTGTTGCCTTTTTAGAAATTCCGCCCAACTAGATTCCCCTCCCTAAATAATTGGCAGTAAGCAAGATCTGGTACCACAATATTTGCTTGGAGGAAAGTGAAGCATCTCTTTTCAGGGAAAAATGCATAAATATGCATTAAATATCTCACATTTCCACTCATATCCATCCCACAGCAAGACCTCATAATGCCTAGAAGATGGAACGATAGTAGAATCCAAATGGATGAAAGAAGCAGGAAAGCAAAAATGCCTGCTTCTACAAGTTAATCTATTATGAGACATTCTTATCTCCCCTGAAAGTCCCCTATTTGCCTTTAACTCCAGATACCTTATCAACAGCATCTGGCTTTGGACGAACTCTCGCTTGAAGTCGGAACTCATTGTACAGCAAAGTACCACAAAAGATACCATGCCAACCATCAAACATCATCTTCTTCAATGGGTAGACCCACACCTCCAAACAGACCAACTCAGAGAAGTACCTCAGTCCAGAAGTCATCATTGATTAAATTTTGCATCACAAAACAGCACTATAATGCCATTCATCCCTGGAGTAGGTCAATCAACCTGAACCCTCAAAGAACCGATTCAAATTCTTTGAGGATGAGTGCAACAAAAAATAACCTTTGTATATCTCTGAAAAAGAACAAGCCAATGAAATTCTCTCTACGCAAACGAGTAACAATTAAACAGTCAAAACAAGATGCCTCCTCGTGAACATCTGTCATACCACCAAACATTCCTGTGACATCTATGATCTTGTGTGGAGGACAACATAGACCTACTCCTAACCACAGAAATCCGACTCTGACGTGCGGATCACTTAGCAGTTATAAGTGTGACAAGGTCAGTAATCTGACCTTATCAAAATGGGATGGAATCCCCTTACCGCCTTATGTGGGAGCCTACCAAGGTTGAAGCCAGAGCCAATCCTACCCCAGAGGGGGGAAGGTAGCAGTTGTAAATACCCCAGTTCCTGTCCACTCATCATGTACCTGCAGGTATATGAACAGTACCACTTTTTATCATGAAAACACTGTGAAGAGAGAAAGGACCAATCTACTTCCAAACCTGGAATCCCTAGCTAAATGTCCATTACAAAGGTACTGAATTTCACTTCCAAGGCTCTGTATCGACCCAAGAGAGCAATGATGGGTCGCCTATCTAGGAAAAGGATACAACGAAGACTCTCCCTATCTTTTCTACCTTGTGTGTGAAACAAACCACTTACAACATATTTTAAAATGGTGTTGGAGCCCAGTCTTAGAATGCTTTATTGTTGACTGTCCCAATGCCAAAACACTAAAAGGCAGAGGGGAAAATAAATAAATGAACTGGCAAGAGAAAGCAAGTGAGAAAACCCTTCACTTTAAGCAAATGTAAGCACTTATAAACTACATTTGACCAAACGGTGTACAGCAACATTTCATACATCCGTATATATCGTCAACCAGTTTCAGTGGAGAACACCCTTTTGGACCATCTTCATCAGGACAGTAATGGTGTTCACCACTGCCAGTTCATTGATTGACATATGAGAAGTAACGTGGGGTATATATTTGCTAGATGCTGTGTACTAGGTTAACTCAGCAGTCATACCCGCAACCTTTTCGGTTTTACAAAACTACATAAATTTAAATCAACATAATACAATCATTGTTTAACAGTTTACTTGTAATTTGATCCCTAATCCGGGACATTGGCTTTAATGTAAGACACTTTTCAAACTATTTAGAATATAGATTTAATATGACAATTATTATTGCACACGAACAAACCAATGAGTGGTATTGTTTCTTAACCACAGAGATTGTTGTTGATTAATGTTATATGCCAATTATTAGCCTTGAGAAAGACCAAGATGGTGGACACACGTGTTGGCTAGAGCTAGGCTAGAGCTAGGCATCTTTGATTTTCTCCTATTTTGTATCCTAACCTTGTTAAATTGTACCTTATATGATTTGTGCAATATATATGCATATTAAATTCTTTACCAAGAAGTAATTGGGGAAGCACAATTTTTCTGGCTGACCAATCTGTAAAATGTTTATCATGGAATAGTTCAGGGCAATACCTGTGTTCACCAGAATTTCAGATATCATTCTTTGGGATTTTGTGTATTATGAACTAATATCCTTAGCTCACCCCAATCCCGGATGGCCTCCACAATGTTTTTTTGCCATTTTACAATAAGTTGTGAGTGGTTTGTTTTTACAAACAAGGTAGAACAGATAGGGAGAGTATTCATTCCATCCTTTCCCTAAATATGCAGCCCATCGCAGCTCTCTAGTGTCAGTATACTACCTCAGAAGGGAAATTCAGTACCTTTTTAAGGGACATTTACTTAGGGATTCCAGGTTTGGAAGTAGTTTGGTCCTTTCTCTCTTCACAGTGTTTTCATGATGTTAATTGGGTGTTAGAGAGAAAAAGGTTTTGCCCAGCACACATGTTGGTTTATAATTGACCACACTTTTGATCACCCCATTCCTCTACAAACAAATGCCGGCCAGTTTATTTCTTTTTTCTAGGCAGCAATAGATAGCCAAAGCCTGGGCAGACTGCCCGCAAGATTGCTGCCCACTTAAATCTCCAGGCACACTATTCCAGTCATTGGATTTCTCCAACCAGCAGGTAGAGGGATTCCGTAAAGCGGAACTGCAGAGAATCTGCACGACAAGTGTACTGTGCACCACCAGATGTCATTGGCACATGCTGTGCTCCGGCAGCCGCCAAGGAGCGCCACAATAAAGACTATTACACATGTGCTGTGGAGTGGATTGTTGAAAAATCCTAAGCCCTCCCAATACTTACCTTGGCACTGCCCCCAAAATTAGATGGAAACATTCCTAATTGTCGGCCTTCATAATTCTGGCAAGGAGGATCCATACGCCAAAAATGGATGGGGTTTAGCCTCCTTTTTATGAACCCTGGCACTTGGTGGGGTGTCAGAGAGGGATTGGGTAGAAGAAGTCCAATGAGAGAAGTATGGAGGCATTTTGTATAGAAGGTCAGATATTGCTTGGTGAGAGCAAGTGATACTGTGTTGTGAGTGTGAATGAAAGATAGGTGAGGTAAATTACTATAGAAGTATACTTAGTTGATGGTAAGTGATTGAGGCAGTGAAAGGTGAATGACTGAGTAGATGGTGAGAGGAGAGTAGTAGTGGAGCACAGAGAGAAGAGTAGTAGCAATAGTGTGGAGGGGTAGAGTAGTCATAGAGTGGAGAGGGGAGAGTAGTAGCATGAAGAGTGGAGAGTAGTAGTAGAGTGGAGAGGTGAGAGTGGTAGGAGAGAGAAGAGGCAAGAGTAATATCGAAGGGTGGAGTTGTAGGAAGAGGGTGATATTGGTGGGTCAGAAGAAGGCAGTATGAGGAGAGAAGGTTGGTGGAGATGGAACGAAGAGAGGGCAGGAGGAGGATAGAACAACAGTGAGAGATAGGGAGAGGAACATCAGAGCATGAAAGGAAGGAGAAAGAGTGGTGCTTGTGTGTTGGGAAGGCGCCACCCCTTATAACTAACCTTGAAGGTAGTGTAGGTCCAGCCTTGGCATTCCCAGAGGGAGATTAGACCGAAATGGTGACAGAGATGTGGAACCTAGAAAGTAGGGGTCAATGAGCTCTAGAAACTAACCTGGGGAGTTGGGATGCCTATATTAGTGTGGAATGTGTTTCTTCTAGACAAGTGAGTGATAAACGGCCCTCAACACCCTACCAAGAAATTGTATCACAAACTCTTCAGCCCTATCTAGTAGTTGGCATGTTATTCAGGCCATCTGTGACATAACCAAAGCCATTATCACAGGCTACAAGATCAATTTGCTAACACAAGAGAGGAGGAGGAAATGCACTTGTTCATAGAGACTTCATTAAAATTACATTGCCATTTATTAACAATATTCTCGATTGAACATCACTTATCTTATTCTTCTTGATCTCATACACATCCACACTAATATCCCTATTCATATATAGACCACAATCGTACAACCCTTTTTTCACAGATCACCTGGCAGTCGCAGTTACTAATCCTTCCTTCAACCACCAAGACCTCAACAGGCTGAGATAATTCAACAACTGGATTGAGAAGGACAACTTGGCTACAAAGTCACACTTAGAAAGCCTCAATGCATTGCACCTCAAATATCTGGCAAAATGACTGAGTCACAAAGCCAGATAAACCTTGGATAGTGTCTTCTGTAATGAGAACATTATCATTGTTTCCTCTGCAGTCTGCTCGCCATCATCTGTCCATCCCATTTACTATCTTCACTGAAGTTCCAAGGCTTGCAAAATCATCCACTGGACCCCTACATTAACCAGACCATTTAAAGAGTTCCAACTGGACATCTCCCTAGAAAAACCAAAAGTGTTGCAACCCCATCACAAATCCAGACTAGAACACTGTATGACCAACTCAATGGCATGAAAGCTCGATATCACAATTTACAGGACAGCATAGCAAAAATAGGCCATTTTTATGCTCACAAAATAACAAATCGAAAGAAGGAACTAACATCCTGGAGGTAAGCTGGCTTACCACCAGCATTTACAGTTCTACAGGGCAGAAACTATCAAAGCAAAGAAAGCATATTATTTGCATTGAGTGAATTAGCTCAACCTGGTCACAAGGGAGCCTTATTATAATAATTATAATTGGTTATTTATATCGTGCTTAATACTCAGAGGTTTCTAAGCGCAGACCCGGCAATCGAGCCTGTGTTGCTCTGAATCGTCTTGCTTCCAAGGCAAGCGTGTTGCCCCTGAGCTATCCTCCCAGACCTTCAATATCATCCATGAATTAAAACTACATGTAACCTGCAACATGTCTCCACTGCTAGAAAATAATAGCAATCCAAGACCACTGGGACGGTAAAGGACCAACCTTGCCTCAACCTGCTGGAAAAACTGACAAAACATTCTAACCTGATAGTAACAGCAATTTGTCCATTCACCACCCAGGATTTCCTCTCCACTATCAACTCCAGCAACGCAGCTGGCTTCTCAGAAGACCCATGCCCCCCAATGATAAACAATATCTATGTAGCCCGGACTCGGCCCTGCCTTTGAACGCCTGATCCACACATCCATATGGCAAAGCATTTTTCCACTGGCCTTCAAACCAGCTTTCCCAATTCCCTCCTTAAAACCCCACAGCTGATCCAAACAAAGGAGAAAAATACCACCCAATCTCCAACACACGCATCACTGCTAAAATTCTCTAGAAATGAATCCAGCAACAGCTACGTGAAAACATTGAAAACAACAAACTCCTTCATGAGTCACAACAGGGATTCAAGATTACAATAGGAACAGCATTGCAAAGCCCCCAATATGGGACATTGTACAGAACAACCAAGATACTTTCTCACCCTGTGAACTCATCGCACTGGATATTTCAACTGCTCTAGAGAACAGCATCGTTCTCTAGAGCCTAATAAAAGTACTAGGGACATTGGAGTAAAATAAATCCCCCTATGCTGGATCACCTCATTCTCATCTGAGAGAATGGAAACAACACTCATGGCCCCTTTGAGGTCATCTCCTCACAAAGTGACATGCAGAGTGCGTCAAAGATGTGGCCGCTCATTTCTTCTCTTCAACATATACATGATTCCAAAACTGTGTATTATTAACAATATAGGTTTCGCATCCTTCAACTACGCAGGCAACAGAGACATTGTTTACAAACTCACAAATTACCCAACAATGAACACACCAGACCTCAACACATGCCGTGCACATGTGGATTATTCGATGACTGATGCTCAACTCACCCAAACAGAGCTCATGATCTGTGGGATGACACACCCAATCCCACAACATTTCCCTGGCTGGATGTAATGGGATCCTGCACATGCCCACTTCAACTATAAGAAACCTTGTAACCAAAATGGAGAGCAATTTTACATTACACCAACAGGTTAAAGCCATAGTAAGGTACAGTTTCTTCCAACTCTGTACCACCTGACCTGACCTCCATGCACTGGACTATAGCGGTTCTTGTACTGGTACTATCAAGACTTGACTAGGCCAGCAACATTTTACCTTTGACTCTCAAAATATTTACTGAACAGACTACAAAGAGTCCGCAAAAGTGAGAAACAGATTGCACCGAAGGCTTAAAATATAAGAACACGTCACCTAAGAACTCTGTACACCGCAGAGGTGCCTGGTCAAAAGGAGGATTCACTTCAAATTTATTCCACCACACATTCCACAGCAGAGACCCTGAATCCATCACAAGGAAATTCACATATTTCCTCCCAGCTACAACACTTAAAGGCAGCAAGGATGTACAAGTAACAGTGCCACGATTCAACTGGAAATGGCATGGAAGGTCTTCCTTCTTCCTCGTAGCAATAACGTTCTGGGACTCTATGGCCAGACACCTGCTAAAGAAAAAAGACCAACTGACCTTCAGGAAACAAACAACTGATGATTGATGACTGTATATGATCAGCACCAAGCAGACCCAAGGAACCCACGCACACTACGCCAACAAAGACTGGGTCAGATGTCAAACACTGAAAAGGTATGTCAGAGAAATCGGGTTCAGGCATCCATTTCCGGTAATGAAAAACAGAGTCAGCTTTATAGTTGTCTTGCAAGACAGGAAAACAGCATCCTATATTTATCGGAAACTCACTGCTCTAACCTGACCCGACCCGCCTTTCAGACCTCACACCTTTATATATCACTGGACACCTGACAGATTCGAAATTCAAGAACATTCTGGAAAATCTCACTAGACCTTCAGGCAGACATATACTGACTCCCACAACAAACACAATACATTCTTTGATAGTTTAAAATTAACTTGTCACATGACACGTCCTCCTTACATGCTTCCTGCTGAGCGGCACATGCACCCCTCCCATCATGTCATCATTCATGTTCTCTGAGCAAACCTGTGTCTGTACTGGGCATAAAAGTGTATGCAGACAGAACGGTCTAAAAGAGTTTGACTTCACTTCCTAAAAGACAGCACTTTTTAGTCCCACCTTCTGCGTATGGTCGAGTGTATTTCAGAAGACAACTATTGCCCAAACTAATCTATTAAACTTGTTATAATGCAAAAAGGTCAGCTGAAAAGGAAAGCCAATGGAAACAAAAGAGACCATAATAAAGTGAAGTGGGGGGATGTATAGAAGGACATTTAGGTTCCAGACTCCTTGACCCATCTTCATAATCATGCCCGAAATATGTGCATTTTAATAATATGTGATGGAGCATAGTCTGGGAAATAGCAGTTTGTGTGAAAGTGGTAGAAGTTACTGACTCCTGACAGATGCAAGTGTTTATAAAGACAAACTGCTTCATCACGAGTTTGGCGGTAACCCTTAAATGCAGTGGTAGCTTTATTAACGCCACATTTAAGGGTCTGCCAAATCACAGGCTTGGTGGATTTACACCCAGCTCTCAGCTGGGGGCAAATCCACATGATTTTGCCGATTTTTGGTGCGATTACCGCCGGCGGTAATAGCGCTGAACATTCCCCATTGGGCCCAGTTGGGAATGGGAAATTCCCAAATGGGCCCAATGGGGAATGGGGACTTACTGTTCCGCCAAACCCATGATCCGGCGCTAATAGCGCCGGGGGGTTTGGCGGTAGGGCTAATAGCCCCGGCGGTAACGTCCAACTCGTGATGAGGACCAGAGTACCAACCAGATTCTTTGCATTGCATTCTTTTTCAGCTACATAGCAGGTTTTAAGCATCATACTTTTTTGCAAATGCTCAATGGTGTTAAAATTAGGAAAACATTAAGAACCTGCTGATTGAATTTAGCTGTGAATTTGTGCGCTGTAGCAAGATTTTTACGTTGATTTAGATATATTTAGATATATTGGGCCTCATTACGACCCGGGCGGTAAGGGATTACCGGTACTGGTAAGGGCACTGGTACCGGTAACCCCTTACTGCCCTATTACGAGGTCCCTTTGCGGGTCCTCCCTTAATGCCTGGTTTTACCAGGCGTTAAGGACGGGACCTGCAAAGGGACTTTGGAGGTAATAACGGTACCGCAATTTGCAGTACCGTTATTACCGCATTCCCCATTCCCATTCAGCCCTATGGGGGCTCAAATGGGAATGGGGAAGGGCCCTGGTGAATGGGGAATTACCGCCTCCGCCCACCTTGGAATGGGGCGGTAATACCTCCATTCACCAGGGCGGACTCGGTATGGGTTTGGAGGCAGCCATGGCGCTAATAGCGCCATGGTTAGCTCCAAACTTGTAATGACCCCCATTGTATATTTAATGAGATTATTTAATAGAGCACACATATCACCTTTCAGCTTTCATGGTGCTTTGAGGACCAAGGAGCATTAGAAGGGAAATCATGTTTAGGTGTGGACGGAATGCCATGATGTTGGGTTGTGGTATGTGTTGGCCAGGCATTTTCTCATTGTCTTCTCTGGTGTTGATGGCAATGCAGTGCATTGAGCAGCCAAGCTCGGGACATAGTACAAGGGGTTTAAGATGGTCACGCCATTGTTGGGCTCCTAGCTGTCCCCAGGCCAAATAATCCCTAGTGTTTTGACCTCTGTGGGATTATAGGGATGAGTCTCTGTCCTGAACTGGGCTGGAGTTCTATGGGTTGCAGCCTTTAAAAGGAAGTTTTACCCAAATGACTTATACATCCCCAGTTCGGTAACCAGTAGGGTTTAGGGCTGATGAATTTAGCAACACAAGCGTAGATGAGGTTGTAGAAGTATTCAGACAACTGTTTATAGAATGACATGCGAATGAGGCAATGCGTTTTGAGGTAGGGGTTTCCTTGATGAGAAGCGTGTGAAAGGACCATTGAGTCAGAATGATGTAGTCAGAGCCTCACACTCCTTGGCTGGTGTGTGCTATTTGGTCCTCAGCTCTGTGGAGCCTGTCACAATAGTCTAAATTAGATGTTGCCTTTGTGATGATCAGAGTGATCTGAAGATGCTTGTTGAATACGGAAATAATTCCATTCAAGAATCACCAGAGTTGAGGTACAGATCTGGTGGCCATATTTTCTTGAGAGAGGTATGTCAGACGTCTCTGATTACCACACTTTGATGTTTAACTTTCTGTATGAGCTGTGGCAGAGGACTCGTAGAATTCTGACATCTGAATAGAAGGGCTGCTGGGTCATTTGGGCCCAGCACAAGACCCTCTGTATTGGAACCATTGAGGGAGGGGCGTGATTGTTTTGCTTCTTGGATTCTTAGCCCTGTATCGAGCTGGTCAAGATATGCATCTTGATCTCTCATAAAGTCACTGAGAGACCTTATTGTACGTAAGGGATTCGAGGTTGAACATTTCCAAGGGGTGCACCAAAAGAAAAGGGTAAATGTTTCAGAGGATTGGAACAGTCGAATGGTCCTCGATATCATGTTTGACATTTGCAACATTTTACAGGCAGCATTCATGACTTCTGCACTGAGTGAATTAATGACGTTCAGTTCCACCTACTATAATCACCGCTCTGCAAGACAAGCTGTGCTTACAGTGCAATCACGGTGTAATTACCAGACCCTGAGGATCGAATAAAGAGAAGTCCATGAAAAAGAGCACATCAAAAAAAGTAATTAAAAATCAGAAGGGAAAATAATGGGATGGCAGAGTCCATGACTTCTAATTATGGACAGCATTAAAAAAGGAACTACCAAAACGAATGCCACTGAATAGGTTTTAAAGTATTTCTTTTCCATTCGGGATAATGTACTTTCAAACCTCTTTGATGTAATGAGTAGATCCAGAAAGCAATACAATCAGCGTTGTGGAGCTATGACATTGGCCATTCCTTGATGTTAACGTTTTGTCCGCGAGAAGGAGGGCGGTGTGCAATTTATCGTGTTGTGTTTTGTGTAGGGAGTGTGAATCATTTTTCAAGCTTCTATATAAAAAACATCAATAATAGCATTCTAGATAATACTCAGTTAAACTCAAGAAATCAGGCTCAACCATGTAAATGCACGCTACCTGTCAGGACTCGAGCTTGAGCTGGCCAGCATGAAGTAGCAGTGAATCAGCAAGTGTGCTAGTTGCTTGGTGTTAGGGATAAAACATTACAGATTGGTAGTGACTGTTAGGATCATGAATACACATCTTTTCAGAGACATTGAACACGCATAAACAGCATCTTCGTGGTTTTCCAGTGCATGAAGTTATCAATGAAACTGTGATGAAACCCAGATGCCATATGCTCTGAATGCCTTGTCATCATGTAGTGCTTGGGGCTGAAAGGAAAGTGCTGCGATTCGGAGTTAGAGGGCCTTGAGCAGCCAATTGTTGTAATTTTCAGTGTTCAGCAATAATCAGCCATAGATGCTCAAGTGTCCCATGTCATCTACTGTCTAGCCTAAGTCACTTGGTATATTGGAACTGCCTTTTCCATTGTATGCATAGGCATCTAAGTTCCAGCATGCAAAGTCCTCTTGGCTAAGCAGCCAAGCCTGGATAAAGGTGAGTCTCATGAAAATGGGCCAGTTGGCAGATTTCTCTGTTGTACAGTGTGAAAATGGGCCAGTTGTCACACATGCACGCGCACGGACACACACAGACACACATACACACACATTCTCTTTATCGCTTTCTGTATCACTCGTGCAGTTTCTCTTTATCTCTTCTCTCGCTAGGCTGAATGGGGGTCGGGAGCATGGTTGCACCGGCAATGTTAATAACGGTGCCAGTGCAATCACGAGTTCTGCTCGCGGGTGCCTGTCTGTATGCCTGGACAAACCACACCGGTAGCACTACTGGCACCGTTGTTGCCTTTCCACCACATTCGTAATGAGGCCCATTGTGTCAAATAAGTGTGACTGACAGAGGAAAAAGGGCAGTGGTCGAAGTGGACGGCAGCGGTGCTCTTCTACTTCTTTTAATTAAGTTTTATCGTTTCAATACTTTTATTTTAAAAAGAAACCATTCTGGAACGGTTTCATTTTAAAATAAAAGTGTAGAAAGCGTTTGGAACTTCCACTTTCAGTGCACTGCACAGGATGTTTCCTTAAAGAGCAGGCACATGTGTTTTGGGGTTTTTATTGTGCATGGGAGGGGGAGCGGCGATGGGGTCTGTGGGGAGCGGTGCAGGCCAGTTGGGAACATAGTTCCACTACTTCTTTTGGTACACTTCCACCACTGAAAAGGGGCTTTTTTGGTGCTAGGCTGTTTCAGTTCATTGGCATTAAGGTCATCCTTTCACATCAGAGGAACAACTGAACTACTGGATCCTGTATCCCAAACAGTTTCCCAGTGAATGCACTCTGAGATTTACTGAAAACCCATTAGCTGCCTAGTCACCTGTTCTGCCGAATACATGGTGAAGCTTATCCAAGGGATGGAGGAGGAATCTCTGTTAGACTGTTTAACAATTCTCTTCGTACGGTTACACACCATTCCAATCATGAACATTAACAAAGTAATACTTCTACATAATATTGAAATGTTGCGTGGGCATTATTATTTCATTTGAGGAAGGCCTGAAGTGCAAGGAAACGCTGTTTGGATACTCTCTCTTCAATCTGCCTGGCTGATTGTCCAACTATTAATCTCGGAATATTTGTTGTTTTATTGATTGATTCATATGTTATGTGATGAGAGAGATTTATTTTATTGTTGCTCTCTTGCTATTTTGTATTGTATTTGTGTTTTTGGACGTTTGATTGATTTTTCCAAATAAACTTACTTTGATGATGATAATATTAAATATATATATATATATATATATATATATATATATATATATATATATCTGTATATATATCTATATATATATATTCAATGAAAGACTTTGTTAAAAGGATGTTATGGTTACAAGTAAAACCGAAACCCCCACACCAAGAACATCAAAGATGACTTCAAAAATGCAATTGATCACATCACTGATGACATCACATATTTGAGCCACTTTTTTATGTTTGCTGACATATGTAGGCCAGGCAGTTTTGTTTACTGAAAGTCAAAATATGAAAATGGGAAAGGTGGTATATATGTAGACGTTAACCTATTTGTATGTTTTTACAGTTTGGTTGCAGCTCCTGGTGCACATATATTGAGCAAAAACAGGCTTCAAACACAAAATTTACTTTTATACATAATGATGAACTTTAATATTATTTACTTTTTCTGAAGATGTTTTTTTTAGCTTACTTTACTTTCCCTGTAGGTGCCTCTAATTTGTATATATTGTGCATATTTATATTGTTGTTTGTACTAACAAAGTTATGTAGCAAATCTTGAATTATTACTTGTAATTTCATGTTTAATATTTCTAAAAGCTTTGCTAAAGTAGCATTTATTATTTTAGTATCCAAAATGTCCAAATTGAACTTACTGTACTGGTGCGGTGCATGCTGCAGCCATTACATATGTGTATGTATTAATAGGTTCCTATATTGACAACAACACTCCAATATAACATTTTCTTTACATGAGTACATTATTTAATACAATAACTACTTCATAGTAGGATTCCTAATGGCCCCTGACATTTTGCTACTACCATTGCGAACACAATGGCCCTCATTACGACCCTGGCATTGGACCATGGTGCTATTAGCACCATGGTCCATGCCGGTCTCCGCCATGATGGATGGCGGAATTACTGCCCCCATCACAAGGTTGGCGGGGGCGGTAATTCCCCATTCACCATTTGCCCTTTCCCATTCCCATTTTGCCCCATAGGGCATAATGGGAATGGGGAAGGCGATAATTACGGTACCGCTAATAGCGGTTGCCGTAATTATCGCCAAGGTTCCTTTGCGGCACCCACTTGAATGGCTGGTCTACACCAGCCGTTAAGTACGGGTCCCGCAAAGGGACCTTGTAATCAGGCGCTAATGGTTTAACCGCGCCGCCGCCTTTTATGGCGCCGTTAAACCATTAGCGCCTGGGTCGTAATGAGGGCCCATGCCTTGTAAAACCTTTTCATCATGATTAATTTAATATGTGATGTCATCAGTGATGTGGTCAATTACATTTGTGGTGCCATCTTTGATGCTCTCGGTGTTAGTGTTAGGAGTGTACGCTGGTGGCACGAGTTATGGTTGCTTAGCTTACCATAAGTGGCGAATGTGTGGAGTTTTTCGATTTTACTTTTAACCCGTCCTTTTAATAATGTTTGTTCATTGAATTTTATAGGTTTTTTTCAGTGCAACTTAACCATGACATCCCTTTAGCAAAGTTTTTTCACTGAATTTCATGGGTTTTTACCAGTGCACCCTAATTTGCTACAATTCCTAATATTATACTTAACCCCACTAAAACGGTGCCATTCCCCCCTCCTATCAATATCTGAAATACTGCAATAAACTTTTTACAACTTTTTCCACTGTTTTTGTGTTCATTGACGTTTGTGAACTTTTGACATCATGGAGTTTCAGGACAGTGTCAGGTGACTTCACGTACGTGCGCGGTTTAGCTGGTTTTGGAAGTTTCAAACGGAAAATTATCTTTGCACAGCTCCTACACCTATTCTTATTTGTTATCTATTTGCAATCTAGGACAGAGCGCATACTTGCAAGAATATTAGCATAACTGCTAATTATCTTCAAAAATGGTATCAGCTATTACCATCTCTCTCCCCCAGGATCCACCACGACCAAAATGACCACCACCAGCTGGAGGATCCAGACAAGGGAAAAAGTGCCCTTATGCAGAAAACAATGAAAAAGACCAGGAAGATGAGGTAGAGAAAATGTCTAACTCCAGCACCCAGAGAGAGTAACGGGTGTGGCAGTTCTTTACCACTGTTGGGGGGTGTACCAAAGGCTAAGGCCACCAAGGTGAAATGCACTAAATTTAACGCTGTACTCAACCATAGACAATCTGGGCAGTACTCCTAGGGGACCACCTTTATGCGCTGCCACACCAAATTCAACCACCAGAATTCTCTCAGAAAGGCTGTTACTTTTTCAGGAAGTAGTACGCTGTCTTCCTCTACCTCATCTTCCACAACCAATACTGCCACCACACAGGCTCCTTCTGTGGGCTGGGAAATCCCACCAGCTACGTTGCAAGCCGTAAAAGAGGCTGTTGATCCATATCTTTCCAAGATAACAGTCCTCTGTATATACTGCAACACACCACTCTGCAGAGGGGAGCAGTTTTGAAGTGCTTTCAAGGCTGTAATCAAGAAGCATGTGAAACACTTCCCTTACCTTAGATTTAATGCACCTCCAATATCTTCCCCTGTCCACCTGCCCCTCCATCTCTGTGGTTGGTGTCCCTTCCCTTATTTCCCTCCACCACCTTCGAACCTCTCCTGCAAAAAAAAATACAAAAATAAAAACACAAAAAGGTTCCTTTAGGAACCACCTTTCACAGTGGAAAAATATAAGTAAAAAAATAGGTTTATAGACTCCATGTACTTTATATGTTTCAGTTAAGTAGTTAGACTCATTAAGATTCTCCAACATTACCATTAGCATGTCAGACTATGCTAATGGAAATAATTGCTAATGATATACTAGAGAAAAAGAAAAAAGCAGAGAAACAATTTTCTGTCCCAAACACTCTTCTCTAGCATACAATAAGGACCGTAATCTATGGACCTTAAGGACTATCCATGGTCTCTGCACTCCCCTCTCCATGCCATGTATTATTAAAATACATAGGTTGCACATGCACACCATCGCAGAAGACAGCCCATCTACCCTAACACTCCCTCATTGCCAACATCACACATATATCATCAATCAGTTAACAAAACTCTACATATTACCCTATCGACATATTAAACTTCCACATACCAACTGCCACTTAAAAATGTTCTATGCATCTTTTGCATATGCATTTCCCTTGCTTAGCCCAAATAATTGTGCTTACCGCTGCTATAAATACACATATGCATTGTGCAGTTAAAGAAGTGCATGAATTGAAAGAGGAGTAGGGATTACCAAGTGCTGATAGGAGCCCAGAAGGAAAGTGGAAAGACATGCCAAGGTGGGACACCACTAGCTACCTGTTGTGGCAGTGGAGTCCCAAGGGTGTGGGACACAGCCGCCAGGCGGTAGACCCACTGGGGCAGTGCTGAAGAGGGAGGGTGTACTAGTGTCAACTAGATATAGGGCGTGGAACCTGTGATTCATTAGTTACCAGGCCACCAGTATTAGTGGCACTGGTATAAATTAGCAGGGAAGGGATTAGGTAAAACCCAAAAGCAGAGTTTTCAGACGTTTTTGGAACTTAAGGAAGTCCAGCTCAAGTATAAGAAGAGCACGAAGATGTTGCAAACAGAGGCACCAGCCGAAGACAGAGACATGCCTCCTGCTCTCTGTTTCAAAACGCATTTGACAAGCAGAGTACGGGAGTTACAGCAGTGGAGGGCTCTAGCAGGCAGTATTTAGGGAAGCAAAGTTTGACACATTGCAATCCCAAGCCCCAGAAAACCTTGTCAATCATACACAGGATCTCGAACTTCATCCTTGCAATTAGCCCAAGGATAAGTCTTGCAGCCCCGTTCTAGATTAGCCAAAAAAGGAGAATAAACAATAAAGGGTAAAGGGTGAGGTTAAGGAATAGGCTGTTGCAGTAGTATAGCCTACACAGGACAAGGGCTCTACAGTCCTTTAGCTCCTTTAGCTGGGGAAAGCTGAGAAACGGTACAATGCCTGTAAGGAGGTCAAGATAAATGCATGGGCTTTCTTTACAAGCTTGAAAATGTAAGGAGTAAAACAGAGAGCGGAGTTAAGGATGACCCCAAAGTTTTTGGCCTTACATGATGGTGAGAGTAGAGGGCCCAAAGACAGTGGCCAAAGGGTCGGATATAAACAGGGCACTGGTGTTAAAATAAGAAAGAACTCTGTCTTACTGGGATTGAGCCAGAGATTGTTAGCCGCACACAGTGCCTCAATGGCGTTCAGATAATCAGGGATAAAAAATGAGAAGAAATTAGTTTAGGAAAGTTTAAGGAAAGCTGTGTGTCATTAAAATAACACTGAGCATGAGATAGGAAGAAGAACAGCAAGTCAGTCAGAGGAACGAAATAGATATAAGAGTCACAATCATAGGATAAATCCCTGGGGTACTTTGCAGGTACACAGTGAAGTGGTGGAGAACAAACAGCCCAGTTGCAGTTGGGAAGGGCGGTGAGCAAGGAAAACAGATGAGCCAGTCCAGTGCCCGGTCCATAATGCTAAAGGTATCATGTAACTGTTTAATGAAGATGCAATGTTTGCCCCTGTGAAAGGCGGGGGAACATCAAGCAGCACTATCAATTGTGCTACAATCAATACACCAGCAGCTCTCTGCGGATCCAACATGGCAAGTGTTTAAAAAAAAATATGACGCACCTCACACTTTTCAGCATCCAATCTGCGGGCCGTACCCAGATATCACTTATTCTTTTTTACCTACTTTTTGGCCATTTTTGTAAAGAAAAATTGTATAGATTTGCACCAAATTTACAAAACAATGCTTTCAGGACTAAGCCGTCGCTCCTGGAACACATTCGGTGTATAGTAATTATAGGTACTGTACGGGAGTATACAGTATTTGTAATATGGTGAAATTATATAATTGAAGTGTATATGGTATTTATAATTGTAGTACAATTAAGGATAGTGCTTATGGAATATGTGTTTGTTTGTACTTGGCATGGTTACTTAGTTGCATACAGTAATAAAGATGGAATCTCTGGCTCTTTTTCTGTGAAAAAAATGGTATAATTTGTTGAGCAGGATACATTAAAAGATTTATTTTTTTGACCATCATAAACAGTATATTCTATCTAATATATTTGGTACACTGTTATTGTATTGGCATGAGATAATCATTGGAACATAGAGAATTAAAAAATAAACTATTATAATGATGTGAGTGTAAGTGTGATAGTATGTTTGTTTGAAGCTTGTTGTAATTAAGGGAATCTTTGAAGTAGTTAGATACCTGTTGGTGTATTCTAACTATATTATACTTTACAATAAATTGCAGAGTAACAAGAACTGTGCTGGCGTATTTGGAGTGTATTTCATTTAAGGGTATTTTTGAAGTAGTTAAACACCTGTTGGCATATTCTAACTATCTTGACTTTTAAAAGTAGTATTGTAGTATTATGGATGTAGTAAGATACATGTTGTCATATTATAACTGTTTATTGTGCTATAGTTTAGTGAGTACATTAAGGTTGAAGGAATATTAAGCGGGCATTTCTTAGATTTGCTGGTGACCAATGTTTTGGAGTAACAGAGGTGTTGTTACATTCAAACCAGGCACTTATTTTTCTCACATATGCCGTATAGTGACCTGAAGTGGTTGTGGCAATTATGCCTACTGTTTGGCAAGAGATATTTGGCCGTGTGTAAAGCAAGTGAGCTTATAGTTATTTTTGGTACCGTCTGCATTGTACCTTAGAAGAATTAATATGACATACTGGCTATGAGAGATTTTTTGTATGCGGGAAACATTGTCTGAATTGCAAAAAGGGCATATTATTCCGTGATTTGCATTCTGCAGAAGCTGGTGAAATGGAATGGATTCACAATTTGGTATGGATACATATACACGTCGTTTATTAGCGATTTGCTCTTGTGAAACATGGTTGCAGACAGTGCATCTATGTTTCCATGTGTTTATAGGGATGTTTTTTTTCAGAACATATAGTAAGTACATAAGGAATTCTTGTGAATCTTCCTATTTGTTTATGGTATATTTTACCATTTCTGCACAGTAGTCCAATTCTTGCCTTATACCTGAGCCACTGTAAGTACTGTCTGAATTATTTGTGCCTTTTCTATGAAGGACGAGCATTTGCAAACACAACTGGTCTGAACCGTTTAACCCTTTAACTGCCATGGGTATTTCCACCCAGTGCCAAGGCCTTTTTTGGTGATTTCGGTATGTGGCCATTCAAAACCTTGTAACTTTTTTGTTACATGAGATATCTTGGCCAAATTTGGCTCCTTTTATTCCCACATGTAGGCGGTCGTAACGCTACCAAGGAATCCTAGGTTGCTGTAGGGATGTGAGAGAAAATAAGCAAAAAGGGTGAAAATATTGGGTTTTTTAAAAAAATGCCAATAAAATGATGTACAAAGAAGCCTGTGGTTTTTTCTTTGTAAGAGCTAGGAACAAATGGTTTGCTGTGCTGAATTCCCCAATTTCCTGGCTTTCAGGAACAGGTTGAGTGGAAATTAAATGTATTTATTTTGATGTGGTTATCAACTGTTTGTGAGAGGTAGGTGATTCTGGCCCTTTTTGCCAATTGGACATGCATGGACGGAATTGAAGAAAAGTGTAGGATAGCTGAATTGGAGGACAGAAAGGCATATATTTCTAAAAGTAGACAAAATTCCAAGTTTAGGAAGGGGTGATTTGCATAGGTCAGGCAACAACTAGGTAGGGGAAAATGCCATAAATTGGGGGAAAAGCGGGAAAATGTTGAAAAAAAGGTATGTGTTGGACATGGTTGGCTTGGTACGGCAATTGCTCCTATGAATTTTGAGAAAAGCAATGCTCTTCTACATTCCCCCGACTCATGTAGTTAGGAAACCACACATTTTTTGTAGTGTTTTACAAAACAAGCAATACCACAAGTCAAACACTGAGCCATGGTACATGGTACAAGGAGCTTTAGGCTCACGGCCTGAACAGACGCATTTAGCATGTGTAAATCGGGAAAACCAATGTGGTGAGGAACAGCAAGCATACATTTTTTGAAAGAGCACAGGCAGACCTTTTCAAGGGTAGGTGACTTGTGCAGGTTACAAAAGTGTATGGTGCCTAAAGCAGCGACTAAATGTAGGTCACATTTGGGAAATGAAAGGGTTGTGTGACAAAGGGCACCAGCAAATGGGTCAAAACGTTAAGAATACCATACAAACACAACAAATGTTATACCTTCCTGCGTTCCCACAGGTGTCCACCAAGGAAAACAGGGAACCCCATGCATTACCGAATAGAGGACACCCATGGGAATCCACAGAGGTATGATTTGCGCTAATCGGCCCAGAATATATTACCTAGACACCCCCGCAAAGTCCAAAATATGGGGGGAAAAACGCATTTTCCGCACATTTCACTCGGCTCAACCATCGAAACACGCCACCAACAACACAAGCCTTCCGTCCGGCGTTCCCACAGGTGTCCCAATGAAAACTGTACCTCACATGTGTGGGTGCACCTACCAGGGCGCCAAGGGGAAAGTCTAAAACACAGGTAACCCCAAGTCCGTTTTGACACCTGAATTTCACACTTTCTCCAGACAAGCACAACATACAGATATGGGCCTCGGATGTCCATGCCACGAAGGAAAACAGGGTACCCCTTGCATTTCCGAAAAGAGGACACCCGTGGGAATCCACAGAGGTATGATTTGTGGAAATCGGCTCAGAATTTATTACCCAGACACCCCGGCAAAGTCAAAAATGTGGGGAAAAAAACGCATTTTCAGCACATTTCACTCGGCTCACCCATCAAAACACGTCGCCAACAACACATGGCCTACCGTCCCGCGTTCCCACAGGTATCCCTATGAAAACAGTACCTCACATGTGTGGGTGCACCTACCTGGGCGCCAAGGGGAAAGCCTAAAACATAGCTAACCCCAAGTCTCTTTTGACACCTGAATTTCACACTTTCTCCAGACAAGCACAACATACAGATATGGGCCTTCGGTGTCCAAGCCACCAAGGAAAACAGAAAACCCCATGCATTTCCGAAAAGAGGACACCCGTGGGAATCCGGAGAGGTATGATTTGCGCAAATCGGCCCAGAATGTATTACCCAGACACCCCCACAAAGTCCAAAATGTTGGAGAAAAAACGCATTTTTCCCACATTTCACTTGGCTCACCCATCGAAACACGCCGCCAACAACACATGGCCTACTGTCCTGCATTTCCACAGGTGTCCCGATGAAAACGGTACTTCACATGTGTGGGTGCACCTACCTGGGCGCCAAGAGGAAAGCCTAAAACACAGGTAACCCCAAGTCTGTTTTGACACCTGAATTTCACACTTTCTCCAGACAAGCACAACATACAGATATGGGCCTCAGGTGTCCAAGCCACTGTTAGGGAGAAATCTCTGTTTAGGCTGAATTTGCTAACCTAGTGAGTCCCCCAGCATATTTGCTGGATTTTCTGGGGTTTATTTTTTCTCCTGCCAAGAGTGAGACTCTTTTACCCTCACTCTTGGGCATGATTTGAGTGTGTTTCTTTGAATCTAGATGTGTTTAATGGGCTATGGGGTCTTTTACTCCATAGGGCTTCATGTGTTTTTGTGATGTGTGTTACACAGCACCCTCAGTATAGAGTATAGACTCCATACCCTGGGGCTGACTACTGTCTCCCAGGGCATGTAAAGTGACCATTGACTTTACTAGTCAAATTCTGAACAGAACCAGTACAAACCATCATATTGTGGATGTACTGGCTGGGGCAATTCAATTGCCCCAGGGTCTGTTAGTCGAGGGGGCACGTCTCCGTCCCCCCTGATCGAGTTTTGGCTGGTGGCAGTGGATACTACTTTTTATATTCAACCGCGAATATTTTCCTATGGGATTTCCCATTGTTTTAGGCTACTATCTTTATTTAATTATTTACGGTAGCCTGGGACATTCGCCGGTTTATTTAATTAATATTAATTCTCCGGTTGGTATTTTTTGCCAAAACTTGATTCTAAAATGGCGTTTGTGTTCTCTTCTGTGACTCCAACCCAAGTCGAGCCCTTTGTTCCACTTTTTGGCGGGCTTCTCCACAGAAGCCATCCAAAGTGGTGCCACTCTGTCTGGGGTACTTAGGAGGGGTGGAGGGGAATTTAGGCACCCTGGACTGAGTTGCCTAGGCAACTCAAGTCGCACTCCATCCTGATTGGCCCAAGTGGTGAGCCGCCGGCTCACCACTTAGCATGTTTGAGTGACAGCTAGGCTGAGTGAATGGGGGTTTGCTGCATAAAAGCAGGGCTTTGGGGACTGGAACTTCAGAAGTCGCCACAGGACCTAAGAATCCAACGAGGGAGAAGCTGAGCCGACCTGCCATGACACCATCACCGGTGGAGCCCTGCTGGACTGCCTCACCACTTTTCCCAACGACAGAGGAGATCTCCCGCCGGAGAGTCTTCTTCCTTTGACTGGTGGGGATAACCAGTTTCACCGTCTTTTCGCTTTCCCGACATATCTCGTGGCCGTCTTGCCCGTGCCAAGCACCCCGGCAACCGGGATACCACGTTTTACCACGACCACGAAACAAAGGTACCACCTTTAACCGGAAATCTCCGCGGCTGGTTTCTTCTCTGGTAGTGCAATGACCTTCATCTTTCCTCCAAGTCGAGATCTTCTCTTCCCCCGGACGACGACGCAACTTGCACCCACTACCAGGAACAACTGCCACCGCTGGAGGATCCTTCCCACTTAAGGTACCGTTTCCCGACTGGCTTCCCTTGCTACCGACTGTACGGGGTAGATTTAGTCCCCGGTTTTCGAACCTGGGTTAGTCTGGGACACCCTGGCTAAACTTTCTTAAAGCCTCTCTAAACCCTTTTTGAACCCTCTGCAAGACTTTCAAAGCCTAGTGTAACTGTGTGATCTTGGGCGCATGTGTGCTCTGCTCTCTCTAAGAGTGGGCTCAGCCTTTGGACTTTGGCTCACCAGCGACTTTTGCTCTTCTGCCTTGCTTGTAGTGTTCCTGAACCTTAGAGTGGTGTACCTTTCCATATTCTGTCTCCCCCCCCCTTTCTCACAAACTTATTGGAGTGCAATCTAGTTAAGCGCTCACCTCTGTATGAAAATAAGTGGTGTTTTATTGTGACTTATCCGATAAGGGAAAAGGGGTGTATATATTACAATAGTAACTGTGTTTAGACTATTTTACAATAAGAGTGCTGGAGTGTTTCAAACTGTGTTTTTAAATAAATAATTATATACTTTGATACCAAAGCTCTGGTCAGTGTTTGCTTGTATTATTGTACCTGAGTGCCTGATGTGTATACTCTGCATACTGCCTAACTCTTCTTGAGGGAAGTCTGACTGCTCAGCCACAGCTACCAGGTAAATCTGGGTGGTACAGACTGCTACCAAGTGGGTTTACTGCCAACACCTGTAGTCTTAAATCTTTTGCAGTGGTCCCTAAGGGAACTGCACAGGTTTCTGCCTAACACTGGTGTACAGCGGTGGGATTTGTATTGAGTATACACTTTAGAGTGTTTTAGGATACCTTAGTACAACTAACCACAAAGCTTAGCACTGAGAAAGTAATCTTTCTAACATGTCAACTATGGAAACTTATAGTCAAGAGTCCCTTGCTACAAAAACTGCTGATTGATTAAGAGTATTATGTAAGCATAAGAACCTCCTGACTAAAGGCAAGAAAATGGAATTAATAGAAAGGTTGTTAGCTAACCAAAGTCTGGATGATGGGTCTGAGGAACCTACCATGCCAGAAAATGTAGATAACAGTATAGAAATTGATATTGATCAAAATATTGATAATCTTGAGGAAGAGTCAGAAGAGGAGGGTGAGGCTGCTGTGACTGTCCTCCCTAGGCCTCTGTCTGCTCTACCTGCTGTACCTACTGGGCGTTTACCAAGTCCCACACTAAGTCCTCAATATCTCCAATTAGAGAAAATTAAACTTGAACTAGAATTCAAGAGACTGAATACTCTGGCTGAACAGAGACATCAGGAAATGAATCAAGAACTAAGGCTAAGGGAAATGGAGCTCAAGCATGAGCTAGAAATGAAGAAATTATCTGTCGAAAATGCTTCTCTCTCTGGCTCCTCTAGAAGTTCCAGTCCTAAAAGACCCCGGATGCCTAAAGAATTGGTTGGTATGTATGAGCCTAAGTTGGATGTGTTGGATTGGTTGTCTCTGTTTGAATATAATCATGGGCTCCAGAACATCACAGGAAATGACTTACTCACCTGGTTGTTCTCTAGGCTTCCCCCTGTTGCAACTGATGTGGTAAAGGAGTTGCGGGAGGAGGATAGGAAAGAGTATGAATGTGTGAAACTAGCTCTGATAGCTAGATTTTGGAAGACCCCTTCCCAGTATCTTAAGAGATTTAGGACCCTCAAAAAGAATGATGGTACCCCTTGGGCTACCTGGGTGAGTGAGTGTTTGAAAAACCTAGAGGGATGGATTAAGGGTTACAAGGTGAACACTTATGAAGGTATGAAAAATCTTTTTATGTTGGAGTCAATTTATGATGCCTGCTCTCCTGAGCTCAGACAGCACTTGGCTGATTCAAAGGAATTCGATTCCAGAAAGCTGGCTAAGGCTGCTGACTTGTGGGTTGCCAACAGGTTCACTCACAATGATTCAGGGGTCACTCAGAAAAAGTATGTGGGAAAGCAGCCACCCAAAGTGAATCCAGAGAATTCTAATACCTCCTATACCAAAGAGGGCCACAAACAACAAAATAACCAGGGTAAGCCCCAGGGTAAACCAAATCAGGCTAGTGTACCTTCTGGTCAACAACCAGAAGGAGGTCAGAACAAGCCACCCTTTCAGAGAGCATTTGGACAATGCTATATCTGTAAGGATACTGACCATATCAAAAGGGATCCCAGATGCAAGGGTAAACCTGCAGGGATCAGCACAGTCTCCTTAGCCTTCACCCCTGAGGATGAAGTACAGATGGCTAGTGCCCACTTTGAACTCTTTGCTGAAGAACCCTTGGGTCTTCAAGCAACTGTAAACTTAGAGCCTATGGGTCTGGTTAGACCCCAGAATAGGGTTGTGTATAACTCCCTACCTGTTAACTCTAAGGTGTATTATGTGGACAGTGTTCTTGTCAATGGCCAGGGTACTCCTGCCAGGAGAGACACTGGGGTCAGCAGAACAGTAGTGGATGAAAGCTTCTTTCACCCTGAGGATGTGGCAAAAGCACCCAAAGGTCCCACTAAGATGTCTGGAGGCCCTGTCCAAATGGTTCCTATTCTACCAGCCCTCAGTCAATGTAACAACATGACAGTGAGGATCCCTGTCAGTGTGCAGACTGAGGTGCCTGGGAAAGTCCTGTTGGGGAATGACCTGAGAACTCTAGTAGTGTCACATACCCCCAGGCCTCCCAGTATGGAGACCCAGAACCTAACCAAATTGGCTAGAGAGGCCACCTTAAGGGACCCCTCTAAGCCTGTGGGAACCTCTACTGAGACCCCCACTACAAGCCCTGGTGTTAGTAAGTTGACCTCTAACCCAGGCACATTTCAGGCTAGTACATTAGGGAAATGGGAGCCCCCACCAAGCTCCATCATTGTTCCCCCAGTCTCAGAGTCTGTGACTCCCCCTGCTTCTGAGGAAGAGGAGGATAGACCTACTGGACCCCTACCTAGGCCTAAGAGAACTGGTAATTCTCAATGCTGGTAGAAAACCAGGAAAGAAAAGTCTAAGGCCAAAAACCTTCAGACTGTTGGACCTTCTACTGAAGACTCCAACTCAAATCCTAGTATTAGGGGGGAAACTCCTAAAGTAGGTAAGGTTAGATCTAAGAGGAAGGGGAAGCAGGTACATTGCCTAACCCCAACCCCTCCAACCAAGAGGCCTAAGACCCAACCTGCTCCCACAAGAGAGGTGGTGAGGAACCTTGGAGGCCCCTCTAGATCCAAGGGAATCCATTATAAGGTCCCCTTGAAGAAGCCTAACACAGGTTCAGAAATTGTAACCACTTCTGAGGGACTGGTCAACCAGGTCCGTAGGTCATATAGCTTACAAAGGAAAACCTTTGCTTGGGCCATAGAACATAGGTCAAGGTGTCGCCATCAAAATGCTGATGGACTCTCTAGGATGTATGTCATCGACTAGAGGTATGAGGTTCATCCAGGAGTGGATTAAATCCTCCTGTCCCTTAGTCTGGGGGGGGGGCGAGTGTTAGGGAGAATTCTCTGTTTAGGCTGAATTTGCTAACCTAGTGAGTCCCCCAGCAGCTCTGCTGGATTTTTTGGGGTTTATTTTTTTCTCCTGCCAAGAGTGAGACTCTTTTACCCTCACTCTTGGGCATGATTTGAGAGTGTTTCTTTGAATCTAGATGTGTTTAATGGGCTATGGGGTCTTTTACTCCATAGGACTTCATGTGTTTTTGTGATGTGTGTTACACAGCACCCTCAGTGCAGTGACACAGGGGTGTCATAGTGACTCCCCAGTATAGACTCCATACCCTGGGACTGACTACTGTCTCCCAGGGCATGTAAAGTCACCATTGACTTTACTAGGCTTAAATTCTGAACAGAACCAGTACAAACCATCATATTGTGGACGTACTGGCTGGGGTAATTCGATTGCCCCAGGGTCTGTTAGTCGAGGGGGCACGTCTCCGTCCCCCCTGATCGGGTTTTGGCTGGTGGCAGTGGATACTACTTTTTATATTCAACCACGAATATTTTCCTATGGGATTTCCCATTGTTTTAGGCTACTATCTTTATTTAATTATTTACGGTAGCCTTGAACATACCGCCGGTTTATTTAATTAATATTAATTCTCCGGTTGGTATTTTTTGCCAAAACTTGATTTTAAAATGGCGTTTGTGTTCTCTTCTGTGACTCCAACCCAAGTCGAGCCCTTTGTTCGACTTTTTGGTGGGCTTCTCCACAGAAGCCACTCTGTCTGGGGTACTTAGGAGGGGTGGAGGGGAATTTAGGCCCCCTGGACTGAGTTGCCTAATCAACTCAAGTCGCACTCCATCCTGATTGGCCCAAGTGGTGAGCCGGCCGGCTCACCACTTAGCATGTTTGAGTGACAGCTAGGCTGAGTGAATGGGGGTTTGCTGCATACAAGCAGGGCTTTGGGGACTGGAACTTCAGAAGTCACCACAGGACCTAAGAATCTGATGAGGGAGAACCTGAGCTGACCTGCCACAACACCACCACCGGTGGAGCCCTGCTGGACTGCCTCACCACTTTTCCCAACGACAGAGGAGATCTCCCGCCGGAGAGTCTTCTTCCTTTGACTGGTGGGGATAACCAGTTTCACTGTTTTTTCGCTTTCCCAACATATCTCGTGGCCGTCTTGCCCGTGCCAAGCACCCCGGCAACCGGGATACCACGTTTTACCACGACCGCGAAACAAAGGTACCACCTTTAACCGGAAAACTCTGCGGCTGGTTTCTTCCCAGGTAGTGCAACGACCTTCATCTTTCCTCCAAGTCGAGATCTTCTCTTCCCCCGGACGACGACGCAACTTGCACCCACTACCACGAACAACTGCCACCGCTGGAGGATCCTTCCCACTTAAGGTACCGTGTCCCGCCTGGCTTCCCTTGCTACCGACTCTACGGGGTAGATTTAGTCCCCGGCTTTCGAACCTGGGTTAGTCTGGGACACCCTGGCTAAACTTTCTTAAAGCCTCTCTAAACCCTTTTTGAACCCTCTGCAAGACTTTCAAAGCCTACTGTAACTGTGTGATCTTGGGCGCATTTGTGCTCTGCTCTCTCTAAGAGTGGGCCCAGCCTTTGGACTTTGGCTCACCAGCGACTTTTGCTCTTCTGCCTTGCTTGTAGTGTTCCTGAACCTTAGAGTGGTGTACCTTTCCATATTCTGTCCCCCCCCCCCCTTTCTCACAAACTTATTGGAGTGCAATCTAATTAAGCGCTCACCTCTGTATGAAAATAAGTGGTGTTTTACTGTGACTTATCCGATAAGGGAAAAGGGGTGTATATATTACAATAGTAACTGTGTTTAGAATATTTTACAATAAGAGTGCTGGAGTGTTTCAAACTGTGTGTTTTTACATAAATAATTATATACTTTGATACCAAAGCTCTGGTCAGTGTTTGCTTGTATTATTGTACCTGAGTGCCTATTGTGTATGCCCTGCATACTGCCTAACTCTTCTTGAAGGAAGTCTGACTGCTCAGCCACAGCTACCAGGTAACTCTGGGTGGTACAGACTGCTACCAAGTGGGTTTACTGCCAACACCTGTAGTCTTAAATATTTTGCAGTGGTCCTTAAGGGAACTGCACAGGTTTCTGCCTAACAGCCACCAAGGAAAACAGAGAACCCCATGAATTTTTGAAAAGAGTACACCGATGGGAATCCGCAGAGGTATGATTTCCACAAATCGGCCCATAATGTATTACCCAGACACCTCCGCAAAGTCCGAAATGTGGGGAAAAAAACGCATTTTCCGCACATTTCACTCGGCTCACCCATCGAAACACGCTGCCAACAACACATGGCCTACTGTTCCACATTTCCACAGGTGTCCCGATGAAAACGGTACCTCACATGTGTGGATGCACCTACCTGGGCGCCAAGGGGAAAGCCTAAAACACAGGTAACCCCAAGTCTGTTTTGACACTTGAATTTCACACTTTCTCCAGACAAGCACAATGTGGGATGTATTTACCCATGCATCCAAGCCCTACCATAAAACTGTGCATTACTGGCATTGAAAACATCATGATGGCCAGAACTCCCCAGAGAGTACACAGGGAAAACATGAAGAATAGACTCCCACCCATTTTTGCCTATGTTGTGAGCACAGGAGGGCACTGCCTAAAACCACCATTGGGCTACACACACAGTAGCCTGAAAACATTGGGAATGGCAATGCTGATTGCCAAAAGCAACCATCAACTGTGGGGAATTCATTTTCTTAATGTCAAAAAGGGATGCAATACTGGTGCTCACCACCATCAGAAAGCCAGCGTTTTAAAACCACCAGATTTTTGTGTAAAACTGAACAAATTAACCCAAACCAGGCCAAGGAAAGACTTGCTAAGAGGTGGAGACAATGTAAAACTATCTTCTGAAATGACTTGAAGGAAGTAATTATTTAATGTATATATAAAAAATAGCTGGGGATGTCAGCAGCTTAAGTGAATTTGGGTTTAAAGCCACTAAAATCGAAATGTTTAGAATAAATGAGTGACCTACTTGTGAGTGTCACATAGGTTGCAATTGTTTAAATGTCATAGTTTTGAACTTAGAATCAGCATTCTAGCTGCATGTGCAAAAATTGTAAGTTGGATTTGAATGTAAAAAACTGGGAACTAAAGTGACATTTAGCTGAATTTTGCCTGACAACTACCCCCAACAGGAGTTGAACGGGCTCAACAACTCTTCCCAGGCCTGGCTGCATCCTGCTGCCCCCACCAAAAGGAGGTGACAACTCTCTGATTGAATTAGGTGAGTGGTACCTGCAGACTGCAGGAAGTTGAACAAAGCCCTGTCCTGGACTCAGGCAAATGTTATATTGGGGGGGTCATAAAATGGCTTCCTCCTGGGAGAAACTGGGAGGGGCAGTGCCTGTGAGAGCAAGCCGAGCTTGGGGGAAGTGGATAAACCAGAAATTCCACCATGTGCTTTGGAAAACCACACCCCTTTGGGGCCACAGCATGATTTTAAAAAGATGGATAATTCATAGTGCGGACTTGTCAAAATTATATAAATAAGATTATCATTCTTATGATTTTTCTGTGCACATTTTAAGAGGTGTTAGGACCCTGTGGTATGTTCTTGGGGATAGTAGCGGAAAAAAAGGTTGTTACTCCAAATGTATGCATGTTAACAATCTGACACTTTATCATCTGAAACCCATATCCCTGGTGCACATTTGTGTAAAATCTGGAAAGCTTTAGAGGTCGTTATCTGGATGAAAAGTCATAAGTGGACCCGACATCCTACAAAGACAGGGATCGGATGGTTTGGTGCTACAGAAAATATGTTAACTGGACCTATAATATTAGAAAAATGGTACATAGATAAATATGTATTTGGGTTAGAAATAGATTTGTGTGCAATTTGACAAGGGGAGGTTCCTCTGACCATAAAACCTACAGCATCACTCTGACACTCCATTTCTTTCCCCCAATCAAGGGAGAGAGGAAAGCTTGGCCAATGATAAGTGAGTGGGGCAGGCTTAGCTAGGCCCAGGCACACACACATTTTCAAAACACATAAAAAGAGCCACTGGAACCCAGGTAGGGACATTCACTTTCCATTTTCTTGCGGGACGCTTTGCCGGGAGACTTCAGACTTCACATCCAGAGATCCAGACTTCAAATCCATCAATCTCCAGAGACCTGAATTTATTACCCAGACACCCCCGCAAAGTCTCTGTGGGGAAAAGAACCCATTTACTGGACATTTCACTCCTTATAGTGCCTCCGTAATTGCGCTCGACGCACACGTCTAAATTTGCCGCGATTTGACATTTTGCTTAATTTCAGCCACGTGTAAAAATATTTGTCCTTCCTTTCCTTGCTGAAATTTGTGTGCAACCTGACAATCATTCATAGAGCATTGCTAAAGTGATCCTGAACTGATTCAAAGTATCTCTCACTCACCCTGAACCTCCTATAGGGAATTAAAAGCAATTTGAGTATATGTTTTCACTTCATTGCCACCGCATTTAAAAGGATTTTGCCTGTGTTTTAAACTCATACCTGTTTTCCTCTAAGCTTGCTAGGGGGGGAACTGAATTATATTTGAGTGCATTCCTGAGAACTGTGTGCTTTCCTCCCATCTCTTTACCTTGCATAGAGGGGGGGGTGAATTGTCAAAGAAAAGTGATTACATTGTCTTTTGTTGAAGTCATATCAAGTTTATTTTCTGTACTACATTTTCATTCATCATTGCCTTGTCCTTGAAGCCATAAAAACATTCTCAGCTACTTTATCCTCTCGATATCACTTCTAAGCCATCAAAAAGAGTGTACCACTGTAACATTATCCATTGTTGATCACTATCATTTTCACAAGTGTACTATCAAACATTAATTTATTATAAAAGTGTGATATATATCTATATTGTTCAATTTTCAAATAAACCTTTTAAATTTGCAAAACAAACCTACTTCTTGGCTCAGCGGGGTCAGAGGGATTCTGAGAGAGGGGTGTTATATAAGGGTTGTCATCCAGAGTAAACGAACTGGACATAAAAATACATCAAGAAGGGTTTCCCTCAGCTTCCCAGACTAGGCATTGACTTAGCTGTAGTGTTGAATTGAAGTCTCTTACAAAGTGGGGGCTCGGAGCCGGGATATTCTGGGTTTGATTTACCACTTGTGCAGCTTAATACAGTGTGCCAACAGACCGGATACACATATCCGGTTAGATCACCACGCTCTTTTACACTGTGAAAGCACCCCTCAATGGAACGCTCTGTTTTGCAAAATAAAATACAAACTTCTTTAAGTCGGGAAGGAACTAAAATTCCAGAATGACGACACTGGTAGACATCAAAATAGCCAGAGAGCATTTCTTACATAAGCTATTTGTGAGAGGTGAATGGACTGAGCAGGGCCAGGATGCGTGGTTGCAGGCAATCACACGACAGGTCACTTCAACTGGGTTAGATATCTGGAGAGATCAGGGTCCCTTATTTGTGGCCCTGAGTGAACTATACATGGCTCCTAAAGCTAAAGATGAACACGACAAGATGGTTAGGATAGCAGCATATTTGTATCTATATATGGGAGCCATGCAGGACAAATGTACTGAAGGCCAAAATCTGTCAAATAGGCAACAGATGGCATTAGAAAAGGCCCAATCTGACTTGGTCTCTTCTGAGCAGAGGCTGCACAGAAGCCAGGAGTCAGAAAACGAGAGTAGACAATACATCATTAAAATGAAGGAGGATATGGATATCCTGCAACAGGAAAAGACTGACCAGGATACCAGAATTCTGGCTTTGCAGAAGGAGCACCAAGACAGTTTGGACTCCTTACTGGCTCCTTAGAGCCAGAAAAAGCTGGAGCAACGGATAGATTTCAACAGGGCATGCACAAAGCAGGTAGCCACCCTGCAAAGCCAATTGGACAGAGAAAAAGAGGAGAGCAATAAACTGATTCTGAAAGACCTGGACACCCAGACAGAATTTCAGGAAGAGCGCCAGAAAGCGGGTGCCTTTCAAAGGCAGAGGGACGACCTGGCGGCACAGATGCAGGCTCTTAGTCAGGAAAGGGACACCTTAGGCCAGGAAGTCTGCCAATTAAAAGAAAATATTGAAGAAAATCACCTGGCCCTCCAGGGGCTGGGTGACCTCCAAAAAGAGCATCAGGACTTGCTAGAGCACACCAGGAGGGTGGAAGATGCTCTGGCAAGAAAGGAGCAGGCCAGTAGGGATGGGACTCAGGAGGTAACCCTCCTGCAGCAGAGACTGGCCCAGTACTCCAGGACCAATCAGGAGGCACAGAGAGAGAATGAGGCTTTCTGCCAGCACAATGATAGGCTCCAGCAACAGGTAGCCATGCAGGCGAGACTGATAGTCTAGTAAGGCCTTAACTGAGGAACAGAAAGCACAGGCTCTTGCATTGCAACAGGGAGCAGGGGCTGATAGAGATGAGGTTCGCTGGGAAAGGGAAACGCCTGAGAATAACCTCAGGAGCCCTGGTACCAGAGGCCTTCATCTCTCCCATTCCCTGGACTCTGCCACCCCCATGTCCCATGGCGCACATGAGCACAGGGCCATAGGGATGGCAGATTACTATCCAGCCAAAAGTATGGGGCTCATAGGCCAGTACCACCCAGGAATGGATGGGCGGATATCCGGGCATGGGCACCTAAGTACAGTGCAATTTAGTGGGGAACCCCAGGAGAGTAGGCCCACTAAGGGCATCCTGAAGACCTCTGCCCAGCTAGGTCAGTGGGGGGGTACCCATCAAATCCTGGTAGCAAGGAGGGATCTGAAGACTCCTCTGAGCGTCACAGGACACAGGAGACCAGGTCCCCACATTCTGCCAGCTATTCCCAGGCTCGCAGAATCCGGGAAAACCTGGAAGATCAGACGGGCACCTCTGGGAGCAGTGCTTCTGAATCAGAGGATGAATGGACCAGGGTTGCCCGAACCAAAAAGGCCAATAAGGTGAAAAGGGCCTTGCTTAAGGACCCCTTAAAACAGATTAAGACAATCAGGAGTGTCATCACGCCTTATCATAAGAACGCCAAGTATTCTGTTTGGGAACACTTGGAGCTCTATGAGCAAATGATGGAGACTTTCCATTTGAAGGACAGCAGTAGCTGCATCCAGTACGTCAAATGGACATTCTCCCCTGAATACTCCAGTTTCTTTGCGGGGCTGGAGGACTAAAACCATTCAAGATGGTCCACATATAGGGCAGCCATCTTGAAACATTTTTCTGTACATAGAAATCCCCAAGAGGCTCGCAAGGCAGCCTACAATTTTCAATGTGGGGAGGATCAGGCCCCACAAGAATTCGTCCAAGAATTGAAGCGTGCCTTTGCGCAGACCACTAGAAGGATGCGCACGGACAGCAGAGAATTCATCAACCCATTTTTCCATGCTCTTCCCAAGTACATAATGACCCAGCTCGTGAGAGATTTTCACGAGAAAAGATCTTTAGACTGGATCATTGAGCAAGCCACCCGGATCTATGAGGTGCAGAAGCCCATAGAAAATAAAAGTAATGCGCAGAAAAACCCCAAAACCAATATCACCCCTGCTGCTGCCAAGGTGGCAGAGGTAAAGGTCCCCGTTTTAGATTTGGAGATGGGGGGCCTAAAAACCTGCCTGTACCAAATAATTCACAGCCCAGAAGGCCCTCGGGCCAGTCACAGATAGGGAGTCGAGGAGGTAGTCCCACAAATGGGGTCCCTCGCTCCCCTGATTATGTAAGTCCCCGCTACAAGGGAAACCGACCCATCCTGGGTTATGTGTGGACTCCTCCAGCCCAAGGGGGGGATCCAGTCAAGCACCTAACCCAGAGAACTTCCCTCCAAACTTCCCACAGGAGGGCAGAAATTCACCAAACCCTGGGCCGAACTTTTTCCCCAGGTATCCACAAGGTTTCCAGCCCCAGACTCATCCATCCTTCTTTCCCCAATTCCCTGAGCCCAGACAACCTAATCCGGGAGAGGGGAGGTCAAGGGTGGAGGGGTACTCAAATCTTCCCAACCCAGGGTATTACCAGAGAAGGGATAGCTACCCTTCCCGGGATCAGCCGAGGGGAGAAAACCGGACCCCGTATCAGCCTGAGCGGGTTTCCCAGTTAGAGCGCCAGGTTCAGAACATGGCACAGGATTTGGGCCGCATGCTGAGGGCCCAACAGAACCCTCAGATGGGCATGCCGGCACAGAATGCCCCAAACTCTGGGCCTGGTGCTCCAGAACAATGACGGGGGCAGCACCCCGATAACCCACCGGTTCCCAGGGAGGAGGCACAAGGGGAAGGTGGTGTAAAGCCTTGGAGGAAGCTTCCTTCCCAACTTGTAAACAGCCCCTGGAAAACCAGGAACCGGAAACAAAATCTCCTACCACTGAAAGTCTGCCACTCAAGGAGCAGAGAGGAGGTAGGAGAAACAAAGGACACAAACAGACCCCCTTTGTGGAAGAGGTACAGGTCTTCCAATTTGAGGGAGAGAGATCCAAAGAGGATCCTGGGGAAAGGATCTTCTCCTTCAGAGATGGGGAACTCCTCCCAAGGAAAAATGGGTCCCAAGGGATTTCAATCCAGACTGGGTAGATGTGGGGATTGAGCTGTCGCCGCCCATCATTCTATCCCAGAACCAACAAAACCAAAAACCCCTGGTTCAAACCCATCCTGGTGACTGCCTCCCAAATTGCAGGGGCGGCCCAGAACCAGAACCAGGGGAACCTAAAACCCAATCAACATACTGGGTAGATGTGGGCATTGAGCTGTCTCCGTCCATCAGTCTATCCCAGAACCAACAATACCAGAATCCCATGGGTCAAACCCATCCTGATGACTGCCTCCAAAAAGGGGGGGGGGGGCCCAGAACCCAAAACCATTTCCAGTTGCTAACTTTTTCTTTCCGATTCCCCAGGCTCTCCACAGAATTCTGCCCAAATCTCTTCGCTAGCAATGTCCAAAACCAGAAAATTAGCCCACCAGTTATCCAAAAATGTGCATTATCTGTGCCCCCTTGAGGAGAAGGAGGGAAGATACTATGCCCCGGTACAAGTACAGGGGTAGGGTACAATTTTGGCACTGGTTGACACTGGATCCCAAGCTACCCTTCTGTCCAAAAGGGCCTTTGATGAACTAAATGCAGGAATGGGGGAGAATTACCGTATTCCTCTCACCTCTCTTCCTGGACAACTGCAGAACTTTGACGGGAAGGAAATTCCCGTCGAGGGGACTGCAGATTGGGACATCAAAATTGGGCGACACAAGGTGAAACACCCGGTCATAGTAGTGACTCCAGAGGGCACCCCTTGTTTACTAGGGAATGACCTCCTGAGAAGGTTGTCACCCCTAATAGATTGCGTAAACAAGGTCCTCTGGACCCAGACTAGCCGACCAATAAATTTAAAAGAGTGTCAACCATGTTAGTTTAAACGGCACCTGCCACATGGTTGAACAAAAATCAGACCAAGTAGAATTTCACTTCCAGAACAACCAAATTCCAGACGTGACAGTAATAGCAGTAGGACAACAGACTGGTGGTGGGGGGTCCTCTCTCTGAAAATCAACCTTCCTTCCAGTTTAAGGTGGTATTCCACACTGGAAGGAAACACTCTGAAATTCTTTACCAATCCACAATCAGACACTCCCACTCCTATAGTCCAGAAAGATGTGAAATCAGCTCAGAGCCTGGCTGATATTCAGCAAATTGGAGATCAGTTGTTCATCCCTGTTCATTTAAATGATGGGAAGGACTCTGTTCTCGCTCGAGTGTGTGTGAACAACGGTAAGAGTTTCATCAGCGAAGCCATGTTCCGCCAACTCCCAAAAGATCCAGCCATTCCCACATTCAAACTGATAGACAAATGGGAAATGGATCTGGAAACACCCAATTCGAAACATCTCCTGCCAAGCAGGTGTATGCTCAAAATCTCCTTTGGCAACAAGAGCATAGTCCATAATTGTTGGGTCGTGCGAGACGTCACTGCCGCCTTTTACTTAGGCAGTGACATTCTCAATCGCTTTGACATTAGTTTGGACCTAACAAAACTTCAAAGCTTGGTCCCGATTAGCGGATAATCCCATGGGCTTTGATGATCCTGAAAAAGCATTTAGGTCAGCTCAATTGCTACCTTATGCAGTTGAAATTCAGATTAAAGATGAAGTCACCATCCCGGAAAGGACCCGACAATTCTCCCTGGAAGTGAAAGTTAAAAGAGGACAAAAATTGAAAAACCCTGATGCTTATATTCATCTAAATGCTTCTCTCCAACAACAAGGGTTAGGGGTAAACCCAACACCATTAGTCAACATAGAACATGACACCATTCCAATAGAGGTGGATAACAGCGACTTACAGAGTATTACTCTAGCCGCAGGCACCATTATTGGAATGGCGGTTGATGACCGACATTTCTCCATTGATTTAGGAAATGAACTGTTAGGACAAATCCCCAAGGACTCTTTTGACAGTGACAGTGATGACAATACGACACCAGACAGGATCTTTACCCGGCATGGATGGGACTTCTTGGTGTACACCCCTTGCCCTTATGGTAAGGAAGATGTGACTTGTGACTTCTGGAGGGATGAGGTGATTTTCCAGGTCCATGAGGGCTGCCTTTCCCACCTGAAGCCTCCAGTCCAAATCAGCACTCTGACCAGGGACTTCTCCACCCAGCTGGAGGAGGCCAATAAGATAGCAAATCCAGAAGTCTTTCCAGGCTTCAGGCAGATGGTGCAAGAGAGAGTCAACCTGGCTGATGCCTGCGTGACTCTGGAACAGAAGTAAAAGTTGAAACAAGTTTTCTTGGATTTCCAAGATCTCTTTGCGGTAGACTCATATGACTGTGGTCGCACCGACATCCACGCAACAACAATTCCCACGGACCCTGGAATGACTTCAGTGTTTGTGAAGCAATATTGCTTGCCTCTCGCATCCATGGAGTCCCTTACTGAAATAATGAAGAACCTTGAGTCCCGGGGAATAATCCGTCCAGTACACAGCACCTTCAATAATCCGGTGCTGGGAATATTGAAGCCAAACGGCCAGTGGAGACTCTGCGCCGACCTTAGGGAGCTCAACAAACGGGTCCATACTTCCCGATGGCCTCTGCCTTACATTGACCAAGGGCTGGCCCAGATCCAGGGGTCACAGGTATTCACAGCAATAGACCTGACCAATGGATACTGGACCGTGCCTGTCAGTAGGGAGGACCAATACAAACTGGCTTTTACCTTTGGGGGCCAGCAGTACACATGGACCCGGACTCCCTTCGGATACCTCAACTCCGGCAATTAATTCAACATCTTCCTACATAAGGCCATGCCCGACCTGGGTGCGAGGGGTATCCTGGCTTATGTAGATGATGTCCTCATCAAAAGTTCATCTGTGGAAGAACACATAGCAGAGATCCGTTATGTTCTGACGCAGTTGAGGGCCGCCGGAGCAAAACTTTCCTTTCAGAAAGCACAGTGGTGTAGAACCCGTGTTAATTTCTTGGGGCATGGGATTACTCCTCAGGGTCTCTGTCCCCAGGAAAAGAAAGTGGAAGCACTTCAGAAACTGAAGGACCCCACAACTCTGCGGGAACTAAGGAGCCTCCTTGGACTGACTAATTACAGCAGAAAGTTCATTGAGGGATACGCAGAGATCACTAGACCCCTGATTCATCTCCTGAAGGGGGGGGTCAAGTGGGAATGGGGTCCAGAACAAGCCGAGGCAGTAAGACAACTCAAAAGAAGCCTCTCACAAGCACCTTGCCTAGCTTACCCTGTCCGAAACAAGGAGTTCTTCCTGGAGACAGGGTTCTCTAATACATGCTTGACGGCAGTATTATACCAAAAGCATGACAAGGTCAATAAAGTAATCTCCTAGGCGAGCAAAACTTTATCCTCTGTAGAGATAAAATTCAACGATTGTGAGAAGGCACTCCTGGCAATGGTGTGGGCATTAAAAAATGACCGCCCGTTCATCCAGGGGGAACACATCATAGTGGAGACTCCACACCAGCCTCTGCAATATCTCCAAAGTGACAGAATCCGGGCCGGAAATGTGAGTAATTCCCGAATTACTTCCTGGATTCTGTCAATGCAAGTCTTTCCTGTGGAGGTCAGATATGGCCAAAACAAGAAGAGTCCCCTCGCGCAAGGTCTGGCTGACTTGCATGATTGTGCCAGAGAAAACTGTCTCGAGGACGAAAGTCTAAAAATCAAGGACAACATGGAGGCATACCTTAATTCCCCACACAAAGTCTTTGAAGAAGACAAGTGTGAGGGAATGCCCACTGTCTATGTGGATGGATGCTCTTACCATGTTGACAACAACGGGGAGAAAGAACTGGTGGCCGGCGTAGGGAATGCATGGGTGAAGGAGTTTCCAGAACCCTCCGCTGGATACAAAATTGGTCCCCGAAGTAGTCACGTGGCAGAGTTGATGGCTGTGCATCAGGCCATCCTCAGTGCTGTCCAACATCAACTCCACGAACTGGTCATAATCACAGATTCGGATTATGTACGGAACGGGTTCGTGGAGCACCTGGTTAATTGGAAAACCAGAGGCATGTTATGTGCTAATAACAAACCCTTGAAATATGGGAAGTTAATCCAAAACATTGATGATCTGGTCAACTCGAATGGGATGACCATCTACTGGAAAAAGATCAAGGGTCATTCCAAAGTAGAGGGACCAGACAAAACTGGAAATTACTTAGCTGGCCAAAACCGGGGCCATCCAAAGGGATCTAATAGAAATAGAGTCCCTGTTGGGGGAAATCCAGGTCACTGCTATCACTAGGTCCCAGACAAATGCTCACAATGATCTTTCAACTGCACAATGGAGTAAGGAGACTCCTGATGCTGATTTGATTACAGCTCAGAAGGGGGACCCAATAATTGGTAAGTTTTACCAACACATTGAGGACCCTGAGAACTTTCCCCTGACGGATACTGATTACATTGGGAAGGAGGACCTTAGAGTGTTGATGAAATGTCCAAAGATGCTCCGAATCCAAGACAGTTTGTTGGTAAGGAAATCCCAAGCTGGCCATGATCAGTGGGTGGTCCCTACCTCATTCCGAAGCCTGATGTTAAGTCACGCCCATGATGCGGCCACCGCCGGTCATAGGGGGTTTCATACAACACTTGAAATCTTAAGAGAGATTGCATACTGGCCACATATGGGCCAGGACCTCAACCAATACTTGAAGGGGTGTCTTGTGTGTGCACAATTTCAGCCAACATCCCTCACACACTGGGCGCCTCTCCAAAAGAGGGGAATGACACTGCCATGGTCAGATTTGCAAATCGACTTTGTAGGCCCTGTAATTCGCTCGTCTAGAGGAAACAAGTACATGTTGACCGTCACATGCTTGTTTACCAAGTGGGTGGAATGTGTCCCGGCCCCAAATTGCAAGGCAGAAACAGTAGCTGCCCTGATGATTAACCACATCTTTTCCCGTTTTGGTCTACCTCAAAGGATTGAGTCAGACAGAGGTAGCCACTTCACCAGTGAAGTAATGACAAAGATGTGGGAGATACTGGGGTTAAAAGGAAGCAGTAGAGAGATACAACCGAACCATTGTGAGCATCTTAAAAAAGTTTGTGGCAGATTCTGGGCCAAGTTGGGATATCCGATTACCTCTGGTCCTAATGGCCATCAGATCTACCCCTTCATCTGCAACTAAAATGTCACCATTTGAGCTGATGACTGGACGCAAGATGGTGCTTCCCCAGCATTTGCTCTACAGGACCCAAGAGTAGACATTGATAAATGCCTCCACAACTCATGAGTATGTGGATAATTTAAGGAAACACCTCCAACATGCTTTTGCCTATGCTCAGCAGAATATAGAAAGATCAGCTGATAGCATGAAAACCCACTACGACCTGAAGACCACCAGGAAGGAATATACTGGGGGAGACCAGGTCTATCTATACAATTTCCAAAGGAACCAGGCCAAACAGCGAAAATTTTTGCCTACATGGAAGGGACTGTTTGAAATTATAGACAAAATCTCCCCTGTAGCGTATAAGATCCACATCCCCAAAGGTAGTCTGGCGGAAGGGGAAGACAAGTGGGTACATATCAATCAGCTAAAGTGTTGCCATCCCAGGCACACTCTGCAGCAACTGGAGGAGTCCTCTGCAATACCAGAGGGGACCGCTCCAGATTAATTCAGTTCCCATCCTAAAATATCCCACATATAGTCTCTAAAATATTATGATTGGAAAAAAAATATTTCCTGTTATATCTTGTTTTTTAAAACAAGACTGAAAAATGTAACCGGATGTATAAAATGTATGTGTTCGCCACACCATTAATAGTGGTGGAAAAAGGTCTAGGAATGTGTATTGCCGCTTTGATTTGTCATCCTAGGAGAAAGAAAACCCGGAGACTGACCACGGAAGGCGACCTGGGGACTGGGAGCGAAGATCCGAGGGGCCCGAGGTACCGCCCAATCCTCCCATCAGGACCAGCAAGGAGAACTGATTGATCAACTGGAGGGAGGAAAAGATGCTGAACTGTGCCATTTACGGAATTGGAAGAAGATGAGGCGAACATCCCAGATCTTGCAAGTTCCATCAGTGAAAGATCAGAATGGCCATCGCAAGAGGGGGGGCTTGTGGGATGTTTTTACCCATGCATCCAAGCCCTACCATAAAACTGTGCATTACTGGCATTGAAAACATCATGATGGCCAGAACTCCCCAGAGAGTGCACAGGGAAAACATGAAGAATAGGCTGCCACCCATTTTTGCCTATGTTGTGAGCACAGGAGGGCACTGCCTAAAACCACCATTGGGCTACACACACAGTAGCCTGAAACCATTGGGAATGGCAATGCTGATTGCCAAAAGCAACCCAGAACTGTGGGGAATTCATTTTCTTAATGTCAAAAATGGATGCAATACTGGTGCTCACCACCATCAGAAAGCCGGCGTTTTAAAACCACCAGACTTTTGTGTAAAACTGAACAAATTAACCCAAACCAGGCCAAGGAAAGACTTGCTAAGAGGTGGATACAATGTAAAACTATCTTCTGAAATGACTTGAAGGAAGTAATTATTTAATGTATATATAAAAAATAGCTGGGGATGTCAGCAGCTTAAGTGAATTTGGGTTTAAAGCCACTAAAATCGAAATGTTTAGAATAAATGAGTGACCTACTTGTGAGTGTCACATAGGTTGCAATTGTTTAAATGTCATAGTTTTGAACTTAGAATCAGCATTCTAGCTGCATGTGCAAAATTTGTAAGTTGGATTTGAATGTAGAAAACTGGGAACTAAAGTGACATTTAGCTGAATTCTGCCTGACAACTACCCCTGACAGGAGTTGAACTGGCTCAACAACTCTTCCCAGGCCTGGCTGCATCCTGCTACCCCCACCAAAAGGAGGTGACACCTCTCTGAATTAGGGGAGTGGTCTCTGCAGACTGCAGGAAGTTGAACAAAGCCCTGTCCTGGACTCAAGCAAATGTTATATTGGGGGGGTCGTAAAATGGCTTCCTCTTGGGAGAAACTGGGAGGGGCAGTGCCTGTGAGAGCAAGCCGAGCTTGGGGGAAGTGGATAAACCAGAAATTCCACCATGTGCTTTGGAAAACCACACCCCTTTGGGGCCAGAGCATGATTTTAAAAAGATGGATAATTCATAGTGCGGACTTGTCAAAATTATATAAATAAAATTATCATTCTTGTGATTTTTCTGTGCACATTTTAAGAGATGTTAGGACCCTGTGGTATGTTCTTGGGGATAGTAGCGGAAAAAAAGGTTGTTACTCCAAATGTATGCATGTTAAAAATCTGACACTTTATCATCTGAAACCCATATCCCTGCTGCACATTTGTGTAAAATCTGGAAAGGTTTAGAGGTCGTTATCTGGATGAAAAGGGGAAGAATTCTGTCATAAGTGGACACGACATCATACAAAGACAGGGATCGGATGGTTTGGTGCTACATAAAATATGTTAACTGGACCTATAATATTAGAAAAATGGTACATAGATAAATATGTGTTTGGGTCAGAAATAGATTTGTGTGCAATTTGACAAGGGGAGGTTCCTCTGACCATAAAACCTACAGCATCACTCTGACACTCCATTTCTTTCCCCCAATCAAGGGAGAGAGGAACGCTTAGCCAATGATAAGTGAGAGGGCCAGGCTTAGCTAGGCCCAGGCACACACCCATTTTCAAAACACATAAAAAGAGCCACTGGAACTCAGGTAGGGACATTCACTTTCCACTTTCTTGCGGGACGCTTTGCCGGGAGACTTCAGACTTCACATCCAGAGATCCAGACTTCAAATCCATAAATCTCCAGAGACCAGAAATTAACTCCAGAATTTATAGCAGAGAGGCCTGAATCCACAAGCTGAATCCTCTACAGCAGGCCTCAAAACCAACCAAACTATTCAACAGCCGGGCGAGCTGTTTGAAAACTTTGCCAAGAACTTTTGCAAGAACCTGTAGCAACATCCAGAAAGCAGTGCTGTATCCGGAACCAGAGAGAACCAGAGACCAGATCGCTGTGAAGAACGGCTAGCAGAAGTCCAGCCAATCCTGACCCGATCGGTGACGAAGTCGCATTCCTGTCCAAAATCTAGTGTGAATCTAGTGTGAGTACCCAGCTAGCACTGTGTCAAAACCAATCCCTTAGTTTAAAATAATCTAATCCAAACTATTTTAGCCTATTAGAACTGCCTCCTAGAATTGTGTCATTCTGTCATCTTTAAAACTGTCATCTGTCATTCTGAGCTTTAAAATTTCAAATCCGAAAAACTACCTTTACTAAATCGGCCGTATCTCCGGAACCGTTTGGGCTAGGAGCGAGTTTGAACTGTCATCTTAAAGCTAAGATTCTAAGATTTCCAACGTTCCTCGGTAATTGCGCTTGACGCACGTGACTAAATTTGCCGAGATTTGACATTTTGCTTAATTTCAGCCACGTATAAAAATATTTGTCCTTGCTTTCCTTGCTGAAATTCGTGTGCAACCTGCCAATCATTCATAGAGCATTGCTAAAGTGATCCTGAACTGATTCAAAGTATCTCTTACTCACCCTGAACCTCCTATAGGGAATTAAAAGCAATTTGAGTATATGTTTTCACTTCATTGCCACCACATTTAAAAGGATTTTGCCTGTGTTTTAAACTCCTACCTGTTTTCCTCTAAGCTTGCTAGGGGGGAACTGAATTATATTTGAGTGCATTCCTGAGAACTTTGTGCTTTTCTCCCATCTCTTTACTTTGCATAGAGGGGGGGGTGAATTGTCAAAGAAAAGTGATTACATTGTCTTTTGTTGAAGTCATATCAAGTTTATTTTCTGTACTGCATTTTCATTCATCATTGCATTGTCCTTGAAGCCATAAAAGCATTCTCAGCTACTTTATCCTCTCGATATCACTTCTAAGCCATCAAAAAGATTGTACCACTGTAACATTATCCATTGTTGATCACTATCATATTCACAAGTGTACTATCAAACATTCATTTATTATAAAAGTGTGATATATATCTATATTGTTCAATTTTCAAATAAACCTTTTAAATTTGCGAAACAAACCTACTTCTTGGCTCAGTGGGGTCAGGGGGATTCTGAGAGGGGGTGCTATAAAAGGGTTGTCATCCAGAGTAAACAAACTGGACATAAACATATATCAATAAGGGTTTCCCTCAGCATTCCAGGCTAGGCATTGACTTAGCTGCAGTGTTGAATTGAAGTTGCTTACTACAACATACAGATATGGGCCTTGGGTGTCCAAGCCACCATGGAAAACAGGGAACCCCATGCATTTCTGAAAAGAGGACACCCGTGGGAATCCGCAGAGTTATGATTTGCGCAAATCGGCCCAGAATTTATTACCCAGACACCCCCGCAAAGTCCGAAATGTGGGGAAAAGAACGCATTTACCGCACATTTCACTCGCCTCACCCATCGAAACACACTGCCAACAACACATGGCTTATAGTCCCTCATTCCCACAGGTGTCCCGATGAAAATGGTACCTCACATGTGTGGGTGTACCTACCTGGGCGCCAAGGGAAAGCCCAAAACACAGGTAACCTCAAGTCTGTTTTTACACCTGAATTTCACACTCTCACATCATACAGATATGGGCCTCGGGTGTCCAAGCCACCAAGGAAAACATAGAACTCCATGCATTTCTGAAAAGAGGACACCCGTGGGAATCCGCAGAGGTATGATTTGCGCAAATCGGCCCAGAATTTATTACCCAGACACCCCTGCAAATTCCAAAATGTGGGGAAAAAAATGCATTTTCCGCCCATTTCACTCGGCTTACCCATCGAAACACACTGCCAACAGCACATGGCCTACCGTCCCTCATTCCCACAGGTGTCCCGATGAAAATGGTACCTCACATGCGTGGGTGTACCTACCTGGGCGCCAAGGGAAAGCCCAAAACACAGGTAACCTCAAGTCTGTTTTTACACCTGAATTTCACACTCTCACATCATACAGATATGGGCCTCGGGTGTCCAAGCCACCAAGGAAAACATAGAACTCCATGCATTTCCGAAAAGAGGACACCCGTGGGAATCCGCAGAGGTATGATTTGTGCAAATCAGCCCAGAATTTATTACCCAGACACCCCCACAAAGTCCGAAATGTGGGGAAAAGAACGCATTCTCCGCACATTTCACTCGCCTCACCCATCGAAACACGCAGTCAACAACACATGGCATACTGTCCCGCGTTCCCACAGGTGTCCCAATGAAAACGGTACCTCACATGTGTTGCTGCACCTACCTGGGCGCCAAGGGGAAAGCCTAAAATAGAAGTAACCTCAAGTCTGTTTTCACACCTGAATTTCACACTCTCACATCATACAGATATGGGCCTCGGGTGTCCAAGCCACCCAGGAAAACAGAGAACCCCATGCATTTCCGAAAAGAGGACATCCATGGGAATCTGCAGAGTTATGATTTGCACAAATCGGCCTAGAATTTATTACCCAGACACCCCTTCAAAGTCCAAAATGTAGGGACAAAAATGCATTTTTTTTCCACACATTTCACTCAGTTTACCCATCGAAACACATGGCCAACAACACATGGCCTACCATCCCGCGTTCCCACAGGTGCCCCGATGAAAACAGTACCTCACATGTGTGGATGCACCTACCTGGGCGCCAAGGGGAAATCCTAAAACAGAAGTAACCCAAGTCTGTTTTCACACCTGAATTTCACACTCTCACATCATACAGATATGGGCCTCGGGTGTCCAAGCCACCAAGGAAAACAGAGAACCCCATGCATTTCCGAAAAGAGGACACCCGTGGGAATCCGCAGAGGTATGATTTGCGCACATCGGCCCAGCATTTATTACCCAGACACCCCTGCAAAGTCCGAAATGTGGGAAAAAAATGCATTTTCTGCACATTTCAGTTGGCTAACCCATCGAAACACGCGGCCAACAACACATGGCCTACCGTCCCACGTTCCCACAGGTGTCACGATTAAAACAGTACCTCGCATGTGTAGGTGCACTTACCTGGGCTCCAAGGGGAAAGCCTAAAACACAGGTAACACCAAGTCTGTTTTGACACCTCAATTTAACACTTTCTCCAGACAAGCACAACATACAGATATGGGCTTCGGGTGCCCAAGCCACCAAGGAAAACGGGGAAACCCATGCATTTCCGAAAAGAGGACACCCGTGGGAATCCGCAGAGGTATGATTTGTGCAAATCTGCCCAGAATGTATTACCCAGACACTCCCGCAATGTCTGAAATGTGGAGAAAAAAAAAGCATTTCCCGCACATTTCACTCGGCTCACCCATCGAAACACGCCGCCAACAACACATGTTGAACCGTCCCACGTTCCCACAGGTGTCCTGATGAAAACTGCACCTCACATATGTGGGTGTACCTACCTGGGCGCCAAGGGGAAAGCCTAAAACACAGGTAACACCAAGTCTGTTTTGACACCTGAATTTCCCACTTTCTCCAGACAAGCACAACATACAGATATGGGCCTCGGGTGTCCAGGCCACCAAGGAAAACAGGGAACCCCATGCATTTCCGAAAAGAGGACACCCGTGGGAATCGCTAGAGGTATGATTTGCGCAAATCGGCCCAGAATGTATTACCCAGACACCCCCGCTAAATCCAAAATGTGGGGAAAAAACGCATTTTCCGCACATTTCACTCGGCTCAGCCACCGAAACACGCCGCCAACAACACATGGCCTACTGCCCCGCGTTCCCACCGGTGTCTCAATGAAAACGGTACCTCACATGTGTGGGTGCACCTACCTGGGCGCCAAGGGGAAAGCCTAAAACACAGGTAATCCCAAGTCTGTTTTGAAACCTGAATTTCACACTTTCTCCAGACAAGCACAACATACAGATATGGGCCTCGGGTGTCCAAACCACCAAGGAAAACAGAGATCCCCATGCATTTCCGAAAAGTGGACACCCGTGGGAATCCGCAGAGGTATGATTTGCGCAAATCGGCCAAGAATGTATTACCCAGACACCCCTGCAAAGTGCGAAATGTGGGAAAACAATGCATTTTCCGCACATTTCACTTGGCTCACCCATCGAAACACGCCGCCAACAACACATGGTCTACCATCCCACGTTCCCACAGGTGTCCCGATGAAAACATTACCTCACAAGTGTGGGTGCACCTACCTGGGCCCCAAGGGGAAAAGCCTAAAACACAGGTAATCCCAAGTCTGTCTTGATACCTGAATTTCACACTTTCTCCAGACAAGCACAACATACAGATATGGGCCTTAGGTGTCCAAGCCACCAAGGAAAATAGGGAACGCCATGCATTTCCGAAAAGAGGACACCTGTGGGAATCCGCAGGGGTATGATTTGCGCAAATCGGCTCAGAATGTATTACCCAGACACCCCCGCAAAGTCTGAAATGTGGGAAATAAACACATTTTCCGTACATTTGACTTGGCTCACCATTCAAAACATGCTGCCAACAACACATGGCCTACCGTCCCTCATTCCCACATGTGTCCTGATGAAAACAATATCTCACATGTGTGGGTGCACCTACCTGGGCGCCAAGGGGAAAGCCTAAAACACAGGTAACCCCAAGTCTGTTTTGACACCTGAATTTCACACTTTCTCCAGACAAGCACAACATACAGATATGGGCCTCGGTTGTCCAAGCCACCAAGGAAATCAGGCAACCCCATGCATTTCCAAAAAGAGGACTCCCGTGGGAATCCGCAGGGGTATGATTTGCGCAAATCGGCTCAGAATGCATTACTCAGACACCCCCGCAAAGTCCGAAATGTGGGGAAAAAATGCATTTTCCACACATTTCACTCGGCTCACCCATCGAAACACGCCGCCAACAACACATGGCCTACCGTCCCGTGTTCCCACAGGTGTCCCGATGAAAACGGTACCTCACATGTGTGGGTGCACCTACCTGGGCGCCAAGGGGAAAGCCTAAAACACAGGTAACCCCAAGTCTGTTTTGACACCTGAATTTCACACTTTCTCCAGACAAGCACAGCATACAGATATGGGCCTCGGGTGTCCAAACCACCAAGCCAACAAGGAAAACAGGGAACCCCAATAAGAGGACACCGGTGGGAATCCGCAGAGGTATGATGTGCGCAAATCGGCTCAGAATGTATTACCCAGGCACCCCGCAAAGTCTGAAATGTGGGAAAAAAAACGCATTTTCTGCACATTTCATTCGGCTCACCCATCGAAACACGCCGCCAACAACACATGGCCTACCGTCCCGCGTTCCCACAGGTGTCCCAATGAAAATGGTACCTCACATGTGTGGGTACACCTACCGGGGGCGCAAAAGGAAAAGGGTAACCCACTGGTAACCCCAAGCCTTTCGCCACTGACCATTTTGTTCATGTGGGCAACCTATAGATTTGGGCCTAGGGTGTCGAAGCCAGCAATCCCCGACAAAGTGTGATATTTGGTGGGGAAAAAACACAATGTTCACTTTGTCTGGGGTTCTGGATAATACATTCTGGGACACTTTGCGCAAGTCAGACCTCTGTGCATTCCCACGGGTGTCCTCTTTTGGGAAATGCATGGGGTTCCCTGTTTTCCTTGCTGGCTTCGACACCCTAGGCCCAAATCTGTAGGTTGCCCACATGAACAAATTGTGCTGTGGCAAAGGGCTTGGGGTTACCAGCGGGTAACCCTTTTCCTTTTGCGCCCCCGGTAGGTGCACCCACACATGTGAGGTACCTTTTTCGTCGGGACACCTGTGGGAACGCGAGAAGGTATGACATCTGTTGTTGGCAACACTAATCTGGCCCTGGGGTACCCAAACCTTACTGCCCCACCTACTGGGGGGCCTGTCCCACCATTATTTGGGGCCCTCTCCCCCTACCCAAAATGGAGGGGGGATGTACCTCACGCAGCCATTTGTAGGAGGCCCAGGGAGGCCTGCATGGGGTGGCCCTGCCACCCATTTGGTGTGAGGGGGAAGAGGGCCCCCAAAAATGGTGGGACAGGCCCCCCAGTGGGTGGGGCAGTATGGTTTGGGCACCCCAGCGCCAAATTGGCACGCCAATGTGCCCCTCTGCATCATGGCAAGTTTTGTAAACAAAGAAAAAAATGGAAAATAGTACACTACACTTTAGGGCAGGCTGAGGGGCGCCCTAAATCGGCAGGTAATTTCTAATGTAATGGGGGGTTACCCTCTACCTCCCACACCAAATGCAGGGGGGGCATCCCATTCAGCCCTCCCTGGGGGCAGATAAGAGTGGGGCATCTCATGCAGCCCTCCCTGGGGTCAGATGCCCCTTCCTAGGAGCAGATATCTGCCCCCAGGAAGGGCTACAAGGGGTGCACCCATTTCCCCTTGGGGTGAGGGAGAGAGGTCCACCCCCCTTTTCTGAAAAATAAATCCCTGGTGGCTAGTGGCCTCCCCACTCCCACCGAAAAGTCCCTTATTTATTTTTTATTTTTGCCCCCTTCTCTGAGGCAGATGATCATTCATCTGCCCCCAGGGTTTTTAGATATTTGCCCCCATGCTTTGGGGGCAGTGGGGGAGAGGGCTGCTTACTGTAAGCAGGCCCTCTCTCCCCCTCACATCACAAACGTATCCCTGGTGGTCCAGTGGCCATTGCTGGTCACGGATTGCACGAGCTGCGCCGATCCGTGACCAGCAATGCGCCATACATGGTGTTGTTGGAAAGGGGAGTATCTCCCCTTTCCAACGACACAATTTTTGCCAGAATCCGTGGTGGCTAGTAGGCCCCAGGGCCCAAACCCCCTCCCACCTCCCTTCGAATTTTTTATCATTTATTTATTTGTTTCCACCTTCCCTGGGGCAGATGATCAGCCATCTGCCCCCAGGGTTTATTAGATATGTGCCCCCATGCTTTGGGGGATGGGGGGAGAGAGCTGCTTTCTGTAAGCAGCGTCCCCCAACCCCCCACATCACAAATGTATACCTGGTGGTATAGCATGATCAGTGTGAAAACACACACTTGCTTGGAGGAGAGAATCGACACTCTCTCCCGAACCACAGAAGCCGAATGAATTCGACCCTCCCACCGTGGTTGGCACAGGTGCCTGAAGTGTAACACAGGACACCACGTGGTAGCCAATGGGGGGAAGAGGAGTTAGGGAGAGGTTGTGGATGGGGAGGGGAAGTTAGGAAAACTGGAAAAAGGGTTAGGACAAAACCTAAGTTGGATAGGTAGGGGGAAGCACTGGGGAAAAACCCTTCCTTTCATATACCTGTATATCCTAGTTCCTGACACACTGTAACATTGACTACATGAATACCCAGTAACATAGATCAGGACACATCTTAATACGTATGCCCCTGACTTCAGAACAAACATAGAGCACAAAACATGCACATGTAGTAGCAAGCGGGATGAACACAGGACAATGGAACTTTTCCCATCAATGAAGAACGAAACACATGGCCCCTAGGGCAAGATTGCTGCTGCAATACATAAACACATAAATGCATGTCCTTGCGGTTTAACCAGACAAACTAATACACATCATCGCCCCTTGAGAGTGAATACTCTTGTCACCCTTAATGAGCTGTATTCGAGAAGAATATGCCCCAAAAATGTTCCGTAATGTCCTCGTGTCTTATTACACAAAACCAATTGCTTTATCCCCAAATTCAGCCCTTCCGTGATTGCCAAGTATCAGCTTCATGCGAGAGAAAACATATGCATCATAAGCTCCCACCCCGCAATGCATTCAGCACTTATCTGAGCTCTGAGGGCCCCACGGGACTCCTCGGAGTATTAGTAGCACGCTAAAAATGCTGCCGCATTTCCGCATTCAACTCCGTGCGAGAGAATGCTCGAAACCTCGTGTAGCTTTAGGGCAGAGCTTCGCCGTCCATGGTTTCCTCAGCGTTTCACCGACATGCTCCTCACGCCAACCGCTCCTGGATTCGTAATAAGCCACACCTGTTTCACGCGCCGTTGCTCTTTATGCTGTTTGTAATCACTGCAGCTGGCAACGCGCACGTGACCTTCTTCCTGATTGTGCACAGAACTACCAACCTCCCGTGGCTTGCTGGGAATTGTAGTCTTTGCCTCCAAAACTAGCCCAAAAGGATTAAGAGACAAAACGTGTGACTCCTGTGCGCTTCCAGCCCTTATTCCTCACATTCAGCCATCTGCCACCAGGGTTTATTAGATATGTGCCCCCATGCTTTGGGGGCCAGGTGGGGAGAGGGCTGCTTACTGTAAGCAGCCCCCTCCCCCCACGTCACAAACGTATCCCTGGTAGTCCAGTGGGCATTGCTGGTCACAGATCGAGCGTACTGCGCTGATCCGTGACCAGCAATGCTTGAAAAATGGTGTCTTTGGAAAAGGGGAGAATCTCCCCTTTTCCAATGACACCATTTTTTCTACAATCCATGGTGGTCTAGTGGGCCCCAGGGCCCCAAACCCCCTCCCACCTCCCTTCGAAATATATATATATATATATATTCTATTTTGTATTTTTATCCCTGGGGGCAGATGATCACTGCCCCCAGGGGTCTCCACAGCCATGGTGCCATGCTTTGGGGGCTTGGGGGAGAGGGGGCCGCTTACCTAGTAAGCAGCCCCCTCCCCCAGCTCCCAAAACAGATCCCTGGTGGTCTAGTGGGTATTGCTGCCTGCGGATTGAGTTCTGCGGAGAATCTCCCCTTTCCAACGATACCTGTCTTGATCTCCTGCTTGATATACAGCCGGAGATCGAGGCAGAGTAAGGTGAACACTCACCTTCTGTTTTCACCGCGGCAGCTGAAAATGGCTGCCGCGGTGAAATTACTTTCAATTTCATGTCGGCGTGCGATGTCACTTACAGATTCATATGCCCTGAGGACGGCCCGGTTAGGGTTGAAACACGTGTTGGTGATTTTTCTGATGTAATTTTGTATTGCAGATTTTTCTGTTGTAACTTTGCAAGAATTTGTAAAATTCCAAGGGTGGAATCCGTGCATTTTATGTTTTCAAATCCATTGTGAAACTACTCTTTGTGAAGCTTATACTTTCAATTTTTCGACACACATTGTCTAATAACAAAATTTGCAACCAAAAGTGGCTCTGTAATAGTTCTTTCACATCACTCAAGATTACTTGTGTCTTTCTATCTGATTAGTTGATTGATACAGGTGGGTAGCACAGACAGTGAGGACATTCAAATGTTTTGTCAGAGGTTGGAAACCATGCTTACTTTATCAGGAGCATACTTCAGTAGCAGCTTCTGCTGATAATTTGTAGTATTCTAATTTGGGGGCTTTTACAACAGCTGAAAGGTTGCTGTATGTTACATTTTGTATAAATGTGCTGATTATTTTAATTAAGAATGTTTCACCAGAACCAGCACCAGAACCAGCTTCACAACTCACATACAGGAGCAAAGGTTTATCATTTTTACGGCTACAAGTTTTAGTTTCACGTTTAAACCATGTTCTATTTCTTCAGTGACTTCCAGATGAATGGTGAGTTGTTCATCATTTAGCTGTGATTTCAGCACTGACAACTCTTCTTCAGATTGTTTAGATTGATACATGGTATTTTCTACCTCAGTCATGGCTATTTATGCTTCATTTAGAACTAGTGGTTCTCTAAGTGGTTCTTGGCTTCCTGTAAGGGAAGGTTGACTGCTCTCATGAGTGTCTTCAATGTCTTCCTCTTGTTGGTGTTAATTGTCCAACATTTCTTTGTATTGTTTGAAATTGATATTTCTTATACTGCTTTCATTTGCTTTGAATGCAGCTTCAAATGAGTCATGGTCACATAATAATTGTTGTTCTTTTCTCCAAGGTTTAAAAAGTTGCAGTACGGCCATGTAATAAAGTTCTCTGTGTTTGCAGACATTTAAATTATAACATGATATGATTAATTAGGCTGTATTTTGTAAATTTCACTAGACTTCTTCACAAGTTGAGACTGAATGTTTGCCAGTTGTCTTATTTGGTGTGACATTGTTTTTATAGGAGTAGATTTAGGCGTTGTCGTACAGGCCCGTGTTTTCAAAGCAGTACTTTTGTTTGGGTAGTATGTGTCAATTAAATTGTTTTTTTTCGGGCTGAAGCTGGATCAAGGTTTAGCCTGCCAATGTGTTGAGGTTTGCCATATAAGGCTGTACCTGTTAAATGGTCTATTAAATGGTTTGCAGCTTCATAGAAACCACATTCTCTATGGGACAGCATTTGTATACAGAAGCTGTACAATTTTTGTGATAGTATTTTGTCAGCTTATATGTCATCCAAGAGGTCTTTAAGTTCTGTTTTCTCAGTGACATATATTGCAACTGCAGTGGAATTGTCTGCAATATATTGTAGGTATATGTTTGCATTCCACAAGAGGGCAATGATTGTATTGTAATCATTGATGTACTTGGATGCTTTGTCCCTTTTAATGTTGTATGTGTTTTTAGACGATTTGCCTTTTACACAGAAGACATCAAAAAAGTACTTTTATTTTTTTTGCAAACTGGTCTAGGGAAGCCAAAGTGGCATTTGGTGTAGTATTTACCTTTGTTTTTATATCTACGTCAGCAGTATTTGCCACACTTATGTTTTGGAAGCAGATGATTTGTGTATGCAGGTTAATATGTGTGGTTTCTGAAGGGATGTCGCAGGTAATGTGGTGAAATTTGGGAGCATATTTTATCCACAAATGCATGTGGGTGTGTAGTGCTCCTCTATATTGATATTCTTTTCTCCAAAAGAAGTGTTGCACTTCTCCAAGCAGATGAAGTTCAGCATGGCAATGAAGCAACAGTGAAAGTACCTTGATACATTGACAGGGTCAAGAGTACATAGTTCCCCTGGTGTTTTTATATCTATTCCATCTTTATTTTGGTTTTCAGCGAGTAAGAAGTCATGCAAGTCATCCCGTGTGTACTCTGCACAACTTAAAGTAACAAATCATGTTGGTGGGCCTAGGTTCCTTACCATACAACATACATCAGCATGATGTTGGAACAAGTATTCTTTTGTACTATACATGTTTGCCAAAAAGAAGAAATTTGTGACACTGGACTGCAAAACACTTTTATCTTTTGAGCAGTTGGGTAGTGTACATGTTTAAAGAATTGCCGCCTGTTTTTAATGTGTGTCTTTTTATCTTTGACTTTTATCTTTTATCTTTTGAGGCAGTTGGGTAGCGGACTTGTTTAAAAAAATTGGAGCCTGTTTTTAAGGTGTGTGCAACTCCATAACATAGAGTTGTTAGTTCACCTTTGAACTTCTACATTTTGTCTGAATCTAGGGTCTTTAGAATGCGTTTGCAGAGAGCGATATTCTGATGCACTAATTTGGGTGAATCTTTCATCGTATCTTCCTCCTTTTCCGGTAGGAAAGAGGAGAGGAAAAGAATGTGCTTCTACAATTTTGGCTACATTAACAGGATACACACATTCAAATTGGCTAGTTGTTCGTGAATCTTGAATTATTTGGGTGGTGTCTCTTAGGTTTTCCTCTATGTTTATACCTTTGTAGTATTCATTGTTTTCTTTCAGATACTGTAGGGCTTGTCTAACTTTGTTTAAGTCAACTAGTTGTTGCCTGATTTGTTTGTCTTTTGTTGGTACACCATTAACTAGTACAATCAAACATTGATCTGTTGACCGTTGTACTCCTAGAGTTTCTTAATTTTCTTTAAGACCTAACGGTAAATGTACTACTTTGCCACGGATGCCTATTAGTAACTCAGATGGAACAAATTTGGCTGTTTTTGGTTGAAGAGCTATTATAGTTTGAAATGGGTGCATTAATGCTCAGTTATTAGTGAAAGCATGTGATGGCATTTGGTGATTAGCAAGCTTTGTACTATAGTACGTGCAAACTATTGAGGTCTCTGTTAGTTTGTATTTATTTTCTGTTGTTAGATATAAAGCTAATTGGAAACATTGGGATTCCTCATTGTCCTCTATTTTGTAGGCCATATCTACTATTTTTGTGCTCTTTTTATTAAAAGTTCTGCAACAACAGACACATCCTTGGTCTGGTATTTCAGCAGATGAAACTTAGCTATTTCTTTTTTGTATGGGTTTCTTAGGAGGTTAGTGTTTGTGAGGTTTCGGTAATGTTTCCTGAAGTTACTGAAATGTCTAAGTTTAAGTCAATTTCAATTCCAAAGTACTGTCTTTGGATGTGCTCTATTTCTTTGGCTGTTCCATGCAGGAGAATGTTATTTAAATTTTGCAGTTCTAGAGCAGGATTTTTTGCATAGCATAGTCTATGCACAAGATTTCGTAAAGCGGAAAGTGTATTGCTAACATTTTGATGTGGTGTAAGGTGCTTTAGCAAGCAGTTTCTGAAATGCAAGCTAATGAATGTCCTCAAAGTGCAGTGTGATTGCACACTGGGCAATAGTCCATAGTTTGTAAAGTTTACATTTTAGTTGTGTCTTTTAGTTTGACATAGTGATAGGGAATTGTCGTAAAGATGTAAAGGATTGTTGGCGTACATTACACATTGAGCTGCATGTCCATTCATATACTGGATAATTTGTTTGGTCGAATGGAATGTTAGGTTGAAAGTTTGTTTGGAACATTTTTTCTGTAAGGTTTTCTTTTACCACAATGATGTCTCCTGCCATTTCATACCCTCAGCCATTACTGTCTATGGCAATTGTTTTTATTTTTTATTTTTATAAGCCTCTTCATTGAAAAATGGTTCTATAGATGGCTATGGCTATGTCTTTGAGGAAACAGAGTGTATGGATCCTGGGAGACTTTTGGATCCATTGGCTGAAGGTGTATTCTGTGCACTGTGGATTGTCTGAGAATCTTGGATTCAATGAGTTTCAAGTTTCATGGTATGAGTTTGAGGAATTAAGTGGGCCATTTTGTGATAATATGGTTCACTTGCAGCATCTAGACATTATTGTAGTTCACTGTGGAGGCAACATGTTGGGCTATGTTACTGGAATATCATTACAGTTTGTAACGAAGGATACATTTGGAAAGTTCATGGAACTGTTTCCACATTCAGAGAAAAAAAAATCTCGGATAACAAATGTGGATGCGTTCGAATTTATTTGGTCCACAAATTGAGAAAGCAAGACACAATGTGAACAAAGTTGTATGTGCCTTTTTGCAGGATGTTTGCATGACATATTTTCATAATGAAAATATCAAATTTGATATTGTCATAATTTTTCATAGACATGGAGTGCATCTAACTGATGTGGGCAATCAGATTTTTATTGAAAACATTCAAAATGCATTGCAGCAGTTTCTGGGAACACATAACATATGGATTCAAGTATTCTTTAGAAGTTGAATTAAACAAAAAGGAAACAGAGAAAAAAGGAAACAAAGTTAGAAAAAAATAACTGTCCGCAGACTATGTAGGCTGCAAACGGGCCTGTGATTTTATTGTTCAGTTCTATATTTTAACTGTGAAAGGTGGCTTCTAAAGGAACCGTTTTTTGGGGTGTTTAGTGATTTAGTATTTTATTTGTCTTTTTTGGGTTTTTTTTTCAGGAGAGGCAAGGTAAGGTAAGGGAGGGCAGGGAGGGAAGGGACACCAGCCACAGGGACAGATGGGCAGAGGAAGATGTTGGAGGGGTCTTAATTTTAATGTAGGAGGCAGTGTATCTCATGCTCCTCGACTGCCACCTCGAAAGCACCTTGAAATTGCTCCCCCTTGCAGACCGCTGCTTTGCAGTACAAACATAGTACTGTGACCCTCAAAAGTTAAGGGTCACAGCATTCTGAATGGCCTGCAAGGCAGCCGGGGGGATTCTCTTCACCAGAGGAGTATTTTGAGAGGTGGCAGGAGTGGTCGATGAAGATGGGGTAGAGGCCGTCAACATGCTTTCTCAGAGCACCCAAGTGGTTGGATCTGTTGTGCGGCACATGGAGGTGGTCCCGTAAGAGTACAGCCCAGGCTTTCCGTGACTAGTACATCCCTGCATTCAGTGCATCTGACCTTGGCTGCCCGAGCCTTTGGTATACCCCCAATGGTGGTAAGAAACCACCACATCCAGGACTCACTTCAGGTGCTGGAAGAAGGCACTTCCTCTACCATATCTTTATCTTGCTCTTCATCCTCTTCTGCATCCTCATGCATGTTCCACTTTCCAGGCCCTCCAGATGGTGATGGTGGCGGTCATGGTGGTGGGGGTGGCTCGGGAGGAGGGATGGCCATGACATATGGCATTTATGTCTGAAAACAAGTTCTCCAAAACAGATCTGCAAAGCAGGTGCTCTCTCCTGGCCTGCAAGTTTGAGAATGAGGAAAAGTAATGGGTGGGTCCTTTCAGCGGGACCGCCCACAGACCATCCAACAGTCTGTGGACTACCGTGTCAAAAATAGGCCTTGGAAAGTTGTAAAAGGCAACTAAGATTGGGTGTAGGAGGTCTGGAAGGGCACACTTTTAACTTGAAACACCCTAGATTGGGCATAAAATGCAGTTTCAAACTGCCCACAGTGCATGGACGCCATTCGTGGGCAAGCCATGACGCCGTCACGGTCACATGATGACAACACATATGACATCACACGATGACGTCCGGGGACTGGCGGCTGTCCGTGGACACCCATTCGGCCGGAGATGCAGGGACCATGCATATGGGTGCCTGTAGAACTGGCACACTGTCCGTGCAATAATACAAAATGTGTCATGCCAGAACAGACAGGTACGGACACGGCACGCTGTCTGCAGACACCCCCATTTTGTGAACAGACACCCCAGACATAATATGGCTTGTGGACTGCTAATTGGCATTTTAAAAAGATAAACATGACAAAACAATATACAACATATTTATGGTATAAAAAATAAATGTATTTATGAAAGGGATGTGTGTATCGGAATGATATGATATGATACTTTATTTATAATGCGCCTGTACACAAGTGTTTCTAGGTGCAACAAGACAAGGAAGGGAGAACAGAAGAAGGAGAAAACACTGATATCACTAGGCCTTGTGTCATTTAGATGGCACAAGTGCGGGCAGGAGGGGGAGTAGCGACAGTGGGGGAGGGGGCATGGAAGATTGCAAAGGAACGCGTAAAGGCTGCCAGGGAGGTGGCACATACATGCAGGGAGTCAGGGGACTGTAGGGTTGCAGATACAGCCCCTAAATCGTTGGGAGGCCCGGAGGCAGTGCAAGGGCAAGTGTTCGTGAAAGAGCCTGATCCTATAGGGTCAGTGGGTGGCCAGCTATCCACTTTGCACAGCAGACAGGGGCATCAGCATGGCAGAGGGAAAGAGAAAGCATAAGCAAAATGGAAGGTCTTGAGTTGCTTCCGGAACCTTAGGAGTTCTTGCTCAAGTTGGAGAGAGGCAGGGAGGCTGTTCCAGACGGAGGCCCCAGCCAAGGAAAGAGAAATACCCTCACTCTCTGCCGGGAGAAGCATCTGATGCTCAGAGAGTTGGAGGTGGATGAGCACATGGTTCGAGAAGGGACGAGAAAGTTGGATGAAGTGTGGCACCCGGAAAGCCTTGTAGACGATGCAGGGGGTCTTGAACTTGATCCCCAGGGAGCCAATGGAGAGATTATAGGGCTGGAGAGATATGATCTCTGGGCTTGAGGCCAAGGAGAAGTCTCACCGTCCTGTTCTTGATTAGTTGTAAAGGACGAAAAGTAGAGGCAGGCAGATTTAGAAATGGGCTGTTGCAGTAGTCCAGAGCTCTGGAGACAGTGAGTTTCCGGAGGAAAGTGAGAAAAGGAAGAATACCTCTCAGGAGGGGCAGCTGATAGTGTGACTTTTTAGAGACTTCAGAGATGTGAGGAGGAAAGGAGAGGTTGGAGTCGAAGATGACACCATGGTTCTAAGCCTCACAGGATGGTGCAGGTAGAGGGCCCAGGGTGGGATGCCAGATTGAGAGAGGGAAGGCGGGAGAAGGTGTCCCAAACAGGAGGATCTCAGTCTTACTGGCATTAAGGCAGAGATCATTGCGGACAGACAGTCAGACATGAGAGAGGGAGGAAAAGAGGCTAAGGGGAGCCTGATGGAGAGCTCAGTGTCATCCTGATAACACTGGAAGTTAGAACAGAAGGTAGAGATGCAGTGGGCCAGCGGTGCCGGGTAGTGGCCTAAGAGCCAGGGAGAGAGGTTAGACCCCTGGGGAACACTACATTTAGAGAGAGAGTGAAACGAAGAAAGACCGAAGTTAGACCTGGTAGGGTCAATGTGAGAGAAAGGAGGTCAACCAGGCTAGGGCCGGACCAGAGATACCCAGGTTGTCACAGAGACGATTGAACAGGATGGTGTTGTTGACTGTGTCAAAAGCAGAGGATAGATCAAGTAGAGTGAGGACAGGAGGAAGGTAAGGGTCTAGATTAGAGATCATGTATTCACAGGTGTTTAGGTGATCAGTTTCTGTGCATCTGGCTGCTCTGAAGTCAGGCTGGCAGTCATGGAGACAACCAACAGATTCAGTATGTAGATTAAGCTGTGAGATGGCCAGCTTTTCCCAGAGGCTCCCCAGGAAAGGAGTGATGGAGATTGGGTGGTAGTTTGCCAGAGAGGAAGGATCGGCAGAAGGCTTCTTAAGCAGGGCATGCACAAGGGAGTGCTTAAGGGGAGAACATAAATAGGAGAATTTTTGGAATTTCTGTACAATGATTATGAGGGGAGATAGAGACTAATGTTTCATCAAAGCTTTTTCCATTTAGACTTAGAATTTGATGGGGTTATTGCTGGGGGCAAGCGGGGGTGGTTAATGGAAGGACAGTGATAATCAACATTTCTAATAAAAAATGTTTTAACATAATTTACAAATTCCTTAAGGTCATTACTAAGTTCATCCAATTTTCCAGACAAGATCATGATTTCATTATGTATAGTTGGGGATAGAGATTGTCTTTGTGATTCTTGGGATTCTCCATAATTAAATTGGGGTGTTGTTTCTTCATGTAAACTATGTACTATATGAAAAGAAGAAATTATTATTTCACTGAGGTCTGTAGAAATTACATTATTTGTTTATATACAAAGATGTGTTGTTTACCATTCTAGATGTTATCATCACTCATTTCTTCTGTTGGAAAGTTGTCTTGCTACCACTCAAGTGAGTTTGTCATTTCTGTTAAAATAATAAAATAGTAATATTTGCTTATAAGAAATGTTTACATAATAAATGGTTCTAATAGAGAAATAAATACAGTTTACTTACTGTTTGTTGAGAGATTGTTTTGAAGTAAGTGCTTGGTGTTTGTGAGTCTCTATGAAGAGTTGTATTTAAGTGATAATATGAGGTCTACAGTTATGGTGTGTGCTTGGTGCATTCCATTATATTGTGTCATAAATGGACAAATAATTTGTACATTTTGAAGTGATCATTTGTACAAAAAGGTATATTTGGGTTTAGTAAATAAAAGTAATGTTATATGTTTATGAGTTTGTTGTTTGATGGGTAGAACATTTTCTGTTCTCCCCTGTGCTTCTGGGCTTTGTGAATGCTACCTTCTGTCCGCAGACTACCTCACTGTCCGCGGATTCTACAACTGCTACATTGCAGTGAGTGTGATATTAGGAACTTGTAGCAAATTAAGGGTGCACTGGTAAAAACCTATGAAATTCAGTGAACATTTCTTTGCTAAAGGGACATTATGGTTAAGTTGTACTAACAAAAACCTACGAAAGTTAGTGTAAAAAATGTATTAAAGGGATGTTAGGGTTACAAGTAAAACCGAAACCCTCACAAATAAGTAACCATAACTCACGCCACCAGCGTGCAATGCTAAAACTAACACCCAGGACATCAAGGATGACATCACAAATGTTTGCATTCTCTTATTGTCATACAATCAGATGATGCAGGACACTTCCTTCTAACCATGTTCACTGATAACTCTCATCCTTGTGCATTCAGAATACTTTGAAATGTTATTGCTCACCCACATTATTGAGGCACTATGACTCGGGCTGGTGGGCCAAACCTGTCGGTAACAGTCTGCTGACCAAGCACGAGGGTCCCTTAACTCGGGAGGGTACACCGCTACCAACAGGGTCGGCCCAATGCTGAAGGTCATGTCAACATTAGCACCCTGGGCTAAAGGCGAAGTGAAAGTTTTTTAAAAAAGCAAACCTTAACTTTATTCAGTCCTTCAATGTCACGTCAAGAACAGGAGTCCTTCCTCTGTGTTGATTGCAATTCAACACTGAAGACAGACTCCTCATGTAGACATGGCTTGGTGGACTGAAGAAAGACAAATTCCTTTTTTAAATTTCACGTTGCTTTTGCAATAATTTGTAGTGGATCGTGGGTGCTGAAGGTGATATTGGAGAGGTAATGACAGGGAGAAAAAGAGGCAAAGGGCGAGGGGTGCGTGGAGCTTGGAACGCAGGCTTATACCAGAGATTACAGCCCACATTCCGAGCATTCTGATTAGTCAGGGCCCACGCCCAGGATGCTAATGGGTGTTCAGTATAAACTGACTGATTTGCTACCTTTTACACTGGGGGCAGGCCAACCTAGTCTAATTGTGAGAACGACATGAAGCAAAAGAAAGACCAGTGAAAGCCTTGCATAACTGGTGCAGAGCTTATCTCTGTCACTTAGTGCAGGGTTGTTTTTTTTATCTCTGACAGTGACCTCTCAGCATACTGGCTAATCCAAAAACCCATACAATTGGCACAAATGCCCCAGCAGAATGAAACTGTAACTAGCAATCATCACTGGTAGGCAGAAGGCAGCACACCTGGACACAAGCAAATTTATGAAGCAGTTGGAGGAACTAATAAAAAGTCCCAACAATTTGCTCATATCACAGGACTAGCGGGTATATCTCTAATGACCTACCTTGGTCCGAGAGGATAGAATTACACCCCTGATAGCCAATCTGAAACATGCCAACATCCACCAAATATCTCAAGAATTGTTAAGTTATTTGAGGTAGTCCTTGCGGTCTCAAGCTATATCTAATCAGTAACAAGTGATGGGCCAGCTGGCGCTATGCTAATGTGGACCCAATACAAAACCATTTTTTTTACTTGTTGAAAGATGAATGCCCAGGAAATGGTAATACTACCAGTACCACATAAGGAAAAGCTCACACAGCTAACATCCCATTTGTAGCAGCAGGGAAAGCTCTGCAGATTATGAAGTGGGGTACATCTTTAAGAGGGTGTTTTTCTTCCACTGCCAAGTGTGGTCTGGAGTGACTGTATATCGCCTCTTACCTGAACCTTTTCCTTAAGGGCTTTATGATAGCCCAAATAATGTAATGACCAGAGACTCTTTAATGGTCCAATGTTCTTGATTTATGGTATCAAGGCAGGATTACGCTCACTTAAATCTGTGCTTGTCCACTGGAACACACAATGCTTGAAACTACAAAACATGTTTTTTGTCCCCATGTGAACATCTAGGTTCCTGTTCCTGTTTACCCTGCAATAGTTTTAGACATGCATTCATTGGCTAGAGGTGCCACAGTGTTTTGGTTGCTTTCTTCTACCCACATGATCTTGGAAATACATGTTGCATCACTTAGTCTAAATCCCTTGACTTGTATATGACGGACTCTTTGTATGAGATAGCAAAGGAGAGAGAGTTGTTACACTGGTTATGGTTGGCCCTTGGTAAAAGGCTTAGAAAGGAACCAATTTATTGTCAGAAGAGAATAAGTGCTACATACCGTTGAACCACCTTGTAGACGTTTAAGAAGTATCTAACTTGGAATCATATTGGAATAGAATCAAATGGGCCTATCAGGGCTGGTGATAATCATTCAAGAGGAGTGAACGACGAGTGGGGCATGTTGTTTTATCTTCTGTATATTAAGCCTGTGCGAGTTATGGGAGCATAACATGGATAGGTGGGGTGCATGGAACCCTGGGTGTCTGACCTTAGTGAATGCTCCATGAGTATCAGGTAGATCTCAATGTGAGGATTCATAAAATGGCCATCAGATCCTTATCTAATGTCATGTTATGCTTCTTGCATCTGATCACATGACTATATACTGTGAAGAATAAACTATAGTGCTACTGAGATCTATAGGTGCATTCTGATTACAACGCATAGTTACATGCAGGCTTACTCATGCTACATAGATTGCTTGTGAGTATAGGAATATGGCTGCCATTTGATACATTTGACTTTCTAGGACTCACTAAGGGTCGGTTAAAATGAATAGAAATCTCTGTAAACTACTAAAGAAATATTTCAATGGGAAGGACGTAGCAGTGAAAAAGAGGATATGTTTGGATTGTGTACTTGTTCCCATGCATATTTCACTTCAATTATGCAATGTCATATTCTGCCCCCCTCGAACCTTTCAGTGACCCATCTACCGTGACTTCTTCCATATAGCTAGCATTAAACACTTTATTCAACCTCCTGTCAATAGCAGGGTATGAGCAGCACTATCAAATTATATTGCATAGTTTGTTTTTCTTCGACATATGTCAACACGAAATAAAAAATATAAAATAGGCTTATCTCGATTTGCTGAAGCCATTAACGTTATAATACAACGCTCAACATTTTTGACAGTCAACAAACATATGGATATCTGAAGCTTCCACTGGATGACGATGGCTTCTTAGGCATGAGGTCTTGTTTATTTAGAGTTCCTATTTATTTCAGATTTTCAGACTGAAAGAAAAGGGGTATGTTAGGGCACGTTAGTAGGACATAGTTTGGAGAAAGATCAAGGGAGCTGTGATGTGCTGTTGGCAGCTTCAGTTCGGTAACACCGTTCGCTGAACTTTTTGGTGTGGTATCCTGTCGTTGTCTGTGGTGTGCTCTTGTGTAAGGCTCTGTGTGGTGTGTTTGTTGTTTGCAGTCATAAAACAACACATTTTTAAAAAAATTGGTCAGAGCACCAGTTTCTGAAGCAAGAACAATTATCTTTATATAGGTTCCAAAACAAGTTAATTTGTTGCCATTGGATTACTTCATTTATGTGTATCCACCTTAGACTTAAACCATCTGTATTGCTTAAAAATGAAATGTCATAATCAAACTGTTTGAAGGTTTGTCAAAATGTTTTCACAGAATGCAAATAAATCAACATACAAGTGTCTTCTCTTAAGAAACACATAACATGTAAGTAGTCAAAGCCAGATTGTTAAGTAGTTCAATCAGACGATACACCCCTGGTCTCAGCCTAGTATGCAGCGCACAACCAAAATGCTTATTTTATGATATTTATAGGTTCAATATTTTGAGTGATACACCATTCATATCACACCCCTTTTCAAATACCCCAGGTCACAATGGACCAGGAATCAGGCTGGTTGATAAAGGTAATATTTATTTATTTATTTAAAATTCAAGTCAAACATATCCTTTTTAATATATAGTGCAGCAATCACCAATGTGGTGACAATTAAAGATAAGAAGGTATGTAATGCACTTAAATTCACTCTTTAGCAACACAGATGGAAAACACCAGAGAAAAGAACACTTTTGGCTTGTTTGGAAAGATAGCACTTAAGTTAGGATTTCACCCGCCAATATTCCTCAACCCACAAATAAGCAATTCTAAATAGATGTAAGGAAGCAGCAGGTGATCAGGAATGAGGAATAGAAAACAGAATTCGAATCCAACCTTCCCTCCGCAAACAAGAGAGAGAAACGGATTTGAAACCCTAATGTTTAATTGACATTTCAGAAATGGCTGAATAAAACACTGAAAATGTGCAAAAATCCTTAAAGCAGTAGACATTTCTATGGGAGCAACATTGGAAAGATACCCGTCAAGGGTTCTGGTCATCACACGGATCTGGTCCAACCAAGGACAGCTGGACAAATCTGGTCACCGGTCTGCACTGGACTGGCCCTTCTGGTTACTGGATACTAGAGACAAGCGGGATGCCAAGTTTGGAGCAGGCATGCATTTAGTAGCAGCAAGCAAGGCTGGATCAGGATGCTTCCCTTGGGTTTTTGAGATTTGAGGCCTAGCTGAAAAGGGGTTCAGCAATGCATAGACCTTGGCTTTGCAATGAAAATCTGGAATCAGGATGAAACAGGATGAAGAAATCAGGAACAGGGCGCCATGCAGGAATTCTGTAAGAAAGTCAGGAATCAGTGTGTGCCTTGTGTGCTGTCAGGTGCCCTTATTTATCCTGTCAGATGACATCACTACAGTATATGGTAGGCGCAGGCTTAATACCCACACCCATAATGCTAGCATTGGGAAAGAGCATAGTCTCCTTCTAGCTCTTCTTTGATTGGATCACAGAAAAGGATGTCATGTTTATCAATTGATTTTTACAGTGTCTAGAAACCTCCCCTAGCTACTGGAACCAAAATCTAATTTTGCCATAAATACATATTTATGCAGGTATAACCTCTGAGAAAATCAGATAGTCAGGTTACATATTTTGTGCGTCATATTTCAATCCAAACCCCAAGTCTATGGGACCTGGTTTTGCCTTTATGCTACATTTTGGCAATTTTAACCATGAAAGATTTGGTCTAAAATTCCCCACTTTTGTACACAGATGTGCATTTACCTCTGGGATGTGTGTACAAAATGTTATGTTGCAACATCAATATTTTCCCCGTAATCGGTCATTTTACATAACTTCTGTTCCTTATGGAGTAATAGGTTCTACCAAATTTTCAATGAAAGATCATAAACTTAGATTTAGAACTACACACTTTTCTTATTTTTCCTCATTCTTGCTGTAAAGATGAATGTCCTTAAAAGTTCAGTTACAAAATAACCTTTAAAACCAAATGTCACTTGATCAGTTTTTTTCCTTTCTTTCAACTGCTGTCAATTGTCAATTCCTTTGAAGCAGGATGAGGGGCCTCTATCTTGATTGAAGACTTTATTGCCCCTCACACTTGACAGGTGAGAGTCTCAGCCTGCCATTGTCCCAGCCTGGAGCAAAGACAAATGTCTGATGAGCTGGGGAAGTCCCATTTCCTTGTGCATTCAAAGGCCTCCAAGCTAGCAATTAGCACTTGCCTGTGCCAGAGGTTTATGAGGTGTCACCCTTTCTCAGGACTAGCAACTGGTAGAGCAAGTTTTTTTTATATAGTTTGCCAACTTACATTTTATATCTTGACTTAAACCTATGGAATAAAAACAGTTTATGAATGCACTTTTACCAGCAACAAATCCTTTTACATTTCTAAATAAGCAGGCCTTTACACAACAATGTACTTTTAAATAGGTGATTTTCTCTTTTCAGTCAGAAAAAGCACATTTGACTATGGGCCTCATTACAAGTTTGGAGGCAGCCATGCCCTTAATAAGGGCATGGCTGCCTCCAAACCTGGCTCCGGGTCTGGGTTCCCTGAATGGGGAAATACCGGGCCATTCCGACCTTGGAGGGCCCGGTATTTTCCCATTCAGAGAACCCGGACCATCCCCATTCCCATTTGAGCCCCCATAGGGCTCAATGGGAAGGGGGAGCATGCTAACAACGGGCCCGTTAATAACGGGCACGTTGTTAGCATGCTGGGCTGCTCGCGAGCAGAACTCGTAATAGGGCGGTAAGGGGTTAACGGCTCTGGCACCTTTACCAGCGCCATTAACCCCTTACCGCCCATCTTGTAATGAGGCCCATTTTCTTCAAATGTGGTTTGGTTTTCATCCTCAGAAAATACACACTTTCTGCAGCTATAGTTCTTTCCTTGAGTGCTGGAGTTGTTTTGCAGCATGGATACATTTAACAGACATCTATTAAGAATCTTTCTCTGAACAGATAATTCTTGATACACTTGCAAAAAAAATAGACGCGTTTCCCCGTGTAAAATGAAAACGAAGCCCCTGGTTGATTTTTCAAAGATACTTTTGCCAGCTGTCATTCAAATGAGGCCTGGGTCCTCTGAGACACATTGGATGATCCTGGGCATTGCAGGGCCTTTTTAACCACAGTGGTTCATGAGAAATATATGAATTTAGCGCCAAGCAGCACTTTTAAGGTTGAAAAAGTATCATTTTAAAGAGGCATTTTGGGTTTTCAGCAAGGTAATGCTGCCTCTTTCACTTCACTCCATTTTCAATGTTGCAGAGCACAGTGGCACATTCCTGCAGTGAGTACTTTGTTTCACCCCACCTGAAATGTGTGTGGCAGGGTGGTGCAGCCATTCTCTGGTTGTTGCAAAAATGCAGTTTAGAGATCTTGGCACGCACAGGAGTCAGCATGCCCATTTTGCTGTTTCTTGCACCACTGCAGCAAAGTGATGTAGCATAGCAGAGCTGAGTGGGTCAAAATATCCCACAAGATGATTTATTATCCAATTTCTGTTGCAATGTTTTCCATCTTTAAAATGCATCCTAAGGTAGGAATGTTTGATTGTAGTAGAAGTTTTCATGTTTCCCCTGAAAATACATTAAAACCATGCTGTGTTACATGGTAACACGTCTGACACAATATGGAATATCCATAAGCAGATCCATGCTCTTTTGTTTGCAGCCCTCTCTTACAGCTCTTCCCTGCTTTCCTCCTTGTAATCTGTAGCCACCCTGCACAACAACTACTTGGTAATGAGTGCAGGGCCAGTTTGGTATCTTTTTGGCAGGATGTATCTGTGTTCTCATTGTGATTTCCCATCTGTATTGTCATCTGGACTCCTAGAGTGGACTGCGTTTGTGGGCCAGTCCTTTGCTTGTTTCTGTCTCTTTTCCTCTCCCCTCCTATCCCCATAGCAATTGGCTGTCAGTTGTCCCTGGCCTTTCGTTTGCAGCCCTATCTTACTGCTGTCCCCTGCTTTCCTGTTTGTAATCTGTAGCCATCCTGCATGGCAACTACATGGTAAGGAGTTTAGGGCCACGTTGGTGCCTTTTGGAGGGATATATCTGTATTTTACAGTGATCTCCAGCCTACTTCTTTATCTGGACTGCTCATACAGTGCACTGTGCGTGTGGTCTAGTCCTTTGTTTCTGGCCATTTTTCTTTCACCTCTCATTCTCCATTTCATAAACACTGCTCCCTGTGCAGCCACTGCCAGGGCAACGAGGCGAAGTACAGTGGAAAAGGATGTCTCCTGGTAGCCTGTTAGCCTTGCGTCCATTCCTGTCCATAGTGCCAATACCATTTAGAGCAGAGAAAACTCATCATACAGGTAAGGTGAATCTACGCTTAAATTCTCCTCTGTGTTCCTAGCACATAACTTGATTGAATTGGTTGATTATGTGCATCTGTACCAGTAAATCTGTTTGGACCTGATATCTATGCCTGAACACCTTAGCACACAGCTTTATTAAATCATTATGTTAGCCACACATATGTATTGCTAATTACACTGCAGCCAACTTTTGGCACACAAAATGGGCCGAATCTCTGTGTTATTGCATGTATACCTGACATATAGCCTTTTTAGAATCATTTGTTTTTGTTTATGCATATGACAACTGTTTACCTTGTAGTATATACCCCTGAACACCTAGCACTGAGTTGTACTGAATCATTGGGCCTCATTACGAGTCCAGCGGTAACCCATGCCGGTGCTACCGGCGGGCTGCCGCTGGACTCGTAATATTTTACCGGCGCCTGACTCCCCAATGCCACTGGGACATTAAAAGTCCGGCGGCCAGGGAAATCAGACAGCAGTAAAATGTTAGACCCCATCTATGGGAGCGGGGACTTGGAGGCGCCAGCACATTGCTAATGGTGCCAGCGCTTACGTGAAGAGTCTGCCTACCATGGCCGCTGTGCCCGGCAGGGTCAGACCTGTCGGGTGCAGCGGCCATGGCAGGCAAGCTCGTAGTTTGCCGGTCCGGAAACAAGGGTGCTCGTGAGCTTAGCAGCACCCTTGTTTCTGGACCGGCAAACTTGTAATGAGGCCCATTATGTTTGACTACACAATTTTAATTGTTATAGCTAATTCTACTGCTGACCCAACCCATAGCTAGACTGACTCTGTTTGTGCCTGAAATTCTAGCAAAAAACATTGAAGCATTGTGGTTAGACTGCTTGGCTAGCAATTGTCTAGACCAATCTGTGTTTACCATCCACTACATCTGTACAGCTAAACATATATCTGCACACATCCAAAACAAATATGCTGATACATATTGAGTTAATCATCACAACAATTTTGCTTCTCACCATACTGCTCACTGTATACCTAACACAGTGTGTACTTTGTGAAAAGTTAAATTTTTGGACCCATGACACAACAAACTTTAAAAAAAACAAACACATAGCTAAGTGTCACTCTTTGTAATTGCTTACATATCAAGCACATAGCCACATGGCGCACACACACAACACAGAGCTAGTTTTAAACATTGGGTTTGTCACACCCTTTTATGGCTTTTTACACTACAACCATGCATAGCTAGTACACTTAACTGGATTATAATCGACCACTGCTGCATAGTTGCATCACTGTTTGGCCTGTTACCTAGCACATAGCTATTTAAACTCAATTGTATTAATACAGGCATCTATAACAACAGTTTAAATTAATATCAAGACATAAACACTTAACACACATCCCAGATTTGATTCTGTATATTTGTATACCAAACACATGAAGAACTCTCTCATAGTGCATTATAGATTAACTGACTTCTACGCCTGCCTACCTACTGCATAGCTCCATCATGTGCCTACATCCCTAGTAATTAGGGTGGTTTGAATCAGTGATTGGGCCTCCATAATAACTGCAGACCTATTACTGCTGCCTATATACCCAGTACATAACTAGTTTACTTTTACATTTGCCTATATACTAAACACATACAGGCTCTGCATTCCAATCCCCTACAATCATTAACTCACTGTACAATCCCTAAAACAACTGCCTAGCTTGTGGTATTTCAAATAACCCAACCCATAACTGGTTGGTCCACCGTATATGCCCGAACAACCAGGACCAAGTTAAATCAACACACCTATTATACCTATTCTGTGGTAATCGGTTATATCTCACTGAAACTAGACCCCTCACATGGAGTATCAGACACAAACAATTCCTTATACATTGTGGATGCGTAACCCTATAATAATAGTCACATACACTGATACACCTAAGGAACCCTTTCCATAATGTGACCCATAGAAAATTATCCCATCAGTCTGTCATAACTTTATTTCTGCATCAAGCCATAAAGGTTTCACAGAAACAACACAAATAACTCAGACAAAATAATTTATCATGGTTGCATATCTCCTGGGGGATTCAATTAATTACAAAGACTTCTCAGCATAAATCAAAAACGGAATTGCCGGTGCATTAATGCACCATTTGCTATGGGCATCTGGACCAAGAGGGATCAACCAGCATCCTTCTCACCAACGGGACGATTTGCTCCTGAGAGAGCTGGTCGATGTGACATGTATTCCAAAGAGTAAGCACTAAGTTCTATTGCAGGCTGGCATCCCCTGTCAAAACTCAATATGTTTTTGGCGAAGCCTGGGTCACCAAAATCAATTCTAACAGAGTCAAGGGCATTTCCCCCGTGTTGGTGGATCCTGGTGCAGCTTATAATTTGTTCCCGGGTTGCAAAAAAAATCCCCTCACTGACCAGATCCAGTGAAGGCATTTGTTTCATAGAGGGTACCGGGATTCGTAGTGGTTTGGTGCCCATTTGGGGATCTTATGTAAGAATATTGACCTCCTTGCCTGAGATGTTAGTAGCCTTCTAGATTTAGCGGTGGGGGTAAATGGTAATGGTTCATGGCCCAGCCAGGATGCTGCCTTTCCAGATGTAGCATTGGCCTAGGTGCTCTGCCTACATTCAGGCTAGAAGCAAACTTCGGTTGGGACGGGGTGCTGTGTTGTTTGCTAGAGGGTAGAGGGTACCGGGATTCGTAGTGGTTTGGTGCCCATTTGGGGATCTTATGTAAGAATATTGACCTCCTTGCCTGAGATGTTAGTAGCCTTCTAGATTTAGCGGTGGGGGTAAACGGTAATGGTTCATGGCCCAACCAGGATGCTGCCTTTCCAGATGTAGCATTGGCCTAGGTGCTCTGCCTACATTCAGGCTAGAAGCAAACTTCGGTTGGGACGGGGCGCTGTGTTGTTTGCTCTTCCTGGGACCACAGCCGATTGGATCTTTATGGGCAGTGGCTCTATGCTTACTTGGGCACGTTCGATGTCGATACTTGCTTGTTTCTCACTGCTATGTTCCCCTCCTCCCTGTGTTGCTCTGGTGTTGGTGAGGCAGGTTTCAGGTAAAGTCAATCGGTTGTCACATATTTGTTAGTGGCCCTTTTTCCACTCTGTTGGCTGTGCCGAGGACCCCCCTTAACCAGCTCCTTCCCAACTCCCACAATCAAGCACAATACTAAATTATTCATTATCAGGAGTTCGGATACAACAAACCTACATTGGCACTCCTTCTGCAGACTGTTTATGAGTGTGATTTACCATTTGCTCACAACATGTGACCATGTCGACTCTGCCCCATTACCCCTGTTATCAGTCTGGTTGTCTTCTCCATTCTGCGGTAACCCATTTTCAGAGCCATGTGGAACAGAGATTTGCATAATGGCCCTAAAGGGCTCGACAATGGTATCTGCTTAGTATGGCATTAAAGTCCACCCTGCCCCTTCACTTGGCATGAGAGTTCCAGGGCCGGTCGAGAGAAGGTGATGCTCCATACAGCAGGTGGGGGACAGAGCTACAGGGGCTGCAGAAGAAGCAATTGTGCTGGTGTAGGTTGGAGCAGAAATGTCAGTTACATGTTCTTTGACTTGCCCTATGGCCACATTCAGGTGAAGTCTGGAGGTGCTAATGGCAAGCTACTAAGACGACCCCCAGGGTGTGGTTGATCAGGGCTGGTCTTGATTCGGTTGTCAGGAGACGGGTCCCTCAAGAGATGCTCAGAGCCCATCTTTTCATTAGTTGAGCTTGTGGGCTTGTGACTTTCGGTAGGGGCTTTGGTGTTATTTACAGTGTTTTCCCCCCAGGGTTGCAAGCTGACTGGGACGTTGAGCACGTTGAATGAGCACAAGAACTGATGAAGTTTGCTAATCAGGGAATCGGCTTTCCTCACGGGTCTTTCAGGGTTAATTAAACTGGACTCAGCTGTACTTAATGAAGACATTGAAGCAGTAATTGTCATTTTGCTCTTTACAGTCAGCATTTTCCTTTTATCTGTGGGCGCATGCATGGATACAAATGCGGGTATTGCTGACATGGCGGGGGTTGTCATAGCGAATTAAAGAACACGTTTAAAGTCAGGGGCTGCTGTACAAGACCATCTCAACTTAAGTGCCACAGGCATTTCTGCACCCTCAATTGCGCTCTGATAGATTCTATTGGGCTCAGTTGGTCTCTGTTGGTAGGGACATTGTGACCCCCTGTCTTGGCTCTCACCTGGTCTGCTGGTCAGCCTGCACCAGCCCCTCAGATTCTTACTTCTTCATGCAGGTCCTCAGTGCCTCTTCTGGTGCTTCGGTGTGTGTCGGGCAGGAGGTTGAGCTCCTTCCAAGCTGTGGTCTGGAGGGGAATCTTGTGTGTCGCGTCTTTCAGGCAGTGTAATCCTTGCAAATTCCTGCACCCTCTCGTTCCACAGGTTTTGCCCTCACGATAGGTGTCCTCAATTTATGTTGTTTTCAGGAAGGGGTCAAGGCTCCTCAGGTGGTGGCAGCATAGGCAAACAATGCAGGGACTTGTACCCCATTTCCCCCATTTCGTACCACCATCTGTATAGTCTGTAAACCAAATTGCCTATAATATGCCCACAACAGTTCCATAATTGTGGAACACTGTGAAATTCCAGTCCTACTTCTATTGCCATCAGGTTTTATCATAAAACCTCTTTTCCCGCGCAGAGGGCAGCACAGAGTCCGGCACTGAGTCCCAGTTTGCCCAGAACCCTTGTGCGTTCTATTGAGGAGCTGCTGATTACAACGCTGTGGAACGCTGTGAAATTCCAGTCCTGTTTCTATTGCCATCAGGTTTTATCATAAAACCTCTTTTCCCACACGGAGAGTGGAGTCCGGCACTGAGTACCAGTTTGCCCAGTTCGCCCGGGTGTGCCCGGAGTGCCGGAGGTCGGCATGGTTGTTTCCCCAAAGGCCGCCCCGGCCTCTGGGCCTCAGACCCGCCACAAGACCCTCCAGCAACATCGAATGCTGAATTCCTGGACAGCTATCCCTCAAAAGAGCGCTGCAGGCAGTAAGGTAAGCAAGCAAGTAGTTACCTTAAACACCCCTGTTGTCTCTTTTCAGGTCGCTGCTCAAGTACACCAAGTTGTCCCCCATGTCACCACTGACCCTCTCAGTCATACATCTTTAGGGACAGCTGATTTTTCAACCAATACCCAGAGTGTCGCGCTACTCGGAAACCCAACGAGACCACTCACGCTGCTTTCACTTGCTAATTTAGCTCCGTTGTCGCCAGTGGAGATTGTTGCGGCTGGAGTTTTATCGCCTAGGCAAACTGTCTCTCCTGATATCTATTTTTCTCCGTTTGACTTAACTGATGTGGAAATCATGAGTGCATCGACTCTAGTGCAGGATAAATCCACTGAAGTTCTGCTCGACTCAGCTGTAAAATTGATGATAATGCATGTCCGAGCAAAAGCTCTGCTACTACGATGCCAGCTTGCACTAGTTTGATCTCTGCACCAAGATCCGGCTCTCAACCTGAAAGCGAGCATGACTTGCCTGGACTTTCAACACAGGTACCTGTCAGTAGGTCGCCAATGACACCGAAAGTCTTTCTGTCACCGTCGCAGCAAACGTCCACTCATGACCTGCGGCTAACATCGAATCCCTTGTTAAATTCTACGCCACTGTTAATCGGAGACCCCACTTTAAGAAAGGCACGCACTCTGCAATACGACTCTGTTCCTGCACCTGGCACCCTGATTATGGCTTGCGCTCCTGCAAAGCCAGCAAATGGTTCCTTGACTTTAACCTCAGAGGTGCCTTTGCAATTGCAATCACAAAATGATATCTATAGAGTACCAATTCAGCAGCCGTCCCAAAATAATGAGTGGCTTCAATTAAAATGCCCCCAATTCACCATGAATCACCGGAACTTGGACATATCTAATACCATATCATTGGCTCCACTAACCAACAAGGAAAATCATTAAAAATGATGACCTCAGCCAAACAGTCGGAAGGTCGCTTTAGCTCAAAAAGAACGAGTGTACTTACGGCCTCAGCGACTCCGTCAAAGCTCCCTACTCCAAACAAGGAGCAATCAAGCACCGCAAGTCCAGGAAATGAGTGCTTGAAGACGCCAAATTCAAAATCCAGTCTTTCAGTTGCTGCTGCAATTCAAATACACAATAATGTGCTAGCGGTGTCGTCCTAAGCAATGATCCCTTTCGTGAAATTGTATGAGGCAATGAATGAAACCATTCGCGACCAAGGGGCGATGCTACTGAACCTATCTACAAAACTGGAAAAATCAACAACTTTACTATGTACATAAAGCAACATATGCAAGCGGAAGCAGAATCAAGCTTGCATTGGCAAGCGCGACTAAGCGACTCTGTTACAATCCAGCAGGGGAGACATGAACATCTGGTAAAAGGTCTCCTGGACGCGTTAAAAGAGTTGGTGCAAAAGTCTATTCCAGCCTGCAGCTGAGAAAATTCTAACGCAGTTAAGTCGATTTCCGCTACATTGCCAAGCTCAATACCCAAGCCTCATGTCACAAATTTAACAACAGAGATCTATGACTTAAATCATGCGCCAATTGGTAGCACAGTAGCTTCATCCAAAGCTACTTCAAGCGTCCAAAAATCTGCAGAGGCAACTCTACAATCTTCTTCGGATGCTTCTCATTCGTAATTTCTTACGGAATATGACCCGTCTGCCGTGGTTGGTGATGACCCTCCAATTGATGATGGCTCAACACCACAAGCCGTGTCACAAATTGAACTACCTGGAAATCCATTTTCCTCATTTGGTATTTTCTCAGGACCAGCCAAAACAGGCGCAGTGGGAACCCTGCCAAAAACAAAAGTAGTTGTTTCGACTGCTAAGCCATCGGCCCCAGTAAGAAAGGAAAAGACTACTACTACAGTGAGGAAACATAAGTTACCAGCTCACGCATCTACTAAAAGCTTTATAAGGAATCTTACTACACCACCCAGATTGGGCCCGTCCAAGCGCAACGCTGATGTCTGCAGAGGCCCCTTAACTAACCAAAAAAACTGTCAACTGTTACCTACGAAACCTGGATCAAAATGGTGTCGCATAAGCTCTGATGACTGTTCATCTGTCACTTCAGTGAAATCAACCTCACCCGATTTATGCGACTTATCTATGTATTCTTCTTCAGGTGATGATGAAAATCCTCAAATCCCTGGCGAAGTGGCTCGGTCCTCTTCAAGTCCTCCTCCTAGAGCAGTACAACCCAGGAAGAGCTCCATACCTCCGAAGCGTCAAGCAGACCAGCCTTTAAGTTTGGTCGCCGCAGACGAAGTGTCTGCAAAATCTGCCTTGGCTAGCCCGAGCCTAAATCCTAAATTGACCTTAAATCAACGCAAACAGCTTATCCGCTTCAAATCTGGGTCACATGAAAATAAACCACATCAAGTAGTTAACTACAGCTGTAAACTAAGACTACAAAATATTCATAGAGACGATAATGAGTTGAACCTCAACCGCGCAAATGTGTTGAGCTTGTTTAAACATATACCGCCGTTGCGCCTGATTAATTCCGACGACATTAAAATGTCGAATATGTAAGTGAGCAATGCTCTGATGCAGTCCTGCTTCACATCGAATCAGATGGAGTCCGTAATACAATACTTAAAGCTGCAGATGACCTTTTGATGTTCAGTTTTGACCTCTCCTTCGAACCTGAGAATGCAACCTCGAATAACCACTTTGAAAGGCTCGACAACAAACCAGCTGCAAAAAATGCAGTAGACATGACACATTTACGAAATCTCTTGAGTTCTGCCGCTACATATGGTAATTCAGGGCATTCAAATGCAAACCGCTCGAGACAACATGCACAGGAATAGCTAGGATTGAGACCACAGGATGCACTCTACTCCATTCTTTCCTGGAATACTCGTGGGTTCAACCACTTGTTCTAATGACTTTGATGTACCACTTGAAAATGTGTTCGCAATCTGTCTACAAGAGACGTGGCTTCTCGAAGCTCCCATGAGAGACGGTTATACCATACTAGTCAACCCGGCTATCAAAAATGCACAAGGTCGCCCAACTGCAGGTCTATTAACCATGGTTCATCTGTCTCAAAATTGGTCAACCCCGGTATGTTCAAACCCAAATCCATTTGTAGAATGTTCAATTATGCACTCAATGAGTGACAGCTTAGAGGCAAAAAAATCCCTCTTGATTATCAACTGTTACTGGAATCCTGTTAAAATCAACGACAAGGATTTTGTCAATGCCATATGTTCCTTAATGGATGACGCAATTTTGAGGCATAATAATCTGACAATTATATGCTGTGGTGACCTAAACTGCTCATGGTTCAACTATGAACTAAAAAACCAAAGTTACAGGCAAACTGCCAAAGAAGACCTTGGAGAGAAAGAGCAAAGATGGTCAAATGCAATGAAAATGCGTGACTGTGTGATGTTAAATGGCGCGGTAAGAGGTGACATCCCTGTGCAACCAACCTGGCAACGAGAGTCATCGCATAGCATTATTGATTACATATGGGTCTTAAGGAATTTCGAGTCGAAAGTCACCACACTGTACTCTCAAAAAATGACTAATAGCGATCACCTGCTGCTAAAACGGGTTGCTTTCAGGCAGTAACATCCTCTGCCCCTTTATACAATTTACCAGTTGAGGCAAACACGGGTGGCAACCGCCTTCGGCTAAGCGTGAACCAGATCGGCTGCTTAACTGAAAGACTTTTGAGCTCGCCACATGGTGTGGACTATGCCCCCCTGTTATCGACCTACATAACAGAAAACAATAATCCAAACCAACAACATAAATGCCACAAACATCTGTTTACCAAGGTCATGCATGACAAAAAGAAAGACCTAAGAAGGGACTTGAGACAAATAAAAAAAAACATCCCGAGACACAAAATGTTAGAAGAAGTGAAGGCAAAAAGAGCAATCTAGAGGAACTGGGCAACGTCTCACAGAATTATTGTTGAGCAAGACCGTGCAGAACTAATGATGAAGCTCATGATAACAAAATGTACTCGTGATATCCGGCAAATTCTGAATATTGGCCATGTGAACAGCCTAAATTCGACCCAGAATACCATCTCTGGTGATATTTGGTGCAAGCACTTCTTCAAAGTGTTTAACAGCGCGAACTCTGAGCCCGAACCACATCTTAAGGTCGAAGCCACGCCCTGGGAATTGGAAATGACGCAGGCTGACATTACTCGAGCAATTACAATGTTAAAAAACTCTCGAGGTGCTGGCCCTGATATGATCAGCAATGTGATGCTTAAGAAAAACATACTGATATGGGCTCCCTTTATTGAGTACCTCAAGGGGCTCAAGGGTTTGTCAAGGGGCTGGTATCCTTGACGAACGTCAAACTGGCTTTTCAAAGGGTGTAGGTGTTGATGTAAATCTTTCAATACTAAGCAAGATCTAAAATCCATCTAGCCTTCATCGACATGAAGCAGGCTTTTGATGGTATAAATCGTGGCCTGCTTTGATCAAAACTGCACAAATGGAACTGCCCAGCCAGTATCCTCAACCCAATAATAGCCCTCCACTCCAATACTTCGATTCGAGTGCGTCTCAACAAGAATGGAGAATTATCAGCCAATATCCTAACAACAAGGGGAGTACAGCAAGGGTGCCCTCTTGCAGCCGATTTATTTAAACTATTCTTGGCGGATCTGCCACTTCACCTTGAGCAGGCTCACTGTTTTCCACCTAAAATAAACCAGATTCTTGTAAGATACATTGCCTATGCAGACGACCTAGTCTTGATGGACAGAACCCAGATTGGACTACAGCGCCTTCTTCTCTGTCTTTATGACTACTTATCTACCAACGAACTTTCAATAAACACATAAAAAACGAAAATCGTGTCAATTGGATCTGTGACCAGTAGAAAAGACAGAGCCTTTAGGTGGGCTGTCGGTGGCCAGCCTCTGTCCTCAGTCAACTCCATACGTTATCTGGGCGTTCAGTTTAATAACTCAATTTGCGAACATCAGTGGGTTAAAGATCTGAAACTGAAGTCCTCAAGATTAGCTCATCAAGCCGCAAAAATAAATAAAAGTTTTGGCAAATTTTCCCTATCACCAATCCTAATGTTCTACCTGCAAAAGGTAGTGCCCATACTAAATTATGGCGCTGAAGCAAGCTGGAACATTAATGAGCAAACATGGAATCAGCTCGAAGGCTGCTTTTGGCGGCGTGCCCTCAACCTTCCGCAATGTGTCTCACTCATATCCATACGCCATGAACTTTCATTGAACTCTCTGTACAGCCATGTGATCTGGAAATCCATCTCGCTTATGCGAAAGATGACAGTGGACAGCAAAGCATCAGCCTATCACATATTCATAAACAGACACTGTTAGGCAGAATCCAGTGCAGTTCCCTTAGGGAGCACTACACTAGATTAGGACTACAGGTGAGAGCAATAAATCCCCTTTGGTATCAGTCTGTACCACAAGGATTTAGTTGGTAGCTGTGGCTGAGCAGTCAGACTTATCTCAAGAGGGAGATGAGCAGTATTCAGGGTTTACACAATAGGCAGTACAGTACTACGGAGCAAGGAAACACTGACCAAAGCTTTGTATCAAAAAGAGAATATATGTATTCTATACACATCTAGTTTCAACACATAGATCACAGTTTATAAAGTAAGTTAAGTTTAGTCAAGGAAAAGCATATACATCTCCCTATTCAATTGTAGACAAGTTTGCGGTAAAGTCAAAACTGAGCAAAAGGGCACAGCGAAAACCAACTACAAATGGCACTCTAGCAATTCAACGAAAGGGAGGGAAAGCACAAGTTAAACCGAAATATCTTCAGACACCCCCTAGCAACACTTCCCTGAAGTTTTGTGAACAAGTAATGCATAGTCACACTTTAGCCAAAAGATAAGGGAATGAAAACTGAGCAAAATGGCACTCCACAAGTTAAAACAGTAGGAAGTAAGAGGGGTTTAGAAGATTTAGGTGCATCAACACATTTCTCATTGAAAACCAATCTAGTGAGAGCAGATCTAACAAATCAACCAGAGTCAATAGGCCTGAACCAGAGTCAGTGGTACAGGACCAAGAGCTTAGGAGCAGAAATGTTCTTGTAGCTACAGTCAAGTCTTTAGTAGAAAAATATTGAAGAGGTAGATGCGAGGCGAAAGACAATGGCCCTCATTACGACCCTGGCGGAAATCGAAAAACGATGGCGGAAATGTAATACCGCCATCGAATACCGCTCGGTGCGATTATGATCCGTCACCGTAAAGTACGATGCCATCAGCGACACCGTAGTGAACGCCAACGGTAACTGCACCAAGTACGCGCACGCGCGCCATGCAAAATCGTAATTACCACCAAGGCGCAACGGTACGCGAATGCTGACCCTAGCGGACATTTACTTAACGCCATCAAGCATGGCGGAAAGTACCATTCCGCCATGGTGAGAATTACGGCATCGTGAACCAACCGTAAATGGCCCTACTGAGTGCCTGTACACCACTCCCTGCCCACATTGCACAACACCTCGTAGGTGCAATGAAGTTACACAATGCAACCAGTGAAATGTACAAGTCACCCATGCATGCCAACGAACAAATGAATGTAGGGGCTCCAAGTGCCTTGTGAGTGGCCATCCATATTTGGCATGTCACCATTGCCGTACTGATGCAGCACAGGCACGTGAAGGTTCAAGTACAGCAATATGAACTGAAACATGAGACAAAACAACAACAAGCCCCCATCGCTTGACACCAGTGTAAGGCAACATTCAAAGCAGTATCCTGAGGGAGACTGCACCAGCCCTGTACCCTTGCCAGTAAACAAACCAACCATCAGCATAAGCATGTACCACACAAGTTGGCAGAGTGACTGAGCAGCCAGGCTCATCTCAAGAGGGGCCAATGGGAGCTGCAGGGCACAGATGGCACGAATACAGAAGCTATTCCAATGGACATGACCTCAGTCTCCCTCCAAGAAACGCACGCAAACACAGGCACCTGTGACCAGCCATTTTCTGATAATCACATCATTCCACCAATCCACATGGCTGACCGGCATCTGTTACACAAAAGCTAATCCCCCGCCCCTGAGCATGACATCATTAAAACAGTCATAATGGCAGGCCCCATCCCTGACCTTACTGGGCTTCGTAGGCAAACGCGGCCAGTACAGTACCACGCAACTATACTCAGAAGCCGGAACCCAATGCAGATCTCCTCACAATACACCGCTCCACAAATAGGAATATGCTACATTACTTGCAAAGAATAACGCTACACGGTTGAAATCAGAATCAAATTTTAATGCACATCAAATTCACCAAGCCCATACAGCTATTAGGTCATAAACTCCAAAATATTTTTCATTACTGTGGGCTGCATCCGCAATAAATGACCAGCTTCTTCTTGTGTGACGCCCTGTTCCTTCATGGTACACAGGGGCTACATTCACGTTCAAAAAGGCAACATGGAAGCGCCGAGAACCGCAGGGCCGTCCCATTAGGTAGGCACTAGTCCAGCTGAAAGGTTGATATGTAGCTCCTAGCCACTAGTACTGCGTAAGGGCATGTGGCCCATTGGCGATCGTCCCATAAGATCGTAATGGTGCTCCACTGATTAACTCGAAGCAGCAGGTGTCGGGAGTAAAAGCCATCTGCAGGAGTGGCATACAGATGGCAGCGGCAAAAGGGGAGGAGATACCTGTCGCCCAAATGAAATGAAAAAGAATAGCATGGGCATCAGAACTTCATTTGTATTACTCACTCCAATGATCACACTAAATCTACAGCCATATGCATGCTAGCCCACTCAAAAGGATTATTTCCACCCAAAAATCACTTGCGAATCATAACTATATAAATCGAGGTGAAAACACTATTACAAACGAGTGTTTGTGTGCATGCGTCTGTTAAGACAGAATCCATTAGATGGGATTAGTAACGTGCATAGACACAAGTGTTTGAAGGCGCGTCGAGACAGGGAGGGTTCAACAAGGGCAGATAGACGATGGTCCCACTATGGCAGCTCTGCATCACATAGCGCAGGGGAAGGGGATAGATTCCGAAAAGCCATGTACATGGCAAACTCTCAATTAAATCATCTGTCCAAGCATCCATACATCATTCCCTCATCCCGGTATGAAAACGCCTGATTATTTACTCACATCACATTTGAAATTTCCATTGAGTCTGAGCGTAATGCAGTCTGCAAAATCCACTGTGCTCCAGCCCGGAATTCTAGTGTTGTGAAGTAACATGTATTTGGGAACGTCCTGCCTTATCGTCCACTACGCTATTGCGCATCCCATACTATTCATATCAATCATTGCATTCTCGCCATGGCCCCTGTCCCAAGGACATTAAACAATAGAACGTTATATTTGCAGTCAGACCTGTGGGCGTCTCCTCGCCGCTAGCTGAAAACCGAAAGCGCTGTCCTTCGAATTCCTCATTTGCAACATCACGTCGATAAGGCATCTGTGACCGCTTGAAATCACAAATTCATCCATGTAGTGCGGCAGTGTGTGAAAATGGCAACTGGCTTCACTCACAAATGGGACGCCCCGCCCGTCGGTGAACCTCGGTACAGTGCTGCATGAGGGTCCACCGTTAATCGAGTACTACATTCCACTGACCCTTCACAAATGTGTTCGCGACTGCAAAGATAGTATGTGAAACAATGGGACCATAGCAGAATGAACATATAAGCCAATATTTCACTGCCATCGGGATTAAATACATGATTGTAATAGCAAGATGCCATGCGTCACATTGCAGCGTTGTGTGCGGGACGTGCTCGCCCAAAGGGGATTGCAGCTGGCACAGGTGGAATGAATCACCACAGGTGGAGGCTATACAGCCTGAAAACACATAAATTGCACACCCAATCCCCTCCCACAACCACACCCACTCCAAAATGCTACCGGCAGGACTAGCGATGTTGGCCCTGGGGGACCTGATAGCACTGCAAGTACTACAACTTCAAGAAGAAGACGAACACCAACTACTACAACAACCGGCCACACAGAGGAGACGCAGGAGGAGGAGGAGGGCAAGGCAGGGCCAGCAAGGGCCACCAGCACAGCCACTGCCACCACGCAGGCAGCCCGCAATCCCACGCCTCCGAGCTCATCCGTTCAACCTCACTGCTGAGCAGATCCACACCCTCTACCGTTTGGACGGGGACACCATAACCGCCATTGTGAACATGACACACGCTGACCTTGTCAGCATGATAGATAGCCCAACCGCCATCCCACCCCTACTGAAGGTGGTGTCTGTACTCTACTTCCTGGCCACAGGCACCTACCAGCACACAGTCGGACAGTTGCATGGCATTTCACAGCCACTGTTGTCATGGACACTATCGCAAGTGCTCGATGCCCTCCTGAAGCACGCAGACGACTACATCTCTTTACCACGCTCGGAGCAGGAGATTACAAACACGAAAGTGGGATTCCATGCACTGGCCGGCATACCGGGTTGCATTGGTGCCATCGACTGCACCCATGTGGAATTGGTTGTCCCACATGCCATGGAGGCCCAGTACCGCAACCGGAAACAATATCATTCTCTTAATGTACAGATGGTGTGTGACTCCAACAGGATCTTTACACATTGTTGTGCCCGATTTCCTGGATCAACCCATGATTCTATGGTCTTGAGGAACTCTACAATACCACGCTACATGGAGCGACACGCAGGGAACAGATCCTGGCTACTCGGTGAGTCTCATTTCATGCATGATAATGTGGGGTATGTGATGCGGCAATGACCTGGCAGGAAGGGGGGGGGATGCGTACGTAGCAATGTCATTCCACAAACATCCTTTATTGTCCACATACAGGTGATGCCGGGTATCCACTGAAGAGATGACTCCTTACACCACTCCGGAACCCACAGAACCAGCATGAGGAGGACTACAACCATGCCCACTCACGTACCCGTGTAGTCATTGAACAGGCATTCGGCCTACTGAAGGCTCGTTTCCGCTGCCTCAGCAGGTCTGGCGGGGCACTCCTGTACCGCCATGAGAAGGTTGCAAAGATGGTCATGGCATGTGTCATGCTACACAACATGTGCGTACGTAGAAATGTGCCCATGCCCCCTGACGCAGAACTGCAAGCACCTGAAGATGGTCATGATGAGGGTGGGGATGTGGCAGCACCTCAAGGAGTCCGCGAGGCACAGGAGGCCCGTGAAATTCGTCAGAATATCATAGATTCATGCTTCTAGCACTCACGCCTGGTGGCTGATACATGGACACGGGACTTGTGGCACTGTGTGTGTCTGGAACATGCACAATGTGGACTGTACGCCAATAAAGGCCTCGTACACAAAGATCAATGTCCACACATCTCATTGGATGATTATGTAATGTTTATAGCATATGTGAAATTATATTACACACCCCATCGACCCGCCACCCAAGAAAGCCCAACACCCCCCCTGCACCCACCTACCTCCCCCCCGAACACCAGTGTCCAAAGATGCTCATTGTCAGTGGGCAGACGCTATTGCAAGCCCCCTCTCCGGGTATCAGGGGCACCCCTGCCTGTGGAGCGCAGGTTCCTCCCAGATCTACGTTGGGGGCTGCCCTGGACGGAACTTGCAACGGATGATGTCTCTGCCTGCTCACGTCCATGCATGTCCCTAAGGGTTTGTGAGAGCTCAGTGAGCACACGGCGCACAGCGGCAAGTTCACCACATACGTCTTTGGACGTCGCATGCAGTTCCCCCCTCAGGCTCTCGGTGCTTCTCTCCATTTGTACCCTTAGTGTCTCTGTACTTCTCTCCATTTGTGCCCTAAGTGTCTCAGTAGATGTTTCTATGACTGCCTTAGAACCTCCACATTCATCAGCATGCTCCTTGAGGAGCATGGCCAGTTGCTGCTGTTGCACGATCACCTGCCACAGGGCTTGTGGGGGATGGCCAGTAGTCGTCTTGTGGGTGCCCCTGCGTGGTATCCTCATGGTGTACGGGATGAAACAAACAGGGGGATTGAGACAGGTCATGGATGGGTCCTACATCGACAGCACCGTTTTCTGTGTCGGAGCATGCTGCCATTAATGCAGTGTCACCTATGGTGCTGCTGCCACCAGAAGCAGTGCCTTCTGTGGCATCCATTGGGGGGACCTGTGGTGCTGCTGTTGTGGGCATGCTGGCTGCTGGGGTGCCTGTTGAAGTCCCCTCCTGTGTGCTGCCACTTGATTTGTGCTGCTGCCGTGTCTTGATCCGTGCAGCTGAGGTGGAGGGTCTTTGGCCGTTGGTCTTGGCCCTCTTTGCAGGTGTGCTGATAGGGGTGTCCTGGAGCTCGTCGTTTGAATCGGACCCTGTGGTGGAGTAAAGGAGGGCGAGCGTTATTTATGGGTCTGTGGAAATTGGAATGGCAATGTATCACATGCATTGGGGTGGTACCTGAGGGTGATTTGGGTCAGGGCCTTGGAGGTGGTTTCATTTTTGTGTGGATTGAGGATGCAGTTGTTTTGCAGCCTGCAGTTAGGGTGTGCATGCTGCACGTGTAGAGTGTGTTTTTAGGATTTTTAATTATTTATGTATTTAATGTGAGTATTAAAGTGCGCTATCAGGCCAATGTATGTGGACGTTCTCCTGGACATGTGTTTCTGTTGCACTATGTGGACACATGGTACTTCACATGATTGGACATTGTGGATTTAGCATTGTTTTATTTGGCCCACCTACCTGATTCTTCGGATGTCTGCACTCCTTTCTCCATCCCTCCGACTCCATCTATACTCTCCATTCCAATGGTGGAGGTACAGATTTCTTCCCAGGGGGTCAACTTGATGGGTGATTCCGATCCTCCCCCGGTAGCTGTGGCAATGTTACGGTTGGCTGATAGTATGCTCCGTACGCGTATCCGCAAGTCGTCCCATCGCTTTCTGCATTGGTGTGGGTTGCGGGGTGCGGTCCCCACCGCACTTACCCGCTGTGCCACCAGGGCCCATATGGCCTTCTTGTTCGCAAGTGCCGTCCTGGTCATTTGCGTCGAGAAGACGACGGCAGCATTCTCCTCGAGGGTCTCTGTGAGCACGGTGAGTTCCTCATGGGAGAAGTGGACCTGCCGCTTGCGGTCGCACGCTTTTTTAGCAACTTTTCCCATTTTGATTGTTTTAACTAGGGTGGCTTACGGGTTGGGATGTGTCTCAGGGTCGGATTTGTAATGGTTGTGTTGGGATTCTGATTTTGTAGGTGTACGGCGTGCTGTTTCCCGTTCCGGCCCCATGTTTTTACTTCCGTTTCCGTATATTTACGGTCACCATATTTTGCGATTACCGCTCATTACGGTGACCGCTATGATGGGTGGCGGAATTGCACCTAGGGCGCCGTACGACGGCGGTGAGGGGCGTTTTGGGGACATTTCCGCCATCGCGGACTTTGCACTTCCGCCATGGCGTAATGCTCGTGCCCGATGGGTTGGAATTAGCCGCACTTTACTCCATCGTGCAATGGCGGAAACGCTATTTACGCTATGGCGGTCAGGTCAGTTACTTTCCGCCAGGGTCGTAATGAGGGCCAATGTTAAGAGAGAGGGCGGCCCCACAAGTAGTTAAAGGATTTAAAACACCTTTAGGGCTACTACGGAAAAAGGGCGGCCTGGCAGAATAATGTACCTTAAACGTGAAGAAGTAGCTCCTGCGGTGGCGGTTGTTCCTGGTAGTTCCTGCAGGTCGAGGGGTACAACAGAGGAAGAGAGGCTCTCGTCGTGGAGGAAGGTTTGAGTTGCTGCACTACCCAGGGATGAAACCAGCCGCGGCGCTGCCAAGCAAAGTTTAAAAGGTACACTCCTTTTAATCGCGGTCCGGGTCGATAGCTGCCTGGCTATCCGGTGTCCAAATGCTGGGCACTGTCGATTCGACCAAGGCTGGTCCGAGGAAGCGATAGGTGAACTGGTTGACCACACCAGCTCAAGGGAAGGAGGCTCTTTCACTGAAGATCTCCTCTCGTCGTGTAAAAGAAAAGTGGTGAGACGATCCGGCAGGGCTTCACCGGTGGTGTAGATGCTGAAGATGTCTGTGGCTTCTCTCCCCTTCGGTTCCGTAGTTCCAGTGGCGACGTATTGCTCTTCCAGTGCTCAAGACCCAGCTTTTATGCAGAAAGAGACCCATTCATACAGCCTAGCTCTCACTCACGCAGTGGAGTGGTCTTCTTGGCAGGAGACCCTCCAGCCTATCAGGTTAGAGTGTGACCTGAGTTGCTGTGGCAACTCTGTCCAGGGGTTCTACTCCCCCTCCCAAACAACAGACTCACCCCAGACTCAGAGGCGCCGAAAGGAGGGCTTCTTGGCAGAAGCCCGCCAAAAGAGCGAACAAAGGATCCCTAATCTGGGTTAGGAGTTTAGAGTAAGACACGAGAAAGAAATTATATCAAAGTTCTGGCAAATAGAACCTACCGGAGTAAAGTTAATAATAAAATAAACCGCCGGTATGTTAGAGGCTGTCAGTAAAAGTGTTAGCCTCGAACAATGGGAAAATCCCATAGGGAAATATTCACGGTCGAATATAAAAGGTAGTAACCGCTGCCACCAGAAAGAAACTTTGCATAGGGGGACTTTAAGGTACCCTCTCGAAAATGAACATAGGGGAAAAACTATTAACCCATTCCAGTACTTCCAGGGTTGGACTGGTTTAGTTCCTAGAGATTGACTAGTAAAGTCAATGGGGACTTTACATGCCCTGGGAGACAGTAGTCAGTCCCAGGGTATGGAGTCTATGATTGGGGGTCGCTACGACACCCCTGTGTCACTACACGGAAGGTGCTGTGTAACACATGTGCATAAAGATGGTTCATATGGGTGAGAGAAAAGATCCAATAGGCATTAAACACAAAAATAGCCTAGAACACACATAGCAAAGATGCCTAAGAGTGGGAAAAAGAGTCTCACTCTTAGCAGGTAAAAAGAAATAAACCCTTCAAATCCAGCAAAGCTGCGGGGGGATTCTATAGGTAAGGGAAATCAGCCATGAAATGAGAATTCTCCCTAACAGACACGAGTCAAAATACGTCTGCCTGATGGATCAATGGCGGTCAAGAGTGCAAGAATGGGTCGATGCCACGGCAATTAGTAACTACGATTTGTTCACTCGGCCACAACATGCAAAAAGAAAATTTGAGGCTTGGGCATGGAATGTCAACTTAGAAAAATGTGAAAAGCTGGCCTCAACTAACTGGCTGGGCAATGAACAAAAAAAATGCAACTCTCAGCCATCCTACCTGGTGCGATGTTATTCTCGATATTATCGTGAGCGAATCCTTAGATTTCGATTGAGCACCCTGAAATCCAAGAAAATCTTATGGCAAAGAAAAGATCCCCTGACAAAAGACAACTGATGCCGCTTCTGCTTTGGTACAGTTGAATCACTGAAACATCTAATTTTGGACTGCCAGGAAACCTGTGACTTACGTTCTACACACCTTGGACAATTTGCACCCCTAGATGGAGGCATGGTGGCTTGGTGGTGTTTGATTTCCTCTGGCAACAATGTTAAACATGTTTGTGCCATTGTAAATTATCTTGAAGTTCCCTCTTTAATTTATGTCCACAAAGAAGACATCTTGTGGGTTCACCAAGTTGGCGGAGCTAATTCCGCATCCACTTGCCGTGTGAAAGACGGCTGCTTGGATAACTGTGTTTGTTACTTCTTTTCCTCCGCCCTTTTGCTTTGTTCTGTTCTGATTTTTCTTTCTCTCCCTCTGTTTCTTAGAAGTATGACTGGTTTTGATTTTTTTCTAGACAACAGATGTATGAAACTTTGAGATAAAAGTCCTAGTCGTCTCTCCTGGTTCTTTAGAAGTGTGAATGGTATGTCAACTATTGCTTATGTAATAAAGGAATGGAGCTTTGAAACAAAAGTTTTTTCTTTATGTAAAAACTGTAGTTTTTTTCAAATTAAAAAAAAAAAATATTTGTTTACTATCATCAAAGAGTTGGAAACAGCTGTCCCTATCCTGGACACATGTGTGAAAGATAAACAATGGTGCACCAGTGTCCAAAACACCCTCTCCAACAAAGACGCAGGCCTACAAATTAAAATTAAAAACAAGAAAGAATCCCTAACCAACTCGACTAACTCCACCAATTGCACTGACAGTAGTTACTAGGATAGTGAGGGCTCATGGGTGCCAACTTTTGATTTGATCCCTTCCTTTGTGTTTTATCACAGGATATATTGATAAAGATGTCGTATGCTTGCCAAACTGCTTAATCACAAATGCATGCTTCTATTGCACTGACAGTAGTTACTAGGATAGTGAGGGCTCATGGGTGCCAACTTTTGATTTTCCCTACCAGGGCAGAAATTCCCCCACCCCTGCCCTGAATATAAGCAAGTGATGAGCCCAACCCATCTCCTGTTCGAACACATTGTATAGCACTTATTTGTTTTTATAAATAATTGTAGGCATTAGACTAACAGCCAGTTTTAAATATATAACAACTCAGCAACAGTTACTCAGCCATCTGAGTTACCTGGTAACATGTTACTGCAAAGCGTGTCTGTGGATCCCTTAATGTTCTCAAAAGCACTGCATTAGCAACAGTACAGTTCATGTACATTACTTCAAAGTCAACAGTATTTAATCTCCAGCCACATTGACACAGTGAATAGATTAATTGAGGATGTGCCAGTGGCCGCTCATTCGTAATGGGAGAGGGGGCGCCAACCCACCGGCACCTCAGCCATTATGGAGAAGCTGAAGAGCCAGTGCAGTTGAGGTAGCACTCCTGTGCTGTCTTGAATTGTCAAGGGGAAAAGTGGTTTCTGTTTGACAGTTCTGTTCCCCAGACATGCATGTCCATTGGGCCCTGTAAAGCCGGGAGTGTTTTGCTTCCATAGTCTTGCATGGCCCATTGGGGATGCTGGCTTGGGAACTCCATGTTTGTGCGAGGGGGCACACATGTGCCTCCTCACATATACAAACAGAGCAGGGCACTTCGTCATCATCGCTCCGGCTCTTGCACAAGAAAGCGCTCATTGCTTCCTAGTACCAGTTCATGCTACATGGGACCTGGAGCGCTGGGAGGAAACTTCAGGATTGGGGCAGAAGGTAAGTTAATTTAAATGTGCATGCGTTTATGCTTGTGTTGTGTGTAATGAGTGAGTGTATGATGATGGATTTGCTTGTGTGAATGAGCAAGTGCATGCTTCATGTGAATGTTTTGTGAAAGTATGTGTGTGTGTGTTTATGCTGGGCTGAAGAGCTGATTTTGCCGGGTGTGGGGGAAAGGGGTTGTGCAACAAGGGAAATTTTTAAAATTTAGTTGCACAACCCAATTCCCCACTGTCCAAAATCAGCTTCTTGTGCAATGGCCTGGGGTTCTCAGGGGTCATGACAGATGCCTTGTTAAAAATACCATGCCTGACCCCTGGGCCTATGGTAGCAGCAGAAAATCACAATCTTAATACACTACACCGCATCCAATCAATTCTGGACAAGTTAAGCTCAATATGAAGTGTGAGCAAAATGGCACTCCAGCAATTTACAATGGGAGGGAAAGAACAAGGTTATCACAAATCAACAACACCAACAAGTGATAGGCAGGGCAATCTAGAAAAGGCTTACTACAACTAGGATTCAAATCAATAGGCCTGGGCCAGTGTAAGCCTTTGCCAAGAGTTCAAAACGAAGTTGGTGGAAGGAAAAGTTATTCTACAGAGTAGAGAAGGAGAAGCCTTCGGAGAGGCGAAAGATTTAAAACACTTTCACCGTGGTCGGATGGAACGAACGACCGGATTTGAACAGTACCTTATATGAAGAAGATTGCTGTAGCTGAGGCGGTAGTTCCTTGCAGTTCGTGCAGGCTCACGGTCCCTGGAGCGATTGTCAGACTGACAAGACAGAGGAAGACTGGAGGGTCCTGCGCTGCCCAGGGAAGAAGCCAGCAGCAGAGCAAAGCGACGAATAAAAGGTGCGCTCCTTAAAAGCACAAAATGACTCTCTAAAGCTGGCTATCCGGTTTCCTGTGGCACAGCAAATTCGACCAGGCTAAAGAGGGAGATCCAGGGGCTTTGCAAGCTGGTTGGTCCCACCAGGCTCAAGGGGAGAGGACTCCTTGCGGATCCCCTCTGTCGACAAAGTTCAGGCGATTCGGACCTGCAGTACCGGGATGTCCAGTAGATGCAGCAGTCGTCTTCCTTCAGCTTCTTGCTGGCTCTCTTGATCCTGTGGCAACTCTGCCTTCCAGTCCCAGAGACCTGCTTTTATGACCAAATCCCCCATTCACACAGCCTGGCTGTCAATCACACAGCAGGATGGCTGTCCTGGCTGGACAGTCACCTAGCCAATGAAATCATAGTGCGACTTGGGTCTCCAAGGAGTCCCTGTGCAGGGGGCCTAAACCCCCTCCCTCACATTCAGCCCACCCAGACACTCAGGCGCCGGAGGAGGGCTTCTGGACAGAAGCCCGCCAAAGGACGGTGAACAAAGGAACCAAGCCTTGTTTGGCGCGCAGATTAAAACACGTGAAAGACCTTTACAAAAAGAAATGGCGAATAAACCCAGCCAGAACCGAAATAAAATAAAAGGGGTCCAGCGGGTTTAGAGTTTGAGGCTACCACCATAGCCTCTAACTGTACCAAGGCTATTTTCATGGCTCGCGATAGAAAGAAAAGGGTAGATACCACTGCCACCAGCCAAATCTTAGAGAAAGGGGAACGAAATAATGTTCCACGAGACACAGACAAAAAGGGATAACTATTAACCCTTCCAGTACTCTATAGAAGATATTATGTACTGGGTCTGTAAATTTAAAAAGACTAGTAAAGTCAATGGCAACATTACATGTTCTGGGAGACAGTAGTCAGTCCCAAAGAATGGAGTTTTAGCAGTGGGAAGTCTAAAAGACAAGCCTGTGTCGCTGCACTAAAGGTGCTGTGTGACACACAGTAAAAAGATGATGCCTATGGAGTAGGTGAGACTCCATAGCCCAGGAGCACAAAATGTACAACACACAGCAAAGTACATGTAAGAGTGGGAAAAAAGGCTCACACTCTTACCAGGTGAAAAAATAAATCCTAGAAATCCAGTAAAGCTGCTGAGAGATTCAGTAGGTAAGGGAAATTAGCCATTCTGGAGAATTCTCCCTAACAACAAGTCCCGCTGTGCTCCAGCTTTAGGAGGCATATTTCTGCTGGGGATGGGTCTGTGTCCTATTGTCATTATCTCCTTCCCTCCCCCCATGTCAGTAGTAGCCTGCATCTCCTGCATACGTACTGCCACATGGAAGAAAAGTGGAAAAAGAAAAGAAAATCCTTTGACACATTACTGCAAGCACTCCTTTGCTTGACAATACGTCCCTAGTTTCAACACATAGATCACAGTTTATAAAGTAAGTTAAGTTTAGTCAAGGAAAAGCATATACAACTCCCTATTTAATTGTAGACAAGTTTGCGGTAAAGTCAAAACTGAGCAAAAGGGCAAAGTGAAAACCAACTACAAATGGCACTCTAGCAATTCAACGAAAGGGAGGGAAAGCACAAGTTAAACCGAAATATCTTCAGACACCCCCTAGCAACACTTCCCCGAAGTTTTGTGAACAAGTAATGCACAGTCACACTTTAGCCAACAGATAAGGGAATGAAAACTGAGCAAAATGGCACTCTACAAGTTAAAACAGTAGGAAGTAAGAGGGGTTTAGAAGATTTAGGTGCATCAACACATTTCTCATTGAAAACCAATCTAGTGAGAGCAGATCTAACAAATCAGCCACAGTCAATAGGCCTGAGCCAGAGTCAGTGGTACAGGACCAAGAGCTTAGGAGCAGAAATGTTCTTGTAGCTACAGTCAAGTCTTTAGTAGAAAAATATTGAAGAGGTAGATGCAAGGCGAAAGACAATGTTAAGAGAGAGGGCGGCCCCACAAGTAGTTAAAGGATTTAAAACACCTTTAGGGCTACTACGGAAAAAGGGCGGCCTGGCGGAATAATGTACCTTAAACGTGAAGAAGTAGCTCCTGCGGTGGCGGTTGTTCCCGGTAGTTCCTGCAGGTCGAGGGGTACAACAGAGGAAGAGAGGTTCTCGTCGTGGAGGAAGGTTTGAGTCGCTGCACTACCCAGGGATGAAACCAGCCGCGGTGCTGCCAAACAAAGTTTAAAAGGTACACTCCTTTTAATCGCGGTCCGGGTCGATAGCTGCCTGGCTATCCAGTCTCCAAATGCTGGGCACTGTCGATTCGACCAAGGCTGGTCCGAGGAAGCGATAGGTGAACTGGTTGACCACACCAGATCAAGGGAAGGAGGCTCTTTCACTGAAGATCTCCTCTCGTCGTGTAAAAGAAAAGTGGTGAGACGATCCGGCAGGGCTTCACCGGTGGTGTAGATGCTGAAGATGTCTGTGGCTTCTCTCCCCTTCGGTTCCGTAGTTCCAGTGGTGACGTCTTGCTCTTCCAGTGCTCAAGACCCAGCTTTTATGCAGAAAGAGACCCATTCATACAGCCTAGCTGTCACTCACACAGTGGAGTGGTCTTCTTGGCAGGAGACCCTCCAGCCTATCAGGTTAGAGTGTGACCTGAGTTGCTGTGGCAACTCTGTCCAGGGGTTCTACTCCCCCTCCCAAACAACAGACCCACCCCAGACTCAGAGGCGCCGAAAGGAGGGCTTCTTGGCAGAAGCCCGCCAAAAGAGCGAACAAAGGATCCCTGACATGGGTTAGGAGTTTAGAGTAAGACACGAGAAAGAAATGATATCAAAGTTCTGGCAAATAGAACCTACCGGAGTAAAGTTAATAATAAAATAAACCGCCGGTATCTTAGAGGCTGTCAGTAAAAGTGTTAGCCTCGAACAATGGGAAAATCCCATAGGGAAATATTTGCGGTCGAATATAAAAGGTAGTAACCGCTGCCACCAGCAAGAAACTTTGCAGAGGGGGACTTTAAGGTACCCTCTCGAAAATGAACATAGGGGAAAAACTATTAACCCCTTCCAGTACTTCCATTTTAAGATGGGTTGGACTGGTTTAGTTCCTAGAGATTGACTAGTAAAGTCAATGGGGACTTTACATGCCCTGGGAGACAGTAGTCAGTCCCAGGGTATGGAGTCTATGATTGGGGGTCGCTACGACACCCCTGTGTCACTACACGGAAGGTGCTGTGTAACACATGTGCATAAAGATTGTTCATATGGGTGAGAGAAAAGATCCCATAGGCATTAAACACAAAAATAGCCTAGAACACACATAACAAAGATGCCTAAGAGTGGGAAAAAGAGTCTCACTCTTAGCAGGTAAAAAGAAATAAACCCTTCAAATCCAGCAAAGCTGCGGGGGGACTCTATAAGTAAGGGAAATCAGCCATGAAATGAAAATTCTCCCTAACAGACACAAGTCAAAATACGTCTGCCTGCTGGATCAATGGTGGTCAAGAGTGCAAGAATGGGTCGATGCCGCGGCAATTAGTAACTACGATTTGTTCACTCGGCCACAACATGCAAAAAGAAAATTTGAAGCTTGGGCATGAATTGTCAACTTAGGAAAATGTGAAAAGCTGGCCTCAACTAACTGGCTGGGCAATGAACAAAAAAAATGCAACTCTCAGCCATCCTACCTGGTGCGATGATATTCTCGATATTATCGTGAGCGATTCCTTAGATTTCGATTGAACACCCTGAAAAAAAGGAAATCTTATGGCAAAGAAAAGATCCCCTGACAAAAGACAACCGATGCCGCCGCTGCTTTGGTACAGTTGAATCACTGAAACATCTAATTTTGGACTGCCAGGAAACCTGTGACTTACGTTCTACACACCTTGGACAATTTGCACCCCTAGATGGAGACATGGTGGCTTGGTGGTGTTTGATTTCCTCTGGCAACAATGTTAAACATGTTTGTGCCATTGTATATTATCTTGAAGTTCCCTCTTTAATTTATGTCCACAAAGAAGACATCTTGTGGGTTCACCAAGTTGGCAGAGCTAATTCCGCATCCACTTGCCGTGTGAAAGACGGCTGCTTGGATAACTGTGTTTGTTACTTCTTTTCCTCCTCCCTTTTGTTTTGTTCTGTTCTGATTTTTCTTTCTCTCCCTATGTTTCTTAGAAGTATGACTGGTTTTGATTTTTTTCTAGACAACAGATTTATGAAACTTTGAGATAAAAGTCCTATTTGTCTCTCCTGGTTCTTTAGAAGTGTGAATGGTATGTCAACTATTGCTTATGTAATGAAGGAATGGAGCTTTGAAACAAAAGTTTTTTCTTTATGTAAAAACTGTAGTTTTTTTCAAATTAAAAAAATATATATTTGTTTACTATCATCAAAGAGTTGGAAACAGCTGTCCCTTTCCTGGACACATGTGTGAAAGATAAACAATGGTGCACCAGTGTCCAAAACGCCCTCTCCAACAAAGACGCAGGCCTACAAATTAAAATTAAAAACAAGAAAGAATCCCTAACCAACTCGACTAACTCCACCAACACCCCCCGCCGCACACCCCATATCCCCACACCCAACCCACTCACCCGCTTCAGCTTCTCCAAAGTCTCCATGTTAGAAGTGGAAAAAATCATCCTCGATCTCAAACCCTCTAACTGCCAGAGCGACCCTTGCCCTTCACAAATTATTAAAGATGCGACAAGAGACCTCTCACCTTTCATTACCAAACTCATTAACGCCTCCTTCTCCTCAGGCATCATCCCCAACAATCTCAAAGAGTCTTGGGTCCTCCCTCTACTCAAAAAACCTTCCATAGACCCTACTACACCTACTAACTACAGACCCATCAGCACTGTCCCCTTCCTGCTCAAAATACTAGACAAGACAGCGTATCTACAAATACAACAATACCTTGAACTAAACCATCTCCTGGGAATCCGGCAATCGGGCTTTAGACCCCAACACAGGACAGAGACTGCCCTCATCGATATCAAGGCTCAAATCGACGTCCTCAGAGATAACGGGAAAACTGCTCTACTACTTCTACTTGACCTCTCTGCAGTATTTTATTTAGTATATAACAAAATTCTCTGTAACCACCTAGACTCGGCAGCCCATTTCTCCCAAGAAGCCATCGGTTGGATTGAGTCATTCCTGAACAACAGATCTATGCGTGTCTTCTCCACATCACTTGCGGGGTCCCTCAGGGGTCATGCGTCTCCCCCATATTTCTGTGTCCCTTCCTTTGTGTATTAACACAGGATATATTGATAAAGATGTCGTATGCTTGCCAAACTGCTTAATCACAAATGCATGCTTCTATTGCACTGACAGTAGTTACTAGGATAGTGAGGGCTCATGGGTGCCAACTTTTGATTTTCCCTACCAGGGCAGAAATTCCCCCACCCCTGCCCTGAATATAAGCAAGTGATGAGCCCAACCCATCTCCTGTTCGAACACATTGTATAGCACTTATTTGTTTTTATAAATAATTGTAGGAATTAGACTAACAGCCAGTTTTAAATATATAACAACTCAGCAACAGTTACTCAGCCATCTGAGTTACCTGGTAACATGTTACTGCAAAGCGTGTCTGTGGATCCCTTAATGTTCTCAAAAGCACTGCATTAGCAACAGTACAGTTCATGTACATTACTTCAAAGTCAACAGTATTTAATCTCCAGCCACATTGACACAGTGAATAGATTAATTGAGGATGTGCCAGTGGCCGCTCATTCGTAATGGGAGAGGGGGCGCCAACCCACCGGCACCTCAGCCATTATGGAGAAGCTGAAGAGCCAGTGCAGTTGAGGTAGCACTCCTGTGCTGTCTTGAATTGTCAAGGGGAAAAGTGGTTTCTGTTTGACAGTTCTGTTCCCCAGACATGCATGTCCATTGGGCCATGTAAAGCCGGGAGTGTTTTGCTTCCATAGTCTTGCATGGCCCATTGGGGATGCTGGCTTGGGAACTGCATGTTTGTGCGAGGGGGCACACCTGTGCCTCCTCACATATACAAACAGAGCAGGGCACTTCGTCATCATCGCTCCGGCTCTTGCACAAGAAAGCGCTCATTGCTTCCTAGTACCAGTTCATGCTACATGGGACCTGGAGCGCTGGGAGGAAACTTCAGGATTGGGGCAGAAGGTAAGTTAATTTAAATGTGCATGCGTTTATGCTTGTGTTGTGTGTAATGAGTGAGTGTATGATGATGGATTTGCTTGTGTGAATGAGCAAGTGCATGCTTCATGTGAATGTTTTGTGAAAGTATGTGTGTGTGTGTTTATGCTGGGCTGAAGAGCTGATTTTGCCGGGTGTGGGGGAAAGGGGTTGTGCAACAAGGGGAATTTTTAAAATTTAATTGCACAACCCAATTCCCCACTGTCCAAAATCAGCTTCTTGTGCAATGGCCTGGGGTTCTCAGGGGTCATGACAGATGCCTTGTTAAAAATACCATGCCTGAACCCTGGGCCTATGTTAGCAGCAGAAAATCACAATCTTAATACACTACACCGCATCCAATCAATTCTGGACAAGTTAAGCTCAATATGAAGCGTGAGCAAAATGGCACTCCAGCAATTTACAATGGGAGGGAAAGAACAAGGTTATCACAAATCAACAACACCAACAAGTGATAGGCAGGGCAATCTAGAAAAGGCTTACTACAACTAGGATTCAAATAAATAGGCCTGGGCCAGTGTTAATGGTTCAGAGGCTTTGCAGAGGATCACACAGTTCAATGTAGTTTGCGGTTAAGTCTTTGCCAAGAGTTCAAAACGAAGTTGGTGGAAGGAAAAGTTATTCTACATAGAGAGAAGGAGAAGCCTTCAGAGAGGCGAAAGATTTAAAACACGTTCACCGTGGTCGGATGGAACGAACGACCGGATTTGAACAGTACCTTATATGAAGAAGATTGCTGTAGCTGAGCCGGTAGTTCCTTGCAGTTCGTGCAGGCTCACGGTCCCTGGAGCGACTGTCAGACTGACAAGACAGAGGAAGACTGGAAGGTCCTGCGCTGCCCAGGGAAGAAGCCAGCAGCAGAGCAAAGCGACAAATAAAAGGTCCGCTCCTTAAAAGCACAAAGGGACTCTCTAAAGCTGGCTATCCGGTTTCCTGTGGCACAGCAAATTCGACCAGGCTAAAGAGGGAGATCCAGGGGCTTTGCAAGCTGGTTGGTCCCACCAGGCTCAAGGGGAGAGGACTCCTTGCGGATCTCCTCTGTCGACGAAGTTCAGGCGATTCGGACCTGCAGTACCGGGATGTCCAGTAGATGCAGCAGTCGTCTTCCTTCAGCTTCTTGCTGGCTCTCTTGATCCTGTGGCAACTCTGCCTTCCAGTCCCAGAGACCTGCTTTTATGCACCAAATCCCCCATTCACACAGCCTGGCTGTCAATCACACAGCAGGATGGCTGTCCTGGCTGGACAGTCACCTAGCCAATCAAATCATAGTGCGACTTGGGTCTCCAAGGAGTCCCTGTGCAGGGGGCCTAAAACCCCTCCCTCACATTCAGCCCACCCAGACACTCAGGCGCCGGAGGAGGGCTTCTGGACAGGAGCCTGCCAAAGGACGGTGAACAAAGGAACCAAACCTTGTTTGGAGCGCAGATTAAAACACGTGAAAGACCTTTACAAAAAGAAATGGCGAATAAACCCAGCCAGAACCGAAATAAAATAAAAGGGGTCCAGCGGGTTTAGAGTTTGAGGCCACCACCATAGCCTCTAACTGTACCAAGGCTATTTTCATAGCTCGCGATAGAAAGAAAAGGGTAGATACCACTGCCACCAGCCAAATCTTAGAGAAAGGGGAACGAAATAATGTTCCACGAGACACAGACAAAAAGGGATAACTATTAACCCTTCCAGTACTCTATAGAAGATATTATGTACTGGGTCTGTAAATTTAAAAAGACTAGTAAAGTCAATGGCAACATTACATGTTCTGGGAGACAGTAGTCAGTCCCAAAGAATGGAGTTTTAGCAGTGGGAAGTCTAAAAGACAAGCCTGTGTCGCTGCACTAAAGGTGCTGTGTGACACACAGTAAAAAGATGATGCCTATGGAGTATGTGAGACTCCATAGCCCAGGAGCACAAAATGCACAACACACAGCAAAGTACATGTAAGAGTGGGAAAAAAGGCTCACACTCTTACCAGGTGAAAAAATAAATCCTAGAAATCCAGTAAAGCTGCTGAGAGATTCAGTAGGTAAGGGAAATTAGCCATTCTGGAGAATTCTCCCTAACAACAAGTCCCGCTGTGCTCCAGCTTTAGGAGGCATATTTCTGCTGGGGATGGGTCTGTGTCCTATTGTCATTATCCCCTTCCCTCCCCCCATGTCAGTAGTATCCTGAATCTCCTGCATACGTACTGCCACATGGAAGAAAAGTGGAAAAAGAAAAGAAAATCCTTTGACACATTACTGCAAGCACTCCTTTGCTTGACAATACGTCCCTGAAGAGCGTTAGAGCACACCAGTTCCGAGTAAGAAAGAGTAGTACAAGTTGGTTCGAGTCATGCATAGAGAGAGAGATAGAGAGAGAGGGAGAGGGAGAGAGCAAGAGAGAGAGACAAGAGAGAGAGAGAGGGAGAGGGAGAGAGAGAGAGAAAGAGACAGCACCTTCCGAGGACATCCTTCAAAAAGTGCCCGTGCTCATGGACATCATTTGGGGGTCACCTGGAATCATAGCCGCGACTGTTGCATCCAGCCTCCGTGGCTCTGCGCGCGGGGAGACCGGATCTCATAATGCTAGGCCGCATGGGCCTGTGTGTCGCAGCTCCGGCGGGAGCGAAAAGAATATGCAGCACGCAGGTCGGCCCGGAACTGCCTCCCGTGCTCGGGGGCGGGGCTTTTATTAGAGCGCTCTGCGTCGCAAGGCGGATGTAACATTCTTCCTCCTTTATTTCAAATGAGGTCAACATCAAACAAAACATATTATGAACTCTGATTCAAACAGTTGAAACTACTAAACCTCCATGAATCCTCCTTACTCACAGTTCACAGGAGGCTGGCTACCACACATAGTCATTTAGGCTGGCGGGCGGTCTCGTGGCAGTTCTCAAACTATATCGCCCGCCTCTGGGGCTGATACTCACTTTCCCACTGGGTGTCTCACCTTCTCTGTCTGGCTCACCCATGTCCGGCTCGCTCCACTGCTCCCACGTCCTGTCACCCACTGCTACCTCGTCCTGGAGGTGAGCGGGTTCTCCTTCATTGGACTGAGATTCTTCATCTTCATGGTGGCCTTCGCCATCGGTCCACAGGTTGCGTGCACCGCCTTGAACCACGATGCATTTCGTGTCACCTGTCGGCGTCCTCTCGTTACTGTCACCATGGTCCCTTGCTTCCCACTGACGGTCCATGGGAGCCCTTCGTATCTGGTGTCCAGTTTTGACCTTGTCGGATTTCGCAACATGACCACCTGGTCGCCCACCTGGTGGTCGGACGGTCGTGCCCTCCTCTTGGCACTCATGTGTGCGTTGGCACTCGTTCTCCTTCTCTCAGTGCGCTCCTTGTCAACTTCGTCTGGGGCCCTGCTGGAGTGATGTGGAATATAGGACTTTATTACGGTGCCATACATGAAGTCGGCTGGTGGGACACTCGTCGTGCTGTGAGGGGTGACCCGGTAATTTTGCAGAAAACGGTACAGGTCAATTTTCCACGGGCTGGCGTTTGCCTTTGACACTCTTAGCACTTTGTTCAGGGTCCTCATGAAACGTTCCACATCGCCGTTCGCCTGGGGCCATCTCGGCATGATGTGGTGGTACTTAATGTTTAGGTCGTGCAGGTACTGTTTAAATTCCACCCCTTGAAAGGGGGAACCATTGTCGCTTTTGATGGTGGTGGGTAAACCATGTGTTGCAAACATCTTCTCCATGGCAGGGATAACCACCTCCGCTGCTGTGGATTCCACTATCTCGACTTCAGGGTATCAGGAGTGGTCGTCAATGGCCACCAGGAGGTAGAGGCCTTCTTGTAGAGTGCAGAAGTCGATGCTGATTGCATCCCATCGACCACAACCATGTTCCGCTGACTGAATGGGTTCCGGTTCTGGCGGAGTCCCGGTTATCTGATAGGGTAGGCAGGTGTTTATCAGATTTTCAACTTTCTCGTCGATCTCTGGGAACCACACCCGGTGCCTAATTCGAGCTTTGGTCTGAGCCATCCCTTGGTGGGCTAGTGCCACTATTCTGTCCTGGATGCTCGGTGGGATGACAATCCCATTGCCCCTGAGCAGCAGTCCGCTCTCTGTGATCGACAGGTCTTGTCTTATGGTGAATATCCCGGAGAGGAAAGCCTTTGCTTCCACTGTCCTGTTGTGGGTGGTCTTCATGAAAGACTTCCAGTCGCCTGAGATGATGGCGTCCTTCACCAGGTTGCAACATGGGTCCTTGTTGGTCTCTGACTCAATGTCCTCGATGCTGACGGCCTTGGGCCTCATGGCTCGCACCACCTGGCATATGTGCTCCTCGGTCTGCTCGGCTACTTGGACTTCTTGTGGAGTTGCCGCTCGAGGGTGTCTTGAGAGGAAGTCCGCCGGGTTGACACTTCCCGGCTGGTAGGCCAGTTCAAAATTGTACTGCTGGAGGTGCAACAGCCATTTGGTTATCCTTGCCGGCGGGTGTGAAGACGTGCACATGAAGATGGGTAATAGAGGTTTGTGATCTGTAACTGCCATAACTCTCCGTCCATAGAGGTATAGGTGAAAATGACGACACCCCCATAGTACGACAATGGCCTCCTTCTCAATGTGGGAGTACCGTTGTTCTGTCATATTGAGAGCTCTTGATGCGTATGCAATGGGCCTCTTCTCCCCTTCTTTGGTGACCTGCATGAGGATGGCTCCTAGCCCTACGGGGCTCGCATCCATGAATAACTCCATTGCGAGCTCGGTGTTGTAGTACGCCTTTTTTGTGTTGACGGACAGGGACTCCTTAATGTTCTCGAAAGCCTCCTTACACTCTTGCCCCCACTCCCATTTGGTGTTTAGTTTGGTCAGCTCACGTAGGGGTTACGAGAGGGTGGCCAGATTTCGGATGAACCTCCCGCAGTAAGTGGCCATGCCCAGGAAGCTGTGCACTTCAGTTGGTGTCATTGGCGGGTTTGCTGCTTGAATGTCGGCGACCTTCTGGGGGTCAGGGGAAATGCCCGTGCTGTTGAATTTGTACCCAAAGAACGTGATTTCCGACTTGAAAAATGTGCACTTCTCTTTGTGTATTGTTAGTCCAGCGTCTTCTAGTCTGCCCAGCAGCGTTTGGAGCCTCTTGAGATGTTCTTCCCTGTCCTGAGCGTGGATCAGGATATCGTCGCTCACATTGAGGACACCAGGTATGTCTCGGATGACCTCCTGAATTGTTTGTTGGAAGACTTTGGCCGCCGATGATATCCCAAAACTCAGGCGTTTGTATCTCCGCAGCCCCAGATGTGTTGAGAAGGTCGTTATGTAGCGAGAGTCTCTGTGAAGCTTTAGCTGGTGGTATCCTGCTTTCAGATCAACTTTGGAGAACACCCGCGACCCTGTAAGGTTGGCTACGATTTCGTTGAGCGTGGGTGTGATGTGCCGCTCCCGCTTGATGGTGGTGTTTGGAAGACGCATGTCTATGCAAATCCGGACTTTGCCGGGCTGTTTGGGCTTTCTTGTTACTACCATCGGGGAGACCTGTGGTGTAGGCCCAGTCACTCCCTCTATTATTCCGGCTTCTTCCAACGCTTTGAGTTCTTTCTCCACTTGTTCACGCATGTGGAACGCTCTCCTCCTGTGTCTCACTGCATTCGGCTGTACTGATTGATCAATGTGTAGCCTCATCGTTTTTCCTTTCAAACATCCTATCCCCTTTTGCAGGTTGGGGTAATGCTTCAGAATGTTCTCGACTTCTTGCACTTCATCCAGTTGGCAGGCGAAATTGATCAACCCCAAATCTTCAGCCGCGTCCCCACTCAGAAGGCATTCGATCCATGCCTTCACGACGTAGATTTTTGACCGCAGTCTGTTTTCACCATGGCCGAGGGTGGTGCTGAACCTGCCGACGACCGGTAGGGGCTTCCTGCTGCCGTACGCAAACAGCAGTGTGTCCGTGTCCTTCAGATCTGGTTGTGGTTGCAACATCTGGAACGTGCTTGTGGGCATGACGTTTACGGAGGCTCCCGTGTCGATGGTCATCCATACTTGTTGGATTTGGAGGGTGACCAAACATTTGCGCCTCCGGAGAGTCTTCCTCTGTGTTGTCTGCCCTTGATCCAACGCAGACACTAGGTAAACCTTCCTCCCTTTTCTCCATTGTTCCTTTCCGGATTCATGTGGCGTCCCTGAGACATCATCTCCTTCTTCCTCAGTCGATGAGTTGGCTGTTTCGACTCGCCTTGCATTAGCCTGCTTCTTCTTCTTGGTCCCGCTCTTTTCTTGAGGGTTCTGCAGGGGCTGTGCCGGGGTGCCGGTTGATCGGTATACTTTCGCATGGTGGTCTTATCTGCCACATTCCGCGCATGTTGTTCCTTGCGCGGGGCAGTTTCACCATCCATGTCGCGGTCCACCACACCATCCACACTGCGTGGGGCCCGGGACACGTGGCTGCCACCTGTTTTGTGCATAGTTGCCACCAGCCTCGTCCCTCATGAATTGTCTATTGGTGACATGGGACACCATGGCTGTCGTGAGGGTGGGCTGTAGTTTTTGTAGCATTGCCCCCATGTTAGCGGCCCTGGTATGTGCCAGTTCTCTTTGTCGACCCAATTCGAGAATTCGTGTGAGGGAGATGCCTTTCTCACCAAGTACCATCCGTCTCAGTTTTCTGATTGGATGCCGTTGATGAGTTGCCGCCGGATTTCTTTTTCGACGTTTGTGAATTCACACGAAATTGCTAACTTCCTAAGCCGTGTGTGGTAGGCGTCCAAGGTTTCTTCTTCTGCCTGAATAGTGGTGCAGAATATGAAGGTTTCATAGTCCGGGTTTAGTTGTGGGAGAAAATGCGCCGTCAGGGCATCTTTTGCTTGTTGGTATATGTCCTGGCCATCATCAACGGTTAGTGAGTTAAAAATGCGTAGTACCTCGTCCCCCACATTTAGCAGCAGGTGCGACCTCATCTTCCTGGCAGTGGTTATGTCCTTACAGTCCATCGCCATTTCGAATTTCTGGATCCATAGCTGCCACCTGGGGCCAACTGATGATGGGTCTGTAAATGGGTCAAAAGGCTGGATCATTCCCGAGGAATTCCCCTGCGGGCGTGCCTGTGGTGATGACATCGATAGGTTTGCAGCCAATCTTGAAGGTGTGCCGGGTCTGGGGGTAGATGTGCCGGTTGCCATTGCTGGGGTTTACTTATCTCACCTCGGTGCTTGTCCCTGGGTGATCCCTTTGTTTTTTCAGATAGGCAGTAGTGTCAAAATCAGGCACTCACCACGTGCAGCCGTGCTGAATTCGTAGATGTGGGTCAGCAGTGGGCCTTCACCGGTGTTTCCTGGTGCCTCTGACTCATGGGAGGCAGAGAGAGAGGGTCTTGGCGCTTCCACGTTGTGGTGGTATGCCTTTTTGGTAGTTGGACCAGGTTGATGCTGCTGAGGATTGTTTTCCTCTGATGTTGTTTCTATTTATTTATTTATTTATTTATTTTTGTGGGTGGGGGGGTTAAATGTGTGTCCCCCCACCGGGTGTCCAAAAATTTGTTTTGTATGGCCTTGGGCCATCAACAGCCTGTCGAGCGCTGAGCACGTGTGTTCCGTTCAGTTCTCCTCATCGCCATTGTTGCATCCAGCCTCTGCGGCTCTGCGCTCGGGGAGACCAGATCTCATAACGCTAGGCCGCGCGGGCCTGTGTGTCGCAGCTCCGGCGGGAGCGAAAAGAATACGCAGCACGCAGGTCTCAGGTCGGCCCGGAACTGCCTCCCGTGCTCGGCGGCGGGGCTTTTATTAGAGCGCCTGGCGTCACTGCGTAGCGGGACACAGGGCAGATGTAACAGCGACCCCTGGGATCACAGCCAGTGACTCCTGCGGCCACCCTCGCGACCCCTCTATTTTTAAGAAAAAAACAAACGGAAATAGTGTTTGTGGATGTGTGTGACCTGGGCCTCTGTTATGTGGTTTATCCTCCTCCATCCCCGAAGGCTCGCCTTGGTGTATGCTACACCACTAGTTCATTTTCATTTTGAAATGAGTACCGTTGGCTGAAATGCTCATGAAAGCATCCTATATGAACGGAGTCATATTTAGAATCGGCTGGGCTCCAACTCGCAAGCACTGCCCATTTCCCAAGTCATGGCCAGGCTGAGACACAGGGTTTGGGGCTCTGCTGCCAGCACCTTAATGATCTTGAAAATGCTTTCCTTTTGTTATTTACTTAGATCTCATTGCTAAAACTCGTGTTATAAGCCATATAATAACAGCCAGAGAATTCAATATAAATTGTATAGATGGCAAAGGTGGAAAATTGAAAGATACCGTTCAGCAATGGAATATCCTTATGAAGGAGAAAGGTCTCAACTTGGTTAATGGTTCTGTGCAGGGTGATATTCCGCCTCACGCCACGTGAAGTCCAGGTAACTATTCATCACTAATTGACTATGGGCTTCATTACACGTTGTGCGGTAATGGAATACCGGTACCGGTAAAGATTTACCGGTACCGTTAATTCCCTAAGCCAATCACGACCCGGACCAACCGCTATCTGCGCACCCGTTAATTACGGTGCCACTAATAGCGGCAAGTCTGCGGGCGCGCGACCCCCATGCCGGAATTAGTGCCATGGCGCTAATACCAGGCCATCACAAGCCATGCGGACATGGTATTAGCAGCATGTAAAACACCCAAAAACCCCTTACCGGCATGGCGCTAATAACGGCATCGAAAAGCACCCGTTAAGAGACCTGAGCAGTGTACCCATCAACTACAGGTGGACACAATCAGCACAGGTGCATGCAATGGAGACAGGCAGCACAAAAGAGCACACCACACCCCTACCCACACCCCTTCCCACACCAAGATGGTCCCAATAGCAGCAGCATGACATGACAGCCTTGACTACATGATAGCAGTGCAGCACCAACAACAACAGCCAGCACCAGAGGTGAGCCGTAACAGGTACCCATTCCTCACACCATACAGGCGATGACAGCCATCCACTGAGGAGGTGGCTCCTAACCCCTGTACGGAACCCACAGAACCATCAGGAAGAGGACAACAATATTGTACATCCTTCCAATGACAGTGCTCCACTGCCTAAGCGGCCTGGGTGTGGCACTCCTGTACGGCCGTGTCAAAGTGGCAAAGACAACCACGGCATGTGTAGAGCATCACAAAATGTGCATATGATGGAATGTGCCTATGCCACTTGAAATTGACATGCAACCACCAGAAGAGTATGATGTGGCTGGGGATGAGTGCGGTTGGAATGCCCCGGCAGGACATGAAACAGGCAGTGCCAAGGAGGCACACGATGTGCATCAGCATCTGATTCTGTAATCCCATCATGCACCAAGGTGAAATAGCATGGACGTAGATGGGAATTGTTGCCCTGGTGCATGTTTCGAGGCCCACAAAGGACCCTGTCCACAATGAATGACACATACACAATAATGGAGACCACGCTTGGGTTTCAAACTCAGAACAGTGTATATTGAACATAATGTGATACTAAAGTGCATTACCCCAACTCCCAAAATACACCCTTACCCCCCGCCCCCCTCAACACACCCAAATACACCCTTACCCCCCTCCCCCCTCAACACACCCAAATACACCCTTACCCCCCTCCCCCCTCAACACTCCCATGTGAGTCTCATGACGTGAATGTGTCCATTGCCACATGTGGCACCCGAATCCTGGTGGCCCTATTTGCCAGTGCCTGGTGGTTGTGAAGCCGTGCACCGCAGGTTCCGCATAGACCGGCGTAGGGGACTGGCGTGAACTCCCAGATGAGGAGGGGCCTGGTTCTTCCTGGGCCGTGAGTGGGCACCGACGCTCAATAGCGTCTGCTATGCGGTTCATTGCCTGCCGCAGTTGGGCCATTTCACTGCAGATTCGGCTGGTGCATGCCTCCATGCCCTCCCTTGTCTGCTGTGCAAGTGTAGCAATGTCCTCCCTCAGGTGGGCTGTCTCTGCCACATGTTGCCCTACTAGGCCACTCATCTCGGTCTGCCTCTGGAAGATGGTCGAGAGGTCATGACGCATGGTGGGTGCTGGTGGGATGGCTGATGCACCTGGACCCATTGCACTTGCATCAGGAGAGGATATCTGGGGGCTCCATATCCCTTCAGGGGTGGGTGAATCTCCATGACTACCCAGACCTGAAGAGTACCTCGGGCTTGCCAGTAAGGGGCTTGTTGGTCTGGGGCTCTGGCTATCAGCATCAATGGCAGGTGTGTCCTCTTCATCTGAAGGTGGGGCCGTGGCTGCTGCGTCACCCGTTGAGCTGGTGGCATCAGAGTGCATTCCCTCGATGCTGCCCTCACCTGCTGGGAGACACATTTCTGTGGGTGCCACGACGGGAGCAGCCATGACCTGTGGATGCGTGCAACTGGTGTTCCGGCTGCCTTTGGCCCTGTGGTCATGGTCACTCGTCCTGGCTGCCCTTGTGGATGTGGCGGTGTCCCCTGTGGCATCCCTCCTGGCTTTTTTGCTGGATGTGGGAGCAGGTGTGGAAGTGCGTGCCTCCTCAGTGTCAGTGTGTGATCCTGTAAGGGTGAGAAATGTTGACAACCATCAGTAATGGTTCGACCTGCCTTGAGCAAAATGAATACGTCATGCCGTTCTATGCATTCCGGGCTCTTTAGTGTGGATGCAGGTAATGGGGATGTTGGGTGGGTCATGCATGAATGGGTCTGTGTTGTACGGGTATGTGGTGATGCATGCATGTCTGTTTGTGGCTGGAGCCACGGCATTCATATGGACACATGATTGGGGGGAACATCACACTTCACTGTGCATTGTTTGATGCATACACTCACCTCCATCGGACGAAACGGCCACGCCATGCTCCATTTGTCCAACTCCCTCGATGCATTTCACCCCGATGGTTGATGCACATATCTCCTCCCACTCAGTGAGCTTGATTGGCGATTCACTGCCTCCTCCTGTGCCCGTAGCCAGGTTGTGGTTCACGGACAGAATGTTCCGCACACGGAGCCAGAGGTCATCCCACCTCTTTCGGCAGTCTTTGACTGTGCGGGTTGTGGTGCCTACCGCGCTGACCTTGTGGGCTACCTCTTCCCAGATGGCCTTCTTCTTCACAATGGTCTCCCAACGCATGTCGTTATTGAAGACGACATGAGCATTGTCTGCTAGTGTCTGCGTTAGCATAAGGAGCTCCTCCTTGCTAAATTTCTCCTTGCGTTGCCGCTCAGACGATTTTTTAACGGCCTTGGGCATCTTAACAGTGTCCTTGGTGTATTCTCCAACGTGGTTCCTGGTAAGGTGTCCTGGATAAGGAGGATGGCAATGGATTGTGTTTTTAAAGATGGCCACTGTGCTCTTTCCCGTTCCGGTGCGATGACGCTATTTACGGTTCCGCAAAATTACGGTAACCGCTATTTGCGGAGACCGCTATTTGCATGTGGCGGCAGGTCAGAAGTGCAAACAGCGCTTTCGACAATGCCGTTAAGGGACTTTTTGGGGACTTTTGCGGCATGGCGGTAGGCTCATTACCGGCATGGCGGTAGGCTCGTGCCCGCGATCTCGTAATGGCATGCAATTTGCGGCCTCTTGCGAGGGCGGACACGCTAATTACGCCATGCCGGTAATTAGCGATTTTTACCGCCTACCGTGTAATGAGGTCCTATGTATATGTTGATAACAGCTTATTTGTCAAGGTGAGCTCCTTTAAAGTCATTGAACAAGTCCAAAGCAATCATAATATTCTTCACTTGAATTGGGAATGGCCTACTGATACCAATCGGGACACAGTCCAATCATACAATACTGACTTAGCCATCTCATTGAAAGGCAATCGATTTAGATGGACGCCCTCTGCTTTGAATGACTTATTGGTAGCAGTAATTTACCCTGAAGACTTCTTAGACCCGCATATTCATCACCAGGATGGTGAATATGTTGCTATTCTTCATTTATTTAAAAAGAATGCATGTCAAAATTTGGTGACGAATATAGTGCATTCACATGTGTACAATGAAGATGTGAGATTTTATAAGGCTAACCTTAGAAAACAGATTCGAAATTTGATGACTCTACATATTTCTGATAAAACTAGAGAAATCTCTGGGTTTAAGAAAGATATAAAAATTGACTGAAGCAGCGTAAAGCTGAAATGATACTAAAAGATGCCTGGGTCATGTTCTATTCCATAGCATCTAAAAGTTCTGCCTTGGTGTGGGGTTTGATAAAGACAATATATGCTGATAAACAATCTGTGACATAAATTAATGCAGTACCGGAGGAAGTTTGGACTCAATACTCACTGTATGCTAATGTTTTTTGGGCTAATCACACATCCCGCCCTATCGCTAACATGGACGATCAACTAGTGATTAATGAGGCTGATATAGTGTAAAATATCAAAAAACGTAGCTCCTCCAGGGCGCCTGGCCCGGATGGCCTTTCGAATGCCATGCTAAAAAGCCATCCGGAAGCATGGGCTACCATATTGCGAGTCATATATATATATTTTTTAAACTTTATTTATTTGACTTAACAACACACCAGAGACAAGGGGAGCCACAAGGCACCCGCAGTAAAAAACCAAGCAATATACATATTCAGCAGCATACCATGAGTCATCTGAAGCAGGCAGGGGGATGAGGTAGTAGACAAGGTATTAACAGCTGTATCAAGGGGGACAACGTTCTCAAAGCGACCATGTTACGGGGAACAACCAGGAGAGGACGAAACATAGTTTGACTGTGAGGCCATGGCGGACATGTAATCTCGGAACTTCCGCCAGATATCTCTTGGCCTTGAATGTGGGTGTTGCATTGCGCTCCTGGCCTCCTCAGTGTTATGAGCCCATGTATGAGCCCATGTAACTGTCCTGAGCCACTGTGTGTAGGTGGGCACCCGTGGGTGGAGCCAACACATCAATATGCAGCGGACTGCCAGCAGCATGCAAAAACCTGCAAGTTTCTTAGAGTCGCGGGCCAACTGAGGGAGGTCATGGGGTGGGGCCAATAGTGTGCTCTAGTATGTCCGATAATGTGGAACAGATATCAGACCAAAATTGGGTCAGGCAAGGGCAATACCATAGCATATGGATGTAAGATGCTTGATCCGTGCCACACCTGGGGCAATTGGGAGGAACGGTGCAGAACATACGATGTAGTCTCATTGGTGTATGATGGTATCTGTGTAGCAACTTGAATTGAATGAATTTAAATTTAGTGTTATAGGACACATCGTGGGTGCGGGCACACATTCGGGACCATCTCTCGTCGGTGAGCTCGACCTCGAGATCATCCTCCCATCTGCGTTTCAGCTTGGCGAAGGAGGGGGCTGCTCTAGTCTGCAATAAGGAGTAAAGCCTCAAAACCTTCCCTTTGAAGGAGTAAAAGGGACAGAGTCCCGCAACTATAGGTTCATCAGGTGGTAGGGTGGGGAAATCGGAGTGTCTGGATTTGAGATTCTTCCGGAGTGATGAGTATTGTAGCCACACTGAGGGCCGGCGATTGAGGGAGAGAGGGAGTTCAGGCCACTCAATGAAGTTGCCCTGTTCGTAGGCATCACAGAGTGTCAGAAAGCCAGCATCCATCCAGCGACATACTACAGATTGTGGAATATGTGGGACATCAGGGAAGAAGTTCCATAGTGGCAGGTCCCCGTGTAATGGGTGAGGTGTGCCGACCATTGCCCAGAGTTTGGTCAATGCTAAGGATGTGCTAGCCACGGGGTCTGCGGAATCTGAGTCAGGAGGGATAGGTTTGAGGATCAGGGAGCCAATCACTCGGTCGCAGACCGTTAGTTTCTCCAGCCGAACATGCAGGGGGGGATCATTGGTGTTAAACCAATGAGAGGCGAACTGAGATTGGGCTACCACCCAGTATCTGGCGAAATCTGGGACGCTGAACCCGCCCAATTCCTTGGGGGTGGTCAGCGTAGACAGTTTGAGGTGGACTGCACCTGAATGCCAAAGGAAGGTGTTGCTTATACAGCGTAGTGATTTGAGGAATGCGTCCCCAGGCCATACAGGCAGATTGGGGAATCGATAATGAAGTTGGGGTAATACTACCATTTTAAGTATTCCAATTCTACCTGCTAGTGAGAGGGGGAGTCTGGTCCAGCTGGAAGTTTTTTTAGCCAGGTTAGTTAGATAATTCTGGTAATTGTCCTTGCGTAGCTTCGCTGTGTGACGGGAGACCAGCACCCCCAGGTAAGTGATACTAGATGGAGACCAGATGAATCCACATAGATCCAAAGGGGGTTGTGTGGAGTCTGTAATTGGGAATAATATAGATTTAGAACAATTTACTTTCAAGCCAGATATGTCTCCAAAACTAGCAACATCTGCCAGTATGGGGGCGAGGTTGGTTTCAGGGGAACGGATGTACAGAAGGGCGTCATTGGCATAGAGGGAGACTATATTGGATTGGCCGGCTGCGTGCAATCTCCTATGCGAGTGTGACTGGCGAATCATGTCAGCGAAGGGTTCCATGGCTATGGCAAAAATGAGCGGGGAGAAAGGGCATCCCTGTCGCGCACCTCTGGATATCTGGAAGGGAGTGCAGCACCTGTCCTCAGTACGGACTCTGGCCGATGGAGTGGTGTAGAGTAGCCTTACCCAGGTTCGGAAGTTAGGGCCGAACTTGCATTTCTCGAGCACTCGCCATAGGTATTTCCACGAGATCGAGTCAAATGCCTTCTATATGTCCAGAGTGGCTGCAACCGCCTGTGTGGCCGGGCTGATCCTGCTGATCACATTGAAGAGCCTTCTTAAATTCAGGGATGTGGACCTACCGGGGACAAATCCCGCCTGGTCGGGGTGGATGATGTGTGGCATGTATGGGGCTAAGCGGTTGGCCAGTAGTTTAGCATATATTTTAACATCACTGTTAATCAACAAGAGTGGTCGGTATGAGCCGCACTGAGTGGGAGGTTTACCAGGTTTGAGGAGCACTGTTATCAGTGCCTCACAGAGAGATGGGGGGAGTATACCCCTATCGCACAATTCTTCCCATAGGGCCAGTAAGTGTGGGGCCAGGTGAGATTTGTATTGTTTATAAAAATCCATGGGGAGTCCATCCGGTCCAGGGGCTTCCCGGATGCCAATGACTCAATGGCCTCAGTGATTTCCTTGGGGGTGAAAGGCCTCTCCAGGAAGATGCTGGTGTCAGCGGGCAGGACTGAAAGGGGGAGATTCTCTAAACAGGAGTCAATTTCTGGTACATGGGGACCGTCGACTTCTGAGTACAGGGAGGTGTAGAACGATAGAAACTCAGAGTTGATATCCTGTGGGGATGTGGCGAGTGAGCCGTCAGGCCACACTATGGCGGGAATATTGGGATCTCCGAATTCACGACGCAGCAGCCTAGCCAGCATACGACCCGGTCACTCTCCCTTGCCGTATTTCCTTACCGACTGGGGGGAGTCCAGGAATTTAACCTCACGCTCTGCAAGGGTATGGAACCTGTCCAACTCTGAGCCCAGTGCCGCTAGAGTTGTCAGGGAGTGATCTTGAGCATATTGGGACTCGTGGTTAGCCAGGGTTGATTCGCTAATGGTAATATCCTTACGGATTCCCCTCAGGATGCCGCAACCCTTGGAAATGGCGATTCCCCTCGTGTACACTTTGAAGGATTCCCAGAGGACAGCTTGCGTTGATACAGAGTTTGTATTGATCTCGAAGAATTCTTCAATGGAGGATTCGAGTTCGGGCGCGAAGACCTGATCGAGAAGCGAATGAGGGCTCATCCTCCATTGCCTAGTTTTATCGGCGTCCAGATCCCAGTTCAACGAAATGAGTACCTGTGAATGGTCTGACAACGTCCTGGGGAGGATAGCCAGGGGAGACAGGCATCTGACCAGCATGTCCGTTATGAGCCATCTGTCTTTTCTAGAGTGCGAATCGTGCACTGAGGAATAAAAGGAGTACGTGCGACAATCAGGGTTCATTAGATGCCAGGCATCCACTAGTGGCAGACGAGGGAGCATTGTAAGGATGGTATAGGAGAGTTGGCGAGGACTAGAACCCGACCTATCTAGGGTGACATCAAGTATCGTGTTAAAATCGCATCCCCACAAAATCAGGATCAGGGGGTAGCCTTCCAGCACAGAGGCTAGGTGCATGTAGAAGTCGGGGTCGTCGACATTGGGGCCATATATGTTCAAGATGGCCACCTCCTGGTGTTGCAGTTTGCCAACGATCAATACATATCTGCCAAGAGGATCTATGTGCGAGTGGTGACATGTGAACTTCAGGCTCTTGTGCATTAAAGTAAGAGTGCCTCGGCTTTGAGTGGAATAGTTGGTATAGTACCTCTGGGGTCCCCACTGCTTAGCAAACCGTTCACATTGCTCAGAGTGAGCATGGGTTTCTTGTAAGCATAACATTTTAACCCTGTGGCGTTCAGCATGCAGCTGTATCTGCCGCATCTTTTTGTGATTACCCAACCCCCGGATGTTCCAGCTCGTAAAGGTCAGGTCGGCATTAGCCATTTGTGTGAGGGTATTGATTGTATTTCTGCAAAGGGGTTACCAGCGAAAGGGAGTTGGTCGATCTGGATGCATGTGGACCCCTATCTATGTGCTCATGATGTACTGCTATGGCGCATGCGGCGCCTCCGGTGGCTGTCAAGACTTTTTTTAACTATAACGTCCCACCTCCCCCATCCACATCCCTCCCCCAATCAGAGGGACGAAACCCAAACAGAACCATAACAACCACAAACTTCTAGGCATCTACGCCTGGGGGTCTGTTAGCTAGCCTGGCGATGGCGCACCGGACTGGGGAGAATGTGAGTAGATTATGCAATACAACAGCATTGACCAGAGTGTTCGATATAGGCACGAGGTGCGGAGGGGCCATGGCCAAAGAGGGAGAGGGTAAGTGTAACCAAAGGAAAGTAGCCATGGTCCTTGGAGCACCACCTCGGGAACGCGATGTAGACCCAGAGTGGCCCATGGAAGGCCCAGGATCCTGGGATCTAACTACCGGGGGCCTGGAAGTAGATGTAGGATAGTTACCAAACTGGGGACTTATCAGGATGTCATAAGTCTCTAAACACAATGAGTCTGTGTGGCGAACAAGGCCACATTTGCGGAGGATTGATGGAGCAACAAGAACAAAACTAGCAACCAACGCACTTCATTTGAAGAGTGGCCATCATAGGGAGCCTCGCCTACGGTGGTCCCATATGTGGCTTAGCTATGAACAATAACAACAGTGAATGTGGAACTCGTAGCAACGATGAGTGGATCAACCCGGAAAGTGTTCGTCTATACATTTCGTGGCCTCTTCTGGAATAGTGAAGAAGAATGTTTGGTTGGAATGTTCGATCCTTAACTTTGCGGGGAAGAGCATGGAGTATTTAACTCCTAAGTCTCTGAGTCACTTTTTTACGGCCAGGAAGGTTTTGCGCTCTTGTTGCACAGGAACAGAAACATCCGGGTACAGGTGGATCCTTGCCGGCCCCAGAAGCAGCTCCCCCTTGGCCCTGGCCGCCCGCAGAAGGGCGTCTTGGTCACGGAAATTGAGTATTCTGGCTATGATGGGACGAGTCGGTGCCCCGGGTCTGGGTTTTGCAGTCATAGAGCAGTGTGCCCTTTCTACTGCAAATTGTGCGGAAAGTTTAGGGGTATCTAGGAATGTTAAAAGGATGCGTTCCATGTACTCCTCCATGGGCTCCTTGATGTTGTCCTCGGGCACGCCGACAATGCAGAGGTTATTCCATCTAGAGCGAGAATCAAGGCCACAGCAGTCCGTCCGGCGCGCTCCGGGTGCTCAGGCACCCCTCCCCCACAGCGGCCCGCAGCGCCGCACCCTCAGGTGGCGGGGAGAGCCATGGTCTCCGAAGCCGCGGAGCGTGGAGAGCCAGCCACCAGCAGCTCCAGCTCAAACAGAAGGCACAGCTCAGCCCCCAGGACACGTTTAGCTCCGAAAGTCCACAGGGGTGCAGCGGAGAGGTTCCCAAAGAGGTGCCGTCAGTGCTATCAGGATTAACTGGAGTTGAAGGGATGAAAACAAGGTTTATTCGCTCTCCCCGTCCAGAGCACGGCACTTAGGCGGCCATCTTCCTTCGGCGCAACAGCGCCCCCCCATATTGCGGGTCATATTTGAACAAACTGTATTTACTCATAAAATCCCTCACTCTTGGCAAAACTCAATTATTGTTCCCATCTACAAAAAAGGGGACCGTATAGATCCACACAACTATAGAGCATTTGCTCTGCTGGACGCACCTGGGAAGCTATTTGTGTGATTAATTTTGAATGATTTCAACAAGTGGACAAGTGCGTCCCGTACGTATGATCCTTTCCAGTCGGGCTTTGTACCTGGACTAGGCACATCAGTTAATCTACAGGTACTGCACACCATCAAAAAACATGAGCTACAAATGAAGCAACCAATCTTTATGGCATTTATCGATTTTGAAACTGCCTTTGAATCTGTATCAAGCCTACTTGCAACACTGGATACAACAATTTTATAGCAACACCTCAATACAAGTTTGATTATCTATGGATGGCAGACTCTCGCGTTCTACCTACAAAGGACTAAAACAGGGATGCATGTTGGCCTCTTCCCTGTTAAACTATTTCATAGCTGATGTAGTGTCTGAATTCACTGAAGTAACATCTGATGCTCCTCGCTTAGGATCTAGTGCAGTTCCCTGGTTGTTTCACGCTGATGACCTTGTGTTACTGGCGAAAACTCCCAGGGGCCTACAAGCATTACTGGAACGGTTGGAGAAATATATGAATGCTAATGAACTAATTGTTAACTTAACAAAATCGAAGGTTATGAAGATTGCACCTACACACAAGACCAAGTTATCTCATCAAGTCTGGTCTTTGTTATCTCACCCACTTGAAAATGTACTGCAATATAAATATCTAGGCCTTAATGTTAATACTCTGGAATCAGACGCCCCATACTATGATGAACTTAGAGCTAAAATAAGAACTGCTACTGCGCAGGCCTCAATCTTAAATTACAAGTATGGAGCTTTTTCACTGAAACCAGTGCTGACCTATTATTGTCAAAAGGCAGTGCCTACTGTAATATATGATGCTGAGACTAGAACCTGTAAGAATTAGTTGTTTTGGTCTATTTTGGAAGGCGCCTTCTGGAAAACCTTGTTAGGATTACCTAAGGCTGTACCAATCTGTTTGTTGCGTTATAAACTGGGGTTCCTCCTTGTATACTATGCACATGTGGAAATTATGTGGGTTGTATCGTAAGTGCATCATGAGCTGCCACGAGAACAGCATTTACATGTATTGTCGATCTACATGAAAACGACAACTCATCGCTCAATGGCTGGTTGGCGATAGAAGGTTAAAGTATTTTTGCAAACGGCAGATGTTTCAGAAGAATTATTAACAACTAATCCTAATAAGGCTAAATATAAGATCATGCTATGGGATTGGATTAATATGAGTGCCCAATGTCAGAATACCAAACACGCGAAAATACACCCCGCTGTTGTCAAGAAGTTGCGTACACCTGAAACATATGTATTAAAATGTCCTGGCGCTAAATTTAGAGATCTTTTTTTAAGATTTAGACTAAATACATGGCTGTCATGCGCCGCATTCTCACCTGGCGTCTTTGGCCCCGTTGCCACTTACGGACTTCCTGATTCCCGTCACGCTTGACGCTGCGTTCACTAAGCGGTCTAGTCTTTCTCCGCTTGGTTGACTGTAACGTTATTTAACCACTCCTCTCCCTTGGTTCAGCGCGTTGCAACCTTCCACGGTCAGCTGCTTTTCCTCGCTGCCGCGGTCTTGCTACACGCTGATTACCTCTTGCTCCTCGAGCCTTACCTTTTGCATTTTCCTTTCTCTTCCCGGTCTTTCTCTGGTCTCCTCCTTCAGTTCCCTTCCTCCTTCCTCCTTTCACTCCTTCGCTCCCGGCTTTCTGCCTCTCGTTTGTTTACTTTCTTTTCCGGCGTTGCTGGAGTTTATGTTTCCCGGTGCTTCCTGTTGCTGCCTTCTCCCATCTCTCGTCTGCTTTCCACGAGCCTAGCTGCCATCAGGATACCTTCCGGTTCCAGGGGTTTTTTGCCTATTCTGGCTTTTTTCCCCCTTTTTGTCCCTCCTGGGAGGGGGACAAGGTCAGGGCGTATTTACACGCTCTCACTGTGGCTTCCTCTTGTGGGAGACACGTTCAGCCTCGAAAAAAGGAAAAGGACTACACGGCACACCGAGCGCTCAGCCCAGTAGAGGAGGACTTCGACTCCACAGGTGAGGAGGTTGAAGAGATAAAGAGGGAACTAAAATTGCATTAGAAGCAGGAGCTGACAGTTTGCAACGCCTCCAAACAACAACCATGGCAACTCCTGAGCAAGTACAGGAACTAATTGCTGCAGTACAAAGCTCTCTCGAAATGCAAAATATGAAAACCGAAAACAACCTGTTAAAGCAAATGGTGGCAGTTAGGGAGCCCCCCAACACAGACCTGCCTCCCATGTCATTGTCTTCGGGGAAGTACGATGGTTCCCCCAAAACTCTAAAAGAATTCCTTGACGCTTGCAGGGTGTATTTTTCCTTCAGAACCCGCACCTATGCCTCTGATCATGCCAAGGTTGGATTCTTGGTGTCCAATATGACAGGGAACGCTCTTGCTTGGGCCACCCCCCTAGTCACCGGAAATGACCCTGTCCTTCAGAATTTCGATGCCTTTGTTGACTTTGTCAAACGAACCTTTGAAAGACCCGAAATTTCAATGGCAGCTGGTGAAGACTTGATGGACATTCGTCAAGGACAAGTTGATGTGCTGTCTTACATCTCCTCATTTAAGAGATTGGCCCTGGAGACGGGTTGGTCTGAGCAATCCCAATTTATTCTGTTCTGCAGAGGCCTTAGGGAAGAACTAAAAGACGAAATGGCTCACTTCCCTCGTCCTACTTCCCTGCAGGATCTGATGACGGCCGCCCTTCAGATGGAGTTCAGGATGCAAGAAAGACGTCAAGAAAGAAGAAAGACACGTACCTCCTTTTCAAGGACCTCCTCACCTCCTTCAACAGCGCTCAAACCTCACGACGAGCCCATGCAAATTGACACTACTCGCCGTTCTCTAACGCCTGAAGAAAGAAAGAGGAGAAGGGAACAGGGCCTATGCGCCTATTGTGCCTCTGATCGCCACACGGTGCATAATTGTACTGAACTAACCAAGAAACCGGCGGAAAACGCAAACCCTCGAGCCTGGTTGGGACGGGTTATCGAGGGCAGTCTTCCAGTCCCTACGTGACTATGTCAATTGATTCCTCGAACCCTTCTGAGGATTCCCGCCTTATGGTTATAACTGTTAAGGTTACTATCCATGGCAGCCCGGTAGAGACTCTGGCTCTCTTGGATTGTGGTGCCGCAGGGAACTTCGCTGACACCCTTTGGGTAGACAAAGTCGGTGCTTCACGGATAGATCGCAGACACGGCCAGAAAGTAGAAGGAGTTGACGGTACACCTTTGAGTTCAGGACTCATCGTTCAGACGACCAAACCTCTTCCTCTCACTATTTTCCAGCATTCAGAAGTCATTACTTTTGACATCATTCGAGCAGCCCATTTTCCCCTAATCTTGGGGATCACCTGGCTGTGACAACATAATCCCCATGTCGACTGGAAGTCAAATTGTTTGCATTTTAATTCCAGCTATTGCCAAACACACTGTTTCCAAGAAGCACATTACCAGGAGGTAAAGATATCTCCCACTGTTCTCCACACGAGTGTTGGGGTGCATTCCATTGAAAAGGTATTGGAAGAATACCCTATGGTGTTTGCGGAATCTGCCCCCATGGCATTACCACCCCATAGACCGGAGGACTGCTCCATCGAGCTGATACCCAATGCCCTAGTGCCATTCGGCAGAATGTTCGCATTATCCAAGATTGAAAAGGATGCCCTACGAAAGTATTTGGATGACAACTTATGCAACGGTCTCATCAGACCCTCTAAGTCCCTGGCGGGTGCTCCCTTGTTCTTTATCCCAAAGAGGGATTCTAAAGACCTCAGGCCATGCATCGACTACAGGGGACTCAATAAGGTAACTCGCAAGGACAGGTACCCCATGCCCCTCATTCCTGACATCTGGGAATCGGTACAGGGTGCGACAGTTTTCTCCAAACTGGATCTGCGCAATGAATATCACTTACTCAGAGTAAGTCCCGGAGATGAATGGAAGACGGCCTTCAGGACGCCATTTGGCCTGTACGAATACTACGTGATGCCCTTTGGAGTAGTCAATGCTCCAGCTATTTTTCAAAGGTTCATAGAGCGGATATTTTCAGATTTATTGTTTATTTCAGTGGTCGTTTACCTTGACGACATACTTGTTTTTTCACAGACTATGTCGGAGCATCTGTTGCATCTCACAGAGGTCTTGGAGCGCCTCAAAAAACATTGTTTATTGGCCAAACGTGAAAAGTGTGTATTTAGGGCATCTTCGGTACCTTACTTGGGGCTTATCCTCTCACCACAAGGAGTATAAATGGATCAAAGAAAGGTAGAGGCTATTCTCCATTGGCAGGCTCCTTCCTCAGTCAAAGAGGTTCAGAGATTCCTGGGCCTGGCTAATTTTTATAGGCGTTTCGTGCCAGGTTTATCCAACACTATTCTACCGATTACCAACTTACTAAAGAAGACATCTGTGCCTTTCATCTGGGGCCCTCAGGCTGAAGAGAGCTTTCAACTCTTGAAGAAAAGCTTCTGCAGCGCTCCCATCCTATGCCAGCCAGACCAAAACAAGCCTTTTATCGTTGAGACAGATGCCTCTGCCGCAGCTATAGGAGCTGTTCTACTACAAGAGCATTACAACGCGGAACACCCAATAGCCTATCTGTCAAAAACTCTCACTCCTAGCCAACGGAATTATTCCGTAATTGAACGTGAACCTCTGGCCATGAAAAAAGCCTGTGAAGTCTGGAGACATCTCCTACAGGGGTGCAGACACCCTTTTTCGTAATCCGGACCGACCATAAGAATTTACAGGTTCTGCAGTCAATGGAGTGCATCAATTCCAGACAAGCCCGGTGGGTGCATTTTTTTTCACAGTATGACTTTAGCATCACTTACATTCCTGGAAGCCAAAACACTTCGGCAGATGCTCTGTCCAGGAAGTCTTTTCCCTCCCATGTTGCCTCATCCTACCCGGAGAGGTTGTTTCCAAGGAACCTCATTGTTGCCACTATCTCCTCCTTGTTTCAACGGATAAAAGAAGCCGTCTCCCCACATCCAGAACCCAGAGGCATGATTCAAAAGGATGGTTTGTTCTTGAAGAATCAGAGGATCTGGGTACCATCCAAATCTCTCCAGAAAAACATATTGTCCTGGTGCCACGATCACAAGACTGCAGGCCATAGGGGGCAGGCGAGTACCTTGGACCTGATCAGAAGAGCCTTTTATTGGCCAAGGATGTCTGAAGACGTTAAACGTTACGTAAGGACCTGCAGAGTCTGCTGTCAGAGTAAAAACAACACAAAGAGACCCATAGGTCTGCTGCAACAAGATTCCATCCCTGAACGTCCGTGGAGTCATATATCCACTGATTTCATTGTGGACTTACCTTTGTCTCAAGGATGTTCATGCATAATGGTGACCATCGATTCACTCACCAAGATGGCTCATTTCTCTCCACTTCCTGGTATACCAACTGCTGATGGTATGGCATTGGTTTTCATCAAAGATGTGTTTCGACTCCATGGTCTCCCAGACAAAATTGTATCAGACCGAGGGAGCCAATACGTCTCCAAATTCTGGAAGTCCCTATGCGCCGCTCTTAATAATCAGCGCGCATTGTCATCAGGATATCATCCCCACACTAACGGGCAGACGGAGCGTTTAAACGCCACCTTGGGACAATATTTGCGCAGCTACACCAACTTGGAACAAGACAACTGGGTGGATATGTTGCCGACGGCGGAGTTCGCATATAATAATGCCAGTCATTCCGCAAGCCGGATGTCTCCCTTCTATTGCTCGTATGGATTTCATCCCCGAGCCATCATTCCCCACTTTCCCTGCAAACCTGCACTTCCGGCGGTAGAGGAGGTACTAGTCCGAATAAGGGAAATCCAGGACAAAGCTAAATTGAACCTCAGAGACAGCCTCCAGGCCTACAAGAAGCAGGCCGACCGGCACCGGCAGGTAGCACCTGACTGGGAGGTGGGCTCCAAGGTGTGGTTATCCACTAAATACCTTCCTAGATGGTCTCGGCCTTCTAAACTGTCCCCCAGGTTTATTGGTCCCTATCCCATTACTGCTAAGATCAATCCAGTGGCCTTCTGCCTAAAGCTGCCACATTCTCTTAGGCGGATTCACCCAGTGTTTCACGCATCACTTTTGAAGAGTGCCGAACAATCACTGAGGGCTCGTCCTTTCCCGACTCTCTCTCACTCACCTGATACACCCGAGTATGAAGTGTCCAGGTTGCTGGACTCCAGGTACCGCAAAGGGCGCCTGGAATACCTGGTGCATTGGAAGGGTTTTTCCCATGCAGAGGACTCCTGGGAACCCAAAGCACAAATCCACGCCCCTGTCCTTCTCCGGAAGTTTCACAGATTTCATCCCGGTAAACCGGGAGGTTTGGGCCTTGGCAGGGGGCATACTGTCGTGCGCCGCATTCTCACCTGGCGTCTTTGGCCCTGTTGCCGCTTACGGACTTCCTGATTCCCGTCACGCTTGACGCTGCGTTCACTAAGCGGTCTAGTCTTTCTCTGCTTGGTTGACCGTAACGGTATTTAACCACTCCTCTCCCTTGGTTCAGCGCGTTGCAACCTTCCACGGTCAGCTGCTTTTCCTCACTTCTGCGGTCTTGCTGCACGCTGATTACCTCTTGCTCCTCAAGCCTTACCTTTTGCATTTTCCTTTCTCTTCTCGGTCTTTCTCCGGTCCCCTCCTTCAGTTCCCTTCCTCCTTCCTCCTTTCACTCCTTCACTCCCGGCTTTCTGCCTCTCGTTTGTTTACTTTCTTTTCCGGCGTTGCTGGAGTTTACATTTCCCGGTGCTTCCTGTTGCTACCTTCTCCCATCTCTCTTCTGCTTTCCAGGAGCCCAGCTGCCATCAGGATACCTGCCGGTTCCAGGGGTTTTTTGCCTATTCTAGCTTTTTTCCCCCTTTTTGTCCCTCCTGGGAGGGGGACACGGTCAGGGCGTATTTACACGCTCTCACTGTGGCTTCCTCTTGTGGGAGACACGTTCAGCCTCAAAAAAAGGAAAAGGACTACACGGCACACCGAGCGCTCAGCCCAGTAGAGGAGGACTTTGACTCCGCAGGTGAGGAGGTTGAAGAGATAAAGAGGGGAACTAAAATTGCATTAGAAGCAGGAGCTGACAATGGCACACTAGAGATGTGTTAACCAAATGGAAATTGATCCTCCCTGTTAAGAACATGTGCTGTTTTTGCAAGGATCCTATGACACCTGACACTTTGCCAAATCTAATTGGATCTTGTTTGATGCTTTCTGAGAAAATAATTCATTATTTTAAATCTCACTTCGAAGGATATTGACTTCTTACAATTGAAATTTTCTGGTATTGTGTTTGTAACGCTGAATTGAACAAACCAAACTAAGAATAGCCATTGTTAACTATCTATTATCACTAAAGTTACAAGAAGAAAACTATCAGTGATGTTAACATGCAATTATGTGGCTAGTGAAAGCCCTAAATGATAGAACTTTAGTTACGCTGAATTATTCTATTTGACTGTTTTAATGGAGTTGTTTCTTTTTATTTTTTGTTTGTTTTATCTTTTTCTTTTCATGCTGTGATGTATTATTGGATCAAAATATGTGAAATGTCAAAACTGTAATGATTTTAATTTTCCTTTATTAATTTTGGATACATATATTGAAAAGTTGATTAGTCAACTATATCAATAAAAAATTTAAAAAAATTAGTACAAACATAGACTCCTGGAATGGACACAATACTTAAGATATGATGTCCTCAACATTTGGACAGAGTAACACCATATGCATCCGCAGGAACTAACTCCAATTGAGGTTTTCTACCACTCAGAAATTCACAGCTTTTTTGGGACCTGGGTCGGATACTACTTATAAGGCCCTTCACATTTCTAACATAGACTTGGTTGGAAAAGTTTATCAGTGTGGAGCTGGGTACCTGTTTATTTAAATATGAATGAAAGTCGGTTTTACCACTCCTTCCCACAGCTGATTATTTCTCCCAACATCCCCCCTCCTGCTTTCCCTTGCCTTCTTTCATGTATTTCTCACTTTTTTCCTTCTCTTTTCATTGCCCACCTCTTTGCTTCCTCCCTTTGTGTCTCCAGTTACCCTTTCTCTCCATTCCAGGTATTTACTTTTCTCCCTTCTCCCTTCTTTACAACGCTCACATTTCCTTATATGCTGCTGTTGTCTCTTATCCTGTTTCATGCCCTGCTCCCTCTCTCCATCGCATCCCCTACTCTTTTCCTCTTGCTCCTCCTTCTAGTTTTTTCTCTGGGTTTCATAAAACCTCCTCCTCTCAACATCCTCTCCATACCCTCTTCTTTTCTCCCCACACTTTCTCTCACGTTGGCCAAAAAGCTTTACTGACACTGCACTCTGCATACCTACCCAGAGTCCAAACCCCAGATGCACTTGCATTGATTTGAGGTAGTGACTGCTTGGGGGTGTTCACAAGGAAGACATCAATGGTGACCTTAACCTGCTTTCTGCTGAAGCAAAGCACCTCTCAACTGTCCTAAACAGCTCTTTCAGGAGAGAGAGAGAGCTCAGTTATTAATTTTATTTTTATTTATTTATAGCATTTATATAACGCCCAAGCCCAGAGGTATCACAGCATTTGTTACAAGATTTTGGGTATTTTTATATGAGCTGTGCATGTGTGTCTAGGGTAATTTGAAGGCAGGAGGGATACAGGCTGGCAATGTCATGTGGGTTGGTGTTGGTGGAGTCTTGGTTTTTGAGTGAGGCTACGAGGGTGGGGTTCACGTTGTCAAATGTGAGTTTACAGAGTTTCTAACCAATATGGGGTTGGGTTTGTGAGGAGTGGTGGCATGTAAGTTGGTGATATTGCGGTCAAAGTTAATTCGGCAGTGATCCGACAGGGAATTTCTGAGATAGAGGTAATGTTAATGGCTGAGTTGAAACTAAGCATCCAGTCAAGAGTTCTGCCTTTGTTGTGTGTGGGGGTGTTGATAAGTTGAATGAAGTTCATGTCCTCAAGCACTGTTACAAGTGCAGTGGCTTTGGGGTCGTTTGGATCATTATAGCCAAGGTTGATGTCACCTAGGATAATTAATTTTGTAGAGGGCTTCAAAAGTGGTGTGATAAGTAGTAGGATGTCGATGTCAGGACAATTGCCATTGTTGGGTTGCCGATAAACTAATAAGATGTTGTTGGTGGTTTTAGGGTTAGTGGTTAGCTTCATGAGTAGGATTTCAAAACCTGGTGAAATAGGAATAGGGCAGGATCGGATTCGAAAAGAGGGTTTCACTATTAGTGCTAATCCTCTGCCTGTGGCATCAATGCGGTCTGCTCTGAGGATAGGGTAATCAGGTGTGAAAGCGAATGCAAGTTTACGGCCTGACGCTAGGTGTAGCCAGGATTCAGTGATGGCTAACTGTTCTAGTTTGTGTTCTAGTTATAGGTTATGGGCGTCAACAGCATTAATCACAGCACATTTTAGGGTTTATTGTTGTTCTTGCGTGATGGGGAGGGTGTCAGTGGGGACTGATTGGGGTGTCATGCTCGTCAGATGCTACAGTGGAACATTGTGAGCAGTGTGCAGGCATCCGTGACTTCTTGAGAAGTGTGAGGAGGTGGAGATGCAGAGAGATTTTTTCCTTTGAGGAGTTAAGGGGGTTGTGGGGTTAGTACAGGGCAGATTTCGAGCAGGATTGGAAATGTGATTGTAGGTGTTTTTAGGGGTGGAAAATAGGGCTTGTGATGCAAGTGACGCATTGGCCATTGTGATGGTTAGCCTGTGGTGGCAGGGAGTTAGTGTGTGTAAGTATGTAGTAGTGGAGCGTGGCAAGGCAGCGCTATTGTGAGGGTCTGCTGTGCCTAGCAGGGTGGCAGAGTGGTGATGCTGTGTGGGATTAAGGCTCACATGAGTAGATGAGGGGGTTAGGGTACATAACTGGCTGTGGACCGTAGGCGGTGGATTAGGCAGGTAAGGAGTGGTGGGTGGCAGGTTTGCGGATATGTGCGGGAGAACCCAAAAAGGTACATGGCAGTGGAACTCTTCTTACCTTGGATTAGTTTCCAAACCAAACTAAGTAAAAAAAATACATGTGGATTTATAAACTATGCATTTGCTTTAGACTGACCTTACAACTAAGCTGGTGACATTATAGATAAAACTTTTTCAGGAGCAGGTCATAAATAACTTTATGAATATCTAAAAATATATGACTTAGGATCCAAAGAGGACTAGGCATGCATTGACTGTACTGTACAAACTTATATCTACTGAAAGTAATAATGAGTCAAAGTCAAGTGCTTCTTGTCCTCAGAAAAATAGACCCTTACATGTACTGTATCCATCTCTCAATGTTGATGCAGTCTGAAACTGCTGTGATGACAAACACACTATTCCTTTGCCTTGAACAGCCACCACATTGATACCCAGCAAACTACAAATCAGCACAGTATAGATAAGGAGAAAAAGAAGGTCAGGCGCGCACTGTAGTTCCCAGTCATTTTATCCTGATGCAAGTAATAACAGGGTTAAATCCCAAAATGTTCCAAAAATAATGTTGCAGGAAGCACGGGTCCTGGAGGCAGCAGCACCGGGGGTTGTCATGCCCTCACTTTGGAGAACCATTGTCATGTTTTTTTTCCCCCTCCCCCAATTCTGGGTAAGATGTGTGTGATTGGAGGGGAGTTAGTTCCTGGTCTCCTGAACAAAACATTGTGCCATCACTACAAAGACCAGAATTCCTTGAGACTGTAATTAAAAAAGCAATTGGCAACAGCTGAAAAGAAACACAGCCTCCCTGAAGAGAGTTGGAGACTCGAAAGTACTTGGAGGAGCAGAACTACTGTGCATTTGAACTGGCAGTTGGGATTTAACCCTGGTATATATTTTGAACATTTTGAGGCAGTTGGGATTTAACCCTGGTATATTTTGTAGACATTTTGTGGGATCCAACCCTGTTACCACTTATATTTGAGATTTAACCTTATTGTTTGTGAACATTGCTGGGATCAAACCCTGTTATGAGTTTAAGGATTAAAAAGACTGGGAACTAGAGTGCGCGCCTGACCTGTTTTACAGTATAGATAAGGTCCTACAAACTGGCAGATGGGACTTGTCTTTCCATGTGTTTTCTCTGTCTACATGCCCCAGAGCTGATTTCCTAAAAAACTTCTGCTTTAGAACAAGTCACTTCCTCAAGGGAGCAGGACAGCAAGTCATGTGTCATTTTCAGTAGTGTGTCTATAGAAACTGGTGTTCATGTCTAAGCAATAGATCATGGGATCTCAGTACACAGTATAGAAATATACCAATGTTTAATGCATTAATTTCAACATATTTTGTTGTATAGCATACTCATTTTAATGATTTTAATGTACAATATATTGTTTTAATACCATGCATAGAGATGTTTTCAGTTTACAGTATGCCCTTTTCTATTTAGCAAATGCCTTTTAATATACATATGTGTTAATCCCAGTGCATGGCATATGCAATGTCTAATTGTATCATGTGTGTATTTCAGTAGGCTGTGTTCATGATTTATCTGAATGTGCTATACACATGTCACAATGTAATATGTATAACTTGATAGACAATGTACCTACTTCACGTGGCACATTATACATTTCAATATGTAATATATGCATTTCAGTATACAGTGAATGCATTCCAATATGTGATGTATAACATTGCTGGATATAATGTATCTATTTCACTATGCAGTATTCAGCCCTATAGTTAAGGTGAAACCTATCATCCATAGGAAATGCAAAAGGTCTATAGCTAGCAACATTTGAGCTGTAGGACAAATCAGTACAACATTTGACATTCCTAATCTGGGGCCTGGCCTCCCCAGAACTGCAATATTACTTGCAAATCCATGTTATGGTTCAAAAGATATAAAGGGCAAAAAAAGGACATGGTTTTCATTTTTCCATTCATTTTCTGCTCAAGCGCAAAGCCCACACCACTGGATGGATTTGTGCCAAATAACCAAACAAGTCACGCACAAGCGCTCAAATGAAATTCTTTGTTGGATTGGCGTACCCGTCCAGTCGTTTTGTTTTTATTTGGCATAGTTTGGGGGGCCCCTTTACCCCAAGAGTTTGTAATATCTCCCACAGTGCATTGCTGGTGCTCAGCTTTATCATCAAGTTCTGGAATCGATTTTGGAAAGTGCCCTAAAATTATATAAGGTGTGTCAATAGGACAGTTTTAAGGCCAGGCAACATGTGGACAGTGTAAGAAAGAATGATCTGTGAAGGTTTGGGGTTTGAGCATAGTGTAGTTTTGTATATTATTTTTCAAGCCTTTTTCAAAGTTCAAGAATCAGCGCGAACGGCATAAAAAATTGTAAATACTTCAAAACTATTATATATTGAGATGTGGCAATCACTGTGATTGATAGGGAAATAGGAGTACTTTAAGTTAATTTAGGAAGCAATCTTTTTTTATAGGAAAGAAATTACAGGGATTGCTTCCTAAATTAACTTAACATGTGTGAGCAGGGCACATTAGGGGGCTATTAGTGTTTTTGGGGGTGTTGAATGTCTTAAAAGTGCTTATAATTGCTTAATTCATTTTTTAAAGTGCATAACGAAAGACCAGAGCCAGCCAATGCATGTTTAATCTTTCCTTTGTTTTGATTGGACAAGCTTTTCAGGTGACTTACCAGTGAAGATTTCGTTTCACGCCTGACATCAGCACAGAATATATCTACATTATCATACCTGCCTCTTCTTAATCACAGTACCTAGTTAGTAATCCTACTTGAACTCCTACATCACTCTTCCTCATACCAATAATTTTACCTATATACCCCCACATCCCTCTTCCTCATCACAGTCCCGGACTAACTCCACCTCACTCTTCTTCGTTACAGTACTCCACTACTGCTATGCCACTCTACATCATCATAGTTCACCACTTCCAACTCCTCACTCTGTTTCATCAGTCCCATACTACCACCATATCACTCTTCCTTATCTGAGTACCCCACTACCACCAACTCACTACTCCTTTGTCACAGTGCATCACTTCTACCACCCCACTCTTCCTCAAAACAGCCCCCTACCATTACTTCACTCTTCCGCGTCACAGTCCCCGGCTACCAGTAAATCACTCTTCCGCGTCACAGTCCCCCCTACCCCTATCTCACTCTTGCTCATCACAGTCCCTTGCTTTGACCACATCACTCTTTCTCCTTGCAGCGCCACACTATCACCAACTCACTCTTTCTCATCACAGTACCCTCCTACCAACAACTCACTCTTCCTCATCATGGACCCACCCTACACCACCTCATTCTTCCTTCTCAGAATCACTACTACCGTCAACTCACTCTTTCTCATAACAGTCCCCCACTACCACCATCTCACTCTTCCTCATCACAGTGCCCTGCTGTGACCACATCACTCTTTCGCTTTGCAGTACCACACTATCACCAACTCATTCTTTCTCATCACAGTCCTCCACTACCACCAACACACTCTTCCTCATCATAGTCCCCCACTGCAACCCCATCACTCTTTCTCATTGAAGTACCACACTATCACCAACTCACTCTTTCTCACAATAGTTCCCCACTACCGCCAACTCACTCTTCCTCATAGCAGTCCCCCACTACCACTGTATCACTCTTTCTCAACATAGTACCCCACTACCACCACATAATTCTTCCTTGACACAGTTCCCTTTTACCACCAACTCACTCTTCTTCATCACCATCCCCCACTGCCACCAGCTCACTCTTCCTCATCGCAGTCCCCACTACTACCAACTCACTGTTCCTCAAAACAGTCCCCCACTACCACCAACTCACTCTTCCTCATCACAGTCCTCAACTGTGACAACATCACTCTTTCTCATTGCAGTACCACACAATCACCAACTCACCCTTTCTCATGACAGTGCCCCACTACCACCAATTCATTTTTCTTCATCACAGACCCCACTACCAATAACCAACCCTTCCTCATCACGGTCCCCTGTTACCATCAGCTCACTCTTCCTCAACACAGTACCCCACTACCACACATCATTCTACCGTGACACAGTACGCTTCTACCACCAACTCACTCTTGTGGGCTACTGTGACCCACTCAGCAGTGCTCCTATCCATAACAAAGTTGCACTTCAGCAGAAGCAGCAAAATGGCTGTGCTGGCTCCTGTGAGCACCATTGGCTCATGGCAAAACTGCATTTTGCAACAACAAAAAGATGGCTACACCATCTTGCCAAGCAGATATGGGGCTGGACGGAAACAGGGGGAACACTGAGAAAGCCTACCATTATGTTCTGACATGTACCAAAGAAAGAGAGTGAAAAAGCAGTGCTGCTTTGCTGCAAGCCAAAGTTCCCATTTGAATAAGCAAAATATTTCCAGTTAAAACTGATGCCGTTTTGATGCTCTTTTCCTACTGATTCCTCATCAAACTACTGTTATTAATAAAGCTCTGCCATACAAATTCATATCCCCACGGTGCTTCAGCAGAAGAAAGCATGACCCCTGAATGTCAGGTTGTGTCAGACCAAGGCTGGGAAAATAACAAAAGCTTTCCTTCAGCCGTACGGAAAAGTGCTTGACTTTGTGCTACAAAGTGTCAAAAATAAACCATGCAAAAGAAATCATAGCTCTGTGCACATGTCAATTTCAGGAGACCTTTGCCTTGTACATACTGTTGTGTAAAATAAGCTGGCTACAGCTACAAAACAACATTGGGAAGTAGATGGAAGAGAAATGATTTGATTTAACAAACTTTTCATTTATATTTACATACATTTTTACACAGGTTTAGAAAAAATCTTTTTTATTGTTCATCTAAGCTTCTTTCATGATCTCATTCCAAAATGTAATCACTGTAAATATAAGACGTTGATTTTTTCCTTCAAGAAGTTCTGCCCACCTTTCTGCTGTTGTCGACTGTTTACCAGAAATTTTGAAAAAGTCTCAGTGTAGTTCTCTTTTTGGTTTCAGCGATGAACAAACCATAATCAAATGAAATAGAGTTTCCACATTGTCTTGATCTTTACAGAATCGACAAACCGAGGTCCTGATGTTTGTTTTGTCTATCAAAGATAGATAGTCTCGGGTGGGCAGTATATTTAATCGGAAACGTAGAAATAGATCATGAATGTAGCAACACGGAAACTGTGACAAGTATGGTGGTAATTCATTCAGTGCTCTTACTTCAGTTTCTATATGTAGATGGCGTTTATATTTTTTCTGTTCTTCTACAGTTCTCATCCAATCATTCATTTGAACTTTCCTTTTTGCATACTGCGGTCTATAAACCAGCATCTCTTCCGTGATCTCTTCTCTTTTCATTTTCAATTTAATCTCAGTAGACCATTTCAAGAGAGCTGATGTCTGAAACGTTTCTTTCTTTTGCTTTAAGATTTCCAAAGCTGGTATTTTTTCCTCTGAAAGTATTTTTCTTAGCAGATCCATTTGTTTCCACAGTAATATGGATTGGACCGATTGTAAAGCTAATTCATATTGTATTCTATGGACAGGAAATGCTTTAGGCAATGCAAGGGTTTTCCTCCAAATTATTGCTTCGTAGTAGGGCCATCTCATTAGTTGTTGGTTAATGAGTGACTCACTGGCATAGTCAAGATTGGAATCACTTTTTGTTTATAGAGCAATATTGTGGCTTTTGCTGAATATGTCCCATATTTTAGGTGAAAAAAGTGTCCTTGTTTTGCCAGAGATCTCGCTTTCTCCTCAATATGTTGTTTCCATTTTGCTTCGTTCGCTGACGGATTGATTAGAGCCCCTAGATATTTTATTGTTTTGGTTGACATAACCACTTTGTTTTCTAGTTGAATCTTTATATTATATTGGACCTTATTTTTTTGAGTAGTAAGTTTCATTGTTCTCGTTTTATTGATGTTAATTTGAAGATTATTCTCTGTCATGTAAACATGAGCTTTGTTCACTGTTTGTTGAAGGCCTTTCATAGTTTTGTCTAGGATAATAATGTAGTCAGCATAAATTAATCTTTGAATGGCTTCGTTGTTGAGTTTCGGCGGATTGGCCATGTTATTTTGAATTTTATCACCAAAGTCATAGGTAAAGAGATTGTAAAGGCATGCGGTTAAGGGACACCCTTGTTTTAACCCGTTACCAGTAGGAATGGATTCAGTCACTCTTCCGTCCTTCGTAAGTCGGACGCGTATCGATGTGTTCGAATATAACTATTTTATTGGATTTAGAATGCTTAAAGGACATCCCCAAGATCTTAGCTTCAACCAAAGTAATTGCCTGTTGACTGAGTCGAAAGCAGTACTTAGATCTATAAAGATTGCATATACTTGGTATGATTTAGCCATTGCTTCATGTTTTATCATATTCAGCAACAAAAGGTTGACGTTCGTGCCTATTCTATTTACAAAGCCTGTTTGTCTTTTAGCTTTTTTGTCATTCTCCATTGCCCATGCATTCAATTCTTTTTGGAGGTAACCAGCAAATAATCTTCCCAAGGGATCTAATAAGGCTATCGGTCTGTAATTTTCTGGATTCTTTCGATCTCCTGCCTTATATGTAGGAATCAGAACAGCTGTTGTCCACGTATGAGGAATCTTTTTCCTCTTTTGTATTAATCGCAAGAGGAAAACAAAACATTTTGCCCACTCACCTGGCGCCGCTTTTAGGTCACTGTTTGCTAAGCCATCAGGGCCTGGGGCTCACGAAGAGTTAAGAGACTTGATAGTAGTATTAATCGCTTCTATGTCCCAATTTAGATCCCTTACCATGTGTCAAAAATGGGCTTGTGCAAACCAGAAAATAAAAGGCCTGTTTCAAAAAGTACCATGTTGAACAAACACTTGTCTGTGCCTAGCAATGTAAAGGGGTTTGTTGCTGTGGAATATATAGGGGATGTTTTATCCAATAGGTTTGCTTTGATCCAGGACAAAATAAAAGAAATTAAAACTGTTAAACCGCATGGGCTGGATTTTGGTTTTTCCTGTTGGTCAGAGCTAAGGCTTCCCCCAAATTGAGCCACCATAAACTTCCAGGATACGAAAGTGATAATTGCTATGTTGGAAAACTTTGACTGACCAAGACAAAGAAACTTCACATACTAATCAGACTTCGGTCTGGGCTAAGCCATCTTACAATGGAACTTCCAGGACACGGATGTGCGAAGTGAAAAATCACACCTACTCGTGACTTCTACAGGAAGCTTCAAAGGAAATCTCTGTGACAACCCTGGATTGAGGGGGTAGCTTGGAAGCTGTGCCCGTATATGGGGAACAATACTGAACATTTGTTTCCAAAGACTATATTATAAAACCGCACTTTGCAGAAATGTGAAAAATGTGTTGCTTTAATGTAATTTTGTGGTTTTCATTTAAGACATGGTAGCCTTCTCTGCGATGTTGGAAATAGAAATGGCAAAGAAGTGGATATTCTGAGTAAAGGGTACAGGGTGCCATTGTAAAAGTTAATACAGAGATGTCTAATAATAATCTATATACACGTGTTAAATTGGAGAATTTTAAGTAATATAATTCTCACTGAAAAGGGCGAACAACTGCTAGAAGGGCAAAACAAGGTCCTACCATCGTGGGGATTGGACTGCTATGCTCTACTTACAATATGTAACCTGCTTGTGTAATTTGTTAAGATGCTTCAACTGTATAAATGTACCATTTGTGGCAAAACTGAATTTTAGCTAAAGTAACTGTGGGAGGTTTTGAACATTGTAAAACTTGCATCATAATTCTGACATCCTGCCCTTGAAATCCAACCACCAAGGCGGGGACTATCACCCCTAACCAATCCAGTAGTTTAGAGGTGTGCTTAGCTAAGCCTGCCCTACCATATACTTCTATGATGTCACTATGCATTACAAATAAGAGTCTGTGACAGGACTCTAGACACACTCTCACTTGAATTTCCTGCGCCGTCGTTCCTTATCTGCTCCATTCATTTTGCTGATTCCAGATTTCCCCACAAGGCCAAAGCATTGCTGACCCTACTCTAGCAAAGCCAAAGCATAGCTGATTTTCTCCCAACAAGGCCACTGATCTAGAAAAACCCACTGAATACCATTAAAAAAGGGAAAGCTTTTTTCTTTCTTTTAAGCATCCTGAAACCAGACCGGCTTCAGACCTCAAAACAATTCTTGATGCTATATTTATTGTTAGAACTCAGCCGATACATAATTCAACTCTCTAAGGTCTTTCTCAAGGCATGTGGATTGTGGGCCAGTCATTGCTGCAAAGTTGGGGAAATGAGTCAGCATCCAATACCAATGTCTTGTCCCACTATGGTCGCAAATATCGGTGGGTAATGATTTCAAGGAGTGATGTTGTGACCACGTGGGCACCTGGTTCAGCGTGCTTGGTAATGATCTTTTGATTAGCATTGTCTCAGAGTGTATGCAGTGATAGTCACAGCGATTTATTCATGCAATACTGTGCAGCAAATCGGGATCTAGCCACGGACAGAATTTTAGCCACAGGCAGAATTTATTTTCCTATTCAAAGCAATCCCGAATTTAAAAAACTTCACTGCATAGCCAGTCCCTGGTGGTCATGCTCACTTTAACCCCTTTGCCAGTCCCTTGTGGTCATGGCCAGTAGCCAGATTATCCGAGTCTCAGAGAATCTGCCCACTGCCCAGGCCCACAGGACATGACTCGGACAATCTGACCACTGCCCTAGTCACCAATGGTATATCACTATTTTTTGTACTTACATTATGACACTTTTCAAAAAATAAAACACGGACACATTTGCAAAATCATGCTTTCAAGTCCTTGCCATTGCTCTTTGCACAACTTTCCTGCAAATCCATCCATGTTTTATTTTTTGAAGTGTCAAAATGTATGTACATATAATAGTCATATAACTTTGCTCTTATTCAGACTTTGCAGAAAAATTGGTCTGGTCTATAATCTTTCTAAAAATGTTGAAACCCCCTTCTAATTTAGCCCTCTCTTCACAAAACCCCACCATAATTTGCAAAAACAGTCAAATCTGGGTCTTAAATCGTTTTGCAAAATCATGTGCCGATTCGTGAAACTGCACCACATGTATAAGCCTATAAAATATTATGAACCCCCCCGCCGTCTAATTTTATTCCCTCTTGGCAAAACAGCACCTAACTTTATAGAACCGTGCAAGGTCACATCTATAATGGTATGACAAAACTTCATACAGTTTCATTGAGTGGCACCAAGGTTATACGCCATCTAAAAACTGCTTTACACCACCCCTATAATGCAAAAATATGTATGGATGCCCCCGAACATCTAAGATGTTTGCGAGCATCATAGGGCTGTCCCCGAACTGTTTGCAGACATCAGAGATGAAAAAATGCCTGGTTTTGGGCTTTTTTTGGCCATATACCACCCTATCACCCCTCACTTCTCCATAGATTGTTTCATTGTATTGACAAGTGCAATGTTGTGTTTTTTAAAATGTTTTTACCATGATGTTCACGGACAATGGGTGCTATCTGCGACTCCAACATGACGTGCATTTCCCAGAAACATGACATACCTCATGCTTTCCACTATTCAATCAGCGGGCACGTCATATGTCCGCGGACATCACGCCACCCTATGAACCAATCGGAGGTCGTCCGCGGACCGAACAGGGAAGTACATCTGCAGACCGAACTCAGATATCACTAATGCATAAAAAAAAAAACTACTGAGTGGATTTCCACCAAATGTACACAAGCACGTGTTCAGGACCAAGCCTCTTTCCATTGTGTCTATGGGAAAACCACACATTTTGGAATCCCACCTATAATTTTGCCCCCCCCTGCACAAAACCCTACCAAAATTCGGAGCATCAAACGGGCCATATACTTTTATTGAAAAGTTCTGTGAAGATTTGTTCCGGGGGGTGAAGTTATAAGCCGGCCAGAAATTGCTCTTCCTATGGGGTGAGCAATTTAGCAATAACTACAGGCCCGCTACCGGAGGTCCTGTAATAATTGTACATCTTGAATTATGCCCATAGTAGACCCTCATAAAAAGAAAACTGCACTCTGTCATTTCTGTCATAATTCCAAAAAAAACACTGATTACATGGGCACAACACACTATAAAGCGTCCACATACGAAGAAGCACAACAAAACAGAGAGCTACAGAAAACCTATAAGAAGCCTGTATCCAGCAATGACAACAGTACAGTAAACTGTTGGTTCAGGATACAAATGCGAACATTTTGGACATTATTGTGGCTTAAAGGTGTGTTTTTGCATTCTTGATGACACCATGCCAGATGGTACAGAGATCAAAGGCATATTTTGTCCTCTGTAGCTTGTTGTCTCAGGTGCCGGTGTAATGCCTCAGGTGCTGCTGTAAAATGTTCAGAGTATTTAATCATCCAGCTGAGGGTAACAGCTCATGTATTAATAGCCATATGATGACCTGCCTTTCAACTTGAATGTTGTTGGGCCGGGTCTGATTGTCATGGAGCAAGCACAGATTCATGCCTATACAAAACGATCTGCTTTGCCAATGCATTTTATGAAAAGGTATTCATTTATCGTGCACACGAATAAATAAACGTGAACTATCTTAGCATACAAACTAAGTCTGTTGTTCTCACTTTGGATACAAGCCAGAACTTCTATTTGATGCAACTGAAGACCTTTTATTTCTGTAGTACTGCAGTGGGAAGTCGCTTTCATGATCCACAGCGATCTCTTACCATTAGTTGTCTGCAGAGCGAGACATCAAACATCCCCAGAATGCAGAGAATGTTTTCTGAAGCAGCGGACGTAAAATAGATGCATTCAAGGTAATTTTCATGGAGTCATTTCACTCCACAGCCCTTCATCGAAAAAACCAATTACCGTTTCATGATCTTAAAAGGCAGGCAATCTGCAGCTTTTTATCTCCATATGAGAAGAGTATTATCATTCATCTACTCTTTAGAGCACAGCCTTTCTTGTCCCGATTGTCCAGTTTGCCATTTTCAACAAATCAAATCCTCGTTCTTTTGTTGAGCTCATTTTGTCCTTTCACATTTTATGAACGTTTTTGCAGATGCCATGAAATCAGAGAATATATAACTACTGCAATAAAGACCATTATTGTCTTATGTTGGCCGCTGAATGGCAATAATACAATCAACAACATTGCTCTTCTGCGTTTCTCAAAAGTATGCTTCTGCTGGTAGCACAAAAATCCTCAAAAGCAGTAAAAACACGATAGCAATATATTTCTTGAGTTCTTCAAGGGAACTCGTTAGCATTCTGGGAGTAACGGAAAAAACTGGCGATATTTGGAAGTACCTCCCGGTTTTAGCACCCGCCTGAATATACGCCTAGCAGAATTTCTGTATGCGGCTTTCCGAAGGTGCAGTGGAATAGAGGGCAAGCATTTGCAGAAAAAGCAGTTCTGCTGTGAAATGCCAATGGCGCGTGTGTGTATTTGTGACAGCTGGGTGATAGTGCATATTAAAAGTGTTTTTTGTGTAGCAGTTTAAATGTAGTATACAACATTAGCACACTCAGTGGATGCGGCAGCCAATCAGGTTGCTCCAAGCCCGGCCTGTATCTACTGATGCAAGGCCTGGTTCAGAGGAACCCGAGGGCACTCCGCACCAGCCCTCCACCCAAGTCTGCTGTTTTCCCACCTGCCTTGCCTCCAGCCCCCAAATCCTACCCTCAACATCCCCCACTCCCTCTCCTTACCCCAAAGGGGGCTCCTCTTACCCGGCTGAAGATTTCACTTTGCTTCCTGGTCAAAGCAATGAAAATGGAGGAGGGGCTTCAAGCAGAGACCCACCTTCCATTTCCATGGCAACCCTGCAGGACGCTCCCCAGCCACTACTGCTAACAAAGCAGCGCAGCACTTTTTTGTCTTTTTGTTGCTATTAGCACCTTTATAGTTTGCCTTGGGATGCTAATATCATGAATCCCACATTCTGCAGGCTACACCAGCATGGTAATGGCACTGGGGCCCAGCGTTACAGCTCTCGTTTGCTCTTGCCTTTAACTTGGCCCAGGGGCCGTTACCAGCTGGTGTAGCCCACAGAACGCAAGATTACTGGTTAAATGTTATCTGGACCTAAGAAAAGCTACATTATAACTACGTTGAGGTATTCCAGATGTATCTTAGTAGTAATGTATGAATGAGTTATTTATCTTAATACACAATTAGATAAACTTTAGGTCTGGGTATTTTATCATTTCATTGTGCCATTCTCCCATTCCATCTGTAATAATAGGTGTTGTCGTCACCAAAGGTGGCGGCACTCTATTTGCGATCGGAAAGTGGAAGGGCTGAGTCGTACCCGTGGAGAATCCTCTCACAATTATACTCAGATATAGGTAGTACCTCGTTGTATGTTACTCACTTTGCAGTTAGCTGCTCCACCACAACCACCATTTCTTAGATAGGCGCAGCCCCAAATACCAAGGTACCCTTATTTGATATTGTATTGTCTCAAAGCTCCCTAAAGTCTGTAAAGTAGAGAACCCGTGTTTTCTGCTCGTTCTTAAAAAGATTTCTGATGAAGTCCTTGCAACATTTTAGTTATTTCCTTTAAAACGCCTCGCTTGCAATACTATGGTTCTGTACGTTAGCAGTCTCTCTATGCTTCTTAATCATGGGCAGGTTTTCGCTCACTAAGCCTTGTCACACTGTATGGAAATTATGCTATCATTTCATTGTATAACCTCAGCAGTCCTCACCTGCCTGATGACCTACCAAGTCATTCATTGTGCAGTGCTCTTTACGGTTTTCCCGGCCCAGGCCCACTGACTCTTTCAGTTTTTAAAAAGCTGTTTTAATTTGTTCCAGTTCTTCCAGGGACTCGTTATAAAGACATTGGGCCTCATTAGGAGTTTGGCAGCAGCCTTGCCCGTAAAACCGGCAGGCTGCCGACAAACCTCTGAAAATATCCAGCACCCTTGAATGGGCAATAACTGGGGTATTCCGGCCACGCTGGACCTGGTAATTGCCCTTCTGCGTGTGCCGAACCGGTAGATCCCCATTCCCATTGAGCACTAGAGGCATGGGATATGGCACAATGTAAATAACTTTTGATAGCACTCAGGGCACTGCTGAGCTTTAATCAAGTCTATGCAAAAAGAATGAGCATGCGCGTCCTTGGCGCGTCCTTGGGTAAAGGTAGCTCATATCCAAGGCAATAACCATCGGTATTGCATGATGTTCTGATGTCGAGAGCCACCTGAAAGGCTCAGCGCACCTCACATTTATTTTTAGATTATACCCCTTCTTGGCACCTAAGCGTCACCTCATTTTTGCTGTGATATAAATAGATATGGGGCTTGCTCATTTGTGAACAAGCTCCCTTTCAATTTTCCATGTCAGCAATTTTGCTTTGTTTTTTTTCAAGATGCAAAACGTATTGGAGAACAAAGAATATTGCGTTCGGAGATCAACAACTTTTCCACATGCAAAACAAAGTACCTAGGCAAACATCCTGGTTGCTACTAATTGTATTGGTCGCTGCAGCAGTTTATATTTCACTGAAGGGCACCGGAATACTCATTTGCGCAATCTTTTATATCTTTCTATGGGCCTTTAAGACCAGGCTTAGCACTTCCATAAATCCATTAATGCTATGTAAAATACGGGATCACCATGAAGTCTGGTGCCTCTTGTTATCTTACAACACTTCAACTGCTAGCTGGATTATGCATTTTCGAGGGTATTTATCCCATATATCCTTCGGATTAATTCAATAATGCATCTGCTCCACTGTGTTTGATCTCAGAGGGACAGGTTTAAATTCCTAGATGTCTACTCAGCCTTTCATGCTTCAAAGAGCAGTACAATTAATACGGTTGCGTTTGGTACAATAAACATCTGTTTTTCCCTGCCAATATCCTCCTTGGGTGAAAATGTGCTTAACATATACACCTGTTGTTCAATTACTACTATTGCATACAGGGTATCCTTCGCTCCAGATTCCATAATGCTGTTTGAGATTGTGTCATCCTCGTATTGTTCAATTTCTACTATAGTCCACATGAGAAACTTCACTCCAGATTCCAGAGTGCCATATGAGATTCTCTCCTCCTCACAGTGTTCAGTTACTACTGTAGTGCACATGAGAAACTTCACTCCAGATTCCAGAATGCATGTGAGATTCTGTCCTCCTCACATTGTTCAATTTCTACTGCAGTGCACATGAGAACCTTCACTCTAGATTCTAGAATGCCATGTGAAATTCTCTCCTCCTCACAATGTTCAATTTCTACTGTAGTGCACATGAGAACCTTCACTCTAGATTCCAGAATGCCATGTGAGATTCTGTCCTCCTCACATTGTTCAATTTCTACTGTAGTGCACATGAGAACCTTCACTCTAGATTCTAGAATGCCATGTGAGATTCCTCCTCACAATGTTCAATGACTACTGTAGTGCACATGAGAAACTTCACTCCAGATTCCAGAATGCATGTGAGATTCTGTCCTCCTCACATTGTTCAATTTCTACTGCAGTGCACATGAGAACCTTCACTCTAGATTCTAGAATGTCATGTGAAATTCTCTCCTACTCACAATGTTCAATTTCTACTGTAGTGCACATGAGAATCTTCACTCTAGATTCCAGAATGCCATGTGAGATTCTGTCCTCCTCACATTGTTCAATTTCTACTGTAGTGCACATGAGAACCTTCACTCTAGATTCTAGAATGCCATTACTAATGTCACTCTAAGTGAAAGAATTTATTGTCAGATTCTCTCCTTTTCACAAATGTACACACATTATGATTATACGCTTGGACCCATCACTCAGGTTCCAAATTACAAGCAGTTGTTCTCTTCTTGGAACAGGTATGGTATCCAAAGAATGGGATACTCCTGTCCTATGCACACCTTTGTACTGGTGAAAGACAAACAGTCAACATTCAATATCATTGAAAACATTTAATACAGTAATGCTTAGTTGTAACACAAAATGGTGCATTAGATATCAGAACTTCAAGAGATCTCAATGTTGTGTACATTTCTTCTTTATTGTGGCAATAAGCCACGAGGTGGTGGGCCAATACCGCCCCAGGTAATGCTTCACTTCACTCGGCCCTATAACTCTCCCCGGGGGCATTACCTCGGGGCGGTATTGGCCCGCCACCGAGTGGCTTATTGCCATTAGTGTTCCGGGGACTGCACTTGCAGGAAATTGCAGTGTACAGCTACGGAACACTAATTGGTAGAAAAATCTTTTCACGCAGCAATGGTTTGCTGTGTGAAGAGGTTTCGGAGCAATACGCGCTGGTTTTCAAAAAAGACTAGACTGCGCATACTGCTTTGTTAACACGGATCAGCAGCGTGCCATTTTTCTGCCTAGTTGTTCCGTGTTAACAAAATGAAAATGAGAGAAATATAAATCTACGAATGGATTTAGAAGTTTTGGGCATCTTGGTTAAGTTCTAAATCCATTCGTAGGTTTTGAAGAGGGATTTATTTTCATGAAGATTTGAATGAAGTGCATTAATGAATGCATTAAAAAAATGAACATGGACATAACGTGAGGTGTACATGCAATTTTTTTATTAGAAGAACTTATGAAACATTGTGCAAAAACAAAATACTGTTTAGAAAATAAGGCATTTTGAATAATATGCATTTAATTATAAAACTTTTAATAGAGTACAACAAGTGCTATGAGATTAATAATAAATAAACAAATGGTAATTTTAACTGTTTGAAAGAAGAACATTATTGTGGCAATACATATTTCTGTGCATTATTCATAATGGAAACTAACATTACCATGAAAAGTAAAGGAGCAATTGGAAAATTGTGGATTTCTTTTTTGTGTGCAAACATTAGACATTATAGTGTTGAAGGCAGTAGAGGATGAAGAGGAGGGTGGAGTTATTGGAGTAATTTCAGTTGAAAGGGAAACAGGAGAAGCAATTGGTTTTGCAATGGTGCATTGTGGTTGATGTAGTACAGTTGACCAGTCTTTTCGTTGTTTGTCAAGTGGTTTCAAGTAGGATGAAAGTGATCCAATATGTTTGTGTCCAGTGACTGACATAATTTCTTTGCAGTTCAGTCCTGCATTTGATAGAAGTTGAATAGCAGTAGCACGAATGCAGTGGTTGGTGTAGATTGTACGTAGGTGTGCTTGTTGACTTATATGCTGCATAAAAGATCCAACTGCATTTTTACCCGAGAGGACGATTTGTATACCAAACTTCTTCTTTATTAATTTCATTTGTTGGAAAGTGTCTTGGGAATACAAAAAAACAAGGTGCATTCTCAGGATGTTTTGACATGTATAGTAGCAAGGATTGTACAGGGCAATTAGGGTCATTTTCAATGGAGTAGATTCTTCCACGTAATTCAGAACGCTGTGGATCGATTAATTTGTGGTGATTTTTTGTAATTTCATTGTAGGTTAGTGTGGTATATTGTGTGCCATTGTTGTCGGTAACAACTTCATATGCATTTTTTGGAAGTAAACGCAGGGCTTCATGACCACGGCGTGCAAAATGTATTTGTAAATCGAACCACAGCTTGTACTGTAGAGTTTGTGGATGTTGAATATTGAAAATTCCGGAGGTGCGCAATTTTGCCAGATCAGGGTAGATGATTGCTTTTTTGTGTTGAGAAAAATCCTTTCCATCTCGCTGGATTTGTTTGATTTTTGCAATAAAGACATTGTTGGCTGCTGTAAATTCAGGAGAATGCATTATATTCATTTTACGGCTGAAAGGTGGATTATTCAAGTGCCGATTTATACCTGATCGCAAAGAAATCAAACTTTGCGGTTAGTATTCTGTTCCTTGTGTGGTGCGAACCTAAGCATAAAATGCACGGAGATATTCAGCTATCTTTTCAATGGTTTCCATTTCAAAAGCAGTAGAAAAGCCTTTTTGCATTAGACATCCATTAAAGGTGTATATAGTCCATTTGGTAGCATTCTGTGTATTTTGGTCACATCTATTAAATTCTAGTAAGTCAAGTTCCATAGGAAAAAGTACATGGTGCCACATTGCTGAAGGTTTGCCAGTGTTTTCATTCATTTGAAGAACTGTATTGGAAGGAAAGGGTAGTCCCTTTTCAGTTTCTGCATCATCTTCCATTAGCCACTCCTCGACAGTTTTGTTTCCTGTCAGTGAGAATGATATGTTGGTTTCCGTGATCATATTTATAGAAGCATTATTAAGGCTTTGTGTTCCTGGGAAGTAACGAGATACTGGTGATTGTAGTGAACACCTTCGTTTCCTTCGTCGCGGAGAAAGGAGCTGCTGACCGCAGATGACTTTAGTCGGGATGAAGGGCAGCGTAATCGTTGTAGAAACGAATGTCACACTGGAAATCACTGACGTTGTACATCAGGTAAGCGTTGAAAGTACTGGCTCAGGCTGCGACGCTATTGCATGGACGGGAATACCGTGTGGTATGGCTCGCAAATGAGCCAATTACCACATGCTATTCTCGTTCACACACTTTTCCCGGGTACTAATTCATATTATTCACTCAAAGCGTTCTACGAAATGATTCCCTTCATCAGGAGCATAGAATAACATCTGTCAAGTAACACAAAGAATACATAATTATTGTCACAATGGTATTAGAACATCAGAAGTAATATCGCTCACCCAATCGCTATGATAGAATATTTTAAACTGTCTCCTCTTAATAAAAGTCACAGTTATCCAAATGCAAAGAGCGTTCCTTAAGGAGAAATAGTACCTCCAGATCATTAGTATATCAAGTGAATCCACAATTACAGATACACTAATCGAAATCACAGAACATATCTTATAGTCATTTTATGAACAAAGGAGTCAAAAGCAATCCCTAAAGGATAGTGTTGATATATGGAGCACGTTATCAAAGTAGATATAAATGCAACTTAAAGAAGCAGTCACAACGGTTTAATTAAGAAAAAGGTAGTATATGTGGCATCACCAAAGTTTCATAACACAAAGGTTACAAAAAGGATAGAGGAAAACTAATGTTGCCTATGGACATTGACCCACATTGTGGGAGAGCAACTTAGTCCAGTTTCTATCTTCCTAAAAGCTAACCGTCCAATAGGTAATCTACCTGCTGAAAGAGAAAGGTCAAATAAAATAGGTGCCAATTACATAATAAGAATACATAATAAGAATAAGATTGACACATATAAAAGGTAACAAATTAGTACCTGCACAAAGATGTAGTAGGCCACAGAATATAAATTGTAACTGGTAATTGTAGTGCGTGAGCTAAATGAGCCAGAAAACATCTTGCCAATGCGCGGCCATCTTGGATATTCACTTCCATTTACCGCAAGAAAACAGTAATGAAATCCCATGTTTTCCTGGGCTCAGCTAGCAAACATGTATTTCTGCTGCGGAAACAAGGTCACATATTTATGTCCGATGACCAAGCTGGGGAGAATAGTTATTGTATTGTCTGCATGAAGGACAAGCTAGACAGGGAGTTGGAGCACTCTGCAGGTGCAGTGAAAAGGGGCAGTGGGAATGACAGCAAGGAGGGAAGATGTGCTTTTTCTGCTTCTAACTGGAATATTCCACTCTGTTTATGTCTCATGCTTCTTGTCTGCTCTTCGGGCCAGGGCAGCTTGGTAACCATGAGGGGCAGGGATCGAAAAAGTAGCCCCATAAGAGACAAGGTTTTCAGAGTTAGAAGTTGGACCCCCGGTGTCGCAGTCTCGCTGGAAGAGAGGACGCTCTGCTCCAGATCCCATTAGAACGATCAATCTCTTTGACTACCTCCTGTGGGACTAAGTAGTGTTGTCATGGCTGAGATGAAGGTGCCTCCTGTGGCGATCTTAACGGTGAAGTCTTTTCTTTTTTTTATATATATATAACCGATTATGTGTTTATATTTTCTGTTTGTATATCATGAGTGAATAAAGGGCCTATAACATGCCATTTTCTTATAACTATTATTGATGTGTCATGTGTAATTCCCTGCCTATCTGAGTCCAATGATTACTTTTGCAAGAGACTGGAGGATGTAAGTACGGGATCTTCACAAGCGACCGTGAAAAAGCAAAACAGTAATCCAAACAGAACTTCCAAAGGTCTGCAAACAAAATTTAAACCAGATTGTTAGGAAGAAATTCAGGAAAGTAGCAAGTCGTGATGGTGCAATGGTAACAAAGGATGTGACCAGAGAACCGCTTACTGTAACTCAAAGAAGAAAGAACCTGCCCATGCAGAAGCAAACAATTAAGAAAATATGTGTGCAAAGCATGCACTAAGTATGAAATAACCATAATGTTGTGAAAACATAGTTTGTTTGTTTGTTTATTTTATTTATATAGCGCACCAGACCCTGGAGTAAAAGGGCGCTTAAAGACAGGTTACAGAGGTACAAAATATAAATAATAAGCAGTTATACATTATGTAGAAAAGATGTGCAGGCTATGCAATCAGCGATAATTAGAGCATACAATTAGAACATTTGAATAGTATGTACAAAATATACAGTGGTCATGGTCTTAGTTGGGCTTTGGATTGGTTTTAGTTTTGTCTAATAGCCACCCAATGACTAGCTTCCTGAACAGATGGAATGAGGCGGCCGATTTAATATTCAACGGCAGGGAGTTCCAAAGTTGAGGGGCGAGGACCGTGAAACTTGCGCTGCCAGCTCTTTTAGAGGTGAATCTAGGCACAGTGAGGCAGAGAGTGTTAGCAGATCTGGTGATTCTAATGTTCGGCTTCAAAGCCAGTTTGTTGGTGAAATATGGGGGGGCAAGGTGGTTTAAGGCTTTGTAAGTAAGGCAAAGTGTTTTTAGCTCAATTTTTTGTTGACATGATCATGTGATCACACAGTAATGTGAAACACGTGATGACGTGTAAATAATGAATCATCAGAGAGTGCAACACAAATATTTAAATAAAGAATAGAAAATTATATTAGATCAGGTGAAATAAACATTATTAGGGAGGTTTCTCCCACCAAGACAATTTTGAAAAAAAGGGTTAAAAGTATTTTTTTTTATAGTACTGTTTTCAAAGGAAAAGGAGTAAAAATGTATTGATTTTACAGGTAGTAGTTTCCGTAACTGAAAACAATGTCCTAGTTTGTAGAATGCCACAAGCAATCACAAACTTGCCTTTATGTCATACAAAGAACCACATTGATTTTCTTACCTGTAAAGTATGTCTGCCTCTTTTCTGCATTAACTGATGCAAAGAAATCCTGATGGTCTTTGTATGCCTGAAAGCTAACATTGAATGTCAGCACTGGCAGAATTATCTCATGAAAAACACCTTAGTATTTAATGAAACAGGTTGAGCTATTGGAAACAAGTCAACCTTTTAATTCGATATATAGATATATGTATGTACACACAAACACATATTATGAACAGAAAATACATATGTGCCCCTAAATCCCTAACCAAACTAACATTTAACTGTGGTCCTGTACATTCAAACTCAACACATTTTAAAACATATTTTCCGTATAAATTGAACTCTCTGTGGTTGGATATCATGACTATCCGACCACAGTGTCTCTTCAGCAGGTACTATGAAACAATGTCATCATCTGTCTTACCTTGATTTAAATCCCTCGATCAGGGCAATGACCCTGAGGAGGCAGTTTCAGTGGAGAAAGCTGTAGCCACTGGTGAAGGCCAAAGCCTATGGTTGGCGGCCTGCTAGTGTTGTAAATATACAGTGCACACGGGTGAAGACTGTGGCCAGTGTCCATGACTGAAGGCCATGATTAGTACCTATTCATGTGTTAAAATATATTTGCCCATGCACAATGACCATGGCTGAAGGCCGTCCTTAATGCTGGTTACTGTTGTAATGTAATTAATGATGTCATCAGTGATATGATCTGTGATGTCATCAATGTGGTCATAGGCGGCGCAACAGGGGGGGCCAAGTTAAGGTGGCTTTAGCGGAATTTCATGGATTTTGTCGCGTTAAGTTCTCACCTTAACGTCCCTGCAAGTTTTTTTCTTGAATTTCAAGGTTTTTTTTTACAATGTATTGCTCATCTTAACTTCCCTGAATTTCAAGGGTGTTGTTATTCCATACATAATTGACATTAATAATGCACACAATTGGACTTTACGAAAATGATGTATCGTATGTAGAAAGTCAAATAAAAAGACATTGTGCGACCACAGTCCCCCAAATAAACCTGTTCTTAAAACATTTGCATATTTAATTAACTTTGAAAAGTGTTTACATTTATATGAACTGTTGATGAATAGAAAGTTATTAAAGTGTTACAATAACTGTGTACAAAGACTACAATCAATATATCCTAAAATAAATCTTTTTAAGACTACTGCCCGCATATATATGTACATATGTTTTTGTTCTTTTTTTAAATGGTTTTATAGCTGCGGCTACCAAAGATGCATGCGTGGCTAAATGCGCAAAGACTGGGGAGTTTTACTCGTGGCTTCCACCGGGGATAACCGCAGTTATAATGAAATACATAAAGATATTTCCATTTTTTTTAACACACACTGTATTAAGAGGATCAATTAATGGTCTTTGATTCATATATACAGTATGTGTTTGTATTGTCTATTTTTATAACTGAAAACTTGGTCCTGAAAAGGCCCATTCTGGGGCTGGGGCATCGGAAACCTGAAGGTGTCTTCCTAGCTAGTCCCCAGGGATCTGTCGTTCAGGTGGCCAGGACATAGCCATTTGTATTCGATACAGTTCCTGGGGGTGGCCCTCGGGGAGTGGGAGTGGGAGTGGAACACTGGCGGGTGAGATGTGGTATCTGCCTTGTTTCAACACCTTTTCCCATCCTACCACATAGGACTTTCAAAAACACTGCTCTGCCCTTTTACGACACAAACACTTTCGTACAACATGCAGGAGAACAGACTAACACCGGAGCCGTTTACCTGAGATGTCCCAATACAAGAATCAGGCAAAGTCAGGCAATTGATCAGAATCACAAACACACCTGATGGCACTTTCCCTTCCCACGGGGGCCAACGGGGGTGCAAGAGAGCACAGTATGAGCAAGGCAGACTGCACGACAAGACAGCTAATCTACCACAGCATTTCAAGAAGAGGAGAAAGGCGGCGAATATCGAGAGGCTAACAAGGAGAGACACAACCCTGCCCTTTTTGACTCAGACACGCAAAACCTCAGCAGAAGGAATCGTAAGACTGAGGACAATAGCCCAATTGTGTTGCAGCAGATGCTGATGGTACACAGAGCGTGCCGACGCTGATACGCAGGAGCAAGGGAAACTCCTGCTACCCTGGTACCGGCCTTGACTCAAGATACAAAGAAAGCCAAGTGGTTCATCACAGCCGGTGAGTCGAAGAGAAAGCCGATAAGAACAACACAGTGTTAAATTAAACTCGCAAAAGTGGCTTATTGAGAAGAGTTCAAAGAACTATAAAGTTTTGAGGTAAGACCAGCTGCAGAGGGAAGCAGCACCACGTGGGTGCTATCTCGAGAGACTCTGGTTTATCCCATAGTGATAAAACTACAGATACCGTAGGAGTGCTGCCAAGACAGGTGAAAGTGGTCATACAGGAGATCTAGCAAAATCCCCATAAAATCGAAAGCCTTTGACCTGAGGACTGCATCGAAAGGAAGGGAGGTGAATCCTGTGCCATGAGAAAGAAAGGGAAGTGAATCCCGCATCATGAGAAAGCAAGGGAAGTGAATCCCGCAGACATTGAAAGGAAATGTGAATGTGAAGTTGGCTAGAGTGAACCCGGCGGAGGGAGGCTGATGAAAAGGCAGCAAAGTCTAAAGTCCCAAGAAACAGAGTGTTGACAAAGGCGAACCCAGCAGAGGGATGTCCACTGGAACTGTTTATAAAGACATTGAGAATCGTAAATGAGAAAAGCCATAGTGTAAGCAGGCTGAGAATTAAGAGGGGTCTGTGCCCATAAGAAGGGGGGCCCAGGCATGAGGAATCCTCATCCTAAGTGTCAGAAGAATACGAACTATCATTTGTTAAAGGAACTTTATTTTGTTATCAGGAGTACATCAGATCCTCGAAGGCAAGAGACTTTCAGGAGAAACAAGATATGGCCATCGACAGCCCTTATAGCTGAAAGGAGAACTATTGTCTGGTGCTGGGGAAGCTCGATAGTGTACTGTGCTCCACGATCCCGCCTTAACCCGTGCTCAAAACGTGGGGAATGGAGACCCAGGCTACCGCATCCTCACATATTATTTGTGAACACTTCTTTCTTTTCTTGAAAACTATCCCTCACGCTTTTTGTGTCAGTTGTAAGGATTGGCATAGGTTTTCTTAGTATAGGCCCTTTTATTTGACACAACACCACTAGGGCTGCCTTATTTTTCATTTGATGTTCGACGCTTGCTCCCATCTTCGATTTAGGTTTAGAATAGTCTTTTTTCCAAACTGCCTACAGTTTAATAAACACCCTTGAACTGTGATCAATTGTGTCTGTCTTTTCTGTTGCCACCATGAGGTCCTTATATGAGTAAGGAAAAAAGAGGTAGCGACTGGGAAGGGAAAATCACTAGGATTCATACATATAACAAAATGTTAAAAAAAGAAGAAAAGGCCTTTTTTTCTCGCATTTTATATTTTGTTATTTTGTTGGTGTTTATTTCTAAAGAATCGGGTAAAAAAAGAATTGACACTTAAAAATATACCTTACGTTGGCAATTGGCCATATGTTCTGAAAGAGTCTTGCCCTGAGCGTCTAAGGTTCCACCTTCCACCTTGATCAAGCTGTGACAGGTTTTGCACATCAAGATACATTTTGAAAGATCTGGGTGCAGGCAGGATGGACTGAGGTTGGGGATTACTTGGTGGAAAATAGCTGGTAATTGTATTGGAAGTCTGTGGCACAGATGACTGCTGTGCTCATCTTGCTCCATATGCTTTGACCTTATATTTCACATGAGCCCTCTTATGGGATTCATCCACTTCATCCCAATCAACACGGACAAGATAATGAATTAACGTGGATGTCCCCAAGCTTTGCACCGGCTTGTGTGAAGTTCCCCTCCACAAAACCTTACCACAGAAATTGCACATGACCTCCTTGATCTCCATTTTGCTGTGTTGGTCCTTTACGAGGAAATATTGCCAACTATGTGCAATGTTTTTTTGCACACGTTGCTTCTTCCGTAGCAGTTAAGATGAAGCCACCCACACCACCTTATCATCACTGCTGGTTGGTTTTGAAATTCAGGTCTGTGGGAAAAAATAAAAACTGTAAAAATACACAACACCAAAAGGACTCTGCCACTTAATATCAAAAAACATTTTAAAAAAAATAACAAGCTAAAATAACAAAAAATTACAATCTACAAAGCACAAGACAAAGGCCTTTTAAAATGTCCTGAAGGCTTACAAAGATGTTCACCCACCAAGAGACAAATTCAATTACAAAAAACAGGAAACATGTGCTTGGGAGAGGGGTATAACCGCTGTTACGCAATATAGTGAACCAGAATATGTTTTCTGTACAATCAAGGAAAAGACGCGCCTTCACGCGATCGTAGCCTTATCGAGGGAAGGCCTAATCACTTTGAAAGCTGTGTTCACACATCTAAGTGGCATTGTGCCTGTGTTCCACAGCCAATCGGATCACGGGCTGTACTCCCTCTTTTAGCCGCATCAAGAAACTGCCCAATCACACACTATGGTATATTGACGTGGCCTGCCCATGCTGTGCGATGAAATACGTGCATGCCAAATCACCCAATGGGACATTGAGTTTTATCGACGGGGCTAGCTCTCTTTGTGCCTCTAGCACCAGCCAATCATATCCCCCGATGTGGCTGTGCGTCTACACATGACTCCTGGCTGCGTCAATACACATTCCAATCACATGCGATGTATTGACGTGGTTACGCCCATGCCGTGTGACAAAATCTGCATGTGTGTAATCACCCAATGGGACGTCAAGCTTCTTCAATGTGGCTACGCATTTACACGCCTGATTCATCAGCTAATCATATCACACGCTGCGGCTGCGTGTCTACACATGATTCCTATCTGCGTCAATGGATGGTCCAATCATACCTTGAGGTGTATTGACGCAGCTATTCCGTTGCCCTATGATAAAATCTGTGAATGCAAAAGTGACCAATCAGAGCACGTGGCAGTGCTTAGCGGCGAATAACCACCCCACTCACAAAAAAAACATTTATATTGATCATTGCTACTTTGTTAGTGAAAGGTTTGACAAGTAACTGCAAGAACATTTGGTGTTTTAACCCTTTAATTGTTCCTCCTTTTTACCCACTTTTACCCTAATTGTTTTTTTCCCTTGTCGTGTCATTTGGTCAAATTGTCTTTTTTTGTTTTACTTTTTTCTTCTTTTTTAAAAAACATTTTCATTTTTGTGGCATTGTCTTCGTAGTGTTTTCATTTTTCTGATTTTACATTTTCCTCCCCAGTTGGACATTTCAATATATCTGACTATGCGAACTCCAGCAGCAGCAATGACGATGTCATCTGGGTGCCCAACCCATAGCCACCCAGGAAGAAAGCCAGGAATAAAGCCACAGGAAGGAAAACTTCAGCAGACAGTTGGCGATATTTTTAAGAAAAAGAACACTGTTCTAAAAAGGAGGCAGAGATTGTACAGTGCACATTATGCGTGAAGACTCTAAGACATGTACCATCAAATGTGTTGTGGTGATGTGGACGAAACATATCGGAAATCGCTCGAACACCACAAACTTAAAATGCATGGGGCTCATGCATTACATTCACGAAAATTAGCACCTCCTCCAGCACCTGCATTCACTAGTGGGACATCACCAACACTAAATGAAACTTCAACTTCTGCAACAGTGTCAACTGCACCTGTTCCAATTTTACTGCCTCCCAATGTCTCAGTTATGAGAGTCATGTTTGAACTATGCCACCAATGGGTAGCCGTGGGAGGTACCACAACTAAGGACTGGGAGAAGTTAATATCTCAATACCAGATTAACTGTCATCCTTAATGTTGTTCCCCCCTTGTTTTGAAAATAAATAAAAACAAAGAAAATACCAAAATAAATATGTTCCTTTTTACTTGAATTCCCTTTGTTATATGTGTCATTGTTATGTTGTTTTCCTTCTCTGTTCCATCCCCTCTTTCCTTCCCATCATAACAGCCCTTTTAAGGGCCACCCATTAAGTTACAAAAATAGATGAAATTGAACACAATGGCAAAAATATATTACATCATCTATTGTAATTTATTTTATGCAGTTTGAGCAAATAAAATCTCCCCAAACTTTCACTTATAATCACTGTGATAGTGCTGCCGAACTGTAGCCGCTGATATAAGCACTCCAGTCGTTTCTCACTTTAGCCACACCTGCATGTACCCACATCTCATTGGCTGATGCTGTAGCCGTGGCTATAAATAATAATATTTAAAAAATATACAAATCTGTGTGTATACATATGTGCATCGTACATAAATATATTATAATTATGAGTTGTCTCACCTAACACCTTCATATGTGTCATCTTCTTTGTAGAATAAGACTATTTATGAAACAGAATAAAATGTATTTCACAATAAAATGAAAAGCGGAGTACTGAATGTATTCCTGGTACACAACCAATAACGGTGTTATGCATTAATCATGCTACAGAGGAAAAAACTTCTTGTTGGAGAAAAAAAAAACTCTATACACTTCATTAAAATATTTAACAATAAATGTATATGCATACAAATGATATACTTCCTGCCTTTTTACAAGTATATCTATAGGATAAGTTAAATACAAAATTTAACAATTGTATAAATTAACATTATATCGAAAAAAAAACTTACCAGAATAACAGTTTAAAAGAGAAGGGGTACCTACAGTATAGTATAGATAAAATAAATATTCTATAATTACCTCAACTACACTAACCATTTAGGTAACTACGAACTTGGATTTGCATCAGCAAATTCCAAATAGGATTGCCCACAATGTCAATGGTTCGTACACCTATCAAGGCATTTCACTACGATGAAGATAAGTTGCAATACTGTACACTTTATTATTAAATGATGTCAAATTTGCAGATTCATGTATGCAACCTTAACCAGGAAACCAAGACATATAACCTAACTATGGGGGTCATTCTGAGTTTGGAGGCAGCCATGGTGCATGTCTGCCTCCAAACTCGTGTCCGGGTCCGGTTAGTCGGGATGGGGACTTACCGGGACATTCCGAGGTATGCGGACTCGGTAAGTCCCCATTTCGAAAACCATTCCCCATTCCCATGTGAGCCCCCATAGGGCTCAATGGGAATGGGGAAGGAGCTAATAACGGGCCCGCAAATTGCGGGCCCGTTATTAGCTCCATGGTCTCTTAACGGGTCCCACTAAGGGCGGCTGGTAAAACCTCAGAATGCAGCGGTAGGGGGTTAACGGAACCGGCATCCTTACCGGTGCCATTAACCCCCTACCGCCATACTCAGTATGACCCCCTATGTCTTCAGTTTTTACAAATAAATGTATAAAGACATGCCAACATTGTAATATTATTTTGAGTATAAATCTTTTAAAAATATAGTCATGCCAGTTTTTCAAATAATAGGTAGACAGTAAAAATCTTTGTGTGATAAACGTATTAACACTTACCCAAAGCTACACTAAGAACCTAACAAATGTAATTTCCATACTTCCTTTGAAATCTGTGTGCATCCTTTGTTTGGCCACGTGCACACATGAGAAGTAAATAATGAAATTTCCAAATGTACACATCTTATTTCACAGTTTTAAAAACGGGAAATTGTTATTTAAACTTGTGAGTAGTGTGGAATACTTTTTTTTTTAAAGAAATCAAACTTCATTTAAAATATAATAATTATCTCTACATTGCCATTGGAAGACTTCTTTTTTAATTTGGTGTGCGTCCTTTTTTTGGCCACTTGCACACTTAACAAGCTAATGATACATTTTGTATAAACTACTATTAACCACTTAAGTGCCAAGGATGAGTATGCTCCTTTTTGCATAGACATGCATAATAGCCTGGCACTAAACCAAAAAACTTCCATGGTGTAATAGCACAATTCATCGTATGACTTTTCACACTGGAAATGGAAGATCTTTAAACATTGAACAAAGTAACACTTAAAGTAAGCTATTTTCCTTTTTTAATTGAATTGGAACACTTTTTTAAAACATTGTGTGCATCCCTATTTTTGCCACCTCCACACATGATATGTAAGAAACAATGGGCCTCATTATGATACTGGCAGTAGCTGTGCCGGCTGCTGCCGGTCTATTTTGTTTTAATGGCGTCTGGGAATGGGCAATTACCGGGTGATTATGGCCCTGCCGGACCCGGTAATTGCCCATTCGCAGGCGCCGGAAAATATTTTTCCCCATTCCCATTTCAGCCCCGTAGGGCTCAATGGGAATGGGGAAGCTGGATGCACCGACACATTCGTGAATGGTGCCGGGGGATCCAACATGCTCTGCTCGCCGGTGCCGATATGCCCGCAAGGTCAGGCCTGGCAGGCGAAAAGGCACCCATGAACAGAATTCGTAGTTTGCCGGACCGGTAGTAATGGCACCGGTAGCTTACCGGCACCATTAATAATGGACTAGTAAACTTATAATGAGGCCCAGTATATCTAAATCCTTCTCTAAAACTCTTATTAGTAATTAGATATCATTTATTTTACAAACATTGTACTTTATTGTTTTTGTATCTACACCCTACTGTTAACTTGTTTCATATGTAAATAGTCATGATCTTCTACACTCCCTAACACTCAAAATAATGTACATGGAACCATTTATGTAACCTATTACTTATAGGGAGCACCTGAACATATTAAAATATACACAGTTTTACACAATAAAGCAGAATTTAGGAAGAACATTGGAAAATGCTGTTTTATCTTCGAATTTATGTAATCTTCAGAATATTACCTCTATGTTTATTTCATACTGATTTTAAAATACATCCTCGTAACAATCTATCTTCTACTTGACATAAAACTCTTATTACCCTATTCTTCTATTACAAACATTTATTTTGCATGTTTAAATTCACAGAGAATGTTATGTTAACAGCACTTATAAAGCACAACGGTCACCCACAGGCATCTTGCCGCTATACCATAAGTAGTGCACAGTCAGAAACAAAAACCTGGACAATGATCCTTCATAGCATGGCGGCACAAGGGAAGCAAGTTCCAAGCCTTTGCCACAGCCATGGAAAAAGCTTGGCTGCCGATATGAGAGAACTTTATCCATGGGATTTGAATAGTCAGGTTAGACTTGGAGCGCACAGACAGAATTTTGTCTGAAGATATTCATCCCCCTGTTTGTAGAAGGCTTTGTGCACAATGCACAGAGACTTAAACAGCACACGCTTCTTTACTAGAACCCAGTAAAGCTGGCGTAGAATGGGGGTCATGTGGGAGCCAAAAGAGGGATGCAACGCTGCTCTAGCTGCCATGTTATGCAGCAGCTGAAGACAGTCGAGCCGGTAAGCAGGTAAAGTGCATTACAATAATCAATTCCACTTATCACTAAAGAAGAGACAACAGGAGCATGGAATTTAATAGGAATATAGGGATGGACTTCACGAAGGGTCCTAAGCTTGAAATGCCCCTTTTGAAAAGAGGATGCCACCTGCTGGAACAGAGAAAATGAGGCTCAGATCTTAAATGCTTGAGTCTTTGACTGAAGAGGCCGGCAGACGAGTTTGGGTCCTAAATTATCGGGCTAAAAATCTGGAGTCCAAAAAGATAATGGATGAGCATAGCCCACAACCAGTACCTCAGCATTTTCTCGTTTTTAATTTCAGCCAGGTTTTGGCCATCCATCAACGTACTGCCTCCAGGCAACCCCTTAGCCGAGCAGCCATATCCGGCTGTGAAAGATCAAGCCGCAGAATAATATGAATATAAAACATATATTTTAAGACTTTGGTTCAAAGAACATTAAGTAAGCATTCTTTAAGCCCTTTGGCAATCTAGCTTGGTGTGTGCCTATAGCGTTATTACAAACAAGCCAATCAAATTCTGTACGCACCCATGTTGTGAAATGTCCACAGGGAATGGATGCCCCCTCATGAAAAATAATTGTGCACGTCTTAAAAGTTGTCTTACTAATGGAGCCATGACTATTTACAAAATTCATTACTGACGTGTTAATTTTCCTACCATCTACACTGTATCTTTGAAACATAATCAATGCATACTTATTGCAAACTAGATATTGCAGTATAGATTGTAAATTACAACCACAGTCACTGCATTGCATGTCATGGAATGCTTTAGTTAGCTGATCAGAACATTTTACAATGTTCTGATCGGGGATAGTAACATATAAAATCTTTCAGAAATATCCTGAGTAATGTAAACCTTGTTACATTTTGGACACATATGATTCCACTCATAACTAATTCCTACATATATATCTACATTAACAGTTTTCTGCAGTAATAAATCAAAGATAGACATTAAAAATGCTTGACTATGTTCTTGTGCACTTTAGGAAAATTGTTGATTTCCACTTTCAACAGCCACTATATTTCGGATTGACATTGCCAAATCCATACTGTGTGGTTTTTCATCTACAGATATTTTAAGAAATAGAAGTTCCACAAATAGCAGCTAGGCTGCTGTGTTGCTATTTCTTGCATCATTGGTGTCATTTGAAACAACATACACAAAGCTGCATTAGAATATCATTCAACTCCTGTTTCATTACTAACTATGCAATGAGAGTATGTCATAGTTGAAAGACTCCAGTAGATTCCATTGTTTTTGAGTCTTTAAGTCTTAAAAGGAATGATTTCATTTGATTATGCTTTCAATGACTCCTTATGTTTCCTAGCTAAGTGCTTTGTAGGTATAATGTTCAGTTGAGGAGCATACACTACACATAACCTATTATATTCTTCAATGCAAGAAATGTCAGCTGTCACTTTTCTTTCATCAAAGTTTAGTAAAAATAAACCTTCAATGTTTTTCACATGTGACAGAGCTACATATGACCTTCCTTCTTTAAACTCTGTATGACTAATGTCAATAAGTGCTGCTTCTAAAGTCAACCGTTGTGATTTATGAATAGTAATTGCATATGGAAATTGTACTGTCTTCACAAAGGTATCCTTAAAAGCATGACACATGCAGCGGTCCAAGAAATCAAACAAGTATCTCCTACAAGATCAAACTTTATTTCAACATGTTCAATATTTTTACTGCGACGAAACATGTGAAATGCAATCAATCTTCCCATCGCTCCATTGACTAGACCAATTCCTATATTCAAGTTCCTCTTTAAGATTACTTATGCTTTGATGCACAGATTCTAAACTGCTTCTAGACCTGCTGTTTTAGAAATTGAATTCTCTAGTTGAACTAATGAATCTTTTTCTCTCTTATCCAACTCTAATGGCATAACATGACTATCTAAATCATCACACAATTTTATCTCCACAATATTTTGCTTCTCTGATAGTAGTATTGTAGAGATAAACATATTACACTTTCCAAGTGTGCACATTAAAGCAACACAAGAAATGTTTATTTTCTGAAGAGTCAACATGACATCAGATGGACTGCAATCTGCATTAAACACGTTAGAAATCAGTCTTCCCTTTAAGACTGGTTTTACATTCTCCTCAAGAACCACTCTGCACATCCTTTTAAGCCTTTCTGCAGATTGATACATATTAATGGCAAGTTCCTGGAATTCAAAACAATTCCAAAGCTTAAAATAATCAATACTTCCTATAGTTTTTGACTGTCCTTAGATTGCAGCATTTTGAAAACTGGTGGACCTTTCATAGGAGTGAATTGTAACAAGTCTCCAACAACAAGTACATGTTTACCTCAAACAACATGTTGTAGTCAGTCACAAGTGAATGAAAGCTAGCACCAAGTTAGACACCACCCTTAATTCATCTACAATCAAGGTATTTAATTTTCTTAGAACTTTTCCTACTTCTTGTGCTGCACTTGATACATGTTTTCAATACTCTAAGTTTGTTGTCATGCTTCACTGGTAGCATCAACAGGCAATGTAAAGTAACATTAAATGAATGCTGCTAAACCTGTTGGAGCAGTTACAATACATGACACAGAGCAATCAGTTACATTTTGGATCATCGCTCTTATTGCATGAATTAAAAAAGATTGATCTGTTCCTGCTTGCCTACTAACATACATCAATAGAGGTTTGTATTGGACACAAGAACATTAATGCTTGGCATGCTGTAAACCATGTAAGAACCTATCTTTCATTTTATAATGCACTTATTTCTGCTCTATATTAAGTTTACTATTTCATCATAATTTGCATCTACAACTTTAGTTTGTTCTATTGCACTTTCTACTTCCTCCATGGAAAGCTAAACATCAGTTTGAATAATTGCCTCACCAAGCACATGTTCACTTCCTGGTGCAGAATCCTGACTGCCCTCAGGAGTCTATTTTGCCAATTGAGCTGCCAATAGTTCTTCTTGATGTAGTTCTTTTTCCAGTAACTCCAAGTATTTCTCACATTTTGGATATGTAATGACACTTTTTGTTTTAGAAAAAAATGATTCTTCAAAAGTGCAAATCTTCCAAGCAGTTCACTTTCTGCACGCCATGGGAAGAACAACTGCAAAAGACATACATTTAATAATTCCTTTTTCTCTGCAGTTTGGCAAGACAGTTTCATGTGGTTGATGAGACTTGTCTTCTCATGTCTCACTAGACAACCATTACATCAGGTACTTTAAATTGTCCTCTGTCACTTTTTGGGTCAAGATTTTGATATGCTTAGCGTTCTGCTAATTAAGATCCTCAATCTCTACAGATCGATTTGGATAATATGCATCAATCAAGTTAGTTTTCAGAATCTCTCTACTGTCAGGTACTGTTTCAGCTAACTGCAGAATTTCACTCAAAGACTTCAGTATACGATTTCTAGAATTAGCCGGGCCAAGACATAACTAATGTACATTAATGCTTCATCCATACAGAGGCAAACTAGTTAGCCGATCTGCAGCTTCATAGCTACCACACTGTCTATATGTCTATATGAGAGCATCTTCAGACCAAAGCTTAGAAATTTCTGACTTTTATCAGCTGATAACTCTGCCCATAATACTCTATTCAGTTTTTGTCATGTATGCTGTATCATAACGAACAACAGCTGTCGTATCATCAGCAACATACTGTACATCATTATTTGCATTCCAAAGCTGAGCAATGACAGGATTAGAATTAAAGGTATTTCTTGGTAACTTACCAGTAACATGCTGTCGAACAGATGACATCAAACTATTCACTCAACCAACTGGTGTCACAGGCCTTGGAAAACCAAATCTGTAGTACTTTTTATTTTTGTATTTTCTCTGACAGTACTTACTACATGAGTGCCTTTGAAATCTTTCCACCTTGTTCCATAGATCAGCATTCACATGCTGAGCAGGAATGGAACAAGTAACATATTTTTCTATGAGCCCCATCACACAACCATCATTTTCGTTCCCAAACTGAGGAGCATCTTTAATCCACAACAGCATATGTATATGTGGAGCCTCATGTGCCTGGTTCCTACAAAACAACTGTTCCACAGTGCCTAGTGGACTATATTCTTTATTACATATAAAGTGTAACATGGCAACAAATCTGAGATGAATGAACCGCGATACAATTACAGGGTCCATGGAAAACAATTCTCCTGCTGTCATGTGTTCTATGTCTTCTTTCTGTGGATTAGTTTCACGAATCCACTCTGCAAGATCACTTCAACTATATTCAATCCAACTTAAAGGCACACACCAAGTTGGAGAGCCCAAGTTTCTGATCATGCATCTAACCTCAGAGTGTCTCCTATTCCAATATTCCTTGGTTCCTCTCATTGTAGCAAGAATATTGGTAAGTTTACCCTCTAAAACTTTATTTTCTTCTTTCACCTGTTGCAGCATCTCACATGCAGAAAGATTTTGAAATCTGGTTCCAGTCTGAAGTGTATGAGCAACAGCATAACATAATGTTGAAAATTCACTTTCATACAAAAAGTGAAAAATATATTCAACATTGGTGCACAATCGGGAATCTTCCGAATGCATTCTTGTACAACAATATTCTGAAGAAGAAATTGGAACCTTCTGATCATCCAATCTGCCTCCTGTACCTGTAGGAAAAAGCATAGGGAAACAACAAGATTCTAACGTGTTTTCCCACACAATGATAGGCGCACATTTCATTGCTTTCATTTGATACAATTCTAAACTGTCGCCCATGACTTCACGGTAGTGTAGAGGATGAATAGTGTACAGCAGGGATATATGTTATTCAAGACACTTCTTGCAGGAATACTTGTTTAATTATAATACCCAACACAGGGTCTATAAACATAAAGTGCCTCACTTCTGTCAAATCGTTCTTCTACAAACAAATACATATAAAGTTCTTTCCAAGCATCTTCTGCACTCCGTTTAATTTTCTCCTCAATGTACACTAGTTGCACTTGAGACTTATAACAAGTGCATCGACCAGATACGCAAACAATGTCAGGTCTTTCAGTAGAGGACAACTCAAACATTGCAATACTTTTTTTATACTGTTGAAAAATCAGAACCTTTGAAAGCATAGGGTCATCATTTCCACTTCCTGAAAGTTTTTAATCTTCATACACATAGGGCCCCATTACACGGAATGCGGTAAGGGTTTACCGGTACCGGTAAGGGCACCGGTACCGGTAAACCCTTACTGCCTTACTACGAGGTCCCTTTGCCGGACCCGACCTCAACGGCTGGTTTTAGCAGCCATTAAGGAACGGGCCCGCAAAGAGACCTTGGTGCTGATTACGGTACCGCAATTTGCGGTACCGTAATTAGCTTCTTCCCCATTCCCATTGAGCCCTATGGGGGCAAACATGGGAATGGGGAAGTGCCTTGGGGAATGGGGAATTACCGCCCCCGCTCATCTTGGAGTAGGGTGGTAATTCCGCCATCCACCAAGGCGGACACGGCAAAATACCGGCGGCAATCATGGCGCTAATAGCGCCATGGTTACCGCATACTGTGTAATGAGGCCCATAATCTTTTAAATGCATTATATTTATCATTTTCAGTGTAGAACTATAGGTTCTACGGTTCCAGTCAAAAGTGTTTGATTTAAAAGTGCAAGAGACATACTTGGTGTTTTGCACTTATATAGTTTAACTAGAAGGTATATCAATTTAGTATGATGTGCAGCCAGCACCCGTATATGATGAAACTGACGCTTATATCTAGTTTTGTCAAGACAAGCTAGAGAGTGACCCAGAAGTCCTGTTTTTTCAAGACCTTCACAGTCATCTATTCTCTGTAGCATCTTGATCTGTCTTTGAACATTATTATTTTTGTGCAAAATGTGTAAACATCTCTTTAAGACTTTACAAGAAAACGTATTAATATTGCTAAAAAAATTGCACATCCATACCACACTTTTCTCTTTAGGTTTTATTCTAGGCTGACCTAAACTTTCAAGTTAAGTATTATCAGACCTTAGCATTCCTTCTTTTTTAGAAATCACACTGTTTTGGACTTCATAACTACGCCTACTCTCATCAATAGCAAGAGGCACATTCTTTCCTTGAATGTACCTCTCCTCATTAAAAAATATTTCTGTATGAGAAGAGTGTTTCCACTCTCCGCCAAACACGTCACAAAAGGTGTCACGCGTAAGTACATGGACTGTTTCTAGATCTATGGAATGGTGTAGTCAACTTGAGTAATTTCTGAAGTTCATTCAATACAAAAATGAACAATTTTCTTTTCATATGAAAAGCTTTTTTAATTATTACGTCTTCTTTTTTCTTTTGCAAAAAACGCTTTACAGCATATCTAGATATTGGTTTCACACTTCTCCAAAGATTTGAAAAAACTTGAGAGTGGCACATTTTCTTTACATATGTTTATTCCTCTGTTTCAAATTGATAGCAGATTTGCTATCTTTTCTTCTAAACATCTTTGTTTTTAACTTACTACGAATGGATTTGATAATTGTTTTCTTTTATTACTTTCACTAAAACCTCCTGAGTTCCATTGATTTTTTCATTTGGCACATCTCCTATTTGAAATTGCAGATTTCAAAAGTATTATTAATAGCAGGTATTGGTGCAGAATCTGCAGAATTTTTATGTACAGATTTGAGAACACTACTTTTAAAAATATTATATTGTAAATGTTTACTTCCACGCATATGATCTTCCTTGTGGCTCATTGTTGTTGCTTGCTTGATGACATCTTAAAAAGAAGCTGTAAACAAATAAATATGGGATGGTGAAGGTCAGGGATTGTGTTTTTTTTACAGTTGTAATATATAATACGGATTGTTGTTTATATAAAATGTATTCAGTATATTTATGTTTGTACAGCTTTATAGGTATTACTTGGAAAGTAGGGCTTTCCTTATTGTATTTCAGTGTTTAAGCAGTAGTACATGCTATGCTATGGTTATGTCTGAGAACAATATATTTCCCATATCAAATATCCTTGCTTCTTTTTCTATAGGTCTGACCTGACAAATCCCATAGTTGGTGCATATCTTTTATATGTGCATCCCTTAGGCTGTGAAACAAATGGTCACTATGATCTATACAATTATCTCATGTTTCATTCAGGCTTAGCATCTTGAAAATGTACTTTGCCAACCACAAATGCATCACAAACTAATTTGCTCATTTTATGTACGCTACATGCAATCGTCCACACACTTTCTCCTATTAGGCAAAATACTTTCCTTCACCAGAAAGTTGAAGGAAGGGTACATGGTCTTCTCCCTCTACATTCATTGATCATTCTAAACAGAAGGTGCAAAGTGTGCATCTTAGTCCTGAGCACAGTAAACAAGACATAAATTAGCATAACGTGTTAATTCACATTCATAAAGGTGTTGCAAGATAATGTTTTATATATCTATGGTTTCATGTAGCAACCTGCGATTCAGGAATCTCTGGTGTGTCCTCAAGTCATGAGAAAGGTGATGAGGGAGACGAGCTGGAAGGTAATGCTCTGCCACTCAGTTGCTCCGCCCAGCTCCAGTTCTCATGCCTTACAAGCCTCTACTTAAGGACTATAGGCCAGCTCCGGCAGACAACATTGAATACACTGCTGGTCATGTGACCAGACCCTGCCACTCACTTGCTTCACCCACCCCAGTACTCCTTAGGCATCATCATCAAAGGGCGTGCAAAGACAAGGACCTCACCTGTTTGTACCTGTTCAGGCCTGATAGGGCAAATGGCCTAACCCGCTAGCCTGCATTTCACCTACTAACAAATCGCTACTACAGCTACTCAACAAATGACATCACCATATGTGTCCTCCCTCCACTGCCCATCCTGACTCTCACTAGGATTTAAATGGCCAAGTGCCCTGGGCAGCTCCAGAAAGCTACCCTAGCAAACCTCATAAATATTGCCTTTGCCCCATCCCAGTGGAAATGTCTTTAGTAAGACCAGGCATACTGTAGCCATAACAATTTCCAAAACACTTCTCATGAGAAGAAATGTTCACTGGAAATGTACCAGTTGTAATGAACTTTCCCTGTATGATGGCAGACTCCATGAATTACCACTAAATAAGGAAAATAGTATTTGCCAACATCATAACCAAGTTAATATTGATCAGCTGCACTCCATTATAAAACTTGTCATATCTAAGACCACATACAAACACATGCACAAATCTGACACAAACAGAGTTACTAATATGTGGTCATAGGGAAGAGCTTGATATCCAACTTTGAAGCACAAACACAACTGCAATATTTTTCAAGGGTAGAGGTATGCTGCTACTATGCACCCCCATTCATTTTACATCTTCTTATGTCTGTGCATTGTGTAACAACATATGTGATCACATAGCATGGAACCCAAGTAGGTTCTTGCCCTCCCAAAGCATGCCATTTAAAAGGAAATTATGAAAGTGGTAGATATGGTTGCTGATTATATTGCTACTAACATTTTGTTTTACCACACAAGTTAGACTCATGTGCATGCACTGGTGAACACCATTATAGAACCCATGCTGTTCTACATACTATGCAGTGTTGGATTCTTCTTTAAAATCTGTAACGGAAATGTTAGTCTCAATTTCACATATATTGTTGGTGAGAAAACTGTACACAGCTGAGCTACGTAATGCAACAATTACATTGGAGTGGACCTGCAGCAGTATAAACAAAAACAAAACATGTAGTGCTCTGCTCTTAGTGCTTGAGTAATGTGGGATGGTATTGAACAGATCATATAGCATCAATAAGATATGCAAAGTAGGGTTTCACTGGGTGGGCAATGAGTTTGTTGGGTTGTTTAATATCTGTGGTTGCCACAGTACATTCTTTGGATGATAGACCAGAATGAAAAGTGGTTTGGGGTGACCAGGTATGCAGGCTTCATATCCAAAAATGCAAGAAAATTGTAATGTTCTTGTGTCAGAGAGTGGAACCCTAGGCTACCTAGGCTACCTAGTACAAGGAATGAAGAAAATCAATATGGTTCCATATACATACGCTGACATCTGACAAAAAGAAAATTCAGGATTGAAATGTAATGTCTGATAAACAAAGACGTTTTTCATTTTGACTTAGTTCAGAGACTAGGATGCCAGGCATCCTTTTGAATCTAGCACGCCGGATTGAGGCTGTTCGCAGGATTTCAGCTTACCCACATCACATAATACATTTGGCATCTTGCCATTTATTTTGAAGAATATTGAGCTACAATCATTTTGCGCAAATATATGATGCATCATTATACATGACTCTATCCAGATACCAAAGTGATTCTCCTTCATAGGCTAACAAGCCAGGTTTCATTTTGCGGACTACGGAATTTGTCATGTGCCTTGATAAGGGCCTTAAGGTCAAAACACGTGTCAGCACTACTAGTCTCTGAACTAAGTCAAAATTATAACCCGTCTTTGTTTATCAGATATTACATTTCATTCCTGAATTTTCAAGTTGTCGTGTATATGGAACCATATTGATTTTCCAGAATGAAAAGTGAGCTTATCTTATACACCACTGAGCTGGGTGTTCCAAAACAGCCCTTTAACATCAGGTGGAGTAACTAAGCCCTCCCTTTAAAATGGCCACTATGAACGTCACTAAAAGTATGACATCCCATTGGCTACACAAACTATAGGACCCCCCCAACTAAGTGGTCCCCCACAATTGGTTGGCTTCTAACCCCTGTCTTTTCCACCTAGATTAGCAGCATGCAGACTGAACAATCCAGGTGCGGGTGAGCTCATCTTTGCACCAGCTTCCCACCAATTAGCATATCACCATCATCTCCTCAATGGTCCAGTGTCAATTAGTGCTTTGAAGTTGACCTTGTGTTTGTACTGTTCTCTGAGAATTTTTAAAGAGTATGGGCACCAGCCACCTCCGTGCGTATGTGTGATCATCTCGTTTGTCCAACTTCCTTCTATCACGTGACTGGACACCATGAAATTGGGCCTTTTCGTGTATTTGATTTTATTCTTCAATAGTCCTCTGACATCTTTTGTTTTGCTTGACCTCTCTGAACAGGAGCTTCTGTTCTTTCACGTTAACTGTATCCAATGTCAGCCAATTCCAGTTTGATAAGACCTTGGCTTTCTTGGCTCAGTGAACTCCTTAGCTGAACTTTTATTCTGTTTAATTCAATTGCTTTTCTTAACTGCAACACTGAAATGAGGCCTTCTTGCTTTGTTCAGTACTGCTTATATACATAGTGGAAACATCCATCCTTTACTTGTCCATATGTTTCTATAGAGGTATATATGTATATATATATATATATTTGGCACTTGCCGTGGTCTCATCTATTTAAAAGCATGTGGCTAGCTTCATGATTGCCTTGCTGCTTGCGTTTCATTTCATCTGTACATGTTTAAACTAATTAAGTATCTTCATCAGGTTTGTGGCATAAGTTTCTTCATCTTGATCCTAAAATGTCACTCATCCTTGGTACTTCTTTGTGTTTTATAAATCTTCTGCCTCTCTGGTCTAGTTATCTTTCTCTATGGGTGTCGATTTAACTTTGTATGACATCACCATTCATCTTTGCCATTTAGTTTCTCTGCTTCTCAGGAATCTCGTTGAAATGGCCATCATATTGTCTTGTATACAGGTATGGTTTCCTCAATGGGTACTTTCCCTCCCATATTCTCTTAGGTATAGGTATTCTTATGGGTACTGCACTTAGTCCACACTCTACTCTTTGCTGGTATAACTGTTCAGTATACATCACATATTTTGGTTCATAGTTTTCAGGTAATGTAGTTGGGGCAGTTGGGGTGGGGGTACGTGGCTCCTCCTCTACACCACAGAAACCATTTCTTTCATAACCCAACAATTCATGATAAAGCATGCAGGTATGAAGTGAAAGATATAAATAAACTGTGTGAATTTCATAGTCATAACTATATGAAAAGAGGCAAGCACATTTGATTGATTGCTGCAGAAAAGCTGAAATGCAAACTATGAGGCCTTAGCCACTATGAATTCACCTTGTTTACTTTGCTTCATAATTTCTCAGAAACCATTCACCTGGTACATTTTGCATGAATTGCCAAAAGACTTTAGTAGTAACTAGAATACTGTAGATAAAACTTCAGAGTACAATTCCTAAACCACTTCTCAAGAGAAGAAATGTTTATTGCAAACTTGCAAACTTGCCAGTTGAAATTAACTTTCCCTGTAAAATGGCAGAATCCGTGATTTACCACAAATAAAGAAAAGAACACTTTCCAACATCATAACCATAATTAGCATTGATCAGCAACACTCCAACATAAGACTTGTCATATTTAAAGCTACACTCAAACACTTCAACAAATGTAACATAAAACGGAGTTACTAATATGTCCTTGAATCCTTTTCTTGAGGGATGACCTGGCAAATCCCATACTTGGTGCATATTTTTCACTTCATATATACTTACCTTATCATGAATTCTTAGGCTGCGAAACAGATGTTAACTATGATCTACAAAATTAGATCAGGTTTCAATCAGGCCTAGCATCTTGAAAATGTACTGCGCCAAACACTGATAAACCCAGTTGCCACCCATTGAAGCTATACTTTGCTCATCTTATTTACACTGCATGCACTCCTCCACACACTTTCTCCAATCATATGAGGCTAATCTACAAGAGGTATGTCAGTTTATTAGACAAAAAGCATTCTATAACCAGAAATTTGAAGGAAGGGCACATGGTCTTCAATCTCTACATTCATTCATCACTATAAACGGAAAGTTCAAAGTGAGCACAGTAAACATGGCATAAATTAGCATAACCATACAAGTGTTGCAAGATAATATGTTATCCATCGTTGGTTTGATATACCAATCTGACATTCATGCATCTCTGGTGTCTCCTGTATTCATGAGGATAGTGATGAGGGAGGAGAGCTGCAAGTTTTGATGGGAGATGTAATCTTCAACAGGTATGCTCCTTATTCTTAGCTTGGTCTCTGCCTCAGACTGAGATGTAGCCCTCAGTAGGCATTTTGCTCCTTCTCCTTGTCTGAGTCTAGTTTCTCCTTTTGGCTCATTCAAACATTCTCCTGCCTTTATGTCAGCAATCTGGTCCGATACAGTTTCTAAATCTAACTGGGCACTTATATCGTGCTTCTGATAGGCCTTATAACACAGTAATGCCTATGATCGTGGTTGGTTTTCTATTCCCTTCCTCCTTGGGTTAGGTTCTTCATTGGTTCCCCATGAACATGCTCATCGCTAGGCTTGGGCCTTCAGTCATTGCAATTCACAGGCGTTTTTATCCCACCTCTGTCTTTTCATACTGCATTGCTCTGCAGGCCACACGAGTGCTTTAAAGCACCTTTGTTATTTTGGAGTTAGGTAGAAGTGCCTGACATGCTTCTCACATCCAAGAGCTTGTGTGCATTCACTGTGGTGGTCCAGGTATGTTCATGGTGCTTAAGGGCTGTGAGTGGGTAATGTATCTGTATTAGCATTTGCGAGCCAGCCCTTGTGAATGTTGAAAGCTCACAGGTGGAACGTGAACAATGATCTCAAGCCTCCACCTGCCCATATTGAAGGCTCTATGTGCAAGGGGGTGGCTCTGCTCATCATGGGATTGAAGTGAGATACTCCGCTAACTGTGATGATCAAATGTGTGATTGGGGTCTGCTCTTGTCCCTCTCGTGGGGTTACATGGAGAAAGGTGAATCCTAGCAACACGTGGCAAAACCTGATAGGAAGGTCTTCCCCATTCTGAATGTTAAATGAGTACTATTATGAACAGGTCATATTAACCATTGTGGACTGTGGATGGGTTCTGGGGAATGTCCCTTATACCTCTTTTGAGTATCCCTCCACTTGGCTGGTGCCCATGTAATTTGGCTTTGTTGCACACATTTATATATATTTGAATCAGTCATGCCAAATGTGTTGAATCTGTTTCCCTTTTCACATAATTCTCTCTTTTTCTATCTCACTCGCTCTTTCACTGTTAACCTCTCTCCATCTCTCCTTTTGTCTTGCAATTCCTTTTTCCAAAGTTCATGATCGACTTCAGGTATAAAAACAATTTCATGGGGTATCCACAGAAATGTTTGCAGGAAAAATAATGAAAGGAGAAATTATTGTATATTTTCTCTGAAATTGCTGGACATTTTTAAAAAATATATATGGGGGGGCAAGGGTAATAGTTAAGAGGGGGATGGGGGATGTCCCCCACATTATAAAAAAGATGCGATCATTTCTCTATTCGTCATTATCATGGAACTCCATTTCATGGCTAGCCAGCCTTTTCAGTTTTTGTATAAGGCTTAAAAGAATTACAGTATTATTATTCTGTTTTGCTTTTTTTGAAAACCTACAGGGTCCATACAAAGTTGTCCTTCTCTTTATTGCAACATGTTAACCTTCCTGTTTCCAGGGTCTCATTTAGTTGCTGTTAACACGACTTAATGCAAATACCATTCTGTGGTAACCCTCTAACCCAGTTGTGCTCACACTTTCTTGCAGCTAAATATAACCATCTTTAATATGACTAATTGGCACAAAAAATCTGCTTCCATTCCACCCACAGTTGCAGCTGCCCTGTAAACCTCCAGCTGTCCCCATACAGTCACCTATTCTTAAACTCCACTTAGCCCACCTTGTTCATTCCCAAATCACACCAATTTCCACTGTGATGCAAAACACTTTAGCAATTGGTGGTTGCCTGCTGTTGACCCCATTTTGAGGTCTTGAAGAGGCCAGCCCTCCGGGGAATATTTTAAAAATAATATTGCAGAGTATATGCTTTTCACCAAAGAACATACAAATAGGATGGGTTTATAGAAATATATGTCTTTTCAATCTATATATTACAAAAACAGTGTGTAGCTCAGCCAAGTTACTGGGAATCTTTCACCCAACTGGATTCTAAGGCTTTGGAAGACAAAACACTACAATGCTAGAACTAGCTGACCCTCAGAAGAGCCCTGTTCTGTAAGTGGCACTTAATGTTGTCTGCCGGGAAGGTCTCCAGAGTGGCAAAGGTGGGAAGCACAGAAGAGTTTTGCTACAGGAACCAAAATCCCAAAGAGAAACCCTGAATTCTGTGGAATATATGCTTAAAATCATTCTATCTTGGCCACACACAGTGTGCTGCACCATGGTTAGTTTACAGGATACCAAGCCAAGTGTCTTGAAGCGATGGGTGGAGGTCAGTTCAACATGGCACATGGAAGCCATCTTCTCTCTGCCTGGCTTGCTTAGTAATCCTGGCCATGAGGAGGAACCTCGGGATAACATATTTACCCAATAATCTAAGTATACAAATATCCACTGCTCTGTCTCTTCCAGCCTGATTTGACATGACAATCTACTCTTCCAGGAACACAAGGTCAATAAGGCAACTGATGGAGGTGGTATCTGTGACTCAACTCCAGTCATTTGTGGAACTCAGGCCTATTAGATCAGACTAAGGTTGGCTTTAGAACAGGCTGCAGTACTGAGCTGGCTGAGGAGGCACAGCTTGGTTGACAGGGGTGGATGGGGTCCTGATTTTATTGGACCTCTTTGCCAGCTTTGATACAGTCGATCTTTCAATCTTGCTGACACGTCTCCATGCAGCCACTATCAGAGATAAAGCCCTTGCATGGTTGACTTCTTTTCTGTGTAACAGACTTTAGTCAGTGGTTATCCCTCCCTTTAAATCAGTGGCCAAACCCACTCTCTGTGGTGTTCCCCACGGGTAAATCCTAAGACCCCTTCTTTCTAATCTTTTCGTGAAGCCTCTGGTGGACCTGATTAGGTCTTTTGGAACTAGGTTTTATGTATATGCTGACGAAACCGAGTTGATTTTTCATGTTGAATTGAATTGCTTTGAAGAGAGGGGAAAGAGCATTCCAGTACATGGACCCAGTAGACCAAAGGAAATTGAAGTCCCATATAGTGCCTGTAGAGGCAGAGAAAGGAGGGATTCGTAATAGTATAGAAGTCAAAGGTGAGTAGAGAAATACATATCCAGCAAGTTAGTGTGGGGCTAAGGCAAAGCTGTGCATCAATTTAAATATAAAGCAGAACTTAAAGAATGTTTAACCTGAAGTATTCAAGAGCAGTGCCCTTGAAGCCAAGGTAGAATAGAGTTTGAAGGAGGCAGGGGTGATAAGCTGGGTTGAACGCTGCAGCGAGATCACAGTGAATATGAAGAGAGGAGAGAGTGATGAGCCATGGTAAGACCTTCAGATCAGAGGGGACCATATAATGTGTGATATTTGAGGTAGTTTTCAATGAGGTTAGAGCTAAATGTTCGGGTCTCTTGTTTTTCTAGCTGTGTTAAACGTTAGCCACCTTGTAGTGGACTGGGACGGTGTCAGTATATTCAGAGAGTTTGAATAGGGAAGAGAGTTGTTAGCAGATGGTAGGGTCACGTCCTTGGATCCTGTGGCATGCAAAGAGATCAGAAGTCCATTTGCAGTGACTTGGGATAGTGTTAGCCCAGTGGGGAGAGTATACACCATATGTGATAGATGAGAGAATAAGAGTGGTTTCAGGAGGAGAGAAAAAAAGAAGCCAGGGAGCACATTTAGGTTGTCCCATATTTAAAAGAACTTAAAGTAGACGAATGAGGCATACTCATCAGTGGAAAGAAGGTACGATATGGTGTAATGTTTATGTGAGCAAGGGATGATCATGAAATTACAAGGACAGCTTGGTAGCAAGGCAACAGAGAAGTGAAATAGGATTGATGTGATAAAAGGATTGAGCATTCCTGAGGGCAGGGGTGAGGGGAAAGAGAGAGAGTCCTTGTAGACAATAACAAGAGTATGGTTGTAGGCATTGTGCATGCTGCATACTTGGAGAGGCACATCTGTACTCCTCTGTTGGATGGCTTGAGAGATTCATGGTTGCAAGGCAGAGGAGCAGAACATGTTGCCTGACTAGTGGTGGTCTAAAGGAGTACCCAGTACAGTAACAAATTCAGTGAATGTGAGTTGGATTATGTGTGCTAGTCCGGATGATATATTTCTATTTCTGTTTAGTCTCTAAGGTGCTACTATCCAAATGATTGCTCAGCACTTGGTTTACCCTGAAGTCGTGGACAAAAGCAGAGAAGGTATCCCAATCATTAATACAACAAGAATGTTTTAACCTTTTTCCTAAATTGGAAAAGTTCTGAGATTTCTCGAATGTGCAATGGCATGTTATTCCAAAGTCTGTGCCATAGTACAGCGCCTGATCGGCCACAGAATGGGCCTCATTACGACCCAGGCGTTAAGGGTTAACGCCGTCGTTAACCCTTAACGCCTATTCTGATTTTAACGGCTGCTCTTAGCAGCCGTTAAAATCCATGGTGCTAACCTGCCATGATGCTAATTACGCCACCGTAATTTACGGTGGCGTAATTAGCGCCTTCCCCACTCCCATTATGCCCTATGGGGCAAAAATGGGAATGGGGAAGGGAAAATGGGAAATGGGGATTTACCGCCCCACTCACCTTGGAATGGGGCGGTAAATCCGCCATCCACCATGGTGTAAACATAGTTTACGCAATTTGGCGCAATTAGCGCCCGGGTCGTAATGACCCCCAATATCTGTTTTTCTAACTAGTAGGGCAGACATTACTTGGTCAAGGTATGTGTGCATCTAGTTAGGATAGAATGGGAGGAAAATGGGGATAGTGAACTTGATGAGGGAATGATCGAAGGGTCAAGCACTTACAGAAAGAGCAAATAATTAAAAAAGGAAGATTGGAAGATGAGGTAAAGTGAGTTGCTATTAGTGTGTGTAAGGAGGTTATGTAAAAAGTCCAGTTGTAGTGGATGGGCCTTGAACAGGTCAGTTATGATGCGTTTGCCCATTATAATAGCAAGGACATTCGAAGGGGTGATTTTCCAGTAGGAATTCATAGTGAGAAGAAAAATGTTGAGTGTACTAGGTGGGTGTTAGATTAGAACAGAGATGTTTTTTATGGGGAGGCAAAGGTGACTTTCTCCGAACCCCCACCTTGGAGTGGGGTTCCACAAGGTTGCCTGTTCTAAAGAAGGGAGTTCCCATTGTTCACCAAACCTAAATAGCACAAACTATGATATTTAAACCTAGTGCTTGTCTGTTGTTGACATGTTCATCCTGCTCTGATCAGTTCATCGTTCAATTTGTTGTGTTAATTATGGTATAATATGTTGTACGTTGACTACAGCACCCCTCCTGTAGCTTTCTCACCTTGCTGTAGGAGTTATATTTATCGTGTGTAAACGCCAAAGTTGACATGCATATTGATTAATATGAGTGTGGCAATGGTTCAGAAGATAGCTCAGTGTGCTAAGCATTCATTGCAGCGATCTGTGTTCATAGGCAAGATCACAATACCAAATTCCAAAAATACCAACCCAGCCTTTCCTATGTCTACAGTTGATAAACCTGCATGTATATGAACTTTGTTTTGTAGCACAACAGGCGCTATAGTAGCAGTTGCTTTAAAAACAAACATAGCACTATATGGTGAAGGCCTAGGCATTTGCTTGTTCAGATTGGAAGTTTTAAAACATAGGCAGCCACGTCCAATGATGATCATAAAGTGTTAATCCGGGAGGTGATTAGGTATCCAAAATCAACACTGTGGAAACACAGCATTCATGCTTATAGCCTGGTTTTGCCAGCAGACGATACAGTGCTCCTGGACAGATCATTTTATATCATTGACGTTACTTTGCTGTCTTCTGTAGAAGGGTTTGCCTTGTAACATGTGGGCGCATTTCTTAATCCATTACCTGATATATTTGCATGGAAGGTACCTGAGAAAGAAGAGAGCAAACCAGATATCACAGGACGTCGACAAGCATATTTCATGGTCTGCTCTTTTGATACAGAAACAGTTTGCTTTTTTGTACAATTCAACGGTTGTTCCAGCATGTTTATAAATGACAATTTCACAAGCCTGTGTGTATTTAAAGCTTTAAAATACAAAAGAGAAACTGAGCTGACATGTTTTAAGATCACACCAGTTAGTATGCTAGTACTTCTATACTTCACCTGATGATTGAGACAATGAAGCTAGAATAATTCACATTTTGCATAATATGCTTTATAACATTTTGTTTTCAAATAATGTTTGTACTTTGCAACTCAGTTTTATAAAATGGGATTATTTGAGTTCATGGTAAGAACTGGAATAGAAACTGTTAAAGGGCCAAAATTGCAGAGTGGGCAGAAATCCCAGCTTCGCCTCTTAACCAATGTGTGATCCTGGGCATCTCATTATATCTTGTATTGCCTAACCGGTCAGAATTGCTAGTCCCTAAACCTTTCAAAATTGTCACCCTTCAGAGTGATTTCGTTCTCAGTGTATGATCTTCAAAAAAAGCTTCACTCATGGTTTCACTGACTATAGTGTCCCTCTTCTAATCTCAGTCTGCCTGGATACGGACACCTTCCTTGGAGTTTCCTATCTTCATCCACTATTTATGCTGTGGTATTTGTATCTTTCTCCTTGTTTCCAATTGCTCTCATGTATCCATGTTTGAACACTTTTGCATTCTGTGAGGCAGATCATCTGAGTCATCTTTCTATTCTGAATTATTTGCATACTTTTCATATGATTGGTGTCCTTTATTTATTCTATGGCCACTTTATATTCCATGCTGCTTCTTTTGATAAAAACTGTTCTGTGGCTATGTTAGAAAATAAGTACCCTTGTCATAGAATGCTAATGTTGGCCTTGAAATGTTACTTGTTTGCCATTCTGATTGCTGAAAGAATTAAGAGGGTAAAGGGGCTGCTTATTCTGATTGCTGCAAGGCAACAAATCAAGGTAGGGGTTGTGTTCGTGATGAGGGGGGGGGGTGCAACCAGATATTCTGGATCCCTTTATTCTTTTGGTTTGGTGGAGGGGAGCCCCAAAGGTGCCTGCTTAGTCGGCCTCTAACGTGCTAAAAATGGCACTGGTTGGGAAGGATGGTGAGGGCGGTAGGAGCAAGACACATTCGAAGGAGGAAGACGTGAAGTCAGACTAACGCCACTACCTTTTTTATTTATTCAAGGGGAGTGTGTGAGCGTGGCAAAGTGTGTATGGACAGCAGCCCGGGTGGCAGTGTTTTGGGGAGTGGGGGATCCACGTTTCAGTGACTGCTGTCACCGAGAGCCTCGAATTGTCCTAGTTAAAGAGGCGGGCGAGAAAGGAGGTTTATTTCATATACATTGGGTGTTCCAGAGGCACACAGTGAGGGTGTGAAGCGAGGTGAGATGTCTGAAAAGGGAGATGAGTTGGGTAGATAAGGTTGGAGTGGGTGGGTTGTGGCTAAGAGGAGCAACCCAGTTACAATTTAGGTGTTGAAAGGAGGATAGGAATGTAGAGGGAGCATGGCAGGAGGAAATAAGCAGTTCTATTGTAAGTGCAGGGAGTAGGAATGCCCAATATAGGAGAAAAGAGAATCCTATCATGAGGAGGAATGGGAAAGATCATGGTGAGCAGCAAAATACGCAAGATTTTTGGAGGTATATAAATTGGTTTAGGTGGGGCCTGAGGTGTAACATGATCAGGGATTCTAGTCTTTGGCCTGATCTGGCCTAAGGAGAGACAAGCATATATTGACCTTGACCTTTTCAACGTGTATTGTTGAAAAGCACATTGATGTCATGTTCCCATAATAAGAGTTATTTGTTAAATTGTGAATATAATGCAGTTGTCAAAATGTGAATGTATGAATTTTAGGTAAACTGAGATACTCTATCATTTAAGAAAACTGGAAATATGCTGGATCTGGACAAAATGACAATTTACTGGTATAGCCAAGCTGTGAATAAAGAAACTGGTAATATCAACCTGGAAATGTTGCACAATGAAGACATACAGGGGGTAGGTAATTCATGGAAAGAATGTGCGCCGAAATTTGTGGCGCAAGCTGATGCAAGCAGTGAAAAAGCAAGCGCACGCGTGCGATTCATGGAAGACCCTGCGCGTGTTTCCAAACGCGTGCGCGACACAAAAGGGGAAAGCGCACAACTTTTCGTGCACACACCTAAAAAGGGCGCAGAACACAGAGAATGGGGAACAACATGTGAAAATGTAGGCGTAACGTGGGAAGTACTGCTGGGAAACACACCCAGCACCCACACGCAAGTGAACAACACGTATTCATGTAATAGAATAGGGAAAACCCGCGCAAGTCAAAACACACGTACATGCACAAATACGTCACCCACACAAAAGCAGGCGGAAGAACCCCCGCACAGCATAAAAGTGCGCGCAAACAACAAACAAGCATATACAGCTACCATTCCTCACAGCAGTAATCATGGGACACCGCAGGAGGAGGAGAATAGCCAGGCCACTCATTTTTCTGACCGGGCCCAGCCTTTTTTGGGATGACTGATGACCAGGCCTATGGCAGGTAAATGTATCCACCTCATATCATCCTAGACCTGGTCACTGAGTGAGAGGATGAACTCACATCACCCACCCTGTGCTCCCAGGCATTGAGCCCCTTGTAGAAGGTGCTCAATGTACTGCATTTTTAGGCCACTGTGTCATTTCAGCAGACAACTGCCATAGTGGGGGGGATCTCACAGCCCAGGCAGTCACATTGCCTACACCACGTGTTGGCAATCATCACTGCGCGCCCCTCAGTCCGCAGGCACATATACATGCCCAGAACTCCCGCAGAAAGGCAGGCTGTGGTCCTGGACTTTGTGTGGGAGCAAGGGGCCAATGGGCCCCTCTCTGACATCACTTCTCAGTACAAAACTCGGACCAAGTGACTCCAGTGGCGGGTACGCCCCTCGCCCTTATGCAATGTTAACTTTGGGTTACATTCGTGTAGATGGGACCACTGAGCAGGACACGGGGCATCCATTTTTGTACCCCCTTTCGACTCCATCTTGGTGACCAGGCCTCACTGTGATAGTACAAAATGTCTCTCTCCCTTTCCCTGCCGCAGCAGCTCGGAGCACATGGCCCCCACCCTCGTTCCCACTCTGACTGGAAAACTCTTCAGCTCCATTCTCACGCTGAAGCCAGAGATGCTTGCAACAAATAATAAATGTAACACATCTCTTTTTCTCTGAGATCACTGTCCTGCATGTGAACCAACATGAGCCAAGCACATAGCTCGTCCATCTCCACAAAAGTGTCCTTGCCCTCGTACCCTTGCCAGTTGAAACATATTGCCATTCTAACCCTGTGTCCCTGCAAGATATTCCTTTCATGTGCCAGACCGCTGACCATGCTATGAAGCCCACCCAAAAGACCCCCAACTAACATTAGACCCCTGCTGCAGTATATCGTGCCCAATACTAACAAATGCCACATACCTGAAATGTTTGTGAAACTAACCCCACAGTTCAATGAGAGTATTATGGTGGTCAAGACCCGTAAACCTGTGACCTGTATAACCCAAATGTTATAGATGATATAGATCCCTGAGTGATTTGTACAATGACATGATAAACTACTGAGGGTCTTTTGATCAACCATTATTTTTTGCATGCATTATTTAGAATGTATTTTCTTAGTTTAGATAGTGACCACCGTGTTTTACAGCAACCTGACCTTCACCCATCTGGAGCACAGATGTTTGACGTCAATCTTCCCGCCAACCAATCAACCAACCCGGAGGAAGAGATGATGCCCACACCTAAGACACCACCCTGGCTGACCAATCCAGGTCCAACGTAGCATCATATGTTAGATATGGCAATGGTCTTATATAAATGTGTTCTAACCTTGATGTGGTCAGAGCGCTCTCAGAGATCTAAATAAACTTTTCCTTGAACTCTCGCAGCCTGCTCTTTTGTGCCTTATTCCCTGTCCATGGAGTGTCTGTTTTATTCATTTTTACACATATAAGTCAGGGAGGGCACAAACAACTTCTACAGGGTGGCACACTTCCCTAATTTGCTTGGTTCCATAGATTGCACCCATGTGGCCCTATGTACACCTAGGGCCACTGAAAACATCCACCACAACCGCAAGTACTGCCATTCCATGAACGTGCAGGTTGTATGCGATGCCAAGGGAATCATCACCTCTGTCTATGCAAACTATCCAGGGTCCACTCATGACAGTTTCCTATACAGAATGTCCGTCCTGATCCGGGCACTGGAAGCTGGGAAGCTTGGCAACACATACAAATGCCTGTGCACATGCATGCATGTCACACACAGACAAATACACAAACCCAACTAATGACAACCATAATCACCTCCCCAGGGGACAGTGCCTACCCTCTGAGCACCCCCCAGGCAAGATACAATGCAGACCATATTGCAACCAGAGCCATAGTGGAGCGCACAATCGGAGTGCTCAAGGAACGCTTACGCTCCCTTGACCACTCTGGCGGCCAGCTACTATATGCACCCCCAGTAGTGTGCAGGATCATTGTGGCAGCATGTGCCCTGCACAACATCACAACACGGCGGGGCGTACCGGTGGACATGGTGGGCCCCCCACATCCCCAACCACATGCACAGGCACTGCTCATGGGAGGGGAGAGGGTACGTGGCGAGGCAGCCCGGACCCAGAGTGTGGCCACATTTTTCACCTAAACCCCAACCCCTGCAGAGTGCACACAGGCCTGGCACATACCAGGTGACAATCGATGATGACAAAGACACAGTCAACTGTCACAACCTTACCACCCTGAGAATGTTTTCACGGAAGTACTACATTGTGTGTATCCCTAGCTACTTAAACATAACCAATCTGGTGTGACCAAAAGGAACACATGCAAGGTGCATAACCCACCAACCCCCTGCTAAACAGGCCATGTAAATCAGTGGTATGTCACCCAAACCCTCCCAACACCCATGACTCCTGTCCTCCATGCCATGACATGGCATGCAACAGCTGAACATCCAACCAAATGCACAACACATGACACTTTAGTCATTTGGTGCAACGTGAGAAATGTAAACAGGCATGAGACATTCACACCTGACATGGAACCTGATGAACTCACTTGGCAAAAATCTCCCACACATACAAAGTGGTCATTATCAGTATGGCGGTACGCAATAGACGGTTCCATTACGTCAGTGGCACCATCCATACCGTACCGCCATATTGCAAGTAACCCTGGCGGGTGCCGGGCAGTGTGGTGGTCGTCACAGCTGCACCTGCAGCTACCACTACCGGTGGGCCTGTGTCAGCACATGTTACTTACTGTCATGTCGCAAGGGTTCCAGGGTCGGCTGCAACAGCAGCATCACCTGGAGCGGCAGGGGGTGGTGGCATAGCTGCACCAGCACGTGGCTGGACATCCTGCCTCTGTGGTACACCCCTGCCTCTTCTCGCTCTACGGCCACCCTGGACACCACGTAATCCCTGGTCACCCTGGCCATGTGCCCGACCACTCCCAACACTGGCAGGACGCCCAGCTGAGCCCACCTTAACCTTTGGTGGCCTCACAACCATCGCACGGATGTACTAATGCCAATGGGAGCTGCACTGAACAGTTGTCCTGGTCAATAAGGGTGAAGGGGGCAGGGTACATGATGGTAGACGCACCCCTGTGCTCCTGCAAGGCTGCCTGTGGACCCTGGGCATAAATGACATTCACGCAATGCTCAGGCACCTCAAAAATACAGGAAAAAGTATACACAAACCCTGTAGCCCACGTGCGTGTAAAAAAAAACACAGTACGTTGTGGCACTCAGGAACACAAAAAAGCATACGCGATTAACACGCGGGCTACTATGACCTCAATAAATGGGGTACGCGACAAACGGGGCACCCGCAGTGGGAAAAATAGCATGCAATAGCGTGCACGACTCACTGCTGCGTGGAAAAGGCACATAGGCACTATAACCGCTGTGAAGTAATCGCGTGTGAACCCCAAAGTAGGAAAAACACACACGTCGGTCTCCACTGAAAGCACGTACAGCACGCTGCAGACCCGCGCTGACCATTTACAAGTGCAGAAGGAAACGCCTGCGCATGTTACGTCACTTACGCGCTTAGGCCTTTTCCTCGAATTGCACGCTGATCTGCTGTTTTTTCACATGCCAATTCACTCTGCTTCAAACTGGTCACGCAACAACACACAGAAGACCACGCTCTTGCCCAGAACGCCATTTTTCTGCCCCCCCAAAACCCCAGGGAGCCCCCTACAAGCCATCTGCTGCTGCTTGCCTGCCTGCTGCCAACAGCACCCTGCCATTTGGTGCCTGCACATCAGCCATCTGCAGGGGTACAGTTGCTGTGACCACCCCTGCTGGAACAGAAGACTCCTGACTGGTGTTCCATCGCTCCACATGCCAGCCCCAGGACCCAGTTGCCCATCCACACCTGCCTCGGGGGTTGCCATGTCTGAACCAACACCATCCGGCATCAGTGGCATACCCCCAGCAGAGAGGCAGATGGCTGCCATCTTCAGTGCAAGTCCTGGGGCATTATAATACCCTCTTCACACCATTGTGCGCTGACAAGGAAGGACAGAAGAGGATCTGGAAGGACATAGTGGGTGCCATCAACACGGAGTAGGTTGAACCCCGCGACGTCAAACACGTCCAGAAGCGCTGGGAGGACTACAAGGCCAGGACCCTCAAGAAGGCCCAGCGCCTCTAGGAGGCAGCGCATGCAGTGGGGAGCGCATTCACCCAGTGCTTCACCACCATATCCTCAGGATGCAGGCACGTCTGGAGTCGATCGGTAAGTGCCCATGCATTCCCGTTTAAAACAGTGCTGTATGTGTGACATGGCTCATGTATGGATGTGTGTGTGCAGGGACATGATGGTGCTGCATGTGAGTCCAGTCAGGCGTGACCCACATGGATGTTGTATGTGTTACAATGGATCATGCGGAGCAGCATGCGGAATGCACACATGTATGCATGCCTGTGTCTGTACTTGGACATGTTTGGGGTGTGAGAGATGGGTGCTGCTGTCATGGACATGCATGGTGTACATGTCCGTGTGTCTGAGTAGTGTGTGAGTTTTTTGTAACTAGAGGGAGATGCCCTTGGAGTGTCAGAGCAGAGGGCTACAGAAAACGAAATACACAGGGGGGTTCGCTCTGACAACTAAGTTTAAGGGGGGGTACTCTTTTTGTATATAGTACACATTAAGTTATTTAGTCATGTCACACGTATTCAATCATGTGTAGTCAAAGTGAGATCTAAACACAAATAGACTTGGAGATTCACATCTTCACATAAAGTAGAGTTGCGTTTATTAATTATGCATTTCAACATAAAGGGATTAGTATTCAAAAATATTTAGTTTTTTATCTTTGCTTTGAAATTTGAAAATTCAAAAAAGTTTTTTTGACGAATGTAGTTCAAACTGTGAATCTCCAAGTCTATTTGTGTTTAGGTCTCACTTTGACTACACATGATTGAATACGTGTGACATGACTAAATAACTTAATGTGTACTATATACAAAAAGAGTACCCCCCCTTAAACTTAGTTGTCAGAGCGAACCCCCCTGTGTATTTCGTTTGAGTAGTGTGTGAGTGACTGGTAAACGCCATGGATGCATGACACATGTCCGTGACGATGTATTGATTCACTGATACAGCCTAGTCATCCTTGTATCCACTGTGTCTGGGGGTATACGGTGCCAATGCATGACCCTCCGGTGATGTGTGTGCATGTGATCAGCATGTCCCATGATGCATGTGAGTTTCAACCCACAATTAGATGTTTCTACGGTGCCTTGGACATGGATGCAAATGATTGTTGTATGTGTCATGCCTGTTCCTACATGTGTGTTGCCTGCACTGACCCATGTGTTGTGGAGGGACATGATGGAAGTGACGTTTGACAGTCCCACTCATGTGCTATTGCTTTTTGTTTAGGGTCCTATTGTACAGTACCCTGATGCTTGTGTTCAATGTCTCCCTTTACACAGCAGCGAGTGAAGAAGAGGGCGGGGACGGCGCTGTGGAGGAAAGCAGCAGGGATGGCTCCACCAGCCGCCGACGCAAGGCCCAGTCACCCTCCCAGGAAATTCCATCATCCAGGAGCGAGGGGACTGGTGCCGCGTCTGCCACTATGGCTGCAGCAGAAGGGGTGGGTGAGCCCACAGGGCCACAGGGGCTGGCGATGGTGGAAGACAGTGCGGAGACATGTGGTGGTGTGTACGGAGGAGGAGGAGGCCGCATCCAAGCTGCACATGGGGCCTGGTGTGCGTGGTACCACTGGTGCAAGTGGTGTAGTCCAGGGGCAGGAGGCAGCAAAGGTCACCACGGAGAGGCCTGTGCATGTCACTGTCCCTGACACTGCGACTGCATCACCATGCACCAGCAGGGATGCCCCGTCCCAGGCCCGTCTGCAGGTAGGGGGGAGGTCCACGTCATATGGCACTCCTCTACCTGCAGACATGGGGACCTGTGACAGGATTGAGTCCGTCCTGATTGGTGTCATGTTGCGCATATGTGTAATTCGTGATGACGTGCGTGCTTCCTGGGGGGACCACTCACATCATCACGAAGAGATGTGTGCCAATGTGGCCCAGTTGGGAGGGATCATGGTCGGGGGTTTCCTCCATTTGTCGGCCAGTCTTGCGGCCCTCTCCTCCTCTGTGCACACTATACGCCATTCGTTCTCCGTGCCTTCTTCCGGCCCAGATGACACCAGGGCCCCCTGCGGACCTGCCCCAACCAACGCAGCCAGGCGGTTGGAGATCCCATCCCTGCCACAGTCGGGAGTCGGAGCTCCAGCACAGGTAGTCACCCCAGCAACTGGACCTCTGGCAACGGACGATGTGCAGGGGCACCTGCACGACGGCCCCGGGTGTTGCCTTCTACCCGGAGGCAGTCGTGGTGGCGGTGGCAGGCTCGGCATAGGAGGTATGTGGCCTCAGGGCCATCTACATCATCGGGGCCGGCATCGGCCGGCGGGCAGGAGGACCCAGGATTGGTAGTGTCTTCCGTGTGGCAGCGGTTGGGCCAGCAAATAGGTGCAGAGCGGTGGCGGGCAGAGAGTGCACGGCTCACAATGGTCAGGGTGGAGAACACCATGCACAGGGCATTGAGGCGGACTGAGTGCCTCGAGGCAACTCACAAGGAGTTGGAGGAGGCCATGGCTGCATCCCTGCGAGACCTCGAGGCCAGGGAAGAGGCCCGCCTTTGGAACATCGACGTGGAGATCGATGATGCCCTGGCCCGGAACATGGAAGAGTGAGCCTTCGTACTAGCCAGCCACCTTTGTATATAGTTATTTAGGTTTAGGTTTAATTTGGTTTATATTTTTCTTTGGAGTTCACATACTTTGCTCCACTTTTTGTATATAGTTGTATTTTAGATAGGGTTTTAGGTAGGTTTCCTTTTGTTTTGGGATAATGGACCCTTCAGACTTTTGTTTTCATTATTACAGACTTGTACATAATTTTTTTTTTAATTTTCACATGGAGTCATTTTTTTATGCTTTTCATCTTGGCCTTTATTTCTATGGACTTTGTGTATGGACCACTTTTATTTTTTCATGTTTTGGATTTTTAATTTTCCTTGGATTTCACTTTCTTTTTCATATTGCTTTCATTATTTCTTTATTTGTATGTGTGATTTTCAAATTGTCATTTGTTTTTATGTTTAATGCATTTCATAATTCGTCATTCTTGGTGTGGTCTACTATGATTTCATTTGTGCATGTCTCCATGGGCATTGGCTCAGTCATGTGTTGCCACTGTGTGGCTCTGTAGGACATTTGTTGATGGGCATGCTGGTTCTTTTCAGACTATCATGGAATGGGTGATTTAGTAGGGAGTGGGTGCAGTGGATCATTGGGTGTTTGCACTGGGGGGTGGCGGAGTGGGTGTGGGATTTGGGTTGGCATTCGGGCCATGGGTCTGTATAGTTATAACATGGTATTTGGGGAGACATGAGTCGGGGCCTGCTGGCAGGTGCCCGTCAATGGGGGGGACATGAGTCGGGGCCTGCTGGCAGGTGCCTGTCAATTGGGGGGGTGGGGACATGAGTCGGGCCTGCTGGCAGGTGCCTGTCAATGGGGGGGTGTTTGGGACTGGCGCGAGTGGGGTACGCGTATTCCTGGAGTGCGTGGGGAGTTTTACATGCGAATTTGCTGGTGCGAATGGGGTATGCATATTCCTGGGGTGCGCAGGGAGTTTTACATGCGATTCCGCTGGCGGGTGAGGGTTGAGTGGCATTTTTAGCGCATTTTCGTGGTTGGGGCTGTATGCTGGTCCACTGGCCTTTGCGCCATGTAGGGGATTTTCGTAATGTTTTTGGCACATGGGGCGGGGTGGGGGCATAACTGGCGCTGCTGAAGGTTTGCTGCGCCACTCTGCGCCATAGCTGTTATGGATGTAAGTATCCATGAATACGCTGTTCGTGAAAATGGGTTTTGGCGCACGCGGCTGGCTCAGACTGGCGCATGCTCCCTATCTGCGCCAGCCACGTGTGCTACTTATGCGCTAAATTCTATGAATTACCCCCACAGTGGCTGTTAAATTGAGACTATACTTCTGTTGGAAAACTTGTAGTTTACTGGCATTGTCAGATTTAGTGGTTTATTGGGATCTTCAAATTGGGAACATAAGAGTGCTTTCAAACATTACGCTACACATGTTAAACGGTAAATATACCATGGCTGGACTAAAAGGAAGATAGTAGTTGTAACGCTCACCTGATTCCTGTAGAGGTGCCGGTCTTGACTGGGCGTATACCGTATCTTCAAAGGTGATGTGTAACACACGGCTGGCTCTTTGGGCTGGACTTCTGTGCACTGTATGTCTGACTCGAAGGGTAAGATGTCTGCAGATAGAAAATATGGGATTAATGAACTGGGTTATTGAATGTCTCTCTCTTCTTCCCTTTCTCTTCTCCTGTAGAACCCCGAAGGTTAACGCTCTCACCTTAGGTAAGTGAACGCCGTGCTCTCCATCTGCCTCGGGGCAGGGTGCTGTAACAAGTTTCTTCACTGGATAAGGGGAGCAGGCCTCTTGACTTCAGAGGACTGCTCTCCGTCGTTTACTGCACGAACGGTAAGTTTCGAGTAATTCTAATGTCTTTAAAGTCTTTAGTAATGATGTCTCTTGTTTTGCAGGGTTCCGGCGATGGTAGATGACGGGCTGAAGTGAGTTGAAGATGGAGCCCGTGTGATGAATAGAAGCGCCTGGAAGCACGTAAGTAAGCGCTTGTTGCCTGCTTCACGATGCGCTCTAACTGTCTTTTTATTTTGCAGGTATAAGTTCGGAGCGGCTGCAGGGTGCCGGAATACCCACTGGGTTAGATGTGGAAAGGAGTAATGGCACGTGAGTATTAAAGTTCCCCAATGTCTTTAAACGCACCTTGTTTTGTCTTTCAGATGCGGAATGCAAGCCGAAGGCCTCCGGAGCGTGCGAAGAGTTGGTAAGCTTTTGTCTTTCAGATGCCGGAATGCAGTGTGAAGACCTCCGGAGCGCACGAAGAGTAGGTAAGCCTTTGTCCTTCAGATGTCGGAATGCAGCGCGAGGCGTTGGTGACAGCCGATGGACCAGGTAAGTGAAGAGCTGTCACTGAAGACCGTAATGCTAACCTGTTCTTTCTTGTCTTTATAGGTGTTGCTGAAGACTGGATTCAGGATGGTAAGCCTTTTTCCTTAGGCCCAGGATCAGATGCAGAAGACACGATGAGCGTTCTGCTGCAGAGGATGCAGAATAACGCAAAGCAAGATTCATCCATCGGGTGTGGTTTAAATAGCCTCCTGTAGTGCATCAGGTGTCTCCTTCCACAGCCACGCCTAGGTAAGAAAAGAGTTCCTGCTTTCCAGAAGAGTTCCAGTGTTCTGAACCTAGGGAGTGGCTCCTGCACCACCCAACAGGAAAAGTAGTTCCAAACAGAAGAGGATCAGAGGCTCAACTGGCAGGCAAGTAATCAGCATGGTCTGCTGCAGGTAAGTCCACCCAAGCATTATGAGCCCGGCGCTTCCAGCGCTGGGACTGGGCATATTTATGAGCCTGGTGCCACTGGCGCCAGGACTGGGTCCAAAAGGTCCCAATTGGGACTGGTTGGCACTCGGAACCTGGGTTATGGATCTGCTTCCAAGGGAGTTGGGAAAACCCTGACCTTTTGGAAGCAGAGATCATGACAGTACCCCCCCTCAAGGCCCCTCCCAAACCGGGCTTCTCCGGGGGTTTTGGCTGGTCAGGAAATGTTCGGTGAAATCTTTTGATTAGGCGAGGAGCGTGGACATATTCAGCAGGTTCCCAGGATCGCTCTTGGGGGCCGTAGCCTTTCCAGTCAATTAGGTAAAATAGTTTAGATTTGGAGATCTTGGAGTCCAGAATGCTTTTGACTTCAAACTCGAGTTCTCCATCAACTAGGATAGGTTTTGGAGATTTAGTTAGTCGGGTTTGAGGTTGCACAGGTTTTAATAGAGAGACGTGGAAGACCGGATGTATCTTCATGTGCGGGGGCAAGTCCAACTTGACCGCTACTGGGTTTACTATGGTAGTGATGGAATAGGGACCAAGGTATCTTGGGTTGAATGTGCGTGGCCCTTTTAGAGGTAGATATTTGGTGGATAACCAGACTTGATCCCCTACTTGATATTGAGGGGCTTCCTTCCGATGTTGATCTGCTCCTTTCTTGTATTGTTCTTTAGCCCTTTGAAGGTGAGAAACAGCTTCCTTAAAGGCTTGGGTGATTGTAGAATGCAGGTAGTCTACTGCTGGTGTTTCAATATCTTGGAGGGGATCCAACTCCGAGGTTCGAGGGTGACTGCCGTACAAAAGAAAAAATGGGGTTTTCCCAGTTCCCAAATGGACAGAGTTATTGTAGGCATATTCGGCTATCCAAAGGATGTCTTTCCAAGTTTTTTCAGTTTGTTGCAGCATGCAGCGTAAATACTGTTCCAGAGTTTGATTGGTCCTCTCGGTTTGTCCGTCGGTCTGAGGGTGGTGACTGGTCGATAGTCTCACATCAATTTGAGCCGACCGACAGCAACTTCGCCAAAAATGAGAAATAAATTGACTACCTCGATCCGGAATTAGAACCGAAGGAAAACCATGCAGTCGGACGATGTTTTCGAGAAATTCTCGGGCCAGAGTTGCTGCTGTTGGCAAGCCTTTGAGCGGAATGAAATGCGCCATCTTGGAGAATAAGTCCACGATTACTAGAATCGTATTGTATCCGGAGCATGGAGGAAGATCGGTGATAAAGTCCATAGAAAGCGTATGCCAAGGGCGAGGTGGGATGTCAATAGGGCATAAGAGGCCTGCTGGTCTTTCCTTTTGACTCTTGTTTTGGGCGCATACTCCACAGGACATTATAAAGTCTCTGATATCTTTTTTCCAAGACGGCCACCAGAAGTAGCGCTTGATCTTTTCTGAGGTCTTGGCTATACCGGGATGTCCTTCCATTAAAGAATCGTGATAGCAAGAGATTACTTTTTTCTGTAAATCTGTGCTGGGTAGGTATAATCGTTCTTGGAAATACAATAAGTTGTCCTTTACTGAAAAGTCCTTTCCCTGCAGATGCCAATTCTGTATGTCTGCTGGAGTTACAAGTTGCCTGGCTTTATCCTTAACTTCCTCTATGGATTGTGTGGTGATTACACCCAGAATTCTTTGTTCGGGAATGATTGGTACAGGTTTAGGGTTGATCAAGTGTTCTTCCACTCCCATCCGAGAAAGGGCATCAGCTTTACCGTTTTTTGTACCAGGTCGATAGGTAATTATGAAGTCAAACTCGGCAAAGAATAATGCCCAACGGAGTTGTCTAGAGGATTGGGCTTTTGCGGTTTTCAAATATTGCAGGTTTCGGTGATCCGTAATCACAGCAACGGTGTGTCGGGCCCCCAGCAGATAATGCCGCCAAGCCTTAAAGGCAGACTTGATAGCCAGAAGTTCCTTGTCAGTAATCGTGTAATTGATTTCAGGAGGCGAGAATTTGCGTGACCAAAATGCCACGGGATGCAACTGATTGGTTACCGGGTCCTTTTGTGACAGAACTGCCCCCATGGCAAGGCTTGAAGCATCAGTTTCCACGATGTAGGGGAGTTCGGGGCAAGGGTGTTTTAAGATTGGTGCAGAGATAAATTTAGTCTTCAAATCCTGGAAAGCTTGTTCCGCCTCGGTAGACCATTCAAAATGTTTGTTTTTCTTTAACAAGGCAGTGATGGGCTGGACTATTCGGGCGAATTCGGGGATAAACCTGCGGTAAAAGTTAGCGAAGCCTAACATGCTTTGCACACCTTTTACGGAGGATGGTGATGGCCATTTGAGAACTGCATCGACCTTCTTTGAATCCATACGCACTCCGCCAGGTGATAATATGAATCCCAAGAATTCAACTTCAGTTACGTTGAAAACACATTTTTCCAACTTAGCAAAAAGTTTGTGTTGACGCAATCTTTCGAGGACCATTTTCACGTGTTTCCGATGTTCAGATTCCGATGAAGAATAAACGAGGATGTCGTCAATGTAAACAACAACACACACATCTATGAGCTCTCTGAGGACATCATTCATAAAATATTGAAAGGCGGCCGGGGCATTGCAAAGTCCGAAGGGCATGACCTGATATTCAAATAGCCCATACTTGGTGCGGAAGGCCGTCTTCCATTCATCGCCCTCTTTTACTCGTACCAAGTGGTAAGCTCCTCTAAGATCCAGCTTTGTATATATGCATGCTTTTCTGACTTGGTCCAGGAGTTCAGGGATCAAAGGTAACGGATATCTATTCTTAACGGTGATCTGGTTCAGGGAGCGATAATCTATACAAGTTCTAAGGTCTCCTTCCTTTTTTGGAACGAAGAACAAAGCTGAAGAAGCAGGGGACTTGGAAGGACGAATAAACCCATTTGCCAGGTATTGATCCAGGTATTGTCGAAGGTGAAGGTTCTCAGGCTCGGTGAGGGCATAAATTCTACTACAAGGAGGAGTAGATCCAGGTATCAGGTCTATCTTGCAGTCATAAGACCTATGAGGAGGTAGAGAGTTAGCCTGATCCTTCCGGAAAACATCTTGGTATTCTAGGTATTCGGGAGGTAACTGGGGAGTCTCTGAAGAAATTGCTGCCAGTGCAACACCAGGTGGAGGGTGACAAGTAGAGACACATTCTGGAAACTGGACCGTTCTTGCTCGCCAATCGATCAGAGGATTGTGTTTCTCTAACCAAGGTATTCCTAGAATAATCTGAAACTGAGGGACCTTGATCACATCGAACACGATCTTCTCATGGTGTCCATCTTGACTTACTAGCGTCACTTCTTGAGTGGTATGCGTTACTGGCCTGGAGGCTATCTCCGTACCATCCACCGTAGTAATGACGTCCTTTACAGCCTTGGGACAAAGAGTTAGATTCATCCTCAAAACCATTTCATGATCCACATAATTGCCGATGGCACCGCTGTCGACGTAAGCTTCAATTGCATGTAATCGATCCGGATTATCAGGGCTAATGAGGACCATAGGTATCACGAAATGCGAGGTCACGGAACTGGTTTTCACGCTCGGCAAGAGGACCTCTATTCTTGTCGGGCGAGGTCGTTTCCCTGCTCAGAGTTTGTAACTTTGGTAACTGCAGCTCCTACTGCCTTCTTGGCAGGTTTCACCGGACAGTCTCGAAGAAAGTGCCCTGAGTTTCCACAATAGAGGCATAATTGCAACTGTTTTCTCCTTTCCCGCTCCTTTTGTGTTAGAGGACCTTTCAGACCCCCTATTTGCATGGGTTCCCCGGAGTCTACTCCTTTGGAAGGAGTTGGTGGTTTGGAAAATACTCGAGCATCAAACTTGGAACGATCGGCCTTCCTGTTCTGCAGTCTGTGATCTATTTGAACGACTAAGTCTATATAGTCCGAACAATCTTGTGGGGGATTCACTACTTGGGCTAACACATCTTTGAGCTCTCCACGTAGACCTCTATAAAACAGCGTAATCCTTTTGTCCTCAGGCCATTGAGTTTCCACTATCAGTCTGTTGAAAGACGCAATATAAGCCAAAAGGTCTTGATTACCTTGTCGCAACGAAAGAAGCTCATTGTCCAAGGCCTGCCCCTGTGAATGTCTTGCGAACAGTTTTTCCATACTGAGCTGAAAAGCTTGAAAATCATGGAGGACCGGATCATGTTGATTTACTAGAGGGATCGACCAGTCTGCCGCATTGCCACTAAGGTACGAAAGCACAAAAGCTACTTTAGCTTGATCAGTTGGAAAGGCTGCTGGCCGGCATAAGAAATGCAACCGGCACTGATTGATAAATACTGCAAACCTCTTTGGGTCACCAGAAAATCGTTTGGGCGGAGCCAGAGGTACATTCCCAGGTAGGTTGATCTGCACTGGATTCATAGAGGATGTAGAAGGAAGATTTCCCCCAGATGCGGGTAACGGGGTCTGTCCGGCTTGTGACTGTAGCAATTGTCTAGCGAGATCATCTGTTCGCTCCTTGGAAATAATCAGTTCCCTTCTTAGAGCGTTCGTTTCCTGGCGGGCTGCATGCACTTCTGCCCTTAGTTCCCCAAGTAACTGGGCTAGTTGGTCGGTATCCGAGGTTTCCATAGCGCCTGGACGGGAGTTTTGTGGTAGGCTTTGCGTTCTGTAACGCTCACCTGATTCCCGTAGAGGCGCCGGTCTTGACTGGCATATACCGTATCTTCAAAGGTGATGTGTAACACACGGCTGGCTCTTTGAGCTGGACCTCTGTGCACTGTATGTCTGACTCGAAGGGTAAGATGTCTGCAGATAGAAAATATGGGATTAATGAACTGGGTTATTGAATGTCTCTCTCTTCTTCCCTTTCTCTTCTCCTGTAGAACCCCGAAGGTTAACGCTCTCACCTTAGGTAAGTGAACGCCGTGCTCTCCATCTGCCTCGGGGCAGGGTGCTGTAACCAGTTTCTTCACTGGATAAGGGGAGCAGGCCTCTTGACTTCAGAGGACTGCTGTCCGTCGTTTACTGCACGAACGGTAAGTTTCGAGTAATTCTAATGTCTTTAAAGTCTTTAGTAATGATGTCTCTTGTTTTGCAGGGTTCCGGCGATGGTAGATGACGGGCTGAAGTGAGTTGAAGATGGAGCCCGTGTGATGAATAGAAGCGCCTGGAAGCACGTAAGTAAGCGCTTGTTGCCTGCTTCACGATGCGCTCTAACTGTCTTTTTATTTTGCAGGTATAAGTTCGGAGCGGCTGCAGGGTGCCGGAATACCCACTGGGTTAGATGAAGAAAGGAGTAATGGCACGTGAGTATTAAAGTTCCCCAATGTCTTTAAACGCACCTTGTTTTGTCTTTCAGATGCGGGATGCAGCGCCGAAGGCCTCCGGAGCGTGCGAAGAGTTGGTAAGCTTTTGTCTTTCAGATGCCGGAATGCAGTGTGAAGACCTCCGGAGCGCACGAAGAGTAGGTAAGCCTTTGTCCTTCAGATGTCGGAATGCAGCGCGAGGCGTTGGTGACAGCCGATGGACCAGGTAAGTGAAGAGCTGTCACTGAAGACCGTAATGCTAACCTGTTCTTTCTTGTCTTTATAGGTGTTGCTGAAGACTGGATTCAGGATGGTAAGCCTTTTTCCTTAGGCCCAGGATCAGATGCAGAAGACACGATGAGCGTTCTGCTGCAGAGGATGCAGAATAACGCAAAGCAAGATTCATCCATCGGGTGTGGTTTAAATAGCCTCCTGTAGTGCTTAGGTGTCTCCTTCCACAGCCACGCCTAGGTAAGAAAAGAGTTCCTGCTTTCCAGAAGAGTTCCAGTGTTCTGAACCTAGGGAGTGGCTCCTGCCCCACCCAACAGGAAAAGTAGTTCCAAACAGAAGAGGATCAGAGGCTCAACTGGCAGGCAAGTAAGCAGCATGGTCTGCTGCAGGTAAGTCCACCCAAGCATTATGAGCCCGGCGCTTCCAGCGCTGGGACTGGGCATATTTATGAGCCTGGTGCCACTGGCGCCAGGACTGGGTCCAAAAGGTCCCAATTGGGACTGGTTGGCACTCGGAACCTGGGTTATGGATCTGCTTCCAAGGGAGTTGGGAAAACCCTGACCTTTTGGAAGCAGAGATCATGACAGTAGTACATTCAAACCGGGAAATTATTCGTTTTTTGCAAACTGGGAGTATACTGAGCTTGTCATTCTAGGCATATTCCTGAACTGTGCAACATGAAATACATTGATATTGTCAAACATGGAGCATTGGGTTTGGAAAACCTCCAATATGCTGGCTTTCTTTAGTATATTCTGAGTGTTCAGAGACTAATAATTTACTGTTGTGTTCAAATGGTGTATACTGGGTTTTGGAGAGGTTGGGGTTGGACATATTGGTAATATCTACCAAGATGTTCAAACTGGTAGAGTACTGGAATTGTGAAAACTCGGATTGGGAACCTGGTAATTTACTGGGATTTTTCCGAATTAAAGTACCGCAATCTCTAGAAATATTTTAATTAAGGAAGGGGTATAATTGCATTGCATAGTGGGAGAACACCAACAATGGTAAACTGGGAGTGTGATAGTATTGTTAAAGTTGTGTATATAATGGTATTGCGAACAACGAGCCGGGTTTTTGGCTCATTTGACTAAGGAATTCACATCTGTGTTTGATGTCATAGTAACAAGTCTATCTTTTGGCAAGTCCACTCAGGCATTCATCACCCTTCCAAGGTCGATAAAATGTTTTCCACAAGGTTGGGGAATAAATACAAATGAAGACAACATAAAGTAATTTAAAAAACAACACTGTGTTCCTCCGTTCAAACGGGTACTATCTAGTGTAGTTGTCTGCAAATTCCAGACACAAGGACAGTCTTTTCCCAGTTTCTACACATATCAATCCCACCAGTGGGATGTTCCTAGTCACACTCTGATGATGGCAACGGAATGCACGCAAAATGGAATTTACCTCTGTAGGTTACATACGTGATGACAGATGTGATGTGACATAAGTCACAAATTGTAGAAACCCTTGTAGGATTGATCCTATGATGCAGTAAGGAATAGTTTCAGAATATAACTTTTGAAGTGAGCTGAGATATCTAAGTCGACTATAATAAAATAAGGCGTCGTTTTTAACACCTAAACTTGAAAATGGCCATTGCATGCACATATGTGACGACACAGCAGCAATAATCTATGCCATAAAGTAGTAATGTCACAAGCATGACCATTTTGACCAGGTACCAGAACGCCAGACATGGACACTGTAGGATGTAATTGATAGGTACCAAATAATTTGTAATTTCTGAGCATATAGCAGCAAGATGCTAACTTCTACTGAAAAAATAGACTCAGTTATTGGCACTCAAACAATTGTCTTAAGTTTGAAGCCTCGCCAGAAAACTCGTTTTAAAATATGGTTAAACCAAGAATATATTTGCAGAAGACCGTCCGCATTTTTGAGATTGAGCTACGTGATGTTAATTCCACGTATAGTTAGCTGAAGCGTTAACATCTGCACGTAAAGATCACCAGTAATTAATCATGCATTATAGGCCTTTACTTCGGTGTAAATCATTGCAATAACATATCAATAAAAAGGATATATTGATCAAGTCTCAAAACAAACAGCAGTTGATGTTGTAAATAGGATTCACATCCAAAGTAGGTTTCAATATAATCATCAGTGGATTATGCTTTTTGGATTCATATGCGACGCTCATCCATTACACCGTTCTATTATGACGGGAAAGGCACCATGACTCGTGAAATGACAACACCGCCAAATGAATTGAAAAGTCTCTTAGGAATGCAGAGCAACACCAGAACCTTCAATTCATTGTGTGCACTGGTACTTCATATGATCATTTCCATTCACAGCGTCCCAAATTGATTCAAAGAATTGGAAGATGTAACAACGTTGACCGCAGACAAGCACAGAGCAAATATCACTGTACGCTGGTGTGTATCCTTCCTATTTGAAACCATTAAGGAAGGAATCGTTTTTGGCATACAAGTTACTACATTATTTGTTGTTTCTTTTGTCTTCTTTCCTCGTTTTCTTCCTCTTTACAATGATACCTTCATGCTGGACACATGCCTACAGAGAATGTGTGCTTTGCCTTAGGAAGCTACGATCAAGTAACTTATTTTGAGTGTGCAGAAACACATTTTGTTGCCTCTACGTGCCATACATTAGCAGCCTAATTCTGGCTGTAGGACTGTACAATGTAATGGAAGTGAACTGAATTATGTATGAGATTAGAACGTTGTAAAATCTCATCTCAATGCCCTGAGGAAGCTCCTAGCAGGAGTGAAACATATGCTGATACAGTGATCATTAAGACACAAATACAGTGATTCACTGTTAAATAGTTTAAGTATTGATTATATGCATTAAAAAAGGAAATTGTTTTTCAGATAGTCCTGTCTGATTATTTTGTATAATTTAGTTGATACATTTATTACAAAACCCATCACTATATTAGCTTCACCAAAATACGCCGGTGTGCTCTACAAATACACCTGCTATGTTAAGGTCAACATTTGCGATAGATGGATTTCTGATTTCTGAATAGAAATACACTAGGCTGCATTACTGTTACCATATGCATATGGAAAAGCAGATCTTCATGAGTAATTCACAGGGATGGTGTAATGAATGTAAATGTGTATCCATTGCCAACCTCATTTTAAGAACAGATATGAATTGTGTACAGCAGGGGATAATACGCTGCGGATGATACTACAACTGAACACATTATTAAATTGTTTAAATACAAAAAGGTGTCTTTTCTGACCTTTTTGTGGATTACATTGCTAAGGTGGTGGGAAGGTGGGCGTCACTTTTGTTGTTCCCATGCAAAACCTTTTTGCTACTTTAAATTGAACTTCAGCATCCCTTCAGTACATGAAACAAACGTTTTTAAAAATAAAAGTCTGGGAAGTTTCATGAAATGCTCAGCTCTACCTATTTGTTGAAGTAAAAAATTGGAATTACATTTTGCTACATGTAATAATCTTATGGCAGATCACATGTGGAAAATGTGCAAGCCCCTCAATCAGGCATGCAGTAAATTTTGTAAATTCTCTGTTTCAACTGTAATATTCACGCTCATAATGGGAGCTCAAGAGTACAGCATACCGGGATTGTGTACACACTGGATTCAGTGGAATTGAAGAATACAGGGTTTGTCAAACTTGTAATATAATGTCATTTTTCCGTATATCTATATGCTATTTTTGGTATATCCCTTACTATTAAACACAAGACTGTTTGATAATGTGTTGCACAAAAAAGCTTTCTCATATCATCTCTGAGGAAGTAGTGTTTATGCTCCAGAACAAGTATGGCGGAATAAGGTTGATCCGCTGTTTTTGAGATGTGTTTATCCTTATAGTACCTGCACCACAAGTTCAGTTAGAACACCTTTTCACATGTTGATAGGGTAATTAAGCTATCATTAAGTAGAACTTTTTTGGAGATCAATGTTTTTCAAATTTTAATGTTTTATTATGTTGTTGTGTTATAGGAAATGTGATACATGGGGCTTTCTACAGACTGATCCTGGTATAGAATAATGTGCATTTCCTGATTATGGCCCCAGAAACCAATCACGTGAGCATGTGGGTGAAAGTGCATCACAAGTAAAGGCCGAAACATGTGTCGACCAGAATAAAACCTGTTATGTTTTCTTTTCCCCACAGATAAAACATAAAGAACATTAGCAAGTGTACTTGAAAAGTGAACTGGCATAGAGTTTCAACCCGATCCTGTGTATAGTGAGGCTGTAGTAATTGTAATTGTTTATTTGTAAAACGCTTATACAAAAGTGAAGTGCTTCGAAGCACTTCAAGGCGGGAAGGGAACAAGGGAATACAGAGTCATTCTTAGGCCTTGAAGTTCCCGAATGATTTAACAAAAAATGGCTAGCATACTAGGACTGACAGCATTATTATTAGTGCAAGTGCATGACAAGAAGGAAGGCGAGAAAGGGGAAGGAGAGGGAGAAGAACATACAATCCATAAACTACCACAGTAGGCCGATGACCTTTCATATAGTGCAAGTGCATGACAAAGAGTGAGGTGATAAGGGGGGGAGAAGGAGAAGAACATACAGAAACAAAAAAATACCATACTAGGTCTGCGAACTAGGCCTAGTGCATTCTGGTAATGTAAGTGCGCAGACAGGCAGTGAAAAGTAGGGACAGACAATCAAGGGCTCCCAGTCCCGCACGGCCCTGGGTTAAGTGCAGAAAGGTTACCCTTCTCATGAAATGAATTCCAAAAGAGCAGTAGTGCTGAGCAGAGTGCAGAGGCCCGGAGGAAAGTGCAAGGACTGGCAGGGGAACCTGGGACATGTGAGGCTAGGGAGGTGCACCAGGTGACCAATCAGCAAAACGGAGCGGAGTTAGGGAAGTAAGTGACAAAAGAGAGCAGGTTAGCAAAGGAGAGGGAGGGAGAAAGAGAAAGAGAAGGTCTTGAGGAGTTTCCGGAACTTAAGGAGATCAGGCTCAAGACGGAGAGAGGCAGGGAGTTTATTCTAGAGGGAAGCACCTACGGAGGATACAGACTTACCCCCAAATCTATGTTTGGAAAAACGCATAACCTGCAAAAGGTTGGGAGAGGACGAGAAGAGGGCTCTAGAAGGAGAATATTTAGGGAAGCAACATTTGAGGTAGGTAGGTTCCAGGACCCAGAAAACCTTGTGGACAATGCAGAGGGTATTGAAATTAATCCTTGTAGCCACGGGGAGCCAGTGAAGGGATTTCAGCACCAGAGAGATACGGTCCCTGGGCTTGAGGCCAAGGATACGTCTTGCGAATCTGTTCTGGATGAGTTGTAGAGGTCAGAGAGTAGAAGTAGGTCAATTTCTTTGTGTTGTATTCTATCTTGTCAAGTCACTGCATACTAACCCCCAGTCACATCTCTTAATACTTTTTTTGAAAACCCTTTTCAAAATATTGTTAGCATGTAGATACAAATAAAAAGTGTTTGTAACATGATTTGTTCTCTCTCTCCATGTGTGTGCTCAAACCTTACTGATCCACTTCCTGAGCCTGTGTATAGTGAGGCTGTAGTACAGACTACTAGTCCATGTTTTTGTGTTCTATTGTACCTTGTCAAGTCACTACATACTAACCCCCAGTCTCATCTCTTGAAACTTATTTTGAAAACCCTTTAAAAAAATAGTTTTATCATGTAGATAAAAACAAAAAGTGTTTGTAATATGATTTTTTCTCTCTCTCCATTTGTTCGCTTACAATGAGGTAAACTCTAGTACTAGTGAATAGTGTGGGCACAGTCTTGTTTTAATAGTAAGGGAGGGGTAACCAGTTGCACTGGGAAGAGAAGCTGTAGCCTACACCAATTGATATTGGATTTGCAGGCATTAACTCAAGGCTTGTTGTTGTAACCATTGCAAAAATGAACGCATGATTGTTTACCAAGATCACAAGATGAAGTATAGCATTGAAGAACGCAATATATTGCAAAAAAACTAAAGAAACGAAAAAAATGAATTTCCCAGTATAACAATATTTGATTTACTTACCGATGATTACAGGTCTCGCCACATTAATTCCCTCACATGGAGTGACCACCACACTTTAACCATTGTCTGATTCGCATTGAACCACAAAACAGTATACTTTTCAATGATAAACCATCAATTTGTCAAAGATACAGTAGTTAGAAACTGTGTTTTAGATTCTTTAGGAAGAGACAAGTGACTGTTTGTTTGCATTGTAGGGTTCGCATGATGTAACATGATGCAACATACTGCACCCTAGAAGCTCAATGTGAGATTATTCCAATTTCTTCACCAGTGGGTAATTGACTCTGGCAAAGTAAAGTGGTTACAATGTTTGGCTAAACTGAGAGAAGCCATCTATTTTAAATCAAATATCTTGAAGACTGTCCTGAAGAAGGTGGAAATAAATAATCAACCATCTACACCGGTAGACACGTATTTAGTAAAGGCTCACAAATAACTGCCATATACTAAAAATACCAGACAGTTCTGACTGGCTATTATGCTACTCAGCTGACTGGTCTTCGTCTTCTAATAAATCAATAAAAAAAAACAGTGGTACTGGTTATTAAAGTTATATATCGCCATTCATATACCAATGCATACTACAGATCTACCACTATTACTTGGAAATAAGTACTGCACGAAAAGGGAAGATACAAGCCTAATGTTGAGAATACCAAAAACATTACTTTGTTTCCTGTATTCTATCCACCAATATACAGGTGGCCTACCAGCATATCCTAGGGTGAGTACCATGGAAAGGAAGGGTGAGTTAGAAAACGCCCTCTGTCCCCTTCCTTTTCTTTCTTCTGTTTCATTAATAGCTCCAGTTGGCATAACAATAGAGACTACTACTTCAATACTGAGTTACTCAACTGGTGTGTATAGTTGGCTATTGAGTGTCACACTGTTCCTCCCTTCTCGAAGTACATAGGAAGTCAATCTCTTCCGATCATTTTATTGATTACAGTCAAACTTGCAGGGTGCATAAGTCGCAGCCAGCCATGGTTTTCCTGTACATCACTGGTTGGAGTGCCAGTGCTATAATGCGATTTTGATAGGTCTTAACACTGGCAACATGAAAGGATGTGCATGGCTACGAGGGCTGTCAACACACCTGTGCTTGCCCTCGTGTGATTTTCAGTATTAATGTCATTGGAAATATTGTCAGTACATGAGTACTAAAACTGGCCCCTTTTCACAATTGTGCTATAAAACCAACTAGCCATTCAGGTCATTGACCAAAGTTGGATATTTTCATGCAGCTATAGGAATTATGTGGGTGCTAGGCCCAACCCAATAACAAAACTAGAGTTATGCTGCTGGTGGTGTTATTATTATAATTATTATAAGGGAAATTATTGAGTGCAGACCTCAATTCGGGAAGCAATAGAGAGCTTGTCAAATCATCGTGTGGAGCACATGATGGGTGAGACAGACTGCAAAGGATTAATATGTAGGGGAGGGGAGCTAACAACCGCACCTGGTGAGGGTGGGAAGCAGATCCCTAATCTCTTGTTAGGTGGGAGTTGAGAGGATGTGAACCTACTTGTTAAGCAGAAGACATTCAGTCTTGAGCGCCTTCCTGATATGTAAAAGTCAAGAGGTGAGTCTGGAGCAGTGCTAGAGCGAACAGCAATTCATATCTGGTCATTGTGCTAGTGTTTGTTCCATTGGAAATCCAGACATACCCTTCTGTCCTACACTTGCAGGAGGGCACTGAAGGTCATGGATGTGGCTAATGAGGCAACATTGAAACTGGCATCTATGAACAAAGTTGCTGGCTATAATGGTAATAATGCACTAAGTAGATACACTGGAAACCGGCTATTATGTACCCATTGGGGATGAGGAAAACTGTGTATCTGCTAAGAAGGCATAGGGCCTCATTACACGGACGGCGGTAAGGGTTAACGGTCACCGTTAATGGCAACGGTGACCGTTAACCCTTACCGCCGTACTACGAGGTCCCTTCGCGGGTTGGTGCTTTAACGCCTGCTTTTTGCAGGCGTTAAAAACCAACCCGCTAAGGGACCTCGGAGCTAATTACGGCTAATGGGGCAGAAATGGGAATGGGGAAGGGCAATGGCGGAAGGGGGATTTACCGCCCCACCAACCTTGGAATGGGGCGGTAAATCCCCTTTCCGCCAAGGCGGTGCCAGTATTTTACCGGCATGAGCCATGGCGCCATGGCTCACCGCCTTCCGTGTAATGAGGCCCATAGTGTCATGTGAGACTAAAATAACGTAAAATGGATGAACTGGTAACTGGCAATGATGTGCTAACATGTATAATGTAAATTAGCAATGCTGTGCTAAATGGGTTATACTGTACATATATGCACACAATGTGTGAATAATATGTATTCATCAGAATAATTGGCGGCTTACATTGCCACTTCCTCTTTCACGGACTGCATTGATTATTTTTGCTATTTTCCTTCTAAACTGTGATAAAAAATGCATAGGCTTGCTCGAAAAAAATGACTACTTCACTATGAAGAGGTATGTTATTGGAAAGGAAAGACGAATTAAACAATTACACACAATTAAACACACACACGTCTCTGAGGCCAGCGCAGCTCGCCCGCCTCAGCCTGGCAGGAGGAGTGCCCTAGTAAGTGACTGATGCCATTGGAAAAAACCTAATTACCATTGGATACCCTTGAGGGCGACTTATCAGCTCGGAATGTTTGCGTACAATTGAAAGCCACTTCCCGCCACGTTTCACACAAAGAAAACCTCAGTTGCTGCCAAGCGAACAATAAAAGTCAATGTTAATTATCACTAAGAGGCCTGCGTCCAAGGTAATCTACTGATGTTCAGTGGCCGGGAGACATTAGCCTGTCGATCGAATCGAGGGCGGCTTACTAGCCACAATGAGCAAGCAATAGACTGCGGCACAAGAACACCTTTTTCGTGAAAAAAGAAACACATTTGAAAGCATCTAGTCGCCGCGATTAAATAATCTAACACAATGATAGAATATGGTTCAAAATACATTGTTGATTGCGCACAACTTCTGCTTGCTGCCTGTCAATGATCAGGCCGAGTCTCCCATTCGTTGTGAAGCCTCTACTCATTGTGAGAATTTGTTTGACAATACATGCATTTGCTTTAGAGTAGGAAAAGGGCAAACACACTTTGAATGAATATGTTTTTTTTTAATTTATTTTTTTATTTACTTGTGTATAATCACAATAAATGATTTTTACAAGAAGGCGTCATTTGAAGAAAGTACAGATTAAAGTTTATAGAGCCTGAGTCAAGGCGTTTGGGAAGCAGTAGTTATCTCAAAGTTTGTCTTTGGCGTGATCATCTATTGTTAGATGCGTGAACATTGAAGTTCGACGGCCAGAAAGGCGACTAGGTTGCGACGTTGATTTTGGTAAAGGCTGCTTCCATTATTTTGGCCGTGACGGCAACCCAGCGGGATTTTTCGCCAGATATCAAGCGGTACCACCACGTTTGCTCATCGATCAGAACCGAGTCGAGCCATAAGGGAGTGAGAAAAGCTGTGCAAACTTGAGTTAAGGCGGGGCAGTTTAGGAGAAGGTGGCGAATGTTCTCAATAGAGTCCGGTGTTTTACACAATCTGCACAAGGTAACGGTGGCCAGCCTTCTCATCCTTAAGATTTCTCGAGTATGGAGCAAGTTTAGGCTGAAATGTTGAACGTAGTTTTTTGTCCAGGAATCTCAGACAGTACGCCATGGGGAGTTTCAATTTGTTGTAAGTCGGTGGAAGATGGTTTAGGAACTTGGTTGCTACGGCTTTGTCGATAGTACTGATCCAGTCTCGAAGTTTCAGTTTTTCGCGGACTCTTTGCAGGTTCATGATCAGGTCGTTTAATGTGCATTGCAGATCCTCCAGTTTGGTTTTTTGGAGGTGTACCCATTTTTGAGCAGCTTTGCAGTTGGTTGATTTGAGTTCCTGTCCAATGATGTTGAGAATTGGCAAGCCGTCTTTGATTAGGGTCTTCCTGAAGAGGGCAAGTGAGGCCCCGCTGACGGTGGCGCTTAACGATAGAAGGCCCAGCTCTCTTCTAATGGCTTCGATTGGGATGGCGGTGGGTAGGCCTAGGAGGGATTTCCAGATGTAGCCCTCCAGTGTCCTGCATAGTTGGGACGGTACAGTAAACATGGCGTCCATGCCGTAGGTCAGTGCCGGAACCATTTTTCCCTTATAGAAATTAATGGCCGGCACTAAAGAGAATTTGCCATACTTTCTATCAATCGCTCTTAGTTGGGAAGTCAGTTGTTTGGTTTTGGCACAGAGATGTTGTTGCATTTTAAGTTCCTGCAAAGTCCCGTCGATGATCACTCCTAGATATTTGAAATGAGGGACCACTTCGATGTTGGTTTTACACACTGACCAGGACCGGGTTTTTTTCTGGGAGCGGCCAGATCTAGAGAGGATCATGATTTTGGTTTTTGTCTGATTGATCTGGAGATTGTTGTTGCTCATATAGACTGCCAGGTTATCCAGCTGCTGCTGGAGGCCGATCAGAGTTTGATCAAACAAGATCATGTTGTCGGCGTAGAGAAGACGGGAGAGGGTGCAGTTACCAAACTTCGGTGGAAAGCTGCGGACCCGGGCTTCCGAGTCTTTGTAGTCCCCCAAAAAAGCCACGAAGAGTGCCGGAGCCAGGGGGCAGCCTTGCTTTACTCCTCTGTGTGCTTGGATTTCTTTAGACAGTGCTCCTTGTCTATTCAGCCGGACATTGAGTGTAGTGTTGGTGTGAAGGGCTATTATCGGTTGTAGGACAGCGTTCGGGCAATTCCAATTTTCCAGCTTTCTCCACAGTCTTGGCCTCTCGACTTTGTCGAAGGCCTGTGAGAGGTCGATAAACGCCACGTAGACTGTGGGGGAACCTTGTTTTATTTTGGCTTTCAGGATGGTAAGTATAAGGATGTTCAGTGCAGTGCCGCCATTTTTCTTGAAGCCTAGTTGGAAAGGATCACTGCAGGGAGCCGTTTTCGCCCATCGGTTGAAGTGGTCCAAAGGAAGAGTCGCGAAGAGTTTGCCCATGATGTCCAGTAGGGCAATTGGACGATAGTTTGCGGGGGCTTCCCTGCTTCCTTGTTTAAAAATTGGAATGATGGTTGCTTTGCACCACGATGTTGGGATCTTTCTGGTGGATCTGCAATGCTAAAAAAAAATGCCGATGAAGGTGGCCCATTCAGTGAGGTGTTTCTTTAAGTCTATGTTCGTCAGGCCGTCCGGGCCTGGGGCTCTTGACGCTTTTAACTTTTGAATGGCTGCACTTATGTCCGCTGGGGCTGACAAGTCTATCCAAGGGGCTGCAGTGGTATCGAAAGACATATTCATTGCAGGAATCGGGCTGGCGAAGAGATCAGTAAAGAAAGTGACCCAGGCTTGTTCCGGGACTGAATTAATCATGCTTGAGGCTGTGGTTCCTTGAGAGGCGTTTATCAGGGACCAGAAATCCGCTGTTTTCTTTGCCGTCAAGACTCTCAGCATTGATTCAGCGTGATGTTGGTATAAAATAGCTCGGCGTGCTCTGATCCATGATTTGTAGATTTTGTTTTCGTCTTTCCAGCAGTCCCATGCAGCAATGGTGTTATCTACCTTGGCGTGTCTTCTGAGCTTTCTCAGTGCGTTTTTTTTCAGTGCTGTTTGTTTGTCATACTGGTGGTTGTAGGCTTTTGGGATCGGCAGACCAGATGACGCGTGATGCTTGTACTTGAGAAGCATAGGCAGGTAGTTCGGCCTTGGGGATGGGTCGAGAAACAGTTCCGTCCCAATTTCCGAGACATACTGTTGGGTGATCGATCTGATGTTGGCCGATGTCAGACGAAGGCGCGTTTGTTGGGGATTCGTTTCGACCGATGATAGGTAGCGAGATGGGGTGCGGCCGGTAGAGGGCCACGATACAGTTAACATGTTGTGGTCGCTTGATAAAGTTTTGACTACTTGAAAATCTTGGATTACTGCGCACAATGCTGGGGAGACAAAGATGTAGTCTAGAGTGGCTGATGACCGGCCTCTCTGCCAGGTCGGTAAGTGGGACTGCCCTTCCAGAATCCAGGCAGCGTTGTGCAGGTTCCTGGATGCCATAAGGGTCATCCAAGCTTGACCCCTAAGCTCTGCTTCTGTGGTGTTGGTGGAATTTGAAGCGATGTCTTGGGGTTGTATGCACTTTGCGTTGAGATCTCCACAGATAAGTAGAAAAGGAGTGTTCCATTCAGTAACGATCTCGTCGATGTCCTCAGCCATAGTTTGGCAAAAGAGTAGTGTCGATGTCCTTTGAGGATTCCAATATGTAGTAATCATAGCGAGTGGCAGTGATGAGCGTTGCTTTGCACATTGTTTCGGGAATTCAAGTGCAGGGTTCCATTCGATTAAGACTGCCAACACCTCGTATGATCTTGCCATTGTTTTGATGAGTTTTAGGTTTTGGTCTGACCGAATTCCAATAAAGAGACCTGCTGAGGGGCGGCCTAACAGACCTTTGACAGCTGGCGAGATCACAATGTCGTATCCGTCCATTGACGGTTTGTCCTGGAGCCATGTTTCCTGTAAGCAAAATATGTCGAATTGACCCAGGTCGACAGTGTTGTGATCAGTTAGATGGGCATGTCCTCTAGTGTTCCAAGAGGCCAACGATAAGGACTTTTGGCGAGATTGAGTGTCGGCTTCTTTTGGTAGTTGCTATCTAAGACGATTTGAGGATAAGGCACATATGTTTTTTGCATTGCAGCAATTTTTCACTGGTGGCATTTGCACTTGCATAGGTGCAAAGATTCTTTAACACCAACCCTGATCCTTTGTGAATCTATATTATTCATTTGAAGGCTAAGGTATATATATGGGATCCATTGTTCAGTAATAATTGCATACTGTCTGGGGAATTATGTGCTGACATAACAGCACTAGTTTGAAACCATATTGTGTAAGTTAAACAACAGTGCCAAATTTGCCATTCCTAAGTCTGTTGAAGCATGAGTTGTGACTCGTAGTAGGCATCACCTAACAGAACCATTTTCGCACTGTGCACTTTAAATGGACTAGAATAATGGATTGCAAACCAAATGACCGATTAATTGACAATATGAGTATGAGAGGCACTTGGCATTTTATGTCCGAACTGTTCAAAATAGAGCACTATGCACGTCTCATCGGGCCACAAGCATGGTTCTTATATCAGTAACACTATGCATAATACTATACATGCATGACCACCACATGACGGGTGCTATACGTAAATAAGACCGAAATAGTTTAATTAAATTTTGAATGTTTATGCATATGATGAGCATAAGATATTAGAGACTCGTTGGAGATTACAATCAATATTACCACTAGTGTTGAAAGTTCATTTGTGTTAGAAGCATTTCAGTCAGAAAAAGAGGCAATGTTATAGTCCTTTTTCTATGTAGATGAACGTGAGAAATCGCGGAGTTTAAATATGTGCCTAGACCAGGGGGAAACCATGTGATCAAGCTACAGGAAATAGCGAAACGCATCATTCCATTGATGGCCTCACGTGATCAGATGCCGGCCGCGGGTCGCAAACCCACGATTTTAAAACTACATTTTTTCTAAATAAAGGATTGTTTCTATTGAATGGAACTGCTGGTTTGCACTCATTAATTGAAACCGAAAACCCTGATTCTGTGAGTGCGGCCCAATTTTCCAAAAAGCGTTTTGGTGGAACGAAGTTTGATTGTGCCATTGTGAAAAGGAGAGTATAAATACCATGTGGGGTAATTTGTCATTGTTGCAGGTTTTACAGTACAAAATACAGCCTGATGGTAACATTCTGTCCGCTTCGCTTACCACTGGTGGCACAATTACCTGTGATCATAAATGCATTACTTGTGGTGCCCTTTAATAAACACATGCATTCTCCTCTACAGAATAACATTCATGAAAAAGTTGACAGTTGCGTCCCAAAATCTTTTAACAGTGGATCTTTGAAATGGTAAAGCCAAAGTTGTTGCAATTCTGTGTGTATATTACACGTGGCCACTAATCAGTCAGCGGATGATGGAGGAGCGTTTTGTGATGCCTGAGATCAGGGCCGGCCTTAGAGGCAACGGCGCCCTAGGCGAATTGGTTCTCCTTCGCTCCCCGCGTGCCTGTGTGCCCCAGGGGGAGCGCAGGGCGGTTTGGGGCAGGGTCAGGAGCGCCACATTTGTTTTGTCCCTCCCTGCTCCGGCGCTTCGCAGGGTTTTACTCACTTGAATAATACGCTCCTAATGCAAGTGCGTACTATTCCAATGAAAACCTCCTTGCTCCTGTGTCAGAGCAGGGAGGTAATCATCATGTGAATTGTTATTAAATGCTCCCCGCTTTTGCGGGCGCATTTAATGACTTAAGGCCACCTGCCACACCTTCTCCTACTACGCCAGCTCAAGGGAGCCCTTAAAAGACTCCCCCGAGCTGGTGTGGCAGGGGGCTAATGGTGCCCTGGGGGGGCATTGCGGCCTGGGCGGTCGCCCAGTCCGCCCTGCCCTAAGGCCGGCTCTGCCTGAGATTTAAAGATGTCATAACGGATTACGTAAATCATCACTAGCAGTAAATGGTTCCCTTGCCCTGCCATCATTTTTTTGCTTAGTGGTGCTTAAGGACCTGGTTCATGGAATGTGTAGCAGCGACTTTGGAGTGTCAACAAACACCCTGATTCACAGAGGCGTGCAAAGTGCCAATAAACACCATGATTCACAGTGAGGCTGAGGCTAGTAGTATGAATCAGGCTGAGACCTGTCACAGGCCCAGGACCTCATTGAACAACTGAAAAATAGAATTTTCTGCACTGCAAAATGCTCATAAAGAATGTGTGAAAAATGTGAGCACATTGCAACATGAGGAAAATGTTGATAATATTTATAATAGACGGTTGTTATATTACATTGTGTCTCTCAAGCAACAAATCAAGACCTTAGAAAGGGAAAATTGTCCAGGGGCTGCAGTGGGGAGGAGAGAGGACAACTGTCCAGTCCCATTTGTGTGACCTCTTGCAAAGTACTCCCGCAAGATTTGAAAATCTGTGGTGTCATCACTTTTATATAAGGGGGACTGCACTAGGAGGAAGGGACCCCTGCCCTAGCTTTCCAGAGTGTCCTGAAACACAGCTGGCTTTCCAGATCTTTAAACAGAGTTTTTTTTATGTAAGTAGAACTGAGCCATGCGAAACCAAAAGGTGGGGGGATCTGCTTGCTCTAAATCCTCTCCCTGTTTAGCAGACTTGGGGGGGGGGGGGGCAAGCAACACTGTGTAGATCGTTAGCCTACTTAACTGAAAAGATCAATGTACTTAATTCCACATTTGTTGATTTTTGTTAAAATTCTAAATTAACAAAGATCACTTCCAGTGTGCTCTGAAAACGTATTGACTATGATTGGGTAATCATTTTTGTTCTGTTAACCCTGACTTCTTTAAGAAAGAGGGGTGTCTTTGTTCTTAAATCAGTCCAATCTTTTTGTCCAACATTCCCCTAACACAGGCCTATGGAGGGGGGCTGTACATCCTACATTTTCAAATCATCCCAATTTTTAACATTCAGCTTCCCCAACACAGGCCTTTCAGTGGAGTGGAGTACAAAATCCAAAATGTCCCAAATCTTTCCAATTTTACTGTCAGACTTCCCCAACCCAGACTATAGTAGGGGGGTCTGAAAAACAAACTGCTGAATCACCATGTGTTTATTTTAAACTGAAGTGTGGCAGAAATAATAATTGCCATAGCATTTGCACACATTTGTAAAAAATAAACTGCTAGGCTTTAAGCGTGCAGGAAAATCAAATTGCACAGCACTACATTTATAATTGTTTTGGCTATTCTTCAGTTTAATTATTACTTGAAGTGAAATTTGTAGAAAGTAAACAATTATGATTTGTGTTTCATTTAACTAATTGGTGTATTTGATTTGAGTAGAAGAAGTTAATGGTGAGCCACAAAGAAGGTGCTGCGTGTAGTTCATGGTGATTTCTATAATGTTTTATTTAAATCAATACAAATATATTTCCTGTACACCGGCCTGGTTCTTGGCTCATTGTTAGCTCAGAGGGAAGGATCCAAGGGGAATAATATGCATCTGAAGTAGGGCTGAAGAAAAGAATGTATTAAACAGTTTTGTTGCATGACGCCTTGAGTCGGCAGGGAAGGAACTTCCGGTGTGGAGGGAGGCCTCTCAAAAAACTGTTCCAAATCTGCCGGGATTTGGCTAGCTATTTCCGACTCATGACAAAGTGCATTGGGACAGACTTTTCATTTTGATGCAATTGCATTAAGGTAGCAGGAAAGTCATATATGCCTTGTTAAAGTTCCACAAGGACTTGACCCCTGAGTTCCGGGGAGGTGTATAAGTGAGAAATCAAGATTGTGTAACAATTGATTTGGGCGTGGCAATCAAGCAGGAACAGGGTGATTTTGCCCCTGCATGAAGAAAGTTTTATTAAGGTGCAAAAAGCCATTGTGAAAATGAGTAAAGTACAAATTGGTGAAGCCCAGAAGCATCTCCTAGCTACATTATTTCATAAAGGAGAATGGGTTGAGGGTGATGCTGGAAACTGGTAAACCAGAATTGTGCAGGAGGTTACCTCAGTAACAGTGATATTTGGCTTGAAGGTGGAATGTTACACCAGGCACTTGAGGCATTTTATATGACCACAACTGGTTGTGACGAACAGATAAAAAAGGGCTCAGCTAACTGCTCAGTTATATTTTCATTTGCTGTTAGTGGAAGAGTGTCTGCAAAATAGTGAGGCTAGGAGGATGAATCAGGTCCAGGACTTCATTGAACAACTAAAAAATTACTTAAAAATGCAGCAGCAAGAGAGTGCAGAGTGTGAAACATAATTTTCTGCACTGTAAAATGCACATAAGGAATGTGTGAAATATTTGAACATGCTACAACGTAAGGTAAATGATCCGAATATTTGTAATAGAGGGTTGTTAGATGACATTGTGGCCGTCAAGCAACAATTCAAGACCTTAGAAAGGGGACATTGTCAGTTTATAATTAAACAAATGTACTCTCAAAAGGAATTTGATCAAATGCACCAAGGTATACGTACTCTGAAACAACAGAGGCCACATCTGTTTCAGGAAAAGACCTCTTGAATCAGGATAACAGCATTCGATTACAGAAAATAAATCAGTTGGAAATGGAGGTAAAAGAACTGACCAGAAATAGAGAAGAAAGGAATGACCTAGAATGGCATGTGAGACAAATAGAAGCTGAATTATCAGAGGCAGTGAATTATAGGGATGAGCAAGAGAAAGAGATTAGTCTCCTGAAGGAAAAACGTCTTGAATATGCATGCAGCATCCAAGGCTCAAAGAGGGAGAATGAATCACTTCAGCATGAGGTACAATAAACAAAGGATCGGTTGGCAGCTCAGAGCCGGGTGCATGTGATTAATCAGGCCTTAATGTCAGAATTAAAAAGCCAGCTCTCTTAATACCAACAGAAAATAAGGACAGCGAGAAGCAGGTGTGAGAGTCTCACCAAGGGAATTGAAAGTTAAAAACAGGCCTGAGGCACCCTAACCAATCAGGATATGTGACAAGACCCTCTGATCAAGGTGAGCTGTCATTCCTTACAGGGGCCTCATGCCAGTCATTTACCACCTTTCATGCACAAATGGGAACCAAACTCATGCATGCCACCTGTCAAGAACAGGGTGACATGAGGCACTTAGACTTACCCAGGCCTATCCCAACAGATCAATAAGGCCAGTCCCTGTCTGATATTGATGAGTATTCATCTCTACCACACAGAAGGGAAAGTGGCTGGACCAGAGTGTGATGGGAAGTAACGAAAATACTGCAAGTACTTCAGATCATGACAACTTTGATAATGAGAAAGTCAGGGAGTTAGATTGGCTGAAGATGCAACTACAGAGAGACCACCTTGTCCACTTCGCTGAAGGATAAAAGCCAAACCCTCATGGAAGGGCATTCTAAAAACCTCTGTTTATTCAGGGGAAGGGGTATTCTCCAGACTCCCTGGTACAAGTGATGAGGAAACTGGGTTCCATGCTGGTCCTAAATTGATCACCAGTGACCCTGAGAGTTCACTTTGGTCCAGGCGAGAGGAGTCCAGGCCCTGTGGCTCTGGGAGATAGTCCCAGTCTCATGGAGAGATAGAGAGTGCCTAGAAGACGGGGAAGGGAGGGCCAGTAGCAGTTTAGTCAGAAGGTGAATGTGAAGACTAAAAAGATTGGGAAACAGAGCAAGAGTGTTGTCAAACACCCAATCTGACAGATCAAGGCCATAAAGAGCTTTGTGACCTCATACCACAAGAATGCCAAGTATTCGATATGGGAGCACCGGGAACTTTATGAGCAGATAATGGCATCAGTCCAGAATCGGAAGAAACATTGAGTCGTGTGAAACCAGACAAGGAAGAACCCACTCAAAGTCTTACGGACATTCAGAAAATGGGCGAAGAGTTGTTTTTCCCCATTCAGTTAAATGAGGGGGAGGAGACGGTGCTCGCCAGAGTATGCCTGAATAATGGAAGAAGCTTCATCTGTGAAGAACTATTCAGGAAACTCCCAAAAGATTAAACCATTCCCACATTTAAATTGATTGACAAATGGGAAGTAGTTCTGGAAACGCCAAATTCTAATAATCGCCTGCCTAGCAGGTGTATGCTAAAAATCTCCATAGGTGACAAAAGTGACAAAGGCATAGAAAATAATTGTTGGGTCATGAGAGATGTCCCTTCTGCCTTCTATTTGGGCAGAGACATTCTCCCGACTGGGAGTAAACCCATGGGCTTTGACAACACTGTAAAAACATTCTGGTTGGCTCAATTTCTTCCTTATGCCACTGAAGTTCAAGTGCAAGAAGAGGTTACCAACCGAGGGCAGGTACTCTCCCCCTCAAAATTAAGCGAGAACAGAATCTCAAACATCAGGACGCCTGTATAGTAGCTAAAAAATGTGTTTTACAGAATTGAAAGAGCTCCACCCCCCCTTCATTACAGAAACGGTTAAATTTGCTCACGTGGTCTCGTAATTGTGAAGAAGAATTCCTTGGTATGACCCCAGCTTGCTCCCGCCCCAAAAACATATGGTCCGCCTTCAACGGCTACCTGAATAGCTTAGACGACACTTCCACAGTGGACAATTCCCCCCAGTCTCCTCCCTTACATGCTCAGGTACTTGTTGCTCCGTGATATATCATTCCCCAACTGCGGTGGTCCTATTGTTTCTGTATACCCCTGTATTCATTTATACATGTACCTAATGTGTTGACTGCTCTGATGTATGTATATGCTATATGCCTCTGCCAACAAAAATAAAAGCAAAAAAAAAAAACATCAGTACGCCTATATAAATCTAAATTCCCATCTCCAACAACAAGGTTTGTATTTAATTCTGACACCTCTAGTAGACCTAGAGCACAACACCATTCAAATACTGGTGGATAACAGCAACCCTCAAAGTATCCCTTTGGGTGCAGACACCTTTATTGGAATGTTGGTTTATGCCCAACATTACTCTATTGAACTAGGTAATGAAATCATAGGATCAACCCCAAATGTCTGTTTCAATATCAGTGACAGTGTTCCTCCGGAAAAGTTTTTGACTAGGCATGGCTGGAATATCTTGGTGGACTTGTCCTGCCTCTATGGGGGGAAGAGGTGGCCTGTGACATTATAAGGGAGGAGGCAGTGTCAGAGTCAAGGACCACTACCTTGAATCCACTGTCCAGGTCAACACCATCAGAAAAGATCTCTCCATCCAACTGGAGGATACTGCTGAAATTGCCAAGCCCAAAGTCTTTCCAGGTTTCAAGCAGATGGTCGAGGAAAGGATCAATCTTGCTGATGCGTTTGAGACCAAGCAGCAAAATCAAAGCTAAAACAGGTGCTCCTGGAATTCCAAGATATCCTAACAGTGGACTCATGTGACTGTGGACGCACACCGATTCATTCAACCACCATTCTCAGGAACCCCGAAATAGCTCCAGTATTTGTGAAACAATACCAGTTACCTCTCCCATCCATGGAGTCACTCACAGAGATTATTAAGAACGTAGATTTGGCCGACCCACAGTACCTTCAACAACCCGGTACTAGGGATACTCAAATCAAACGGCCAATGGAGACTATGTGCAGATCTGAGAGAGTTGAACAAACGGGTCCACATGTCAAGACGGTCCCTTCCCTACATCGATCAGGGACTGGCCCAGATCCAAGTGTCAAAGGTTTACACCGCCATTGACCTGACCAACAGTTACTGGACAGTACCCGTGAGTTGGGAAGACCAGTACAAGCTTGCCTTTACCTTCATTGGGCAGCAGTACACGTGGACCCAACCCCCTTTGGATACACAAACTCTGTCAATGAGTACAACATTTTGCTACATAAGGCCATGCCCAATTTGGGTGAAAGGGGACACCTGGCCTATGTGGATGATGTTTTGGTCAGTAGCTCGACTGTGGAGGAACATATAGCAGAAATCCAGTATGTTCTAACACAGTTGCAGAAAGCCGGAGCAAAACTGTCCATTCAGAAGGCACAGCGGTGTAAGACCCAAGTGAACTTTTTAGGGTACGAGATCACCCCTGAGATTCTTAATCCGCAGGCGAAGAAGGAGGAAGCCTTATTCAAATTAAAAGACCCTACTACTGTGTGAAAATTAAGAAGCCTTCTTGGACTCAATAATTATAGTCGGAAGTTCATTGTAGACTATGCAGAGGTCACTCGACAATTGGTCCATTCATTAAAGGCCAAAGTCAATTTGGAGTGGGGTTCGGAACAAGCTGAGACAGTTAAACAACTGATAAGAAGCCTTTCCCAGACACCTTGTTAGATACTTACCTAACAGTGGTATTATACCAAAAGCATGACAAGGTCAACAAGTCATCTCATACACAAGCAAGACTTTGTCCTCTGTGGAGGAAAAATTCAGTGCAAGAAGGCAATCGGGCAATACTGTGGGTGTTGAAAAATTACCACCCACTCATCCAGGGGTAGCACGTCATTGTTGAGACTCCTCACCAACCATTGCAATAGCTACAAAGTGACAGGATCCGGGCAGGGAACGTGAGTAATTCCACAATTACGTCTTGGATTCTGTCCATGCAAGGTTTTCCTGTGTAGGTCAGATATGACCCAACCAAGAAGAGTCCCGTAGTGCAAGGGTGGGCGGACTTACATGATTATGCTCTTGAGGACAAAAGTCTAATGACCAACAACAACATGGAAGCGTACTTAACTTCCCCACACAAGGTCTATGAAGAAGACAGGTGTCAGAGGATACCAACAGTTTATCTGAATGGGTGTTCCTACCATGTTGATCACAACGGGTAAAAAGAACTGGTGGCTGGCATTGGAAATGCTTGGGTGAATGATACCCCAGAACTTTCTGCTGGTCATAAAGTAGGACCCTGAAGTAGTCAGGTTACAGAGTTGATGGCTGTTCATCAAGCCATCCTCACTGCGATGCACCACCACCTCAATGAACTGGTCATAATCACTGATCATCATTATGTCAGGAATGGGTTTGTGGAGCACCTGATTTACTGGAAGGGTTAAGGCATGCTTTGTGCCAACAATAAACCCCTAGAGCAAGCTAAACTGATCCAGCCAATTGATGATCTGGTGACCTCCAATGAGATGCCCATCTATTGGATGAAGATAAGAGGTCATTCCAAGATAGAGGGGCCAGATAATACTGGGAACAACCTGGCTGATCATCTGGCTAAAATCAGAGCTCTGCAGGGGGATTTCATAGAAACAGAATCAATGCTCGGTGAAATGCAAGTTGCTTCTGTCACCAGGTCACAAACTTGTGTGAGTAAAGATACTCCATATGCAGATTTGATCACTGCATAGAAAGAGGACCCAATCATTGGTAACTTTTATCGACACATTGATGACCCCATCAGCTTTCCTCTAACAGTGATGGATTATACCGGGAAAGAGGATCTCTGGGTGTTGATGAAGTTTTCCAAAATGTTTTGGATCCAAGACGGTTTGTTGGTAAGGAGAGCCCTATCTGGCTATGACCAAGGGGTGGTACCTACCTCATTCTGAAATCTATGCATGTGTGCACTGGGCAGGATGGAATCTGAATTGTTAAGGAGAATGTAGGATTCATTAATATTAATAGATTTGCAAGGTATACAAACTGACTGTCAGAGCTAAAGGATGCACTTGATGTGCGACAAAAACAACTTCAAAATCTTGAGAATGCTTATAATAACATCATGATGCTAGGCGATGATGGTTTGATGACACCATATCAGTATTAGGAAATGCAGGAGATGTTAGAGGCTGCATAGCTGTCATTTTGGGCATGAAAATGTTGATGAAACATCGCCAAATTAGGCATGAGTCAGTGTTCAAATTTTGACATCCGTTGCAATCCATATTTGGCCAAGGGCCATGTGGGGGGGGGAGTGGAAGGGATGTAGGTTGTCAAACCCGACGTCAGGGATATATGGTATGCCTGATCGCTCCACCCTGCACTGTGCGTCTCCTTAAAGTGAAACATAAGTGAACTGGACTGCATGACTTTCTGAGGACTGGTTTTGGCATCAAACCACCTGTTATCACTTCGGCAGTAGTCCAATTGTCCTACAAATTCAGATTTTTATTGTTGTATTTTCGTCAGTTTTAGACTTTGCCCCCCACACATGCTGTTTAATGCATGTTGTGAGTCTGGCAGGTTTATTTTGTCCAGCAACATGAATGTTTGCCAGACTTTCATTATTGTGTTGGCATCATGGCATTTTCCTTCTGTTGGGTTTTCTTTCTCTTGTTCTGCCTTTTCTGTCCCCTGTTATGTATTGTTAGCATTGCTTAGCTATGTAGCAATTCATTGTTTGTGTAAGCGCTATAGAGGTAAACAAACAATAACAGCAGCATAGCAAGGAAAGGAAATGTAAGGGTTCATGATACTCTCTAAAGGATCAGAGGGATAAGGCTAAAGAGTCATTATATAGTAATGGGATGCAAGGTTGGCATGATGCAATGCTTTCATAATTACAATAGCAGAGTTTTGGGCAGAGGTAAAGATAATAGTAGCCACAGAAAAAAATACACACAGGAAAAAATGGGGTCAATTGTATTTTATATTTATATTTAGTGAGACAGAATCATTCAGTGATACTACCTTTATCATGCTAATTCCATATGTTTGCCTTCCAGCTTTCAATATCACATGGGTCTCTGCCACAAACCAACATGTAAAAACCATTGAGGGTACGCCCACATTCTTCGGGTTCAGAACTATTAATATAATATCAATCACCCAGAATTCCTCTTCCACAAAAGAACAACCTGCAGAGTTCTTTTGGATAGCATGATATTTCAACCTCTATTTACTTAGAGAAACCTATATTGTTTATAAGCAATTTGTAGTGAGTAGAAAGTAGAACATGTGCAATTTCAGTCTATGCATATGATTTAAGGGGCAACAAAGATGAAATGAAAATGATGTTGGTTTTAAGGTATGAGGTAAAGTCAAAACCAACACCCCTGTGCACTGTATATTTTAAAACACTAACAGGCTACCAACCATAGATTTTACCAGTGGATACAGCTTTCAACCGTGTCCACTGTATATTATATACACTGATCAGGCATGAGCTATGGACTTTAGAACACAACTGGCCAGTGTTTGTCTGTGCCCACTATATATTCTAACATATAAATAGGCCACTAGCCATGGCCTATGACCTTGAGAAGTTTGTACATCTTTTGGTCATGTCCACTGTATATTTTAAAATGACCACTGTGTATTATACAACACTAACAGCCACTAGCTTTGGCCTTCGTCCGTGCCCACAATATATTATATACACTAAACAGCCACTAGCCATGGTCTTAAACACAATACTAGCCAGTGGCTAACACCTTTGGCTGTGCTGACTGTATAGTCTGACATATTAATGTGCACTAGCTATGGCCTTTAGCCATGGTCATTGAGTACAGCTTTCAACATTGCCCACTGTATATTTTAAAAGGATGTATGTGAAAATCCAGAAAGAGAAAAGTGTGTGCCGGAAAAAAAAGAAATGAATTTGTTTGTAAAGTACAATCATTTCGTATTGACTAAATAATGTTAGTATTACATGTGCGGACATAAACACTATTACATTATAAGTTAAAAGTGTAGTCAGCACACAGATTGAATGAGAGAGAAGAAGAGGTGTGTTACACAATACGTGTATGATGATCTCCCCTGTCTCCCTGCGACGCCAGCTCCCTTTACTTACGTAGATGAGCAACCAGTGCTGCAGGGTCCATTTAAAAAAAAATATATCTTTATTTGTCTGCCTGCCTGAAAGCGGGGAACACATCTGCAGCCCCGATCCTATTAAAGCGTACAAGGGAGTGGGGGGCACTCCCGCTCCCTCTGTTCACTATAATGGGATTGTATGGTGTAATTGTTCGATATTTTTGGCTGTATGAAATTTTTGTGCAGCCGGAATTCGAACAATTGTACCATACTTTCCTTTTTTGTGACCTTTTCTACGGATACCTCTTATGATAGTGTTGGGTTACCAGGCATGGCTTTTAACCATGCACATTGGTATTTTTTAACACTAACCGACCACTAGCTATGGCCTTTGGTGTTGGCCAATGACCCCAGCCTTTGTCATGGTCAAGTCCATGGCCTACATTTTTATTAAGGTAATCAAAGTTTTCATGAGCTAACTTATAAATGATGTTATGTCTAATTCCATTATTGATGTAATCAGTTATATACAATGTAATTAGTATTGTCACCAGTGGTGGCATCAGTGATGTCATTTGTAATGTCATCAGTGTTAATATACAACATGTAATTAGTGATGTCATTAGTGATGTGATCTGTGATGTCATCATTGTGGTCATAGGCTATGCAACAGAGGGCGTGAAATTAATATGGCTTTAGCAGAATTTCAGGGGTTTTGTTGCATTAAGTTCTCACCTTAACGTCCCTGCAACTAAAGGTTTTTCCTTGAATTTCAAGGGTTCTGTTATTCCATAGATTTTTATAATGCTTCCAGACAACTAGCATGGTTTTAGGCCACTGTCCGTTTTAAAATGCTACCAGACCACTAGCCATGGCCTTTGGATTGCAGGCTTTGAGAACTCACCATGTTTTTAGGCAATTGCTCAGTGAGATTACATTATTTTCCATGGACCACACACTTTGGTTAAGCAGTGTGCTCTAAGCGGTACATGCTTTTTTGGCACTGTCATTTTGGTGTAGGCTGATTTGGTACTGCCATTCAGCTGCAGTGACCATTTCAGTGTGCGCATTTCAGTGCAAAAGCCATTCCAGCGCTGTCAGTTTGGCACTAGAAATGTTAGGAATTGACTGACATTGTAGCCACGTCTAAATGCCTTCATACCAAATAGGATCACAGGACTGCACTGTAACAAACCTCCCCACGTCCCAGTTGCATTGCTTTTCTTTTAATTAAATTAAACTAGCTAAATAAAAAATAAAAAAAATACTGCCTTGAACCCTGTCATGGCAGAGTTCAAGGCCCAGCATTTAACCATTAGTCCACAATGGCTTGGTGTTTCATAGGGCATACATTTCATACTTAGCCTATAATTTAATATGTTCAATGATAAAAGGCTAGGTATGAAACTTGTGAGAATCCAAACAATAACATCATTGTAGCATAATGGTTAAGTACTGCATCTCAAACTTGTGCAGTGTGTTGAATGTGAGCGTGTGTGGCTTTGTACATGGTGTGAAGGTGTTTTAGTTGTAGTTTTGCTTTGTCCATCAAGTGTCCTGGTCTACAAGTCTCACCATGCAAAGTAAACAGGAAATCTGAATGATCATCTTCCTACTAACAAGGGACGTGTATCATATACCAGTATATACAAGGCATGTTACTTGCCTATATTAATGATTTCTCTTGCACCTCTATTTGTTTGGGTTGAATGGCAGTAGCGTATCTCTAAGTTTTTGAAGGGGGAGGTACGTGGTGTAGAATCAGAGGAGGAGGAAAAAAAGTAAAATATGTTATTTTCATGCTGGGGATAGTGAGATTAAGGGGCTGGAGAAGAGTGGTGTCTACTTGGCCCGCAGTTTTCAAAGTCTAAATTTAGCACAATATATTAAGGGAATAATGGAACTGTGTGGCAAGCCCCTCCCGTGAGCTGCAAAGAAAGTCTTAGTTGTGCTGACTCAAGTGCGATGGAAGACGCACAACTATTATTAACCCTTTGGAAGTGCTGCCAAAAAGACCTTCTTAAAATCATGCAGTGATTGGTTCAATGTTTCCATGAAACATAGATCAAAGGCATGCCTTTAAGACTAGATAGTCCAGAATCCTTTGAATCTGTCCAAATGTACTGTTTTCTTTTACTTAAAAGTGTTTAACGCTGGTCTGCCAGAATTCAAGGACCAGCATTCAACCACTGCGCCACAATGGCTTAGTGCTTCATGGTGCATACATTTCATACTTAGCCTACAATTAATTATGTTCAATTGTAAAACTTGTGAAAATCCAAATAATAATATCATGGTACAAATACCTTTAACATTAACATTATAATGGTTAAGTGCTGCGTCTTGAATTCATTTTTTGAGTTTTATATGTTGCCCAGAAACTGTGTCATACATGTTCCATTCTTTTTTATAATGTTGTAGTAAATAAATGTGTTTCACATTTAATACGTGTTCAATTCTGCAACAACAATGTAATAGATGTCTCATCATGGCTATGTCTACCTGGGCGTGCCCAAACGGACCTGCGGCGAAACGTTCATGCCATAACAGTGTGCGCCTAACTAAAACCAAGGGGTTGCGTCCACCCTCTGAAGAAAGGTTACGCTGTCCACCCACATGTGTCCTTTACTGGTGCCCTGAAAAGCAGCCACAATCAGGGGAAAATAAGTGCACCAGTGTCCAGGATTGCAAACTATCTTGCCACATCATGGGCAAATACTCATGACGTACTTGCCCTCTCATCATTTCCCCTCCTCACCCCCATGTTAGGCAAAAAGTGTACAATTGTGTCATTATTCCCACAACTTGACTGTGAGACTGCAACTACCAGAATGCAATTATCCAAAAGCCAAAACAATTGTCTCTGAGTGCAAAGCCTTCAAGGTATGACAGTAAAATAATGTGCATGGTGTTTGTTATGAGATATTTAAAACTAAGAAAGCACACAGTATTCGGGACTGTGGACTGTCTCCCATCCATGCAGTAACTAAAATTGACCCTGCATTGCTTCAAAGCCAGGAAGGATCCAGCCTCTTTGGCTATGTTTCTCTAAGTGGTCTTGTAATGTGGGCTCATTTATTAAGCAACATTGCCTTAGGGGGCTATCCCCTTCCTCGCTTTGAAGCTAATGAGGGTTTGTCTCAGTTACTGCCAGGATAGGAAACTCACTGTTGCTGTAAAAATATCTCTTTTTTTATTGACTGGGAGGCTACAAAAACAAAACTGCAATTCAGCAAAAGGCAAAAAATGGCATCTGAGTGCAAAAGTTTCAAAAACAGACAGCACAGTTTAAAAATAAATAATAATTTGGTTGCCCATTTGGTCGCCCATCCATGCAGTAAGCGGGACTGACCCTGATTAGCTTCAAAGCAAAGAAAGGGTTGACCTGTTTCTCTAAGTGGTATTGTAACTTTGCCTTTTTCAGCATTGCCAGAGGAGGCTGGCAACATTTTCACTGTGCAGTTAAGCAGAGTCTGTTCTGGTTACAGCATGGATGGGAGACATGGATAGCATTAGTTTCACTGGCCATGGGCAGTGATTTTTTACCGCTGAGCTGTCAAAGGCACATAAGTACTCTTACCCGCCGCTATTTTCCCCCACAAAACACACTGTTTCTGTGACACAAAGATGTTGGCTATTTGAGGCTACAGAAAGCTTTGAGTTGCAAACTCAGTACCTAGACCCCCTCCAACTCCTACATTTTCCTAACCCCCCACCTCTACCCTGATGGCATTTGCATGTATTTAAGCGACAAATAGCTTTTTTCCAGCGTTTCATTTTCCCATATCCCCGGCTATAGCCGCGGTTAACTCTCGCATCAAGAAAAAACAAGATGACAGTAGTTTCATTTTTTTTAAAAACCTGGTAAAACCCCACGATATAGCTATCTATTTTTGAGAAGGTGGCACTCCCTTCTCCGTCAAATATTTAAATAACTACTGCACGGGATCGCAGCCCTATAAGATAAAAGTGGAAAGTTGTGTGTGGGTTTGTGGGTTTATGGCTCGAAGTGTTGGTCCACTGTTCTGCACCAACTGCATCAAACTTTGCATAGATACATGTTCCGACTCTCCGGACATTACTGGCTACATGACATTTGGACACCCTGCCCCTTTCCCTGGATTTCAGCAAAAGCTAAAATGTGTTTGTGGGTTTGTGGCTTGGCAACAAAGCCGTAAACCATGTTCACCAGGAAGGGAAACATAAAATGTATGAGAGGCGAGTGGATCTGAGAGGCAAAGTTGAAGGCTGGTAGCATTCCAGAAGTTTACATAAGGTGAAATTACTTTTCCAGAGGATATTTGTGTGACGGTGCCTGCTGACGAAGTCATAAACTATGTTTACTAGGAAGGTAAAGAAAAATGGTTGTTTCTCAACCAGTCTCGACACGAGGAAGTAAAAATCACGTCTCAAGGCCCTAGTACGCTCGATTTCTAGGATATTTGCATCGCAATTCACCGCTATGAAATGCACCATGCCAGGGTAAGGTGGGTGGAACAGCGATCTACAGTATCATTCATTTTTAACAATCAATGAGTGTGTTATCATGTCTGTCTACAGAACCCATTTGGAGAGCGGGTACTTCCGCTAGTTAGAAATAAAACATATCCCAGAAGGAATTATTTCTATTTTATTTATTTCATGTTTTATTTTGGGTATTTGTTCTGCATGGATCTCGCTTCAAGAAGTAGAGGAGCACTATACTTGAGAGGTTAATAGGATTACACGTTAGGGGGAAATGTTACAAAGGTCTCCGTTACATTATAGTCAAGCATTAGGAACCGTAATTAGGGGGTTAGTGGTGTCGAATGGGGGTGGGATCAGGGATTTCATGGTTCATGCAGAAGGTGCTCTTTGAAGGTGTTGTACACTCCTTCCTGAATTTAATGAGGGTGAGAGTGAGTCTTAACATGACACATGTGAAGTTCCAGAGCCTGGGGACCATAAATCGAGAACTCCTGTTTTCTCTTTTTTCTTGTTTATATTTTTGCAGGTCTAGTCTGTCCGGGTCTTGGCTTCTTATGCAGCATTGGCCACTAGAGATAGTGACCTCATAAGCCAGGTAGGAGGGGGTCTACAAGATGATAGCTCTGCCAAGGATGCAGTGGTCTGGATTGAGACGCATGCTTGTAGTTCAATGAGTCCGGACATAATGCGGTCCAATGTTCATAGGCCTTTCATGTGGCTGGATGTGATGGGGAGGAAGTTACTTATTGGTACAAGGGTGGAGCTGAGTATGTCGGTGAGCAGGGAGTTTCGACCGCCCATGTGTGAAAGGGTCTGTGCCTTGTCTGGAAGGAAGGGCTTTTGTTTCTGCATGAGAGCTTGTTGGTACCAAACTGGCTGTGTTTTCTATGCTGTGTGTGCTTTGAAGGGGAGAAGCCTATCATTGTTTAATCCAAGTGACTTGGCACATGGTGTCATCTGTGGGGTAAAGTTCTCTACGTTCACAGTGGAAGGCCAGGTCTCGATATGGATGCGTTCAGTGGTATTGGAGAGAAAATCCAGTTTCAGCTTACCTAAAGCACGGCCACATACATATATTTTGGGCCACGATTGTACATCTAGTGACCATATATATTTTTTAATCTGCTTCCTCTACCATTAGAAATTCTTGTGAAGACAAAGCAGCCCCGTTTTCTGATTTTTGGGACTCACGGCTACCATCGATTAGGTAAGATTCACAGATCAGCCCTGTGCATACACACTTTTCTTAGCTTCACAATACCAGATTAACACATAGGGTATTGTTTATTTTATCCTATTAGGTTACCTCTGTTACCTCCACCTGTGGCTTGACTCTCATCCCCATAGCTAAACAATGTCTTTCCAGTTCCTAGATAGACATTCAGTGATTTATGTCACACTCCATAGCTAATATGCTTTGAGCCTCCCCTTAACTTTTTCCTACATTCCTGCTTCAGCATTTCCTGAACATAGTGACCACACAGTTCTCCTCTACCACTGTCACTCCTACATAGACCTACTCCTCTTTTGAATGCCTTGTCTGCTTACTCTCTCTCTCTCCTAGCCATTCCCTTACTGTGGCTACTATCTATCGGCCACCTGGTCAGCTTTCCTCCTTCCTCTCCGAGTGGGCGGACCTCTCCTCCTCACTCTTGGCCTCAACCACTCAACTCCTCTTTCTTGGAGACTTCAACATTCACCTGTATGCCTTCTGTCCCCCCTCCGGACACTTTTGCGACCTCTGCGACTCTCTCTCACTCTCTATTCTCCCGTCTGTGCTGACTCACTCTGCAGGGCACACTCTTGATGCTCTGATCTCCTCTGACCTTCCCCTCTCTGTCCCTCTCTCCACTCCTCTCTCCTGGAGTGATCACTTTCTCCTATCCTCCCACCTCACCCTCCCTACCCCTCAGGCCAAGCCACCTTCATCACTGCCACCCTCCTTCTCGGTCATCCGACCCATGAAGCGCGTGTCAGTTGAGGCTTTCGCCGTCACCTTCTCATCACCCCCTCCCCCTTCGGCTGACTCTCACCCTGACACAGCCCTCTCCACTCTCCACTCTGCTATATCTGATACTCTTGATATCCTTGCCCCTGTCATGAGAATCCGCCTGAAGCCCAAAGCCAAATGTAACTCCTGGTTTGACTCAGATCTCGTCACCCCAAAACGCAAGTGCAGGGTGGCAGAGAGGAAATGGCGTGCTTCATGTTCATCCTCTGACAAACTGGCCTGCCACCTGCTCCAAAGGCAATACTGGCTCTCCGTTCTCACCAAGAAGAGAGCCCTTATCCAAGTCTGCATCTCAGCGGCATCTAAAAACTCGGCTGAACTCTTTAAAATCTGCAAGGAACTGGCCAACCCTGCCGCAGTTTCTACCTCTCCTGTCCCTTCCCAGGCCCTCTGCACGGCACTGGCTTCTCACTTCATTTCAAAAACTCAGGACATCCTGTCCTCACTCTCCTCCTATCACCTCGCTCCCTCTATTCCCTGCTCTTCCTCTGGCCCTCCTGCAGCCACCCCTCCTACCTCCTTCTCTGCCTTTCCCCTTTTCTCTGCTGACGAGGTTCCCAGACAAGTCCGATCTATGAAAGTCTCGTCGAAACCGGTTCACCCCTGTTCCTCCAAAACTATCAAGGACCACATTGACTCCCTGGCTCCTGCCCTGGCTGACTTCTGCAATCACTCCTTCACCTCTGGAGTCTTCCCATCCCCCCTTAAGCACTCACTTGTGCACCCTCTTCTTAAGAAACCCTCTTCCGACCCCTTCTGCCCGGCTAACTATCGCCCAATCTCCATCACTCCCTTCCTGGGCAAGCTCCTGGAGAAAATGGCCATCTCCCAGCTTAATCTCCATGCTGAATCTGTTGGTTGTCTTCATGACCATCAGTCTGGCTTCAGAGCTGCCATAAGCATGGAAACTGCTCCCCTGAACATCCGTGAAGACCTGCTCTCCAACCTTGACTCTAACACTCTGTGTGTTCTTATCTTGCTTGATCTCCCTTCTGCCTTTGATACTGTCAACCATGCCATCCTGCCAAACCGTCTCCGTAATAACCTGGGTATCACTGGTCAGGCTCTGGCGTGGCTGACTTCTTTCTTCTCCAATCGACCCTCCCAGGTCCAACTGGGGTCCTTCCTCTCTGACATCTTTTTCTCTACCTGTAGTGTCCCCCAGGGATCTAACCTCTCTCCCTGGCTGTTCAACCAATATCTGGCACTCCTTGCCCACCGCATTGCCACTCTCTGCCCCAACTTTCAGTGCTATGCGGATGATACCCAGCTCATTTTAAGGCTACCCTCGGCCTCCTCCTCTCCTTCCCTCATCTCTGACTGTCTGTCTGCTATCCAGGAATGGTGTGCCACCAATGACCTCTGCCTTAATGCCAGTAAGACTGAGATTCTACCCATCGGCACACCCACTCCCTCCTTCCCTGCAGCTCTCTGGCCGGCCTCTCTTGGCCCTCTCCCTGCTCCTACCTGTAAGGCAAAAATCCTCGGGGTCATCTTCGACTCCACACTCTCCTTCTCTCCTCACATATCTGACGTCTCTAAGAAGTCACATTACCAGCTGCACCTCCTCAGAGGTATTCTTTCTTTCCTTTCCTTCCCCCAGAAGTTCACTGTCTCCAGAGGCCTGGTTCTCTCTAAGCTGGGCTACTGCAACAGCCTCTATCTAAATCTGCCTGCCTCTACTCTCCGCCCTCTGCAACTCATCCAGAACAGGACTGCGAGACTTGTCCTTGGCCTCAAGCCCAGGGACCGCATCTCTCCAGGACTGAAATCTCTGCACTGGCTCCCAGTGGCTGCGAGGATTAAGTTCAAAACAATCTGCATTGTCCACAAGGCCTTTTGGGGCCTGGGACCAAAATACCTTCAACTCTCTCTTCCTAAATATCTTCCCTCTCAAGCTCTTCGCTCATCCGCCTCCAACTCTCTCGGGCTCAGCCGCTTCTCCACGCAACGGTTTGGGGGTAGATCTCTCTCTGCGGCAGGGGCCTCCCTCTGGAACAGCCTTCCTGCCTCCCTGAAACTTGATGAGAACCATCTCCGGTTCCGGAAGCACCTCAAAACCTTCCTCTTTGCTTCTGCTTTCTCTCCTCCTCTCCCCTGGTAGATTCCTGACTGAAACTGAACTGAATCTGCAACTGATCCACTCTCACCGATCTCGGTCCCTGGCCCAGCCACTCTCCCCCTGCACTGCCTCCCTGGCAACCCCTGCACTGAGGGACTATCTCTGTATCCCTTCAGCCCCCTTCCCAGCACTTGTCTGCACTTACCTTGCACTTGCGACCAGCTGGCCCTTTATTATTTATCTTGTTATTCTACTACCCCTGTACTGCACTTTCCCCTTTCCCTTCCCCTCTTCCCATGCACTTGCGCGTTCTGAATGACACCTGGCCTAGTAAGATCGTTGTCTGTCTTCCCTTTGTCCCCCCTCCCTGCCTCATCGCGCCTCGAAACACTTGTGTATAGGTGCGTTACAAATGCCATATCATATCATGTCATATCATATAACCTTGAATCCACACATGCTGCACAAAAAGATGAAGGTGCACAAACACCTGTGAATGTGGCATGTGATCTGGAGGTTGCCAAAGTTGAAGTGGCAGCAACCAAGCAACTGGAAAACCTTTCCTTCCCAATCACAGCTCCTGATTTTCATTATGACAGGATTCTTTTCACTGATACCTGTTCAAACCATTAGACCTTCTTTTCTCGGGGCAGGAGGGAGTCACCAAGGCTGAAGAAGAAGCCATCCAAAAACGAATCCTAAGGCAGGTCTGTAGGACCACTTCTGACAGTGAACACCAATCGCCTTCCCCTTGACCAGAGACCCTGCTACGTGGTGTTTGCTTCCATGAAACCTGCAGCACAGACAAGTCCCTGGGAGCCGTGCTGTTGTCCCGAAAAGGATCGTGCACAAAGAGGCAGAGGGATTGAATCTAAGAATGCTTCCAGAAGCTTGGCTCTGTGCTCTATAAGTACAATAATAAAAGTAGTAATAATAATAATTATAATAATAATAAGAATAGTAGTAATCATAAGAATAACAAGAAGAATAATAATAAAAGTATTAATAATGATAAGGATGCCAGTAGTTAGCATGTGGTTACTCTCGAACTGGACTGCCAAGTCAGCAGAAGGCCTGGCCATTGCACACCCATGCATGCAGTGTTGTTGAGTGCACGGTGCAGTGTATTCAACTGCCCTGCAGTTCCTGCAAGAAGGTATTTGGTCCAAAGAAAGTATGTTGTTCTAAACCCCATAATGGTATCCAGTTTGTTACTTGAAGACATTCACTATTCATCTCGTGTTGCCTTACTCGTTTCAAGTCGCATGTAAAGAGTATTTCTTTATAGCAGTGCTGTATGGAACAACCTTTATTCTAAGTAGTATTATGGTCTTCTGTACCTGCATCAGCGCACCTGCTCAACTGTGAGGGCCTTGACTGCTCGAGCACAGCTGCCACTAGGTAACAAGGGACTGCCTGCCTATGCCTAAGACCTTCTTTGAAAAGATGGACCCTAAACAGAGGCCTAAGAGAGATTGCCCATAAGGTTTTGATCAGGAATTCGCGCCTGTTCTTCCACAATTCTCAGATCTCTTGGGTGCCTGCGCTCAGATCCCAGGAGAACCCGGTTGCTGAGATTTTAGTTAGATAGTTCTCTTGAGGGGGTGGGGGTTGACAAGTAAGTCAGTGTTTCAATGCAAGGTTTGGTTAGGGGCCTCTGGCAGTGTGTCGGTAACTCTTAATGGTTTATCTGTGAGTGAGGTAAGTGCGTTTTTGGAGCTTTTTTAAAACTTGTTCTTCTTTCACTAGCTTTTTTTTGGCTAATATGATAAGAGAAATACCTAAAAGACAAAAATGCAAGGAAACGTTTAAAGTCATTCAGTTCACTGGGGTTCTCTAGTTATGAAATCGACTTCCTTAGTTTTCTAGCATTACATGTTTTTTTCTTTAATCCGAAAGTTTGCAAAAGAAATGTATTTTAGACAGTGTGGTTTATTGTGTCATTCCAGGGGTGAGCCATCTTAAAGTCCTTCAGAAACGGGACCGAGGCTTCCTTTGATCTTTAAATGCATGCCATCTCCCTTTGCTAATTGCGCGGATCTCTGGATGTTTAGAAAACTGCAGTTTCTGCTCAGCAGGAAAGCGCATTCTGAGATGCAGATCAAGTTTAAGGGTAACCTCTAAAAGTGCACACAGGTGTTCTGCGGCTGTTTTTCTGCATGGCAAGCGGAATCAGCAATGCTTTATCGGAATGGCAAGTGTGCTGGCCTGATTTTTAGGTAGCACATCACTTTTCTTAGACCTTCAATGCATCACTTTCTGTGAAGTAATTCCCCAAAACGTTTAATCTTTCAGGCCGGACGATTTCCAGATAGGTGACAGGCAGGGCTGCAAGATGGGCTCTGAGTAAATATAGGAAGGACTTTATAAACATAACAACCGCACAAGAATCATATTTACTCAGCCATCAATGATTTTCAAAAGGTAGGTATTAATCTCAGCACTACAACTTCTTAACATATGAGATTTATGTAGGCTCGTCACATCGCTTTGCTTTTTGATAATTAGAGTAATACTAATAATAATTGCAAGGATAATGATAATAACATGCCAATGTCCCTAGCTGCTCTACTCTCATTTGAGTATGTTGTTAATTTATCAACTTACTAATTATTTATAGATCTCAGACCATCAGGTGCAGACTGCGTGCTCTCATTGATGCTAGGTGAGCATTAAACTATCAGCACGTACAGTGGATTTTGGTATTCAGTTATTCGCCATTTTATAAGCAAACAGAATAACCTGAACTCATTGCTTCTAATTGTGCCCAGAATGTTTGCCCGCAATCGATCTTTATATTTCACATGGCTATTGCCCACTTTGCCAGGGCATCACCTTCGACTATGAGATTTGGAGAAATGTAACATGTCAATAGACACATGTTTTGTCCGTTCGTGACGGACCGTGTTACCCTGTTTCCCAGCTTGCTATGTATTATTAGGCATACGTTTTATTTTGTTTCTGTTTGCGAGGTGACCAGCTCCACAGCAGGCAACTGTTCCTAAGACACAGCCTCTCCCAATGTGTTGGGGGAACTAGAGACTTGAGTCATGCAGTGTTTTGGTATTCCATTTCCCGGTGGTACTTGTGGCTCTGTCTCCCAACGTGTAGTGTTTCACTATACACCACCTTCCTCAGTTCACTGTTGAGTTTGAGACGCAGTCTCCCAAAGTGTGGTGTTTCATTAAATACCATGTTTCTCAATTATCCAAAGCTCTTGGGAATTAGGGCCTGATTCACAGAGCGTTTTCCAATGGGGTTACACTATTATAAAACACTTCAGTCAATCAGGCCCTTACTTTATCTACTTGCAGTACTTATTTAGATGTTCGTTTTCTAGATTTTCTGTGTTATTTGTAATTCTGCTTCCCCAACAGGCAACATTGCAATACATGTTTCACAGTTGACTATGAGACTGATTGTTACTCAGTTCTCCAAAGAGGGGAGCTTCATTTGACACCAGATTTCTCAGATTGGGATGGGATTTGAGACTCAATTTCCCACCATGCCGCATTTCATTTGATAAAATGTTTTCCCTATGGGACATTGACATTTCTCAACAGGCAGCATTTAATCTCGAAGAATTAATGTTTCAAACAGTACCTGCCAGCAGTGGTGGAAATGGAAATCATTTGAAGGGGTATCCCAAAAGGGTCAGGGTGTGGTCGGAGTTTGGGGGTTGAGGCGGAGTTTGGAGGAGGGGCGGAGTTGACATTTGAACTCCACTCAAAGGAAATTTTCACTATTATAGTTTTTAAATGGGGCAATACCTTTCATGTTGCTTCTTTCCAAACTCCACACTGTACATCAATTCTACTTGAAATCACTTCCATGGTAGTGGTGCACTCAAGATATTGTTGGTAATGCAGTGATTTTTAGTACATTAAGGGATCCATTGACACACTTGACAGCGGAAGGTTACCAGGGTAGCTCAGGAGGTTAAGAGACCGTTGCTGAGATATTATATATTGAAAACTGCTTGTTAATCATATTCCTTTTTGTAATTTCTTATACAAAACAAGTGCTATAAATTGTGGTGGGCCACAGCAGGGCCTGGGCTGGTCGCTTTCTTATATTCAGGGCGCAGGTATTTCTGCCCCTGTATTGAAAATCAAAAGTTGGCACACATGAACTCACAGTATATTTCCTAATAACTGCTGTCAGCACAACAGAATCATTTCTTTGTAATCAGTTTGACAAGCATATACCATCTTTATAACTATAACCTGTGATAAAGACAAAGGAAGGGGCACAGCAATTACAGGGTATTTGTGTGGGACTCTGACAAAAAAAGAAACACATTTCAAAGAAAACCAGTGAATGCAAGTTTAAGCAGCATTTTTGAGTTTGGAAATTACTTTGTTTCCCTCTATGAAAGTTTAAGATGCACAATTGTAAACCAATAGTGTGCCCAGCAGGTTGAAAGCCTACTTTTCACAGTGATGCCCCCCACCCCAGTGATAGTCTTGACCCATTACTTCCCGTGGTGTCCCTACAGGCTGAGCAAATAGAACCTGCAAACGCGTGAGTGACGGCTGGAGACAGGAGGACAGAACAGATTAGATCACCGAGCCCCCAGCATCCCTCAGTGAAGCTGCGGGCTCAGTAAAGACCTGTCTGTCTGATATCTGGCCAGACATATGATGCTGGATCTCGGACCTGGGCTGATGGCCTCACTGCATCACTGCTTTCTGTCGCCTTTCTACAGACTCTTTCATTGTTGGCATGCCCTGCACCTTCGCGTCTCTGTCAGGGACTTTACAACTATTGTCTTCCACTTGTGTGCCACTGTTTATGCACCAACTAATTGGTAAGTGTATTCTCTTGGGGGCACAATGGATAAGGGACTAAGAATCCCTTGTCACAAGTAATTACTATTCAGGTTTCTTACATTGTTCAACGAAAGCTCCTACTACCATTTATCACATCAGTAGAAATGTTGTTGATCTTGTATTGTAATTTACAGAGTAAACATTAAGCATTTGTTATTAGCAAAACCATTGTTGCTAGTGACACCTAGCCTTAATATGCAATGTAGTCTCCAACTATTACGTGATAAAATATCATCTGCTCCTCACAATAAATACAAGGCTTTAGTCGCCAAGGGATGCCTATTTTCTGTTCATTTCCACAGATGAGCTTTCATATGACCTGACCTCATGGACTGTCTGTAACTCCCCTAATCCCGCGTCTAGTCCAAATTCTAACCAACTAGCAAACCCTTCCACACGCAGATCAAAATAGAATAGTTCCAGGATGGGGCCTCATGCAACTCCAAAAGAGGTCCAACATCAGGGCCCAAATCCTGCTTAGAGCAATTATAGACTAATTATCCAGGAGAAACTGCTAGACCGCCAGCTAGGATACACATGAAGGCTAAGGACTAGATTAGGAAGCAGTCTTAGAGTACAAGAAGGGGCCTATCTATAGGTCCAAACCACCATAAACAACAATTATTCAAACACCGATAAACAGGAGGACAAGTAAACGATAAACTACACAGGTAGAAATGGGATCCAAAACAGGTAACACGTGGGAGGAACACGAACATTCAAATAGGTCACTTTTGAACCCACAGAATCTCTGTTGGGGATATAGCTCATCTAACAGGAAAGAGATATCTAGAAACTGATTTGCCAGCACCCTAAAGTAGATATCATACCTCTTAATAGACTTAATCCCGCTATCTCAGACATATGATAAACTAAAACATTGTCAAGCCAAACTTTAAGACAAACTTTATTCCACGATTATCAGAAGTTTAGCTTCACCAACCTCAGCTTCACCATTGTCTAGTCAATCTTTGTAGACGCAGTTGCAATCAGCCCAATAGCCCAGCCCCAGGATAGTGAACAGGTCCAAATGTTCACTATCATATAAGCCCAGGTAGTACGGGCAGTCAGAGAAACTAATGTACATACTACAAGGTAAATGCAACCCCCTAAGGGGGACAAAATACGAAGATTAAAGAAAAGAAATAAGGATACCCGGCACAAGAAGCCGAGCTGGGATCCTTTTAGTAAGAAGAAAAAATATTAGAGTAAATGACAGGGAATACTTTACTCTACAAAGAAAGAAAAATGGTTTAACTGCACGAGCGCTGTTAAATGGATTGCAGAGGAGGGATGAGCTCTGCTTGACCCCACACTGTTCACAGCTGCTGCCAAGTCTCAAATGGTGGCATTCCTCTGACTGGGATGAGAGTGCCTGAGATCAATCTAACCTACCTGGGGTCTCCTTTAACCTCCAGGCTTCTTACTTAGTGGTGGTCGTCTAGTGGAGAGAGCCCAGTGTCAGAGCCGCCTCCTGGTCCATGTATGAAACAAGGGCCCGCCCCTGTCAGGGACCCACAAGAACTCCATGAGCAACTGCTGGCAGACACAGCCCAGGTTCTCTGAGAACCCTGGGGCCCCCTCCTGCTGCAATCAATGGCAGACTGCACCTGGCAAACCCAACCCGGCCAGAATACTTTTTAAGGATTGCCCCTATGAGGCTGGTGATGGGCTAGACTGTACCTGACATATCCAGCCCAGCCAAAATAGTACTTTGGGGCCCCTGCACATGTGCTGCTGCTGTTGATTTGCCTTCCAAGTAACACTTTGAAGAAAGAACATAAAGAACTGCAGCAGCAATGGCCTTGGGAGACAGCTCTGTCCAGGATCTCTCTTTGAACCTTTGTCCAATGTTGTGGACTTTTCCTTAAGACCTTTTGTGAAATCGATTCCATCTTACATAAAGGACACCACACATATTATCAACCTGATAAAAGGTATGCCATACAATTCTGCTGAACAGCTCTTGGCAACACTTGATGTGGAAAGCCTATATTTATTTATTTATTTTTTTGTATTTATAGCAGCGCACAAAGCCTGCGGGCATCTAGGCGCTAGTTACACAAAAATGTGCATCAGCCAAAGGAACAAAACAGGTGAAGTGGGCAAGGTGAAGCAGATTTAGCAAAATAGGTGAGTCTTGAGGTTCTCTCAGAATAAGAGGTAGGAGGGGCCGGCTCGCAAGGAGAGAGGCCGATTGTTCCAAAGGATCCGGGGAAGTTGAATCCCCCTGCTTTCTTACAGTGAGCCCTGGGAATGGCTAGGAGGTGCCTGTTTGAGGAATGAATAAACAAATATTCTGCAAAGAGAAGCTATTGAGATTTTAGAATTCACTCTCAATCAAAGGGAAGAACAACAATGGACACCCAGGGAATTTCTAGTTGACCTGATGCAGATTACTATGACCAGGAATTTCTTTCTTTTTAAGAACAGTAAGGGGACATGCATGGGGGTTACTTTTGGCCCCAGCATATCAAACCTGCATATGAACTCGTTTGAAGTTTTTTACACAATCCAGACAACCAGTTTATAGCCTGCATAATTATGTGGAAACGATTTATCTACAATGTCATCATGTTATGGCAAGGAACAACAAATCCACTTTCTCAGTTTATGGATTGGCTTAATGGGTGCACTCCTCACATTCACTTCACAGTGCAACATGATAGGGAAAGTAACCTCCTCTTGAACCTGGCCATTTGAAATGATGATCAGAGCCTCTAACCCAAAATGTACACAAAACCCACAGACAGAAACACTCTAACTGCATTGGGACAGCTACCCGAAGAGGACCATTACAGAAGCGAGAAAGAGAACCAATAATACCCACAGAAAAATCCTACTCCAGAATCAAGAAAAACAGGACCAGTCTAATGAAATCACATGGGTTACCAAACAATGTCCACATCATAACCTATTGAGGAACTTCATCAAAATTGCCATATCATACACCACAACTCGCAGATTGATAAGACTCTTTTTTTGCTATTAAGAAAGGCAAAAATGTATGTCATAGATGAGTCGCTACATATATGGAACCTCTGGAACCCACATTACCAGAACTTTGGGGACTCCCGTAGGTCTGGGAGCACTATTCATGTGGTCACGGCACTGCATGTGACTCCACAATTACCACCACATTTTTCACTTAAGCAAGAATCAAATGGGAAATGAGGTTCCACTAAAATTGTCACACCAAAAACATGATACATGCCCTGTACTGTCCTTGCAACATGGTGCTCATAGGTTACACCACTCGTAAGATATCCGCCCGATTTACAGAACATCGCTCGCGCATCAGGACAAGTACTGCATCAAGTCGAATTATTGAACATTTTAATGAGAAACACAATCCAGCAAAAAAATTACAGTGGATTGTCATTGAAAGAGGACAACAAGCATCATGCAGAAAGGGCGATTCACTGCATTTCTTAAGAAAAGGAGCGATACTGGATCACACTGATTCTCTAAGAACACAGGCTACGGTACCTACCCTGAGCTCATGAAAGATTGGCACTGAATTCCCTTCAGTGTTTCTAGGTACAGGAACAAGCCCAGTGTATGCATCTCTGGCTAATCATTTAATCATTACATGTCGAGACCCCTGAATCGCTCCCTGAGATCCTCCATTCACACAGTGCCTACTGATAGATCAGCTGTGCTGAATATTCCAGCCATGCCTCCCATCCAAGAACAAAATACTTATTGTACTATGTGTTCACTAATGAAATTCTACATTAGGCGTTCCCTCCCATCCTAGTTTGAAATTGAGACCAACCTTCTAAAATTCCCTAGCATCTTGAATACACATCACTACTATCAATGCTTCGGATGAGTTCTACTTCTGTCAGACTTTAGGCTCTTCCCATTGTATAGAGTTACTTTTGTCCTAATGGTCTCACCCAGAGACGTTTTTTAATGGAGGGAAAAGGGACAGTTGCCCCAGGCCCCTACCTTAGAAGGGGGCCCCACATGGCTGACTGATCTCAAGAAGTTAGATTGCATTGTTCACCAGACTTAAATGGCCCACGTCAGGATATTTTATGGCGTTCTGCTGAGACTCTTAACCTATTGCCTATCTGTTTCGACAAGTACATTCTGCCTTGATCAATTCATTGTGTAATGCTTTCTGTGTTCACTGTGGTATACATAGGGTGTGTGTTCCTTACGGCACAACTTTGAAGCATTCTTCCCTTCCTGTGGGAATTATGCTGATCATATGCAATAGCCAAAGTTGAAATGCATATTAATAAATTGAGTGCCACCATGGTTCAGAAGTTAGCTCAGTGTGTTAAGCTCTCAATGCAGAGATATGTGTTCATTGGTATGTGGTCATTGCATCGAAAGCCATACCATCGAATGCATCGAATTTCTTACATCTAATACAATTGCATCAAATGCATGTTTTTTGGGGGTAAAGGGTTAATTTTTGTTTAGGTGGATAAAAAACAGGGGCTTGAGGGGGTACCCACCCAAAAAAGAACAAAATAAATTATTTTGATGCTCATTTCTTAGATGGAAAAAATGTGATGCAAAGGCACCTCGATGCAAGGGATTTGATGCAATGACCATAAACCGTGTACATTTGCAAGATTAGAATAACACTTTCCAGCAAGGCTGGCTGAGCGTTTCCTATGTCTGAAGTTATAAACCTGCCTGCATAGGTACTTGGTATTGCAGCACAACAGATGCTATTATCAGCAATCTACCTGCACCAGATAGGGTTGCTAAAAAATGAACAGTATGGTGAAGCTCTAGAAATTGGTTTGTTCAGATGGTGTGTTGTAAAACCTAGGCAGTCACCTCCAATGATGAGCATAAACTGTTAATCAAAGAGGTGAATAAGTATCCACATTCAAGAGTGTGGAACCAAAGCACCCATGCTTGTATCCTGGATTTGCCAGCAGACAATGAAGTGATCCTGGTCAAATCATCTAATATCTCTTACATTACTGTGCTGTCTTCTGTGAGGTTTGCCTTCTCTCGTGCTGGTGTCATTGTTTAGCCCATTACTTGATCTTTCTTTTCATGTCCCCATTTGAGTGGAAAGGAGTGGTAGACAGAAGGGTGCAGATCAGATGTTGCAGGCCTCAGGGAAATATATTTTAAGGTTGCTCGCTTGACACAAAAAATGGTTTGATTTTTGGAGAGGTTTTTCTGCACATTTATAAATGACAATTTCACAAGCCAGTGTTCTGGAAGTACTTAAAGCTTTAAAAAACAAATGTGCCAAATCACATGTATTGTTATGTTGGTAATTATATGCTTCCCTGGATGATGGAGAGAAGGTGCATAATACCCTTCTATATTATTTTGTTTTTAAAAATGGTCATGTTTGGTCTTGTGATTTCTGAACTTCAAAATCAGTTTTATAACATGAGATTATTTTAGTTCATTGCAAGAACTGGAAAAGAAAGTACTCAAATGCAGAATTTGCAGAGTTGGTCCAAATCACAGCTTCACCCCTTAACCGATGTGTGGTTCTGGGCATCTCATTCAATGTTGTATTTCCTAATTTCTCATTATTGCTAGTCCCTAAAGCTTTCAAAATTGTCAGCCCTTCAAAGTGATTTCCTTCTCAGGGTATGATCTTCAAAAAAGCCTCACTCATGGTTTAACTGGCTATACTGTTGCTTCCACTATAGTAAAGGGCATGTATATATTGCACCACAGGAACTTGTTTCCTTGATCTCAAATGGCAACACCATTTGAAAACCATGGGCCTCATTAAGGGTTGCAACCGTCCTCGTAACATCGAATCCCCCGCCTGATATCCCGGTGCCACCAGGACATTACAAATCCCGGTAACCCGGGATATTAGGCGGCAGATTCGGGAAGTCCCCATTCCCGTGGAGTCCCAGGTCAGACCGGCCAGGCGTAACGGCTCCTGCCCACAGAGTCAGAGTATGGCGTTCCAGAAAGGGTGCCTGTACGTTGCTACCAGCATCCTTATTACCGGACTGCCACCCTCATAATTAGGCCTATGTCTTACTTCTAATCTCTGTCTGGATACAGACACCTTCCTGGTAGTTTCTAATCTGCACCACTATCCATGTTATTGTATGCGTAGCTTTCTCCTTCCTTCCAATTGGTCTTCTCTATCAATGCTTGATCACTTTTGCATTCTGTGAGCCAGCTAATGTGAGTTCTCTGTCTATTCTGGGTTAAATGTAGCTTTTACATACGGTCCTGCATTAATACTAATGGCTGCATACCTTCCTGAATGCTATTGATGAAAAGTATCCTGTATCTGTACTAGACAGAAGTAACCTCTTCCTAGACTGCTAATGTTGGCCTTCAAATGCTACTTTTTTTTATCATTCTGATTAGAGCAAGTGTGACTAGGGTAATGGGAATTAAAGGGAGTAAGCATGCTTTTTTTTAATGCTGCAAAACAGCATATCAACCTATAGGTTGTGATATGGATGAGGGGTGGGCGTCCAGATATTCTCAATCACCTAATTCCTTTGGTTTGGTGGTGGGGGTTAAGATGGTCCTGGTTTCACCCAATACCGGGCATCACCACTTAACACCCACAACAAGTGCTGGGATTCTTGGGCAAAAAGTCCCTAATCCTGCATTGAAACTATATCTCAGAACACGTGTTTATTCTTCAGACTGATTGTTACTGCCTTCATGGTCACTCACTTGATTCACCTACTTGATCTTGTGCACCCAGCAAGATATGTTTCATTTTTTACACAAGCATCTTATCGAGGGAGGCAATCTGCAAAGAAAGTTGCAGTCATGACCGTGGATTTGAAATTCATCTAATTTTGAATAGGACTTCCACATTTTGAGGGTGATTGGAATTACAATACATGTTCAACACCCTTAAAGCAATCGCAAAAACATAAACACAGCCTAAATGTCTGAACAACAGAGAGCAAAGAAACATAATGAATGTGTAATGTTGTCTTTATGTGCCTCACACTACTTTAAACACTTGCCTCCTCTATTTCTCTTTGTCTTTCCTCTCTTAGAGCATTATGAAAACCAAACATGGTTCATGAGGAGATTCATAAAACAAAACATGGTTTGCTGAATGCCTGACCATAAATCATGCAATTGCCTTCAAAAGTGTGTTAACACATATCATTTTAGGGTTTATGTAGCATGAAGTGCTTTCTCTGTGCCATACATCATCCATTTTAAAATGCCAAGTAACAGATAGTACAATAACCTTAAGTAACATTTTCGTAATGTACAGTGGCTACTAAGACTTCGAGGGGGTCAGGGACAGAATTATGTCTGACACATCATAAGACACAAGCCTGTGGTTTTACACTGCAGCATAAATATCGTTTGACACTTCCGCATGCTGACAAATCACATGAGGACTTTCGAATGGCATTCATACAGAGCATTCAAACGAATGACATGTAATTGCACTTGGAAGAACACTTGAAATATGTTGCTCTGTATTGTTGGATGAGTATTCTAAGTTGATCTGACAGTGTCCTTGATGCATGATATCCCTGAAAAAATTTAAAAAAACACTACTTCTCAATCACACCTATAATTGGCCGATCATGCTGTAAAGGCATACTTTGGAAGCAGTCATCATTATATCATAGCAGTGTATCTTTATATTTTTTGTTGATGAATAATTAAAATGCAAAACTGTTGCCCACATGTTCCTTTCGGCACACGTGCCAAATAGTATTCATTAGAAGCGATATTCCCGGTTTTGTTGCAGTGTGTGCTAATGATATAAATTCATGCACTGGATTTGCATTTTTAGTTAGTATTTTCTAGGAAGCCAAAATCTTAGAGTTAGTGATTTTTATCCGTTCAGAGAAATCCAATTGGGAGAGTAAACGATGAGTAATATGTATCAAAAGAAAGGATAAGGCGGTACAGGGCAAACACTTATAGAAAGAAACATTTTGCAAAACCTAAGGCTAAAAACATCACCTGTCTCTGGCACCACATACGAGTAATGCCTGGATCATTGGTTGTTCTTACTTTGAATCCCACTCTTCCTCATCACAGTTCTTAGATTTAAGGGTCCGACCACCCGACAGCAACGTTTCCAAATTTTAACTATAGACAAATGTTTTTAACTATAGACACATGTATACATTTTCTTTTGCTCTGCTCCTCCCATTACCTACAGGATATAAGGGTAGACCTTTACCAAGAGGCCTCTCAATAGTATCCAAGAGTCGAGGGATGAGCCCTCCTTGAGAGGAGGAAGTAAGTGGCAGGCGCTGTGATGAGTAAGAGTATTTCTAAGAGTATTGATGGTAATATGTCTGTACTCCTCTTCCTCACTGCAGTACTTACTTTTGGGGAGTACTAAAGACCAGCTTTGCCATATCTTCAAGAAAACAACCAGGATCCCCGATGTGATGCTGGCACACAGAAATGGGTTTATTCATAACAATTTCAAAAGTTTATCTCACAAAAATAGACACAAGAATCTGTTTACTGAAAGTGAAGTCAGCATCTACCTGGACATGGTACTGGTGAAGGAAGATGGAAGGAGATGCCCAAGTTGCTGTACTTTATACTTCATGCGTAAAACCGTTTCAGACTTCTCTCCTATGAGGATGCCATGGCCCTGGTTGATTGGGCCTCAATGATGCCTAGCAGTGTGTAGGTTAACACCTGCTAAGAGCTATACTTTGATCACATTGGGGGATCGGTTTATGCACCAGGGGCTGAGAGATAGATAAATTATGAAGAAGCCGGCCAACAGGAAGGTTTCTTTTAGCTTGACACCTACCCAGGTTTCTTTGAAAGGTGTAATGGCCACCACTGGGCTTGAAGGGAAGATGTCGTCAAACTCAATGCAAACTCATCTTCCGTGCATCTGTGAATAGCTGATATATTGCAGGAGACTGAGGGGCCTTGTTGGGATACCACTAGACCTTATGGGATTTCCACTGTCTAGAGTAGGCCTTCAGGGTGGAAGATCAACTTTATTGCTGGATAGAAATGCCAAAGTCTCTCAGGATGCCTTTTCTTTAGAGCCATTGCCTTTCAAACTCCAAATTGACTAAGCCCACTTCAAAGTTGAGGGAGTTGCTAGAGGCTCCAGGACTGGAGTGTAAGAAAATTGAAGATATTATTAGGGAGACTGGGAAAGATGAAAGAGCAATGAGAACTAGCATTTCCTAGGCAAAAAGAGGACTACTAAGGCTAGGCATGGCTTCTCCAGGTTGTGTTTTAGAGGGACCTTGGAGATGAGGCAAAAGGAAGAAAATGCATAGAGAGACTAGGAGGCCACAGAAATGACAGGAAGCCCACGCTCCAGGTGGCCAGGTTTGGCAATCTAATGCAGAAGTGTTGAAGGAGGCTGTTCTTCAGGGAAGCAAATTATCCAGCCAAGGGTTGCTGAAACACAGACATATCACAGTAAAGACAAGAGTATTTAGAGTCATCACCTCGGATGAAGGAAAATCCTTCTGAGATTGACGGTCTGACCATTGAGGATGCTCCTGATGTTCGCATCATGCAGGAACAGTGGGTGTAGTTCTGGCTAGAATGATATTGGTGCCACTGCGTCCTCTAGTAGTCTTGAGCTGGACCCCCTGCTTGTTAATGGAGGAGCGGAATGCAAACCCTAACTGCTCTGCTCTCCAGGAAGGGTGAAAACATACCTCACTGTTCTAGCTGGTTGTCAACCTCCCCCCCCCACCAATTCGGTCACTGAGAAATGCAACCTAGCAGAGCCGGCTGGCATATGTGACGTGAATGATGGCAGGAGATGGGTCCAATGGAATACCCGGATACAGCTGAGATGGGTTTAGCCCCCATTAAATGCCTTGGAGAAAGGATGGAGAACTGTCAAGAGGAAGTCAGAATCCTGATGTGTCTTCATCCGATTCCCATTGAAGTAGGAGGCCAATGATCAAAGATGTGTGTTGGCCTACACTCCCAGGAAAATACATTAGGCCATATAACCTTGTATTTATAAAAACGTTCTCACTGATGCTTTTTTGACTTCCAGGAGCTGACTGATGGTGAAGGAGTCTACATGATTCTTTGGAAAAAGGACCAGGACCTGGTGGCAGGGCTGGACTTGGACAACAAACAAGCATAAGCAACACAATAAAAGTGCCCCAAAAACATGCACACATAAGGACATCATAATGAGTCATGACTAGTGGCAAGACAAACTTGGTAAGACAGTAGAGGCGGCGCTGTACAATTTTGAACCAGACCCAAGGAATGTATGTCCTCATGCAACCCACAACGACCTTGGTCCAACAAGACCTACAACCAAATGAGGTCAGGGTGGGGTGGAAAATCCTCAAAGTGGGAGGGCGCAAATGCCTTTTCCAAATTGACCTGAGACACAAGCAAAGTGAGGTCTAATGGTGCATGCCCAGTGATTAATTTGTTGGGGTGTTTGCCAGGGCTGATCTCCAGGACATATTTCTGATTGCTGGCACTTGTTGACTCAAACTCTGTTTTTTAATATTATTGTGCCTTTGGTTAACAAAGAAAACCTAAGCCCATACAAAGATAACATTGAAATTAGATCACAAACACATGATAAATGCATTTTAAAATCATAGCAAAAGAACATTATTCACCATTAAAATAAAAAGAAACAAGAAAATTCCAACTCTGTTCAATTATGGCATGGTGCTTTAGCAGTTGTTCTTTACTATACTACATCCAATAGGGGAGCCCCTTGTGGGCAGGAATGATTGGGGTCAATTCTGAGGGACATGGTTTGAGGTTTCACTCCTATGCAGACTACACACACAATTTATATTGAGACAAAAATACTGAGGATGCCTTTGAAAAAATGAATCAGTGTATGGTTGATATCAACAGATGGATGGCATGTAATCAGCTCCAGTTGAATGTAGCCAAGACCGCGGTAGTACTGTTCGGCCCGAAGGCAAAAATGTTAGCAGAGAGACAGAAGCCACTCCCTTTGATTCTGAGCGAGGAACTCCAGTATGCTAAGAAAATCAAAAAACTTGGTTGCATATGGCGAGTGAACCTGGGCAGTGAAGCACAGGCAGAGACCAACGTGAAGGGAGCATATCATTCACTGCGGATGCTGAGGAATGTCCTCCCGTTTGTCCCTGTGGAAGATCATGCAGTGGTGGTGGGGGCAATGAGCAACACACATATTGATCACTGTAATAGTCTGATGGCACGGATTCCAGCAAAGCAAGTCATCAGATTACAGAAGGCCCAGAATGCGACAATCAGGCTGATTGGACATCTGAGAAAGAGGGACCATGTCTCTGCTCTACGTAGATCCATTCATTGGTTAATGGTAGAGGATCGGATTAAATTCAAAGTGGCTTGCCTGATGTGCAATTGTCTCAACGGGATATCACCAGACTATCTTACTGCCAGGATTTGTCTGCATCATCCGAATAGAGACCTTCGCTCTGGAGACAAATTACTGGTTTGCGTACCACACTCCAAATTGGTATCGAGGGGGGATAGGAAATTTGGCGTATTTGTGGAACCAGCTCCCACTTGAAATCAGATCATGTCAGTCCTTGGGGCTGTTCAGAAAGATGCTAGATAAGCAGTCTCAACTCGTGATCGCACACATTGCTCATAAACTGTTAATTTCCCTTTGATAGTTGTAATCTGTGCCCGAATACAGTTGAGTCTGTTTGGTGTGCTCTATATATTACCAAAATAAAAAACAAATAATAAGCAAAGGATCGGTCCACACTGCAAGCAACTCAATGGGCCTCATTATAAGTATGGCGGTAAGGTAACAACGGTGCCGGTAGCGCTACTGGCACCGTTGCTACCATACCGCCATACTACGAGCTGGGCTTGCAGGTGTCGCACTGCCCACCAGGTCAGACAGGCACCCGCGAGCACAGCAAGTCGGATGCACCAGCACCGTTTTAAACGGTGCCGGTTCATCCGATGTCCCCATTCCCATTGAGCCCTATGGGGCTCAAATGGGAATGGGAATGGGGATGTACCAGGCCCGGCACACGCAAAAGGGCAATTACCGGGTCCGGCATGGGTGCCAGACCCAGATGCGAGTTTGGAGGTAGCCTTGCCGGTTTTACTGGCAAGGCTATCTCCAACCTCGTAATGATGCCCAATATGTTGCACAAGTTACAATTATTTATAAAGGTTCATATCGTGCAAAGAAGTCACAGTGAATATCTCAAATATTGAAGTCAAATTTTATATATGCAGTAAAAAAAATTATATATTCTTCTCAAACATACAGAAACAAAAGAAGGTATATTTGCATGAAGGAAAGGACAAGCCAAATTCTTAACTAAACAATGACAAATTCAAAGATTCTTGGGTGCATGACCTATGGCCTACGGCAATGCACCCAACAATCTAGGCAGTGGCCACAACCACCATAGCATAATACGGCCATGCACCCAAGAATCTGGCCACTGGCCACAACCAACACACCACAACTTGCCCTTTACTTCCCAATTCAAACACCATCTGCAGACATCAAAACAGACCACCACCCTATTTTTCACCAATGGCAATATCGCCATTTAATCTAGATTCCACTCCCCTACTCTAACATGCCCTGTTGTAGTCACCCAAAAGCCCCAAACATGTTTCTCCAACTTCCCACCAAACACTTACTACTACAATGGTTGTGGCCAAATTCTTGATTGCATGGCCATATTATACTGTGTTAGGTGTGCAAGTGCCTAGATTCTCGGGTGCATGGCCTATTTTTAACCTCTGCAAACATCCTCATATCATCTACTTTCCACTCCCCTACTCTAATAAAGCCACTTGCAGTCACCAGATCAGCCACCCGCTCAAGACACTGTCCGCGGACTACTGCGGTGTCCACAGACTGCTGCGCCCCGCACGCTCTTCTTCCACCTAAACAAATAGCCCCATATCATCATTCTTTCACTACCCCACCCCTCCCAGCCCCTCTACCCAACACCAAATGACCTAAAACATGTTTTCCAGCCATGTTTCCCACAGCGCTGTCCACTCACAGCCAGGGCTGTCCACAGTGTTTCAGAAAAATAAGATGCACATCACGCCTTTCACCAACCAATCAGCGGGTGCGTTGAGTGTCCGTGGACATCCCGCTGTCCTCCGGACCAATCGGAGTCCTGTCCGCGGAGAGAACAGGGAAGTGAGTCCATGGACCGGACCCAGATATCACTAATATTTTTTTTCCTACATTTTGCCTGTTTTAAAGAAAACTACTGGATGTATTTAGACCAAATTTACAAAGGCACGCTACAAAAGCACGCTTTCGGGACCAAGCCCCCACTCCTGCTGCAAATTTGGGGAAAATCCTTCCAGTGGTTTGGGCTGTAGGCGTGAGCTAACTTTTTTTTCCATTGCGTCTATGGCAGAAAAAACAAAAATGGCACCCCCTATAACTTTGCCCCCCTTGACAAAACCTCACCAAAGTCGCCAAGAAAATTCAGAGCAGGCCATATACTTTTTTCAAAGTTTGGTAAGGATTTGTCCCGGGGGAGTGAAGTTATAAGCCGACCAAAAAGTGCTCTTCCTAAGAGTGGAGCAACATAACCATAACTACTGGGCCGCTACCACAGGCCCTGTAATATATATATATATAGATATATATTTTACCACATGCAATATGCTGTGATTGGTATATAGCATATGCATGTAAATGGAATGCTACTTCTGATATACTGTGTTATCAATCTAGAATGCACAGACAGTTGATTTATCTACTCTATGTATCCATCTCAGATTCCGACTTTCTGAAAGGACAACAACTATGCCCTACCAATCCCCATGAATTATTTGGGTGTATTTAGTTGGATGTCCTCTCATCTCATCACAAGATCATTGTTGACAATTAAGTGTTCATTTAGAAGTGAACCTTTTCTATGGGAATGAAATTGCTAAATCCCCATCCATCACAATCTTTATATTTAAATATCTATGACTTTTACAGATGTTGATTTATTAATTCTCTATCCAGATGTGAAGTGGGTGCATTGGCATTGATTCAAAGCCTCAGTTGTTGCTTATACATGTAGGTTCTGATTTACTTTGCTTTGGTTGTAAGAGACTGCCCCCCATGCAAAGAATTGCTATTGGGATCCAGTTCAAATGAATCTTCCTTTACCTTTGGCTATGAATAGGCTCAGAAAGCAGGCTATAATTCATACTAGCAAACTACAATATCCTAATCTTATTATGTTAGTAATAATTAATCAGTAATTTAAACATGCTATGTTTTGTACTTGAAATCAATCTCACTTGCTTTAAATATAATGTGAAGGCACTGTTTCATTTCACACTACAATCTCAAGGTATTCCATATGGAATGAGTCCCCCTAGAGGCAATTATCTCCCAGTCCTCCCACTCCAGGAACGAAACACAGAAATGGTAATATAGGGCCTACATCAAATTAAATTAAGGGCGTTTTCATACTCACTTTTGAATGATTATTATACAGAGTCAAGAGGGACCGTTGATCGCTCCCAAGGTATACACAGGCAGCTGGCCTCTCCTGGACTCTTTCCTCCTTTTCCCAGAAAGCAGGGGTACATTTGCTTCAGGGTCCCTCATAGACAAAGATCTTTCATCTCAAGATATTACCCAGGATCAGCACTCATCGATTTTGGAAAATATTTTCTCATTCTCTGCAGCTTTCAGAATACTTACGCTCCCTTTCTACTTTGTGTTTCTACTTTTATATTGGTCAAATCTTTTCATTGTTTTACTTAATTGACAGACACTCCTAGAGAATACACCCCCCCAATCAAAAATGTGGTGTCTGTATGCTCATCCCACTTAGATGAAATGTGGATTTCTAGATGTCATGGACACTAGAAATTCAGATATACCCGACATGACTGTGTGCGATAAAATATGTAACATTTATTCATATTTATAATGTTACTCATTTTGTAGGGGAGAATCTCATGGACAGCACACATGTCCTTTTTATTCTTGGTTGCATCATTATAAAGTTATGTCGAAATTAGTGTTTTGGATTTGAAATGTCATTGTAATACTCAATGTACATCTTTGTTTTTACATTGAAGATGTGAAAACATGCCTCGGCTTACCTGCAGATAATTATTGGTCAGGCTCAGGATTATTATTGGCCTGACAGAGGATTCTTTTTTTCCAAAGACTTTCATGGCTCCATCTCGAGAAATTTATGGGCAGTCATTTTCAAAGTTCACATTTTAAGTGCAGTAATATTTGTTTGAAGCTGGGTCTGGCTTTCACAAGCAAGGTTGCCCTGTAAATAGTTTCGTTTTTTAGCAGCTCTGAACACCGTGTCTGAGCAGTTGCCGGTATTAATTTGAATATATTTATTAGACTATCCTCTTGAATATCGGTGGGAACATCCCATAACCCATGGGTCTTGCACAGATGTCTTTATTATAGAAATTGTAATGGTTTATTTGATCGCTTTTAATTATATACTTCTGTGTTCTCCTGAACTGGGCTAATAATACCTCAGGCCTTAAAACTACACCCACAACAATGCTAAGTTGAACATGAGTTCAGCTTGTTGTCATTTATCTTTGTAAATCAGCATGGGGAAGTCCACATTTGAAAACCAATGATGTCCTATACATGAAAGGGATGTTTCCTTCTATTAACAGTGCATGAGTGAATATTTATCGATACATTACAAAGATTTCCTCCTTTTGTGTTGAACATATTCTGAATAGGAATCGGATTGCAATTTAAATGCTAGCATTTTTCATTTTGTCATATTTAAATACATACACGCTCCATTTGAAACACATCATATGCAAGGTTATCAAATGGCAAGGGGGCTTGCTTTATAAGTGCAGCTACCTTTTAAGTTCAATTTGAAGTTACATGTGTAGTCTCTTTTAATAATGCAAACCAAGATATCTTCTGTACTTATTGATATTTTCCAAATAATATATAAACTGGTGCCAGTCCTTTGACTTTCAATACATTGTTCCAATGTTGTGATGCACCATTTTAGATGACTGTAGAACATTTTATTTTACCAAAAGGCTTCCAGCATTTCTGGATGGGAGTGTTAAAGTTAATCACCTAGACCTTGGGTCAGTTCAAAGCAAGGATCCTGCTGTGTGGCAAATCCACTTCATTTGTAGGGGTTATACCTCAGGTGATCAGGTAGATGCCTACATTCCCCTGGTGTACTCTTTCTGTGGTATCTGAAGAAAACACAAGTCATAAATGAAGTTAGGCATTATTCTGGCACTTTTCACTTTAGATTAAGGCATGTTCTATGTCTCTTAATATCTCATACACAATGCCTAAATGCTCCATCCTTTCATGCACAAACAACTCTATCTCTCTTCACTTCACTTGGTACTATTAGGGTGAGGATGCATGCAGCAACCACATGTGTCTCTTCCACTAACATGATTGTGCCATATACTTCTACCTCACCTGCCACTGTAAATTAGGATGGACCTGGAACATCAACACGGGTGTCTAATATGTGACATTTAGACTGACCTTCAGCTGTACATGTTGTTGATCTACTGGTTTGTGGTACCCTCAGACCTGTTCTGGAATCCCATGCCACAGATGCTGGGCTGTTGCTCTCAGGGATGCAAATACTACCAAGGAAACTGTCTTACACCCTCCTTATCCATAGATCCACCAGATTCTGCCTACTACAAATTCAATACTTTCCGAACGTCTTGTAAAACAGATATACTTTCTATCTTTGCAGAAAAGAGTTAAGACAAGTAAAGTTGGTTTCTTGCCATTGTCTGTCTTTTCTGGCCCATTTAATTCCTGATTTCTCAATGGGCCTGTCGCTGTTCTGTTCTGCCCTGCTGCCTCCTCTGCTAGTATGCAGGCTTCTAGACTCATTAGTAACCCCTGCACTGACAATGCCCCATCCCCTCATGGGTTCCCCATCTTTGCCTCGCACTCGTATGCTATCTATATGTGCAGCTCCTTTGCCCGCCTGCTCCACAGCTATCACCAGCAAATTTGGAATGTAATGGAAAGCGATGTTGACATTATTACTATACCATGTCTGGGCCCATTGGCTAAGGCCATGACAACACTGTGCTGGCCCTTAATGCCAAAGGAGCAGAAGGCCCCGTCTGCTTTTTGACTTGCTCTGGGTACACACTTTGCCTTTTTACTCACCATTGCTGGGTAGATGGGGGATTAAGGAGCTTTGACAAATTAGCCCCTCCCAATCAATTTACTCATGGGTTGGTGGGAGGAGACCTTTGCCTGGAAGATCAAATTTACAAAATGTATGGAGCATGTGGTTTGTGAAAAGTGTACAATGATAATATTTTGATTATCTGACAATTGGGGAAACAACATCTTCTTGATTGCATTTAAGAGCTCAACCTGGGCAATGTTAACATTAGACTTCTTGAGCAAATAAATTAATCTGAAAGCATGCTTTGTGAGTCCAAGAAAAGATCTTGACAACTGTTAGCCATAGAAAAACAACAGAATCATATGACATGCCAAATCTGGATATCCATTATTTTTCAATTATACTATTTCCTTTAGTGAATTCTTATGCCTGGAATACATTTTCAGAAAGATTGTGACTTTGAATAAGAGACAAAGTATTACAGATTAAAGAAGAGGCACCCTATCAACGAATGTCTAGCTAATAAATAGAATCAGGCCAAAGCGTTGTCAGGATTTTGCTCTTTATCAGCTTAAGTAGGGAACACTAGGCCGAGAGAATCTTTGAGTACATTACTAAATTGAACTGCCACATTCTCGTATTAAAATGATAATAAGAAGCTTTTTCTGTCATATCAATTCAATCTAGCTGCCAATTTAGCACAGAACATTTATTAACCAAGAACACCGTAGCCCTACCATAATTATATTACCTTGCACGGTTTATTATATTCTCATTTCAGACCTCATCAGGCATTTCCTAAGCATCCATAGATGAGTTACCTACATACAACTACGGTTCCCACAAGACACTGTTATGGAACCACATTTGACCTCTGTTTTACATATTCTCCCACACGACATACAACTAAAACCTCCTATTGGTCATGCGCTAAGAGGAGGCATACCCAGGAGGCTTACAGTCACCAGTGAACTATCTTTCTGACTTGACAAGGTTCGGCAATTATGCATGACTTGCAGATGAAACTAAAGCTTTGATAGGAAGTAATTACGAGCACTAATGAACTTCGAACAGCATTTGTTTTTCATCTTCTTTTCCAACTTTTAGGCAACATACAATTTTTATTTACATAGAATTATGATTTATGTTTGCGTAATACCAGGAACACAATGCTTAAGTGTTTCACAATCTCCGTCTCCAACGCAGAGACAACTCCCGAGCACTTTCCAACATGGCCGACAAACCGCGGACACTTGCAGACAGCCACATTTGACACAAACAAGGGACTAGGTTCTCATGACAAACTTTTAACACTGCAATGAGCAGGAAGCCCAGCACCATGTCGTTCCGATGCGAGACGCGGGATCGCTATTTTGAGGTAAACCCTTGGGAACTTGTAGATGCGATTTTGAGTTACACGGATACTGGTTTAGGTTAATTGATAGCGCACTTGCCTTTCACGGCTTTCTTCATTTTTATACACACAAGTTTAGAATTGTATACGCGCGAGCACATGTATATTTGCAATTAGGACTATGCATTGACTTATGACTTTGAGATTTTAAGCGCAAATGAGTACGCACATTAATTACGCATTGCAGAGAGAAATCAAACTGACCCTCATTACTATTTTTACCAACATGAAACTATGGGCAGCACCCGAGCTGCCCTATCACACACCTATGCCAGAGATTTTAGGTTTGAACTTTTGTAACTTACGCAATAAGCTGACCATGGATACCTAATGTTATAAATCCCCACTGTGTATTTTCTCCCTCTCCCCACCCCCTGTCTACTTCATAACAGGGATTGATCCCAGTTATTACACCGTTATCAATGGTCAAAAGAAACATCATTGGCTAAGAAACAAATTTTTACTTCAGTGTACATACAGTATAATATCGGTTTATTATTGCCACATACTAATTCTCTTTTTCTCTTGCAATAATTTTGTTTTCTACACCTAATCATCCTTCCTTTACCCCCATCCCTTGTTCTCGGTCGTTTTTGTTTCAACCCAAATTGAAATGTATATGGGTAACATGTTGATTGCTGTTTGCTTTCTCGTGTCATGGTTGACAAAAATATTCTTTCTTATTTTTGATGATGCATTGTGTACTATGGTGAATTGATTGCAAACTTAATATTCTCACTTATGATTTGTTGCACCTAGATATGCCCTGATTTGTGAAAGGCACTCCTGCCGAAACATGTGTCATATTTTATAGGGCAAAACAATTAAACTCACCTATCACTAAACTTTTTTGGATCCAGCCCTGGCGCAGTAATAAGGTGTGGTCATAGCAGTTTTGTTTCTTGGTTTAACAAACGGAGTCGAGGAATTCGAAGTCTCCTTTCTATGACACATCAATGCGACAGCGCACATTTTTGCAACTAACCAGGTTGCGAAGGCACTAAGTGATATCAATCCAAAAGTTCCTTTCACACTTGCCTGTCTCTGAATCATGTTTGTTCTTCTTAACCTGCAGGTCACTGGCACTGCTGCACTCACATGGACCTCACACCTCTCCCTAACACTGAAAGTTATCAACATGCAGTGCCAAAGAAGAGGGAGAGCTGTAAACAGTTGAAAGAGTTGTGTTGAGCACCTTATTGGTGTGATAATGCAAGCTGTGCAGAATGCTTGGAATCCAGCCCATCCTTTCAGATTTTTACCCCATTCATAATATTCATTAATCTGGATGAGGTACTAATAAATAAAAATATCAACCTTGTACCTGCACTCTCAGCAAAGTACAACATTGGTGCTATTGACAAAGTTTCCCTCTGGCACTACAAATACTGACACACTAATGAACAGACTCCTTCATGGCTTGGATCCTCTTCTCCTTCCTCCAAGTCCTTAATACATCATCATCATCTATGCATACAACATCTTTACTGTCACCACATTTGCCTCCAGCTCCAACATCAGTTGTGCTGTCGTCAGCTCTGACATCACAATCTGGACTGCCAAGATACATCATCATCATCTGCACCATCACTATTTTGTTACTAGCACCGTCATCAACAAAGGTGTCATAATATTTCCATCGTATCAGCACAATAAGATTGAAGCATTATTATTGGTTCTTCAAAACAGGGGGGTACCCGCTCTCTTGTCTGTATGAACATTCTTTAATATGTAAAAATACAAAATTACAAAAATATCAAAACAATTAAAAGTTTAAAAGTGTGTGACCCAACCACCTTGTGACTTGAATGTATTAATTACATATAAATACAGAGACATAAACCAAATACATGTATACTCTCCCCTTAATGGGATTTGATTTAAAAACTGCGTATTTTAAGGCAATGTACAATCATCCACCAATTTTCTCTACATGGCATGTTTCATGTTGTGGGCTCTCACAAGTGCCCTACAATCTTCAGGATCTAGATATTGTCACACAATTGGTAATTTGAACTATGTGTCCTTCTTTCTTTATTTTTTGCAATACAAAAATCATTTTCTCTCTTAACCTTCTAAACTAAAAATAAGAAGAAACATGAATCCGGACGGGAGTTGATTTGATTTACAGTTGTATAGCGCTCAGGTATGACAGTTCTGAGACTCAAAGTTGAAGGTACAGGTAGAGAATAGGAGACATTACAGAAGCAAGAACATTATCAGCTTTTGACGGAAAACTGAGCCGTTTGTCACAACGTGACTCTCACTTTGCTTGAAATGAACATCCCAGGATCTTTTCTTTGTTAAAACAAGGAGCACATATGACGTATTTATTTGCAGTCCGAAGATTTCTGCCAGCCCTTCACCATTTGATCTTTTCTTTAAGATACCATTACGTGTCTTGTACACTAATGTGAAAACCTTCAATTTGATATTCACTTGTACTGCCATCCAGTGAAGTCTTATAAGAACTTGTCAGATGTGAGAACACCAAGGTTTGTTAGCAACAATTCTGGCTGCAGTGTTAAGTAATTGTTTTCAACAAAAAAAATAACATTTATATGCTCCAATTTTGCTCCCGTTATCGCATGTGCAATTAACTGGAGAGAAACATGAGCGAATTTGCATGAGAATAATCAGATAAGACGAAGAGCTCACAATGGAATTGAAAGAACACATTGATTGTAGTTGTAATATATTTTGTTTCATATATCTCCAGATCTATTCATGCCCCACCGGTCTGCTACACTTCCTCCTTCCAACTGCTCATAACATAACTCTCAACTTCAACATTCCAGATTCCCCATTCTCCCTACACATTCTGTATTCCATACCTCACCCTCTGAAATGCTTGCATATAAGATGCTACACAATTAACTTGTGCGGACATAGAGAGTGCAGAATCGAGCAGAACACCAAGCTACTTGACTTTGTCCGCTGTGTCAATCTATAAATGAGAGGTGTTCATCTCGGATTGTAGATGGAGGGTACAGATTAAGAGAAATTCAGTTTTCGTTTGTTTGAGGTTTAAGCCTTACGCCAGTGTATCCTCATCCACAACTCTATAGTATTAAAGAGATCTTGACTATGATTCACATTGTCAGCAGGCGTACTTGCCAGTCACACAATCACTGGGGTGTCATTGCATAATTAGGGTACAACACCCCTTCCTGGACTTAAAGAGCATGGAGCAACTCAGTATACACATTGAACAATGTAGGTCAAAGGCAGGAGTGAAGATGGCTGACATAAAACAGAATTACATTATTTAAAAAAATCTGCATTACACATTCTATAACAAAAAACAACAAAGAGGAAATGAGCAATTCACCAGCACCCAGAGAACACATATGTAAACTAAAGAAGGTGGGGGGGATATAAAGTCATGTGAGGTGAGAGGAAGTTGGGTAGGAGGAATTGTTTTACTGAAAGATTCAACAGTAGAACAATGCAGTATTAGAAGATAGAAATACTGAACAAACAAGATGATCACATTCATTAAACTCAAAAACAATAGAATTTCACAAAAGGTAGAAAGGCCAGGCTTTTGTGTAGGCATTTGCTGTTAAATGGTACTACTGGCCATAAGACAGTAACAGGTAGAAAACTATGCGTGTACCTGGCCATAAGATAACTGTGCCTGACAAATGCCTAACCCATACTGGTATGCAGGCCTAAACTGTTCACTTTTAGCAAGACTTCTGTGTACAAAACAAACGTAAACCAAGTGGCTGAAGTTACGCTTTGGTTAAGACATTTTTATTACACCTGTAGCACATTTGCAGCTGAAATAAGTCACTAACTCTCTGCAGACTACTTAGGAGAAACACTGGCAGGCTAAAGTTTGATGTGGATGCTGGACAGAGCTAAGAGATATCTGGAGAATATGTTTTGGATGGGGAGGGACAGGTAGTTGGGGGAATGGACTTTGGGATTAGCATGGCCATGGGTGGTCAATTGGTGGGTAACTAAACAACATCCACAAGCTGTGTGTCTCTCCTAAATGCCATCTCCCTCCTCACTGTACTACAGAGCAATCATTTAGGAGTATTGTTTGTGCTTATGCACCACGAATATCCAAAACGAAAAAATCATATTTTAGACAAAGCAAAAAGTGAAAAAACAAGGGGATTATGAAGAAAGATAATATCAAGAACAATGATGCAAAGAAGTAGGGGAAGAGGAAGAAGAGGAGGGACAAAGGAAGGGGAAACAGAAACAGAAGGATGACTGTACTACTTGCATAAGGAAAGAAACATTGGCACTGCCAATAGTGTGGGCTTTTGGCACTTCAGTGGCTTTGCCACTGCTTGTTTTTAACAGAACATCAGTGAAAGACAGCATACTGCTTATAAATCAAGTGGCCGAAGGCAGACCTGGTAATACATTTTTATTACACCAGTAGCAGGTTTACAACTCCAATTAAGCCATTGGGCCTCATTACGACCCTGGCGTTAAGGGGTTAACAGCGCCGTAAAAGGCTGCGGCGCCGTTAACCCTTTAGTGCCTAATTACGAGGTCCCTTTGCGGCTCCCGACCTTAACGGCTGGTCTGGACCAGCCGTTAAAGTAGGGACCCGCAAAGGGACCTTGAATGTAATTACGGTACCGCAATTTGCGGTACCGTAATTACCGCCTTCCTCATTCCCATTGAGCCCTATGGGGCAAAAATGGGAATGGGGAAGGGCCAATGGTGCATGGGGAATTACCGCCCCGCCAACCTTGGAATGGGGTGGTAATTCCCCATTGCACCATGGCAGACTTGTTACAATACCGGCAGCAACCATGGTGCTAATAGCGCTATTGGTTACTGCCGGTGTTGTAATGAGGGCCATTAACTTTCAGAAGACTGCTTTGAATAAACTCTGGCAGGCACTTTAAATGCAACGCCTGATGGTAATGAGCTGAACGAGTCACCATGAGGAGGTGTTTTGAGCGGGTAGAGACCGGAATTGGAGGGAATGGCCATAGGGATTAGCATGGCCATGGGCAGGCAACGGGTGGGCACATAACCAAAGAACACCTACAGACTCTTGTGTCCCTCCTCATTTGTCTTTCCTCCCCGAGTTTTCTACAAGTTTCCATGTAATGAGGAAAGTACCCTACTGCTGTGGTTTTGGTCATTTCTTGGCAGGTCATTGCTGGATTTATATTAACTGTTGAAGAGCCGTTTTTCTTTGAAACATGAGTTGGCTGTTGAGGATACTCTTAAAGGTACCTGTCCAGTTCAGGGTCATCCATGCACAAATAACACTAGGGCTGACAGGTAATGACCACCCACAGAGGCATCATGGGCTGGTATGCTCATGGGTTATTATGTATGATCAATGTGCCTTTTATGTTCAGACTAGACCAAGGTAATAATAACCTTTTGTTTTGTATCTTTGCATGAAGTGCCCTGGAAGAATCTGAGTTCCAGCATGTCTGAGCAGTAGCCTTACAGTCAGTGCTTACACCCTGGTGGACACGTCTTACCTGCAGGGGGCCCATCAGTCTCCAGGTGTTGCAAACCTTGACAATCCTCCTTCTTTGCTCACATTAGCCCTTGTTTTTTTCTGGACTCATCTAAACCCTGCTCCATTGGACATTGCCACTTTCCGTTATTTTATTTATGCACCAAGTACCAGTGAAGTTAACCATTGTCTAATCTGTTCCCAATCCTGGTAGAAACAGGAACGGAGGTACAAGGAGTTAGTGTTTGCCCAGGGTCACACAGTTTGGTCACACAATTCACGCAAGGTTTAGATTTTATGTACCAAGGAATGGGTTAGCTATTGCCTAATCTGTCTTCAATTGTGGCGGATACGGGAATCCTCGTAGATACAGCAATTGAGGTGCAAGGAGCCAGTCTTTTACCCAGGGTCACACAGTTCGGTCAAGCAAGGGTTAGATTTTATGTTCGAAGGAATAGGTTAGCTTTTGTTTGATCTGTCCCCAATTCTGGCAGATAAGGGAATCAAGGTATTTTGCCCAGGATCATACAGTTTGGTCAAGCAGGGGTTAGAACCCAGATCTCTAGAGAACATATTGCAGGTCACAACATGTAAGGTTTCTTTTGTCCCATTGCCTCTCACTGGCCCACTTTATATACTCACGATTGCCAAGGTGTCATCTCTGCTGTCAGTTGGTAGTGCCTACCTGTGAATTCTCAGCATATAGGGATTTAAAACATGCACAAAGAAAGGGTGTTTCAAGGGTCTTCTCTTCTGTGTGGGGCTTGAAATTTGCAAAGGGTGAAGCCAATAAAAATATATTTGGCTTCCAGCACTTCTTATGGAGTGTGCTAAATAATATATAGACCAGTAGAGGAGCGTTTCCAAGTAAGTAACTGAGAGGATCGCCTCACTTTAAACAAATTCAGAGTGATTTGCTGGATCTGGGAAGGGAGAATAAATCACTGCCCACCTTTCTCTCGAGTTAAATGATATTAAAGCCATTTGAAGGCACGTTCGCTTTAATGGCACTGGACAGCATTTCCACTGGCTCATGGTTTTATGGAGAGCGCTGTAATTCTTACCACAAAGGAGTGGATTATGGCCTGCGTTTAGAAAATGGGTACTCTGTGTATTGCCACTTAATTGTCTTGCAGGTAAAGGCATGCATGTCATTGCAGAGAGGACTAAACAGAACAGGCGCACTAGGCTAAAACAGCACTGTGTGGGCGAATGCACCTGCCGTTCAAAGACACCAAACCAATTGTCATGTGTTCTGAACAAATACAGACCAGCGCTGTAGATTCTCCTCATTAAGGCACTAAAGTACCATTTGTTTGCTCCCTCTTAGTAAATGGAAATATTGTGTAATAGGATTATTAAAGCCATTGATATGTCCACCACTCCATCGACAATGAGCACGCGTATTCTGAAAGGAAATTAGGCAAAGGGCTCTCTATCTCGTGAGCCGGCCACACAGGCAAGTAATTCTATTCTGACTGACAAAATAGCCGTTAATAAGATTACTTATTGTGCAGCTCGTGCTGTATATCAATACTGTACACAAAGGGAGCCTGAGACCTCGTGGTCTTTTCCACACTCCACCTTTCTGGAGAATATAGCAGGGTGTAAACACTCGTCCGAACCTGCAGACCAGGTATGTAGAGATAAGCTGATGTTTTGCTTAGCTCCAAAATTCTTGCCAGGTCTGCATGTGGGTACATGATGGCGGCTATTTCACAGGATTTTCTCGACGCCTAAGCGCAAGGAGTCAGCGCAGGTGTGTGTTCTATTATTTGTGGTTTAGCATCTACTATCCTTTACACAGCATTTACATGTCAGGGCCTGCACCTTATCTATGGCTTGGGGGACCCATTGTTGGCAGAATCAAGCAGAAGAATAACAAACTCCGATTAGGAAAACGTAATAATGCAGTGTTGCTACCCGAATTACTGAGAAAACCAGAGTGAGCTGGAAATAAAAGGGGGTCCGGCTTCATGAAGTTCATAGTTTGATACTATTTTAAAATGTTCAGCTGAAAGAAACAGTTCCCGAATAGACAATCTGAAAAGCAACCACTGACCTAAATGGCCATTAGTGGTTCAAACATTGTAACATTAATAGCTTTCTATCCATGTTTAAGGTTGCAATGTTTTTCTGTCCCATTTATTTCCTTGCATATCACAACAAATCAAAACAAGTTTCCAAAATGCAAATTACTTTAGCTATTTGAAAAAAGACTAAACTCACATTTTTCAATGAACCATTTTAATGGGAAGATGCATGGTATCTTTCCCATTCAAAGATGGCTGCTAGTTTTGGCTTGTTTCCAGAGAGCTTCCTTAGAGACAGCCATCCAAGATGGCTGCCTCCATGGAAGAGCGCAAAGAGCTCAAATAGTTCCGAGATGGGAAATAATGGGTGGGATTAGCCTTTGGGATTTCATTGGCTGGGAGCAGGGAATGGGAGATATTACATCTTTATATCCCCTAAAATGTCATCTCCATTGGAAAAGCATTACAGATCCTCATTCAAAGCCAATATTTGAAGTTCTTATGTTAATGACACTAGTTTTGGCTTAAAGGTAGCACTTTCAGCACCTCCTAATTGCCCTAACTTAAAAGGAGAAGGGGGAAGGAAGGAAGGAAGGAAGGAAGGAAGGAAGGAAGGAAGGAAGGAAGGAAGGAAGGAAGGAAGGAAGGAAGGAAGGAAGGAAGGAAGGAAGGAAGGAAGGAAGGAAGGAAGGAAGGAAGGAAGGAAGGAAGGAAGGAAGGAAGGAAGGAAGGAAGGAAGGAAGGAAGGAAGGAAGGAAGGAAGGAAGGAAGGAAGGAAGGAAGGAAGGAAGGAAGGAAGGAAGGAAGGAAGGAGGGAGGGAGGGAGGGAGGGAGGGAGGGAGGGAGGGAGGGAGGGAGGGAGGGAGGGAGAGAGAGACGGGGAGGGAGGGAGGGAGGATAAGGGAGGAATGTAGAGGATTATAATTTTTAAAATAAAATGTAAAAGTGAATCAGAAAGAAACCAAACAGTCAAGGCAACAAAATATTATTATCCCATAAGAATATAATTAAGCCAAAAGTGACCGTTTTTCACTGGTAGGAAAGGCAATCTTCCTCAAAATCAGAATTTGCTGTCCTGCACCACAAAAAGATATCATGAAGTGTATTTACACAATACTGCCCCCCCTCCCCCACCAGAGCCCCAAACAGTGTTTCAACGGTTTTCTATTTCCATCACAAATGTTCTTGATGGAAAGAAAGTTTAACTTGACTCACTACTCTGCAGGTGCTGTCAGACTACAGTGGAGCAGTAGGGCATGGTATAAGGCAATGTGGTTAAAACCCTTGTGGTATGATATTTTCACCCCTGGATGACACAGAAGTAATCTGTAAGACTCTCCAGAAAAGTTCAAAATGACGGCAAAAACCCTGAACCAACTAAAATGCGGGTTGTTTGGATTATTCCTGAAAGACCTCATCGTAATTACCAGCATTTAAACATTTTGTGATCTCTGATTGGTCTGCATTGGAAAAGCAAAACAACCAGCAGTTGTGTTTTAAAACAAGTAACTTGCGAAACAGGGATTCAGCTATGACTTAATAGGTGTCACACAAATCAGAGAAAGGGTTTCTAAAACAATAAAGTTATCCATTTTGATCTTTTCTTGATTGTTGAATGACAGTGAAATAAGGGTCTGATTCACAGAATTGTTTTATAATGGCACAATCCCATAGGAACACACTCTGTGAATCAGGCCTTTAAGGATATTGAAATGTGAACCATGACTATATAGGTGCAACATTCAAATGAGTAACACTAACAGTTAATATTTCAACACTTAGAGGAGGTATTTGGCATATATATGAACATTGGTATCATTATTATTCATATTCTCTCATTTATTATTTTTACTATTTTTCACATTGTGTTTTTCACGTGAGCCAAATATGTTTTTAAGTCATTGATACATAGGAGAATTAAACAGAACTTAAATAAATCTACAGGACTGTGTTCCTTAGTCCTTCCCTATAGCCCTTAGATTCTGCCTTATTGATCGGAAGCAAATCAAGTCACTGACAAAGTTTTAACCACCCCAAACCTCTTTTTGGCACTAGTCCTCACTTGTTTAGCTTTCACAATTGATGTCAGGTTGTCACACCTTTCCTTCGGGATGTAATGGCAGCACCTCCCCCATTCCAAGGGTCACCTGGATGAGGGCAAGGCATTAGACACTTTGATGGTCTCCCCTCCGCTTATTGAATTCTGTTTCACCTCTGTGCCCATAACTTCAGCCATGCCAGTCTGTACCAACCAGGAGTTGTCATGGTGTAAGCACGTAGTAATGACTTAAAGGCTTGTTATGGACTCTTGGGCTTCGGGGATTCTCCTTGTACCCACCCTTGATTCTGCATCATGCAGTTGGTGGTGGCACCCATCTTCCACACTCAAAACAATCCCATCACCCAGCCTGGGACTTTATCACAGGAATTAAAATATTGCTTGCACTGAATATCTTAGAGAACCGGCAACCCCGTATTTTCCCCCATGTTACACTGAAAGTGAACACATGTTTGCAAGCTGTTATGCTAATTTGAGAATGTAATCTATGGCGGACCTTCCTCAGGGGTACAAGAAGTAAGATGTAATGTAGAGATAGAAAATACTTTAATAAACCTCCCAACTCCACAAACTCATATAGATGGGAGACACTCTACCATTCTAACAGAAAATGAAAACCATCAGAAACTGACCATATCAACAACTCCACCTCCAATGCCCTCACCACACCCTATCCATAAATGCAACAACCCATGGTATAAATCCATAGAAAATACCTCTAACATACCCTGTTAGTTAATGCCAGTATCACACATCAGTTATGATCATCTTCACCAACTTACTGGGGACCTTCAAAGTCAGTCCTTACATACATCAAGGAGCAATTCTGCTCCTATAATCTGAGAGAGCAAACCATGAGCAAAAAGTGTGTCAACCATTCGTAAAAAAGGCTACTAAAACCGAATCCAACACAGCTCTGTGTGACTGCCCACATCCTTAATACCCGAGAGTGAAAAAGAGACTGCCTGGGTGGAAACCAATGTGTAACCATGCACTGAAAGTACCAACTACACCTCATGGAATATAGACCTCAGGAAGCCATCCCATCTCACAAGATGTGTCACAACGCACAGACCTGGAGTCAGCCTGGACCCTACAAAGTCTGAACAGGGGACAGCCGCCCTTCACCCCAGTCTACACCAGAGTAATTTCCAGGATGAAGTAGGAGAGGACAGCTGTGAAACAAGCTCCTCCCAGAACAAGTGTGTAGCACCATAGTGAACATGTCCGAGCCCATATATAACACATACCTTTACCCATCCACAGAACAAAGACTGTGAATGTGTACCACTCTTCAGGACCAAATTCGCCCTTCCAATGTTCTCTGGACTCAAACTGCTGCTCCTTACACCAAAGGGAGCTCAACGTGCGGCATCTAAAAAGTTATTGTCCAGTTCAAGATGAAAGAAATCCATCACAACTATGCACCATTTCAAGCACAACACACTGATCAGCAATAAACACCAAACACAAAGTAATTCTCAGCGGTATTTAGCGCCCAAACGAAAACATGGCGCTTCCCTTACACCAAAATATCACATAGTTGTACAACCAAGTAGTGGCAGCAAGGTCCCCAGATCGAGGGAGTGCAGGGACACACTAAATAGCGTGCAATGACTACCGCCAACGAATCATGTGTGCAGTACTCATGTGATCATCATGTGCGCACGCAGCAGACGGCTTACAAAACGGTCCACATAACCAACGGGGCCAGGCTTGTAAGCTGAAGGGGTTTGCAAACAAACTCCAACTCCGAGCAGTCCTCACTACTAACATCATCTGGGAGTCTATTCGATGGAGTCAAAAGAGCTCCTTAGTGACATAATGCCCCTAGGAAGTACTCGCAACCCTGAAGGTCTGCACTTCCTGTCCCATACTTAACACAGCACCCAAACAGTGAGCCACAGCCGGAACCTGGCATAAATACATTCTCAGTACCCATTTGAAAGGTCCCCACAGGACTTTGAAGACCCGAAACATGGGGTTTGTATAGTCTGCACTAAATACATATGATTACATGCAGAACTGTGCATCAAGCAAGTGGGCAATCTCACATAATGTTCTTCACACCACATATCACTCCTGCATATTCATGCCAATCTGCATGGACTTAAGACGCAAAACCTTAAAGATTTTAGAGAAAGTGCATCCAACACGAATAATTTCACAATGATCTGTGCAATGGGTGTCATACACTGCGCGACAATCCTTCTGCTGTAACAACTGTATATACAGTACAATATCTCTGTATATAACTATATCTATACCTATTCATTCTCATCTGTATGGACTTCAGGCAAAAAACATGAACGATATTTGAGAAAGTACATATAACACCAGCAGTTTCATGATGATCTGTGAGATGGATGCCATTCACTAAGAGGCATTCCATTTGTTGTAAAGACTGTATTCAAATCTATGTATGCAGTATAAAGACAATCACCTTAGCATACTTCTCAAAGGATTTGCATCATTGGAACACTGAATTAGTACTGACACGTCTCGTACCATTTTACCATTATTAAATGCAAATAACGGTTTTTCAAAGCCTTTCTCAAAACAATTTTCCAATGTTTGGTCATCATGGTTTTGATTTTGTGCTATAAGTCAGTGGAAGTATAAAAAAAACAATATATTAGACATGTTCCCTGAAATGTTCCAACAGAGCTTCACAAATGTTGTTCCATGCTCATTTCTTGGTTCGTCCATCCGTGACTGATGGGTACTCCTTGTTCTGTAGTTTAGTGCTTAGAATCAATGCCTCGTTCCTATAAGCTTCCATGGTGCTACTATTTCTTTTCTGCCTCACAATCTGGCCAAATGGTAAATTGGATTTAAAGTGAGGCGAAGTGTGTTCGGTGTGTCATACTCTGCTGAACACGGAGGAGTAAGGATGTGTATGATTTGGTCTGATGTGCTGTGCTGCCCCTTTAACGATCTCCTTCATAAACCCTGTGAAGTCACGAAATGACGGAAAGTGAGGGGAAATGTGTTTGGTGTGTCATACTCTGCTGAAGACGGAGGAGTAAGGACGTGTGTGATTTGGTATGCTGTGCATGGAAATTGGACCAGCCCCTTTAAGGATCTCCTTTTGAAACCCTCTGAAGTCGCTAAGTGATGCAAAGTGAGGGGAAGTATGTTTGGTGTGTCATACTCTGCTGAACACAGAGGAGTAAGGACGTGTGTGATTTGGTATGCTGTGCCGTGCATGGAAATTGGACCAGCCCCTTTAAGGATCTCCTTTTGAAACCCTCTGAAGTCGCTAAGTGATGCAAAGTGAGGAGAAGTGTGTTTGGTGTGTTCAGTGGCATACAGTTGCGTGAGGTCTCACTGCTACACTGAGCTTTCGGTTTAGGGGCAGCGTTGGTACTTTGGTCCCATGTTCTGAAGCTCTCCTGGTGGTGCATTGAGTGGGCGAGTGGTCTGTGAAACACGCAAAGTGCTTTGCGGCTAGCAGCAACTTTTAACTGTGATTGGGGGAAAGCAGAACGGTTAGTTCTGTTACTAACCCATCTTAGTCTGGGAGCGTGCGGCTCAGTTTTATAAGGTGGTGTTAGTCATGTTGCCCCTCTCGCTGAGTTAACGTGTGTGGGAGAATTAACGCAAGTTTAAAACAATGCCCACTAAATTCAGGTCCTATAAGTCACAAGGCACTAAGCGATTCCACAGCCATGACTGCAGAGACTTTCACTCTTCTATTGTGGATGTGTGCACATTGAAAACATCTAAAGGACAACAGGCATCCAAATCAGTGAATGACTGTAATATTAAGAGGAGTCTCATCAAAGACCAGACCAAAATTACTGAATTTTTTGTTCCAAATACAAACTCATTGGATCCTGTTAACAATAGTAAAAACTTGGATACATCTTACCCATTTTATTGACTAATATCTCATCCAACTCTGTGGTTGATAATAATTCCCTGTTAAAACTAGTGTATAATTTGAAACGCAAATCGTTGGGGGGCTTACCCCCATCTGAGGAAAATGAAAACGAGCTACATTGGAATAGTGAAGGAGGTGGAAATGTTATTGGTAGCAATCTTTTCCTATCAGCGGGTGAGCTAGGCAGTAATATTATAGGTGGTACTCTGTTGGCGAGTCCTGATCTTGCACGTTTTGCTGAACCGCCTAGCTCGATTTGCTCAGAGAAAAGCTCACTGTTTAACAGTACTAGTTTTCTCAAGTTTGTGAACATGACATTCAGTTTGAAAAAGTTTACTCTCTTAATACTCTGAATAAGCTGGACAATATTGTGGCCACACTAGAAGCAGTGTTTGGTCTACGCTCAGCAACAATGAAAGAACATCGGGTCCTTAATAATATTGTGGCCATAATCGCTGATGTTATTTTGAACAATAGTACTTGTAAGAACAGGGAAAAATCTACTGATTATCAGGGGGACAACTCAGAAGTAATGAATGAAGATTGGTCTGATGTTATTATGGAGGATGCCAACCACTTGGTCTCGTTGGATATAGGGCAACGAGGGTCTGTACACTCCATCAGGGGGGGAGGGTGGTGTTATTTTTGTTGCCCCTGATCAAAATGTCACTGTCGGTTCTGAACCCATTAGTTATTGAATAAAAAAGAGGGTACGATGGATGGGTAACATAAGGACAGCCCAATCTAAAAATATAAACAAGAATGTATCTTTGATAAAACATTCTAAAAAGATAATGCCTCATTGCCACAGATTGCCACAGAAAATATTGTCTGTTAAGCATTGATAATCAATATGATTTGACCCCTCACTGGTGGCCACCCTGGTAAAAACATTATGGTGGGGAAAAAGGCAAGCGAGGCAATGGATAAATGGCTAACAGTGACATGTGATACCCCTGAGTCAACTCCATGTGTGCCCCCTGTAGTTAGAGAAGTAAAGATTATGTGCACCACCTCTCTTCCTTTAGATACTGTTGCGTCCATTAGTGAGGACAGGAGGGTGGAGATGGAGATGAACAAATATACAGAAGGTAATGGCCAGGTTGGAGAAGTCAAGTGGGTCTATAAAGGCCATATCCCATTGGTGCACAGTAATGGGAACACAGGTGGCAACTACATAGTGGGCAACTACATAAAATTTGGTTGAGATTTTGCCCACAGCAGAGAGCCCTTTTCTCAATTGGTATATAGTTTTAGGTCTATGATCCTGTCAAATGATATTGAATGTATTGAGTTGCTACGGTAACTTGGCATACAGAACGTTTGTACTATGGGGCTCAATGAAAACCATATATAAAGGATTCAATCTCCTTGTTATCTTGGAATACACAAAGCTACAATTCTTTTCTCAACTTCGAGCCAGGTTTGGCATTAACAAGTAGTGACATTTTTTCATTTCAGGAAATTTTGTGGCACAATCGTAATGGATGGTTTTAGTGTTTTGACCAAACCGGCCATTTTCTCTGGGGTCGGGGGCCCATCAGGAGGACCTTGTATTGGGGTCTGTAATAATCTTACACTGAGTATGGTAAGTATAGTAGCTCCCCGTTCATCCAGTGTGGAGTAATTTCATAAATGTGTATTCTCCACCAATGACGAATGGGTTGAACCCATAATGCAATTAGTTAGTAAATTAGTAAAAAATTGGATAGGTGGATTGAGGAGTACCCCAAGTCTAACCTGATTGCGATGAACGATTTTAATTTGTATTGTAACATGGAAAGACGGTTATGGATGATTGGGGAGGAGCCTATGTTCTGTATGGCCTGAACTGTCCAGAAGATTTTATTAAAAAACACAAAAATCATATTCAACAAAGGAATGTTATGAGATGGTTATAGGTTTTTAATGAGTATGAGTTAGAATTACTTAAGCCTACAAAACCTAATGATGAAGGAAATTGGGACACTTGGTCAAATGGCCTGGTGGCTTCCGGAATGGATTATATTTTTGTGAGTAAAGGGTTGGGTGAAATCGTTAAAGATATGACTCGCATGTCAACCTGCTTGAGTGATCATGTTATTTTGAAACTCACACTTAATTGTAGATTAGCAGTTCCCAAAGACACATGAATATGGGTTTCCAAATTAATGCAAGTGGTAATAGGATCATCTGGTCAGAACATAACAATTGTTTTGCGAAGCGTTTCTTGGAACTGGATTTTGATGAATATCACCCAACCACTTTAACAAATAGTGATATTAGTAGGACGTTGGAGTCCATTCTTGAGTCTCTACCTAAATGTCAGATCAAATTAGACTCAGGGCAAAAACATAAGAATAAGAATAACTATATTATATACGAAATGGGAAAATTGCTGAAGGAAAACATTTGTAATATAAATCTTCTCAAAAGTATGAGTGATTTGGAGAAAAAGAGAGTGGGCACTAATTTAGACACACAATTTAAATATTTACAGTTTCATTACAAAAGTGATATTAATAATTCCAATTGGAAAATGATTTTTAAATTATTGTATTCCAATGACTCCAAATGGTGTTGGTTTGGCTGAGGATAGGTATTAGGAAGTGAATGATAATATCATTGATGAATGAGTTGGATATGTTAAAGGATACTATTTTCAGGAGAGAGTAGAATCCATACATAAGATTAGAGTCAAATGTGGGGGGTCTGAGACCATTTCCCTTTGATACTGATGATATTGTTATGGTAATTATGAAGCTCATAGCGTCAAGGGCACCAGGGTTTGATGGTATTGCAAATGTAGTGATTAAGCAGAATCCTAAAAAGTGGTCCACTCTGCTATTTAAATTATTTACGTCTATATGGTAAAGTTGTGTAATACTGGAACGGCGGAGGAAACCGATCTTGATCCCTATTTTTAAGAAAGGACCTGGATCTATATTGTCTAATTAGAGAATGCTTGCTATGTCAGATGCTTTTTGCAAAATGTTTAGCTACTTATTACTGAAAATTCTTAACAGATGGATAGAGGCTCAGAATATTATTCCCTAGCAGAAAACAGGTTTTGGGGGGTCACATTATATTAAATAACATATTTACACTCAATAACCTAATTTCTGATATTTTAAGAAGCCCTGAGATTAGTGTGTGTATATGTGTTTTGTAGATTACAGTGGGGCATTCGATTGCATTTTCCGAGAAAGACTCTGGTCAAAGTTATAGAATTGGGGTATTTGTCCGATGGTATTACATTTTATTAGGGCAATGTATACCACAACTTTGGTTACTATGTGTGTGGATAGGGGAGGATCACTATCGACCCTGGTTCAAACTAACAATGTTTTGAAGCATGGATGTGTTATGTCTCCTGTTTTGTATAATTTATATGTGGCAGGCCTCAATTGATCCCCTCCAAAAATTGAAGATGCTGGTATAAGATGGTCATCCTACACAGATGATACTGCCATGATGGGTAAGACTGCTACTGGACTCCAAACATTGTTGGAAGCACTGTGTGCATATGCTAGTCTTAAAGGTCCTGTTATCAATACTCATAAGACTAAAGTTTTGGGGGGGTCACAGTACATTAAATAACATATGTACACTCAATTACCTCATTTCTGATATTTTAAGATGCCCTGAGAATAGTGTGTATATGTGTTTTGTAGATCACAGTGGGGAATTTGATTGCATTTTCTGGGAAAGACTCTGGTCAAAGTTATAGAAATGGGGTATTTGTCCGATGGTATTACATTTTATTAGGGCAATGTATACCACAACTTTGGTTACTATGTGTGTGGATAGGAGAGGATCACTATCGACCCCGGTTCAAACTAACAACATTTTGATGCAGGGATGTGTTATGTCTCCTGTTTTGTATAATTTAATAAGTGGCAGGCCTCAATTGTTCCCCTCCAAAAATTGAAGATGCTAGTATAAGATGGTTATCCTACAAGGATGATACTGTCATGATGGGTAAGACTGCTATTGGACTCCAGACAAGGATGTTTACCCAAATCTAGGACTGCCCATTGTTAAGCATCAATCGATGTTATCATTTGAAAAAATCTTTTCTTACAGGATGACAAAGAGGTGCAATGTTATCAGAAGGTATCTTGCAATTAAAGGAGGTCATTCCATCAAGGGGTTTATTGGAATTCATAAAGGATGCATTGTCCCAGGAGCCCTGTATGCATTTAAGGTATTAGAGGAGAAATGTGTTTTATGGTTAGATAGATTGGAGGGCAGGATATGGAGATCCGTATTTAAGCTCCCCAATGCGGTACCGTTTGAAGCAATTACATGTGAGTTGGGTACCATTTCACTATCTACACTGAGGAAAATTTGATATATCAAATTGTACAAGAATGTGATGAGAACAGTAGGACATGTCTGTTTTTTGGCATTATAGCAAATGCTATCCGTTCTGAATATATGCATACCTATACGAATGTGTTAAAACAACCAGTGGATTCTTTTCTCCTTAGTATTGATCTAAGTAATTGTGAACATGACAATGAGGACCCACGCTTTGATTTGATAATGAGGAAGAAAGCCACACACTGGGATATGATTAGATCCTTGGAGTACTTAAACACAAAAAAGAGATATGTTTATTATACTATGCAAGGTTTTGATGTAAAGACGGTGAGACATTTACTTACTGAGTTCCCTAAATTTCGCAGCTTATATGTTAAAGGCAACTCAGAATTAGTAATATGATTTTTATAACTTCTGATCAATTCTGGGCTTCTATTTATCCTGCTATATCTCAGGTTTATATTGGTGCTGCCTATTATATATGGAAGTATATTGTATGTAATATAGTGGAATGTTGATTTTTTTTATGTTAGATGAATTTCAATGATGAATATCTATGTATAGGTATGTATAGGTGGCTTTATATTGCGATTGGTGTGGTATATAATATGGTTTTAGATTGTGTTTTATTTTATGCATGCAATAAGTTTGTGTATAAGGTTTAAATTACCCATTTGCACATTAAAGTCAATACAAAAAAATAAAAAATAAAGATTTGATATGCACCGGATGGTGGCTATCATGTTGGAGCAAAGTGTTCCTATCAATCTGCTTATGAAAAGGATTCACCTGTAGAATACCATTATGATGGTAAATAGTTATGTCCAAAAAATTAACACAAAAAATTAACACTGCAGGCACTCAACTCATGGGAACATTTTAGAAAGGCATTTTGTACATTGATCCATCTGATAAATAAGTCAGCTTCGATAGAACCTTTACTGAAGCTTAAGGGCACAAACAAAAAAACAAAAAAATACAAGTACAGCGCCTAATGGGACACATTAAACACACATAGTACGGCAAAGGGCAAAATACATAAGATTCTAAAAAATAAAGGCAGATACATTAATTGAACAATATGGGCTCCAACCTCTTTCTCAATTTCGTAGTCAATGTCAAAGTTGTAATATCTGTAGGCAGAGCACTCCATGCCTTTGGTGTGGCGAGATGAAAAGCACCTTTCATGACCTGAATCAACTTACACGCTGGTATTTCAAGCTGGTTAGTATTGTTAGACCTAAGGGATCTCACACAAGATTTGCGAATCACAATTTCACTCAAATACATAGGGCAAGAACCAACAGGGATGTATGGGTCATCAGTAGTAATAGAAAATGTAATCTTGATTCAAAAGGCAACCAATGCAGATCACACCTCAGAGACATGATCTTTCCTTCTGCGACCAGTAATAACCTTAACCACATTATTTTGTATAGTTTGTAATCTTCCACAATCTGATTTGGCTATGCACACCAATAAGCTCCTGCAATCATGCATTTTAAAACACACAATGGCCCTACCCACCGTCTCACAGTTGGCTTGCGAGATGTAGGGGTGCAGCTGTGCCAACAGCTTAATATAATAAGCCGTGGAGGAAACTAAGCAGCTAACTTGGGCCCTCATATTCAGATTCTGATCCAAATAGCCACCAAGCATTTTTACTTTCTTCTATGTTTCGATACTACAACCTGCCACTACAAATTACTTGTAATCTATGCTCAGTTTGTTCTCAGTACCAACTACCATCAGCTCTGTCTTTTCTTTATTAAGCGCCAAACCATTTGACACCATCCATGTTTGAATAAGTTCATAGATTTTATTCATAGTCTTTTCATCCTCAACATGATTGCCAGATAGTGGGGTGACACATTGGGCCTGATTGATAGAAACCAGCGCATAAAAGGCGCAAGAGCCATGAGCCGTGTAGGAGGGTGCCCCACGCGTGAACAAGCCATGGTGCAAAAAACAATTGCACTGCATGCGTATTCATGGATTTCCCGAGGCATCACTAGCCGTGGCGCAAGGATCACCAAACAGCGCCAGTAAAAAGCAAGTAAAATGCCAAACACGGCGCAATCACCCGTGCCATCCCTGGACCAGCTTACACCCCCCAGGCCACCCAGCCAAATCGCGTGAAAATTCGGTGCATCGGGTACGTGCTGAGTTCCCATGTGATTTGGCTGGGGTGCGGACAGGGTAAGCAATGAGTTTCCACGTGATTTGGCTGGTGTGCGGACGGGGTATGTGCTGAGTTCTCATGTGATTTGGCTGGGGTGCGGACACGGTACGCACTGAGTTTCCATGCAATTTGGCTGGGGTGCAGATGGGGTACATGCTGAGTTCCCACATGATTTTGCTGGGGTGCGGACAGAGTTTTCATGTGATTTGGTGGGGCTGCGGACGGGGTACATGCTGAGTTTCCACGCAATTTGGCTGGGGTGTGGACGGGGTACAGGCTGAGTTACCACGCAATTTGGCTGGGGTGTGGATGGGTTTGGTTTAAATGCGATTTGGCTGGGCTGCGGACGGGGTACGCGCTGAGTTAACACATGATTGTGCAGTGGTGCGGATGTGGTACGCGCTGAGTCTCCACGTGATTTGGCAGGGGTGCGGACATGGTACACATTGAGTTTCCATGTGATTTGGCTGGGGTGCAGACGGGCTACGCACTGAGTTTCCATGCAATTTGGCTGGGGTGCAGATGGGGTACATGCTGAGTTCCCACATGATTTTGCTGGGGTGCGGACAGAGTTTTCATGTGATTTGGTGGGGCTGCGGAAGGGGTACGTGCTGAGTTTCCACGCAATTTGGCTGGGGTGTGGACGGGGTACAGGCTGAGTTACCACGCAATTTGGCTGGGGTGTGGATGGGCTTAGTTTACATGCAATTTGGCTGGGCTGCGGACGGGGTGCACGCTGAGTTTCCACATGATTGTGCAGGGGTGGGGATGGGGTACGCGCTGAGTCTCCACGTGATTTGGCAGGGGTGCGGACATGTACACATTGAGTTTCCATGTGATTTGGCTGGGGTGCAGACGGGCTACGTGCTGAATTTCCACACGATTACCCTGGGCACACACCAGCCAAATCGCATGGAAACTCCTGTGCGTACCCGTGCGTACCCGAGACACACCCCAGCCTTATTGTGTGGAAACTCCCACATGTACCCCGGACTCAGCATGAAAACCCAGCCCGTACCCTGTCTGCACCCCAGCCAACTCCCCCGATACATGCACAATTCCACTGGAAGCAGCTCCCTCCTGACGGGACAGCCACACCTCTGCCCCCATCACCCATGACCACACAACGCAGGCAGCCCACACCACAAGGGACCCCTCCCAGCCCCCATCACCCATGACCACACCCTGCAGGCAGCCTGTCCACAAGGGACCCCCATCACCCGTGACCACACCCTGCAGGCATCCCACACCACAAGAGACCCCCCCACCCCCTATCACCCATGACCACACCCTGCAGGCAGCCCACACCACATGGGACTCCACCATCACCCATGACCACACCCCACAGGCAGCCCACACCACGTGGGACCCCCATCATCTGTGATGCCACCCCACCTGCAGAACCCTCCCGACCAGACATCACCTGCATGCTGGATGTTGAAAGTGTGACACATGTTCACTCCAACGATGGCGTGTTGAGCACCTTGACTGCTGTGTAGTGACACCACCCAGAACCTCCTGTGAAAAAAATACCCTGCAAACAGAAACAAATGCATACACCTGTGCCACATCCTTCAGTGTGGCAGCTGGATAAACACAATTCCTATCCCAACATACACATCACACAAGTGAATGATAAAGTGAGGCCCTGCAGTCCATGTGACAAACTAATGCAAAGAATTCCCATGTTTAAATAGTCAAACCTAAGCACCCTCCAAGTGTGAAACATGATCAGACACTTCCCAGGCGTGTCACGGCCAGAGCCACAATGAGCTGACATTACCAGAACACATAACCCAATAAACACATAACTGTTCCTTCCATGTGTGAAGTACATGACATGATATCTCTTCAAATGACATGTCAATCATAAAGCGCATATACACAAGTGTAAGAAGCCGCAAAGAGTTCGGGGTGTGGAACACAGTGATGACAGAGACAACGAACTTGGTAGGGCATACGATATTGAGATAGCGGCAGTGCATAGGAAGTGGGAAAGGCGATAAGAGGTCTCGGTGAGGGGGCATTGCAATACATGTGAAGTTCACCATTACAAATAGAACGATCTTGAAAATCAAGAAACTGCGGCCAGCATGTGTCAAGTCCAAGCCTGAGTGCAGACAGTAGGTGTGAAGTGCAGGTAGGTGGCTGTTGTCAAACATAAAACAACTCCAAGTGTGGTGGATGCCAGGGAGGCAGTGCAGGTGTACAAGTGGTGTGCAAAAGGAACCTTTGCCCAAGTTCCGAGTACAGCCACGTGACCATTCCACATTACAACCAGAGTGTAGCAGGTCAGAGGAGTACCAAAAGTGCAAGCAAAGAGGAGTGACCCAAGTACTGAATGACTACATGGCAATCAGAAAGGGCACTACCCACCGAGACTGCTGCATTTGTGTGGAAAAATGCAAAAACAGAGAAATGCCAAAAGTGACTGCCAGTGCAAGATGCCCAACCACAGCACAGACAATGAAAACAGCACAACACATGCATGTGAACGTCAAAGCATGCCATTTGCATCACACTGCATCAAGCGATTCCTGGCCAAATTTCGTGAACATTTCACACTCCAATCATTACCCCAACCCCAAACCCGCCCCCCAACACAGTAAGGACCAATACACAGTGATGGTGCACATGTTATAGCAAATAAAGCTTCCTGTGGCATACCGAAACTCATCCTTCACACACATCCGGTGGCCATGCACAAGTGTAAATGCAACACGCAAATGGAACGCAAACATTACCCATGCATGCAAGTAAGCACACACATGACCAACATTGGTCCTTACCTGCGACACAAAACAGAGAAACAAATCAGTAAAAATTTGAAAGAAAAGTCAGAGAAGCCATTGCTGTGAGTAATGAAATCAAAATATGTTATCCAGTTATATTAATTTCATACAAACTGCAAACATAAATAAAAATATGTACATTTTGAAACAAAGAAAATGTTCAACTGCCCAAACTAAAATTCCAAATATGTACATAAAAAAATGAAAAGTCTCACAACAAGTCCATGTCCATAAATGTCATCCAAATGTAATAAGAAATTGAATTCTAGAATTGTTTTAAAAAGAGAAAAAAGAAAAATGACTAAACTATGAACAAAGAAACATGGAGTAAAGTCCAATTAGCCCTCCAAATCATAAAGAAAACAAAAGGTAAATCACACACAAACAACTATGTACAAAAAGTGGAGTGTAGTCCAAAAACTCTGAATCATAAAAAAAAAATCAAATGGACCTTGTCCCTAAATACCTATTTACACGGGCAGCAGGCAAGTGCTTCTCCTCACCATGCTCCCTCAATGTCTCTGCCAGGGCATCATCAAACACTGAGTCCAATTCCCATAGGCGGGCCTCCACTCTCGCATTGAGGGCTTGCAGGGACTCCAACATACTGCTCTCCCACTCCCTGCAAGTCTCTTTGAGGACCTCAGCCCGCCTCTCTGCCCGACACAGTGAAATCTCCGTCCTGCCCATGGTGAGTCGTTCCTCCCGTGCGTGCTGCCACTCTGCCACTCTGCCCCAATCTGCTGCCTGAAACTCTCCAAAACTCTCCAACACGGAAGACATTCCTCCCTGAGTTGGTATGCCCTGAGTAATGTAGCCTCTTACTCCGAGCCTGCTGCTGCCGAATAGTTTGGTGCCAGCTCCTTAAAGACAGCCTCCAGGATGATGACACCACCTGGGGCTTTTGTGCATGTGCCCTGCTCCTTTGTGCCTGCTCTCTCTCCATTGCCACAGCTCCTGTCGCCGACTGGATCTGTGTGGTGACCACCTCAGCTGATCCAACTTCGACTCCCGACTCTGGCAGGGATGTGGACTTCACCAGACTGGCCACCGGGGTTGGGACAGGTTCACAGGGGGCTCTGGTGTTATCTGGGCCAGAAGGCGGCAGGGAGGATGACTGGTACACAGAGGAGAAAGACGAGGAGGGGCTCGCAGAAGTGGCCAGCCCATGCACCCAATTCGAGATCAGGAAATGTGCTAGCCAGTTCACGAGATGCACAAGCACATTGTGATGATGTGAAAGCCCCCGATTGGAAGCCTGCTCATCATCACAAATCGTGCCTGTACGCTTCATGATACCATCTAGAAACGGTTAAACCCTGTCCCGAATGGCGACATCCGCAGGTATTGATGTTTCTGTTTGCATGGAAACATCCGCCACCTGTGGATGGGTCCGGCTGTGGCATGCCTGCATGTGCATACTGGCACAGTCACAGTCCCAGGGGCAGGAATTGGCACAGGCACCTCCACAGCGACCTGCACTTCCTCCTGCCTCGGAGTCTGGGCTTCACCAGTCACACCCACCCCATCACCCCCGCCGGGCCCCATGGACTGGGCTGATACAGCCTCCTCCTCCTCCTCCCCCGCCAACCTGGATGCCTCCCAACCGTCTTCCGCAGTAGATTGCCCCTGTGCGACCTCACCTGTCCCTCACACTGATGAGGAGTCTGTGACCAGCTTCGACCACCTTTGCCCTTTTGGACTTCTTGGACCTCCCCTCAGCAGCTGCGGCCGTTGTCTAGGAGGCTGCACCAGTCTCCTCACTCCCCAAAGTTGATATTTGCTGGGAGCACGACTGGGCCTTGCGTCTGTGCCTGGTGGAGGCATCCCTGCTGCCTTGCTCCACAGCACCTTCTCTGCCCTCTTCTTCCAACGTCGCTGTAGATAGGGAGACATAGAAATAAAATACATTAGGGTACTGTATATTTGAGTGTCACAAAACATATGCACATGAATTGCACTGGCAAGGGCCAGAAACATCATCACCTTCCACAACACACTGGCACGTGCAATTAACACACAAGCACATACATGACTGTCCTTCACACCAGTCAATCACATCCATGGACAAGGGACTGCCAGCACCTACAAAAAATGCATGCCCCTCACATGCATAATGGGACATACACATGTCATTGACACACATCACCTGACAGTCCTGAGGCAGGGCATGGAGCCATCACATCAGAGTCCACTCAATGTCAATTTGGCAGCAAGAGTCAAGCACACATTCAAATTCCCCAGTAACATCCATCAAGGAGTGTTGGCCAGTCACACATTCACTACTCAGACACATGCACATGTACACCATGCATGTCCATGATGTTGCATACAGCACGCATGTGTCACAGCTCTCACACAGCCATGCTCATACACATGTATGCAACCATGTGCACGTCGTTACATGCTGCAGTGCTTCACACATTGCAACTGGAACAATGTCGATGTCACACATGCTTGAAAGGACACACATACAGCACTGTATGGGACATGCACACAGACATCCATACAAGAGACATGCCTGATATAAGGACAAGGTGCCCACTCCAACCACACATCAACATGCACATGCACTGTGGAGGACAAGAACACATGGACACTTACCAGTCGACTCCAGACGGATCTGCAATTCCATGACCTGGGCGTACAGCGCTGGGTAGAACCGCTCCTGGACCCGCATGTTGTTGGTGGTCAAATTGCCCTGGTGCCCCTCTTGGTTCCCGACCAGCCTGGAGGAAGTGCTGAGTCTTGCGGGTCCTGGCTTTGTAGTCCTCCCAGTGCTTGTGGACATGGCAGAAGTCCTGGGGTGCCACCCCCTCCGCATTGATGGCACCCACAATGTCCACCCAGATCTCCTCCGTCCTTCCTTGCTGACATGCGTTGATCCATGGAAGAGGGCATCATAATGCCGCAGGACTTGCTGCACCAGGATGTGGTGTCAACTTCACTGGCTGAGAAGCTGCCAGCCCTGTGCCTCGCTGCCAGGGGCTACCCACTTGCCTCTGATGATGTTGTATCAGACATGGCAACCTCTGTGGCAGGTGTGGGTAGGCAAGGTGGTCCTGCGGCTGGGCTGTGGAGCGGTGGTCTGGCACGTCAGGAATCTTCTGGATCAGTAGAGATGGTCACAGGTCCGACGACAGGAGCACTGGCAATGGCTGTACAGCAGGCACCGAAATTGCATGGCACGTGGGCATGTCATGGGTTTTGACCCATGTTGAATCAATAGACTGGGTAGATGTGGGGATGAGCTGTCACCGCCCATTATTCTATCCCAGAACAAACTAAATCAATAGACTGGGTGGATGTGGGGATGAGCTATCGCCGCCCACATTCACGCCAGAATAGGAGAACTGCGCAGTTGGCACGAGACCACTCCAAATATACAACCTTCTTGTGGGGAATTCATTTTCTTAATCCCAAAAATGGTTGCATTACCAGTACTCACCACTATGAGAAAGCCGGCGTTTTAAAACCACCAGACTTTTGTGTAAAACTGAACAAATGAAACAAAACCAGACCAAGGAAAGACTTGCTAAGAGGTGGATACAATGTAAAACTATATTCTGAAGAAATGACTTGAAGGAAGTAATTATTTAATGTATATGTAAAAATTGTCAGTTTGATTTGAATGTAGAAAACTGGGAACAAAAAGTGACATTTAGCTGAAACCTGGCTTAATGAAGCTGAATTCTGCCTGACAACTGCCCCCGACAGGAGTTGATACTGGATCAACAGCTGTGTTCCCAGGCCTGGCTGCCAGGCCTGGCTGCATCCTGAGGTCACATGGCCCTGTTGATTAGATTAGGGGTGGAGCAGCTGGGGACTACAGGGAGTTGAACAAAGGCATGTCCTGGACTCAGGCAAATGTTATATTGGGGGGCCGTAAAGTGGCTTCCTCTTAGGGGAAACTGGGAGGGGCAGTGCCTCTGCTAGCAGCTGAGCTTGGGGGAAGTGGATACACCAGTTATTTCACCCTGTGATGTGGGAAGCCACACCCCTTTTTGACCAGGGCATAATTTTAAAAAGATATATAACTCAAAGTGTGGACTTGTCAGAATTATATAAGTAATATCATTATTTTTGTGATTTTTCTGTGAACATTTTGAGATGCGTTAGGACCCTGTGGTGTATTCTGTGGGTTGCTAGTGGAAAATAGGGTCTCACTCCAAATGTCTGCATGTTAAAAATCTGACACTTCATCAATTAATGTCCATACTCCTTGCGCACATGTGTTTAAATTTGGGTAAATGTCCGATATTGCAAATCCAGTTAAAAAGCGCAAAATGTTGTCATTTTTGAATGCAAGCCCCCAGGAAGATCAGAGGCGGACAAGCATGGACCATAAGGAATATATAATGTGCACATGTAATTTCAACAAATTGTATATCTGGGAAGGATGTATTTGAATCAAATATAGATTTGTGGGCAAACTGACCAGGGGAGGATCCTCTGACCCATAAAACCTACAGCATCACTCTGACTCACATTTCCTTCCCCCAATCATGGGAGAGGGGAGAATTGGGCCAATGACAAGTAGAGAGGGGCAGGCTTAGCTAGGCCCAGGCACACACCCATTTTCAAAACACATAAAAAAAGACTGCTGGGACAGGTAGAGACATTCAAATCCAGTTGCTGCGGAGCGTGTTGCCGGACCACACAACATCCAGAAGATACCAGTTCCAGACTGACTCCAGCTACATACTCCAGAACCTAGAACTTATACTTTAGAACCTAAATCAGAGGCCTAAAACCACAAGCTGAGTTCTCTGCAGCAGGCCTCAAATCATTGCAAGCTACTCACAGCCGGGCAAGCTGCTTGAATCCCTTGCCAAGAACTTTTGCCAGGACCAGTGCAGAGATCCAGGAGCCGTGCAGAGACCGCTGTATCTGGACAGACCAGACCAGAGATCCAGAGTGACCCAGACCGCTGTGAGCAGAACCAGAGAGCTGACCCAGATCACTGTGAAGTGCCGAGACCAGAACCGGAGTCCAGTCCAAAACCTGACCAGATCCGTGGCAAGGCCTATTTCAAATTTATATTGTGAGTACCTAGCAGAACTGTGCAGAACCAATCTCTTAGTTAAAATAATCTAATCCAAACTATTTTAACCTAAGTAGAACTGCCTCCTAGAAATCGTGTCATCTGTTATTTGTAAAGCTGCACAACTGTCACCTGTCAATTCTGAAGCTGCAAGCTGTCACCTGTCATTTTGAGTTTACTTTAAATCCGAAAAACTACCTTTATTTAATCGTCCTTATACTTTTGCCGTAATCACGATTCACGCACTCGCGAATTTTACTGCGATTTGCGATTTGGTTAAAAATCCAGCCACGTGTAACCATCAGCAGTCATTTCTTTCCTTGCTAAAAATTTGTTTGCCTCTTAATCACCATCTCTGAATCATTGCTAAAGTGAGCCTGAACTCATCCCAAGTATCTCTCACTCACCCTGAATCTCTAGAGGGAATTAAAATCATTGGCACATTTTCCCATCCATTGCCATCACATTTAAAAAGCATTTTGGGACTGTGTTTCAAACTCCTACCTGTTTCCTCTAAGCTTGCGGGGGAGAACTGAATTTCGTACTGTATTTGATTGCATTCCTGAGAACTGTGTGCTCCTCTTTCCATCTCCTTCCATTTCTTACATTGCATAGGGGAGGGGGGTGAATTGCTAGAGAAAAAGTGATCATCTTATCTTTTGCTAAAATCATATCAAGTATTTCTGTACTACATTTTATTCCTCATTGCTTTTCCCTTGAAATCATAATCTTATCCATCCTACACCAGCTCTTCATTGATTATAAAGAAGTGTGCTAGTGTCAGATTACCCATTGTTGATTAACATTATATTTATAAGGGCGATATCGATTATTAATTTATTAATTTATTATAAAAGCGTGGTATCTATATTTTGTTTTATTTCTCCAATAAACCTTTTAAACTTGCAAAACAGAACTACTTCTTGGCTCAGTGGGGTCAGGGGGATTCTAAGAGAGGGGTGTTATATAGGGGTAGTCATCCAGAACTCATGAACTGGACATAAAGATATATCAATAAGGGTTTCCATTCAGTATCCCAGACTAGGCATTGACTTAGCTGTAGTGTTGAATTGAATCTTCTTACAGGCAGCAGGCACACACAGTGGGCAGGCTGCAGCAGATGGCTCATAGGAGGCAGCTTGGGGCACGTGGAGGCAGGTAAATTGGCTTGTAGGCAAAAGTGTGAGTCTTCCGTGTTATTCGCCTGGCCATCCAGAAACAGAGTGACTCCTCACGTGTGGAAAGCACGCATCAGTGTGAAATCAGAGGAAAGGGCCTAAGCAGGTAAGTTACGTGGCGTGCGCTGAACGTTGAGCGTGGCATTCAGGATTGGGAGAAAGTAGTGAGTAGAAGATCATCACACGCTTGCCGAGTTATAGCAGATAGACGTGTGGACTTCATTTCCACGCAATCTCTTCACTGAGTGTGAGCTTCTTGTTTTGGTGGGGTATTGGCTGACCTTGAGTTGAATAGCATTTTGCATTCTGTGGGTACCCCTGTGTGTCGCGTAATCCCCTATTTAACATCGCAGTAGCTTGCCTGTCCTTCACATACATATTTTTTGTGTTGGTGGGTGCCACAGCGAACTGCGTTAGGTTTATCCTTTACACGTCGCCTTCCGAGGGGTCGCATACACATATTTTTCTTATTTGGCATGCCTGTGCTTTACAGAGCCCGTTTATTTTTCCCCAGGGTTACATTGAAACTTGCTGGGGCACACTGGTACGTTTAACATCACGTACACTGCCCCCTCACTGAAATTGCCCAGGAAAATCAATAGCTGCACCTCCCATTGCACTAATCCATCAATGCCATGACTGCAAGGGCAACTAGTCGGAAGGGAGGCAAAGGTGGCGGAGGTGGGCGAGGTGGGGGAGGTGTCCGAGGTGTCCGGGCCCGTGCAGGGAGAGCTATGCCCCCACCCAACAGGGTCAGGATGCGGCATGGGCAGCTGCAACAACCACCACCTAGCCTCCGGGTCACCCAGCCAGGCATGTGGTGATCCCCACTCCAGTCCACGGAGATGCTGGGGCAGATGCTATCCATGCATCAAAGGGGAAGGGACATGCTGTGCAGCGTCCTGGCACTGGCACCCAGGGGCAGCTGCAGACCTCGCCACCCAGCCTCTGGGTCACCCATCCAGGCCTGTAGTGCTCCCCACCCCGGTCTGCGGAGACTCAACGTCAGTTGCTATCCATGCATCAAAGGGGAGGGGACATGCTTTGAAGCATCCTGGCACCAGCAGCCAGGTACAGCCACCTGCAAGGGCACCTACTATCACACCATCAGTGTGTAATGCCACAGCCCAGAACACCAGTGTTCCAGCCCCTACTGACCCAAGTGGTCCCAGCCATTCAGGGTCTGCACGACCTTGCAGGAAGGCAAAGCGTGCAGTAGGCAAACAGGCTCAGTCCCAAGGCACAGCACAGGAGACCCACATGCAGAGGAAGAGGAGCTTTAGTGATGAGGAACTCCAGATCCTTGTGGACTTCGTGCAGGAACACGAACACAACATGCATGTGCAGGCAGGGAGCACACATATGCCTGCCCAGTGTATGGCCCACTGGCAGTGGGTCGCTGATCGTATTAACGCCTTGGGCCATGAGAGGAGCTCAGCTTCTGAGGCAATGAAGCATCGGTATGACCTCTGGTGCTGAGCCAAAGATAAGCTGGGTGTCAACTACGCCTCTACTCAGGTGACTGGAGGTGGGTCACCACGAGAGGATGAAGAACTCACTCCACATGAGGCGATCATACGTGCTATGATTGATGTGGTGCAGATCCAAGGCGTGGGAGACCTGTCAATTTATGAGGGAATGTTGGGTGAGCAGTGATGCGTGTGTGTCCAGGACATGTGTATGTTGCTTGGATGAAGTATAATGATTGTCTGGCAGTTCTGCCTGCATTTACATGACTGCCATGGGTGAACCATGTCATGGTAGACTGACACATGCTTGTTGACCTGCAGACTGCATACACACACTGTGCTGCACACCGTGACAAACCCCATCACCACACCTGCTCCCCTCTTCCATGTCATTCTCTGTCCAGCCTCTCTTGGCCCTCTTCCTTCTCCAACATGTGATGGCAGATAGCTTGTGACAATCTTCCACTCCACACTCGCCTTCTCTCTGTTCATCTCTGACATCTATGAGAGGTCACCCTGCCAGCTGCACCTCCTCAGGGGTATTCTTCCTTTCCTCTCCTTCCGCCAGCAGTTCACTGTCTCCAGAGGACTGGTCATACCTATGGTGGGTTAATGCAACGGCCTCTACCAAGATTTCTGTGCCTCTACTCTCTTCCTTCTGCAACTCTTCCTGACCTGGACATTGGGGATTGTCCATTTGTCTTGGGGACAGGTATTGTATCTCCCTAGGACTGTGATGATGGCACTGGCTCCCATTCGCTACAATTGTTCATTTCCAATTCCTGTGCATTGTCCACAGACCCTTGTGGGTCCTGGTGCTGCAGTTCCTTCAACTCCATCTTCCAAATGTGCTTCCTTCTCATGGTCTTTGATCATCCCTTTCATACTCCCTCAGGGTCAGTTACTTCTCATAGCAATTAGTTGGTGGTTAATGTCTATCTTTGGCTGGGGCCTCCCTTTGGTACAGTCTACCTGCTTTAATAGAACTGGAGGTGAACCTTCTCCGGGTCTGGAAGCACTTCTGGTGCTTCCTTATGTGTTGTGCTTTCTCCCCTCCTCTCCCCTGCTGGAGTCCTGGATGACTGACAGTATGAACTAGTCACCTTCCCACACTCTGATCTCCGACACAGGCCTCTGAGCCACCAGTTGTACCCATGCACTGCCTCCCTGCCATCCCTCACACTTGGTGGCTGTTTACTGTATCCCTACAACCCTCTAGCAGCAATTGTCTGCACTTCCACGAGCCTGCCGCATTTTCATTTCTGATTATGTAGTTGTATTTTATTAGTATCCCATTCCCATCTACTGCACTGCCCACTCCCACTTCCAACCCCAGGTCTCACATTCACCATGCCTATTCCCTCGCATGATGTCAATGTGACCTGACCTTATTGGATGGGTGTGTCTGGCTTCACTCTGTTCCACCACCCTTGCATCGTAGCACCTTGTGACATTTTTGTCTATTGAGTTTGTGATTTACATGTAATGCCATGGCACATCCATTGTACATGGCTCTGGGACAGTAGTCAGCAAGTTCCATCTCATGCAGTTTTACAGTTCAGGCATGGCTATGCTATGTGGCATATGTGTTTTTGCATCAATGATGTTGGTGAATGAACTATGCCAGTCAGGTGTTCGTGTGTGTAGCAGGTGATATGCACCATCCACTACATGTTGTATTTAGCCCTTCCACACACGTTGATGGCTGCTTTCATGCTACCCTTCACTTGCATTGACACATTGCGTACATGTGGGATTTTTTCTCATGGCAGGTTGATGTGTTGCATGATGACGTGATGCCTATGTGTGTGGGCTATGCTATTTACATGGCTCTTCGTGTATGTTTCTGTCCATGTACAGGTGATGAGGTACTGGATGCAGAGGAGGAGGTGGAGGAGGAACAGGATACTGAGCCACGACCAACCACCAGTGGAGGACGTGGTGTGGTATCCCATGAAGATCCACTGATACTACAATCCATCCCGGCCCTGACTCAGTCTGAGTTCGCCTCCGAGGAAACCTTTGGCTCTTGTGGTGAAACGAATATGGATACCTCTGTGCTGTCACAGGTGAGTGCATCTACTGTGGGTGCTGATGTATCCCAAATGTCTGACGGGGGACGACCCCTCATAGGGCCAGTCAGTGTTGGCACGTCCGTCTGTGGTGGTTACGACTGCAGGGTCACGCTCCTCAGTATTGACTCCTGTTCCTGGGCCAGCTGATTAAGGGAGGGATGCAGTCCTGCAGCCACAGACAGTGACATCAAATCAAGGGCCAGGTCCCCTTGGCCCAGGCAGGCGTGGGGTCCACCAACGTTGTGGCCGCGTGTTAGCTGGCGATACTGTGTGGGAGCAGTCCATGTATGCGGTTGCACAACAAAAGGCTGCTTCATATGAGACTTTAGCTCAGGGCATGGATAGGGTGGCCAATTCCATGATACCCCGAGCAATCAGGAGGAGCATCAGCAGCAGGCATTGCGGTCCACATGACGCTAGCACAGGCTGAACATGGTGGCCAGTAACAGGAGCCGACGGGCAGAACTGAGGGATCTGCGCGCATACATGGCTGTAGAGGGTCGGGCCCACAGGGAAGCCCTGAGGTTAGAGTATAGGTCCCTCAGGACTAAACTGGCTGCACTCGAGGCATCCAGCAGTAGACAGTCTGAACAGCAGATGCAACTGATGATTTGTACCATCACGGAGGAACTGCGTGCATCCCGTGAGTTGCTGCATGGAGACCTCCGAGCCATCATGTTGCAGATGCAAGCATCTCAGTCCCGCATGGCCACTGCCATCGAGGACCAGACCAGGGCTATATGTGTTGATCCTCCCTTACCACTACCACATTCTGATGCAACACCAGAGGGTGGCGACAGCAGCACAGGTCTCCCGATCCATGCTAGCCGTGCGGCCCATTGACCCCTGGAGGTTTCTTTTTCTCTCAACATCCACACATGTAGGTGTTGACGTGCATCCTGCACCTCCTCCCTCCTGGGTTCCCCCGCCCCCGGTTTCCATGGGCATTTTTGATTTTTTTTAACTTGTTTTTTGTCTATTGTGCATTTATGTGACAGTGTGTTGCTTTGTGTGGCAGCCGAGGGCATCCACTGTAGATTCCAGCTGGACCCATGCAGGCTTGTCTCATGTTGGTACCCTCCTTGTTTGTGCCTTAGGGTCCAGACACATATGCCACACCTGCTTCCCCTTTCCATGGGCTTGCAAGGAGTGCAGTGTGTAAAAGTAACTTACACAGAGGAATTGGGCTTCCATTCTACCTGTGAGCAGTCTCAAGTCCGACCTGTGTATACACCCCTAATGGAATTCATGATTGTTTGTCCAGTGCATGCTTAGCATCCCTTCTTGTTTGTACATTGAGATCCATCCTTTGTTCATGTTCCATTTTCATGTATTGGCTTGACTATCTCCATTATTGTTATTATTGTTAGCCTTCCTGCTGTATGCTCTTCTGTGCCCCCTTTGGTTAGCAATTCCACATGAATATACAAGGGTGCCATGTGCAAGTCATGACACATTGAGGCACATGGGCAATTATGTATGGTCACGGTTAGACAGATTCACTCATGGGTCCTGTGTTTCTGGTATGTTGCACTGGCCAATTGATGTTCCTGTGTACATTATTAGATTGATGAGTGAGAGTGAGTTGTTTCTGAACTTGTTCCGTTGATTGTTGAGTGCTTTGTGACAGTAGTGTTATATATTGGCCATTTATTTTCAGTTTGGGCATTGCATGCCATGGCATGGTGTGTCAACCAGGTGACATGAAGTGTGGGAGGGTTTAGGTGACATACCGGCATTTAGACGTGTACTTTGGCATGGTGTTAGTGGCATACTCCATCTTCCATATGGTCCTTTTGTGCACACCTGATTGAGATACTTTTAGTACTAAGGGATTCACACAATGTAGCACTTCCAAGGATACATTTCCAGGGTGTTAAGGTTGGGACAGATGATTGTCACTTTGACATTATCGATTGTCACATGGAATGTGCCAGGGCTGTGTGCACTCCGCAAGGTTGAATTTTAGGTGAAAAATTGTACCACAAGCTAGGTACGGGCAGCCTCGCCACGTGCCCTTTCCCCTCCCATGCGCAGGCACTGTGCATGTGGTTGGGGATGTGGGACCACCGCCATGTCCATCGGTACGCCACGCCATGTTGCAACGTTGTGCAGGACACATGCTGCCACAACGATCCTGCACACTACTGGTGGTGCATATAGTAGCTCACCACCAGAGTGGTCAAGGGAGCGGAAGGCTGACTTTAGCTTTCCGAATGTGCGCTCCATTATGGCCTAGTTGCAATATGGGCTGCGTTGTATCTTACCTGGGGTGATGTGGTGGGGTTCCGCATTGGCGTCATCATGTAGGTGCTCAGAGGGTAGGCACTGTCCCCTGTGGAGGTGAGATGGGTTGCCAGTGATGTGGTTTTTTCTGTTTGAGATATTCATGCATTTGCAGGGCCATTTATACTCACCAATGAGCCATGTGTAGCCATGCCTTCCAGCTTCCAGGGCCCGGTGTAGGGGTGACATTCTGATAGTTTGCATATACAGAGGTAATGATTCCTTTGGCATCACATACAACCTGCACATTGATGGAATGCCAGTGCTTGCGATTGATGTCCTCTGTGTCCCTAGGTGGACGTAGGGCAACATGGGTGCAATCGATGGCACCAAGCACTTTACTGAAGTATCATAAATTGTCTTTTCACAGCGGTCAGTTGCAGCTAATGACTTATACATTTGCAGTCCATTACCTGTATTACCCACTTGGAAAAGATCTCCAACTTGCCTAGATTTCACTGTGTTCTGGCCAATTACCAAATCACTCATCGACGACTTGTCTTGAGTCAAAACAGGCACATGCCGTTCTAAAATAGCATCACGAGACAACAGACTGCACTATAGCCTGAGATGATCCCATTAAGTCCGGTGTTGGACATGCCTGAGAACTATCAGCAAGCTTGGCCATGTCTTCTGTTCCCAGAATATTAACAGCCGAAGCAGATGACTATGCCCATGCACGATAGCGATAAACAATATCGAATCTGCCTTTTCTCGCCGTCATGTAAGAACCCACGCTCCCGCTGTTCGATAACATTTCATTTTTAGCCTCATTAATCAATGCCAGTATTTGCATATGGCTGGCTTTATGTCTTCCTGCCAATTTCCTTGATTCCACAGGTCGTATAGAAGATAAGGACATTAGGGCGACAGTGGTAGAGAATATTCAATATTATCCCCAGAGGCTATAGTTCCCTTTGTTGTTGCTGCTGGTTTTGCCCTCTCCATCCCTCTCCCTTGCATTTCCCACTGCTTCCACTGCAGACATTGCAGAATCTGCATTTGGAAGCATGGAACTTGAGGGATAGTGTTGCAATGGTTGTGCTCTTCCCCATGAAGTTTGCATTCAAGAGGCGAGAGAACCATCCAGTAGATTACCACGGATGCGCCAGGGACAGGCAAAGACCAGCTTGCGCCGACGCCGACGCATCTGGCCTTGAAGAAATAGGTCAAGACTACGAGGGCACCGGGAAATGTAGTTCCTATGCGAAAAGCACAAAAATGTGGACACTCAATTCCGGCCAGACCTTTTCGTTTAAGTAAAACAAAGCTGAGATGGGTTAAGGTTCAATGTTTGTCCAATGGTATAGACACACAATAAAATGGAGCAGAAATCACACACACGTATTGTAAAATCTAGGCACATAAAACAATGTTTAAACAAGGATGTAAGAACCTAAAAGCAGCTAAAATAATGGACATCAGGCAGTATTTTCACCCAAATAATATAAATAGCACTAGCTGACCAAATGATGAAGATATCATCTATGTAGCGATAACATGCAGTGATCTGAGATTTGTATAAATTAGAACCATCATATACCACCATTTTTTCAAAAGTCTCTACATAGGAATTGGCCAAATTAGGAGCCGGACCCCATGGCAGTCCCTTAAATTTTGAAAAAAACACAGGTTTTTGGGATCTAAAAAAGGTTTTGTTTCAAGGCCAATTCAACACCACATAATGAAGGCACTGGGAATAGGATGGTTGTCAGTTCTCCCCAACCGTACCTCTTCGAAAACATCCAAGGTGGCCTGTTGGGGGATGTGTGTGTAAAGAAATTCAATATCCATACAAATGAGCAATTGTGTATTCGGATCAAATGTCACACCTTCAACTTTGTTAATAGTTCTCTGTGTCTCTTGTGCATTGGAGACCATCAACATCACAAAATGATGTAAATAAACATTTAAAGGGGTTCTAGGATTGAGGAGGCGCCTGAAACAATAAGTCCCCTGGGGGGTTTATTAGTCTTTTGTGTACTTTAGGTTACGTGTAAAAGATCAGTACTCGAGCATCCTTCTTAACCAAATATTCTGTCTCCTGGGTGCTACTCCATCCATGTTCCAGTGACCATAATGTATTGCATATAAACCATATTCATATTTCAATACATTATAATACTGATGATTTGTATACATTGTGTGGATTGGACTAAACAGACTATTTAAAAAAAAATGCACTGTGACACGTATCCAAGCCAACATTGACTAGATTACAGTTGCAATACAGCTTGAATATCAATACAAATATCAAACGTTCTTTAAATAGAGGCTAAAATATTTAGTGTGTTATTGTACCCCACAACAGGCAGTTTTATGCAGTCTCCCCTTCGGAGGCTGCATAAAACTGCATGCTGTGGGGTAAAATGACACACTAATGTGGTCATTTAAATGTAATTTATTCAAGCTCCTTCCACTACTTGCATAACATGCACAGAGCACTCCAGGTCCCGGCCACCATTTAGACCACACGCCCTTATTACAGCACCCCCGCCGCCCTCGATTTCTCACCGCACTTAAAGCACTGACAAAAGGACTAGTTTAAAGTCACCTCTTTTTAAGAGTTTTGTTAGGCAATATGAAGAGGAGTGTACTGGGCAAACCCATAGCTCATGCTTTACAGTAATGCTGGTGGCCTTTGGAGGAGCATAGTAATCCGTTTGCCAGAGTATCCATTGATGGTTTTGGCGAATGTGTGTGACACCTGGAAAGGTGGCAGAGTAAGAAGTGGATGGGGATGTCAATAGCTAGTAGAGGTATAGGAAGGCAATGGTGTGACTCTCGTGATTGTGGGCACTGTAGACGTCAGACACCCACAGTGACCTCAAGTGCTGATGGACGTGGGAGAGTCATTGGAGGACAGTTCAAGAAGAGGAGAGGTGTACAAAACATACAAAGGAAGTTTGCTAATGCCTGAGAGGGAGGGGGCAAAGGGAGGCGGTGCCGAAGACGGGGCTGCTATAGGAGAATTTAGCATGTCTTGGAGGAGCAAGCGGCAGTAGAGAAGGGGGATAAGCAGGGAGTACTTGCAACAGAGGTAACAGTATGGACTAGAACAGTGTCTGAGAACTGGGCCTCCGCATTTGACTTAATGCATGCAGAAGGCATTGCAGCAGTTTATACACTAAAGTTGCTACTGGAGAATCCTTAATCAGTGTTGGGCAGGGGAGAGATGTGCCTGATAATAGAGAGGTTGCAGCAGATGTATGAAGAAACCTTGATATGGGTGCTGTAGATGAAGAGCTACTGCTGGAGGAGACAGAGTTGGCTTGGTTTGTGGTTAAGTCTTTGCCAAGAGTTCGAAAGAGTTTTAAACAAAGTAGGTCGGAAGAAAAGTTATTTAAAAGAGTATAGAAGGACAAGCGCTCGGATTAGCGAAAGATTTAAAAAACCTTCACCGCGGTCAGACGAAACGAACAACCGGGTTTGAACAGTACCTTAGAAGAAGAAGAATGCTGTAGCTGAGGCAGAAGTTCCTGGCAGATCCTGCAGGCTCACGGTTCCTGAAGCTCTTGTCGGACTGACACAAAGGAGAAGGAATGGAGGGTCCTGCACTGCCCAGGGAAGAAACCAGCAGCAGATCAAAGCAACAAATAAAAGGTGCGCTTCTTAAAATCCAAACAGGGTCTGGTCCTCCTGGCTATCCGGTTCACTGTAGTGGGACACAGCAAATTCGACCAGGGAGGGAGGCCTTGCTTGGTGTTTGGCAAACTGGTTGGTCCCACCAGCTCAAGGGAAGAAGATTCCTTGCAGATCTTCTCTGTCGTCGAAGTTTAGGAGATTCGGACCCAGAGCAGGGCTTCACCGGGAGGTTCAGTAGTTGCAGCAGTCCTCTTCCTTCAGCTTCTCTTTGGTTCTCTCGATCCAGTGGCGACTCTGCCTTACAAGTCCCAGAGACCTGCTTTTTATACAGTTGTCCCCCATTTACACAGCCTGGCTGTCAATCACACAGCAGGGTGGCTGTCCTGGCAGGACAATCACCTGGCCAATCGAACAAGAGTGCAACTTGGGTCTCCAAGGAGACCCTGTGCAGGGGGCCTAAAACCCCTCCCTCACATCTTGTCTACCTAGACTTTCAGGTGCCTAAGGAGGGCTTCTGTGCAGAAGCCTGCCAAAGGATGGCGAATAATGGAACCAAACCTGGTTTGGCGTGCAGAGTAAAACACGAGAAAGACCTTTACAAAAAGAAATGGCAAATAAACCCAGCTGGAACCGAATAAAAGTAAATGGGGTCTAGCGGATTAAAGTTCAAGGCTACTAAGTTAGCCTAAAACAGTACCAAGGCTATTATCATAGACCGCGGTAGGAAAAAATATGGTAGATACCTCTGCCACCAGCCAAATCTTAAAGAAAGGGGAACAAAACAATGTTCCATGAGAGACAGACAAAAAGGGATAACTAATAACCCTTTCCATTACTTTATGGAAGATAGCTTGTACTGGGTCTGTAAATTTAAAAAGACTAATAAAGTCAATGGCAACTTTACATGTCAGTCCCAGAAAATGGAGTTTAAAGTGGGAAGTCTGATAAAGAAACCCCTGTGTCACTGCACTAAAGGTGCTGTGTGACACACAGTAAAAAGTGGATGCCTATGGAGTAGGTGAGGCTCCACAGTCTATGAACACAAAAAGGTTAAACACACAGCAAAACACATTTAAGAGTGGGATAAAAGGCTCACACTCTTACCAGGTGAAAAAAAATAATCCTAGAAATCCAGCAAGAGGAGAATTCTCCCTAACAGTGTCCCCCAATGGTCTGTTCTTGGCCACTTTCTCTTCTCCCTTTACACTTCTCCTCTTGCTGCTATTATCTCATCTTTTCCCACCACATTTATGCCGATGAATTGTAACCTTTTTTCTCTTTCTCTTCATTCATTGCGGCTATCCATGATAACTTATCTTTCTGTTTACTTGCTATCAAATCTTGAAAGTCAGATCACTTTCTTGTTCTAAACTCATCAAAAACCGAAGTTCTCTTCTTCCCTGTCACCATTATTCCCCCGACCCCTCCCTCCTCTGTATCTTTTCCTCCTTCCTCTCTATCTCTTTCCAGCACTGCTCTCAATCTCTGTCTTTAACTTCACAGAGATGTTTCCTTTTCCCTCCTCATTTCTACTATCACCTGTTCTTGTCGCTTCCGTCTCTTTAATCTCTTTAATATTCGTAAACCCTCTTTTTTCTGACCTTTGGCGCTACCTGATCTCATCCCTTATTTTCTTTCATCTTTTTTACTGTTCTAGTACTCTCTTTGATCTTCCCATTTCTCGTTTTGCCCTTCTTAAGATAATGTTTAATGCTTCTACTCTCCTTCTAAACCAATTATCCCCGTGTGATTCCATTTCACCATCTCTGTCCTCGCTTGGTTGGCTGTCTTTATCCTCCCAGCTCAAATTCAATTTTCTTTGTATTGTGTATAAATCCCTCTATTGTCTCATTCCCTTCATTCTCAATCCCAGTTCTTATTATCTGTCCCTTGTCCCCCTTGTGCCCAATCCTGATTCCGTTCATTCTCTCTTCTTGCTCCTTATCACTGGAACTCTCTCCCATTGCTCCTTCTTTCCCTGCATTCTGTACTTCTCTAAACACCTATCGTCTGCAGTCATAATTCTTTACCTGGAAATATGTTGTAACCCAATCAATCCTGACTTTATTGTACCTAATTCTTTACCTGGAAATATTTTGCAACCCAATTAATCTTCACTTTATTGTACTGTAACCTTTTTATGTATAGCGTTTTGCCGTCAAACGCTCAATAAATACCACATAAATACAAATACAAATACAAAAACACATTACGGTCTTGATTACAAGTTTAGTGGTAGTGGTGGTAGTGGTTACCCAGTCTTTTACCACTACACCAAATTCTGAATTTCAATATAGAAACTCATTTTTCTGTCTGGTTTTGTGTGGCATATTTTACCACCACACAAACCAGTATCGTATGCAATAATTACAGGGTGTGCTATTTATGCATGAGGTATTTACCAAAACCCCATGGAGGCCTATGGGGTTCAACAATAGGGGTTAATAGTATAGTCCACATGACTCGTAACCATGCGGGCCTACCAGGCCATCTGCTAATTACAACATGGTCTAAAGTAGTGTGGAGTGTAATGCGTCCCAACTCGTAATCAAGCCATAAGCGATACAGTGGGTGTATAAAGCACAGGAAAAGATTTACACATGGGAAGATAGGTTCAAAATGGAAGTATGGTCTTGGGGAGTATCACCTAACCAAACATTGCTTGCATCCACTGAAGACATGTTATGTAAGGGCTTAGGGTAGTGAAGAGGCAAGGAAGTACAACAGGAGTGAGGAATACCAAACAAAACCTTACAATGTTCTAGAGAAGAGAATATTGGCAATGCGGATGGAAGATGTCGGCAATAACTTCAACAGCGTATAGAGGAGTGGAGGGAGGAGTTGCATGCAGACCGCTCACAACGTACAGGCGGTAAGAACACACACACTAAGATAATAGAATTCAAGCAATTCAAGAAGGGAAGGCACACGTTTATGCCCTCTGACTGAGGTACACAGGGGTGTGGAAGGCAAGCCAATGGCTAACAGTGTGCAGGTGAAGACCAGAGGAAGCATAATGTACTCTTCATACCATATAGGGGATGAGGGGACATGGAAGCAAGGGTTTGACACCATACAAGAAGACCGCAATTAATAAACTAACACTAGTCATAAGAAATCAAGAGCTTAGGCTGCCAACACAAAGATTCAGAATACAGTGTAGCACAAACCATTCCTTGAACATCTAAAGGGGAGAATCAAGCACATCACTCACTGACCCTCAACAGAAGGTGTTGTACATCGCCCACAGCATTCACAAGTCCACTGTAAACCTTTTAGGTGCTTATCATTATGATGTCAGGCTAAAGGATGAAAAACGAATAATCACAAGCATTTATTTTCCTTGGAGGAAAGAATCTATCAAAACAGACAACAAATCATTTTGACACAGAGGCAATTTGTTTTTCTCTGCCCTTGAAAGCAAGTAAAGCACACATCGCAGCCTCAGAAGTATTATGTAGGTCATCGTCTTCCAAGAATGTTGACGTTCTGTTTCATAGCATTAGCCCACTTTACTCTTAGAAAATTAGATTCCAAGCACTCTGATCTAAGGCAACTAATGAAATTGACAAAATGTATGACAATGTGAACAGCCTTTCACTGAGTAATTGTCTGAAGGACATTCCAAAATTGGGATAACTCACGAAAGTCCCTCAACATCTGTACAAATACATCTACATGCCAGTTCTTTCGGTTATATATTTTTATTTATTTGCTAATACTGTAATTATGCATTGAAAAGCGTTGTGTAACTTAGACATAAACATGGTACCAGGTATTACTTTATTTTTCTTTTCTCTGTGCTTATTGTATAGACATGGACTAACAGATCATGTACTGAAACTGGCATTGTCGAAATAAGCAAGTGTGTTTATTTGAAAAGCTTAAATGTGGTATTAGTATTGTATTGTATTGTATTGTATTCGTTATTTATATAGCGCTCTTTCTATATTTGTATGGTCTCAATGCGTTTTGTGGTTGGAACGCCCTCTGTGACCAAAGTCCATGTGTAGGAGGTGCTAAGATTTTAAATTAGAAGATGCCTGCGTGCATTGTTGCGTTGTTAGGACTTTGGTGGCTGGCTAGGCTCCACTAAGCAGTCCAGAGGGCAGGCACGTTGGTGGGCGCTGTTGGTGGATTAGGATAGAGTGGAATGGCTGAAAGATTTGATGTGGGCCCAGCTGGAACCGAATTTTGTTTTTGCTGGTTGTCGCTGCATACTAGTAGCAGAGGTGTTGAGGTATGCCAGAGGTTTCAGTGTGGGCGTCTATGTGTGCTTCTAGACCAGAATGCATAGCCAGAGCTGCATTCTATGGCTCATGGATGGGTGGCCGTGCCTATGGCCTAAGTCCACAGTTGTGGTGCACGTACCATATGCTTGGCTGGAGTTCGACTGCAGTGTTAGTTTTTCTTTGTCCAATGCGGATGGCTGTTCTCCTTATTTGAGATATGATATGATATGATATGGATTTTATAACGTGCCTATATACAAGTGTTTCAAGGCGCGGCGAGGCAAGGGAGGGGGACCAAAGGGAAGAGAGAGACAACGATCTAACTAGGCCAGGTGACATTTAGATCACGTAAGTGCAGGGGAAAGGGGTGGATAAAAGTGCAAGGGGAAAGGGGATTGGTCAGTGCAGTACATGGGAAAAAACAATAAAGAAGTGAGGCCAGCTGGTGGCAAGTGCAAGGTTAAGTGCAGACAGCAGTTGTCCAAAGTGCTGTTAGGTGGACTGTAGGGTTACATATACAGACCCAAGTGCAAGGGTTGCCAGGGGGGCAGTGCAGGTGTGCAACTGGTGGGGAAGGAGCCTGGGCCCGAGATCAGACGGTAGACAGGTGACCAGTGTAGTTTCAGTTTCAGCCAGGAATTCAGCAGGGGATAGGAAGATAGAAGGCAGAAGCAAAGAGGAAAGTCTTGAGTTGCTTCCGGAACCAGAAATGGTTCTCCTCAAGTTTCAGAGAGGGAGGGATACTGTTCCAGAGGGAGGTCCTAGCCGAAGAAAGAGATCTACCACCAACTTGTTGTTTGGAGAATCGACTGACCCTGAGGGCGGAGGAGCGAAGAGCTCGAGTAGGAAGATATTTACAAAGAGAGCGTTGGAGGTATTGAGGCCCCAGCCCCCAGAAGGCCTTGTGGACAATACAGAGGGTATTGCACTTAATCCTTGCAGCCACTGGGAGCCAGTGCAGAGATTTCAGTGCAGGAGAAATACGATCCCTGGGCTTGGGGCGAAGGACAAGCCTGGCAGTTCTATCCTGGATGAGTTGCAGAGGGCGGAGAGTAGAAGCAAGCAGATTTAGAAAGAGGCTTTTTGCAGTAGTCCAGCCTAGAGAGAACCAGAGCTCTGGAGATAGTGAGCTTCTGGGGGAAGGAGAGGAAAGGAAGAATATTTCTTAGGAGGCGCAGTTGGTAGTGTGACTTCTTAGAGATGTCAGAGACGTGAGGAGAAAAGGAGAGTGTGGAGTCGGAGATGACCCCAAGGTTCTTAGCCTCAAAGGTGGGAGCAGGAAGAGAGCCAAGGGAGGCCGGCGAGAGATTGTCAGGAAAGGAGGGAGCAGGTGTGCTGATAAGGAGAATCTCCGTATTACTGGAATTAAGATATGGATCTTTGGCGACTCACTCCTGGATAGCAGAAAGACAGTCAGAGATGAGAGAAGGAGAAGAGGTGGCAGAAGGGAGCCTGAAAAGGAGCTGTCATCCGAATAGCAATGGAAGTTTGGGCAGAGAGCTGTAATGCAGTGGGCAAGAGGTGCCAGGTATTGGTTGAACAGCCAGGGAGATAGGTTAGACCCCTGGGGAACACCACAGGTAGAGAGAGAGGAAGGACCCTACTTGGGCCTGGGAGGGTCGATTGGAGAGGAAAGAGGTCAGCCATGCCAGTGCCGGATCAGGGATACCCAGGTTATCAAAAAGCCAGTTGAGCAGGATGGCATGGTTGACCGTGTCAAATGCAGAAGAGAGATAGAGTAAGATGAGGACAGAGGGGATATTAGAATCAAGGTTGGAGATCAGGTCTTCACAAAGGTTCAGGGGAGCAGGTTCCATGCTTCTGGCTGCTCTGAAGCCAGACGGATGGCCATGGAGACAACCAACAGATTCAGTATGAAGATTAAGCTGGGAGAGTGCCAGCTTTTCAAGTTGTTTGCCCAGGACAGGAGTGATGGAGATCGGGCAATAGTTAGCCCGGCACGCGGGGTCGTCTGAGGGTTTCTTGAGACGAGGGTGCACAAAAGAGTGCTTCAGTGGAGAAGGGAAGGCTCCAGTGAGGAAGGAGTGGTTTCAGAAGTCATCTAGAGCAGGAACACGGGTGTCAATGTGGTCCTTGATGGTTTTAGAAAAACAGGGAAGAACCTGTTTTGACAGGACTTTTATAGATCAGACTTGGCTAGAAACCTCATCAGTGGAGAACAGAGGAAAGGCGGGGAAGGCGGGAGGAGAGGTGGCCACAGGAGGCCAGAGGAAGAGCACAGAGTACAGGGAGGAGGGGCAGAGGATGACAGAGAGGACAGGATGTCCTCAGTTTTAAAGATGAAATGAGAATCCAGGGCTGTGCAGAGGGCCTGGGAGAGGACAGGAGAGGTAGAGAGTGCAGCAGGATTGGTCATCTCCTTGCAGATTTTAAATAGTTTGGACGAGTTGTTGGATGCCGCAGAGATGCAGGCTTGGATGTGGGCTCTCTTCAAGGTGCGGAGAGAGAGCCGGTATTGCCTTTGGAGCAGGCGGCAGGCTAGTTTGTCAGTGGATGCACAGGAAGCACGCCATTTCCTCTCAGCCACCCTGCACTTGCATTTAAGGTTGACGAGGTCTGAGTCATACCAAGGGTTGCACTTGGCTTTGGGCTTCAAGCGGATTCTCATTACAGGGGCAAGAACATCAAGATAGCAGATTGGAGCATGGAAAGGGCTGTGTCAGGATGTGAGTCAGCCAGAGGAGGAGAAGGGGGTGAGAAAGTGGCGGAGAAAGCCTCAACTGAAACCCGCCTCATAGGTCGGATAACCGAGAAGGTAGGTGGTAGTGCTGGAGTTGGCTTGGCTTGAGGGGTAGAAAGGGTGAGAATGGAGGAAAGGAGAAAGTTATCTGCCCTGCAGAGTGAGTCAGTCCAGGGGGAGAATAGAAAGAGACAGAAAGAGAGAGTCGCAGAGGTCGCGAATGAGTCCAGAGGAAGGACAGGAAGCATCCAGGTGGATGTTAAAGTCTCCAAGAAGGAGAAGAGTGGTCAAGGCCAGGAGGGAGGAGGAGAGGTCCGCCAACTCCGAGAGGAAGGAGGAGATCTGACCATGTGGCTGATAGGTGGTAGCCACAGTGAGAGAGTTGCCAGGTGAGAGAGAAAGCCGGCAAACTGGGCATTTGAAAGAGGAGAAGGCCTGTGTAGGAATGACAGAGACATGAATCCATTCAGGGAAAATCAGGGCTACACCCCCTCCGGAGCAGTTGGACCTGGGCACGGAGAGGATCTTGTAGCCATCAAGGAGGAGAGTGTTAAAGCTTGTGACAGAGTTGGCCGTGAACTATGTCTCGGTGAGATCGAGGACATCGAGGTCAAGTTCCTCCAGGAGGTGGCATTTGTCAGAGGAGTGTTTGACAGCTGAGCTAGAGTTTAGAGTGGCAATATGCAGAAGGTTGCCGTCCTTGAAAGACTTCCTGGGAGGGGTACAAATCAGAGGTATGCACTGCGGAGGTACAGAAGAAGCCCGAGGGGGGGGAGAAGAGGAAGAAGGAGAGGGCAAGGTAGCCAAGGGGGAGACAGCAGGGGTAGGCAAGGAAGCCATGGAGGGGAGAGAGGGGACACCAGGAGAAGAAAGGAAATTGATGAGGCGCGGAAAGCGTCTATCAAAGAGGAGAAGGTTGGTTTGAGGGCCTTGGACCAAGACGGTACCATTCAAGTAAACATTAATGATGAACTTAGAGAAGTGGAAGGAGGCCAAAAGGACCTCCCACCAGGTGGCACCATAAATGGGAGAGGAGTAGAAGGGAGAGAGCACAGAGACCATAGGTACAGTCCATAGGTATGGCGAGGGAACAACAAAGAGGATGTCAGTGAAAGTTTGCCTGGAGGAGGTTCTGGTATAGGTGTCACCGATAAGGAGGCCTGGGTTTGAGACCAGGATGCCCTTTTTAAACTTCTTCCTACCAGATTTAGTGAGAAGAGCAGAAAAGTCGATAGAGAAGCAGTTAGAAAAGATAGGAGAGACAGAAAGCACCATAGAGTAGGTAGGGAGCGGAGAGAAGAGGAAGGGAGTGGGAATGGGAAAACACTAGGGAGGACACAGGGCAGGGTGCAAGCAGACGAGACAGAGAGAGACGAGACAAGATGACTGGCGCTTAGATTTTAAATAATTTCACAGTGCAATTTTAGAAACAGGAGAAAACACACCTAAGTTTGAGAGTCCTGAATAGTGGGGAAAAGGCATAGGTTTCCCAATGCAATTTTAAATACTTGCATAGTGCAGTTTTAGAAAAGGAGAAACACACCTAAATTCGAGAGTCCTGAATAGCGGGGAAGAGGCCTAGGTTTCACAATTCAATTTTAAATGCTTTCACAGTGCAATTTTAGAAACATGAGAAACACGCCCAAGTTTGAGAGTCCTGAATAGTGGGGAAAAGGCATAGGTTTCCCAATGCAATTTTAAATACTTGCATAGTGCAGTTTTAGAAAAGGAGAAACACACCTAAATTCGAGAGTCCTAAATTGCGGGGAAGAGGCCTAGGTTTCACAATGCAATTTCAAATATTTTCACAGTGCAATTTTAGAAATAGGAGAAACACACCTAAGTTTAAGAGTCCTGAATAGTGGGGAACAGGCCTAGGTTTCACAATGCAATTTTAAATACTTTCACAGTGCACTTTTAGGAACAGGAGAAACACACCTAAGTTTGAGAGTCTGCTATATGGACAGGTTTGGGGATGTTATGAAGTGAGTAAACATTATTGCAGGCAATACATTCTGGTTATCCACTTGTGGGGGAGAGATCCAGCAACAGAGGGCAGGAACCCTTTATTTCCATTGATTTGGGGCACAATAGTGCACATAGCAAGGCACTTGTAGAGAACAGGGATAACGTGATTGGAAATAATTCTGTAGCAAAATTGTAAGGGAGATGGATCAAGCAGTAGAACAATCGAAATGTTTATGAATAGAGCAATGGGCAAATGAGGATGGGATTTCTACAAAATTGGTAGCACTGTGAACCCTAGCATATTTTTATGCAGAAATGGTACACCTGTCAAGCATGGGAATGATGTAACGGAGAATGTGGATCAGAGACACTTTAATTGGATTCAGATACCAATACCTGACAACAAACATGGTTACGAATGTCAGGAATCTTCATTAAACAGCATACAACATTGTCAGGGGCGCAAAGGTATGACAGCCGCAAACTTAGAGATGTAATCATGCTCCACGGTACATGATCTTGGGGAAATGAGTGGTCTGAACTAGAGATTGGAATGTAAATGAATGCTCCAAATTGGAGCTCGAAACAGAAGACACTGAACTGCTCCTTGCAGGTGACATCTGCAGGTGTTATGGCTGGAATCAAGTATTGGGACAGCCCCATGTCTCCTCACTTTATGACATCTGGGAGGTGATAGACTTGCAGCAGGATTTAATGATGCAGTGGCATGACGTTGGTCTGCACAGGTGTGGAAAAACCTTGTGGCCCCACATTCCATGATGATCCTTTGCCCCTATTTGTCTTATGTCGACATAATTGAATGTCACTGTTATGACCGTTTGTGACTGACATTTACAGTGTATATCCATTTGCAGTCACTGACCAACACTGATCATTTTAGGTGATCTTAATACCTGGTTAGATTGTCCAGACCATAGCGACTCGTACAAGCTGTTTGATCATTCCATGAAATCTCATACCTCTTCTCGTTCCCACAGAGATGGTCATTGTTTGGATGTGATCCAACCTCCCTGTTTCCTTGAGTGATTACTTTGGCATATTTTTTACAATCAACATTTAGTATCAGTCTAAAAATAGATATCCTGGAGTAATTAAATCCCAGGGTTTCAAAAGAGTTACATCACAAATCAGCTCAGATACTTTACTTCTTAATTTACCAAAGTGTGATACTGCCTCACCTACCAACTTCTTTTTTGACCAATTTCAATCTTAATTTCTTGACGTCCATGCACCCCTGTGCCCCTTGAAATTCCTTAAAATCTCAAATCCTTGATACTCTTGTTAGCTAAACACTCTTAAACAGCAGTATCACTGGAGAGAAAAAATTTGGTGAAAAACGAGATGCTTCCCTTATACAGGAGACACATCAAACTCTTCTTGTACATAAAAAACAATATGTAAGGCCAAATCCATCTTTCTCCAAGAACACATGAATTCGGCTCTCAATAAACCATCTAAATTAGTCTCAATTGCTAGTTCATTCATCAATCCATCTTGTTTTCCCCAAACATTGGACCATCAACTGACTTGGCTAACTGATTCAATCAGTTTTTCTCATATAAGATTCATAAACTCCACTCAAATCTTGAAGTCATGAAAAACAATCAGCATCTTTTGGAACCTCAATCTCCACCCACACTTATTAGTATTAATTTATCTTTACAGAGACATCATTGGAATTGGTTTCCTCTTTATTGAGCCAACTTAATCCCACCTGCTTCAATGCCAACACATTTCCACCTTAAGTTGCGCAAGCCCACTCACAGCTTTGGCTAGACATATCACACACCTTGTCAATTCATCCCTTACTCAAGGTATAGCTCTGCAGGGCTTAAAATCTATCATCATCACAACCTTAATCAAGAAACCTCCTCCTGATTTGTCTGAAATTGGCAATTCTTGACCTTCAGCTGCCCTTAATGTCTTTCTAAGATTTTGCATTACTACAATTTATGGGGCATGTGAAATCTTATTAAATTCCGGTCGATTTCCAGTCTAGCGTCCATTCTTTACATGGAACAGAGATGGCTCTGCTCTCTGTTTGGGAATCCTCCCCTCCACTCTGACCAATGTCATCTGTCCCTACTGGTTATGCTCGATTAGTCTGCTGCATCTGATACATGCTATTTTTCTGTCACGACTTACATACCTAATTGGTGTCACCGGCACAACCATAGAATGGTTTCATACTTTCCTCTCAGGGAGAGTACAAATGGCGAAGATTGGTGTTCAATTGTGGCATTCCACAGGGATCAGCCCTATCACTGCTTCTTTTTTAAGATATATATCTTGCCTCTGATGTCCCTTGTTCAGAAACATTACATTCAGGACCATTCATATGCTAATGACACCCAACTATTCCTAAATGATTCCATTCCTCAGTACACTTTTGAACAACCTCAAATCTGCTTGACAGAGGCAAAACTTGGACTTACTTATAATTATCTACAATTAATTCTTGACAAGTCAGAGCTTACACGCTTAGGACCTAAACACTTTTTAAATCACCCCGGGAGTTATCTCTGCCCCTATGCTGTTTGGCTTACCAACTTCTTGTTCTAACAAGGTAAACTACCTTGGCTTGATCTCGGAGCCAGAAATGAAATTGACTGTAGAAATTAACAAGGTAGTCAAATCAGCCTTTTTTACTCTTCGACTATTATGACCAGTGGTCGAAGTGCACGAAAAGAAGTAATGGAGCTATGTTCCCTGCCAGCCTGCACTCCGAACAAACCCCATCATCACACTGCCTCCCACACACAGTACAAACCCCCAAACACATGCACCTGTTGTTTAAGGGAACTTTCAGTGTAGTGCACTGAAAGTGTAAGTCTCAACTTCTTCCTACACTGTTATTTTAAAACAAAACCGTTCCGGAACGGTTTCTTTTTTAAAATAAAAGTATAGGAGCTCTTAAACATAATTTTAAAAAGTAGAGGAGCACCGCTCCCAGCCGCTCCCGCTCACTTCGACCACTGATTATGACCTACCCTCACTTACCTTCCCCCTTTGGAACATTGCAAAGTGGTAGGTGCACTTGTTAATTTGAGTCTGGACTATGCCAATGCCCTCTACTTAGGGCTCCCTGATAACCTCTTGTCTCGACTCCAAGCCTCACAATATGCTGCTCTTTGTCTTATTTTTCACCTCTCTAAATAATCTTGTGTTTCAAATGTCAGATGTTCTTTACACTGGTTCTCTGTTCTCCAGCACATAATATTCAGGATACTTGTCCTAGTATTTATAGTTTTGTTGGGAAGGGAGCAGCCCCGCCCTACCCCCCTAGATGCTATAGAGTGAGGCGAGATGCATTCAAAGCACTATGTCGGGCCACGGGGGCAGTGAGATGACCACCTCCCAGGTTAACAAGACCCTACTCCAATATAACCAAATATAGTCTATCCACATAGTATAGTATACAGTGTGAGCAGCATCGCTATTTTGTGTAGATATTAGTATTCATAGGTAGAAGGAAAGGTCTGCATGGCAAATGCAGCATTGCATGCACTAGGCACAAATCGTGAAACAAGTGAAATCCCCAGCTATGCCTGAGCTCCCATGAGGACAGCCTACACCCCCAACCACCACGATGCCTATTCATTGTTCTAACAGTGTTGCAAAGACATTCTAGAGGAATGTGCCCTACAAAGCCATGATCACAGACCGGCACCTGGTGTGTATGTTATCTCACACTGGCTAAATCATGACCCGGCCCATCCCCAGGCAACCACAAGTTATAGCCCATATAACTGATTACAATTTAAGACCTTGGAATTTCATGGCTGCCGGTGCCCTTTGACCACCAAACCCAAAGTAACAAGTCCTAAGATGTTCAAAGAGGATGGACAGGGCAGATCATTGAAGCGACAATCGTGTGATTTGTATTGTGAGGTGCTGGGAGTATAGCTCAAAATTAGGGTGGAGACTTTGGAGCCGGATGGCGTGGTCGGAGTGAGTGAAATGTGTGTGGGAAGGTTAGAGTGTCCCATAACCTCCTTTTACCCATTTTAAGGCCTGCCAAGTGCACAGTATGAGTGATAAAATAGTTGTATGGTAGGAGTATAATTAATTTGTTTTCTGACCTTCAATGTGAGAAGAAGATGATCACTGCAGCACCCACGTGACAGAAGACAAACGATTGGACTGGAACCAATGGCCTGGCATCCCTTATGGCCTGTCATCCCTTATGGCCTGGCATCCCTTATGTGGAAGGTGGATCCTGTATAGGCACACACCAACCAGCTGCACAGGAGTTTACCCTATGAATTGTATCAACGATGACAATGTTTTTCTTTATAAGATTCTGGTAGTACTACTTTTCGGCAGAATGTTCTTAGCAGCAGAGTTCTTTGCTGTTGCTCTCATCTGCGTTTGAGATAAAAATTGTTATCCTTACAAGATCGACTTGGACCTTTCTTCCCTAGCGGGTTGTATTTTCTCTGGTGGGACCGTTCAGGGACTTGCCTTCAATTGGTAACCCCGACGTGATCACAATGCCCCCATATTTGCAGAGGCTTCCAGGCCGCTTCTCTAGAATCCCTTGCTTGCTACTTTCCTCTGTCTACCCAAAATATAGAAAAATAGAAAAAAGAAACCTTTGTGGAAGCCTATTTGGAATGTGGTCCTTATTCATTCCTTTACTCTTATTTCACCCAAAAAATTGAAAAAGAGATTCTGCTGTGAATCATTCTCTAGAAACCATTGTAAAAACGATTTCATTAGACCCCACCCATGATAATTATAGAAGTGGATCTCTTTGTGAGCATGGCATCTGTTAAGAAGGAAGACCAGAAGGAGTTGGAAAATGAGGGGGCAGAGATGGATGATCAGCAAGAGGTGGTACCTGGGGAAACAGAGATGGAGGGACATCAGTAAGTGGAATATGAAGAGGCCCATCACCCCAACATTGCCCACTAAAGAAAGCAAAGGGATAGACTGAAAAACATTCAATTGGGTGCCTCTATCTCTTGCCACTCTCCTCCTTGTACTCTATGATTTGGCGCCAATCTTATTCTCTCAATTCCTCAACTAAATTTACAGTCATGTCACTTTTGCTCCTTTTCCCTCCTAACTCCCAACTCACCATCAGAACAATGGAGCTCCCAACATCAAAAGCACAAGCTACACATTTGATTTCAAGCCAGCCTTCCAACTCCATCGCCTACACTTGAAAGGGGCTCCCACAATTTCACTGCAGATTCCTGCCCTGCCTGCCCCCGAATGCCATTTTCTATATGCTTTCTGGCCTTTCCCTATAAATATTCCTATTTTTTACACTGTCGGTTTGTTCTCAAACCATTGGTCATATCATAGGGTGCTGTTAACCATGATAAATGTGGGCCTATATCATGTAGCACAGTAATTATGTGGAAAGGATTTATGTGGGCAGGTCCATGTAGCTCGGAGAACCCACAAAATTCACATTTTGGCACATTTCAGGCAGCGAGGGGAGCAGGACACATGTCTGTCTGGTGGGTTCTTAGCTAATGTCTAGAACCCAACATTTTCTAATTTTGATAACTCTTGGCCCAGTAGACGCAGAGCTCTCTCTTCACTAGTGTGGTTCTAAAATAGCAGGAACAGGACTTCAGAATAGAGTATTAGGAGAAGAAAGATTAATTGGATCTAATCATGATACTGTGCATGAAAATGACATTTATAATTATCACTCTTTTTAGAAATAGCCATCTCATAAAGCAATCCCTGTGTTAAAAAAAACCTCATTAAAATGGAAACCTTGCTCAGTCAGTCAGTCGATAAACTTTGAGGCCCATAAAAGTGCAGTGCAAGCTTTATACAATAGAATATGAGACTAAGACAATTACATAAAAATTAATGGCAAAAACACAATTCATTAATTCAACCAATGCATACATTACATACATGACACGACAGCATGCAAACCAAATAATATCATACAGATTCTTAGCTTCATGTGAGTGCACGTTATGGATAATAAAAAATAAAGGTAAATCTGTATTATAATAAAACAGCAATTGAACAGATGATAGCTTTCGAATGAATTCGCCAAACACTATTTAAGAGACCATAAACAGCGAAAAATGTCATCCTCATAGACTGTGGATTTACACAGAGCATACACATCGTCAAGAGAGCATGACTGATATTTGAATAAAATGTGGTCGAGCATCTTCTCCTTCAGTTGGCATAAGCTGGGCTAGTCAACAAGAAATGCATTTCATTTTCAGCTTCCGTAGTACACAATGGACAAATATATGGGGAGTTCTGAGAACATTTGTGGGTGAATGCTTCAACAGGAAATATGCTCAATCTGAATCTTATGTATAACACTCTTTCAGATACAGAAACATATAGTTAAGATAATATTCGGGATCCAAATCAGTTCTATATATAAATATCCTGGAAAACTTGATAAATTGACAGAGTCAAGAATCAAGGTTTCCAGGATAAAATTCTCAATTTTGGATTTGAATGCCCTCTTAGTTTCATCCAAAAAAGTAGTTTTATCAGTGAACAGATGCAGCATTCTTTGCAGTATATTATGTAGATGTCTGCATAATTTCCAGGTTTTTCCATTGGCAAACTCAGCTACGTCTTTAAATATTTCTTTGTAAAAAACAGAATAGCCGAGCAATTTAGGCATAGCCAGAAAAAGAGGAGTTTGGTAGTAGCCACTAATCTAAGTTGTCTAAAGCCTGTTTCTATTACTAGTGAAATAGCAGTGGTACTAATGGGTACATTCATGGGTACATTCATGGTTTTCTTTATACATTTATTTTCTGGTATGGACAAAGATGAAATATAATTGTACCCATCAGAATTTGCTGCCATAGAGGGCAACGGACCATACCTGGGTTGAGTAGACCTCCAAGACTGTTAGTGGGAGACAGTATCCGTTTTGTGTGTTTAGTGCATGTATAGCACCGGATTGTCTTTTGAGAGTGAGGTCACATTTAATCAAATGAAAAAGTTGCCCAGTCATTGAGATGCAGATTTGCAGTTCACCTATCAAAATGGCAGGCTTCCAAATGCTGAGCAAGGAGGAGTCCAAAAAAGAAATCAGATTGCTCACTTTCTGAATTACAATCCTGATTTTGTGTGTTCATTCACAAATGCCAAGCAATATTTTCTGAATGGGAACATAGAGCAGTTAGATATGAACTAAAAAGATACACATCAATTTGCTTTATAACATATTTCCTGTAAAGTTCAGCTATTTAAAATGAGGGCTGCTATTTTAAAACAGAAATAGGACTCTGACACAACCAAAACACCACCTAAACACATTGTAAAAATATTTATAAATTCACAAAGTCAGGGAATTTACAAATAAATATAGTAAATTAGCAGTGAACAAAAAATGTGGATTCGCAACTAGATAACTGTGCGCTAGTGATCACTAATGGTAGTAAAATCAAATATTACTTGATAAAGAAGTGCAAGCAGCAGGCCTACCCACGCCAGCCAATCCACCCTGGCTGGTACTGTAAACTAGTTAAATAGGAGATGGGGTAGGCATGCGCTTAACACCATTACTTTAAGGCACAACAATAATAGTTGGATGCTTTAATTGAAAGCACCTGCTTTCTGGGATTTTCCATTCTGATTTAATGCTCTACTCGATTGGACGAGTGATATATTTCGTTTTGGCCAACACGGCTTTTCATGGCTTGTCCTTTCCATCAGTCTGATACCTCTGTGACCCTGACCGTGTGATTTGTGTAATTACATGACTCTCCATTAGGAGATTTTAAGGATTCTACCAATAACAGTGTTGCATGCCTTGAGGACGACCTGTGTGTCGAAACACGTGTCGTCTGTTCGTGATTCAATTAAAGCATCAAACTAGTATTGTTGTGCCTTAAAGTAATGGTGTTAAGCGCATGCCTACCCCATCTCCTATTTAACTAGTAAATTAGCAGTACCCACCCGGCGTAGCCCGGGTCTGAAGCTCATATGCAGGTGGGGATCCACTATAGCCTTGTGTATGTTATATTGTGGGCTTAATTCTTATTTTTGAATAAGTCACAAAATCGACAATCTCCCAAAATCACCTATACTTATAGCACATGGCCGGTCCCCGCCCTGGCAGGGCGAATGGGTGGGGTTGGTCAGATTTCCCTATCGCCAGTACACTCCAGACTGGTATACTGACCTTGGGCCAAAACCTCAGCCCACCAACTGCTGTGGGACTGGAGCCAACAATCGCAAAATCGGAAATCTTTTGAAATCACCCATACTGATAGCACAAGCCCGGACCCTGCCCTATGCAGCGAAAATGGTTGGGGTTGGTCAAATTTCACTGTCTCCAGACTGATATGCCGACCTTGGGTCAACATTTCAGCCCACCAATTGTTATGGGACTGGTGCCAACCCCGAACATACAAACCAAACTAACTTTCACAAATATATTACATGGACGTGGTGGCGTCCATGTAGTTATGGTTAAGTTGGTGTTTCCATAGGAAGAGCATTTTTTGGGTGGCTTATAACTTCGCTCCCTCTGGACGAATCCTCACCAAACTTTGCAAAAAAAAGTATATGGCCCACTCTGATTTTTTTGCAAAGTTTGGAGAGGTTTGGTCTATGGGAGGCAAAGTTATAGGGGATTTACACCAAATATGCGGCAGGAGTGGGGGCTTGGTCCCGAAAGCGTGCTTTTGCAAATTTGGTGTAAATCCGTCCAGTAGTTTTTTTTATAATGACCAAAAAGTGGGTCATAAAAAATTGGTGATATCTGTGTTCGGTCCGCGGACACACTTCCCTGTTTGCTCCACGGACAGTGTCCTGACTGGCCGATCGGGTTACGTCATGTCTGTGGACATGCAACGTGTTTGCTGATTGGATGGCGTGGACCGTGAAGCACGTCAGATTTTCGGTGGCGCCCACCATCTTGGATTCGCGGACGTCCACGGACAGCGCGGTGAAACCTGGCTCAAAATGTGTATTTAGTAGAGTGTGTTGGTGTGTTTGGGGAGGGTGGGAGAGTATGAGATAGGTTGAAAGATGTGTTTTTTCATGTGGTAGACATTCTTGTTGTGTTCAATTTGTCTGCGGACATCACGGGTGTTCTGAAATGTTCTAAATAAACTGAATGGGGGGTGTTCTGAGGACTCAATATGTGTCCGTTTTGTTCGGGAAGCAAGCTGAAACTGTTCTAAGAACATCGCGGTGTCCTGAAATGTTTGCAAATAAACAAAATGGGGGTGTTCTGAGGGCACTGTCTGTATTGTTCGTTGTCAAGTTGAAAATGTTCTAAGAACTCTTGCTTTGTCCTGAAATGTTCGTAGCGGGTGTCCTGAAGACGCTGTCCATATTGTTCGATGGCAAGTTGAATGTGTTCTAAGAACACTCGCGGTGTCCTGAAATGTTCGCAAATAAACAAAATGGGGGTGTCCTGAGGACGCTGTCCGTATTGTTCGTTGTGAAGTTGAAAGTGTTCTAAGAACTTTTGCGTTGTCCTGAAATGTTTGTAGGGCGTGTCCTGAAGACGCTGTCCGTATTGTTCGATGGCAAGTTGAATGTGTTCTAAGAACACTTGCGGTGTCCTGAAATGTTCGTAGGGGGTGTTCTGAAGACGCTGTCCGTATTGTTCGATAGCAAGTTGAATGTGTTCTAAGAACACTCGTGGTGTCCTGAAATGTTTGTAGGGGGTGTTCTGATGACGCTGTCTGTCCTGAAGACGCTGTCCGTATTGTTCGCTGGCAAGTTGAATGTGTTCTAGGAACACTCGCGGTGTCCTGAAATGTTCTCAAATAAACAAAATGGTGGTGTCCTGAGGACGCTGTCCGTATTGTCTTTTTGAAGATGAAAGTGTTCTAGGAACTCTCGCGTTGTCCTGAAATGTTTGTAGGGCGTGTCCTGAAGACGCTGTCCGTATTGTTCGATGGCAAGTTGAATGTGTTCTAAGAACACTTGCGGTGTCCTGAAATGTTCGTTGGGGGGGTTCTGAAGACGCTGTCCGTATTGTTCGATAGCAAGTTGAATGTGTTCTAAGAACACTCGTGGTGTCCTGAAATGTTCGTAGGGGGTGTTCTGATGACGCTGTCTGTCCTGAAGACGCTGTTCGTATTGTTCGCTGGCAAGTTGAATGTGTTCTAGGAACACTCGCGGTGTCCTGAAATGTTCTCAAATAAACAAAATGGTGGTGTCCTGAGGACGCTGTCCGTATTGTCTTTGTGAAGTTGAAAGTGTTCTAAGAACTCTCGCCTTGTCCTGAAATGTTCATAGGGGGTGTCCTGAAGACTCTGTCCGTATTGTTCGATGGCAAGTTGAGTGTGTTCTAAGAACACTTGCAGTGTCCTGAAATGTTCGTAGGGGTTGTTCTGAAGACGCTGTCCATATTGTTCAATAGCAAGTTGAATGTGTTCAAAGAACACTTGTGGTGTCCTGAAATGTTTGTAGGGGGTGTTCTGATGACGCTGTCCTTCCTGAGGACGCTGTCCGTATTGTTCTCTGGCAAGGTGAATGTGTGAATGTGTCTAAGAACTCTTGCGGTGTCCTGAAATGTTCGTAAATAAACAAAATGGGGGTGTTCTGAGGACGCTCCCCGTATTGTTCTCTGGCAAGTTGAATGTGTTCTAAGAACACTCGTGGTGTCCTGAAATGTTCGTAGGGGGTGTCCTGAAGACGCTGTCCGTATTGTTCATTGTCAAGTTGAAAATGTTCTAAGAACTCTCACGGTGTCCTGAAATGTTCGTAAATAAACAAAATGGGGGTTTTCTGAGAAGTTGTCAGTATTGTTCGTTGTCAAGTTGAAAGTGTTCTAAGAACTCTCGCGGTGTCCTGAATTTGTTGTCAAGATGAAAGTGTTCTAAGAACTCTTGCAGTGTCCTGAAATGTTCGTAAATAAACAAAATGGAGGTGTTCTGAGGGCGCTGTCCGTATTGTTATTTGGCAAGTTGAAAGTGTTCTAGAACACTCATAATGTCCGCGGACATTAAAAGTTTCCATAGGCCATAGTTGAAATGTTTGACTCTATGGGTGTGATATGCTGCGGTGGTTGTGGCCAGGGCATAGAGTGTTGGGTGCATGGCCAAATGGCCATGCACCCAACACTCTATGCCCTGGCCACAACCACCGCAGCATATCACACTTATAGTTGCTTATAACTTTGGGTCAAAAACAAATTTATAAGGAACAAAGTTATAAGATACTCTGGGTGTGATATGCTGCGATGGTTGTGGCCAGGGCATAGAGTGTATAATATACTTAATGTTTGGTTTAGTAACTGGAGTACATGTATTATTTTGTTATTTTCTGTGATAAAAGAAAATAGCATGTTAGTATTAGTATTTTGTAATGACTTATTACATTGTATAATCAACAATTTGCTCAGTTTCTGTGTTCGTTGCTAAAATCATTGGGTCTGTGGGAGAAAAAAAATCCAAGTTGGATTAAAAAAAAACCTTTTTCTGTTATGCTACAGTTTATTTGTTTGTTTTCAGTGTTCACTTGTTGTTTCTGGCTAATGTTTTATACATTGGCTTGTATTTTTTTGGAGCAGTAACATATTATTTATTTGTTTGGATATAATAAAATTTTGGAGCAGTTAGATACCAGTAGGCGTATTCTAACTGTCTATTTTTTTTATATATTTTAGTGGTATTGATTTATCTGTTTGGATATTGTTAAATTTTGGAACAGTTAGATACCAATTGGCGTATTCTGTCTATTATTTTATATATTTTAGTGGTATTGATTTATCTGTTTGGATATTGTTAAATTTTGGGACAGTTAGATACCAATTGGCGTATTCTAATTGTCTATTTTTTGCTCTAATTTAGTGGTATTCATTTATCTGATTAGTTGTTGTAGAATCTTTGGGCAGTTAGATAGCTTTTTAAATATTCTAACAGTTTACATTTTTTTACTACAAGTTTAATTAGGGTTTAAGTACAGTTTAGTTATCAAATTTTGGTTTTAAGAAAATTAAATAAGCGTTTGTAAGATTTGCTGGTAATCTCTGCTTTAGAGTAATGGTACTATCATTACATTGAAACCATCCACATTTCTTTTTTATATATGCAGTGTAGTGCCCTGAATTGGTTGTGGCTTCTGCGTGGTAGATTATACCTATTGTTGTGAAGGTTTTCTTACCAAGTGATATTTGACCATGTGTGAATCCAGTCAGCTTGCAGTTGTTTTTGGTACCATCTGCATTGTAACATAGAAGCATTAGTATTATGTATTTACTATGTGTTTGTATTACTAACGTGGAGCGATTATCTGAATTGCAGGTAGAGCATAATCTACCATGGTTTGCATTTTGTACAAGTCGCTGAAATGGAATGGATTCACAATTTGGTATTGATATATATATGAAGCTTTCATTGGGGATTTCTTCTTGTGTCACATTGTTGCAGAGAGTGCATGTATGTTTCCACATGTATGAAATCTGAAAGATTTCATTTATAGGTATGTTTTTGTTTTCCAGTACTTGTAGTAAGTGCATTAGAAATTCTTGTGGATCTTCCTGTGAGTTTATAGTAAATTTCACCATTCCAGCACAGTAGTCCAATTGTTGTCTTATTCCATAAACACTATACGTGTTGTCAGGATTGTTTGCTGCAATTCTGTGAAGTACTAACATTTGCAAACACAATGGGTCTGTACTGTGTAAGTAAATGTTGTCATCAATTGGTGGTAATTGAAATAGAATATACACCAACTATATTTGAGAGTTTAAATGGTCCAGGTAGTTCTGTATCTAACTGCTTTTGTTGGAGTTTGTCTTCCTTCTTTAAAGAAGTACCTGGTATACTTTCCCTAATTGATTCTTTTTTGCTTGTGGTACTTGATGAAGTATTCGTTTCTTTTACTCTCTTTGGAGGATTTGCAGTGACATCCTGTTGCATTTCTGTTTGATTTATTTTTCTTTTATAACGTTTTACTTTTTGTGGAACAGAATATGTGTTTAGGTGGGGGGTGTATAGTGAGCGAAGTCTATTGTATTCTAAAATGCAAGGAATATCAGCGTTTATTTTACTTGCATCAAAGTTGATTAGAAATAGACCGTCAAGTGTACGTAATCGTGATAGTGCTACATAGCTCATGCCTTCTTTAAAGACAGTGTTACCAATATCTATCATTGCTTTGTCTAGGGTAAGACCTTGTGATTTATGAATCGTGACTGCGAGTTAGAGAAAATTGTTCTCTGCGTACATACATGTCTGTTGAGCGTCCTATCCTTTTTACTTCTGAAAGTTTGTCAAAGAGAATATTGACAAACTGAATTTTGTTGTCACGTGGGTAAGTTTGAAAGCCAACAACTGTACCCAGTGCTCCATTAACTAGTCCTTGGTCCACGTCAAGCTTACGTTTAAGCATTACTCTGCAATTTAAGGATAATTTTAATATCTTTTCTAAGCCTGTTGTGTTTGAGATTGATTTTTCTAAACTATTTAGTCTTGTTGTGGCTTGGTCACACATAGGTAGTGTCATACCATGTACATCTAGTTTGTCTGTGGCGCTAATTTCCATTATTGGTTGAATTTCTTTACTTAACATTATTTCATTGAATTTGAAACAACTTGCAAGAGTTGGCATTAAGGCCATACAATTGACATTTTGTGGGCTAATTGTTCCATAACATCTGTAGCACATGCATTATCGCCATAAAGTGCATTAATGTGCCGGGTTTTCAATATTGCTTCTGCTTCTTTAGAAAGTATAGCAACTCTGATACTTTTTAAGATGTTGGCATAAGTGAGATCTGCAGATTGCTGCATGTTTTCTGTTAATTCTCTGTATTGGAAATGTTGCCAAAGGTTGACATTTCCAATGCTGCCAACAGTTTTACGGCAGAGTTTGTGTTCTAATGTTTGAAAAATAGGCTCACCTTTTACTGGTGTCAATTGAAGAAGATCTCCAAAAACAATAATATGTTTTCCTGCAAAGAGCTCTTCATAGTTTGTTTTGAGTACTTCTTGTAATCTGAGGTGAATCAAAGCCAACATAGGTTGGAGACCATGCTCACTTCATCTATTAGTAGCATTTTCATTTGTTTCAATACTCTGCGTAGTTTCATTGCAGCTTCTGCAGAAAGTTTGTAATAGTCTAATTTGTTCTGGTGTTCTACTGTCAATAGTAGTAATCAGTGTAACGTGACACCACCTATGTTGTAGGCAGTGACAACAGCTGACAGTTTGTTGTTTGTCAATTGTTAAAGGAACTTACTGATGATTTTGATTAGGAATGTTTTCCCAGAACCAGCTTCACCGCTGGCGTACAGTAGTATAGTTTTATAATTATGGCAGGAACATTCTTTATTTTCATGTTGTACACCATGTGCAATTTGTTTTGTTACTTCTTGAAAAATGCTACGTTGCTCATTGTTTAGTTTTGAATGTAGTATAGTTAAGTCTTCTTTATCTTCATACTGACACATGGTGTTTTCTACTTCTGTCATAGCTAATTCTGCCTCATTTATTATTAGTGGTTCTCCCAGTGGTTCTTGGCTTCCTGTTACAGAAGGTTGACTACTGTCAGGAGTTTCTTTATCTAGTTGGGCCTGGAGTTCTTCTTCGTGTTGCTGTTCATTGTGCAACATTGTTTTGTACTGTGTAAAGTTTACATCAGTTATAGTGCTTTCATTTGCTTTGAAAGCATCTTCATATGAGTCATAGTTATCTAGTATTTCTTCTTTATTTCACCATGGTTTAAAGAGTTGTAGCAGGGACATGTAATATACTTCTTTATGTTGAGGAGTCTTTAATGACAATTTGATATGATTAATTAACTTTGGTTTAGTGAGTTTAACTAAGCTGCCTTCACAGTTTGTCACTCTATATTTACCTTTTTTTTATCAGGTTTTATATTATTTTTGTATGTGTAGTTTTGGGATATGTGGTATAGACACATGTTTTCCAAATTATTACTTCTGTTTGGGTAGTATGTGTCCAATACATTGTTTTTTAAAACGTCTTGGCTGTTGGGATCATGTTTGGCTATTGTTTCTATATCTTCATAGGATTTTAGAACCCTTTTCTAGATTCAGCTGGACCAAGACTTAGCCATACTATATTTTCAGATTTACCATACAATGCAGTACCAGTTAAACGAACAGCTGCTTCATATGATCCACATTCTCTATGGGAGAGCATTTTTATGCCCAAGCTGTATAATATCTGAGACACTGTTTTATCTGATGACAGGTCATTCCAGAGGTCTTGGAGCTCTGTATTTTCTGCTTTGGTTAAGTATGCTGTGACATATCGTGCAACTGCAGTAGAATTGTCTGCAATGTACTGCACATCTATGTTTGCATTCCATAAGTGGGCAATGATTGCATTATTATCATTGATATATTTTTCTTCTTCTTTTCTTTTTATGTAATATATATTTTTAGGTGACTTACCTTTAACACTATGTCTAACTGAAGACATGAGGTTGTTCACTTGACCTGTATTTGTAACTGGTCTAGGAAAACCAAATCGGCACTTGGTGTAGTATTTCCCTATGTTTTTGTATTTGCGACAACAATATTTTCCACATTTGTGTCTTTGAAATTGTAAAATTTTTGCATGAAGATCACTATTTGTTGCTTCTAATGGAATTTCGCAAGTGACATATTTTTCAATAAAATGTAAAACAGTGGCATCACTGTCTTGACCAAACTTAGGAGCATCTTTAATCCATAAAAGCATGTGGATATGTGGGAGGAACAGTTTTATTACAAATAAAATGTAGCATAGCAATGAAGCGATGTTGAAAATATCTTGAAACATTAACAGGATCCAAAGAACAAAGTTCTCCAGGTGTTAGTATATCTATGTTTGTTTTGTTTTTGTTTGATATGCGTAGGAAATCATGTAAATCTTCCCATGCATATTCTGCACAACTTAATGTAACAAACCTAGTGGGTGGGCCAAGGTTTCTGATCATACAACGTACATCTCCATGACGTTGAAACCAGTACTCTTTAGTACCACACATATTTGCTAATAGATTTGTAATATTTGATTGTAAAACCTCATCCTTTTGTTGCACTTTTTGTAATAATTGTGTAGCTGTCATATTTTGAAAGTGTGATCCTGATTTTAATATGTGTGCAACTCCGTAACATAAAGTTGCTAGTTCACTTTCAAAGAGTAGGTGGAATATGTATTCCACATTTTGTCTAAATCTGGGATCTTCAGAATACATCCGTAATGAACGGTATTCTGAAGCTGATATTCGAATAGGTCTATCATCGTACCTTCCTCCTTTGCCAGTAGGAAAGAGGAGAGGAAAAGAACGTGCTTCTATACTTTTTTCCCATATGCTGATTGGTGATCCTGTTGTTTGACGCATTTGGTACGTTTCCAGTGCATCTTCTATTCATTAGAGTGCAAAGGATGAATTGTATAATGGTCTAAAGTATTTGATATTGTAGCAGGATCTAGGAGCTCAAATTGACCAGCTTCTTGTGTTTCTTGAATTATTTCAGTTGTATCCTTCACGTTTTCTTCAATATTAATTTCTTTGTAATATTCATTATTCTCTTTAAGATATTGCAAGGCATGTCTAATTTTATGTAAATCTACCAGCTGTTGCCATATTTTTTTGTCTTTTGTAGGTACTCCATTTACTAAGATAATTAAAGATTGCTGCATTGGACGTTGCACTCCTAGAGTATGCACATTTTCTTTTAAATCTAATGGTAAATAAACTACTTTTCCACAAATGCCTTTTACCAATTCAGGGGGAGGTAATTTTGCTGATTTTGGTTGAAGGCGTATTATTGCTTGAAATGGGTGCACTGTTAGAATTATGATGCTCTCATATAAATTAAGTTCTTGTAGGGGTTTTGGTAGTGGGTATAATTCCAAATTATTTGTGATAGCAGGTGAAGTAGTTTGGATGTTGACAAGTTTTGTAGTGAAGTAACTGCAAAGTATTAAGGGGTCAGTTATTTCGTATATGTTTTCTGCTACAAGGTAGAGAGCTAATTCAAACCATTTAGAATCTTCATTGTCTTCTATTTTGTATGATAGGTCTACAGTTTTTGTGTTACTTTTATAAAATGTTCTGCGGCAACATACGCACACATGGTTTGGTACTTCAGCTGATGTACTTTTAAATTTTAGTATTTCTTTTTGGTATGTGTTTAGTAAAAGTTTGCCATGCGTAGAATTGTTGCTAATTTGGTTTAACGCTATTTCACTCTGTAAGTGGCTTTCACTTCCAAAAATGTTTTTCTGGATATAGTCAATTTCTTCATGTAGGTCTTTTGCTATACCATGTAGAAGAATGTTATTTAAATTTGCTATTGCTAAAGCAGGACTTTTAGCATAGTACAGTTTATAGACTAGATTTCTTATAGTTGAATGATGTGTTGATATCCTTCAGATATCATGGAAGGTGGTTTTACAAGTAGGTCCTGTAATGCAGGCCAATGAATGTCCTTGTAGTCCTGTGTACTTGCGCACTGGACAGGTATCCATATTTTGCAGTAGTTTAATTTTGATTTTGTCTTTGCTTTTTACATATTGTTTGAGGAATTGGCATAAAGACTTGAACAATTATTTGGGAATGTTACAGATTGACGTGCATGGCCATTTGTACACTAGATGTTCTGATTCAGTTGAATGGAGGGGTAATTCTAAGTTTTCAGGGCATATTTTTGTAAGGAGTACTGCTTGTTCCATTATGGTATTATTCACTTTTTCATAACCTCGACCACTGCTATGTATGGCAATTGTATTTGTTTGCTTTTGTTTCTACGCTTCTTCATTAAAGTATGGTTCTGTGTTCGTAGTGTGATTCCATTCACCTCCGCAGATACTTAAGAAGTTCTTTCTGTTGACATTTAGTTTATTGAGAAGTCTTTTTTGTAATTTAGTTATTAGTTTTGTTAGTGGTTTCATTTTGTTTAACACTAAAATAAATAACTCTTTTGAGAAGAAATGCACTGTCCATCAATGCTTCTAAGATTAATTTCCTACGATAGGTTTTAAGCATTGAAGCTGATTTCTTTCCTGTTTTTATAAGATTTTGAAGGACTTTGCGACGGTACATTGTGGCTAAAATACTTTTCTTGGTTTGCTTACTTTGCACTATATTAAAATTTAAAGAAGCAGTTTTATCTGTAGTGATAGCTGATTTTCTGTTAATTGTCTTTTGGTTTGTTTTACATTTTGATAGAGGAGGCAAAGTTTTTGTACTTGAAACTTATTGTGTTTCACTAAATGACTGTATTAGCTGTTTTGTTTCAACATTTTTTTACAAGTTCTGCTAGAGATAGATGCTTATGTTGGACACTTTTATTTTCATTTGCTCTACTTTTGCATTGCTTTCTACGGACTTGACCTTTGGTAGGCATTCTTTAGGGTCTGTTGAAAAAAATAAAGAAGGTATGGGTTGGGGTGTTCTGTAATGTATGTGTGCTGTGTGCATGAGTGTTTGAGTAAGATGATAAAGATGTATGTAATGGTGTGTGATTGTGCATTTGGAACTACAACTAGTAGGGATGGGTATTCTTGAATTTATGTGCTACTAAACTGGAGTTTAGATGACAGAAAAAAGTAAGCTAGTTGTGCGGAGAAGTACAAATAGTAAATCTAATGTATACAATTAAAACAGTTGTTTGTTCTATAATGTCATGTGGGACATTCTGGCTGTAAATCGCTGTTGAAGACATCAGGATTTTTGGACAGAATGGTGCACAATCTCTATTTATAGGCACAGAAATAGTATGAATTAACTTTACAGTGTGTTTCAGTAATAATACAAATATTATGATGATATTCTACTTACTTTTTTTCTAAAATGAACAGGTTACTTCTTAGTTCTTCTTTGTTCTTCAAATTCGGCTGCTTCTTTTCCGGGGAATGGTCTTCACTGCAATTGTAAAAGAAACAAATTAGGAATTTTGTTTGTATATAGCACTGTTTTTAATTTAGACATTGATTTTTTTAATTGAAATCCTCAGCGTCTTCCTCAAATCCATTAAAATTATCTTATTTACATAAGATACGTTGCACCAGTTCAATACATATGATATGTTCTTAATGAACAAATTGTATTGCTATGACTAACTGTAGCAAACAAAATATCTTTACTATGTCTTGTGAAATTCATAATGTAACACTGAATACCACTATTTCTATAACTAAGCTCTTCCAGGTAATAGTGCCTCAATGTCATGCTTAAATTAAAGTAATTAAATAAATAATGAATAAAAAAAATATTAAGTCAGTTTTAAAATGTGTTCATGTACTGTACAGAAAATATGCATACCTGTAGTTTGTGTTCATGCACATGGATATGCATGGAGCTACAAGTAGAAATCTTGGAGATTTGTACAGTATTTCTTGTAGATGGTGCTTGCCAATGATGTGACACTTGTACTCAGAGAGATTCACAATACATTTGCAGTGCTGATCTATGATGATGCAGTTAGATGTAGAGGTCTTGAATGTAATTGGTGGATGGTCATGTGACTTCTTAGCTACATCCAATGAGGGAATGGCACAGAGAGTGAACTGGAAATGGTAGAAGGGCTGTTCATGTTACGATATGTCCGCGGACATGGCGGTAGTTCGCGGACATCGGGTGTTACATCCAGGGATTTTTGGGTTCAGAAGTCATGCAAATGAGAATGAGCAGTGAAAGGGATTGGTCAGGAAAGTTTAGTGGGTGTGTTGTGCTAGGAGAGAGTTTCTCAGATACTCTTTTTGCTGAGAGAACAACAGATAGCTATGGCTGTGTGTTTCAGAAAACAGATTGTTTGGATTTTGGGAGATTCGTGGACACATTGGTTGAAGGTGCATGCAGAAAGCTGTGGAGTAGCTGTAGATCTTGGATTTCCACATGTGGAAGTACATTGGCATTGAGTACGTGGAATGAAGTGGTTGGACTTGGTACCTCTGTGTGCTACTTTGGAGACAGAGCAACATCCAGACATAATTGTAATTCATTGTGGTGGGAACAGTTTAGGACATGTGCTTGGGAAGGTTATGGACATGTTTCTTAATTCTCAAGTCATATTTTCACAGATTGCACAGAGACAAATGTGGCTTTGTTCTTCTTCATTTGGTCCACAAATGGAAAAAGCAAGGCGCAATGTCAATAAGGCTGTTTGTGCATTTCTAAGAAATTTTGGCATGTCCTCTTTTTACAATGAAAATATTATGTTTCGTAGTACATATATTTTTTGCAGAGATGGAGTCCATCTTACTTATGCTGGCAATTACATTTTTCTGAGAAATGTACAAAATGCATTGCAACCTTTTTTAGAATTACAGCATCCATTTTGAAGTAGGTGTTAAGTATTTATAATTTTTGACATACAAACACCTCCCAAAGGCTCTTTTCAGAGCCACCACTTCCTCCCAGAGAAAATTGCAATGGTTATGATAGGGTAGAAACCCAATTTTTTAGAGGTTCGCGGACTGTCCGCGGACTTCTAAAAATACAAAGGGCCCTGCTTCATTTATTTTCACTTCTATTTTTTAACTGTGAAAGGTGGCTCTGTAAAAAGCCTTATTTTTTTTTTATTTTTGTTATTTTGTATTTTTTGTTTTTTTTTATACACGACACACTAGGAGAGGAGGGGAAAGGAGGGTAAAGGAGGGGACACCAACCACAGGGATAAGAAACGGCGAGCTGAGAGAGGAAGATGTAGAGTGGGTTTTATTTGGGTAGTGAGCAGGTCTTCTCGTGCTCTGAGACGATAGTCTCAAAAGCACTGCAAAGTCGCTCCCCCCTGCAGAGTACTGTGTCACAGTACATACATACAACCTTGACCCTCGAAAGGTAAGGGTCATCAGAATTCTGTATGGCCTCTGAGGCAGCTTGAGGAAGACGCTGTCCCACAGAGGTGGTCCTTGTGGTGACAGGATCAGAAACGGAGGATGAAGTAGAGGGAATCAACCTACTACGTTCTTCGCAAGGTACAACCTTGTGAATAGCCCCAGAGTGAAATGACCTCAGGTGTCGCTTCATGGTAGTGGTCCCAAAGCTGTACGAACCATGCCTCCCACGACTGAGTATCATTTTGCACTCATTGCAGGTGACACGGTTCGCACGAGCCTTAGGACCATTCCCATGAATGGTAAACAACTGCAACACCCAAGACTCACGCCTAGTGCGGGTAGTAGGGATTTCCTCTACTTCATTCTGGTCATCCTCTTCTTCCTCCTCTGCATCCTCACTCCTGTTCCCCTCTTCAGGCCCTTGGGAAGGTGGTGGTGGTGGAGGGGGTGAGGGTTGTGCTGAAGCAGGTGCAGCACCAGGTGGCAGTAGTGCAGCCAGGGATGCCATCTCGATGGTGTAATCTGCAAGTTGCAGGAAAAATAGATGTGCTCTGAAGAATAGCCAGAAACACAATGAGAATAAGCTCTAGGGTGTGGTCTTTTATAGGGGTGCTTGTATGCGGTTTTCAGACATGCGCGCTGTCCGCGGACAGATCGAACACAAAAAAAGGTTCAAAAAGTTTCAAAAAGTATGTAGAAACTCATGATTAGTATGTGTTTTTATTGAAAAATATTGTGGATTAATTGAAAATGTACTTTTAAACACGCAATTAGTGTGGGTGCGGTCACATGATCCCTTCACGAACATGTCCGCAAAGGAAGCGCCTGTCCGCAGGACACCAAATGCACGGATATTGGTTTGCACATGCGCGTTGATGTTCTACGGACACTGTTCGGGTCCTGAAGTAATTAAAAGTGCGTCACACGTCAAACGAACATTTGTGGACACTGCATGTGTTCTAGAACAGTTTCAACATGGTAGCGAACACTACGGACAGGTACAGTGTTCTTTAGGACACTTTAATTTCATCAATGACATTGTGATGTCATCTTTGATGTCCTGGGTGTTAGTCTCAGCAGTGCACGGTGGTGGCGCGAGTTATGGTTGCTTAGCTTACCATAACTGGCGAATTTCAAGGGTTTTTCGGTTTTACTTGGAACCATAACGTCCCTTTACTAAAGTTTTTTTCACTGAATTTTATAGGTTTTTAGTAGCGCAACTTAATCATAACATCCCTTTAACAAAGTTTTTTCACTGAATTTCATAGGTTTTTAGTAACGCAACTTAACCATAAAGTCCCTTTAACAAAGTTTTTCACTGAATATATATATATATATATATATATATATATATATATATATATATATATATATATATTTTTTACACGGCCCGCGGTAGTGGGCGTGTAGTTATGGTTAAGAGCTAAACTCATAGGAAGAGCACTTTTTCGGCAGCTTATAACTTTGATCCCACTGGACGAATCCTCACCAAACTTTGCAAAAAAAGTCTATGGTCGGCTCTGAATTTTCTTGCCAAGTTGCGCGAAAATTTGTGCGGAGGGACCAAGTTATGAGGGAGTCCCAAACATTTTTTTTCCATAGACTGAATGGGGAATAACTTTGCACACGGCTACAGGCCAAACGGCTGGACGGATTTTCACCAAATTTGCGGCAGGAGCGGGGCCTTGGGTCAGAGAGCGTGCCATTGTGTGTTTGGTGGAAATCTGACCAGTCATTTTGTTGCAAAGAACTGAAATGCACGTCTCAAAAAATGTGTGATATCTGGGTCCATTTCCCTGTTCGCTCCATGGACAGAAGTGTCATTGTCTCGTGGTACGGCGTGCTGTCGGAGAAGTTTCAACGCAGCTATTGGTTGGCTGGAGGGAAGCGTGCTGTGCGTCAACATTTTTTGGGAAAGCCGCCATGGTGTATTGGAGGACTGTATGGCGGCAGAAGGGTCTGGAAAATGTACCATATGCAATCTGTTGGCAGCAATAAGGGAGGGACGGGTGGGGGGGTGAGAAGTGCTTCATGTGATAGATGTACATAGGTGGAAGAAGACGGAGTGCCTGCAGTATCCGCGCATATTGTGCCAATTTGCGGGTGCCTTGACAGGCGAGTACTTTTTGTGGTGATTGGAGGCAGCTGTCGTAATGGCCCGATAGCTTCTGCCGCGACCTGTTTGCGGCGACCTCTTTTCGTGGTGAGTGGTGGCAGGTCAATTGCAGAAGGGGAGTGAATTGCACATGCCATAGGTTGGGTGGGAGCCCAGGTGGCTGTGCGCTGTGGATGGAATGCAGTAGTTGGGCACATGGTGGCATGCATGGGTGAATGAAGTTACAGTGGGTCTGTGAAAGGATTAGACTATTGGGTGCATGGCCGAAGGCCATAGGCTGTAGGGCATGCACTCAAGAGAGTAGGGCTTCAACATACCCACCTCAGGAATGCATGTTTGACTCTGCATCCGGTAGAGGGTGGTGCTTGCAACGTGTGGTGTGTGCAGATTACTTGCAGTAGGGCCAGTGTTGCAAACAGAATGTGGGTAGGTTGGCAGTGACACAGTACTTTGTGAATGGAAGTGGGTACGCCCATAGTATGAGGGAGTGTTTTGTTTGTACATTATGTTAACTGTTGCAATTTGTTGCTGTATAGCTCCATGGTGGTGCGCACATTGGGTAGGAGTTCTCGTGGCAGTGGTGTGTATGTGGATTGTCTTAGTTTGTGACATGGTGGCATTACGTTGCTGTGGGTGTGCTCAAGGCCTAGACTATTGGGTGCATGGCCCTAGGCCATGCACTCAAGAGCCTAGGACTTGAGGACACCCACGGCAGTAATGCATGTTTCACTCTGCATCAGTTAGAGGGTGGTGACATGTAAGGAATGGTGTGGAGCACATTTCAGGCATCATAGGCCAGTGTTGCAAACAGAATGTGAGTAGGTTGGCAGTGGCACAATACTTTGTGAATGGAAGTGGGTATGCACATAGTATGTTATTGAAAGTGCACTGGGGTGCAGGAGAGAGTGTTTTGTTTGTACATTATGGTAACTGTTGCAATATGTTGCTGCAAAGCTCCATGGTGGTTGGCTGCTAGCGTAGGAGTGCTGGTGGCAGTGGTGTGTATGTGGATTGCCGTAGTTGGTGAAATGGTGACATGCATGGTGGCATTACACTGCTGTGGGTGTGTTCAAGGCCTATGCGGTGTGCAGATTTGTTGAAGTAGGACCAATGTTGAAAAATGTTGTGCTGTGCTTAGTGATACAATACTTTGTGCATGGCTGTGGGTAGGAGTGGTGGAGGCTGTGGTATGTTTGTGGTTTCTGCTAATTGCAACCTATTTTTTTGAATGGGTGTTTTATGATGTGGGGTAGTTGGGGTGAAGTGCTGCAACCTACTTATGTTACATTTGTGCATAATGTTAGCTGTCGACATGGCTGCTATGTTAAGTGTTGCAATTTGTTGCTGCATAGCTCCATGGCGGTGCACAGGTTGGGTAGGAATGCTGGTGGCAGTGGTGTGTATGTGGATTGTCGTAGTTGGTGACATGGTGACATGCATGGTGGCATTACGTTGCTGTGGGTGTGTTCAAGGCCTAAACTATTGGGTACATGGCCAAAGGCTGTAGGCTGTAGGCCGTAGGCCATGCACTCAAGAGCCTAGGCCTTGCGGACACCCACGGCAGTAATGCATTTTTGACTGTGCATCAGTTAGAAGGTGGTGACATATAAGGAATGGTTGTGGAGCACATTTCAGCCGTCATAGGCCAGTGTTGCAAACCGAATGTGGGTAGGTTGGCAGTGGCACAATACTTTGTGAATGGAAGTGGGTACGCCCATAGTATGTGATTGAAAGTGCACAGGGGTGCAGGAGGGAGTGTTTTGTTTGTACATTTTGGTAACTATTGCAATTTGTTGCTGCATAGCTCCATGGTGGTGCGCTGTGGTTGGAGATGCTGCAGTGAAAGTCACGCAGTGTGGGCACTCGGTGCAGTGTTTGCATACTGTCAGTATGGTAGATGGTATGGTTGAAGGGCAGCTTACATGTGCTTGGATAGTGTGCTGTGTGCACAATGCATGTAGTATGGGCAATGCTGTAAACATTTTGTGGTTTGGTAAGTTGGCAATGACAGAATACTTTCTAATTGGAAGTGGGTAAGAAAATAGTATGTAAATGACAGGGCGTAGGGGTGCCAGAGACAATGTAATGTTTATACATTATTGTAACTGTTGCATGTAACGCTGTACATGTCCATTATCGGTGTGGATGTTGGTTAGGAGTGCTAGTGCCAGTGGTGCGTATGTGCATAGTGGTAGTTGGTAACATGCTGACATGAATGATTGCATTACGGTGTAGGGAATGTGTGCAAGGAGCACACCCACTGGAGCAATGCCGGTTTGACAGTGCATCAGGCACAGGGTGGTGATATTTGGAGAATGGGTGTGGAGCACATTGTCGACGTGCTACAGCACCATAAGTGAGTTGCAAAGCGTGTATTGTGCGTTCCATGGTTGTGATAGTTGCAACATGCTTCAGTATTTGGTGTGCGGCAGGAGATGGTGCGGTGAGAAGGTGTGTAGTGTGGCCACAGCATGCAGTGTATACGTAATGTGAGTATGGAAGAGGGTATGGTTGAAGTGCAGCTTATATGTGGTTGGTTACTCTGCTGTGTGCAGATTTATTGAAGTAGGCCCAATGTTGTGAAACTGTTCTGCATAGGTTGCCAGTGACACAATACTTTGTGAATGGCAGAACATAGGGGTGGTGAAAGCTGTGGTATGTTTGTCGATTCTGCTAACTGTGACATGTTTTCATGAATGGGTGTTTTATCGTGTGGGGGAGTTGGGTAGACGTGCCCCTACGTATGTTACGTTTGTGCATAATGTTAGGTGCCCACATGGTCGCTTGCTTGGATGTATAGTGTTATGGTGGGTCTGGAAAGGGCTGCATTGTTGTGTGCATGGCCAAAGGTGTGCTGGGTGTGTCTTAGGATCTTTGTGGATGCTGCAATCATGCATTCTTTAGCAGAGAATTCTGGTGGAGGGGCTTTGCAATCAAACGGAATGTGTACTGAGAGTGTCTATCAGTAAATATGGAGTGGTGTACAGAAATGACAGTGTGCAATGCAGAGGTTTTGTATTTGATTGCTGCATGCGTGTAAATTTGACAACACCCAATGGGGGAGTGCTGCAAAAGTGACTGTGCAAAGGGAAGAAGTATTGTGTGTGCTTTACTGGGCCGAGGGCATCACTGTAGATGGGAAGGCACATGTGCCACATCCTGCCATTATGAGCAGGGTGCAAAGAGAAATGGAATTGTGGGAAATAGGCAATTAGGAGTTTAGGGTGTGGTTCACAGGAGGGGGTGGTAATATTTTGTCCCAATACTGTGTCATGAGGGTGGTCGAGATGGAGAGACGCACAGTGCTTATCGTCGGTGATACCTTTGTGCGCCAACTGCCAAGGTGTTGTGTGCAAAGAGGCGCTGCTGGTAATTTCAGGTTGGAAGGAGAGCACGCTTTCTGGGCCTGTCAGGGTGACTGCAGTTTCGGCAGGATGTTTTGCCTTTGCAGATATGTGGCATCCGTCATGAAAGTTGACTTTGTTGTGGTGCACTATGGAAGTCTAAATTTGGGTTACATGTTGTGTGGATGATGAATCCCTCACCTGAAGAGGTTGCTGACCGCAGCGATGCGAATTTTTCCTACTGCCGAGGTTGTTTTCTCATGCATAACACCAAGAGGAGTATATGTCCATTACGGTGTAATTTGTCCCCAGCCAGAGGCCGGAAGATGTGCTATAAAAAGAATTATGCATGAATTTATGCAGACTGCTGGCATGTTCTTCACCAACTATGAGATCATGAGGTCACAAAACATGCAGTGGTTCCATAGGAATTGCATTTATTTCCATTTGCAATGATGTTTTCTTTTACACTGTACAAGAAGCATTGACCAGCATGTGATAAACATGTGAGGAGAGGGAAGCAAAAACTCATATAAAGGAAAAATACAAAAAAAAGTTGCTTTCACACACGTAAAAAAAAAACATTATACATCAACGATGGACAGCCAAATCCCCTACCCAGTTTGATATTGTTTACCCCAATACCCGCCCACCACACCTCACTATCACGATAAGGTAGTGGATTACGCTGTACTTTTAGGATTACACGTGCCACATTCTGGGTGGCTATGTGGATGTATGCGGATAGAGAAATATTGCATACTTTCATTGAACTTTGCAGTGTATGTGCTTTGGTGTGGCACAACATTTGTCCTGTATATGTGTAACAGTACATTTCAAGTGTTGTACAGGAGTGACAGTGTTGGATGATGGTGGCTTTTCAATGCAATTGGTGGATGCGTGTGTGCCTACTTACCCGTAACCCAATGAGGTAGAGGTACAGAGAAGATAGTGCAAAGGGAAGAAGGACTGCTCTAGCTTTACAGGGGTGCAGCCCTCACGCTACTTTGGGAGGTGCACATGCCAACATCTGCCCTTTACACCACCTTGCCCCACTGACATGGCAGTGTGGGGATTAGCCAATCAGGTAGTGTGGGTTGGTTAACAGGAAGGGGAGGTGAAACTGTTGTACATTATATTCGGTGTACTGAGGGTGGCTGACATGGCAAAACGCATTGTGTTGACTGTAGGTGATCCCTTTGCCAAAGATCTGCACAACTATGTCCTGCAAAGACACTTTGATGGCAATTTTGGTTTGGAAGGAGTGGACGTACTGTGGAACGCTCTATATGAGTGCAATTTTGCTGGTATGCATGCACTTTGCAAAGACGTCGCCACTTTTGCAGCAGTAGATGTTATCGTCATCCACTACGGCGTCATGCATATGGGTTACCTGGCTTGCTTAGATTTGTTCCGTTGACTGATGAGATTGTTGGATGTCGTGAGGACACTTTTTCCCACTGCCAAGATGCTTTTCTCATCCATAATAGCACAAAGAGTATGGGCCACTGCTCATTGATGTTGTTCCGAGCCAGACGCCGGAAGGTGTCTCATCAACAGAAGCATGTATACTTTTTTGTCTGCTCGTGGAATGTTATTCTGCAACAATGGCCTCATTAGTTGGCATTTTGTTGTCACCCATTGGCAATGCAGTTTTGTTTGCCCGTCTACAGGATGCAGTGAAGAGTTTACTGTACTAATGTGAGCACATGAACACCCAAAGCTAATAAAAACCGAAAAAAAAGATGTTTCTGTAGAAGCATCTAAAAAAAACAGGCTCTTTTAAGAGCCACCCCTCACCACGAACTCCCCCTGCCCTGATTGCAAGTTATTCCCCCACGCCCGCACGCAGCACGAAAGCCACATCAGGGATATTGCAGGTGGCGGCCACGGAAATGGAACTGTGGGGATTGTCCAATCAGATGCTTAGGGTGTGCGGCAATAGGAAGAGGGACTCCTGCTTCACTCAGGGCCAGCCCTCGACGTACTTGGGGACCTGCATGTGCCACATTTGGCACTTCTCACCATGCTGGCCAATGGAAATGGGACTGTAGCGATTGTCCTATAAAGGTGGTGCTCAGGGTGTGCATCACAGGAGAGCGTGCCAATAGGAAGAAGGACTCCTCCTGCTTTACTGGGATGCGACCCTCGCAGAACTTGGAGAAAGGCATGTGCCACATTCAGCGCTTCTCACCATGCTGGCCAATGGAAATGGGAATATGGCCTTTGGCTAATCAGGTGCTCAGGGTGTACGTCACATGAAAGGGTGGCAATTGTTTGTTCCATTACTTTGTGTAATGCGGCTGGAAAACATAGCAGGACGCACAGTTTTCCTCATGGGTGATGCCTTTGTGGAAGATCTGGTCATGCAATCCGAGAAGGCTTTTTTGGCAAATTCGGGTCGGAGGGAGTGAAGGCTTTGTGGCGCAGTGTAGAAGTGTGCTGTTTCGACGGAGTGCTTTAAGAATGTTAGCGCATTGCCACTTCTGGGCCTGTACATGTTGTGGTTGTGCACTTTGGAGCCTTCTTTTTGGGTTCCATGTCTTGTTCCCGTGTGTACCGTCAACTGAAGAAGATGATGAAAGCCATGCAGCACATTTTTCCCACTGCCAAGGTGCTTTTCTCATGTATAACCCCGAGAATAGTGTGAAACTATTCCAATGGTTCCTGTCGCCAGCCAAAAGTCAGAAGGGGTCTCATCAACAGAAGCATGTGTGACTTCTTGAGTGCTGCTGGGATGTTCTCCTGTAAGAATGACAACATTTGTTCTCGCTATATAACCTTTTCAATGGAAATGGCATGTCTTTGTCGACCAGTGGCAATTACATTTTCTTTCAAAATCTACAGGCTGCAGTGAAGACCCTATTGTAAAAATGTGAGCTGACGTTGAAAACACAAACTTACTGATAAAAAATGCAAAAAAGGTGTTTGTATGGAAGAACCTTTATAAAAAAAATTACAAAAAATAAAGGCTCTTTTAAGAGCCGCCACACCTAACCACATCCCCTAGCTTGGTTGAAAGTTATTACCCCACTCCTGCTTGAGCCCAGCACAAAAAGTCTGCAAATATTGCGATACTAACAGGGTGGCACATGTTAGACACGCCCCTTTTTCAGCTGATGCCCACAGAAATGGGCCTGTTGAGCCTACGGGATTGATCAATACGTTTTCTGGGTGTGGTATATATTTGTCGACTGACATGCAGAGGGTGCGGTTATGGCTGTGTGTTTTACCAGCCACAGCGTGCAGGTTTTAGGGGACTTTGAAATACAGTAACTGAAAGTGAATGGAAAACACTGTGCAGTGGCTGCTCATTTTGGAATCTATCACGTGGATGTGTAGTGCTATGGAGTACCTACAATGAAGTGACTGATTTTGGTTTGTCTGTGTGACACTTTGGTGACACGCAATCATGCCGATATTACTGTTGTTGATTGTGGAGGGAAAATTGCCCAGCATGTTATACGAGTTTCAGTGTCCTTTGCGAAAAAGGAGGCACTTGCTCAGGTCATCCGTTTGTTTCCGATCTCTTGCATAACTTTCTATAGTTTTATGCAGACATCGATGTGGCTGCATAATTTTCTATTTGGTTTGCAAATGGAGAAAGTGCAGTACATTGCGAAGAAATATATTTGTGTCTTTGTACGACATGTGAAAATGGCGTACTTCACACATGGGATTATGACGTTTCACAGCACAAACACTTTTCCCCAGCTATAACGTTCATCTTACTATGCATGCCATCCCGATGTCTGCACACCCCATCCAAATTGCCTTGGTGCCCTTCTTGAAAGTAGTGAAACATTTTTGTAGTAAGTGTTGCATGCTGACAGTGTTCAAAACGCTCTGTAACACCTAAATAAATATCTTTCTACAGCGACCCCCTTTCCAACCGATTGAACTACAGTGTTTTGCACAGTGCCATGCTTCCTGCCCTGCATCCGTTCATTGGCAATTCCATTGTTCATCTCAAAAAGGTGCTTTCTTTATTTCCTTTTTTTCCTTTCCCAGTTTATTTCTATTTCTTATGGTCTTCTAACACAGCCCACAGCAGGAACAGCAGGAAAGGCCTGGTCCAGAAGGGGCAGTACCTGCATGGATACCGTAGGGGACGTGCCCAGAGATGGAATTATTGGGTGGCCCTCAACTAAATAGGTGCCAGTCATTGTCATGCTCCCAGAGGGACCGTTTCCACGCACTTCCAAGTACCTTCCCTGTACATGGCAGTACATGCACAACACAATGCCCTTTGCCGTTTAAGGGTCTGTAGCGTGCCATATGGTCTGCAAGGATGTTTTAGAGCTCCGCTGCCCTACAGGAGTGCCCCTTTTGTTGCCCGCAGCAGATGTGGCAAATGCTGTACATCCATTTATCCTATGTTATTGTTGGAAGGGCGGTACACTGCCCATTGCTCCCTTGTACTTTCATTTTAGTTGTCATCACATGCAGTACAAACACTACATGCTACGCCATTACTGTTAGGGGTAGCATTCACGGAGTTCCATACATTCTGGAAAACAAGAATGTTTCCAACAACGTGAAACACAGCTTCATTACGTGGAGGAGGAAGGCATTTATTCTGTGTGACCCATGCTGGTACAGTACTTTTGTAAGCACCACTAACATTGTTTGCGCTCTGCATATTGCACTGTTTGCTTGCTTGCCTTTACATGCACTTGTATGTGCGTGAGCAAGCTGCACCAACTTTGCCATTTTGCGGACTGATTACAAACTGTCCCACCTTCAATTATACGTTTTCTTCAACTGCACGACTAGCAGGCAGCCTCTTGACACTTTCCGTCACACTGCTCAGTGCAGGCACAATGGCCCTCATTCCGAGTTTGGAGGTCAGGGAAAAATGGTGCCTGTAAAGGATTACCAGCGTCGCTTACCGCTACGGGCTATTCTGACCAACCAAACCGCTATTAATGGCACCGTAAAGTACGATGCCATTAATAGCGGGCTGGGCACGTGCACGCAACCCACCATGCCGGCATTAGCGGCATGCCGTAAACCGGAGTAGACCACAAGTGCGGCGGACATGCAAATAACAGCCTCATGAAGGCGGAAAAAGTGCCTACCGGCATGCCTTAAATACCGGAATCGCCGAACTGCCGTAAAGAACCCTGAGCAGTGTTTCCAACTGCCACAGGTGCACACAATCAGCACAGGTGGAGGAAATAGAGTCAGGCCCAGTACAAAAGGAGCACACCCACACACCACACCCCCTCCCATACTAAGATGATTCCAATAGTAGTAGTATTACTGGAGCTGGAGGACCTGCTTGCATTGCCTCAAAATCAACAACAGCCGCCACCACAGAGGAGACGCAGGAGGAGATGGAGGGTGAGACAGGCCCAGCATGCCTCACCAGTGCAGCTACCGTTACCACGCCGGCAGCCCCCAATCCCTCGCATCAGAGCCACTCCCTTCAACCTAACCCCTGAGCAGATCCACACCCTGTACCGTCTGGACCGGGACACCATCACCACCATAGTAGACCTGATACACAACGACATAGTGAGCCTCATTGAAATACGCACCGCCATACCCCCTCTACTGAAGGTATTGTCTGTGCTCCACTTCCTTGCCACATGCACCTACCAGCACACAGTGGGGCACATGCATGGCATATCACAACCCTTATTTTCCTGGATCCTGAACCAAGTGCTGGATGCCCTCCTCAAGCACACAAGGGACTACATATCCCTACCACGGACTCCCCAGGAGATATTTGATACAAAAGTTGCCTTCCATGCACTGGCAGGCATGCCAAATTGTGTAGGTGCCCTCGACTGCACCCACGTGGAATCGGTGGTCCTGCATGCCATGGAGGTGGTGTACCGCAACTGCAAGCAATACCAGTCCATCAATGTGTAGATGGTATGTGACGCAGCAAGATCATCACACATTGTTGTGCCCGATATCCCGGATCAACTCATGACTCTTTGGCCCTGCAGAACTCCACGCTACCACGCTTCATGGAGCGGCATGCTGGACGACGTGCCTGGCTGCTTGGTAAGTAGCAGGACTGGCACATGGCATTGAAAAGGGGGGAGAGATGCACACACCACCATGCTGCCAATGTTGATGAGACTGCGCGATGTGCACATCACCAAACATTGTGCCCCAAACCATCACATACTGTGCAAGACACAAATATCCAATGTGAATGAAGTAAGGTCTACACCTATCACGACATGACTAACAGGAAACCACCCCACATCCCACAACACGTGCACCACCCATCAGCGACCCTCACCCTCCGTAACGCCATCCTGCACCATGCAGTGCATATGCACCATGTTGATGTCTCCAGCATATCACCACACAGGACAAGCATCCCTGGGAGTGCATCATACTGCACCTGCTAGGGAATCCACAGTCCGGCACAGGACCAGCACAATCACAGGAGTGCTGCATGTCACCATGGGAATGCCAATGCTGATTGCCCAATATTGCACTGACTACTGCCAAATCTCACAGGACACAACACCTCACTATTTTACACTTACACAGCTGTATGCATACACCATGCATGTGCAACTAGACGTCAGTGCACACCATCATCTTGAAGATGAAAACCACAGCATTAGACCATGGCACAGGACACATGTGTATATGGGCAACCATAACCTGCAGGCATGTGTGACTAGTACAGCTGTCCTTCATGATTCCCCTGACATTTACCTTCATTTTTCTCTCATACAGGTGATAGTGGCTATCTCTTGAAGCCATGGCTCCTCACCCCTGTCCCAAACCCACAGAACAGGCACGAAGAGGACTACAATCGTTCCCATACCCGTACACATGTGGTCATCGATCAGACCTTTGGCCTGTTGAAGGCACTATTTTGCTGCCTCAGCCGGTCGGGTGGGGCACTCCTCTACAGGCATCAGAAGGTGGCCAAGATCATCATGGCATGTGTAATGCTGCACAATATGTGCATCTGCCGAAATGTGCCTCTGCCCCCTGACATGGAACTGCTACCACCTGATGATGATGAAGGGGAGGAGGAAGATATGGCAGGACCTCATCACGGTGCTGATGCACAGGAGGGACGTGCTGTGCGGCAGTCAGTGATCGCACAATATTTCTGACACACATGTCAGCAGAGGGTGACATAATGTTTGGACATAGGGCACTGGGTGTGGGGGTACATGTACACTATGCACTGTGAATGATTAAATGACACATGCGCAATGATGAATGTCCACTCAGGTCTTCTTTTTCACACAACTGGTGTATTGAATGTAACAATATTTACGTAAGTGTTAAAACCCTCCACCACCTTCACCCCTCTCCCCCTCCCCCCAAAACTCCCCCACACACCCTCCCCCTCCTCCCACTGCCCCCACAACTCTCCACACACCCTCACCCCCTTCCCCCTTCCCCCACAACTCCCCCACACACCCTCCCTCCCTCCCCCCACAACTCCCCCACACACCCTCCCTCCCTCCCCCCACAACTCCCCCACACAAGTCCCATTGAGTCCACGAAGCCTACATGAGGCTGTCATAATTTTTACTTGGCACTCCCAGAGCCATGGGGTGGTATGTCCCGTCGGCGCAGTGCACGGACAGAACGGCGAAGTGGGCTGGTTTGGGTTGAACTGCTGGAGGATGGTGTGGCCTCCTGCTGAGGTGGTGGGGCGGGACGACCTGCCTCCAAGGCATCAGTGATGCGCCCTAGCACCTGTCGGATGGCCGAGACCTCCTCGCAGAGGTGGTTGGTGTTGTCCGTAAAGGATCGGCCCATTGCTGACAACTCTGTGAGCCACTCCTCCCTGGCCTGACGGTTGTCCTGTACGAATTCTCGGATGAGTGCAGTGAGCACGGCTGCACCTGCGGGTGTGCTGACAATCTGGCTGGCATGCCCAGCCTGCTCATCCTCCCCAACACTGAATACTGGACTGATATGTTCCTGGGTGTCATCATGGGCAAACTGCTCTGGGGTGTTGGTGTTAACGGTATCGCCCGTAGATACCTGGGGGGATGCAATTTGGGTTGGGGTATGGACCACATCCATTGTATCATCCTCAATGGTGCCCCAGATGTCATCCTGGCTGTCTTCCACTGTGAGGGGTGCCGTGGCTGCCACCTCCCCAGCCACACTGGACTCCTCCGAATGGGGTGTTTGACAGGTGTCTCCAGGCAGAACAGTGGGGGGGGCTTAGCTTACCAAAACCGGCAATTTTTTTTTTTTGTTGGTTTTACCTGTAACCATAACGTCCCTGTAACAACGTTTTTCCATTGAATTTCATAGATTTTTGCTAGTGCAGCTTAACCATAACGTCTCTTTAACAATGCTTTTGTTAGTGAATATATATATAGATACTTGTGCATAAACTGTTCAAAAAAGTCGTTTTCCTTTTCTATTTTGGGCAGTGCAGCATGGTAGGCTGCCAAAAAGTCAGTTATATGCTGCCAGCCACATTGCGGCAAAGGACACATCAGGTGTCACTTAAGTCTAAATGATGATGGCAATTAATGCACGACAGTTACAACTCACCGAAGTCAGTCACCGGAGCTATCCCTTTCTCAGCCTTCAACCTCATTAATTACTCGACTCCACTTTTTGGGGTGTGCTTTGAAGCAGACAACAAGTCTCCATTTTCAGAGCTGGTGTGTGTATGAATCGATGTCGTTCCATGGTCCTCAATGTGCTTCTGGTTAATTTTAATGAATGTCTATTGTTCAATATTGGGCACTGCAAGACTTTTAATGTAATCCAATGCAATAGATCTGGCTGTACTAAAGCCGTCCTCAAATTTACAATGGCAGCGGTTCAGCAGAGAGATTGTATGCACACTCTTACAGGTCGTGCTGGGGAAATGGACCACTTACTAAACATGTTCTGCAGCGGGTCATCTTCCCTACTCATGTGAGATGTGTCAGGTCAACATATGAGCTGATGAAGGTCCATTGTAAATTCTTGCTTCCCCATCCACACTTTGAAGAGAATATTGTACTGGTTTTCTGTTTCCAGCAATGCTCTACAGCCACTGATATTCAAAGAAGATGAGGGAGGTGGTGAAGGGGACAAGAGCAAAAACATTGTCCTCTTCATAATGGAGAAGACAACATTTTCAACATTATGGTTGTGCAATGAGCACATGGGTTGATGGATTTTGCTCCTGACGCTCTTCGTCACACAATGGGCCTCATTATGAGGCGTGCTTACCAGGTCCCATGAGGGGAAGAGGGAGCAAACAACGTGCCATCTGGTAATGGCCTGTTGTGTGCTCCCTCTCCCATTCCCATTCAGCCCTATGGGGGCTGAAATGGGAATGGGGAAGGACCGTGTCCGGGTCCTTGGAGGGAGGAATTACCGAACTCGGAATGGCCCGGTAAATCTTCATTCCGAGGACCCGGACCCCGACGCGATTTCGGCAGCAGCCATGCCGCCAATAGCGGCATAGATACCGCCGAACTCGTAATGAGGGCCAATGTAATGTACACCTTTTGTATCTATGCATCTTTGAACTTCCTAACTGTGTCTCATTCTGCTGTGTTTACAGAGTTCTTGCCTGGCTGAAAAGGAGCCACCTTTGATTTTGAAATGTGAGTCAAGAAATGTGGGTAGATGGTGTTCAGTGTTACCTTTATTAAGGCTATGCAGTGGTTTATTTGAAAGGCTGAGAGCACATCTCTAACCATCTGAGTAGTATCCACATTACCAGTCAAAGCATGGCCCATTATGACGTCGAACAGCTGATATCTAACAAGTAAACCATTGGCTGTACCTACCCTAGTGATGCCCTGGGACAGCAAAGACACATATAGGCTTCATCAAAATGCTGTTGCGTGCAACTGACATCAGACAGCAACGGATACTGTTTTACCATAAAGAATACTCCATCTGAGGCTCAGCTGTGAACTTATGATGGTATTGCATTATTATTTTATCCAGTACACCTTGTGCAAAGTAGAATTCCAGTGGTCTTCAATTTGTGCTGTGGAAAATTGTGGCACACCTGCAAGTGATTCTACATATTTCTTGCACTGTTGGCTTGTCTAAAGTGTATACTGATTACCATATGACATGACATGATATGATAGGATTTGATATATCATATATACTCAATCTGGTCCTTCATAAACTGACAGTTTGTCAAGGACATGCACTTAGCAAAGCACATACTTTTGCCAATTCGTGTGGCAGAAAAGATAGTGACAGCATTGTGAGCAGCAACATAGCCCTGCTGCAGGTATCATGGTCTTAACTACCACCTGACCACCTCCTCCACTTCCTTCCAGATGTTAACTCTTGTGTGCCCTTTGCCATCACAACATTGCATATGCAGAGTGACCTGGTGTCCAAACGCATGGACATTTTGTCCTCTGGTATTACATCTGGATCTGGGCCCCTCTTGGCTGACAGGGGAAGAGGGCCAAACAGTGTTTGGTCACATGCATGTAGACACTGCTCTGACCAATGGTCTACATGCCCATGGCCAGTTGGAGTGTTTGGCCTTTGAACGGGTTTACTGCCTGCCCCCATACAAAAAAATATCCTTCTTTCACAACTCCGGTACATTCTTACATTAAAATTAGTGCTACCTGGAATATACCAGTGGTGGTAGAATGTACCTATGAACCAAAAGAAACTGTTTTTTGGGACACAACCCCACATCAAGAGGTCAGTAGACCACCAGGGAAGCACTGAGCAAGCACATTTGGTCATGTGACCTGTGATATGTGTGTCCACCCTCAAATACCTCTATCACACTGATCTGGCACTTAGGGGTAATGACATCACTGCAGAAAGCAGAGCTGATCTCAGCTTCCTGAATGATGTAGATGAAGCAGATATTTGTTTGGGGGGTGATAGTTCAGGCTAAGGGTGATTTGGTGACTGTCTGCAGTTGGGATCTTGTGTGTTCATCCTGCTACATGCAGGATCATGTGGGAGTGTAAGGTTGTTGCATCCATATTAGTCTCAGGCTTCATCAGCATCTATTAATTGGGCAAGTGGTGAGATGTTCTACAGCATTGTCCTGGTTGAAATAATTTCACATTTTGGGTTTTCATGATGGGGCAAGAGATTGCCTACTTTGCACATCCACCTGTGATGGTACATCCACCTGTGATGGTAAGGGGTTTGGTGTGATGGTAGTGCTGGCATTAGTGGTCTGGCTACCACACATGAAATGTTTACACTTGTAGATGTTACAGATTGTGTTTGAAAGACATGTTACATAGGTGTAGGCATAGCTTTTTTATGTTCCTTTCATCTGTGCAACTGCAGCATTGCCACTGCCAACCTCCTAACTTTATCTGTGGTTTTCAGAATCACTGGATGCGAGTGGTGGAGGGGACCATGAACCTCCCCGGCCCTGCTGCCTCTCTATTCTGTGTATCACTTTCTGTGGCTTATAATGATATGATATGATATGTTATTTATACAAAGAGGTTTCTAAGCGCGACCCAGGGATCGAACCTTTGTTGCTCCATGTCCTCTTGCTTCCAAGGGAAGCACGTTGCCGCTGAGCTATCCTCCCGAGACAATGCTCCTCTACACTGTGTGCTGTTTCTCATGGGTCATCATGCTCTTCTACACTGCAATCTGTTTCTTCTAGGATGATCATACTTCTCTACTGTGTCGTTTGTTTATCTCAGTTCATCTCCAGAGGCATTCTTCATCTCTCCCCCTTCTGCCGAGAGACAGTGCACTGAAGATTCTGCTTCTCCCCGACTGTAATACATGTGCATGAACTAACATCTCTTGTGCAGCAGGTGCTGCTGCATGTGACATTGATGCTGTCAATTTACATGCACAAATCAGCAGGGTCGGACTGGGACAAGAAATAGGCCCAATCACCCAAAACAAAGTGGGCCACCCCTCTCCTCAAAAAAGTGGCTGATCCCTTGCCTCACGACCCTTGACCTCTGTCATTTGACCCCACTCCAATGTGACATCCCGGGGAGCAATGAAACACGACCTTTCACCCCTTCACAAAACAGAAAGTGGCATCAAATAGCATTGTTCCCAAGTATACTAAATTACTGTGAATACAAGCAGATGTCCAAGGCCAAATGATAATATGTTATTGTCTAGTATTTACGCTTAAGCTCTTTTTTATAGAACAAATATGCATACAATATCACCCAACCTGTGTTGGTACTCATGTATCCACCTAAGAAGGATGAAAGGCTTTTTGAAGAAAAGAAAATGTGAAAACTTTTTTTTCTATTTGTTTTTTTCTTCCAAACCAGCCGAGACATGGCCAGAAACCGGCCCCCACTCCCCACTCCCCAGGGACGATTTCAGCCCAGCCACGGCCGAAAGGCCAATCCGACGCTGCATATGGTGCACACAGCAGGTGCTGGGGCTGATGCTGCATGCCTCCCTGCAGGCGTTCCTTTATTCCCTGAACATTTAGCGGCTTGAGACATGTTGGCACAGAAGATGTTTATTTCTCCTCTCAAACATTTTCAGCCACTGAATATAATGTTATTCTACCTCCAAAGAATTATATGACTTTTTAACATCATCACGAAGCGTTTTACTGGACAAAAAAAGAGAAAACACTTAGCTGCAGACACTGAAAGAAAGCACTGTTTCTCTCGTAAACAGATAAGATGTGTTTATTCCCAACTAGGCCAGCAACACGTTTATTGTCTGGTTATAAAAAGAAAGTGTAATTAGTTAATGGAACTGAATATAATCTCCTTCTGCCTCAGAAGAATGATGTTTTTTGTATGCAAGCATCACATAGCTTACCCAACACAACAACAGTGCGTTCTCCATTGCACACCCTGAAAGCGCTCTCCTAAATTCAAAGGACCTCTTCTATACAAGCAACAATTATTGTCTATGCCCACAAAAAATATTTTGCACTTAGTCCAGACACTAAATCCAAACAGTTCTGTGACATTATTATCTTAAATCTGACAGGCAATGACATATATTGTTTGTCATAGACCAGGGCCCCTGCAATGTTCTCCTCCTGAGTAGTAAAATGTCATTCCTTTAGAGGAAGGAGGAATATAATTGCCTCCTTCCTCCAAAGAATTTAAGACTTTCTCTTCGTTTTAAGTCTAAAATTATATTCCCTGCACAATAAAATACAACACACACAGTTACAGACATTGAATGCACTCTTTCCTAAAATGAATACTAATATTTATATACACCACTATACAAGCAACTAATCTTACATCAGGCCACAAAAAAGTGACACTACATGACTTTTTCTATGCAAGTAGAAAGTAGTTTCTCTGGCAATAAAACACATTGCAAACATGGAAATGCACCAGCAGCTTTTTACCCCATGGCCCATCAAATTCTTCTAGCCTGGTTGCAAAATCGATGCTTCTGAAGAACAGTTTTGCCCTGGATTGAGTGTTTCTTATCTGGTTAGACTATTACCATTGCACAGCAATCGGCTATGTCCCCTTTATTGTTCAATGTGTACATTAACAATTTAACTTGAATTATGATGATGCAGGAAGGAAAGAACCAGAAGACAGGCCTCTTCTGTCTACCCTCCAAGACTCTGGACTCTGCAACCTCCTCCCCATCAACATCAGACTTGTCCCATCATTTCTACAGTTCAGGAAAGAGCTCAAAACCTTCCTCTTCAAGGAATGGCTCCTCCTTAACACGTAGGTCCACACACCCTGCACTCCCCACCCTACTTGAGACTCAGGGAGTTGTATGTTTATTTTTCATTTGTTTATTTAAAACAATGCTAGAAACAAAAATTAAAGTAATTGCGATCAAACATGTACCTCATAATAGAACCCTTAAAAACAAAACCACAAAATTCACCAAACCGTAATAAAAAAAATGCTCTCAAAGACAAAACGCATTTAAAAAAAGTCAATACAGCCCACCCGACCTATACAGTTTCCGCCTGTAACAGATATTGCTGGCTCATAACATTGAAAACATAGACCCTGTGTGCTCCCTTATTGCTGAAAAAGTGGGGCAGAAAAAATCAATTGTGCCAAGTCTTCTTTTAGTGCCCACAGAGCATGCATGAGACTTGCTGATATGCTCCGTACTGTCTTTCTGTCTGATGACATAATGTGCTTCACCCACTGGCTTCTGAAGCGTTTGCTCTGCAGGTTGCACTGTTTCCCGACTTCAACTACAACTTCAACTGCTTCTGGCTTGCAGGGGATCGACACCGTTCTCCTGAACAGGTGTCTGCGGTTCGGCCACATATCTTGGGTGTTTTCTCTACTCCTGAGACCCTCAATCTGGCAATTACTTCTTGCCTCAGTGTTTGACAAGCCAGAAGTTGGGCAACCACGGCAATCAGGCTCACATGGGGAAAACTGTTGTTCCAGCACGTCTTCCGCTGCTCATCCTCTGAACTTCAGAGTTTGGGAGGACAGGGCTCTCTCAGAGCATGCAGGTGTAATCTGATGTCTCTTCATTCCAGCGTCCCTCTGCTTCTCCCACTACAATCAAGGCTTAATTGCCTGACTACTACATCTGCATACCTCTTCAGCCCCCTTCTACGTCTCAGTTCGTCTATGGATTCTGGGACCTGTAGTTTCTTTCCACAAAGTTAGGTTTTTGTCTTCAGCTATTTGGCAAACAGCCATCAATAGTGTGGGATTAGGGGGAAAGTTAAAGAGGGGGTTATCCCAGTCTTCCTGGTCTACCCCCCTATGTGATCCTCCCTCAGTATACCACCACCAAGGTCGGGGTCAGGAAGCATCTGCCTTTCCCTGGCCCCATGAGGTTTCTGGGGAGAATCATCTCTGATTCTTCACACAGAACAAGTAAGGATTTCCTGATTTGTCTGATTACTTTCCACGGTTGAATGGATTACAAGTATTTGAACATCAACCACCAAAAAATGAAAGTGTGCATGTTAAATGCCAAACTTACCTCACAGGATGCAACTTTCTGGTCTGATGTATTTGGAAAGTTACTATTGTGAAAACTGAATGTACATTAAAACAGCAGGTCTATGTTGGGGGAAAATCCTCTTTCTTCCAAGTAAGAAAGCTACAATGGCTGCTTCTAGTATTCTCTTTTCCTCACACAGGTTCAATCATACTTACTTTTGCATCCTCTTGCCTTGACTGTGGCAGAAGTATCGAAATAAGTCACCCTCAAATATACTGGTTAAAATGCAAAGGGCGCAAAGTGCAGCAGCAAGGGTGCTGCTTCGGTAAAAGGGGGTGGTTTCTTCACATTGTCTGCACATCACAAACCTGCCCATGGTAAGAAAATGTCTTATCATCCAATGAGTAAACTAAGTTTTGAAGTCTATTGTGCAGTTAATATCCCTGTCTTTAAGCTGGCCAAAATTGAATGCTGACCTTTTCCTGTTCTCGTTTCTAAATTCTGAACAGGTTTCCATCAAATTTAAGAAATTATGAAAATCTTGTACACATTCACAAAAAACTGAAGACATTTATATTCAGATCCTGAGATTTATTTGCTTTCTTTTCTGCATCACACCTGGATAGCTCCTTAAATCTTTCAGTAATGACTTACACATTCTGCTGGATTTAGCATTAAAATGTGTATTTGTATCACATTTTTGACGTTTATCCATCTACATCCGTTTTTATAGCACACGATGCCTGTAAAAAACGGATTGCCTTTATGCAACCCATCAGCAAAAAAATAAATAAATAAGATAATCTATTTTGCCTAAAAGAAAATCTATATCACACTTCACAAGGAAAAGATATTGTTTGGGTGGCAAACAGATAGCACACTAAGGGCCCGATCCATGGAAATGTTGCAGAAATCCCGCAGGGGCTGCACACCGAAGCGGACACTGTGCGATTCTGCATGCAGATAAAAAATTGCGTGCTCACGCATTCATGGAATTTACTGTGCAAAGTAACTGTATTTGCAAGTCTCACCTGGAATGCCCCTGACACACCCCCATGCAAAGCAAAAACAGCCAGGACAGCACCTTTGCATGCTCCACCCTTCAGACAGTGTGTGGGGACCCCGGCATGCAGGCCTGCACTTCGGGGAGCCTGCGCAAGGTCCCCCGTAACCGTTTCCGGCACTCCGACAACATTCATATGAAAAATCTTAACTCGGGTGAAATCTCAAGTAATCTGCATGCTCCTCCCCATAAACCGTCCCTGCACCCTGTGTCACTGTGTACATGTACTCCTAAATTGGATCAGAACCCCGGTTGCATACACACACCCCCAAAATCCAACTTGCAAACTCACCCCCGCGCTGCCATTCCTATGTGCAAGTGTACTTACACCTGACTCAGGGTGGCGGATACTATGAAGGAGTTGCATGGACATTTCACAGCTGAGAGGTTGAGTGTTCGAATCCATGAATACTCCCATCCTGCGCAATTGTGGGCGTGCGAGCGTCTGTCTGTCCACTTTTTTGCCAGTTATTCCCTATTTCTCGTGTTCCGCCCCCTTTCCAGCCCTCTGTGTGGAGCCTCGAGCAAGGCCATCAACAGCTCGCAGAATGTGCTGAGCCTGTGCGAATTCGACGCAAGTCTAGGAAAAGTACCGCACATTCAATTCCATGAATCAACAAACGCAGATTTTTGCGCAGTTTCGCACACAAGAGCTTTTTTTTCAGGCAAATAATTCCATGAATCGGGTCCTAAATTACAGACAATAAAGAATAAAGAATTAAAATATACTTTCTACACAAGTAGCAATTATTATCACTGCCCACATAAAAATAGCAAACTCAGTTAGTCACTGAATACACGCTTCTATCTCTAAAGAATTTGTTTCTAAGCAATAAACTATTTTCTCTGACTACAAACAGATAGTACACTGTCAAATACACTTAAGGCACTCTCACTTGCCTGATTTCAGACACTGAATGTAATCTCCCCCTGCCACCAAGGAATTAGAAGTCCCTTTCTACATAAACAATTCATATTTCCTCTGCCCACATAAAGATGGCACATAAAGTTACATCGCTTAACTTTGATCTCATGCCACCTCCAAACAATGTTAGGATGTTTCTTCCCCTTAATCTGATATGCAAATGGACATAGGTTTATATATTGCATTCTAAGTGGTAGTCATAAATAAGGCACCATCATATTTAAGTTTACATTTTCTGCAGCTCCCTCGTTTAAGTCTTATTTCAATGTTATAACTCCACTTAAAATAAGTGCATCTTTTATAGTCAAACCTCTTCTTCAACTGTATGCCATCAATGTCTAACTAGAGCTTATACCCACACGTTATGTGCAAAGTCCTGCTTCTGCTTTGACAAGACTGATTCTATGCATGCCCTACTTACAGTATGTTGGTGTGATTTATCTGGAAAGATTTGCCTGAATGATGCCCTATGTGATTCCATTAAAGTTGCCTCAAATGATCATTTGTGAAATTAAACTTCAGTTCATGAAAATCACACGTGCGGTGTTAAATTGGAATCAAATGAGAGAGGACCAATGCTTGGACATTGGTCCTGAAGTCTGAGTGGGTGTGCAGTGATGTACTCTATGGACCCTAGGATTCCTTGGCATAGTGGGTGAATGTATGGAACAATAGATTCTCCAGGAACACCGCGGACATGGTGCTAGCAGGCGGGCCAGGACCATCCAAAGCAGTCCTCTTCCTCCTCCCCCAAGAAAGGAGGTCTCCCCAGTGGTCTTAACACAGTGATGGTTGAGAGTTTTCGTCCCTCCACCAGAGACGGCAAATACAGAGCCAATAGCATCAGAGGATTATCAGGCCAGGAGAGCACCATGTTTTGTGTGCTTGGTCGGGGCCTCACCGCCATCAATGCACAAATCAGCAGTGAGACTGATGTCCATTTACGCCTCGGGTGAGGTGGAATACTGTTGCTTGGCAGGCTGCCTATAAATATTTAGCAAGATCATGGGCCTCATTCTGACTTTGGATGTAACCACGCCGCTATTTGCGGCATGGCTGCCTCCAAAATCATTCCGACTCCGGCCTGGTGAATGGAGTAAGTACCGGTCCATTCCGAGGTAGGAGGGACCGGTAATTCCCCATTCACCAGGGCCATTCCCCATTCCCATTTGAGCCCCCATAGGGCTCAATGGGAAGGGGGAAGGCAGCAATAACGGTACCGTAAATTACGGTACCGTTATTGACCCCAGTATCCCTTTGCGGGTCCCGTCCTTAAGGCCTGCTAAAAGCAGGCGTTAAGGAAGGAGCCGCAAAGGGAACTCGTAGTAGGGTGCAAAGGGATTACCGGCACCGGTGTCATTAATGGTGCCCGGTATCCCTTTGCGCCCTACTTGTAATGACCCACCATGTGTTTATCTTGATTACAATTGCATCTTCTAAATTGAGAGTTCAAACTATGCTCTCAAACTGAATATTACCAATTGATTTCTGTTACTTATTGCATGTTGGCGCCTTGAAACACAATTCGGTTGTATAAAGCCCCTTACAAATGCTGCATGAATAAAATAAATACATTTTTGTGGGAATTAACTTGTATTCACATCATGCATAATACCATGTATAAGTATACCAAACAATGAATACCAGCAGGTAATGTTAACAGTGATGTGTATATCTCAGGCGAGAGAGAGAGAGGCAATTGAAGATTTTCTATGTCTTGTCTAAAAAACGACTTATGTGAAATCCTGCAATGTGTAGCCTCCATCACCCTTACATACTACCCAATCATTGTTGAGGAAGATGGGCCCTTCCCATGATGTCAGGTCCAGCTCACTGAAAAGTTGCACTTAAGGACTGTGGCCCCTCCACCCAACATGGAAATCCCGGAAGATGGCACCCGAGAGCAATGGGTGTCTAGTCAAATGGTCGACAGACAAATGGTCGACACAATTTGGTCGACAGGACAAATGGCCAATTTTTTTTTTAGTTATATACATTTTTTTAGGTTTTCATTTAGGGTAAAAAGGGGGTTTTAGCAAAAAAACGGTACTGGGTGGACCCCCCCCCCAGAAAAACAAAAAAAAGTGAAAAAACAAAAAAATACAATTCGACCATTTGACCTGTCGACCTTTTGGTGTCGACCATTTGTCCTGTCGACCATTTAAATTCGACCAGTTGACCTACAACCAGATCAATGGTATACCCCTGGCTAGACTTCCTGGCAGACAACATTGTATTTGGTGTAAAGATCCCAAAGGAAAATGTGTCATCTGAAACCTGCACAACTGTGCATTTTTCAATAAGAATACACGGTTTTCCAGCCAGGCTTCCCCACTTGACCGATTTTTGTGATCCTGGGAAAATCACTACCTAAATGGGTCTTATTTTTCTTTGGCAGCCTACATTGGGATCACCGAGAAGTGATTCTGCTAATTGTGCACTGCACTAGAAACCACACTCATGCAATGTTTGATAGACTACATTGTTGGCTTCATAGATGATAATAATCATATTGGTAATGTATTTACCACACAGTATAGGCTGAATTGCTTCTTAGCAAGTCCATTGCCCATGACACCAATACGTGTGAGTCATGTTTTTCTCCTGACAGGAAAGTTAAATGAAAGTGAATGCTATAGGGTTTTATACAGCACACCGCTGCCATTTGCATGGTCGACTGGGGCTATGACAGTTGAAACACAGGGATATTTAGGGCCTCATTACGACCCAGGCGCTAATGGGTTAACGGCGCTGCAAAAGGCTGCGGCGCCATTAACCTATTAGCGTCTAATTAGGAGGTCCCTTTGCGGGACCCGACCTTAATGGCTGGTTTCACCAGCCGTTAAAGTAGGGTGCCGCAAAGGGACATTGGTGCTAAGTACGGTGCCGCAATTTGCGGCACCGTACTTAGAGCCTTCCCCATTCCCATTGAGCCCTATGGGGCAAAAATGGGAATGGGGAAGGGCCCATGGTGAATGGGGAATTACCGCCCCGCAAACCTTGGAATGGGGCGGTAATTCCGCCATTCACCATGGCGGACCCCGGCATGGACCTTGGTGCTAATAGCACCATGGTTTAGCCCGGGGTCGTAATGAGCCCCGTAGTGTCTGGTGATCTCGCCAGGGTGTCAGCAGACCTTATGCTGTGATTAGTAAAGTGGACGGTTGAGAGTGGGATGCAGATATGAAAGGGGGCTTGTCAGCAGATGAACAAGTGCAAAAAGGCAAAGATGGGTGGGTTGAGGGGGTTGTTATATGGTTGTGGTGGTAGGGATGCATGCTTCCTAATGTGATTTGCTATTGGTATGCATGAAAGAAACTTTCAAGAATGTAAAGCCCAGTTTAAAGCAAAGGCTTTACTGTCATAGCAATATCTTGACCAGACAATGCATGGCACTAACTATAGGTGGTGTGTGGTTGCATGATGTACTTGATATGTCCTCAAGTGGGCCCTTCTACTAGGCCCTAGTAGTGTGCACAGGTTGTACATGCAGGCGTGTTTCCAGGTGAGTTGTGTCCAAAGCGCTTGAGCTATCTGTATCCAAAGGGGAGCCTTATGTGTCTACAGTGCGAGGGTGCAAGAGTTTGAATTGTGTAAGATAAGTTGGTAGGAGAGGTGCAGCTGTGGCATTGAGTGGTGCTTAAATGCTATGTTTGGGTAGCTTAATCAGCATGCGTATTTTGAGGTGGATAGTAGATAGTGGGTGTGCTAGAGAAGGGAGCGTTCTGTGGTGGACCAAATTGGCCAATTGAAGTATCTTATCAGTGTAGCCATGTGGACATCCTAAAAGTGGATGCCCTTCAGACCCCACACAATGTGGGAGAGCCACATAGCTTCCTGCAGTGAGCACAAATACCACCGTGGGCATCACTTTGGGCAAAATCAGAGTGGAGCAAATCAAAGGCGTAGAAGTTCCCAAGAAAGACAGCAGAGAGGAGCCCGTGGAGCATATCACAGTGGAGCAAAATAGGAGTGGGGACTACAGTGATGTATTGCAGTTTTACATAGGCGAGGGCTGTGTAGTGAGTGCAGCAGCATGGTTTCTGTTGCTTGCCCCTCCCTTTGTCTAGTGTCTGTGGCAATGAGGTCACGCCCTTCTACTCAGCTTCTGAATGGGGTGGTGGGAGTGGTATTACTAATTCTCGAAGCCTCAGAAGGATGATATTGTTTGCCAGCTCATCCGGGGAACAAACTAGTGAATTGCAGCTTGTGCAATTCCACGCCACTAAACTTTTAATCTCCTCCCTTCTCTTCTCTCGTCTTTTCTACTGTTCTTCTCTCCTCTTCGGATTCCCATCTTGCCCCCCTAAAATCCCTCTACAACTCTGCCATTCGCACCCTCTGTCTTCTCTTACCTCATGACTCCATCTCCTCCTCGTTCTCACAGCTTGGCTGGCTTTCCTTTCATTCCCAACTCAAATTCCACTTCCTCTGTCTTGTCTTTAAATCTCTTCATGAACTTGCTCTCCCTTATCTCTCCTCTCTCATCTCATTCTACACTCCCCTCCATTACCTCAGATCTGTAGATCACTTCCTTCTCCTTGTTCCCCCGTCCCCATGTGCCTCCTCTCGTTTTCGCTCCTTTCAGCTCCTTGCTCCTCTCCACTGGAGCTCCCTTCCCCTCTCTATCCGTTCCATCCCCACTTATTCCTCCTTTCGTGTCTCCTTAAAATCTCTTCTTCTCCACTCCCCTCCCTGATACTCTGATCCTCCCCGCCCTCACTTTCCCCCAACCCTCTTTTATCCCCCTCATCTTGCCTCTCTACCCCTGCCTTGTCTCCTCTTATGCCCCCTCTCCCCCTCTCTCGCCTTCAGCTTCTCTCACTTCCTGTTCCCCACTCCATTCCCCTCTCCACCCCTTCTTCCCTCATTTATCTCCACTGGCAAATTGTTCTATTTGCTGTATTACTGGTTTGACTCATATCTTGTAATTGCTTCTACTGTTATTGTATTCTTGTTGTTATAATGTACAGCGCTTTGGCGTAAAGCGCTATATAAACACAATAAACATAAACATAAAAATATCTGCAGCAGACACCTCAACTGACTGAGCAACCTTCCAAATTACATTCAAATTATATATTCTGGGGTTTACTTAATGGAGAATAAGTGAACACACATACTTCTTTAGAACACCTGTGCTATTACAGAAGCAGAATAGTCATAGGCAAATAATGTTAGCCCTGCCAACGAAAGGTGCTGTTTCAGTTTCAAAGGCTTGGTGATGGCCGCTACACTGCAACACAGCCATTTTAGGACTTGTGGTCTAACAGTTCAGGCAGGACTGGTCAGATTAGATTTTTTGAGTTGTGATGTGAGGAGCGACACATAGTCAATGGGTGTTGTGTGGTTATTTACCTACCCATGTACCACCCATGTTCATGTTAATCCCTATGGCCATTCCCATCCACTACCTGCTCCTTCTCATCCAAACCACATCCTCCTGGGATCTCTTTTAGCTCGCTCAATCATGCATTATCACACAGTAACATCAACTTCCTACAGCATATGGCCTGTCAGTGTTATTTCTAAGCATTCGTCTGAGAGTTAGTAGTGTAATTGTAGCTGTGAATGACCTCATGGGTGAAATGAAATTGTCGTAAGCAAGTGTGCCTTTAACCACTTGATTTACAAACAATATGTGTGTCTTCACATATTTTCGTTGCACTGAAATCCTGTTGAAACAAGCATTAACAAAGCCAACGGTTTTGGATTTAGAAAAGGTAAAGAAAAAACGAAATAAAAAGTATAGGCATTAGGCAATGACATCATATGGGCATTTATTTAACAATTTTTCAGCTGGTGCCATTTTTATGGCCAGGTTGTTCCCTATTGCAGTGCCTGGAAAATGCCTATCCCATTTACACACCAAAGATAAAACCTTTGGTTTTGTCATTACTTGCAGGTTTAATTTGTCTCCCTAAGTGATAGCGTATATGATTTAGATGTGGGTGCTTTGCTTGCTGCACCTAAGGAATCAAGCTGCACTTCACTGATCAGGTCCAACAAGCCGCGCCTGAAAAGGTCGTTGCTAGGATGGATAGTATCCACGACTTTCAGCTCTTCCCGGTTGTGACGTTCATTTACCGACTCATTTTTTAGGTGGGGTTTTGCTGACGTTTTCCTTTCGAAAAAACATTCGGCAAAAAACCTTATTATATGACCGTCAATAAATGAGCATAGAACCCTTCCCCGTCATGCAAGCTTACCTGAGGATCTCGGACCTAAATAGGATAGATTTAGCTTTGTGTGGAGGCCTACCCTGTCACAATTATTTATGATAAATTCTCACCTGATAGCAGTCAATCTGCTTAAGTAACTGATAAGAGTCTGTAGGCAAACAGAACCTATAGTTTATTGTGGGGACTTCTGTGGAAAGCTATGTACCTCCCGAGGGTTTACGCTACTCTCAGACTCACGCCCACATCCAATAGAAATTGGGCACCCCACCATTGCAGTCCCCGCACACCCAGGTACAATATCCTTGAGCTGGGGCAGCAGCATCGCCAGAAAGAAAGCAAGATCACTGGATAGCTCCATTCAGAATCGACCACTAAAAGAGCACAAGTGTCCGCAAAGGAGGCATGCAGGGGAGCCCTCAGCCACGAGCTAAGGACCTCTTCTCCAGCTTTAGCTGCAGCAGCTCTCAGAAGGTTTGCTCAAAGACATTGGGGCTTCATCAGCTATAGCTCACAGGCAACCTGCTCTCAATGTATGGTCGTTTCCCCCACCAGGAACTCTAAAGGCAATGTGGTTCAGCTGTCCATTTTTAAAGCTCACCCCAGGCTTGGTACCAGCCTGGACTTCCTGAGATCTGAACAGAGGCGGAAGTGTCATGTTAATCGCTGGAACGCCATACCGCTAGTTCCTTTGTTTTTTAAAGTGTGTCCCCTTAGTTCGAAAGATCACGACAAGTTCTTGTATGCTTTTATGTCCGTGGTGGAATGTTCTTAAAATCATGCATAACAATGAGCAGGATGTTTGTGAGAAAGAATTGTCATATCCGAATGAGTTTATTATACAACTTCCTTTATTGTGTGTCTTAAAGCAATGAAATTGCAGTGTGTACATACATTTTCAGGCTTTTATTTTTCTGCTTAATGGGACTAATAATTTTCCATTCATGATATGGAAAATAAAGTTACAAATGTGGGTATCAAGCAAGCTCTTTAAGACAGTATTATTGTATGCTTTGACATCCAAAACAGGTATTGCCACCAAATAAAGCTTGAGAGGTATGTGGTATAAACTGCAGAGTTGGTTAACATTACTGCTTGACTATTTAGCAAAGCGTGTGATCCTGGGCAAACAATGTAACCCCACTCTGATGTGCCTGCAGAAATTAAAGTGCTTATAAGTGGTTGCATCCATGCCCTTACAAGTGGACACATGTTTATGGATAGAATGGTGTTCCCGGGTGCTCCTCTTTTAATTGCCCCTAATGTCGTGACCTAGAATTACTTTATTGTTGCAGAGCCTCTGCCTCTGTCCCCTATCACTTGATTTGACCGGCAGATATATCATGGAAATAGGCATAGAAATCGTGCAATGGCTGCGTGCTGAAAACGCCAATACGCTAGCCTGCGTAATTAAGAAAATCTGCACGCAATGCGTATTCATGTTTTGTCTGCGCAAAAGTAACCATATTCGCAAGTCACACCTCGAACGCCCCTAACACGCACAAATGCAAAGCAGGAAACTGCCAGATCAGCTACCTTTGCATGCTCCCCTGGTGTGAATACACATGCCACCCAAACAATGGGTGGGGTCCCCCGTAAGTTACTTGGGGAGCCTGCACGGGGTCCTCCGTAACTGTTCCCGACACCCCGACAACATGCGTATGAAAAATCATAACTCTGCAATAACTCATGAAATGTGCATGCGGACCCACGAAAAAACATTCCTGCACCCTTCTACACTGCTTACGTACACCCCTATGTTACATTAGAACCTCAGTTGAGTACACGCACCCCAAAATATGACATGCAATCCCACTGCGTGTTGGAAATCCTACGCGCAAGTGTACTTACGCCAGATTGTGTGTGGCAGATCCTATGAAGGACTTGTGTTGCCAGCCGAGATATTGCGCAATCGACTCCATGAATACGTGTCTTGCCGCGCAATAGTGAGCGTGCAAAGGACTGCCTGCAGGATGTCTCTCGGAAAGCCCACTTCTTTGCAAGTTATTCCCCATTTCATGTGTTCCGCCCCCTTCCCAGTCCTATGTGTAGGCCGCGCACACCCTTTGCTCTGAGTCTTGCGCAATGCCCTCGACGGCTTGCACAGGCGTGCCAGGCCAGAGCGAAATCCACACAAGTCCAGATAAACTGCTGTGCCTTCAATTCCATGAATCGCCTAACAGAGTTACAAACGCAGATTGTTCGCAAGTAGCCTATTTTCTGCGCAATTAATTCCATGAATCGGCCCCATAGTCTGACCAGCCAGTCATAGCTTCAGAGATTCTAGTATAGCCGACTAACTATGGCAGAAACAACATTGCATTTTCTCCCCTGTAGCTGCCAGTCACCAAAGTTGCTTGGGAGATTTGGACCCGATTCATGGAATATCTGCCCATTTCAAAGCGAATTTGCACTGCTGAAAAGTGATGTTGCACTGCCGACACAAACTCTGATTCATGGAACCTTGCCAAGTGTATTTTTTCAGTGTAAACTTCGGGCAAAGTCGGTGCATAGTCATTTTTGCAGTACAAAATGACTTTGCTTGGTAAAAATCCATTTGCACAGTTCAATGAATCAGGGGTTGTGTCGGCAGTACACAGTCACTTTTCAGCAGTGAAAAGTCATTTTGAACCAGGCAAATATTCCATGTATCAGGCCCACAGAGTACTGCCCCAAAGGAGAATAAGTGAAACACTATGCTATGTCCTGTTATGCTTTGTTATGGCATCTTATATTGCACACCATATGCCGTTTTCACACTGATGCCTGCACATCTGAAAAGATAAAGGGGGCGATTCATGGAATTATTTGCGTGGAAAATCGGGGGTCTGCGTGCCACTCTGCGTGCAAATCCCAGTTTGGCGATTCATGGAAACGACAGCGCAGGACTTTTTTGGGACTTGCGTGGAGATTGCGTTGTCACATCACGTCTCTGTGAGTAGTCCAATGCCTTGTTAGAGACACCACGCAGAGTGTGGGTGAGCCCTGTACAGAGGGTGGAGAAGGAAGTAGAACACAGAAAATGGGGAGGATCAAGGGATAAAGTTGGTGTTACTAGGTATGGGCTGCAGGCAGTCCATAGCACGCTCATAAAGGTGCACAACAAAGCGTTTCCATGGATGTGACTGCACAACCTCTCACCTGCAAAATGCTCTCCGCCACTTGCAGGTAGGTGTAAGTACACGCGCGCAGGTGGGTTTGCATGTCGGATTTAGAGGGTGTGTGTATGCAACCAGGTATCAGATTGCACTTAGGGGTGTGTGTACCCAGTATAGTGTGGAGCAGGAATGGTTTAGGGGGGTTCGCACCCAGATTTTTAGAGTTGAACCAGTTACGACACATCGTACACATGCTGTCGGGGTGCTGGTAACAGTTACGGGGGGCCCTGCCCAGGGTCCCAGCGGTGCACAGGCCCACTTGTGGTGGACCACACGCACTGTTTGCAGGTTGCATCTATTGGCACACAATGTATGTATCATAACACAAAGGTGGCTGCTCTGGCTGCTTTTGCTTTGAATGAGAGTGTGTCTGGGGTGTTCCAGGTGCGACTTGTGGATACAGTTACTTTGCGCAGTGAATTACATGAACAAGAGGGGCGTGCATTTTTTGTTCTGCACGCAGACTCGCGCAACGTCCTTCTCAGTGTGCCCCCCTGCAGGGAGAATGCACACTTTTCCATGAATCCGGCCCAGAGCTCTCTATGTAGTGTACATTTTAGATATTTTGTGAGATTTCTGGAGCAGTGGTTAATGTTTGCTCACTGTTGATAATGTACATGTTTGTGTGACTGTCAATGAGTCTGTCAAAGAGTAATTTAAGGAGTGTGGGACATTGTTTAGTGTAGTGTATTTGTGGTGGGTTAGTTTGGTATTCAGGGAAATTTAGTACAGACACGTGCCTTCGGATGGTGTATGTGCCCTTGTGTAGTGTGTGTTGTTTCGGTGTACCGGCTGGGTGGGATATGGAATAATTTTTAAAGTGTTTATTGTTACCTTATCTTTCGCCAATCAATGCAGAATTTGATTGCACAGCATTTCGCAAGAGTGGGAATTTGGACTTTCAAAGTACACTTTAAGCAGGAACAGTGCACAGGAAATAGAAGCATGTTGCTTCCAGTTGTTTTTGCCAGTTACTCACCAGAGAGACAAAAAGATGGATGGAGTAGAGGAGCAACTTGCAATGAAGCCCAGGACCAGAGGAGAGCGACTCACCCAAGCAGCAAAGGAGAAGAGGGACATCAGCCAATAGCATCCAAGGACCCAAGGACAATTGACCTGAAAGATTTGTTTTTATCTTAGTTTTACCTCAGTCTATTTTTAGTTTTGGCTATAAGCCAAATATTTTATAGCCAAAGCTTTTGCACTGGAGTGTAGCTAGAAGGGAGATTTCACGTGAGAAGGGACACACATCTTTAGGGTATAGTCCTAGTTATTTACCAACCCGTTGACTGCCCAGGGCCATATCCATCGCTATGGCCATTCCCACCCACTACCTGCCCCTCCCCATCCAAAACCAATTCTCCCGTGATCTCTTTGAGTTGGCTCTTTCAAGCAGTGACATCAAACTTTGGCCTGCTAGTGGTATTTCTACGTAGTCTGCTTACAATGAATGGCTTACCTACAGTTGTTAATGCACTACTTGTGTAATACAAGCACTACTTGTGTAATAGAAATGTTTTAACCAAAAGTGCCTTCAACCACTTGATTTATATTTGTTCCTTGCACTGAAGTCCGGTTTAAGCAAGCATTGACAAACTCAACAGTTTTGGCTTCTGTGTAGCAAATGAGGCATACTCCAAGCAATCATGTCAAATGCCTAGGTAATCACATCAATTTCCAGCTGTTGCCTTCTTATAGCCAGGTAGTACTGTTATAGCAGTGCCTGGCAAATACCTACCCATGCCTACACAAAAGCCAAAATTGCTTTCTTTGGCAATGCTTGTATTCAATTGAGGTGACTGCAGCCAGATGATTACTGGCAACTATCTATCTATACATAAAGTGCTTAGGTATGTTTCCGTTCTCAACTGATGCAATTCATCAGTGTTAGGTTGCCCTCAGCCGTCCAAATAGCAAAGGGCACCTCTGTGTACCCTTCAACTTCAATAACATCTATCATTTTAACAAACAGAATGAGCACGGTTCTACGCGGTCAACTTCACTTTCCACTGTCGCAAACATTCAGATTAATTTCAAGTTACTTCTTTCCACCCCCACTTCTCTTCACACAGGGCACGGCGGTTCCAGCATCAATTAACAGTTAATTACTGTCTCAACATTGCAGTCTCTAAAGAGCGAAACACTGTAGGAAGAATGCATCCCCACGATCTAAAACTGAAAGTAGGTGTTGTAATTATGCTACTACGCAATCTTATGCCATCACACGACTCTGCAATGGAACAAGGTTGACAATTCTGTGTCTACAAAGACACATCTAGGCTTGTGTAATCGGTGGACATTAGATACTGTTCTTATACCGCACATACCTCTCATTCCATCTGATACAAATATGCCTTTTAAATTCATAAGAAGACAGTTACCTATACGTTTAGCCTTTTCAATGGCCACTAATAAATCAGAGGAACCTACGTCCCCGTCCTTGAAGCGATCAGTGGTAATTCCGATATTTAAGAAGGGGGACAGAAGTGACCCTATGAATTACCGACCAATATTGATCTTTAATATCTGCTAGAACGGCAGCTGTTACGCCGGGAATGGATAGTAAAGTGTATTTAGTTTAAGGTAGTGGTATCGAGTGCCTAAAATATTGAATTTCTGTTTTACTCAATTACCATTATTATACGTAGACATATTAATTAAGAGACATATCTAATAAGAGCATTAAAGCATCACCTGTCATAGCTGGATTAACCTCCTGTACTATTCATATAGGAAAATTACATATTTGTCTACTGACACTGTCTAAAGTCCCATGCAGTTCAAATGTAATGGCAATCAAAATATGTGTAAGTTATGTTTGTATTGTGTTTTTTAGTGTAAATGATGATCCACAGATTACACTAATAAACGTGTTCTAAATAGATGTGTGCCAAATAGTATCTTGGTTAATTTATATGCATAGTTGAATCAAAGATTGAATATATTGTTTTGCTATTTGTTAGCGACAATTCTAGTGCCATTCGTTTTTCATGTTTATAGGCAATGTTGAGTCTAGCCACAAAGCGATACGAGCCATTGTAGATTTCCAACCAAAGGCCCAGCACCATCACCCTGCCCTGCCCTTCTATCACTGACCACTCCCACCATCCCACTCCCTTCTTTTTGGATACAGCCACTTGTTGCTTTTTCCACTTCGTCCACTGGCCCTAAAGACCAATAGTATAAGTGTAACTTTTATTGCATGGTTAAGGTCGGTTGTGGTCCAAGAGGAGGACAGAACACAACTTGGTTGTTCAACTAATACACCTGCCCTCCCTCCACACCTCCCCCTCCCCTGTGCAGATTCTCTCTCACTACCTCTCGACCACTGCCTATGGCCCCGACCCCTACTCTCCTCCTCCCCACGCCTGCCCCTTCCTAACCCATCCGCTGCTAAACTGCCAACCCAACTGATTGATGTGATTTATTATGTTCAAAGCACAAATGTATTTCATATGTTTTGTATGCCCATCCGACCCTAGGCCTAATGGCCACATGTAACTGGTACCCTGTAGCCGCGCTGAGATTGCTCTGGGTTTTGTGTGCATTATAAATGCAAAAAAATAAGCTCAGGGGAAATGCACTTGCAGACAATGCAGAGCAGCACGGGTTCAATACCAGTCCCACGCTTAGAGGCTGGACTCTGGTATGAAGTGTGATATTAAAAAGGCACATTTTGTGTGAGGTATGGAGTATGCATTTTCGCCATCATTGGTTGTTTAACTTTGCGTTATGCACTTCAGTGGTGTTCATTCCTAAGCATTAGGGATAATATTTCCTTTCGAATGTCATTTTTGTTAACTGTCCCCTTTCAAATTCATGATTGCAGGAAGTACCTGGGTGGTGTCAGTGCGCTTTACGCGGCTAGCATAACCTTACAGCAGGAAACATAGCTCCTTATACACAAGAGCTGTCCCCTGTTCATGCAGTCAATGTTATGCTAATATGATACATTTCTGGCGCAGTGATGGACTATGATTTCAACATTCTGGCACATTAATGGGGTTTCAGGGAACTATGATGTGCTCCTATACGATGTAAAGGTTTGGGCCTGTTGTGTGTAGTCTGGCACAGTCATGGGTTATTTTGGCATTTCGTGCTGTTTGTCAAGAGTAGTTAATTGCAGGCTACACTCTAAAAATAGGTGAATATGTGTTAATTTCTCATTGTTTCCAAGCACTCGTTAGCATTTAACTACAACACATGCATCCTCTCCTAGGTACCTCGAGACGATAGCAAATTGAAGACTAATCATCAGTGATCATCAATAGGCTACAAAATGTCAAAGCATGCAATGCCGCGTGCGTGTATTTTTCTTTGCAACATGTACAGATATTAGATATTAGAGTGTTGCATCTAAAACAGATAAGCAATGTGCAGCACAATTCCGCATATGGGCTTCCTTTACCAGAACCAACGTATACAATACACATCAAATACACATTTTTAAGCGCGTTCAAATATAATTCTACATACATTATACGGTCTCTGCTGCCACACTGTGGCTATTAGTGATACTTCCTCATGCAACATAGATCTGCCTCCATTGCCAACACGTAACAACATAGTTTATTCTGGGCTTGAATGTCTTTACTCTTCACATTGTTAATTATTTTTTTATTTAAAAAAACAGTTAATTACACAAAGGTATATGAAAGTGTGTTTAATGTGCAATATTATTAAGTAGAATGGCCCGAGTGTGAATGGTAACAACACTCACACGAAGTCCCCGCTTCCTCGTCACAGTGCACACAATGTGAGGACCTACCAGACTGTTCAGAGACTGCCCTATCTGTTGTCTTAAAGTGGCAGGGATGCACTCTTGTACTGCACACACTCTGATGTTGTGGCTGCAAGCACCAAGGTAGTAGGCGGGATGTGTGCAAAACTCACGGGGTTATATGGGGTCATAATTAACTGGAGGAGGATGCAAACGATAGCACCTACACGCTACTGTGTCCCCTCCAAGTAATTTTCTATATTTGCAACATGAATGCAAAAGTAAAGTATAAAAACCGGGAGAAATCAGCATTGCACCTTATGTTTTCTATACCATTGTGCAAAAAGATGAAATGCTGCCTGATATTTACGCTCGGCAGATGGCCTTTACAATGGATTCCTGTGGAACAGGTCTGCTTTCAGCAGGTACTAAAACATGCATGTTCCATGAGAATCCACCGTTTGTAAACCTCCATGATGGCTTAAAACCACGAGGCATTTGAAAGTGGAGGCGTGCTTGGTGAAAATGTTTATTCCTTTCCTTGCACCTACTCTGCCTCTACATTTCTTTAACATCCCCCATCTTGTAAAAGTAAGATGTGAATAGGGTATGCTTTGATAATGCGCTGTTCACACTCGGGGCACTCAAAATGGCCCCCTCAATGTGTTGGAAAGTATTATCTCTAATTGGGTCCCTATGCCCTCATTTCACTTCATGTTTACAATTACCTCACTGATGATGCCCAACAAGGCTGAAACACGTGTATGGGGTTCCTGTTGGTACTCTTGTTCAGAGGAGAATTGCCTAGCATTTTGGTGCTGGACTGCCCATGTGGGCGGGACAATATGCGGGGACATTTCTTCTCTGTGAAAGGGACAGTGAGCTAAAGACTTGGTAGAGTCTCTCCCAGGGGTTATTCACCCAAGAACATGCCATTGGGCTGTGTTCGTGCTAGTAGAGATATTCCTAGACCTCCCTTTGTTTTGCTATAATATAATTCAACACCTGTGGTTTTTTAATTTGTACTGTAAATGAAAAAACAATAACCAACACTCGGTTGTTGAAAACAGTGCATGACAGCACCCTCAGATTTCTTTGCAGCTGCATAGAAATGGACAGAAACACTTATAGAGTTTAGTTTGGTTTAGTTTGTTTATTTATAGAGCATGTCCGAACCCTCAGGTAGCTGGGCGCATAATCATGTGCACAGCATAGTTACATATCGTTACACGAACACAGGAATAAAAAAAGGGTACATACATTAATACAAAATCTGAACAGTTACAAAATACAGAAATATAAAATGATTACAGAGGAGAGTGAGGACCGAGTTACAAGCTGGTCCGGCTCCGGTTTTAAATAGGACATACATTTCTAGATGGTGGAGAGATGAGGCTAAGAGTAAGTGTGGGTGGATGACAAGGTGCTTAGGCTGAGAGCCATGATTTCACCATGGCTCTGAATGGCCAGAAAGAAGCTTCCGATTTAATAATCAGAGGGAGAGAGTTCCAGCATTGTGCTGCGAGAACTGGGAAGCTGGATCCTCCTGCTGTTTTTAGGTTGTAGTTGGGGACCTTTAGTTGGTGCAGGTAGGGAGTTCTGGTGGGTCTATTGGAGCAGTGTCTAATGAATTTGTCCGAAAGGTAGCGTGGGGCAGTGAGTGACAGGCACTTATGTGTGACGACTAGGGTTCTTAGCTTAATTCTGTCCCGGATAGGGAGCCAATGGGCTTCTTTGCTAGCTGTAGATATGTGAGCCTTGTGCGGGAGGTTAAGGGCACATCTTAAGGCATTATTTTGAAGAATCTGAAGTCTGTTCAGATTTTCTGTGGTGGTGCCTAGGTAGAGTGTGTTACAGTAGTCTAATTTAGACAATATCAGTGCTCTAGATAGGGTGAGGCAACTGGAGGGGAAAGAAAAGGCCTACAGGCATTGATCAGTTTATTGGTGTAGGTGGTGGTTGAAATGGTAGTGTTTATTTGTTTTTTTGGCGACAGGGTGGAGTCGAGGTACACACCTAGTGTTTTGACCTCTTTGGAGACTTTTATAACGTTGCCATCAATGGTAAAAGATTGGTACCTGGGGTCCAATTTATTGAGGCGGGCCTGGGACCCTACGATAAGCAGTTCCGTCTTATCGTCATTGAGGCAAAGACTATGTGTGGCCATCCAGGCTTGAATTTCTAGATAGATTTCATTGAGCTTTGCAACATCTTCATAGCAGCCAATGAGAGTGATGAGGACCTGAGTGTCATCTGCGTAATTAGTGTAGCTGACACCCAGATCGTCAAGACGGTCAAAGAGGAGCTTAGTGAAGATGTTGTAAAGTGTGGGAGAAATGCATGAGCCTTGAGGAACTCCACATTGGATTGGGATGGGGTCAGCAGCCGCGGAAGGGGCGAAGACCCTAGTCGACCTGCCAGACAGAAATGACTGAATCCAGTTGGTGGCATTCTGTGAGAATGCGGCAGCTGAGGAGAGGTGTTTTGTGAGGATCTGGTGGTCAACCAGATCAAAGGCAGCAGAGAGGTCCAACAGGAGCAAAATGGCCAGTTTGCCCTTGTCTTTTTCATCATCCATTTGGATTTTTAGATCCAGGAGGGCAGTTTCTGTCCCGTCCCTGGGTCTAAAGCCGGATTGTCACAGGCCTAGGAGGTTGTTGTCTTCCAAATGTTTTTGTATTTGGAGGTAGGCTACTCTGTCCAAAATTTTGAGGAGAAATGGGACTGTGGTGATGGGTCTGTAATTCGTGGGGGTGTTGGGATCTAGGTTGGGTTTTTTGAGCAGGCGGAGGACCCACGCTTCTTTGAGGTTGTTGGGGACTACTGAGTTTTTGAAAGAAGAGTTGATCAATGATGTGATGAGAGGGGCTAGCTCATTAGCTCCATCTTTGATGACGGAGGCGGGACATAAGTCACCTTTGCAATTGGAGGGTTTGACACTGCCGATTATCTTGACTACTTCCTCCTCTGTGACTGGTGAGAAGTGGAAGGGGGGGCAGTTGGGGATCGTATGGTCTTTTTTGCTGTTGGGGTTATCTTTGGCGGCAAGGTTGGCTTTTTTGGCTTCTATCTTTGCTTGTAGGAGGGTAATTTTGTTGGCGAGGGAAAGCTGGATATTATTGCACCAGGCCTTGTCCTTGGTGCAGTCCTCTGTAGGTGGCAGTGGTGATTTGAGTTCCCTTAATATAGAGAATAATTCTTTAGTGCCAGATTTGGCGTTGTGTATTCTCGTGTTATAGATCTCTTTTTTAGCGTTTAAGATGACAGATTTGTAGGTGGAGGCTACTGAGGCGAATTTATCTTTAGTGGAGAGAGATGGGGCTTTTCTCCAGCTGGTTTCTGTAGTTCTTTTGATGTTGGGGAGAGCCTTTAGTTCCGCTGAGAACCATTTGTTGGGATGGTCGATGGGTTTGGCTTTTTGTTGTTTAAGTGGAGCTATGTGGTTGAGAGCTAATTCCAGAGTGTTGTTGTATAGGTCTACAAGGGCTGAAGGGTTGTCATTCTGAGTAGGAAGTTTGGCTTTATCGATAGGCATGAGGAGTGGTCTATGGTGATGTTGCGATTATTTCTGGAGATTATTTGTGGTGTCTTAGAGGGTGGTGTGGTTATGGGTATAGATCTGGGTAGAGAGAAGGTGATAAGGTGATGGTCAGTCCAAGCACAAGGAATGATGCCAGTCAGTGAAAGGTTGCAGTTGGCATCTGCAAGCCTGTCCAGGGATCTTCCCTTTGTGTGTGTAGGATTATTAATGTGTAGAGTGAGGCCTAAATGAGTAATGGTGTCATTAAGAGAGGTGGCGTGATTGTCATTGGGGTCATTAAGTCCCAGGTTAAAATCACCCATGATGATGATTTGCAATTTAGGTTTAGTGTTTGTAGTGAGTAGGAGAGATACATCCTCTTCAAAGGTGGAGAGGGGACCAGGGGGCCTATATATAATGTGAAGAAGGATGGTTTGGGTGTTAGATAATGGAGGTTTGATGGATAGGAGTTCAGCTGATGGTAGGGTTGTGTTAGTTACTTCTCTGATGTTTAGGATGAATTTAGCAATAATTGCTACCCCTCCTCCTATTCCGTTTTTTTTCTGTCAGCTCGGATAATGCTGTAGTTATCCGGGATGGCTAAAGCTAATGTGGGACCAGCTGCTAGGTGGAGCCACGTCTCAGTGATAGTGATAAAGTCGAGGTGGTTAGCAGAGATAATGTCGGCGACATCAGTGGTGTGGGCTACCAGTGAGCGGGCATTGATAAGAGCACCCTTAATGGAGGTGGATGAGGGGTTGACTTTCGTGTGTGGTGGAGTGTGGGGTGTTATAGGATTATGACTAGATAAGGGGTTGGTGTGCACAGTATACTGCGTAGGGTTCTTAGTCTGGTTGGTGAGCATTCTAGCGAGTTTTAGGTCAAGCATAGTGCGGTGTCCCCGCCCTCAGCATGGCATGACCACACGCTAATACATTGACTTTTTATATGGTTTTAGACAAAGGCCTTCCACAAGGCCTTCTGGGGACTGGGACCAAAATATCTCCAGCGTTCTCTTCTCAAGTATCTTCCCTCCTGAGCCGTTCGCTCCTCCACCGCCAACTCCTTGAGGGTCAGGTGTTCTTCCAAGAAATGAGCCGGAGGAAGATCTCTCTCCATAGCTGGCGCCTCCCTCTGGAACAACCTCCCTGTCTCTCTGAAACTTAAGCAGAACCACCTTCGATTCCGGAAGAAGCTCAAGACCTTCTTCTTTGCTTCTGCCTTATCTTTTCAAATTCCCTGCTGATCACCTGTCTGATACTGCACTTGTTACCTGGCCACCCTCTGAACCACGGGCCCAGGTCCCTACCCCCCCAGTTGCACACCTGCACTGCCTCTCGGCAACCCTGCACTTGGGACTGTATATGTAACCTTACTGTCCCTCTGCCTGTCCACTTGTCGTATTGCACTTAACTGCTCTTCTTGTCTCGTATGTTCCTATGTCTTGCACTTCTTACCCTCCCCTTCCCTCAGCACTTTTCCCCCTTCCCCTCCCCTACACGATCTCAACGTCAGTGGACCTAGTAATACCACTGTCTTGTTCCCTCTTTGTCCCCCAACCCCTTTTGCCTCATTGCACTTTGAAACACTTGTGTATGGGCGTGTTATAAATGAAATATTATATCATATCATATCTTATCATAAAGAACATACAATCAGTTAGTCACATTCACGCATTATACTTTTTTGCAGAATATTCTTTAAACTTGAGTCACATCTGCTGCTTGCACATCTCCGACGAGCCTGACCACATGGCATTTTCCTTTGGCTTCAGGGCGCAGGGGGTCACACCACTGTACGTAAGCAATTAGCTGTACCGTTATTAGCGCCTTCCCCATTCCCATTGAGCCCTATGGGGGCTCAAATAGGAATGGGGAAGGGCCATGGTGAATGGGGAATTACCGCCCCCACCAACCTTAGAATGGGGCGGTCATTGCTCCATTCACCATGGCGGAATCGGTAAGGTTTTGGAGGCAACCATGGCGCAAATAGCGCCATGGTTACCGCCTGGGTCATAATGAGGCCCATGGTCTGTTTAATTTCTGTGGCCAGCAACCATGCTCAGGACATGCAGCACTTTATTATATAAACATCAGAACATATTCATTTAGTTTCCACAGTCCCTTCTTTTAAGATTTTAAGCACAACTCAACCAGTCTTTCCAACTGGATCTATATTAGTCTGCCCTATCAAAGCGCACTAAAGCCAAAGAAAAATGATATTCATTATTATTATGCATAATCAACCTCCAACATAGTGAAGAATCCTTTAGTGATCTCTTCTTTTTCTTCTTTGCTTACAAACATTTCAAAACGATCTCCTGTATTAAGTAGCGTTCTGTTCGTATGGATGTATAAAGTTAATTTGGGTTCCTTGTCAGCAACACCAACAACAGCAAAACATAATCTCGTTGGCTATTATTCGAATAGCTTACATACATTTTTATGACTGGGCAATGAAAAAAACTGAAAATATCATTTGAAGTACTGAAGGTGGACATTCTGTGAGCTGCTTTGAAAGTGTTTTCTAGCATCTTAAATGACTTGTAAAATGTGTATTTGCTTTTTAACATTAACAGTCTTCTTTACTTGATGCAGAAGTTCAAAACATCACGAATCGCTGAGGAAATACGCGCCAGCAAAGTAGGATTTCCCAATTCATGTTTGGCTGTATTTCCTACTCTACAGGTCAATGGATACCATGTTTTTCTCTTTGGGTTACAAACACAAAGCTCATATCTTGCAACAGTCTATTGATAGGATGAAGGCAGCACGAAAAGTCTCATTCCATTCAGCGCCTGTCCTTCAGATTCTCCTTCCTAGGAAACCCATCTTCCAACAGTCAATGCCTGACCGAGTTTGAGTCCATTCAGGCACTGCTCCTAAGGTGATTCGATAGACCACAAAGTCCATTTAGTTGTGATTCCAATCCACACAGAAGAGGTCATTCCAGGAACACTTACTGCACATCAGCTCAGTTCTTTAGGAGTTGTTATCTCTCTGAAATCTCCTATCCCAGTTGCACCTAGTTCCATGGATTGTCACATATGCACTGCCAGCTGGAGTAGCTTCACAGGTGCAAATGCATGCCAGCACAAATGCTTGGGCCTTTGGATGGTGGAGAGGGAGGCAGGTGATGGAAATGCAAGTTGCATTATGCCCCTCCTCTCCATCATACAAATGAATTAAAATGGGGCGCGATGCTAATGGAAGGCGTTAAAGCCTTGCATAATGCTTTTATGCCTCCCATTAATGTCACATCCCATGGAAAATGAACCCCTTAGCTGTATTTGGCATGCATAGTGACAATTTTACCTTGAAAAAAGCTGCAAGCTCTTGTTAGGGCAATGAGCTCCACAAGGTGAGCTGAGTGAACTAAAGGAGTGTATGCATTTGTAAATAGGTCTTGTGCTGTGCTGTCAGCTAACCTTGCTTGTCTCTCAAACATGATCCATCTATGAAATGAATGGATCAGGGCTGTATGAGGAACATTATAAAGATCTTTTAAGGAATTCTAAAGACCGAGGTCACTGCCCTGCCACTGTGTGCTTCACCATCTGCTGGACGTGGCAGTAGGGTCTCTGGTTTGAGAATTGGGCAATGAATCAATATTGGCAGAATTTAACAGAATAAGTCCAAGACCAGAAGTAGAAAAATGGTGATTCATGGTTTTTAAGGGTAAGGCCCTGCCACAACAAGAGGCAAACTCAGAACCAGATGTAAAGAGGATTGAACTGCTAATTCAGCAGCTGACACAGATTGCATTCAGGGTGATACCCCAGCAGCAACAGGACCAACTGTGGTGCAAGAAGCTATTGGGTGGTGCTTCTCATCACCTTTCTGTGTGAGTGCGATTTAGGCATATCCGTCCTTCAGTGCAAAAAAGAGCACATTACTTTTGGTAATTAGGCAGACAATGTGAGTCTGCATAAGCAAGGCTGTATTTAACAACCATGAATGCAACAAGAAGATCATCAACATATTGAACTAGGACAGATTTACTCTGGAATACAGTACCATCTGGATACTTTTTCAAGATCTGGGAAAAGGGGGCGGGGCTTTCAGTGTGGCCCTGTGGAAGTCAAAGTTAAACTTTACTTCTAAGTATTATAGTGCAAAATACAACGCCTTTACTAAAATACAACCTTCAAAGTGTTCGATTTTCTCAAGGAGAGGGCATTTTCAATAAAACCATAAATAGAATAAGCCACATTCTTGCATGGAAGGAACATTACCAACATCTTGACATAACTAATGTATTAATATTATACAGCCTAAGAATAGGAAGAAGGGCCCTTCTTCTAGGCTTATTCGGAGTAGGACAAAAGAATAAAAAATGAATTGAGTCATCCAACGTAGTGCCATCACAGCAACAAAAAGGGGGTATGGTCTGTATCTTACTGGTAGACCAATTAGCCGCTACAGAGGCTATTGGTAGATGGTTGGCTCAAAAATTAAATAGAATGTCCCTCTTAGGTGGGTTTCGAAAACCAGCTGGGGTAGTTATTCAGACTGAATGGCGGTCTACGCCCCTGTAAATATCAAACTGGGTGCTTTTCAAGCTCCAAGCTGCGTCCAGTTAGATCTTTTCCCTGTAGAAAACATTACATTTTAGCATAACCACTGCCCCTCCCTCAAAAGGCCTAATACATGTATTACAATATCCCATCGAGGACAAGTCCTGCTTTATAAATTGAATCCATGCACTATAGCCGGCCACCTCTTAAACCAATAGATCCTTAATAAGCTGATGTGTACGATGATAATCACATTGCCCAGTATGCCATAATCCAGCTGGCTTCCAAGTACAGCAGGAGCCCCTGTCGGCAATCCAAACAGGCAGCACAGGAAATGTTCTTGGTTGGCATTGCTTTAGCATTATAGATGGGTCAAATAGGCTGCAGAGACTATGGGGGTGGGCAAGAAATACATCTTCCTCATAACCCAAGGCACAGATATGCCTAAGTGCGCAGTTTGGCATATATAGAGTTATGGTACATAGATCACTGAATACAGAATTGATATGAAGGTTAAACAGCAGCGGTGCTAGGATGCAGCCTTGTCTGACACATTGTGAAGATTGAAAAGCTTGGGGCAGCTCACTGGTGCAGGATATATGCATCTTTGCAGTCAAAAGTTAATGTAAGGACACCAAGATGGCAAGCAAGGGTTTGGGAAGACATATACTCAGGATACATCCTCACTGCTTCTCCTGATTAACATTATCGAAAGCTGAGCAAAGGACCATAAAACCTAAATATAATGGAGTATGATGCCCTAAAACACATTTACCCAAAACAACCTTAAATTCAGCACCTGTTAGATAGTCTCGTTATTTAAGAGGTGCATTTCTTCTTGTGCTCTGGGGCTGGATGGGTTCTCAAATGTTATGCTGAAGGCCCATCCTGAGCTATGGGCTGGGGTGGTATCCAGTTAAAATGTTGAACATTTTTTTTCGAATGCAATTATGTCAAAAAAAATAATACCGAAAAAAAAATGTGAATGTGTTTTTTTATTTGTATGTTTTTTTTGGTTTAGCTAGTAAAAATAAAGTGTGAATTAAAAAAACAGGGGATTGGGGGGAACCCCTCATAAAAAAAAAAATCTTTTTTTTCGGCATTTTTTTCCACATAATGGCATTCGAAAAAATGTCATTCGACATATTCACTATAAACCGGCTGAGGTATTGTGTACAATTTTCAGTCAGGGATTAAAAGACAGACAGATACTTGTGTCTTGATTAAAGTAAATAATAATACCTATATTTACAAAGGGGGATAGGACTACTCCACAAAATTACCATTCTATTGTGCTTTTAGCTGCCGCTGGAAAGGTATTTGCATCAGTCCTGTTGGCTAGGCTTAATGTGTGGGTAAACGCAACCCGCCATTTTTATATTAATCATTCTGGTTTTGTTAAAGGCCTTGGCACATCTTTAAATGGGTTTATTTTACATTCTTTTAAGAGAAGGGTCTACAAAACAAATGTGATTATTTATCTGGCTTTTATTTTAAACAAGCCTTCAACAGCATTGATAGACAGATACACTTTTTTTAAAAAAAAATGAATGTATTTTAGCATTTGGAAAGCACGCCTAACCCGCTGGACAGATATTTACAGACATTTTTACAATTGCATCGAAATGAGCCTGCATGTGATATACTTTGCAATGTACAGTATTTACAGATATTACAGATATTTACACCATGCCAAGGTATCTTCTAGGATCTAAAGGTACTACCGTTTGAACGTGAACCAAAACTCTGGGCAAAACCTAAAGCCTGGTGATGGCCGCCTTACCTATTGGATGTACAAAGAGAGCTGTATACCCACACTCCCTTTCGGGTCCACCTTGTTATGTAGGGGGACCTTTCAAAGGAAATTAAGACATACAGAGGATTGGAGCGTTGGTGCATACTTGCCTCTGCTTTGTTCAATCTGTTTATATCAGACTTGAAGGATGAGGTGCGGAAGGTTCAGGCTTATCCCCCTCGAATTAATGGTTCTCCAGTCCAGTGGCTCCTTTATCCGGAGGATCTGGTCCTTTTGGACAAGATGCCCATAGGACTACAAAGGCAGTGGAACGCACTTCATCACTATGTGCTGAAAAATAGTTTGGTGATGAATGTGGCTAAGTCCAATATCCTGACATGGCGATCAGTTGAAACAAATCAGTCTCCCTGTTACAGATAGTATTTGCAGAATACACCTTAGGTATATGGAGAGCTTTAAATAAATCGTGCACCGCTTCAAAGTGGTCCTCTATACAGCACTGCCCTCCTTTTTTGAATGGTTTGATCAGAGCCTTGATAGGACTACTTGATGCCATGTTTGGGATTGCACTACTTTGTGATTCAACCCTTGTTTCAGGCGTATGGGATTGGTGGCGGCCCCCAATGGGTGTGTCAAACCCCCCAAGGGCGCTACAACCAAGTTCAGACACCGGCACAGCCACTGGGGCACTATCTCTCCATGTAGAAATAGATTTCACCTCAATTCCAATGAATGTGGTGCCCTGTCGTTTGTCCTGGGACCTGGAAGTGCATGTTTGCTGTTCCAAATCCTTGCACTTTTTAAGGAGCCTATATGCCTCCTTACGCAAGTAATTGTTTTCATCACCCATCTTATTAATCACATTTTGCATATCGCTCATTTGAATTTGGCATTCATTAAACTCTTTGTCTCTTTTGTCTCTTTCTTGAAACATTTTAACTATCTCTTGTTCAGCATTTTGAAGCTCACTTTCTTTCCCAAAATGTTCTTTTTGTAAAAAGTGCATTTCCAAAATAACCTCGTCTTTATCTTGTCTAATATTATCTACCAATGCTTTCAACTGTTTTAATTCTTGCTCACTATCCTCAAACTGTTTCTTTTTTTGGGACAAATGATTGTCGAGTTCTTTACACTTTGACTGCATGTCCTTTTCACATACCTACAGTTCTGCTCTTAACTTCTCCTCCTGTTCACTGTCACCATCTAGTTCAACTTTTAATCTGCTAATCAGATTGGCATCATTTTGTTGCATTTGCAGAGACCTATTTAAAATGAACCATGTTTTGGCACATATTCGTATCAGACAATCTTTCTCTGCATGTTTATCAGCAGCATTTAATAATCTCATAAAACAGACCTGAATTATGCTACCTTCTGCAAAAATGTTGTCCAATGGTTCTTTCTGCACTTCCCCATAGATACGGTCATGCCACTCTGTGACGTTATTTGATGACCATGTCCAATGTGCATACCATTTTGCCTCCAGATATTGTACCAACTCTAGGAATGTGGCCTCCATTTGAGACATTCTGAGATTCACTTCCGGTTTCACAATGCTCTTATAACATGAGTTCCCTTTAATGCATGTATGGTAATGTGGAACACACTTGTCATGCCCAGTAGATACTCTACAGTCACTTTCCCGGCCAACGCACCATTATTTGTAGGAGATTTTATCTGATTGGGGTAAATTTGGGATTTGGTGGTATTTTCTTACCGTAAAAATATTGGCGGTAATTTGCCGGTATATTAGTCTTACATTTAGAGTGTGCCTGGTATCATTCTATTTTAGTGACCCTCCCTTGTTAGCTTGTATTGGTGGTAAGATTAGTGGTATCTTGCTTTGCAGTATTTGCAGAATTATCTTAATCCTGTGGTATGGCGGTGAGCATTTTTCTTTTTTTTTATACTATAACCCCTTTGTAAAAATCAACCTTTCTTTTCCATTAGCATATTTTCTATTTGCCTTTATAGAGCCCCAGACTTAACACATCTAGTAGAACCCAATAATTGTATTCATAGCGCCACCTAACGTTTGTGTGGCTGGTGTTACTGGTTTATGTACAGCCAGTAACCTATGTGTTGGATTAGACACCCCCTTCCCATCAGCATGCAAGGAAGGACTCACTCATCACAAAGCACACAACCCTCTAATTTGTAGCCGTTTATTACAAACTTTCTCTTGTTTGCTATTTTAGTTACAGTGGTAACTTGGTAAGTGCACTACTGCACTGATATGAACCTCCCCTTTGTACTTCACTTATGTAAATAATTCACAGATGCATGAATGACACAAAAATCCCAATTGTTTTTATATATGCTTTTTGTATTGCATATAATTTACAAGTCACCATATCTTACTGTGTGTTATTTACAGCATCATCTGCAATATAAAAGAACAAACAGAACAAGCAGATATTTTGTAAACATAGATTAATGTTCCCACAATTTGAATATAGAGAGAAATAACCATGCAATGATTTCTAACTTCTCTGCACTGCAAAAATCGTAGCCACACGCACAGCATACAAATTCTTCACTTGGCACAGATCCCTTACCAAGACCAGTAATCTGATTCCCGCACAACTTCACTGTCTTTTGCAGTCCCAGTGTCAGCGTGAAACTCCTCCGTAATCTTGTGTGGGGGAGCACCAACTGATTAGATTCAGTCAGCGCTCGACCCCCTTGAAACTATGTCTGTCTGTCTCCTCAGCCCAGCATGAACTAACTGCTCTATTCATTTCTTTTTCTTAGGAAAACGTTTACCCCTCCCTTTATTGACATGGCTTGTCTGCCTACATATTCTACCAATCAGGGTAAAAAGAATGTGCCCTGTGCCAGCTTTCGTTTTCAAAACAATGAAAGCTTCAGGTCCAGAATAACTGTTTCATTTTGCTTCCTGTATCTTGCATATTTTCTGTTCTCACAAGCTGAATAAAACGCTAGTGTGCATTTAAAAATGAATTTAAATAGTGCTACCAAAACATGGATTTCACCTCATTTTGCATAGAAGACTACATTCTCATGTTAAAAGTTAGCCCTTAGTCTTAGTCATCTCATTAGTTTCACCTGGCAGCCCACTAAGTTTTTTTTATGTGTGCTCTGAATATCTGCATTTTCAAACTGGGCCTGGCTGTGTGCTTTGTATGCTAGTAATAACGCTATATATTATACTTGCAGAAAATGCTACCTTACATACTGGCAAAATGCTATTGTATGCTGGCAAAAATGCTATACATGTCCTTACAGTATTCTCGTCTCTGGGAATTAAGGGAGTGCGAGCATGCACTATCGCTGTTCTAGAACTCCTTGGCTCAGGTGACAGGAGACCGCGAATTGGACCATTTTTCAGCATTTAAATGTCTTAAATGAATAAAACTTGGCACGTTTGGTGTTCTTTCTTGCACCTTAACAAGGGATGATTCAGCTTCTCATGTTCACTGCCTTCACGAATAGATGACCGACATTGGCTGCTTTGACTTTGATACCAGGCCAAACAGCCATGCCATTCGTATACGCAATCTCAGCTAATTCTTGCTGCGACACAGTTCTTGGCTTTTCTTCGCCATAGGTCCGGGCTTACTAAATTTGTGACACTGATGTCCAGCTTCTATACTATAGCGGCTCTGCCTGCAGTCTATTCACTACATATAGCCAGCTTCTAAGATTGCTTACTCTACTTGCATTACTGAATCTGTACAGTTATTGAACGGCTTGCATTTTCTGCAGTGCGTCACACACATGCAATCTTCTCGCATATGGAAATTTACTCGATTCTTTACTTCGTAATCAGTTTCTATAAGATCCATGCATCCTCTTCAGCCAGTCTTCTCAGGTTGCCACGTTGTCTCTCGTGACGTCACCAGTTCCGCTTTCTCTCGTTTTTCAAATTCCTTCAGGGAGTTCCTACCTCAGATTGCCATCTCTTCGGGGATACATTTGATAGGGTTTTCTTACAGGGTACCTTCTTTCGAATATTCGTCATGGTATGGTCACAACTACTGGTGTCAAGGGTATTAAGTGATAGAATTGCGGCAAAAATGTTGCCTGTACAAAAAATTGCAGCAGAAATGCTGTGGTTTGACCCTTTACATGGATTGCGGCGGCAAAACCACAGCCTTTTTGATGTGATATTTTTGTGTCCGCAGCCATCTTTGCCACGATTTTAACACATGGAACCGTGTCAAGCATGGTACAATCTCAGGCTTCCAACATACAGAAGTAGGAGACTGGGGTTTCCTGCAGAGGCATGCAGCTGCTTTTCTACATCACCATCAAATATTGATGGCATCTCACTCGCTCATGCTCAACTCCACTATGATTGAAGTTCTCTACTTCCCAGCCAAAAGTTTATCTCCTCTTCCTCTCTTCTCTCCTCAATCCTCAGTACCTTCCTACCCATGTCCTCTGCTCTGTTATCAATGATACATTTTGTATGCTGGCTTTGCTGGTAAAAAATACCAGGTCAAAGTGAGAAAACATAACCAGACAGGCTGCACTAATGTAGGTCAGTAGCCATCAAATTACACTGGCTGCTCCAAGGTTTGCCAATCTACCTACACAATAGCACGCATCATGTTTGCTTTACCATTGATGCCCAGTAAAAAAATACCATGCAGCCAGTAGCCTCTCAAATAAATGAGAGGAATCCTTCACCTTCAGACACACAGTGCAGGCACACACACTCAAAGCACACATGCTCTCATTCACACAACATACACCCTCTGCTTCTCCTGCCCATTTATATATTAACACAACATACACTCTTCCATTCATCAGGGAACTCATACAGCAATCAGATAACTCCTTCCACAGATACATAAAAGCAAACATACACACATTCACACACTGACACATTTACCCACACACGTCCAGATAATCCCACTTGCACGCACACATGCATACACACATATAAACACATTACACAATACACACATTTACATTTCACCTACCTTCAGCATGCTGACACCACAACCACGAGGCCCAACTTGAAGGCCCAGCTCACTCAGAGCACACTTTCTGAGAGAAGAGGACTATTCTCATATGATATGATATGATATGATATGATAAGGCATTTGTAACACGCCTATACACAAGTGTTTCAAGGTGCGACGAGGCAGGGAGGGGGGAACAAGGGGAAGACAGACAACGATCCTACTAGGCCAGGTGTCATTCAGATCGCGCAAGGGGGAGGGGGAGGGGAGAGCTGCATGGGGAAGGGGAGGGGGGAAGTGCAGTACAAGGTAAGTAGAATAAATAAATTAAAGGGCCAGCTGGTGGCAAGTGCAAGGTAAGTGCAGAACAAGTGCTGGGAAGGGGGGGCTGTAGGGATACAGAGACAGTCCCGCAGTGCAGGGGTTGCCAGGGAGGCAGTGCAAGTGGAGAGTGGCTGGGCCCAGGACCGAGGTCGGTGAGAGTGGCCCAGTTGCAGATTCAGTGCAGTTTCAGCGAAGAATTAGCAGGGGAGAGGGAGAGAGAAAGCAGAAGCAAAGAGGAAGGTTTTGAGGTGCTTCCGGAACCGGAGATGGTTCTCCTCAAGTTTCAGGGGGGCAGGAAGGCTGTTCCAGAGGAAGGCCCCTGCCGCGGAGAGAGATCTACCCCCAGCTCGTTGCTTCAAGAAGCGGCTGACCCTGAGGGAGTTGGAGACGGATGAGCGAAGGGCTCGGGAAGGAAGATATTTAGGAATAGAGAGTTGAAGGTATTTAGGCCCCAGGCCCCAGAAGGCCTTGTGGACAATGCAGAGGGTTTTGAACTTGATCCTCGCAGCCACCGGGAGCCAGTGTAGAGATTTCAGTCCTGGAGGGATACGGTCCCTGGGCTTGAGGCTGATATCAATCAGTGTGGCCTTCGCTAGCAGTTCAATAATGAGAGGCGACGGGGCCAGAGTTCAGATATACTGCTGGCCTCTTATTATTACGCTCTATGGGCCCGATTCATGGAATATTTGCCTGGTTCAAAGTGAATTTACAATGCTGAAAAGTGACTTTGCACTGCCAACATGTATTTTGAGGAGCCAAGAGTGCTCTGCATTGATATTTTGCAAAACAAAACATACCAGGGAGGTTCTCCCCTGCTCAAAGGCAGGCAGCACAGTTCACCTGTAATTAATGAGCTGTGCTGCCTGCCGCTCAAGCAAGGGGGCCATGCTGCAGAGCCACCACTTCTACACTGCCATAACATACAATTCAACAGCATATTTATTTCTACAGTGATTGTCAAAATAGGGCATCAGTTTTATTCTGCTGAAGCAGAGCCAATAATGGGATTTTTGCGATACATAGTAGAAGGGAATCGTCACTGCATCAAGGTATTCGAAGAGACAGTGCATTATTTGGTTACTCAATATACACTGTCTTAAGCAATTTAGCATTTAAATGCAATGATAGTTTAAACATTGAGAGTATTATCGGAGAGTAATTATATTGACTGAATTTAAGTACAAGCTTCTTCAAGCACAAATAGATTTTGCCTATCAATGCCAACAAACACTGTTTTAATAGAGTGGAAAATTGCTAGGCAGGCAGTGCATACTTTAGCAATTTCTTCAGCCTTTGTTTAAGATTCCCAAGATGGTTACACAAAGAAAATGATAATAGCTTTTCCAACAATGAGATTTCTAATATGGTTCATAGACACACACAAAATATCAGACAATTAAGATCTTTTCATTTATTCAAATGCTGTCAGTACAAGGACATGAATGTGTTCACTACACCTGTTCAAAAGAACTCATGGGAAAAAACAGAGCGAACAGCCAAGGAAACAATATGCACATATCGATATCGTGTTTTTGTTTTTTTGAGATAGTGCTTGAATAATTACTTATCAGGGCTATGAACCCATGTCCAGAATAAGACAAAACAAGTGTTGCATTTTTGTATATCTATAGGATATAATCACACAATGTGATGACTTTTTTAAGTCAAAGAGGCATTTCTTAAATGCACCCAAACCTTAATCCCTATTATATGTGTTACTTACATATGCACGGAATTCAGATGAACTGATAAAGGAAATACACGTGCAATCAACCCACATTCCCCTAACCTTTGTGAATCGCCAAGATAGAGCCTCATGGCAGGGCTGATTCTCAAAGGCTAAAGACTCTGGGTAAGGCTCTCGTAACCAGGACTAATGTCTGGCAGAGGGACTCCCAGGACCCTCCTTGTTATTTGCTGATTCTCAAAGGTCCAGGGGAATTCGAGTACTTTATTTATGTACATAGGCCGCCACAGTATATGTGCGTGTGCTACTCTTTCCAGGAAGTAAAGAAAAGAGGTGCATAAGACGGCCCCTATATTGCTTTGCTGTGATCTACACCACACGGGCCAATTCATGGAACAAATGTGTGCTGAAAATCTTGGCACAAGCTGGCGCAAGCGTGAAAAAGCAAGCGCACGCGTGCGATTCATGGAAGGGCTTGCGCGTGTTTACTGCGGGATGTGCGCCAAATCAAAAAAGGGGGCGGGGCAAGGGGCAGAACACGCGGAATGGGGAATAACGTGTGAAAAAGAAGGTGTAACTGGGGAAGTACTGCAGGGAAATACACATCAACACATCTGCCACACGAAGGCAGGCGGAAGCGGACCCACATGCATTATAAAAGTGCATGCAAACAACAAAAACATATATACAGCTATGTTGAATGACCCATTTGTCGCAGCACTGATCGCGGGACACCGCAGGAGGAGGAGAATAGCCAGGCCCCGCATTTTTCTGCCCCAGACCAGCCTTTCTGGGATGCCTGACGACCAGATCTATGGCAGATATAGGTTTCCACCTCGTATCATCCTAGACCTGGTCAGGGAGTGGGAAGATGACCTTACATCACCCACCCTGTGCTCCCAAGCATTGAGCCCCTTGGAGAAGGTGCTCAATGTCCTGCATTTTTTGGCATCTGGGTCATTTCAGCGGACAACTGCCATAGTGGGGGGGTCTCACATGCCACTCAGTCACGCTGCCTACACAAGGTTTTGGCAATCATGACTGTGCACCCCTCAGTCCGCAGGCATATATACATGCACAGAACACCCACAGAAAGGCAGGCCATGGTCCAGGACTTTTACAGGTTGGCACACTTCCCCAAAGTGCTCGGTGCCATAGATTGCACCCATGTGGCCCTACGTCCACCTAGGGCCACTGAGCATATCTATCGAAACCACAAGCACTGGCCTTCCATCAATGTGCAGGTTGTATGCGATGCCAAGGGAATCATCACCTCTCTCTATGCAAACTACCCTGGCTCTACCCATGACAGTTTCATATACAGAATGTCTGCCCTGAGCCGGGCCCTGGAAGCTGGGAAGCATGGCGACACATGGCTCCTAGGTGAGTACAAATGCCTGTGCACATGCATGCATGTCACATACAGACAAATACACAAACCCAACTAATCACAACCATTATCACCTCCCCAGGGGAAAGTGCATACCCTCTGAGCAACCACATGATTACGCCAATCCGGAACCCCACCACACCACCCCAGGTAAGATACAACGCTGCCCATATTGCAACCAGGGGCATAGTGGAGTGCACATTCGGAGTGCTCAAGTCATGCTTCTGCTCCCTTGACCGATCTGGCGGCCAATTACTATATGCACCCCCAGTAGTGTGCAGGATCATTGTGGCAGCATGTGTCCTGCACAATGTTGCAACACGGTGGGACGTACCAGTGGACATGGTGGTGCCCCCATATCCTCAACCACATGCACAGGCGCTGCCGATGGGAGGGGAAAGGGCACGTAGTGAGGCAGCCCGGACCCAGCTTGTGGCCACATTTTTCACCTAAACTCCCACCCATGCGGAGTGCACACAGGCCTGGCACATACCAGGTGACAATCGATGATGACAAAGAGACAGTCAACTGTCTCAACCTTACCACCCTGAGAATGTTGCCACGGAAGTCCTACATTGTGTACATCCATAGCTACTTAAATATAACCAATCCTGTGTGATCAAAAGGAACACATGCAAGGTGTGTATCACACCACCCGCTGCAAAACAGGCCATGACCATCAATGGTATGTTGCCCAAACCCTCCCAACCCCCATCACCCTTGTCTGCCACACCATGACATGGCATAGAACAGCAAAAGCCCAACACGTGACCAATTACATACAAAGTGACATGTGATAAATGGAAAGTGGCCCGAGACAATGACGCCTGACATGGAATCAGATGAAATGACTGACCAACAACCTCCCACATATACCAAGTCATACACAAATGCTTGCCACCAGTGGTAGCATCACCAAAAGACTGAATGCCTGTTCACATGCACATTGGGCAAGCCGAATTCGCTACTCCCTAACCCGTGTGCTGTGTGTGTCTCCTGTAACACACTGCTCAGCACACAGCACAGTGAGCAGCCATTGTGCTGGGGATACACCTTGAGCATCACATAAAAAGGACAAACAAACAAGCAAAAATAACCTATTGACACATGTACACAATCCCCAAATGGTAATTTATCATGCGCTGCAGGGACACAGCATGCCCGAGAAGGCAATCTGTGTGCACCTGTGGGCATGGAAGGGTGGTTGTACGTGTGGTGGAGCATTGTGTAACTATGTGTGTCAGTAGGGACATGCACTCAATATCTGCATGTGAAATCAAGTGACCCTCAGTGTCCTGTACACATCACATGCAAACATTGCCCATGTGTACACCTCAGCATGTCAAACCACAACACAGGAACAGCCATTGACGAGCAGAACACATCATGTACATAGTACCCCACAATGACAATGTCATAGAGTGCCCAAACACTGTAGCCCAAGCTTACTGGCCAACAATAAAAGGCCCTCCCTCATTTACACATCACCATGACCTTCTGAACAACTGTGTCTGGGGTATGTAGCCTTCTTCCTTCAAGTCTACCTGACTACAGGATGCCCTTACCCCTTGGTCTCCATGTTCCACCTTGCATGTAAATAGGGTCCAGCCCCCTCAGAGGCCACCTTGACTGGTAGAAATACCAAATCACTGAGAACTCCAAGGAGCCAAACCCCCAAACTAGGGAAAAAGCCTGCAGCCACCAAAACCACCCTGGAAGAGTCTCCAGTAGATGACTTGAAGTTGCAGAAAATGTCCAAGCACTTGTCCAAGCAGAATGATAGAACAACCAAAGTAGCAAAGTTCAACAATGGTTCAACAGGATGGGTACCATTTTCAGTACACAATATACAATGAGGATGAAACAACTGATGGGTAGTGTCACAGCTCCGGTCTCCAGGCGCAGGAGTGGCACGAACCAACCACCCCCTCCGTGGTCTGAGCGCCTGCAAGGTAAAACTTACACAGGCCTCCGAGACCCCAGCGGGGAAAGAGGGTCAGGGATCTGTTGTTTGCACAGGCATTGGTATTCAGGATAACTGGACAGAGGGGCAGGAGAGGGGAGTTAGATTGGCAAGGGAAAGTAGGCAAAATACCAAATACACCAATTGACAATAACACATACTCAATCAGAGAAACCATGTTTTCATGCACATTGTACAAAATGAGTCAAAGAGAGACTTATCTCTGTGGTGAGTGCTGGCCTCTTGCCTGCGCACTCTCAGGTCCGGTAACAGGAGCAGTTCAATGCTGCAAAGAGAGTGTGAGTTACTAATCTGTGTGTGTTTTCAACACACACACACAACACCATTCATGCTTGAAACTAAGTGACTTTTCCACAAACAAACACTCTTGTCTGCTAATTTGTTCATATATGTTAGCTTGCCCCCGTGATGGTTCATACACTGTCAATGCAGTAAGGCAGGTGCACATGGCCGTGCGGTAAATGGAAGACCAATGTGTCAAGAATCACACATGATAGAATGGTCCCTGGGTGAGCTGCAAGATGCGTATGGCGAGGTGCAACTTCAGTACAATTCGTGTTCTGACAGCCGTGGATTTCAATATGTAGTGCATGTGGCAATTTGCACATGCAAATGATATGCACTGCACTCAAGTCTGTGTCTCACTGGGTGCCCCCATGTGCTGTTTTAGTTTCTGGCTAGGAATGCTACTGCGCTAATAAATCAGCTTCTATGGAGCAGGGGGACTCGAGGATATGGGCGACAGCCCCTGCGTGTGCCCCTGACAACTTGTAAAGCTACTTGGCATTTGTTCCTCAACGCGTCTTAGCTTGACTGTGCGCTTCATCCCCAATGCCTGGCCAAGCTCCCCAGCACTGGCGCTACTTAGCATGCATGTGCAAGGGGCCTGGTGAAAGGTTGGCGGACTCCTGCCCATAAGGCCCTGTGCTTCTGCTTGCACACACGTGCGCACGTGTGCACCACCCAACGTGGCCAGGTTTCAGTAGTTAGTGGCCCTGTGTATGCTGGGAAAGGTAGTGTGGAGGCTCATTTTCCTGCAGAAAGGGCATAAAAGATATTAATAAGGTTGGAAAGTTCCCTGTGTGTGTGTCTTCATGCTGGTTGTCACTGGCCATGTTTGAGACCTAAATCCGAACTCCTCCCACCATCAGTATGACTTTGACAGGCAAAGGGTGCAGGCTACTATCTACAGCATGAAGAGCATCAAGCACATATACAGGCAAGAAAAGAACATACATCACAATCAACATCAATAAATGGACATATCAATCATGTACTCACCAAAATTGATTGCAGACATGCCATGGAGAAAACCCACTTTATCCCCACTAGGGGTGTTAACACAAGTAGTACAGCAGCAGACAGGCCACAGATATGACGAAAGTCCAATGCCCTTGTGTAAATGGTTGTAACGCCGAACCATCCTTGCGAGCCCATGGATAGGGGAAGCAGGAGTGGCATTTGTGAGTCAGGACCGCACGCTGCAAACACATACACGAGACAAGCTTGAAGGGCCCAGCTGGAACAGACAGTGGATGCTTTCAAAAGCCACAAAGCACCACACTGTCACATGAATGCACAATAGAGGAGCAATTTTAAACTATATTAACTAATTAAACCAACTATAAAAAAGCTATATTAACTAATTAAACTAACTATAAAAAACTATATTAACTAATTAAACTAACTATAAAAATCAAAAATGGCCACATACGACCCAGGAGGGGGAAGCACCCAGGAGGGGGGAGGTACAGGGTGCACCTCAACACCCACATGCGATGATGTTGAGACAAAAAAAAAACCTCCATGGGCTCAACGCCGGCACAGCCCGAACAGAGTGGGAGATAAGTCGTTGTCCACATCACCCTCTGGCTGAAAATGTTGACGTGGCACAGTACCCTGACCACGCCTATGCGCAGCTTGCCCCTCGTCAGCGGCAAGTCTGCGGGACGGGTGAGCCTGGTTCTGTGCGGTGATGACACGTAGGTCAGCATGCAGAACCTTGCGTGATACGCATGCTTCCTCTTAGAAGGTAACACGTGTAACACAGAGTTCTTCCTGCATGGCCTGGCTGGACAACAAGCTGCTCCAACCTCTCCTCTGACCGCTGCCCCTGGGACATAAAGAGCACACCCAGAGTAGATCTGAGGGATTCATAGTCAACCCTCATGGCCTCCATGTATGCCTCTGCGTGAGCATCAATTGCTTGATGCAAAGACACCATTTCAGCCCAGCTTGCCCTGTCTGAGGCTGCAATGCTCAGCCTGAGCGAGTGGGCCGTGGACTGTGCCGCCCGCTGCTACAGTTATACCTGCCTAGCAGGGGGGAGCACAGATTGGGCCACACGTTCCATACTCTCAGCAATGTTATCAATTGCTGCCCCCTGGTGTTCTGAATCGGCAACCATGGCTTGCTCCCACTCAGTATACCCCAGGGGCACGCGGCAACCACGTTGCTGGGCTTGACACCTGCGGGGCCCAAGGAGCCGCCGTCCTTGTTGGGTTGGCACCGCCCGCGGCTGCAGGACTGCATTCCTCCGTTGACGTGATGCCCCAGGCACATCACCAACTGGTGTGGAGCGTGACCCTGTGTCTCCATATCCACCACAGGCGGAGGTCCCACCACCATGTGGCCCCTCAGTGCAGGTGTCACGGACAGAGAAGCGTCCACATCAGAATCACTCACCGTTGATGAATGGACCCGACGCACATCCAACTCAACATTGTTGTCAGAGTGATCATCCGGACTAAACTCATTGGCAGCCCTAGACACGATGGTCTGGAACACAAGTGGGTTCTCGTGGTCTACCACCCCACGACCCACACTTGTGCTGGGTTGCTGGTGTGATAGCAACCCTGTGCCTGGCATGACAACACCATCCTCTGGCTCCATTGCATCATCATCTGAAAAGTGGAGAAAAAAATATATGAGTACACATGTCAGAAGCACATAACCCACACACACATAGACATCACATTGACAGCCAACACATGAAGCAGACATGTCACACGCAAATGAGAACCTGGCATGCATCCAGTGGCCTTGATATGCAAACACATCCCAAAAGCAGAAATGGATGTGTCTAAATAGCAAACCCTACACAAGTACAAAATGTAGTATATGAAGTCCATCAGACACCACCTCTGTCAGGCACATGTCACAGGCAGAAAAAACAGATGGCAACAAAGAGATGGAACACACCATAAGCATGTCTGAACTGCAAATGACCACTGCTGCAAGTGAATCCAAACACACAATGACACACGTAATATACATGTGGATATGCATCACTAAAGCATCATCAGCAATATAGCTCCCTCCATCTGAAGCTCGGCCCATACTGGGTGGCGTGGTCCATGTAGATATAGTGAATGTCCCAAGCAAAGCAAGGGCCTGCAACCAGGCCTGAGGGACCCTAACTGCCAGTACGGTCTGAGCTGCAGTACATGAGGCCTCCACAACACCCCTCAGGGCCTGATTGAGCACATTGGGCTAAGAATGTGCCCTATTCCATCATTCCTTGTGTAAATTCTCCACGCCCAGGCCCCACCATATTAGCTAAGTGGGCCTGGGCGTACACATACTGCGCAACAGTGCACCTTCAGGATCATGTCAGTTCAACACAACGTGCGCAATGAAGAAATCTCACCAGCATTAACGTCAATCAACTACATATTAGTCAGTCAAGGAAAAAGCTGCGGCAGACACATGTATAAATGAACACTTTCACAAACACATACGTGAGTAGTCGCAATGTTGCACTACACAACGTTGAAGCTGCTTGCATATGTATATGTGAAAGCGTTCAAAAACACCCCTTTCCCCATACACCTGTATTGTGAACATGAACAGCATCCAATACAGCAAAGCAAGCAGCTACAACGCTGCTTGCTTTGATGTATGTGAATGTGTACACATACACACGTGAAGGCAGCTACACAGTCATTACAACACAATTGCCAGGCTAAATTCAATCTGCGCCCTATGCCAGTTGGAATAGGCCGCAGATTGAACAATCAACTTTGCTAGACAACCACTAGGGAGTTCCAATACTGAGTACATGTGTCACAGGATGCACCTGTGCCCGTGGCATTCATGACAGAGAAGGGATGACAATCTGACTATACATGCCAGGTCACATTGAAATTTCAGCAGTGAGTAGGCATGCAGAATGGTGTAACACGGCTCAGAAGTGGGTTGATGCAATGCAGAACATGTGTACGTTACCCACTATCTACATGAACTAGTACATTATGATGTCTATCAATAAACGTGAAGGCAGTGCACGGGCAAGTTCAGGCATCACGTGCAATGTGCATGCAATGGATTGCATGGCTACAAGCAAACCCCCCCAAGTGAAAATGCAGGGAGCCATTGCATGGCAGCGGCAGGGTGACCAGCGACCTGTGTATTGGCAGACAGTGTTGACTAGCGTCAATTGCATCATCTGAGTCAACTAACAACACAGCAGATGATAATGGGACAGTAAACAGGACACATGATGAACCCTCAGTAGTACACCCGTGTGGGCAGAAGCCACTACACCAGTTGAACAGAGTCAGGGGGCCTGAAACAGGGGGAGGCCTGTGCCCCACACAGACTGTGACACCCTAAACATGTGCGTGATGAAAGACTGAGCGAGAGTGGGCAGGGAATGGATGATCAAAGGCCATGAAATATAGGTCATCCTGGACACATACTACATTGATCATCCAGTCAAGGACATATAGGGCCATGCATGGAATGCACATGGAGCATGAATGGGCACTCATGCCCCTGCGGAGCATCTGCCATCTGCACAGTCCAAGTGAGACACCCTGCATCAAGGACAAAGGATGTACCCCCTGTATGTGTCTGTCAGGTTGGCTGGGGGAAGTGTGCAGTGCTCCAACATGATACACAGCAGTGCCATGGTGAAATTGGGGTGCAGCGGGGTGGAGGGGCAAGGGAGCGTGCCTACGTGGAGTAGCAGCATGCAGGCAGAACACACATGCACGTCAGTCATGCAGTGACATAGTCCCAGTGCTGAGAGGAAAGACACCCCAGGCTACATGCAGAAGGGTCAGTGAGCTGGAACATGGATCGGAGGGGCAGCCGAGTGGCTAGAATGTGAGTGGGGTGCAAGTGTGGTGATGAGGACAGTCCCCGTCTGCTCTACATGTCCAGTCTGCTGCACAGCAGCCACGCATCAGTGAAGCATTGCATGACTCGCACATGAGAACCATGTACACATGACATGTAGCGGCAGTCAAGCACAACACATCACACAAGCAAAACACATATGGTCTGGAAAAACATGTGACAACACTCACTGGACGGGGCATCTAAGTCCTGCATCTCTCCCACTCCTTCGACCAATCCTGCCGGTATGAACTCCGCAACGACTGACTCGTGCGAAGTGAGGTCTGAGCGGTTGACCCACCGCCAGTCAAACCAGTCACGGCATATTTGGAGGCACGCTTCACCTTAGTACTGCGTTGGAGGTCATCCCAACGCTTTTTGCACTCTTGAGCTGTGCGCACCTCATGTCCGAATGCACTCACACAATCCGCAACTTGCTTCCAGTGGGACATACGATGGGCAGCTGTAGTGTGACAATTCGGCCCCACTAGCATATCACGGCTGTGGTGCTGCACGTATTACACAAGAAAGTCCAGTTCCTGCACGCAGAAAGGCTTCTTCCTCGACGTGCCGGAGGCCGGAGCTGTGTCTGGGTCCCAGCCTCTACTGCAGGTGCAACCTTCCTCCTCTGGACCCTGACTGGCAATTGCCGCCCTGATCAATATGGGCAGTGGCGTTGGTGGATTGAATGAAGCAAGGGAATGGCAGGTGGAACAATGATGGAATCCCTGACTTCTGTCGGTGGCTGCTGGGTGCCCCTGACTTGACCCTGTGCAGAAACATCTGCTGTGCTAAGGTCACTGACCGAGACTGTCCTGGATGGTAGGCTCACAGCCAGGGTGGTGTCGGCTGCATCTGCCCATGCACTTGCTGACACTCCTCAGCTTGGGGCAGCAGATGACAATACTGCTCCAGGGACATGTGCCTCGGTCAGGGCAGCCCTGCTTGCACATACCCTGTGCCTCCTGAACCCCTTGAAATCATCCAGGATTCTTCCGGTGCCAATGCAGCATGCGCTGGCCCACCCTGAGCCTGGGTGGTGGTGTCCACAGCAGCACCTGCAGCTACCACTACGCTTGGGCCTGTGGCAGTCAATGAAATGGACTGCCGGGTCACATGGGCACCAGTGCCAGATGCAAGAGCTGCATCTCCCGTAACCAAAGGGGGTGGTGGCATGACTGCACCAACATGTGGCACAACATCATGCCTCTTCCCCCTCTGCGGCCACCCTGGACACCCTGGAGTCCCCCTACTCTCTCGTCATCCTGGCCATGTCCCTGACCATGCCCGCCACATGGAGTACGCCCAGCTGTGGTGCCCCTCACCTTTCGTGGCCTCCCAGCCATGGCACAGATGGAGTAGTGCCAGCAAAGATGGAGTAGTGCCAATGGGAGGTGTACACGACAATTGTCCTGGGCAATTGGGGTGAAGGGGGTGGGATACAAGATGTTAACAGCACCCCTGTGCACCTGCAAGGCTGTATATGACCCCGGGGATAAAGTGACGGGTCACACAACACTCAGGCACCCCAAAACTGCAGTAAAGCCATGCACGGAACCACTAGTAGCCCACATGCGTGGAATTGACCTCTTGCAGTACGCGGTGGCACCCAGGAACATGAAAAAAACATACGCGTGGGAAATGCAGGCTACTATGTCCTCGAAAATGGGTACGCAATACACAGGGGCACCCGCAGTGGGAAAAATAGCGTGCGCGACTCACCATCACACTAGAGTGATAATGAAAAATACGCGTAGCCAATATCCCCACCAAAAGAAGAGATACGTCCTTGATCCGCTGTGAAGTTGTGATGGCACGCGAAACAACACGAAGTAGCAGCACACACATCGGTCTCCACAAAAGGCACCTACAGCAAACTGCTGGCCCCGCTCACCTTTAACCCGTGCTGAGGGATACAACCGCGCGCGTCACTTCACTTACGCGTTTTAGGCCCTTTCCTCGAATTACACGCATTGACATGCTGATGTGTTGTTTTTTCACATGCTGATTCACTATGCACCCGTCATGAGGGAAAAGCCTGCGCGCATTACTTCACAGAGACGCGCTTACGCGCTAAGGGCCTTTCCTCGAATTACATGCTGACGTGCTATTTTTTCACTTGCCAATTCACTCCGTATGAAGCTGGCCAGGCGACAACACACGGCAGACCACACTCCTGCCCATAAGGCCATTTTCCTGCCCCTCAGAACCCCGAGCACGCTCCCACCTGCCATCTGCTGCTGCCTGCCTGCTGGCCACATGCCATGCTATTTGGTGCATGCACGTCAGCCATCTGCAGGGGTCCAGTTGCTGTGACCACCCCTGCTGGAACAGAAGACTCCCGAACTGAAGTTCCATCGCTCCACAGACCAGCACCAGGACCCAGTTGCCCACCCACACCTGCCTCGGGAGTTGCCATGTCGGAGGGAACACCATCGGAGATCACTGGCAACCCCCAGCCAGAGAGGCAGAGGGCTACCAGCTTCAGTGCTGCGGAAGTTGGTATCCTGGTGGAGCAAGTCCTGGTGCATTATGATGCCCTCTTCAGAAGTTCATGCGCCGACAATGAAGGACGGAAGAGGATCTGGAAGGACATTGTGGCTGCCATCCACGTGGAGGGGGTGGCAGCCGGCGACATGCAACACGCCCGGAAGCGCTGGGAGGACTTCAGGTCCAGGACCCTCAGCAAAGGCCCGGTGCCTCTTGAAGGCAGCGCATGCAGAGGAGTGCCGGGTCTGCCTTACCAACATCCAGATGATGGTCCTGGAACACATACACCCAGCACTCCATCTCCAGGTCTTTCAGAGGAAGACCCATCCGGAGTCGAGCGGTAAGTGTCCACGCATACTGATTGGATGCAGTGCATGTGAGGTGTGCCAGGAGTGTGCAGGTCGGACATATGTCCTGAAAGGCCCATGTATGGATGTGTATGTACAGGGACATGAGCCTGCCGCATGTGAATCCAGTCATGTGTGAGGCACATCAATGGTGTATGTGTTCAAATGCATGATGCCCAAATGCATGTGTGGGTGCACACATGTTTACATTTATGTGTATGTACTGTGGCATGGTTGTCGTGTGACACATGGATGCTGGTTCCACCTTCATTTGCGTGTGTGTGTATTTGACATGTGTGCCTCTGTGATACACCATGCAACAGTTGGTGGAGATGTACAGATGCATGTACGTTTGGTGGCATGTGTGCATGAGTTCGGCACTCCCCGTGTTGCATGTGACGTCAGGCTAACCTTCGGATGCTCAAGCAGTTGTATGTGTATGGATGGTGCTGCCTGCTGCAACATTCCTGTTAATTTGTGCATATGTGTGGTTCAAATGATATGTGTTTTGGGGAGTGTGATGCCATGTGTGAAGTTTGAGACTGCCACTCATGTGCAACTGTCATGTGTGTATCAGACAATTATACAGTGCCCTGATGCCTGTGTTCTGTCTCTCCCTGTCTGCAGTGTCAACTGATGAAGAGGGTGGAGACGGTGCTGTGGAGCACAGCGTCAGGGATCCCACCGCCATCCGGAGAAGCGAGGCCCAGCTCCACTCCTGTGTTGTCATCTCATGGGGGAGTGAGAAGTCTAGTGCCGCATCCGTGGCCGCAGCTGCCGAGGGTAGGTCCAAGAGGCAGAGGTCAGAGGTGGACTCTTCGGCAGCAGAAGGGGCAGCTGAGACCCCACAGGGGCCTATGGAGGAAGATGCACGGAGTCATCCAGGTTGGTGGGGGGTTTGGTTGAGGAGGAGGCTGTGGAAGGCCCACACACAGGGTCTGGAGGGGGGATGCCACTGGTGCTAGTGGTGCATTCCAGGGGCAGGAAGCAGTACAGGAGGCCGCAGAGGTGCCTGTGTGTAATCCTGTCCCTGATCCTGTGACTAGCATCATCCCACACCAGCAGGGATGCCTTCATCCAGACCCGTTTTCAGGGAGGGGATGCGCACACAACAACTGGCCTTCCTCGCCCTGCGGATGTGGCAATCCGGGACCGTGTTGAGTCTGTCCTGGTTGGGGTGGCGTTGCATCAACGTGGCATTCGGGATGAGATGCTGGGTTCTTGTGAGGGCACTGCACGTTATTTCGGATGCCTCATTGACCGGGTCGACCTACTAGGATGGTTCACCAGTGCTGGGTTCTTCCGTGTGCTGGACCTTCTACCGACCCCCTCCTCAACTGAACCCCCTACGTGCAAGTCATCCTCCGTGCCATCTTCCTGCCCAAGTATCACCTGGGCACCCTGTGGAGCTGCCCCTGACTCAGCGGTCAGGTTGGTGGAGGACACATCCCTGCCACAGTCAGGAGTCGGAGGTCCATCAGGGGTGGCCACCACTACAACTGGACCCCAAAAGGAGGAGGACGTGCAGGCATCAACAGGCAGAGCACATGCACGGCAGCAGCAAGCTCAAGGTGGGAGCGATGATGGCTCGGGGCCATCAACATCAGAGGGGCAGGAATCGGTTGGAGGGCAGGAGGACCCTGGATTGGGAGTGTCTTCTGTGTGGCAGCGGTTGGGCCAGCAAATAGATGCGTAGCGGCGGCGGGCGAAAGAGGCACGGCTCACTATGGTCAGGGCAGAGAACTCCATGCGCAGGGCGTTGAGGCGGGCTGCGTGCCTCTAGGCAACTCGCAGGGAGTTTGAGGAGGCCATGGCTGCATCCCTGCGAGACCTCGGGGCCAGGGAAGAGGCCCGCCTCTGGGACGTTGAAGAGGAGTTCGATGATGCCCTGGCCCAGAACATCAACAAGTGAGCCATTGGACTTGCCCGCCGCCTTTTTGTATATAGTTATTAATTAGGTAGGATTTAGGTTAGGATTCCTTTGGATTGTTGGGCTCATGGACCGTTGGATCTCCATTTCTAAATTGTTTTGGACCTGGATTTCATTTTCTTGGACCCATGGTGGAATATTTTTCTTTTTTTAAACTCTGATTTTTTTTTGATGTGCGGACCCATTGGAGCCATTTTACTTTGGATTGAATTGGTTACAGCATTCATTTTTTTTTCTTCGTTTTTGGACTTCCGGACTTGGAATATTTTTTTTAAATTATTGGGTGATTTTGGTTTCTTCATTTGGTTTATTCTTCAATACACTTTTTTTCTATACTTTACTTGTGTGGTCATCTCTCATTTGTTTTGTGCATGTCACAATGTGGTTTTTCATAGTCATGTGTCGCCATTGTGTGGGTCTGAGGGACATGTATTCATGGGCATGTTGGTTATTTATTTTCTATCATGACATCGGGAATGCTTGGTTGGGTGTTAGGACTGGGGTGGTGTGGGGTGGGATTTGGGTGGACATAAGGGCCATGGGTCTGGAGTGTGATGACATGTCGGGTGGGCGGACATGAGTCGGGGCCTGTTGGCAGGTGCCCGTCAATGGTGGGTGGGGGACATGAGTCAGGGCCTGCTGGCACGTGCCCGTCAATGGTGGGTGGGGGACATGAGTCGGGGCCTGCTGGCAGGTGCCCGTCAATGGTGGGTGGGTGGATGGTGTGGGGGACATGAGACGGGGCCTGCTGGCACGTGCCCGTCAATGGTGGGTGGGAGACATGAGTCGGGGCCTGCTGGCAGGTGCCCGTCAATGGTGGGTGGGTGGGCGTTTTGGGGGACATGAGTCGGGGCCTGCTGGCAGGTGCTCGTCAATGGTGGGTGGAGGACATGAGTCAGGGCCTGCTGGCCGGTGCCCGTCAATGGTGGGTGGGTGGGGGTACATGAGTCGGGGTTCACAGGTGCATGGTGCCATGTGGGCTGCCTACAGGGCATGGTCAGGGGTGTGGGTTGTCCCCTGTGTGTGGGCCGCCTGCAGGGCATGGGGTGGGGGAAAGGGCACCCCCAGGAGGGCCCGCAATGCCAAATCGCGTGTAAAACTCTGTGCGCACCCCCGAAATACACCTACCCCACTCGGGTGCACAGGGAGTTTTACACGCGATTGGCCTGGCGTGAGCGGGGTATGTGTATTTCGAGGGGTGTGCGGGGAGTTTTACACACAATTGGCCTGGCACGAGCGGGGTACGTGTATTCTGAGGGGTGCACAGGGAGTTTTACACGTGATTGGACTGGCGCGAGCGGGGTACGTGTATTCTGGGGGTGCGTGGGGAGTTTTACACACGTTTTAGTGGTTGGGGGCTGTATGCTGGTCCACTGGCCTTTGCGCCATGTACTGGATTTGTGCAATGTTTTTGCGCACAGGGCGGGGTTGGGGGCGTAACTGGAGCTGCTGCAATGTTGCTGCGCCACTCTGCGCCCCGGCTGCTTATGGTTGTATAAATCCATGAATACATTGTGCAATGAAATGGGTTTTGGCACACGCGGCTGGCGCAGACTGCCACACGCGCACTCTGTGCACCAGCCGCATGCGCCACTTGTGCGCCAAATTATATGAATTACCCCCACAGTGTTTGTAGTAAGGCATGTAGGGTTTTTTGTTTCAATGACTCTTATTATCGATTATGATACCATGATACATTGTAACGTGTGTGTTTGTGCATGTGCTTCTCATTTCTAGAGTATTACTGATACACACAGCTTCCTTGTCAATGTAGGCTGTCTGATTGTACAACGATGATTTAACGTTAAGACAAAATATATGTTTTCAATGCCTTTTGATATCTTGTGTTTTGGGGTCAAGACTAAACAGTAGATGCAGCCAGCTAGACAATGCCTGGAATAAAACAGGAATTGATCAGACCAAACACTCCACGTGTGTATAGGCGCTATACAAATAAACAATTACAAATTACAATATATCCTGGCACTCATTTAGGGTGTGGCTGAAAACAAAGCAATGCACAAGAAACCACCATGGAATCAGCAACAAGATCTCAGAAGGGCAACCACCAAGTGACCATGGATAATGGGCTAATGGCAAGGGGTGTTCAAAAGGCTGCTGAGAACACTAGCAGTCTGCCACTCATTCAACCACAAATCCAATGGACATCTGGCATAACACTGTCAGAAATCATGTCCACTAGTGGAAGGAGACGCAGGGTATAATGACGGCTAGTGCTCCAGAAATTGTACACTGAGCAACAGACAGTAGCACATCCCTGGTATTAGCGTCTATACATGTGCAACTTTGCAGACACTGAAGATACATATGGGTTCTGAGGTATCTGATGGAGAAGGTGTACAATCCCAAATGAGGTGGAAATTAATAACAGGACACAACATGTTTAGTAATTTGAGGGAATCAAGACAGAGATTTATGGGTCCAGTAAAGAGGGTTGAGTGCAGCCTATCATACAGCACAGCGCAGGGCTGTGGTGTTACCGGTTCGCCAGCTTCACAAGATGAAACATATCCCCATATCAATGTATTCTAATATAGAGGACGGGGCTGGTGCTAATGTCACTATGTGAACTGACATGAATACCACTTTGGTGCTACTTAGCATGAGAAAACTCCTTAGCAGGTAAGTATGTACCAACATGTGTTTACTCCTTCTGTCCCCACATGCAATCCCCACCCCTCTGGTCCCCCCATGATGTTCCCTTGTGCCCCCCCACTTCGCTACCCTCATCCCGCTCCCCCTGTAGCCTACTTCTGCGGGAGTATGTCCTGATACATTCTGGTTTCACTATCCCCGTCTTGTGGCCGATGCTGGATTCGACTTTTATGGACTTTATTGATTCACGGGGCGTCACCCTTTCTCATGGTGGCCTTGAATCATGCTGTTCTGATCTTCATCTTGTATCCAGGCTTGCAACATTATGTGTTATTACTGACTTCTGCAATTGTATTCGCTCTCCCCTCACCCTTCTTGCTTCTCCACTCTTTTTGACTGCTTACTTTCTGTTTTCTCCTCCTCTACCCTTCTCCCTTTTTCTATCTCCTCCCCTCCTCCCCTTACTTTCTTTTATGCACTTACTGTATCAGAATTGTCCCTGCATCTAGTATGATAGGTTTGGCTGTCTCCTCCCCATCCCCTTAATTGCCCCCCCAGCACTATCTGAAATGTTGTCAGGCATAGTACGATAGTCGTTTGTTTTGTTCCTCCCCTCTCTTTCTGCACCCCTCTCCCTCACCTTTTGTTTTCTCCGGCTCTACCAGAAATGTCATCAGGCCTAGTGTGGTAGTCGCCCGTCTGTTTCCATTTCCTTCCCACTCTCCTCCTCCCTTTCTTATCTATGTCTTAGCTCTGGCACAGGCATGAGCCCTGCAGGGATCTATTGATGTATAGGAGTCGGAAGCGGCCACCACTCCAGTTTCCTGTTCTTGCGAGATGTGACTTGACTCAACATGGTGGTGGAAGTGGAGGTCCCTTCCTCTAAGTTTTTCTGTAAGGTCAGGACACTCAGCACAGGAGTTTTCAAGCTGGTGAGCTGGTGAGCCCTGAGCCGAGACGAGCCCTGAGCTACGCCGCTGAGCTCTGCCGTGGAAGGTCAGGCCCGTCGGAGGATAAGGAGGTCCTGGGAGATTCTGGGCAGTATCCCATTGCTCGGTGGCTCGGTGGATCAGTTTTTCTTTGAACTGCTGGCAAGCACATAGACTCGCTTTACATGTTTCATATGCGGCAGCAATTGTAAATGTATAAAGTACTTATTTTTTTTTTAGGTTAGTTCCGCTTCAAAAGTCAGATATATTAGCAAAACCTGATTGATGCTGCATGTTTTTGCTACACTTGTTATACTTGCTGCCGTACCATTATAGCACTATACACTACGCCTTGCTGCTATTTTCTAGTGAATAACGTATAGCCCACCAGAGGGAGTGCAGCCTCAGAGGGCTCTGTGCCTCACATGCATTAAATAGGTTGACTGCGAGTGAAAGGAGCGAAAGGAGCTACCTGCCCACGGGGGAAAAATAAATAAAAATGTAAAAAAATAAACACAGGGACTGTGGGCTTCCTGCCTTTGACCTGTGTCTGCTATCCTAAACTATTAGAGGTTATAAGATGCCAATACGAAGACTTGATATTAACATGGGGGGCGTCCCTCCCTTAGAATTATGCTGTTTGTCTTTTATTAAGGCATACAACCATATGCCTTTGTCATGTGAGGTACACACTCGCCAATCTTCAAATGTACCATATATATAATTTACATCAATGATTAGGCAGGAAAACAGAAAACACAGCATATTCATTCAAGAAGAGGGACAGCATTTGTTAGTTTGCTTCCTTCTGATCTTATTTTCCTTAATTTCATATTTAAAAAAAAAAAGGGCTTGACGGTAAAGTCCACATAAACTTAGTTGTACAAAGTGATAATTGTGGTGTGCCTTCAGCTCCATTGACTTGTGAAAAATCTGCCAAATTACACAAATTCAAATATTAGTCACATTACAGCAACCTATATGGGTACATAGTTGCAAAGCCGGAAAAATACAAAGACTTAAGGCATCCTCAAATTGAACCTCTCTTTTCCTAGCACTGCCATTTTGGGGACTGTGGGCACGCAAACTCTAATTAGAGTGTAGCCCAGTCAAGTGCCCTTGATAATTGTCAAAAAAGTATTATCTTCGGAGTGCCTCGCATGGAAATATTAATAAGATCGATAATGTGGCCCATACCGTCATACAGGGGTCACATATAAAGGGAAAAAGTCTTTTCAAACGCTATAAGTCAGGAGGTGGAGTTTTCCTTCCCCCACCTAGCGTTTATCATACAGACTACTTATCTCCAACAAGTTCGGGCCTTCTGAATATCTTGGTCACATCAAGTATGAAATGGGTGAGTCGACCCCACTGAATCAATCCATCCGAGACTCACTCCCAGCTTATCTTGATTATACGTTAAGAACTACAACAATGAAGAATGCTATCTCAGATCACTTCCCAGCAGGCCATGCCCCCCTGACTGATTGTACTATAGTGAGTCCATCTTCCCCATACCTGGACTCTGATCCTGGCAGGGGCTCTCTAGCACCTAAGACTTTGAATATGACTGAACCTTGTGATGAAGATCTTATTGAAATGGAAATACTAATCCCAGCCAGTTTATCCTATGAATCTAATACAATACCAGGAGTTGGGGTTCAAGAGCCGAGGGGGACGAGGTCTCCTGTAAAGGTGCCTATGCATCCAGCAAGTATCTCATCCAACTGCAATCTGCATCCAGCAAATTAATCTCAGGATCTCATGCCGCCAACAATAACAGCCATTAACTTTGTATAAAGCTCACTAGTTAAAGTTTTTGAAAACTTAAAATTAGAGGTCCAACAACATACAGGCATATTGGTTGAAATTGCGAAGGACTTGAGATGAACGACATCACTATTACTGCTATTAAATCAGCGGTAAATGAAGCAGTGAGAGAGCTACTGGACGAATCTTGTAAACCGACAAAAGATCAATTAGAAAAAATGGATCTCCTGACTGAGCAGCTTGGGGATCTAAAGTTTGAGCTAAGGTCTTTGGTGGAGTTGATAGACCCCACAGCTAAAAATAAAGCTGAAATAAATAGTGAGGGCCTGCCAAGCCCTGTTCAAGAGCAAGTACCAAATGACACTCCTCTCTCAACTTCCTTGATGGAATAGTTCCTTCGGATGGCACAGGTGGCTGAATCAGAGGTCCCCATAAAGAAGTTGATTTGGATTTGGCAATAAATGTATCCTCAGGAAGTGAGATACTGGAATCCCCCAAGAAAAAGAAACCTAATGGTAAGTCAAAAAAGAGGAGAAAAATAAAGTTAAAGGAATCCAGCGAAGCGTCAAATTCAGCTTCCAACAATCAGAGTAAACGAAACAGGAAACATCAGACGGCAGACACTAATTAGGTTCCTGAGTAATCTAAGGGGAACCATGGACCCATAGGAAAGCGGGGTGATAAACAATGCGAGTAGTGGTGGAAAAGGGAAAAAAGGGAAAGAGATCCCCAAAGCAAAGGCTGTTAACGAAGGCTTTCCATCTGCACTGGCTGAAATTGCCAAACTTACAGTCAGAAGCCAATCAGACTCGACTGAACCACCAAGAAAAATTGCTCCAATCTTCCTATTAGTCAAACAAAGGGTCAAGCCTTTAATTCCTGGATTAATAATAGCTGAACTGAAGAGGGTGAAAGCAGCAAAGGTGAACACACACAGGTAGGTGGCCAAGACTTAAAGAGTGCTGGAAACCATCTACTACAGCAGGTCGCTGTTTCGGCAGAAATGAGGATTTGCACATATGACTTATCGGCGCCCCCCAATCATTAAGTAAGTCTGTAGTGGATCCCTTAAAAAAGCTTAATACTCCAAAACAGCCATCGGACATGAAAGTCTTTATATCAAGAAAATCTCCCTTCAGACATGATGGGATACTTCTCATTCGCTCAACGATACTGTCGGAAATTAAATGAATTCCGGCTCTCAAGTATTTTTCCATCGCAGACATCGAGGTGGTAAGCTTCTCCTTCAATACAAACACCAATACAGCCAAAGTGGTACTAAGATCCAGACTGGCCTTGGAATCAATTATGGGGGAGTTAGATGCTTGGGACTAAAGGGGACTGAGGATATCTAGATCTTGTTCCGGCCCCAGTGCAATCAAATACATTGATTGGCCAGAACCAGGAGCGTGAGCAGGTTTCATGGAATGGAGCTGGGGAGGTACCCTCTACATTGAACATGTGGGAAATGGTCCCTGCGATAATCTCACGTGTATTTCTCAAAATGGGTATCCATCAGTAGAGGCTCTAGTAAAAAATCAGATTAGAGGACTCTCGTGGAATAGCAGAGGCTATGCCTCTTTCTCCCAGGAGCCTAGAAAAACCCAAATATTCCAGACTGTTGACTTAATTTTATTTCAGGAAACATGGCTCACGTGTGCACTAGGGGTCGAAGGGTTCTCTACTTATCAGCAATTGGCATTGGGGTCGGAAGGTGGCAGACCAATGGGGGGCTTGTTCATTGCTTGCAATAATGAAGCTTTTCATGTGTCAAATATACTAACGAATGAAAAACAAGGCATCTTGATAGTAAGAGTAGAGAGAAGAGGACTTAAATCTGGCAAGAGTTGGATCGTTTTTTAATCTGTACTGAAACCCTCGAGCGCTCCCTTTGAATGAGTTTTTACAAAATCTATCTGACTGCCTGGTCCAGTGCTCTTCCCAGCATCCGTTAGATTAAATAATATTAGCGGGAGACTTGAACTCGCAATGTATTAACACAAAAGACTGTGATATGGCACATACCCAACATAAAAAGGGGAATGGTACAGTGTGGACTAATTTCTTGAGGGACTGGGACCTATGGATGTTTAATGGAAATGTATGGGGGATATCCCGTGTTCCGCACCATGGCAAAGGACTGCCTCCTATTGATTATGTTTTCACCTCAATAGAAATCTTTGAGAGATGCATAACATTTCAGATTGGGGATGGCAATTTGGATGATCATGCCATGTTAGAAGTTATTCTGGGCGCTGTGTATGATTACAATATCTCTTAATATATACAGGACCTGTCGTCCAATTGGGCAGGTAATCAAATTAGGAAGTTTGAAAAAGGGGGGACAATACTGACTAAAAAAATGAGTGAAATGGTCGAGCAGTCTTCTGATCTTCAAATGCTGGGTTATTGTGACCCACAGAGTTTTCCCTCCCTTTTTTTAAACTTAAATCCTCCCATCTCTCAGGTGAAGCAACCCCATTTGATACATAAACATACCTTTAATGTCAAAATATTAGAGAAAAAGAAAGGGATAAGGCAATAAGGTCTGCAATAAGGATGAGGCTTTCTCAATGTAGTGCGCAAGGAATGGGTTCCTTCTGAAGTTGAAAATGAAATGTTGTGATATATTAGCTAGTGAAGATTGCACATCTGACCTCCTTCTCCAAACCCCTGCTAAGGTGAAGGAACTGTTGAAGCTATCAGCTTAATTCTCAGTGATGGGCAAACAAAAGTCGGTTTTGCCTTCCTATTTAAAAAAAATTCCAGACCCACTAACAAGAGCACTCTTCTGAAGTGTTAGACTAAACCTCCTCTCAACCCTTGAGATTAAGGCCATTGGGGATAAAGAGGGGGATACCAATGAATTATGTTATAAGTGCAATGAGAAAGAAGGCCAGTCACTTAAGCATCTGCTATCTAATTGTACTGGTACTTGGGATTTGAGAATGGCAAGACTCTGGAGATTTGTTTATGATGTTCGCTGGTAAAACACTAATGAATTCTGGCATAGACAATCATCAGGAAATGAAACCTTTCTGACCACCGAAGTGGTCAGAATCCTGAAGGACCTTAGTCTGGGTGATAATGGAGATATTTAATATGGGAAGATGTGAAATGGAAGTTCATTTCTATGTATGATCAGGTTTTATCTGATTGTTTTATGATTGCTTATTAATGTTTTTATTTCTTCTTTTGAATTTATTCTTTTTTCTGTTAATAATTTGCTTTTTTCTTTTGATAACTTTGAGTTTTGTAAAGTGAATGTTTTATGCTTGAGGAATTATACTGAATGTTTGTAATTTGTATTAAAAGTCCTAATTCTGGCTAAGGCATGATAAAAAAATAAAAATAAAAAAATATAGCTCTTGCACTTTCTGAAATGTCGTCAGAATGAGTATGATAGTTAATTAATTTCACATCCTTACTGTTCATGGCCTGTAAGAATGTGCATTTTCCCTTGTTCCCCCCCTTGCCTTGAAGCGCTTTGAAACACATTATGTATAGGCGCTATATAAATAAACTATCATACCATATAATATGGTTTGTTATGGCTTAACCATTACTTTAGCCTGATCTAAACTGCAGTATCCGTGGATCCTGTACAACAAGCATGCCTGGTGTTAATGATCTGGTGGTGTTCTGCGCACAAACAATGATGGCGTCCTATATATCTTTGAGAGACAGAGAGAGAGAGAGAGAGAGAGAGAAAGAGAGAGTGTGCGCGTGTGTGTATGTGTCTGCGTGGGCACGCACGTCAGTTTGTGTGTGCTGGAAAATAAAGTGGGAATGTGGATTCGCATGTGCTCTATTAATATTCTTTACTATTCATAAGTGCGGCAAAGTCACAAGTGAGCAACTGGGCGAAAGGGTGAGGGAGACTCTGCGAAAGTCAGCTGCTCCATGAAGCTGATCCTGCAGGAAGTATTATGGAGCATCTCCCAGATCCTCTTGATCCTGCAGGAAGTATTATGGAGCATCGCCCAGATCCTCTCTCTTTCCCCAGTCTGCTCACCTGCCCGAAATAAACACACCCAGAGATATGCTGCAAACAAAATGTAGACACTGAAAATCATTGACGAAAGGAGCAGTCTGTGAGCCAGGACCACAAGGTTAGCATGCATTGCTGGTGAGAACAGGCACAAACAAACGGAATCTGTGAACTTGATTGGAGAAGCCCTGAGAGACATACCAGCTTTCCCATGCGGTGAGAGAATGGTTGGAAGCCACTTGCAAGTGGAGATGTCGAGAAAGACGTTACGAGAGCGCGAGACCCAGGGGGGCACACAGGCAAACATGGGAGGCTGTGGTGCAGTCCAGAGGCTACCATGACATGCCTCCTGCATCCAAGATACCGTCTTCTCTTTTTTAAACTCGGTACTTTGAGCCATGAATCCACAATGACCAATCAAGACAGTATTTTGCCCACATGTTCAGGAGGAGGGTCAAATCCGTGTAAACCAATCACATTGTCCCACCACCAATGGTGGCTAGAGGTGGCGTTAAAAACAATCCCAGCCCAATATCCTTACAAAGGTAAATATAAAATGAAGCGGAGACAGGTGGAAGGTGACAGTGTTTAGCATGAGGAAAACGTGGCATTTTGCTGAGGGATTGAGGAAGGAGGAGAGAAGAAAAGTGATGGTGAGGTTGGAATTGTAACAGGGAAAGGTCAAGAAGGAGGAAGGGAGGCCTGTGAGGGAGAGGGCGGAGTTAGAGTTGGTAAATACCAAGGAAGAGGAGACTATAAGAAAAGTGAGGAGGAGGTTGGTGTTGGATGAGAGAGATGTGTTTGTTTGTTTATTTGTTTGTTTGTTTGTTTTATTATTTCTAATGTGCGCCAGACGCAAAGGTATCAGGGCGCAAAGGCATCAAGAGGGTTGTTCAGCTTAGGTTACATTGCTGCAAAAAATCGTAGTACAGCTGCGGTTACATTGCTGTGCAAATCATCATTAAAGAATACAGCATTAGATATATACAGACATGTGGGTGTACACTATATACAGAGAACAAGCAGGAGAGAGGTTAATTATGCACTATGGAATAAACACTATAAAACAAAATATATACAATATGTGGTGTTGTGGTGCAATAAAAACAGTATGTGCATTGGAGAGGTCTAGTAATCAGCGTTTAGTACAATGTCAGATGTCGTGTTACTTGATCTAGTGGATAAGGTTGGATCTGAATTGTAAGTATGGTAGGTCTTCCCTTAGGGTGCGAGGGAGGGAGTTCCAGTATTGTGCTGCTTTGACAGGAAAGCTGCTTCCACCAGTCGTTGTATGTTTTACATTTAAATCTGGACTCTATTAGGATGTTATAATTGCCCTTTCTCGAAGGACGGTTGGATGATTGTTTCGTAAATCTAGCTGTAAGGTAGTGTGGGGCAGATTGGTGAAGATATTTATGAGTCAAGGAGGCTGTTTTGAGGAGAATCATGTCTTTCGTGGATAGCCAATTGACAGATCTTCTGAGGTCTGAAATGTGGGCTTTCTTCGGAAGACTTAAGGCTGCTCTTAAGGCATTATATTGGAAGATCTGGATCTTGTTGGTAATATATTTGTTACTAACTACATATAGGGCATTACAATAGTCCAACTTGGAAAGGACCAAGGCTCTTGCTAGTGTAATACAATTGTTGGATGAGAGGAAGGCCTTGGCTGCTCTGATTAATTTGCAAGTGTAGGATGTAGCGGAAGCCATAGCATTTACTTGTTTTTCTAAAGTTAATGTGGAGTCTAGATAGAGTTTTGACCTCCTTGGCCACAATGGTATTTTGATTGTCAATTTTGAAGTTAGGTTCTGGCCTAGTTTGTTGAGGTTAGCAGTAGTGCTAAGAATGAGAAGTTCCGTTTTGTCATCATTCAGTAATAGACTGTTAGAGGCCATCCATGCCTGGATGATGAGGTACATTCTATTCACAAAGGCCAAATCCTTGCTGTATTCACCCGTTAACGGGATGAGGATCTGTGTATCACCAGCATAATTAGTGTAGGTGATACCCAGGCCATCTAGATCATCAAAAAGGGGCTTTGTAAAAATGTTGTACAGGGTGGGTGATACACAGGAGACCAGGGGCACACCACAAGAAATGGGCATGGGGTCGGCGGCTGCTAAAGGTGAGAAGACACGCATTGTTCTGTTGTCGAGGAAGGATTGGATCCAGCCTACTGCCTCTTGAGAGAAATGGGCAGTGGAATCCAAATGGTTCCAGAGAATCTTATGGTCCACCAAATCGAATGCTGCTGAGGGATACTGACAGGAAGAGAATAAAAGAGAGGGGGAGAGAGCGAAGGAGAGAGAGAGACAGACAGAGGGAGCGAGGGACAGGGGGAGAGAGAGACAATGTCAGCTGGAAGTAAGAAGAAGGGGAACAGCTGTAAAGACGTGGAGAGGGAATCAGAATTGTGCTGTGGAAGGTAAACCGGTATATGTGCTGATGTGCTGGAAGGGGGACCGCCCTTTAGGCAGTTTGTTAGCAAATACCATTTGAAAAATCGAATCATATATGGGTTATAGAACGCATTTCTGTTTGGTGACCAGATTTTCTATAATGTGATACTTTTTAGCAATTCCAGCAGTACCTATTCAATACAGTATGATGACACACCTAATGTGCTTTTTAATCTATAACTTGTCATTCGATATTCGTTTATATAGATTGAAGAAAGTCCATGCACAGAATCTAAATTTGAGGTGCACATGCGTTTATTACAGATATTTTTAGGTATTTATTTGATCACATTACTAGTGAAATAATATATGAAAGTGCCATAATGAACCGTGTTTTTTTACCATTTTCATTTTGTCTGTTTCAGCTTTTACAAAGACTGCTATGTGCTCTTTGAATTGTTTGAATAGAGTTTAGTTGTGTTCAAATATCACTCGTTCTTGTTTAACTATTTCAATATTCTTATTTTATATGTTTTGTAGATGTTTCCCTGGTTATGGGACAGCCTTTTGTTACCTACTAAAATGGCCATATGTAAATTGAAGTGGTATTTACCACTAACATACACCTAGCACATAAGAAGGATGTGCTTGTTTTTGTTTTAGGGAAGCACCCTGGCCCACAAGTAGTTTGGGATACTCTCCCAGATCCTAGATAGCTTAACTGTCCAATGCTTTTGAAGAAAGGAAACAAATAACAGGCCTTAATGGGGGCTCGGTTTGCGAACCCACAGAGACGAAAATAGAGAGACTGTTAAGCCTTGCATACTACACTTGGCTGGGTGGCATGAAGTGGTGCCTGCAGCCTACCAATCCATTTGGATACTGTGCTACAAAGCAAATGAATTCCAACAGTCGCCACATGCCATGACAAAAGGGTCCTGGAACTTGGGAATTCCCAGAAACTGTCATTGCCCTTATCTGAAAGAGACCTGACCACAAACTATTGTATTTTAGGAACCCGGACTCAGCACCAGAGCCCTATTTAGACTAGGGCTTGAAAATCCCTCTGACTTGCTGTGTTTCCCTTGAACCTCTGCACTGTTATTCTAAGGCCGACTCCTTAGTGGTCTGTATAACAATTCAACGTTAGGCCCCAATTGTTTGTTTTGAGTCTTCCGTTGATCCCTGTGACAAAGTATACATCATATGACATTTACATGAATCATCATATGTGGCTAGTGTGCACAGAGCCAAATGACACAGCCAGAATTATTGGAGTGATGATGCACACTTCTATGTAAGAACCACAGAAATACCCCACAAAAGCCAACATGCATGCACCTGCCATATGAATGAAAGGTACCAGAAGACAACCAACTCCTGAACTGCTACTGTATAAATGACCTGGAATGCACACCCCATACAGGCAGTGAACTATATGATTGGATTTAATTTCAGAAGAGTTGGAGTCACAGCTCGATATCATGACCTCCATCTCACATCTAATGATGACGATGAGTGTTCAGTATTGCTGCACTAGTGGCCATTTCCAGACCATGGTGTGTGTTGTTTCTGGCATCTCCCAACCCGTTTTCAGTGTCATATACACATAGGTGCTGAATGGCATTGCCCATTTGGTTGGCAAACGAGGGCACTTGTTTGAATAACATCAAGGCTCACGTTTCCATGGTGGCTGAACGCCCTAAGTTGATTGGTGTGATTCAGGGGCGGACTGGCCAATAGGGAACTCTAGAGATTTCCCGGTGGGCCTCTGCACCCTGGGCCTCTTTTGTGTGGTAGTTCCATATTTGTTCATAGGAAAAGCATTTGGCTTGCTGAAAATGTGTCATATGGGGCCACTTTGAAAATTATTTCCAGGGCCTCTTTTAGTTCCCAGTCCACCCCTGGTGTGATTGGCGGTGCACATGTGGGATTCAAACACTGAAAGGCAGGTTAGTGCATATTTCACAGCCACAAAATATTCTGCAGTATCATCTTAAAGGCTATGTGTATTTTCTAAATGTCTCTGATCCAATAATGATGCAGAACAGCACTGTTACACAGCTGATTCAAAACAAGACCCACAGGAGATCATCACTCATGGTAAGTCCCTCTACACCACAGTGCATTTAGGAAATGTGATTCTATGATAAGACTGGAGGCAGGCATTATGCTTCAACTTCTTTATTTACTACTCCTCAGAAGTTTCAACAAACCAATAAAACCAATAACAAACACTGAAAAAAGTCTCAATTAGCATTTCTTCTTTCCTTCTTTTGGAACTAAAATCCCCATAGTCTCTGTAGTGCAACTCCTTTCATGCTGAGCTATGACCACTTCCTGTCCCTTAGCTCCTCCTCTTCTTTTACTGCTCTTCAAGCGGATAAGTACCAGAAAATGTTATCTCCATATGAATGCTAAATGTGTATGAGTTTAACACATGTAAGACGTGTAGAGCTATTGTAAATTGCATAGACAGCTTATATGTTTATAGAAATACCATAATGTAGATGCACGGCAGCCAGCACAGTGCCGTAGCCCAAATGATTAATTTGCAGTGTTCGTATTATGTTTATGTAAATTGAGGCGTTAGATGATCGTGCGACTACAAAATACAAAATCCTCAGAGGATTACCAGCCCCACGGAGTGCGCTCCATGTCGCATTCCCGGCACCCCAGGGGTGGCTATGTGCCTGTGGGGCTGTATTCGGAGCCCTCACAGAAGAGAAGTACACTGAGGGAGAGGTACACAGGCACTCTCTGGCCCCCACCTTTGTGGGGGCGGAGTCAAAGATACAGAGCGCTGGATCTCCGCGTCGCATTAGCACAGCGACGCGGAGAAACGAAGGAGCCATGACCGGTGGTGAAAGCTCACACACGGAGCTTAATAAAACCAACTGGAGCCATACAACCCGTTTTACAGCTGGCATTGACTGGCAAGTCAGCCCCACCCGCTGATGCTAATGCTCAGGAGAGCATACAAAACAGTAAACAGCAGAGCGTGCACACGGAGGCACGGAAGCTCGTGCTGAGATTGAAATACAGGACACTACAGTCCAGCAGAAGCCCCGAATAAGGGATTTGGAGTGATAGCCCATCACAGGCGTTTGGAAAAACACAGAGTCCGGTGCAGCCACATATATGCCATAAAAACAAATATACATAAAGAAAGAATAAGAAAAAATAATAATAAGTGGATTGATCCCTATATTAAGGCAAAGAACAATTCAGAGCTGGGAGATCCTCCCAAAGGCATTGATCAGGACATCCATCTAGTGAAGTGGGCGTGCACATACACCTGAACCAGGTATTAAGGCATACAGCAACCTCCCAAAAAATATGTCGGAATTTGAGTGGAGCGAAGAGGAGCAGTCACTGGATTTAGCGGCCAGCTTCAAGGAGGTACTGGGTAACTCACTGATGGATGCTGTGGTGCAAGGGGTCAAGCCCCTTCAAGAGAGGCTGGAGACATTGGAAGCAATTCTGCATCAGCCCAGAGATAGCACCATAGGGACAGAGCGCGCGCCCACTGAACCCTCTGAAGCAGGCTCTAAGGGGAGTACCAAGGCCTGGAAGAGGAAAGCCTCTTGCGAACCCCAGGGCTCTTTGAATGGGGCAAAAGAGAAGGTCCCAGAGGTAGTTGACGCCTTCGCAAAGCTCAGAGAAGCATATGTGCAGCGTCAGACAGTGCCGAACCTCACCACCCTTGCTCCGGAAGAATATGAAGGAGTAGAGAACCCAGGCTCGGAAGGAGAGCCAGCAGAAGGTGACCCTCCCTCCCAAGAAGAAGATGAGATAGAGGAGGAGGAGGAAGTCAAGCCCAACGGAGGGAACAGAATCCACAAAGAGAAACACCTTGACGTGGTGGAGGAGGATATGTTGGACCCGGACAGCATCTGGAACCCGAGGTCATCCGACTGGCAACCGTCACCAAGCGTGGCACAGTACATGACCATGAGGTTAAGGAAAGCGCTTGACAAGGAAGTCCGTCAGCGCCTTCGAGCGGAACGCCCGAGACCAGACCTTCCGGGTAAAGTAGCCGAAACACCAGAGCTACATCCCAAGATGCTTACGTTCATATCTAAAACAAGAAAGGATCCCTGTAAGGGTATCGATAGATCTTGGAAGAGCTGCCAAGAGAAAGTGCTAGACCTGGCCGGCCCGCTTGCAAAAATCATCGACCTGGCGGAGAGAGCTAGAGACATGGGAGAAGAGGTAGACCCCGACACCCTGGCAGGCTGGGCGCAGAGAGTAGTCTGCTTACTGGGCAATGCCAACTGCACCATTGCATCAGAACAAAGAAGGGGGCTGCTACTGAAAATTGATGCCAAACTTAGCGACCTTGCATCATACAAGGCAGGAGAAGTAGCGCAAGGACTCCTCTTCGGAGAAAACTTCGGAAAATAAATGGGCCGTTTCGTCAGTACTTACACCTCTTTGGAGAAGGCACAGGCCTCAATCCGCAAGATAGTCCCTAACCGGGTTTTTTCCGGGACCAGCCCCCACAGTGGTCGCATGGCTGGTCGAAACCAGGATGGTAGAAGACCCCCATATCCCAGAGGCCAATACTGGGAGAACAGACAGCAGGATTCCTTCTTCACGTCCAGAGGGCGTTTCCCGAGAGGATGCAGAGGGAGAGGATACGGGCGAGGATAAGGATTCACACAAGGTGAGAGCAGCGCACTACCCTCCAGTGGGGGGGATAACTGGTATGTTCTGGAGAAACTGGCGCGCGCTTTCCAGCGATGCCTGGGTGTTGCAAACCGTTCCAGGCATGCGTCTAGAATTTGTAGAACCACCCATACAAGTGCGCAAGCCGCACCATCAGCGATTAGGGCGCGCAGAACAGAAACTGCTAGATCACGCACTGTGTCAGTTTGCACGGAAGAACGCCATTGAGAAGTCTCCAAGAGAGCCGAGCTTCATAAGCAATATGTTCCTGTTGCACAGAAAGGAGAAAGTGCGACCAGTTATAAACCTCAAGGAGCTGAACGGTTGGGTAGTCTACCGTAATTTCAAGATCGAGGGAATCCATCAGCTCCGAGACTCCCTCAGGCAAGGAGATTGGCTGACAAGACTGGACCTGAAGGACGCCTACCTAACAGTTCCAGTGGCAGAGGAGTTCAGAACCTTCCTAGCTTTTCGCTGGAAAGAGCACTTTTGGTGATTCAACACAATGCCCTTTGGACTTGCGTCGGCTCCCTGGGCCTTCACCAAACTAATGAAGCCAGTAGTGACAGCGATAAGGGAGAAAGGTATAGGGCTGATCATTTATTTAGACAACCTCCTACTGTTGGCAGAGGAACAAGAAACACTCCTATATTAGACTATATGGGTTCAAGACCTGCTGTCGTCACTAGGATTCCTTGTGAACGTAGAAAAGTCGGACACCACGCCAGCACAGAGTCTAGACTTCCTAGGTTTTGTCCTAGACACCAGAAAAGTCACGCTGGAGCTTCTAGCCCAGAAAATATGCGACATAAAGAGGGAAATAAGAGTATGCCTGCAGAAACAAGTAGTTTCGATCAGAACATTGGCAAGAATAGTGGGGCTACTAGCAGCATCCATTCAAGCCATATTTCCCGGACCGTTGCACCATGGTGCGCTACAGAGGCTAAAGATAAGACACCTGCAGCAAGGTTTGAGGTATCATCAGTTGGTACCTTTGGATCAAGAACCCGTGACGGAACTGGAATGGTGGTTGAAGAATATGGATGCCTGGAATGGGCGAGCCATTTTCAGAGACCGACCGGACCTGATCATAGAGTCCGACGCCAGCCGCTTGGGCTGGGGAGCAAGATGCGGGGACCTGCAGACAGGAGGGAAAATGGAGCGAAGAGGAACTCAGCCTACACATAAATTGTCTAGAGCTGTTGGGAGGATCCTTTGCGATCAAAGCCTTTACGAAGGGGAAGATGAAATTGTGCATCTTACTAAAGATGGACAATATATCAGCAGTTCGATATATAAACCATTTAGGAGGCACCAGATCCAAGATGCTGGCAGAGCTGGTGAAAGATTTTTGGCATTTCTGCCTCCACTCACAGACGTCAGTAACAGCGGAGTACCTACCCGGGACTCTGAACGTATTAGCAGATTGGAACTCGCGTTAGCTCACGGACTCCAGCGATTGGAAGCTGGATCCAACAGTGTTTCAGAGGATGAACAAGAAATGGGGACCGTTACACATAGACCTCTTTGCATCCGGTTGAACGCCCAGACAGCTGTGTACTTCAGCTGGAGGCTGGACCCAGGTGATCGAGGGACAGACACGTTCCTGCAAGATTGGAGCGACGGTCCACACTACGCCTTTTCCCCATTCATGATGCTGAGCAGGGTTCTGGTGAAATGTCGGAGAGAGAGAGCAGAGCTGCTTTTAGTAGCACCACTGTGGAAATCGCAACTGTGGTTTCCAATGCTCATAGAGCTAGCAGTGGACAAACCGAGAGTCTTACCGGAAGGAGAATGACCGCTCACGGACCCGGTTGGGTTGTAACATCCTCTTCGAGTGAGGGGAACTCTCCCGCTCATTGCGCGCAGGATATCAGGAGACGCTGGGCACTGCCAGGTATTTTGGCGCAAGCTGCAGAGCTCATTGCTGAATCCTGGGCTCCGTCCACTAGAAGGAGCTACAATGTGGCTTGGGCCAAATGGATTAGCTGGTGCAAGAGGAGAGGTGTTCATCCCATTTCTGCACCTGTAGTGATGATACTGAACTTTCTAGCGCAGTTGTTACAAGACGGACGAGTGTTTCGCACAATAGGAGTATACAGGTCCGCTATTTCAGCAGGACATCTGCTGATCGAGGGGGTACCAGTGGGAGAGCACCAAGCAGTGGTTAGACTCATTTGAGGGGCCAGATTTAAAGTGCCCCCAGAACCTAGATATAAGACAGTCTGGGACGTATCAGTCATACTTAAACTGTTAGAAAGCTGGCGCGTAGACGGATACTTATCCCTTAAGCAATTATCAGGTAAACTAGCAATGCTTTTGTGTCTAGTTTCTTGCAAGCACGTATCGAATGTGAGAGCACTGGAAGTAAATAGAAGGCCCTTCAGGCCAGAGGGAGTGACCTTCACAATAGTGAAGAGAACTAAGACAGGTACTACTTCAGTACACTATCCATATTTTCCAAATAGACCTAAGTGGTGCGTAGCGAGTTGCGTCAAGGAGTTTGAAAGCAGGACAGCTGAGCACAGAGCAGTCAGCACCACGCAATTACTCATAGCGCGTAGGAAGGCTTTCCAAGGCGTGTCCACAGCTACCATTGCTAGATGGGTCAAGGAGATCATGCATGCAGTGCATATTTACTTAGGAAAGTATGGAGCAAACTCAGTGATGGAGCTATGGGGCAAATGATCGTACGTTTAATGAGTTTTATTTTAAGCCGACCGAGAGCCTAGCGGTCGCTGTGTTGGGAAGCTTTGAACAAGCATAATGCTGGCCTCCAGTCTTGTCATAGAATGAAGATTGCCCCTGCTAACTGCGCAGGGAGTATTAATTCTATTAAAGACTAGGAGGCGAGCTTTAAATTCCTGCCCAAGTTATGTATTGTGTATATCACATTTGTGTATTGTGATAGATAATACTTTATATGATAAGTGACAATACATGGACACCAGCCTGAATTTCTGCTTTGTATTATTCCTAGGGGAAGAGCAGAAGAGCAACTGTAGTCGCCTGGAGTCGAGCAGGATCGACATTCGGTTTGGAGTTGTTTAAGTCTTTGCTCTGTTGGCAGGACATAGTGTGGAGATAAAAGTTACATTTTACGGCGAGTAGGAGCTCAGGGACAGGAAGTGATCATAGCTGAGCATGAAATGAGTTGGACTACAGAGGCTATGGGGATTGTAGTTCCAAAAGAAGAAAAGAAGAAAAGCTCATTGAACCTTTTTTCAGTGTTTGTTATTGGTTTTATTGGTTTGTTGAAACTGCTGAGGAGTAGTAAATAAAGAAGTTGAAGCATAATGCTTGCCTCCTAATCTTTAATATAATTAATACTCTCTGCGTAGTTAGCAGGGGTAATCTTCATTCTTGCAATTTATCATGTGACAACTTGCCATCACGTGTTTTACTCCTACACTAGGTGAGGCAGCATATCCCTGCCGACCATGGCTAAGGCACCTGTGTGCAGCCCACAGATAAAGCACAGCAGGAACAAGCGAGCACACGTGCTGACATGCATAGGGTGGTATGTGTATTCAGAATCCTCAAGAAATGATGGTACTCTCTTAAGCAGAACGGATGCACACTGATGTATGGAGCAGGGAAGGTGTGCAGTATCATTATTCTGTGCTTTACGCCTAATCGCCATAGGTAAGGAATTTGCCAATTTTACCAAACCCATTAGAGGCCAGTGATGAAGATGTAGCAGTTTATACAGCAGATGAAGGGTCACCCACATGCTCACAGGACATCATTATCAGGGGACAGGCATTAATACATGACTACTTTTAGAGTTGAGATGAGTGCATACTATGCATGTTTTTATCCGCGGTGTCAAGACAGTTGTGTAGTAAATCCCCATAATGCACACTGTTGCAACCCTCACAGGTCAGATGACCACAACCAGACACAAAGGTGGTAGACTTGGATGATGTGCATTGGCTAAGCCCATTTAGTCAAGTGTGGCACTAGAGTAGATTTAGTTATGACCTAAGGGTGACACATGATTTCCATGTACATTTCCTAATATGTACTTCAGGGGTGAGTTAGCTGTGGCCCAACAGGTATCCATGATGTCTGTGCATGTTTGCTCCTGTGCCGTCCAGAGGTGTGTGGGTGCAAATGGGGCAGTGATGTGTTCTTTCTGTTTGCTGTCCATTCACTTGCTCTGTCCCTTCCCTTCTGGTATTTTATGTCCTTTGGAGGTGATGTGTGCTCATTTGGGTTCCACTAGCACCTGGTTGCAACTGTAGATGCGTCTTATGACGAGATGCTAAACATCTTGGATGTTGTAGAGGGTGGACTGTGTATCTGCAATAGTGCCAACTGAATTGCTTGGTCCTGTTGGTGCAGCATAGATTCAACCAATTCCCACACCCTAGTTTTGCCCTTCATGCAGCGTACAAGGCCAAGATGCATCCCCAGCTGTTGGATGTCATCTGCAGCCATGAGCTACCTGACAACTCAATTGGATGATTCACTTAGTTATAGTTAGTTGAGTTTCTTTCACATCCTTCACATTCATATGTATGACACTATGTTGGCTCAGGAGCTGACCTGGACCATCATTATTTCATGAATATGCAGATGTTGCTCATCAGGTTGCTTGGAAGTTCCTTTTGCCCTTCAACCAACAGAACAGTGTAATCCAAATTGTGTCCTTTATCCAGCAGCAAGAGTGACTGCTGGGGTTTTGGAAGGTAGTGAAGTGCAACATCACATAACATAACGGGTGTATTTGTAGGGCGCACTTTCACCCCAGAAAGGCATCTTGGCGCTATTGGCAGGTAACAGATTTGTATTGTTACCCAACCTAATGGTACTCATTTTATCGACCTCGAAATGACGGGCTGAGTGGACCTGCCAGGATTTGAACCTGTGACCATGAGGTCAAACAGGCCCATGTACTGAATGAATTTGTCCACTGACCTACAGACCCGTTGTGTTGAGCTGAGAGAACAGGCGGTCACCTACGCCATAGCCATTGTCACAAGGGACCAGTAACGGTGTAGCCTCCACATCCTCTGACTCTTCACTTTCCTCATCTTTCTCTTTTTACTCCGTACTTGTGACTGACCTCATACCTCTGATGGTTGGTGAACACTGTAGTAGTGTGTGGTGGCAATGAGCTGTCTTCAGATAGTGCCTGGCCACCATTGTCCTCCTCGACTGTGGCAGGAGATGTTGTATGCATAGTGGATGGTGAACAGCACAAGAAGTATTCAGATCTGCAGGTATCTGGTTTTGCTCTCGGTGTGGCTTCCTGCTGCTGAATGCGTGGTAGCTTCAGCGTAAACGGTGCCTGTCATGGATGGCCTTCAGGAACTCAACAAGAGACATGTTGGGCATGGTGGCAGGAATGCTACATGTGAACATGTAGAATGGCTCATGTGCCTACACTCTGCTATGAATGCATCATGTGTGGTGCTCTTGGGTCTGGTGTGCTGTGTTTCCGCTCATTGAGCACTTCTCATATTTTTAACACCTCTCACTCCATTCCAAGAAGAGATTTTCCAAGTACACAACAGCATTGTTGACAATATCAGGGAGTCAGGAAGGGATGATACACCTTGGCCAGGTATGCTTGGATATGTTGGTCTAACTGACCACATGGAATCAAATCCTGTTCTTGGTTGATAAAGTACAAAAGGAAGAAAATGATTCTGGGCCCCAATCATACACCACATTGGGGCTCAGATGTTTTTCTTTCATTAAGGGCACAGATCAAAGTACATTATATTCTTTCTACATGTCTAATTTGCGAGCATGATCAGAGGGAAGTTCTATACTCCCTAGAGATCAGGATCAGCAGCGAAGCTTTCAAACAAAAATAGTGTGGCAATTACCAAAATAAATGTAATGTCCAATCAAGGTTCTAAAAACATACCACTGCAATGGAAACCCCAAATGAAATAAAGACTGAATAAACATATAGATAATTGTTACGTATTGTACATAGTTCATTCCATGCAATATATAGTAGAACGTTTAATAGTATACATGTAACTCTCAATGGAATCAGCAGCTATGACATCAGTGAGTACTCCTCCAAGGTGTTAGAATGTTATGATTAGAAATGGAGGCAGTTGAGAACTGATCAAGGAGAGAGTGGGGCTTCAGCCCAATACATGTGAACATATTAAAGTGGATTCACTCACCTTTATCAATGTGTTGGACTCCTTAATAATAAGCAGTCTAAAAATGTTGGTAATTGTACTGCATGAGTGAAGAGGATGGCAAATGGTTCAAAGATGAAACAGCATATATAAATAGGCTTTGGGTGATGTTACAATAAGGTAGGGAAATGAAATTCCAACCAGTCCTTAAGGCCCAAGGTAAATCCAGGGAGAAAACGTGCCTATGATGCTGGGGAAAAGTCACCAAACTCACATGTTTGTAGAATTCTCCACTTGTTTCTAGATGCTTGCAATGGGTTTAATGCAAAACATACGATTCAGTCCAGATGTTTCAAAGTTGCCAGAGGTTTGAAGATGCATGTTTTATGAGTGGATTACTTGAAATCAGGTAGCTTGACTCTCTTCCTGAAGAAGCTTTAACAAGAGTAAGCCTTTCTCAGAAGTGATCCATGGGTTCCCTGGAATCGCCTAGTGAGATTTGCAGGATGTATGTAATTTTCTCCCAGGGATTTGGTTGAAGTTCATTTGTTTGCTGCATTTTATGGCAAAAAAATGTAGAGGGAGACACCCCTCAGCCCACCTCTGCCCCTCACACCTCTACCCTTCTAAATACCTAAAAACAACCCCCATATACATACTTGCAGTAAAATGCAGTAAAATATTTTTGAGGAAGTGGGATGCTGGGATTCGATAAAAATGACCTGGAAGGAAAAGTGGTAATGTAGAAGTGTCGTATTGGGATGCACGTACACTGTCCAAACAAGGAAAAGAGATTTACGCTATGCAAGTAATATTAGCCTATGGTGTGCCTTGTTTAAACCCGATCTTAAAATTAACATGTGTTCTGTTTAGTTAGATTTTGGATATATGTGTTACTTTGAATCTAGTTTTGAATACATTTAGTTTGCATCATGCATCAAAATAATAAGCAACAATGTAATCATAAATGTTTTCTATGGGGGTGACTTTGGGACGACTTTGGGACAACTTTGCAGCGACTAGAGTGAAGTGCGAGGGGCTCCCTACCTGCGAGAGAAGGGGTTTTCCAACAGAGTAGCTGTAATTCTATGAAGTGAACATGTGGGGGTTGAGATTGCTTAAATTATATATGCAGTTAGAATATTATGGTGTTATGAGTTCTACCATCTGTACATACACACTTCAAAGATTGCAGCCTGCTTTCGGAAGTGGAGTTTCTGGTTTGCAGTGGCTGAGTTTTCCTTAGCCGAGGGGTGTTTGGATGACCAGGTCAAGAGAGGGGGAGGAAGCGAAACATCTGGCATAGCATGCCAAATGGTCTCTGGAGGCAAGGACACAATGAATGTCTCTTAGGTTGGGTTGTATGGCCAGATGGATGAGTAGATATAAGGAACACACTTCCGGAGAACACAAAGCCTTGTTATTGAATGATCGGTTGTGTCTGGTTAGGTTGTGAATGTCAAATTGGGGTTAGGTAATAAATGCATAGGTAATAAATGCATGGAATGGATACTTGAGGCCGTAGCTTGACCAGTGTTTTTTGGTTCCATCTATATTCTCAGGAAGATAAGCATAATACATGCTAGGGAGGCCATATGATTTAAGATGGAAGTCGCATTAGGTGAGGCTAAGCAATTTTGGAGGGACAGCTTGGGATGTCAGCTTGTCTGGGGAAATAAGTAGGTTATTGTGCAATGAAAGGAATTTTCACTGTTTTCTCTCCTCCCTCTAATTTAGGAAATCTTGTCGAGGCCATGCACATCACGTGCTGGGTTAAAATGTCAACTGATGAATTGTTTGAGATAATAAATCAATTATATTTCAGGATGTCAGAATTAGCTATGTAATGAGACCACGTGGAAAGGGGATTTTGTTTAGTAAATGTATCCAATGGGATTAGAGAATGTAGGGGATGATTAGATTTCTTTGTATAGGGTTAGCCAATGGGAATTATGGGATGACTTTGTAACTGGTATGTGCAATTATGTAAATTATCTATGTTTGTGTATAAAAGCTGGAATGTTGTTGAGCAAGGCAAAGAATTGTTAGTTTCAGCTTTTCGAAGCTGACTAACCCCTTCCAGCCGTTTGCATGTGATACACTTTCTTTTCCGGCAATGTGCATTCACTCTCTTTTTGGAGTTCTTTTTCATACTGTGTTTTGGGTGCACCCTTCTACATTTGGTGACCTGCAACGTGATTCCAGGTTCTACAAGACGCTGTGGGTTTTCTTTGCTGCACACTCGGCTGTGGTGTCAATTTGCAGTGATCAGTCTACGTGCGCATCAAGAGGGATTTGCAGGTGCCGTTTAAAAGCCTGGGATTGGACCTGCGGCGTTCATGACAAGCTGCAATCAAGCAGCCATCTATGGATTCACAAATATGCGTTTAAACTAGCAAATTGACTGAGATTGCTCCGCTGATGACTGACATTGGACTATCCAGGGACTATTACAAATACTTCCAAGCCATGCCAACATACATCTCTTTTCTGTTCGTACTGGCAGCAAATTCAGTCTTTGCCACTTGACACGAATACAGGATGACACTAGGAAACAAATGGAGTTTTCCCTTTCAAGATACTCACTAACTGCACACAAATTCACAATTTAATAGATTGCAAAAGTTAAAAATCTACATTTGCTCTCATACAAATTACAAATTACTAATGCTTGGGTTAATCACACTGCCAATGACACAACTAGTATAAATAGGCCCTGAAGAAGACCCCAGAGGGTCGAAACACGTGTTGGCAACTATTTCTCTGTGGCAACTGGCAATTATACACTTGTGGCAACTGTACTTAGGCAACTGTTTCTATGTGACAATTGGCAAGAAAATTGTACCTATGTGAATGAACCCATGGTGTGGAGATGAATACTTTGAATTCAAAAAGTAATTGTATCCCATGAATGCAACCCGCTTGTGATATTCATTTTTTAGATGTGTTAACATATTATTTGCACACATAACATTTCTTCCTTTTGGATGATACGCATCTCTGGAACAAATCTTTTTGTATGGAGTTTTTCTTTTTCCTAGATTTGTCTAAAGAAACACATACCATTAAATTTCCCTAAGGCATTTCTTGGTCTTTCTGCTTAGTAAGTGAGCGTGACTAGTGAGGACACCTCTTTGTTAAAAAAAAAAGCTGTTTGAAAGCCTGCCTGATTCCCTGCAGCAAGGTGCCATGGCTCAGCTGTGCAGGCCATTGGATGGGACGCTTCTTCGAACAGCTCCAGAGGACATACAATATGTGAGTGCACTTTGTTGGAAACCGAAAGGGAAGAGGGAAAAGTTATTATTTGGGGTTATCGGAATGTGTGAGGTTGAATGGAGTCAGAGAGGACATTGAGTATGAAGGGAGTCAGAAAGGTAGTTGAGAGTGAATAAGAGTGAGAAAGGTAGAATTGTGAGTACAGGGGATATTAATGGAATTGTAAATTGTTATATGTTCTAAGTCCTTTTTCCATTTTTTACTTTGTTTATTATTTTCTTTTCTTATTGGAAGTCAAAGCAGTGAAGAGGGATCTCCTCGTAGTTGTGGAAAAAAGTATTGAAGTCAAAATTGCTGTAGTTGCTGTCTGCTATACGAAGGATGCAATATGCTTCCCCATCCCGGTAAAAAAAGGGGTGTGCGGGGCTGCAGTCCGTTGCCTCGAGTGAAGGAGGTATGATGATGAGGAACCATGGTATAAGTTATTGTGCTTTCTATTGATGCTGTGTTTGTCTGTTATGTAGGAGTGTTTAGTAGTGGGCCAGTGATAGCCTATTGTAAGGTGATTGTGGTGTGAGTGAGTATGCAGTGAGTGATTGTTGAAGAGTATAAAAGGTGGGGTGAAACATTATTTTTGTTAAAAAGAGTGAGAGTGTTTTGTTCAGAGTGCTGCAGGATTGGCTTTTTATGAAAGTTTCATTTCTAATAAGATAGGGAGTGGGAAGGAGTATGGAGACTCTGTTGGAAAATATATGTCAGTCACTCCCAAGGTATAAGAAAAACATCTTGAAATACTACATTGAGTGGTTATAGGTAACTAAGGCAGGATGTATAAATCTTTGCCCGAAGAAGGCACCTATGACAGAGTTGTTCTGGAGGCTATGTATACGTATTTATCAGCGAATTATAAGTGGAAGAAATTAGAGAAGAGGCAGGAGATCCTTGAGTTGTGGAGGATGTTCGAGGAGGCAGGGAAAGCCGCTGGGGATAAGGTTGAATAAGCAGGGCAGATGTATGTATGTTCGGAAACTCCCACAACCCACCACCGTATGGGTGTTTCCCTTTATCACCTGCTGCAGGATAAACCAATCCCCAGTATTCCGCCCCAGTAGAACCAAAGGGGGAATCAAAAGTGGTCCGAGATGTCATAGAAAGAGAATGATTAAAGATGGAGGTAGAGAGCCAAGCATGCAAGACTTTAGAAGAACCACTGAAAAGAGCAGAGGAAGATTTAGCAAGAGTGACACAGGGAGAAAGGTAAGAACGGGGTGAAAAGACAGGTTTGGATCATTGGAGGTAGGGACAGTTTCGTTTTAGGAACTCTCCACCTACCCTTAGACTAGGTATCTACTCCACCATGTTTCCTCCCCTTTTTGCTTGGAGATCCCTTGGTGCAAAATTGCTTGCCCTCCCCATCCCCCATTGTTAGCTTACTGCTATCTTGTACATATGCTTCCCTCACTGTGTACCTATCAATATGATTTGTAACATGTTCCATTACTTCCAGAAGCTAGATTCACGCTCAATAAATGCCCTAATAATAATAATAATAATAATAATAATAATAATAATAATAATAATAATAATAATAATAATGTGGCATCTTATATAATATAAATAAATTGTATAAGACATATAATGAACATGTTATCATAGTGTAACACATGTTTTACTTCTGCATAATTATGGACTGCCTTTGTTTTGTGATGGAAATAATATTTAAGAATGTTTTAATATTTAAATATTTCTATGATGTGCCCATTTTATAAATGTATAAATAGGCTTTTCCCATCCCTCCCTCTGTCTAGGTTCTTACCTCTGTCCAGATAACGTGCTTCTAGGTGTCTTGTTTTCTGATGTATGATGTTACCTAAACCGTTCCCTTCCTGGACACTTGACTCTAGATTGTTTCATTGCTGTGTGGTGTGGTGTGTGTGACTTCAATCCAGAAATCCAACTAAGTCAATGCCTAGTCTGGGATGCCCAATGGAAGTCCTTATTTATATATTTTTATGTTAAGTTCTTAAATCTGGATGATGAACCCTTATATAACGCCCCTCTCTTTGAATCCCCCTGATCTCACTGAGCCAAGAAGTAGGTTTGTTTTGCAAATTAAAATATTTATTTGAAGAATTAAACAATATATATATATCACACTTTTATGAATAAATCAATATTTGATAGCACACTTATGCATATAATAGTGATCAACAATGGGTAATATTACAATAGCACACACCGTTTAATCAATGAGGAGTTGGTATAGAAAGGATAAGGTAGCAGAGAATAGTTTGTATGGTTTCAAGGAAATGCAAGATATGAAAGAATGCAACACAGGATGAACTTGATATGATTTCAATCACAAGATAATATGATCACTTTTTCCCTTGTGACAACTCACTCCCCCCCTTATGGAAAAAATGGAAATGAGGACACACAGGTTTCAAGAATACAATTAATAATGCAGTTCAATTCCAGTTCCCCCCAGCACGCTTAAAGAAACAGGTATGATTTCAACAGGCAAAAAATACATTGAATGTGGTTGCACTGAATGTGAAAAATATGCTAAAATGTTTTTAATTCACCAAAGGAGATTCAGGATAAGTGATAGCTACTTTGGATTAGTTCAGGTCAACACTAGCAATGATTCATGAATGATTATCAGATTGAAAACGAAATTCAGCAGTGTAAAGCAAGAAGCAGCTATTTTTAACTTGTGGTGAAATTGAGCCAAATTGCAATTCGCGGCACTTTTTCCGTGTGCGTAAATCATGATTACAGAACATGTTGGAAAGCTGAGGATTAGCTTTAAAATGACAGTTAAATATCGCTTCTATGACGTGTGGTTCAAAAGATATGGACGTTTTTGTGAAGGTAGATTTTCAGAAATGAAGTCAAGATTTCAGAATGACAGATGATGCTTTTTACAGATTTGAAATCACAGGATGGACACAAAATTCTAAATGCAGTTCTAAATAGGTTGAAATGGATGGGATAAGATTACTTTAGACTAAGAGATGACTATGCACAGTTCTAGAATAGATACTCACTCCTAGTTTTTGAATGGAATGGAAATGGGCCTCGTCACCGATCTGGTCAGGTTTGGACTTCATTCGCCACAGGACGGTCTCAGGAACTGGTTCTGCTCACAGCACACCACAGCGGTCTGGTCTGGCCTCTTTGACTGGATCAGCGCTGCTTTGTGAGTCTGGATCTGGTTCTGGCACAGGGTTCTAGCCAGTCGCAAACAGCACGGCAAGGCTGTTGAATAGTTTGGTTCGGTTGCTGGATTCTGAGGCCTGCTGAGAAGAGTTCAGCTTTTGGGTTAGGCCCCTGCTTAAGGTTCTAGAGCTGGGTCCCAGAGCTTTGTTCTGGATCTATCTGGAGTCTAAGTTCTTCTGGATATTGTCTGGATCCGGTCCGGCAGAGTGCTGCGCAAGAAATCAGTTAAAGTGGAAAGTGAGTGTCCCTATCTGGGTCTCACCAGTTCTTTTTATGTGTTTCCAAAGGGGGTGTGGAGGCTGACTTTCTATGCCCAACCCACTAAGGATTTGATAGGTTAGGGGATTCCCTGTGACCTGACTGGAGAAAGGATTAGTGAGTCAGAATGAGTCATCAGGTGTCATGTTTATGGCTGAAGCTGAAATCCCTCCCATCTGCTTTTACTTAGAAATCAATTTTTCATAATCAAACATGTTTCCAAGGTACACAAGTTGTTGAGAATAGATGTACATATCACATATTAATCAAGACAGGTCTCGGTTCATCCCTGATCTTTCTACGAGCTTGGGTTCAGAAATGACAACTTATTCGCGATTTTGGTAGGTTTTGCAATATTGGTTTTGCACCAAATCTTACAAAGACGTACACACCCTCTCTGAGCATATTACTATACGTTGTTATGTTTCTAGTATAAACACTGCGCCCACAATATTAATAAATCCCGGGGTTTGATTTCAGAACATTGTACGGATTTCAGCTTAGTCTCAAACTGTGAGGGCATTTGTCATATTAAGAATCCCAAAGTTGTACATTTCTGTCAGCTTGATACAATATTTTAGAGGCATTTTCCTTAAACATATATTTGGTGCAATATTAAATCCACAACCCAGTCTGATCCGGCCCTAGATGCTTGGTGAGTCAGATGATCACATGTCTTGCTTCTCCCAGAGCAGTGTTGACAGTTACACCTCAAATCAGCATATTCTATTCATCCCAAAGCCCCCATTGTTCCTTCCTCCGGGCTGCAGAGAAAATCTCCTCCTCTCCTAATTTACATGTCAATGCAATATCCTGTGCTGTTGGTGGTAAGACCAGGTGTGACGGCTTCCCAGGGACAGAAGGCCTCTAGAACTTTTAATTAAATCAGACTGCCTTCTAATCAATTGCAACTTAGTTCCTTGGGAAAAAATATAACATTATAAACTGAAAATAAGCAGCATATCTCTTTAGATCAAGTCTTTTTTAACAAGAAATCACTGTATGGCACTCTATATGGCATTTTGATGGGATTCTCTTGCTTGGCATATTTAGCTTCTGAAACACAGGTCTCCTGTCAGAATTTAGATTGCCAGCGCCTGTCGGTGGCGAGCACCGGTACTGCATCCATTTTGACAGCTGTCTTTAAATTAATATCTTTAACATGGGATGTTGTCCTAATAACATATGATTCTTGCTGACATTGTATTGAGGTGGATTCTTGCAGTAGAGTAATGTGGAACACCCAACAAGAAGGTTGGATCTTTTTCGGTGGTTTTGTGAGCCATGATTTTAGCAATTTTTTACACCAAATAAAACGGATTTTGAACAGCTCTATATTCCTTTGAACTGATTTTGCTCTGTGTGCAGCCAAAGGATGGGGTCTGGCAATGGTCTCCTGTATTAACAATGACAGAGGCAAAAGTGGATGGTGGCCTATATTTCAGGTTTTCACTGTGCTTTTTCTGGTGATTTCTGGCCAGAAGCATGCTTTCCGGCGGCCATTATGATGTTTCCGCTGCCAGTAATGCACAGTTCTGTTGTAGGGCTTGGATGAGTGGGTTAAAACATCCCACAGTGGTTGTAGTTGATTTCGTGCTTGGCATTCCTCCCTCTCTCCCCCCTCCGTCCTTCTCTCCTACTCTCCCTCTCTGGTGCTCTCAATCTCCCATATCTTCTCTAATTGCTATTCTATCATGTATCCTATCCCTCGGTCGAAGTCTGGAAAGAAAAAGTTCAAAAAGGATCTCCTGGTCCCCAATCCAAGGCCTGCCCATCGTTGACACCTATGTCAATGCTTCTTTCAGGCAGACTCTCAACAACATCCTCTTTGTCGTTCCTTCACTATACCTTTGAATTCCCTGTATGGTTTTGGTGCTCTTCCCTTTCTTTTCCACTCCCAATAATGGTGGCTCCCATTGGGAGGTAATCTTGGCATCCTTCCTGTCTTCTAGGATCATTATTATTGTCTACCTAAATGGCACTTTAATGATCCAGGGCTCTCAGCACAATCCCACCTTCTTGAGCGGTGTCTTTTGCATCTCATAAACTTCCTCCCCCCTCCTGCCACTCCTCTTTCTGTCACACCTCTGGCCCCTCTTCCACCTCTGACGGGTGTACCACACTCCTGTTCCCCTCCTCGGAAGACCTTCAAAAGTGTCAACTTGCTCCACTTAGCTACCCCCTACTCTCGTTCGCCATCAAACACTCCTCTGACATCTGCCATCTCTTTAAAGTTCTCGATCTAGACGTCCTCACTCTCATCGAGATGTGGTTCACTGCCAGCTCTGTCACGCGTTTTGACGCTCGCCTCCTTGAGGGTTATAAGATCCTTTCTAAGCCCAGGCCTAACCTGCCCAGGGGCAGAGTGGCACTGATCTTCCCTGAGTGGGTCCCTGCTAAAATCATACCCACTCAGGCCAACTCCTCTTTCCAATGCCTTGTCTGCAGGCTTGGTGTCTCTCTGACACTGGCCACCATCTGCAGGCCCCATGGCCAGGTCTCCCACCTCCTCTCAAAATGGGCTGACCTCACCTCTTCTCTCCTGGCCTCCACCTCCAAGCTTCTGCTCCTTGGAGACATCAATATTCACCTCAAATTCCCTGATGTGGACTCTGGGCTCTTCCATAACCTCTGTGACTCTCTTTCCCTCTCCATGCTTCCCTCTGGTCCAACACACTCAGCCGCACACCCCTTGTATGTTCTCATCTCTTCAGACATCCCCATCTCCAAGCCTCTCATTACTCCTCTCTCCTGATCTGATCATGCTCTCCTGTCCTCTCACCTGGACATACTGGGTCTCTCAGGTAAGCACTACATGCACTGCCAGCCACCTTCTCCGTCATCCGACCTATGAAGCGAGTGTCATTTGCTGCATTTGCCACCACCTTCCCTCCCACTACTTCTCCTGCCACTGACTCTCACTCTGACACAGCCTTTACTAACTTTCAACTCTCCATCTCCAACACTCAGGACACCCTTGCCACTGTCATGAAGATCCGCATGAAACCTGCCTCCAAATGAAACTCCTGGTATGACTCCAACCTGGCCGCTCTGAAACGCAAGTGCAGAGCGGCTGATCACACCCTTTGGCAAACAGGCCTGCCACCTGCTCCAAAGGCAATGCAGACTCTCCACTGCTCGAAGAAGAGGGCCTATATCCAAGCCTGCATCTCAGCTGTCACAACATTGCGTAACTTTTCAAAATCTGCAAGGAACTCACCAACCCTAGAGCATCTCCTATTCTTCTCTTATCTGGCATCTCACTTCACTTCTGAAACTCAGGACATCTTGTCCTCACTCTCCTCTACTCCACACTCCTCTCCCTCACACACTCTCAGGCCTCCCTTGTCTCCCCTCTCCTACTCTCCTCTTTTTCTCCCATAACACCTGATGAAGTTTCTAGACAAGAACGCTCTATGAAAGTCCCATCCAAACAGGTGCTCATCTGCTCATCCAGAACTATCAAGGACAACATTGCCTCCCTTGTTCCAGCCTTGGCCAATTTCTGCAATCACTACTTTGCCACTAGATCCTTCCACTCACTCCTCAAGCACTCCCTTGTGCACCCTCTCCTCAAAAAGCCTTCTGATGACCCTCCCTGTCCGGAAAACTAGCGCCCTACCTCCATTACCCCCTTCCTGGCCAAACTCTTGGAGAAGCTGGCCATCTCCCAGCTTATTAACAAGGGGAGCCCTGGGAGTCTCTCTTACAGACATTAGTCCTGGTTACGAGAGCCTTACCCAGATTTTCTAGCTCACTATCTTTCACAGAGGAGAAATATCCAAAACATATCAGTCTTTGTTCTGCCCTGTGATAGTCCAGCACCGAAATGCTACGCAGTTCTTCTCTTAAAAAGAGTACCAACAGCAACCTCAGACACTTGTTTCGGTCTGGTTGGACCTCATGAGTAGGGTGGAGCAGTGTCTCTCTAAGAATAGTGAGCAAGGGGTCCACGTCTGGGTTTCCCTAGTAACTTAGGGTGAGACCCGAAGCTACTTAAATTATACAAATTAACAAGGGGGGTCCTGGGAGTCTCTCTGCCAGACATTAGTCCTGGTTACGAGAGCCTTACCCAGATTCTTTAGCTCACTATCTTTCACAGAGGATAATTCTGCCATGTGTGTTTTTTTTTGCATATTTTAAGTAACTTTGGGTCTCACCCTAAGTTAATAGGGGAATCCAGATTCCATAATCCAGCCCCTCCCCCTGCCCAAGTCTGGCTGGGCCTACACCCTTGTAGCCCTTCTAGCCCTTCTAGCCCTGTACCTCACACTTAGCTTGTGGACGTTCCTTCCCATGCACTCTCTGCTTTCCCATGGCTCTGTCCACCTGGCGTCCCCTGACACCCACTTCTTCTCATGGGCCCTCCCGTCCTGACCGGCACTCCGCCCTCCCCTCATCTGTCGGGGGAAATTCTGCGAGGGGTCGGCCGGGCCGTCCGCAGACCTCCAGGCAGGGAGGCCCCAACTCCTCCCATATATACCAAAAGAGATAGAGTATGAGACACACGCAAGAAGCAAGGTGACTCTGCTGTTTATTAGACAAAACGGCAGGGATGGGTCAAGGAGCGTACGCGTCCGTCCTGACACACACACAATCGTGGGGCTTGCAGGCCCTTTTTACCTTAGTATGACGCGCTACTTGCGTCATCTTACAAAGTTTAGTAAAAACCTATTTCCACTCTGGATTGGTTACTGGAGTGGTAGGGTTAGTATAGCGCACATATAGAGAACGGTGTTAGTGGCTGAGGGATAGTCAGGTGGTATACCTGGGCTGTCCCTTCAATTTGATACATGAAAATTGTTACATGAAGACCTCTGAGGATTGGTCAATGTTAATGGCGTCAGTGATAAGAGCCCCATATTCTGATTGGTCCGCTCGCGAGCCTCCCAGTCTGGGACTATCGCTGTTCCCAGCTCGCGGTGCACCTGTCATTTGCAACAATGTTTTAATATGGGTAGGTGTAAACAATGTGAGGATTTATTCATGTGTTGGGAGGTCGACTACTCCCACTGCTGCAGATGTCCAATGAGTCGGGCTCATTCTGCAGGGTCAGCAACCCAGTTCTTGCTCATTCAATGTTCATGGAAGCTTTTGCTTGCGGCCTACTTGGGTCTGATGCATAGGTGGAACCGCTTGATGCAGAGCGCTTTAGGTTACGGTATCATATTGCTCTATCCTCAGTATCGTGTCTCCGTTATATTCTTCATTATGGTACATGGCTCTTATAAGAAGCGTGAGCAAGCCTTTTTAGATAAGTTCATGATGCGTCTTGCGTTTCTGCATTTTGAGAGCCTATGTGGAAAATAATAAAGATGCACGTCCGTGAGTATGTCTGTCGCCTACGTCATAGCACTGAGTATATTCTTCATGTGGATTGGTGTGGGAGTGTCCGGTGTGTATGTTTGCACAGGTGTGCTGACCGTGGCTAGGTCGTCATGGCATCTCTAACAACATGTAGGTTTAGTCCAGTTGATCCGTGCCGCAGGTGTCGGCATGGACAGGGCGGGCTGCTGGGCAAGTAGATGGGCACATCCGTAGGTTCCTGTACCAGGGTATTTGGTTGTCCGGTAGACAGGAAAACTCCTCTCGTGGCGGGTGTCTAGGCCGTGATCCTCTAGGCCAAGCGCGAGAGGGGAAGGGCGGGACCCTGTTCTTCCATTCTCCCACTTCAGTCCCCCCTCTGGTCGACTTGTCGACCACAAACATATCCTTTTCTTTATCTCCTCTTACTCTCCATATTTTAGTTATTCCTCCCAAATGTCGATAGTGGTTAACATGGTCTTCAAATGACCAATACATATATTCACAGGTTCCTCCAGGAGTGCAGTATACCCATTTCCCTATGTAGCTCCTTGGGTTTCTTGGGTTTTCGAGCTTCACAGATGGTGGGTCCAGGTGGTTGGTGATGATCTGGTTACGCAACTTCTCTCTCTCTTTTATGATTGTGCCTGTGTGTTGGCCGTCATTTGTTGGCATCAAGAGGTGTATACCAACCATTTCGATCATCTCGTCTGTGGTGCGTGCCTTCCGGGCCTTCCAAAATCTTATTATGATCAGTACAGCTCCAGCCAAAATGGTACATCCAACTATAATCTTCAGTCCATCTGACAGCCAAGATGGCATCCATGACCATAATATTGAAAACCAGCTCTCATCCTTTTTCACACCTTTACTTTCATCCATCATTTTTGAGTGCATCTGGGCCAATTGTGATACAGCTTCCGTGAGTGTACCATTGTCAGCATCGTTAGCAGGAATGAATGTGCAGCATGATTGTCCTATCTTTGCGCAAACTCCTCCTTCCATTGCTGTGAGGAGGTCCAGTACATATTTGTTCTGTAGTGCAACCATTCTTACTGCTCGCAATTCCTCTTTTATTGCGTTGAATCCATTTACTGTAGAGTTAATTGTCATCATTAGTTCCCACCTAGTTATCTGGAGCCATTTCGCGTTTGCGTAGGCCTGCAGTCCAGGATGTATTATTGAGGAGAAGAACATAGCTGCTCTGCTGAATAGTCTGTGTTCCGGCAGAATTGATGTCAGTGCTGTTTCCGATCTTCCCCACAGGTAATTTCCTGTCAGTGGTTCTCCTTGTCTCTTTCTTCTGTTGAGGACAGTGTTGTTGCCGTTGCCTCTGTTCTCTGGCCTTTTCCGAGGCTGTGCAGATCTCTTCCTCCTTTTGTTCCCTTCATCCATCTTGGGGAAATTCGCCATATTCACATGCTTCTGGGGTACCACTAGTGATGGTACATTAACGTGTACTATAGTGCATACACCATTCCACAAAGGGGGCAGTGTGTGGTACGCCTTGTCTCCACAGGCCCAGTAATGGTCCATTACAACTGCTGTTCCTGCTCCCCCCTCAGGTAACTCCATCACGCTTTCACAGTTGGTATTGCATCCTACATCCACCTCTCCTTTATGTTGGTAGCATACCTTAGGCGCAGTTAGCAGCAATATTGTTATTGGGTCTTCATCCTTCTCCATCCACGTGAGCATGGGTACGTACTTGATCCAAGTCATCCAACATCTATGGTTATGTCCATCAATAGTTGAAATGTTTTCTCTTGTTACCATGTTACTGCCAACCACTCCTATGTCCCATTTGTTGTCCATGTACACCTTTCCTGTTATTATCATCAGGGGTCTTTCCCAACATCCGTTTTTACCAGGGACCTCAGTGGCCTACCAATCACATGGTAGGTACTGCAGTGTTACCTTCTTTGTTTCTCCTTTTTCGGGACCACTTGTTATGTATTTGAATCCTTCAGCATGTAAACTGCTCTTGTGGTAACTCAGATAAGTCTTGAGGAAATTGTTTTCATATGGATATATATCTCGCGTTTTCCACACCAGATACACCACTGTCCCTTGGAATCTTCCTTTCGTCTGGAACAGTGCCAGGTATATTATACATCGTGCTATTTTTCCATCTATCTCCGTGGCAACAAATGTTCGAGAAGCGCTCATGGCGTATGGGATCAATGAGCAAACCTAGCAGCTGTCTTCTGTTGTCTGCTTACCTATGTGGGTCATGTGTTGATACCACATGTTGTTTGAGATGTGTGCTGAATCTTGTACGTAGTTGTCAATGCCTTTATTATCTGAGTATGTGCTGCGTTTAACTCTATTTTCCTTGTGTGGGATTTTACTAGTACCACCTGACGTAACACCTGTTGCAGCTGGGGGTGGGGGTATGTTAGGTTTGGGTACAGCAATAATATCAATAGCATAGCTTTACTGCCATACAGAGGCAGCCAAGAACCCGGTGATCATTAAAATCCCTATCATTATTACAAATGCTAATTTCACCTGCATTTTGCTCTTACCTTGCTGCAGTCAGGCAGCTTATTCTTGCGACGTTACAGTTGCCCGCCTGAAAATTCTTAATATGCTCGTTATTAAGGTTAGTTATTGTTATTAAGCTCTCCCTATCAAGTAGTCATTCAGTGCCCAGGCGAAGAGCTGTTCCCACGCCAATCTAAGCGATCTATCTCTTAGGGCAGGCAAGTATGGTTGGAGGTGGGGAATTGAATGTTCTATGGCCAAGAGGAATGCTGTGTAGTAGACACGTACCCTCCTTCTTTTCAGGTACGTTGGCCGTTTTACTTCATATACAAATTGGTGTGACAATTCTTCCAGGTAATTATCGTCTGAGGGTACCATCTACTCCTGGGCAGTGAATTGGTTAGTTATCTACTTCCTTAACAGTACAATAATACGCTGTACCTGTATGTGCGAGAGAAAAGAAAGAGAACATTCAGGTGTTTACATGTGTATATGTGCAAAACAATGTCCTTTAGTTCAATTGTTACTACAGTGGGTAGGGGGTCAATGGGCAGGGGGTTTTGGGGCTCAACTAGCGGAAGTCTCTTTACCCTTTGATCGTGTAACCATGGGGTGGGCGGTATGGGGATCACCCCTTTCTTTTCTAATAGTTCTCTCTGGGGAATCTGGGGGGTGGCAGGGTGTGGTGACACTTAAGCTGTTAGTTGTGGTAGAAGTATCTTCCTCCGTTGGTGACGCTGTTGTTGTTCCTCCAGCGGCCCTGTCGGTAGCGCTGGGGCGGGTCTGGAGTTTGTAGATCTTTACATCGTGTAGGTGGTTCCAAGCACGTTTGTCCTGTAGCTTTACTGCTCTCGTTGATACCTCCTCTACCAGATGGGGGCCAGTGAATCGTGGACTGTTCCACTTTCTGTTGAAATTGCGAAGTAGTACGTGGTCACCTTTAGCAACTTGCACAGTCTTTCCTTTTCCAATTCTTTATCCAGGTCCTCTTGTTGATCGCTGTTAGACCCGCCCCGCATGCGCTCGAGCTGTTGAGACACAAACATTACACTAGTAATCAAAGAAGACACATATTGGTACATTTCATCACCAAGGACACTCGCAGTACTCTCGTGGTCAGTAAATGCTCTTGATGTTGGCGTTAGGGGAAGGCGCATTTGACGTCCGGTAACCACCTCGTGAGGGGTGAGGTGGTGGTCGGAACCTGGTCTATTCCTTAGCTCAAATAGGGCTAATGGAAGGCAATACAACCAACTCTTCTTTGTTGTTTGTTGTATTTTTGCAATTGCCTCCTTTAATAGACCATTCAGGCGTTCACATATACCGTTGGCCTGTGGGTGGTATGCACATGCAAATTTATGCTTGATGTTCAGCAAGGATCTGATGTGCTGGAACATTTCGTTTGCGAAATGTGGGCCATTGTCTGACCTCAGTACCTCGCACACTCCCCACCTGGGGAAGACCTCCCTCACTAGGAATTTAGCTGCTCTAAATGCATCTGGGTGTGAACAGGGCCCTGCTTCAATCCACCTCGAGAATGGGCATACTACTACAATCATATACCTATTTCCTTGACATACGTTGATCATATCAACATAGTCAATATGGAGATGCCGGAAAGGTCCCTCTGGCCGGGGTATAGTACCTCTTATCACCTTCAGAGTATGACCGGCCGTAAACTGTTGACATGTGAGACAATTGCTGATAAAATTTGACACATGAGAATTTAAATCGGGGCAGAACCAGTCTTCCCTAATTCGTGCTGCAATTACTTCCTTGCCTGTGTGGGCTGGGTAATGTAGTTGGCTCAGGGCGGTGTTCAATAGTGCCAGTGGTATTACAATCTTTCCAGTGTCACCCTGACGCCATAGTGCGTCGGTTGGTGACATTGTGCACCCTCTTTTTAGCCATATTTCTTTTTCGGCCATTGGTGCAGCCGCTTGTAGCTCCATAATCTGTGTGGCTGGGAGATGGGTGTACCCTTCTCTTATCAACATCTCCTTAGCCATTCCCCTCCCTCTCCCTCTCTGTGACTCTGGGAGGTTCCATATCTCACCAAAGTAGGCAGCATACTTCGCATGTGCGTCTGCTGCTGCATTCCCTTTTGAGATGTGGTCTTCACCATTGGTGTGTGCGGTGCATTTGACCAAAGCTAATTCTTGGGGGTCATTTATTGCTTCAATTAGATCAGCCAATAGGAGGGCATGTTGCACTGGAGTGCCATCAGCTCTCCTAAACCCTCTTCTTCTCCATTTCGACAGCCCTGAGTGGACAGTGGATGTAACATATGCGCTGTCGGAATATATGGTCACTCGTTTGTCAAAGCTTTCCTTCAACGCCAAGATCAGTGCAACTAATTCCGCTGCTTGAGCGGAATAATGCTGTGGTAGTTGTACACATCTCATTGCCACACACACTGGTACCTCCATCATTTTTACCACTGCTGCCCCAGTTCTCCTTATACCATCCCTTTGGTCGATAGTTGATGACCCATCGATGAACAAGAGCTCACCTCCCTCTAGTGCGTTTTCTTCAACCTTTCTAGTACATGAGTACATTTCAGTTATTTGCGTACAGTCGTGGGCATAATCTCCCTCCTCAATTACTTCTGCTAGGAACCTTGCAGGGTTGACCGTGCTACATCTAACAATTGATAGTTCAGCTTTGGATAAAATGATCTCATAACCCGATGCCCTTTGCGTGGTTAGGGTGGACTTAGGTTTATTCAATATGGCAAATAGTGCATGTTCCACAAACAGTGTAGTTGGGCACCCCATGGTGATTGCTGATGCTTTCTCTACCGCAAAAGCAGCTGCGGCGAGACCTTGTTCGCACGGGAAATGACCTAACATCACAGGATCTAAGTGGGCACTGTAAAATGCTACTGGTTTGTAGCCCATGCTTGTTTTTTGAGCCAACACTGCTTTCATTACTGCTGAGTCTCAATGTGAAAATATAAAAAATTGTCGCTCATAGTCTAGGGAAGCCAGTACCGGAGCAGTTGATATTGCATCTTTCAATTCATCAAAAGCCTCTTTCATTTCCATAGTCCACCCCAACTTTTTCTCCCCTTTATTAGCTTCCTTCAACCCCTCAAGCAAGGGTCCTATGTATGAACTGTAATCAAATACCCATGCTCTACAGTAGTTGCACAGACCCAGGAACTGCTGCAGTTCCCTCACTGTTTGCGGCACTGGTGTGTTTGAAATGGCCTGTGCTCTTTGTGGTGCAATCTTTCTTCCATGTTGGGATATGAGCTGACCAATGTAAAGCACCTGTTCTTGGCAGTACTGTAATTTTTCCATGTCTACCTTGTAACCTTTCTCAGCCAATATTGTCAACATCTTCAATGAGTCCTCTCTGCATGTTCTTTCGTCTGTACTGCAAATTATTATGTCATCGACATACTGCAACACTGTGCTTTCCACTTCAATGTTACCCAAATCCATCTGTATTACTCTGTTGAAAATTGAGGGTGATTCGCAATACCCTTGTGGCAATCTAGTGTGTTTCCACTTTGTGTTTCTGTAAGTAAAGCTTGTCAGGTCTTGTGAGTCTGGGTGCAATGGTATTGAGAAGAATGCATTTTTAAGGTCGATCACTGTAAATCGTGATGCTTCTGCTGGAATGCCACACAATATTGTGGCCGGGTTTGCTGCTATGGGGTATTCTGCTTCTACTATGTTGTTCAAGGGCCTGAGATCCTGTATGAAGCGCCAAGAACCCCCTTTAGCCTTGCGCACTGGGTATACAGCCGTATTACATGGTGATTCTGAGGGGACCAATATGCCATTATTTATAAGGGCCGTTATGGTTTCATATATGCCCTCATCTGTCTCTTTTGATAGTGGGTACTGTTTCACTCTGGGGAGTATTGCACCTTTTTTCAATTTTATCCTTACTCCCCCTATACTTTTTATGCACCCCACGTCATAGGGACTAGTAGTCCACAATGATGTGGGTACCTTGGTCATATCCTCCTTAAAGAAGGGGACTGGGGTGCATGTGGGTACCTCAAGTGCCATTGCAATTTTCTGTGCTACTTGTTTGTACGCCACTCTTAGCCATATTTCCACACTCATCATAAACACCATTTCACCTTCCTCCTTTTCTTCTGAGAACAGCTCCTCATCTGACACCTGGGTGAGTCTACATCCTTCTGCTAGTGCTATCACTGCCCTCCATGCTCTTCCTTCTCTGTCTTGGGCATGTACAGCAATGTAATCAGCTGTTGCTATAATGCTCTCAATGTCCACTGGAACCACCTTTCCTTCTAGTTCATTTACTGGTGTTTCTGGTCTGAGCAGATAAGCTGCTGGCCTCCTCCATATTTTTCCCTCTATTCCTGGCATCCATGCAAATGCCATGTCTGTCCCGTACTGGAAGAGTTCGCCATCTACTGGCTCCGCCCTAATCGCTGTCTGTCCGCAGTATGCTTGCATAATCTGTCGTGCCGTGAGCATGTTAATCCCTGGAGTGGAGCAAATTATGCCTTCCTCAGTAAAGGAGATCGTCATATTCAACCTATTCATTATGTCTCTCCCCAGTATATTTACTGGTGAGGCACTATAATATAAAAGTGGAACTGACATATCATAATCTCCTATAGATAAGGGAATGTTATCAGTAAAAGGAACCAACCCTCTAGCCCCAGAGAATCCTTGGGTGTTCATGGCTTCGCCTGACATCTTAAATTTACCTTCCTTTATGCAAGACCGGGTCGCCCCGGTGTCAACAAGGAATGATAATTTTTTGTCACCTATCGTTACCTCTATGCATGGTTCCTCTGCACTGTTAGGTGTTACTGACAGGATGGGACACACCAAGGCCGTCTGTGGGCTGTCCTATTGGGGGTACAACGATTGACCATTTCCTGTGTAAGGGTTGTGTCCCAGGACCGTCACCCTACCCAGTTGTGTTTGTTGTACTTGGGGTTGTTGTGTTATCGCTACCTGTTGTTGTGGCAGTGAATGTGTCTGTGGCTGTTGTTGTGTTATTAGTTGTTGCTGTTCATTTTCCTGTTGCAACATCTGTTGTTGCTGTGTGCCCTGCTGTTCCTGTGTGGGCCTTGGTTGTCCCTGTTCGCTCCACGATGGTGTTCCTGGTCTTACTCTACACGTGCGTGACATGTGTCCTACTAATCCACAACTCCAACACACCGGTGGTTCCCTACTCTGCCATGGAAAGCTCCCTGTGTTGTCCTGGTATACTGGTTGCCCTGTGGGGTAGGAATTTCTAAGTCCTCCCACCTGCAGTTGGGTATTATATCAGTATCCTCTCCCTCTCATAATTCCTCCTCTTCCCCTGTTGTAATTATAATACCCAGCTCCTGGCATTGAGTATCCTCCTCCCATGTTGGTCGTGTATGGTTGGAGTGGCGGCACCTGTTGTGCTATAATCTGTGAAGGTGGTATTTGGGAGGGATCTTGCGCAGCCACTACTTGTGTGGGGCTTTGGGTCTTTGTTGTAGGCATAGTTATTAGTGCCCCTTCCATTGTGTATTTAGTAAGCTTTTTCTGTACTAGTTTAGCCTCTTCCGTTTTCCTGTCCTCTTCCTTTTGTTTCATTTTTCCTTGCCATATCCTGCAATGGTGCACTATAGTCAGTTGTATTTCTAGCCATGCTTTTGCTTCCATTCCCACTACTTTCTTCAGTTGTTTCTGAACTCCTTCTGGGAGCCCTTGTACTAGTATATGATAGAATATTGCTGGTGTTTTATCCCATTGTTCTCTAGTTTCCATGCGCCACTTCTCTTGGATTTCCTGGATATAATCAACAGGATCGTCATTCTCACGCATCTTGCGTGAGGTAATTGCTCCTATGTCTGATGTGTCTGGATACTGTATCCTCAGTGCCTGCCATAGTGCATGTCTGCAGTTTGCGAATGGTGCCCCATCATACGATGTGTTTGTTATTGTTACCCCAGGGAATCCCGCTCTCTTCCAAATGTCATCCGCTGCATCCCCTAATATCGATATAAGAAGGCCCTTTACATCTCCCACTGCCAGTTTCTGTCCTGCGGTGTGTTTTTCCATTTCATATATCGACTTACCCGCACCTCCACTTAATGATGGGAGCCTGCACTTTATATTTTCTTTGTCTGTATGCTTCCAGGGGACGTACTGTGGTCTAACCCCTCCCCTCTCCAGAAGTGGCATTAAGTTATGTCTCGTTTTACCTTTTGTGTTCCATAAAAGCAAGTCCTCATACCCTACCTCTTCTTCCCTTTCTTCTACATCGTCAATTTTGTCTGTATTTCCCCTGCTCGTAACTCTTACTTCTCCATCTTTTCCCCTTCTTTCATTACTTCCTGTATTTAATGTGGCCGTGTGTATTCGTCCTTCCTGCCTGCGTCTAGGGAGGTCTCTAAGCCGACATGCATAAGGTGTCAGTTCGTCTGTAAAGGGCGCAAGTTTTATTGTACGTAACGAGCGTGAGGTGGTTGAGCATGTAGGGTGGGATGGGAGAGGGCGTGATGGGGACAGTGTGGCCTCATGAGTCTGTCTTTCCGCTATCCCTTGCTCTTCCTCCTCACTTCTCTCCAGTTCATCCTTTCTCCTACGGATCCATGGTGAGTCTGTGTTGGTCCGGGTGATGTATAGTTTATCTAGGCTTTCCCTTTCACTGTTTCTTCCTTCCTTCTCCACTCCTTCTTCTTCCTCACTACAAAAGTCAGTCATAAACGGCACCCCCCACTCGGTCTTTTTCCCCTTGATTGTTACTGTTTTTAAATCTATTAGGTCCAGTTCTCCTTTTTCTCCTTTATCAACTGCTTCCCTTTGCGCTGATGTTGTTGCTACTTCTGTGTCTCTATATACATCCCCCCATACTTCACTCTCCCTTCTCCTATATTCTCTTTCTCCTTCATTTCTCTCCTCCATCTCCCTACCATTTTCCTCCCTTTTCCTTTTTAATTCCTCCATTACTTCACTACTCACCTGTTCCAATATTCTTTCATCCTCTTTCTTCCTTTCCCATTTCACCCTTTCCCTTTCTAATATACTCTCTATCACCCTCCCTTCTTCGTATTTCTTAGTCTTTTCTGATAGTAATCTCCTCTTCCACATTGCCATTTCTTTTTCTTTCTCTTCTTCTTCCCTTTTCTTTTCTCGTAGCACTGCTCTTGATACCCTTTCTGCTGCTGCTTTTACCCGTTCAGCTTCTCTCTTTTGCTCCTCAGTTCGTTCCCTTATTTTTTCCAATTCGTTCTTACCTTCTTTCCTTTTCCTCGCTCTCTCTCTTTCCTCCCCCTCGAGCTGTTTGATCAGTTCATTCTGCTCATCCCTTAACTTTGCTAGTCGTTCCTCCAAAATCTCTTCCTTTTGTCGTAACAGCTCTTCCCCTCTCATTCCACTCTCCCTGGTATTATCCTCGTCTGTTTTCCTTACTACCTCCTTCTCTTCTCCTGTTAATGACCCTCGTAATTTTAATAGTATCTGTGCAGCTACCCACTCATCATTTCCTATTTCCACAGTTTGTTCTTCTCCAGTCCTCCCCTTCCCTGCTGGCATCTTCCGATGAGCCACATATGGTGGAGGGCTGTATGTCGGGTTCGAATACCCCTCAGCCGCCCTTAACTGACCTCTTTCTATTTCTCCTAATTCTCTTAAAGGGTACAACCCCTCTCCCTCTGTTTTCACTTCCTTTGCTAGGGGTATATCGTTGCTCGGTTCCTTTTTTATTTCATTTGATTTATTATTCTTTTCTCCTCCCTCTTGTTCGTTCCCCGTGTTCTTTGGTTCTTCACTCCCTTTTTTCCCATCCTCTCCTTCCTCCTTAATCTCTTTTTCTTCCGGTATTTCCCCCACAGTGAACATTCCATTTGGTCCTGGTCGGGACCCTTGGAACATCCTCCATAAGTTAAACACCTCCACGTGGTTTGCTAACTTCTTCCCTTTGTATGTATTATGCAGATGGTTTAATAGTGAATGTTGGGCATATGGATCGAAGCTACCATTAGGCGGCCATGGTGTTATCATTTTGTTGTCCGTCCCCTGTGTCCATTCTATGCTATACTTGATCAGTTTCTCCCTATGGGGTGACAGTGTTGTACATATGTGTTGCAGTGGGGTAGTGAGGGTGTTCCCCCACCCTCCCGATCCCGTCCCGTATGACATAGCAGCGCTCCACTCGTTACCCTTCCCCTATTTGGTAGCGGTTGTCTCACTAGCAGTTTACAATATACAGCCTTATATCGTTACCTGGCCCCGTAAGTGTGGGGACTTGCGATAATCCGCTAAGGAAAATTATAAAAATATAGTATTTACATTTTTATATTTTCTTCTGTCTTTTTTCCTTTACACGACACCCTTACGGCCCCCTGCGGCCGAGGCGCACGTAGCCCCCTGCGGCTGCGTACCCCTTGTGACATTCTTATACAGTCGTCCTATTTTCACTTGCTCCTCCTCCTTCTTCTACACTTGCCGTGGCCGGCGTTCTTCGTGCGCAGCCACGTCCCCCGTTTCACTTTTCCTTGATCAATTCATGGCCGTTTATCTCCGTTCCCACTCCCTTACCACAGTTCTCTTCCCCACCACTCTCAGAAGGAAAGATGCCTTGTGCTCGGGATATCCTATGAAAGCCCTATTGGTGACGTCACCGATCTCTTCGAGCTACTGGTAAGTTTTTCATATATTCTTTAAGTTCAAAATACTCTTGTAATCTACCCCCGTTAACCTCACAGCTGTCTTCCTGTCACTCCTGGAACAAGGTAATCAATAATATAATCGGACTGCGCACGCTGCGTCGCCTCGCGTGTGATACGCCCCTCGACAGGAGGGCTTAACCAGCCAATTATCTTCCGTATTGAGCAACTAACTAGTTACCGCCTACAGGGAAATGTCATCTACCTATCGAGTTTCTTGCTCGAACAATAGGGATCCTCATCTACTCATTGATCAATAAATGCCAAATCGTAGGAAACCACACATGCACACACCCTTACACGAGTCGTGACCTAGGCCAATCAGTGTCTACGAGCGGCCGCACGTGATGTTTTCGTGCTCCGCCCCCTCTCTCGCGTATCGTAACCGACTGCTCTCGCACTTGCTCGGCTACCATTCATTTCATTGCCAACACTAAATTGTCAAAACCTTCGCCGCGCACCTGTGCGACACCTCCCACCTCCCGTATTTAATTCCTCCCCCCTCCCTCACAATTTCACATTGCTTGTTGTGCGTGGCATGCTCACCAAGTTCTCTTGATGCGGGGCCGCTCGACTGCATGCACACCTCCAAGCGGCTCGCCACCTCCCCTCGTCTGGACCACGTCTGGACACTCACCAACCGCGATTGCGCTGTCCGGTCTTCTCGCAGTTCCGCGATGGTCCTGTAGTCCTCAGAAGGGGGCAACGGCAGAGGGGGCCGCGCCGCCGGGCCTCCTCGCAACAGTAGTAACTGGAAAAAGTAAAAATAAAAGCAGATCTTAAACAGATCTCAGCAGTGCCTCCAACTTGTCGGGGGGAAATTCTGCCGGGGTCGGCCGGGCCGTCCGCAGACCTCCGGGCAGGGAGGCCCCAACTCCTCCCGTATATCCCAAAAGAGATAGAGTATGAGACACACGCAAGAAGCAAGGTGACTCTGCTGTTTATTAGACAAAACGGCAGGGATGGGTCAAGGAGCGTACGCGTCCGTCCTGACACACACACAATCGTGGGGCTCGCAAGCCCTTTTTACCTTAGTATGACGCGCTACTTGCGTCATCTTACAAAGTTTAGTAAAAACCTATTTCCACTCTGGATTGGTTACTCGAGTGGTAGGGTTAGTATAGCGCACATATAGAGAACGGTGTTAGTGGCTGAGGGATAGTCAGGTGGTATACCTGGGTTGTCCCTTCAATTTGATACATGAAAATTGTTACATGAAGACCTCTGAGGATTGATCAATGTTAATGGCGTCAGTGATAAGAGCCCCATATTCTGATTGGTCCACTCGCGAGCCTCCCAGTCTGGGACTATCGCTGTTCCCAGCTCGCGGTGCACCTGTCATTTGCAACAATGTTTTAATATGGGTAGGTGTAAACAATGTGAGGATTTATTCATGTGTTGGGAGGTCGACTACTCCCACTGCTGCAGATGTCCAATGAGTCTTTTAATTGTATCTGCCTGTGTCTTGAAACGTGAGATTCAGGCGTCTCCTTCCTCCTGGGCTTGGCATCTTGTCAGGTTTGGCTTTGTCACATGAGGTGGGACCGTGTTTGAGGCAAAATTCAACATAATTAATATTGTTTTTCCTACTGTGTGCCTGGTTTATCTTGCAGGTGCGACCTTGGCGTTGGCTTGCAGTGTGCGAGATTGCAACATCGTGTCCTTGGCGGGGTGCTTTCGCCGGGCTCATTCTGCAGGTTCTTCTTGCTCATTCAATGTTCATGGAAGCTTTTGCTTGCGGCCTACTTGGGCCTGGTGCATAGGTGGAACCGCTTGATGCAGAGCGCTTTAGGTTACGGTATCATATTGCTCTATCCTCAGTATCGTGTCTCCGTTATATTCTTCATTATGGTACATGGCTCTTATAAGAAGCGTGAGCAAGCCTTTTTAGATAAGTTCATGATGCGTCTTGCGTTTCTGCATTTTGAGAGCCTATGTGGAAAATAATAATGATGCACGTCCGTGAGTATGTCTGTCGCCTACGTCATAGCACTGAGTATATTCTTCATGTGGATTGGTGTGGGAGTGTCCGGTGTGTATGTTTGCACAGGTGTACTAACCGTGGCTAGGTCGTCATGGCATCTCTAACGACATGTAGGTATAGTCCAGTTGATCCGTGCCGCAGGTGTCGGCATGGACAGGGCGGGCTGCTGGGCAAGTAGATGGGCACATCCGTAGGTTCCTGTACCAGGGTATTTGGTCGTCCGGTAGACAGGCAAACTTCTCTCGTGGCGGGTGTCTAGGCCGTGAACCTCTAGGCCAAGCGCGAGAGGGGAAGGGCGGGAGCCTGTTCTTCCATTCTCCCACTTCACATCCCTGCACTTCTCTTCCCACACTTGCTTGATCCAAATGTCCCAAGGTCTGGAAGGATTGTTTCTGGTTTTGTCCTCCCTGTTTCCCTATCCTCTTGTCTTGTTGCCCTTCGAAACTCATTGTGTATAGGTGCATTACAAATATCCAATACATAAATAATAATGTGACATGGCCTGCTGTCAGGCCCTTTCAGGGGATGGCAGGAGCCTGACCCAAACAGCCTTGTGGTTGCCAGAGCATGTGTGGGCAAGCCCCCTCCTTAGGCAAACTCAACTGTGGTTGTGGGGTGGCAGTATTGCTGCCGCAATGAGCACCAGGAGAACGCCACTGCAATGGGCAGAGAGGCCGGGCCGCGTACAACGGCCCACCACAACCTGTGAGAGATTGCAGAAATGCGGCGGCTGGCATAAGACCAGCTGCTCAACAAAGGAAGAGGATGACAGAGCTGCGGGGTACAGCATTCTCCACAACATCGGTATGGCTCCAGCAGACAGCTTCTGCTGGATCCTGCGAAAGGGAGACCCTCCACTAAACCACCATGGATTTTTTATCAATAGAATTAAAACCTCACTAAGTGGCCCACTAGGCCACCAGTGCTATTATTGTTAAAAGACCTCCTGAAAGGTCTGGCAAGGGCACTTATGTGGCCCAGGTGAAAAGGAGGCCAGACTACCTAGAAGAAAGAGGCAGGCCTTACAAGTACTTTTGAAGCATCTAAGCCCTTCCCATGACAACCCGCTTTAAAGAAGGTAAGTCATTGGTATGGTAATTTGGCCAATCATGGGTGGAGATGGAGTTTTTAAAAGAGTGTGTGTGAATAGTTTGGGGTGGGTTAGTTGGATGAGGACCGCATGTTTAGGACGAAGTCTGAGAGTCCAGAGGAGACAAGAGTGAAAGGAGTGTGGAGGCTATTATAAGGAGGTGTTCTGTGGAGAGGTTGTATTTGAGAGTGGAGAGTGTGAGGAGTAGAGGCAGAGTAGGAGTACCATAGTGGTATTAGTGACATAGGTAGTAGTAGTTAGTAGAAGAGATAGTAGGTAGCAGGAGTAGTGGAGTAGTGATTTAGAGGAATATGCAGCAAAGCGTTAGTTGGAAGTAGAAGGGTGTAGTGAGCGTTAGTGAGTAGAAGCATCAAGAAACTGACAATAGTAGTAGGAGGATTGAAAATCTAATTTCAATCCTCCTCTAAACGTATGTCCACCTGAAATTGTTACTTTGAAAATGTTGTCACTAAACAGGTTCTTGAAGCAACAAAGAAGAAAAACTACGGACCAGACAACCTGAGTAGAGCTGAAAGAACATGTCTAAAAAATCGAAGTGAAATGGAGGAATTAACCATTAAACCCACAGACAAGAGTGGGGGTATTATGATAATGGGAACAACTATAAATGAAACAGAATGCATGGGACTTCTGAATGACACAAATTCCTACATAAAACTGGACCAGGATCCCACTAGAAGGCTCCAAGAGGAGATTAAGAGCTTAACTGCAATTAACGAGGAATGGATTTGTGTGGAGGAAGGGCGGTTCCTTAATAAAGTACATCCCAAAAAGGCCACTTTTTATATACTCCCTAACATCCATAAGAATAAAGAAAACCCACCTGGTAGACCTATTGTCTCCACCATAGAGTCATTGCTCGAACCCCTATCTGTATATAGTAAATTCTTTCTAAAATCATTTGTCCTCCGTATGCTCCCATACATAAAGGACACTACAGATATGATGAGGGCAATACAAGAACTCACAATTGAGGATGATGATCTACTAGTGACGATGGATGTCGAGTCCTTATATACCTATATACCACAGATGGAGTGCCTGGGGATATTATTTGACTTTTTGGACCAACAAGATCTGCCACATAAACCACCAGCTGGATTCATACCTGAGGGCGCCCGACTGGCCATGACAGAAAACTTTTTTCTGTTCAAGAAGCAGTTATTTATACAACAAAAAGGAGTCAGCATGGGGGCAACTTTTGACCCTGATGTGGCTAATCTTTATATGGCTACCTTTCAGTCCAAGTTTATATCGGGAACCGATAATGCTTTGGTCCAACATTCTGAGCTTCCTGAGCAGATGAGACAACTCAGGGTATGGAGACGTTACATAGATGACATGTTTGTCATCTGGAGGGGATCAAGTACTTCTCTATTCGAGTTTCACAAATGGCTACATAACTGTGATGTGAACATTAAATTCACTATAGAAAGGAGTCAGAGTCAAGTAAGCTTTCTGGATCTTATGATTAAAAAATCAGGAAACAAGCTAGAGACCACGCTTTACATAAAGCCAACCGACAGGAACACCCTGCTTCACTATTCCAGTTTCCACCCCGTGGGATTGAGACAAAATTTGCCATATTGGCAATTTTTGAGAATCTGGAAAAATTGTTCATAGAAGGAAGATTTCAATACACATGCGGTACAATTGAAAGACAGACTACAGGAAATAGGGAAATAAGTCTGACTCCCAAAGGTGGTGTGTGTGACAACATACAACCAGACCAGCAACAAAATGAAAAAGATTATTAATCGCAACTGGAACCTGGTAAAAACATCAAGGTAGTTTGCTGAAAAAAACGGTGTTTGCTTTCAAACACAGTAGCAACTTGCACCAAAGACTGGTGCACACATACCGTGAAAAACCAAAAGAGCAAACAGTACTAAATCAATGGGGACTGCCACCCATAATAGGGCATCACAAATGCTGGAATTGTGTTGTATGCCCATTGACAGAAACAAAATATGTGTGGCAAGACCACCAGACAGATCTGGCAGAGAATATGCAAGCATAGCTCTTGCATTCGGAACAAAGTGGTGGACAATCCGCTGGTAGACCATTTTACAAAAAAAAGATAATAAGGACACAGAACTCAAATAGTTTGTACTACAAACTGTCAAACCAATAAGTCTAGGAGGTGATATGGCAACAGCGCTCCACAAGCTAGAACAGTGTTGGATCTATTCTTTAGATACAGCGTAGCATGGTTTAAATATTGCAGTGGAATGGAACACTCTAATCAGTAAGTTTAAAGATGCCATGGTTGATTTATACTCATGCAGTAAACACTGTAAAATGGACGAATTTCTGCTTTAATATGGAATAAACTTTAATAATATATTTGGTAGTCAAATATTCACTACTGTAGGAAATAGTACTTATCCAGGAAAGTAGTCCTATTCTGATACATTTATCACTTGCCCATTAGTTGTCACAAAGGGCGACGCAATTGGATCCTTGTGAGTACCCATTCTTAAATACATGTCCCAGGAGGCATTGCACTGTAATAACACAGTAATAGATGTTACAAGTTGTTCACAATATTATGTATAACTATGTGCTACATTCCACGAAGATGGGTGTACTGCACATACCGTTGGACACAGATATCAATATCCGACATCCCTACAGTAATCATTATCATGTTGCTGGCAGTTATAATGCAAGTCCTCTTTCTACTGCCATGAATCTTTAAGAAATACATGCATGATGATGATGATGAGCGTTTCCTCCTCCACCCCGAGAGTCTGGCATGAGCATTTACTGCTGTGATTGAGTACAAACGCACGTTAGAAGTGAGTTAATTCATTTCAAGGTAAGCACGTAAGGATAGGGGTCCGTGGTAATGTATAAGCCACTCTTTGATATATTTGACCGCGCTCATGTCTGGAACAATACAGACAGGTTTAAATGTCTCCAAGGACAATGCTATGAATAATCTTGACCTGCGGTGCACGGGAAAGTGATTGCTGTGTATAATTACATTGCGCCGATATGTGAGCCTAGGGGAAGTTTGACAATTGTATATTTTACCTTGTTCGCGTCTGTAATAACTGAGACATGTCTAAATGTTTCTAAGGACAACATAATGAATAATCTTGATTAGTGGAGCACTGAAAAGTGTTCCCATGTAGGATTACATCACAACAATATGTGGGTCTTTCTACACTTAGAAATGTCTGATATATAAGAAGTATTGACCCCTCTTGACATATTTCACATGTGTTTTATGGCAATGTGTTGTCTAGCCACGCAAAAGTTTATCACTTAGAAACAACTGTTGAAATGAAAACTAGATACATAAGTCGCCTGTCTACTCTTTGTTTTAGTGACTACAACACGAGCGTTGAGACAATATTAATATATCCCCACGTGGCTGGGCCACATAAATACATAGGACTACCTGGGATTATCTATATCAGCGCATGGTAAAATATGATTGAGAACTGTATCAGCACTCATTGCCTAGATACTGTTAATGGGACTGCGCCAAACTAAAATAGGTATTTATTCCTGTTTTAGGACATAAGCTACAAAGATGTTGATCCTTCATTATTTAGTGCAGAACATGCTTACTGGATGTTGGCTATGAATAATGACGAATGAAGTGAGTACTCTTATCCTTCTGCTAATAGTTATATATGCGGTCAAGAGTAGGCCACTTGCATAGGCCCTATGGATATTTACATACCAGGCCCTCTGTTTGTTTGTTTTTGCTCGGCAAGAGTTTCGATAATTTGATGTACACCTAGAAAGAGCTTACATGGGATTTGTCCCAGAATATCTATACTAGCCTCCAAACACCCATGTAGAAGAGGTGAGTGTGATATTGGTAACAACGCAAGAATGTTACTGTTTTCACATTCATTGTATTTGTAAATTGGCTAAAATGACTTTGATGTACGAGGGGAGTAATTAGTTTACTATTGTTTTTTAGATTACGTTGCTCACCCTCTCTATTCGCGAGGTAACACACAGCTGGTAGTTGACCTCCGTCCTGATGAAGGTTGGCAGAATCGAATGGTCAAGAGATCTGATGCCCTATCGAATATCAACTGAAACACGTGTCGACTGTTAGATCTCCTGTAATAGATACAGAGGGACATACTTGTAAAACAGAATGGGTTTAATTTTATATGTATATTAGATTTTTGATATGGTGATATTAGACATTGTTTTTTTTAAACATTTGACTGAATTTGTGTGTATGATGAGAGTGTACGAGTATGACTGAAGGGGAAATGCTTTGAGCTTCGTTTTTATGAATTGTGTGATATATTGATATGAAACAAAATAAATATCATTTACTGTGAATTGTTGAAACAGTTGTCATAGTACTCTGTCATCTTTGATCTTTTGGTCAATGTTTTGCTATATTTGTATACTGACCTGGAGAACCTTAGATATTTGCCAGGTACCCTTTATTTTTGGAAGTAGAAGGAAGGAAAGTTAGCAAAGGGATAGGGAAATAACAGCGTAAGGACAGTCGTAGACAGAGAGTAGGAAGAGCGATAGGGAGTGGGAGAATAGGAGTAGCTAGTGGTAAGAGAGAGAGACAGAGAATATCAAGCATAATAGTGAGAAACAAGGAAGTAGAGTGGAGAAGGAGGGAATAGATGAAACAGCAGAGATAGACATAGAGGAGTAGTCTCAGGTAAGATTGATAGCAAGAACAGGAGTAAGAAGAAAAGATCAAAAGGTAGGGGTGGAGAGGCAGAGTGAGAGCTCAGACGGACAGTAGTACGGTGGGAGCAGAACATCTCGTGAGACCAGTGTAGAAAAGGGTCAGGTAAGAACGCATGTGGAAGCAGAGAGAGTGACACTGGCCGAAAGAAAGCACCTTCCCTAACTACTTATAGTAGTAAGTGGTATGGTTTAGGAAAGTAATCAGCCATTGATTTAGGGGAAACCCCATAAGTCCCAGGAAGAACAATAGACAGTAGGTGGTGTTAGTACTAATATCCCTTTAGGGGCAGGGGGATAGGGAGGGGCTAAACGAGTGGGAAGTAGAGAGAGAGGGAGGGCCCTAGCATCAATATCCTTTAAGAACTTGGGCGACCCAAAATGACCTGAATAACCATTTAGTTATTCTGTTGTACAGTTCCAAAAACGAACCTTGGAACTACTCTGAGCAACTGAGTGGTTATTTGTGGTGGGCAACCCATCATAATAATAATTTGAAATAAAGATAACAATGAAATAAATAAAATGATTGTTTATGAACAATGCGTGGCAACTGATAAAAGTGAACAGATTTCACATGTAAAACCTATATTAAAAAGGGTCAAATGTGCATCAGAACCCCAATTACAGCAATATGCATTGAGAATTACACATTAGAAATGCATCTCCTGACATCACATTTTAGATATTCATCCCATTGCAAAACTCAATACATTTCTGAAATGAACTTGACCAGAGGAGTAAAAGGCATTCAAATGACATCCTGAACTGTACATTGTGTACAATATGTTAATATATTAATAACACCTCTCTCCTTCTTTTGACAAAACACCCAAATGACATCATTGAATTCACAGTTCAAAGGGCATCATTACAAGTTTGGTGGTATTTCAGTAGTAAATCTGCCTACATACCACCAAATGGATTACTATTACTGCCACTTGGTCCCATGGATTTACAGCAGGATTACAAGTGCTGGAAGGGCAGTGTAATTCCCCATTTTTGGAGCCCATAGGACTCTATGGGGATTTTGCTGGAATTACCATTGGATTTTTATGATTTTTGGTAGTAAGGTGGATGATTTACCTCCAGCTTTTCGCTGGATGTTTTTCTGCTACCTTATCACCAAACCAATAGTACAGTGGTGCGGTAATGCAGCGGTAACTAGTTTTTTCCTTATGAGACCCAAAGTATTTTATTTGATTCATTCCTACATATTTACATAAAGGATTAAATAAAAAATGAACATTTCAGCCTGCTGCTGTTCCCTTCCCCAAAAGGATGGTGTATTTTGCAGCTGACACATCCTTTGTATGCAACATATAGTTCAATGTGTCAATAGAAGCAACATGGATGGCCATTTTTGAGTGTGCAGTAGTCAATCAAATCAGTTACAGAGCCCGTCCAATCGAAACAGTAGTATCAAAAGGTGCAAAGTGAGTAGTGTTTACACCAGTTTAAAATGTATGTTTGTATGGGGGGGAAGAAGAACTGGATACTTTTCTCGTGTTACCTGCTGACCCACACAATTAAGTCAAGAATAATATTAAACAAAATGGGCAGAATGAACTGGGCCCAGGACAATTTCCCAATAGAGCCAGAAGGACACCAGAGTTGGGGATCACCGTGCTACCTAGATTCAAAAGGCTTGAGGAGGAACCAGAAGTCCTGGGAGTCTTGTTCCTGCCCATTCCAAATAAGACCGCACCACCAAGAGGGGTTCTGATACATCTAACCCAGACTCTGATTGATGTTCACGAAACTGGATTTAACAACTTAAAAAAAGATAAGTCGACTCCTGGTTCCATTCCATATAAATATTCAATCCCTTAACAATTTAATGGTGGGAAAGGGGTGTGTTTCTCGTTCCACAGATAAAATAAATAAGTAATTTCAATTGCTTGTTTCAGCAGGCAAAAGGGTACCCAATTTTGACATGATTTCATGGATTACTCCACGGTATTAAAAACCCCTGATGCTCTATTCAAATAAATGTCAAAAGGTGGAATCTTTTTGCAAAGGATGTAAAGCAGTACGAGGGCATCATATACGGAACTCTATTTTTGGAACCTGTTCCCGTAAAGTGATTCCTTCCCTTACTTTCCTAGAAACCCTTGAAATTGGAAACCAGAGAAAACAAATCCATTTGAAATTTCACTTTCATTGACAACTTGAAAAGTCACATTATTTTGAATTCATGTTTACGTTCTGAAGAGCAACTCCCCTTTTATTCCTATAAGAACAGATTGAATTTCTTGTTATGTTTTCAATCCAATATAAGTATGCTCTGATGTACATTTTATTACAAAGCCCAACCTAATATTTCACTCACATTTCTCAACTGACAATATGCTATTTTAGATGAATAGATGTCATATCTAAACGAGAATCCCCAAGCCATGCACAGCTCATAAGTAAGTGTGATAATTTTCTTTTATTGACAATAGTGTTTCTTCATAAATTCAGTTTTGCATTGAACATTAATGTTCATGATATGAGTGTGTGCTCCGGGACCCCAACCGGCCCATAGAGTCGGGGTTTGCCCAGAAGCACTTTAAGACAAGATAGCAGCACCCATGAGATGGACGGGGGTGCAGATTAATTCTCCAACACCAAATCAATCATGACAACTCAACGGTTTGGCAAAGGGAGTCCGTTTGATGACAAGTACAAAAAACAGGGAGTCTCATGAATATCAGCGGATGCGTGATCTTCTCTCTCGTTTCACAACTCCAACGTACTTCATAAAAAACATAACATTTATAATGAAAACTCATCATCATTGACGTTTAACGCTTAAAAGTTGGCATGCGGTTCTATTGGTTCAGGAAAGGTAACTTTAATATAGGTACTATATCTGTATATGGTAACAGAGTAAGGGGATTGGGTAAACACTGTCAGGTGGGGCATCTAAGCCCTTCTTCAAAATGACTACCGTAGACATCACTAAAAGTATGACGTCCTATTGGTTCTACTAACTATAGGACCCTAGATTACTTGGTCCATTGTGATTGGGTTGGCACCAAACCCACTCATACTTTTCCACTTTGCTTAGCAGCACGCAGAATGGTCGGCCAGGTTCAGGGTGCCCCTTAGCTCCCCTGGCCTTCCTCCAATTATTGTTACAATCAATCATCACTTTAGTGGCCATGTGTCAATTATTTCACTGTGGTTGGCCTCGAGACTGCATCTCCTGTCTGGAAAAGTCCTGATATCTTCGCCTGGCCTGCTGCCATGCGTAGGTGTGAAAGTCTCACTTCTTCTTGCTCGGCTGGTCACGTGATTCAGGCACCCTGAATTTGCCTTTTCTTCATGTAATTTGTGTATTTTATTTTCGTTTCATCCACTACCTGCCTTCGGTTTCTTACCTTGACCTTTCAGAGCAGGATATTCTGTTCTTTGCTTCAATTAATCTACTGTTCGTCCATTTAGACTGATACGACCTTGGTTTTCATGGCACGATTTGCCTCTCTGAGTTTCGTTTCTGCCGCTTATTCTTGATTTTGCTAAATATGAAGCTCTCCTTGCGTGGCCTTTAGTAACCTTTGGGTTGATTCTGCTTCTTGTGCAAAGTGGAAATATACTTATATAACGTGCTTCCTTTGAGGTAGATATGTATAGGTGGCGCTTGCTGCACTATCAGACGCATGGTTTTCTTAGCTTTCTTGCGGTTCCAAGTATATGTACATGCGTAAACTGGTTGAATATTTTCATCATGCTTACAGCTTAAGCTTCTTGTATTTTGCATCGTCCTTTCACCTTAGGTTCACGATGTCCCTGGCCCATGGCGTTTTTGTCTCTTTATGTCACTCTATGGTCATCATATCTTCTGTATGTGTGTCATTCCGGGTTCTCGTGCCGTCACCATCATCTTCCATTAAGACCTGTTTGGTTTCTTCAGGCACTGTACTTAGACGATGTACTTAGGTGGCCTTCACCCAGTAACCCAAGAGAGCTCCAAAAGCACTGTCTCAGCAGTCCTACAGCGAATGCTCAAGTCCTGGAGATCCCGGGACTGGTACAAGTATTACCAAAGTCAATAGGTGGGATGTTCGCTAATCAATGTCCGCTGAAACCAAAAAACAATAAACACTCAGGCTTATTCAAACACAAATGACACATTGGGCTTATATAATTCTCAAATCCCTTCCATTTCATAAAATCACAAATCATCATAACACCCTCACCCCTCAACATCTTAACTCCATGCCCTTTGTGGGTCCATAGCCATTCACAGACCCCCTGTTTACACTTACTGCACAACTATTCAACTACAACTATTCCCTATCTTGACCCCCAAATTGCTTGTCTTTTCTTTTACACCAGGGATTCTGTCTACTACTATACTATGGTCTAATCCCAGTTTTCATTTGTGCGGGTAAATCATCTACCACTATCAATATTAATTGTAATAAACACATTCATCATCACGAGTTTCCAACAAATTCTCCAGTTCTTTCTGTTACCTAACAGTTTCCTGCTGTATGTTCACTGAAAAAACTCGGGACATCTTGAGCAACCTTGCGTCCCTCTCCCCCTTCTGTTCCCCCGCCCCCTGCCTCCTACAGCCTCTATCCCACCTCTTCCTTTCCCTCCTCCTTCCCTCCTATCACACATGGTGAGGTCACCAGAGTTGTCCACTCCACTAAGGTCTCCTCCATACAGGTCTCCATCTGTTCATCCAGAACCATTAAGGACAAAATTGGCTCTGTGGCCCCTGACTTGCTGATTTTTGTTACCTCTCTTTTACTACTATATCTTTTCCCTCCTCCCTCAAGCACTCCCTTGAGCGTTCCCTATCAGCCCCTTCCTTCAGAAACTCTTGGAGAAGCTGGTCTTCTCCCAACTGACCCAGCACACTGAACTTGTTGGTTGCCTCCACAAACATCAATCTGGATTCCGAGCATCCAGAGGCATAGAAACTGCTCTTCTGAACACCCAAGAGGAGCTGCTCGCATCGCTTGACTCCAACTATTCAGCTGTTCTCATTGTACTCAATCTCCACTCTTCATTTGATACGGTCAACCATCCATCCTCATAAAATATCTCCCTGATACCCTAGGTATCTTGGAGCCGGCACTGGACTGGCTGACCTCCTTCATCAGTGACCGTCCGTTATTCTGGGCTCTTTATTTTCCCTGACCTCTACCTCCACCAGTGGCATCCCCCAGGGCTCCAACCTTTCTCCCTGGTTCTTCAACACCTATCTTGCTCCACTCGCACACCTCATGTCCACCTTCCCCCCTAACTGCCAGTGTTATACAGATGACACACAACTCTTCTGCAAACTTCCCTATGCCCCTCTCCTTACTTTCTCCATCATTCTTGACTGCCTATCTGCCATCTAGTCCCGGTGTGCTTTCAATGATCTCTGCCTCAATGCCAGCAAGACTGAGATTCTTCCTATTGGGACCCCCGCTCCTTCTTTCTTCCCCTCACTCTGGCCATCTTCTATTGGATCTTCCCCTTCCCCTTCATTTGAAGCCAGAAACCTTGGAATCATCTTCGACTCCTCTCTTTCCTTCCAACCTCACATTCAGGTCCTGGTCATGAAGGTCCACTTTCAACTCCACCTCCTCAAAGGATTTCTCCCTTTCCTCACTTTTTCCCAGAAGCTCAATGTCTCTAGAGCTCTGGTTCTCTCTAGCTAGACAACTGCAATAGCCTTTTCCTTAATCTAACCTCTTCTTCCCTATGACCCTCCAGCTAATCCAGACTAGGGCGTTTGAGACTTATCCTTTACTCAAGACCAGGGACAGAATCTCTCCAGCCCTAAAACCTCTCCACTGGTACCGGGTTGCTGCAGGGATCAAATTCATATCCCTCTGCATAATCCATAAGGCTGTCTGGGGCCAGGGACCACGCTATCTACAATTTGCTCTCACTAAATACTCTCCCTCCAGATATGTACTTTCCTCCGGCACCAACTCTGTGTGTGTCAAGTGCTTTGCTAAACAGCGAACTGGTGGCCAATCTCTTTCCTTGGCAGGCTCCCTCCTATGGAACAGCCTCTGCCTTCCTCTTTGCCTTGAGCTGGATCTCCTCAAATTTCGGAAGCTCCTCAAGACTTTCCTTTTCACCTCCTCCTTCCCTTCATCCCTCCTCTGCCAAACCCCACAGTGGCTGAGATGACCAGGGCCCTTATGTGTCCTCTTCGGCCCTGGCCTCCCACACCCAATCGTCTCCAGCCTCCGCCCACTCCCAGCACTTGCCTTGGCACCCACTGGCCTATGCCACCGGAGGTCTGCACTTACTTATTTATCGACAGACAGCTGACCACTCTCACCTAGTCAATTAACATCTGATCATGTCCTAGCACTTCCCTTTGGGTATACCAAGCACTTACCCCCACTCCCTCATCTGTTCTCTCTCTCTGCACTTGCATGTTCTGAACGCTCACAAGGCCTAGTGGGTCCGCCTCTTTCTTTCATTGCTATTTTTGCTTTGATCCCATGTTCCCTCCCTGTTGCCTTCTGGGCGCTTTGAAACACAATTTACTTGATGTATAAGCACCTTACAAATGCACAATAAAATACATCAATAAATAAATAATGACATAAGCGTGTTCTCAAATATCTCTTTTGGTCTTGGTGGGCGACGCAATGATTCGCTACCACCACCAACTCAGCTAATGGCTTGGTCTATTTGGACTGTTGATTGCCCATTTTTCTTTCCCTGGTTAATTTTACATTCATCTATCACTCGCCCCATACCCAGATGCCCCAGTTCCATTCACACTTTGACTCCACTCTTTTGTGGTCCTATGAGGGATAGGGGTTTATATTCAATAACCAGAGACACTGCAGAGTGATCCAGGCAGGAATAAGGGCTCTCACCCTTCTCTAATTCAGCTATCCCTATTTATGTTTTGGGATTTGCTCTTCCCCAAACCTAATACCCCAATATATGCGCCCTACCACACCAGCCCAGCCCCTAATCTCTATATTTTTCCAAATTAATCTCTGGATAGAAAAAAGACAAAATCATAAGAATCACAACAATAACAAATCCAAAAACAACTAACCATGCTATATATCCTCCCAAAATGCCCATCCCATTTCAGCATACCGCTCAAAAATGTCCCTTCCTGCATTATGCATTTCCCGGTCCCAGACGGAACCCATGGTCCCCTGTGTGGCCCTGCATGCACTCTCACCAGCCCAGATATCCTCCTCCGGAAACCCCCCTTGGAGATTTGAAAGCAGGCCTCCTACCTTATCATATTGAGCGTTTGTGGGGGTGTCCCAACAGAGGCCGTTGGGAGATGGAGGTCTGCAGCGTAGAGCGATGGGATCCGGGCCATGGCACCATCTATCAATGGGAAATCAGATAAGAGTCTCAGTAGTCGGATAGAGAATGGGCAATGCAAGATGTTTATTACAAATCACGTTTGCAAACCAAATAAATGGACAGCACATGCTAATAAATTAGCCCGCCAACCAATCTAACTCAACCCACCTCCAGCTCGTCTTCCCCTTATATCCTCTCATGGTCTGGCCCGTTCCATTTGACATCAGTTCCGGTAAACCTTTCCCACCACTCCTATCATCACAATTATTCCAATTGTTCTCCATAGCAGTCCATCATTAGTGTTCATTGGGATCCTCCTTCCCACGTGACCGTTGTCTTCTGGGTCAGTCGCTCTGGTCTGACGATATTCAGTATCCACCTCCTCAGACGATGGGCATTGGGCTATCACCCCCTATGTATTTCCAGCTCTGAATAAAGTCGCATTGTACGGTCCAGTCCAAACTAAATAGATACAAATTGGGGGCACGGGTGCCTTCACCCAGTAACCCCCCGCCCCCAAGAGCTCCCAAACCACGTTATTAGCAGTCCTATGGCACATGCTCAAGTCCTGGAGCTCCCGGGACTGGGAAAAGTATTATCAAAGCCAATAGGTGGGATGTTCCCTAATCAATGTCACCTGAAACCAAAGGAAAACATAATAAATATTCATGCTTATTCATTCACAAATGACACATTGGGTTTATGTAATTCCCAAAATCCCTTTGTTTCATAGCATCACAAGCCATAATAACATCCTCACACCTGTGTATCTTATCCCCATGCCCTCCGGGGCTCCATAGCTGTTCACAGTGCCTACCCATACATGGTATGGTTTAAGAATGCCCTACCACGCTGCCCATCCTGAAGTGAAGCGGAAGCACTGGGTGTACTTTACATGTGTTTTGTGTTTGTTAAGCTTGCATTACTGGAAGCTGAGGCACTGAATTCTGTGCACATGTTATTTGCGTGTGTGTGAAGCTTTCGCTACTGGCACAGTCTTTGATGTACAGATTCTGTGCAATTGAGGGAGGCTTGGACATCTGCTTCTCAGGCTGATCATGTTCTGGGCTTGAGGAATACTGAACTGTACTGCCTGTCATGTATTGCCCTGTTTGTGCAAGGGAGGATGGCACTTTTGCTGCCCCCCTTTCACTTATGTTTATGGGGAATACACCCACAGCTGCAGCCTGCTCTGTATGTGAGATGTGTGCACTGTCTTGTGCTTTATCTGTTAAATTTGAGAGACTTTTACACTGTTGCTACTTATGTTGCAGATCTGTGTGAGAGGGAACTCTGCACTGCGCATACTGCCTCTTCGTACCACTTTTCTGTGAGTTGTGCTTGAACAAGTGGCTGCCTGAGAACAAGCTACAATCTGTGGAGGGGAAAGCTCACACTACAGCTGCCAGTGCTGTACTGAACATACTTTGTTTTCTGTCTGGAGTAAGAATGCACGGCTATTTCCTGGCCTCTACACAGTATTACTTCTTCATTAATATGGCTCTGCCGTTAAACAAACTACTAACTTGGTTGCTTTGAATAGAGACATATTCATTTTGTGATATTAAATATTATAATGTGTAAGTGTACGTGGTTGAGGGAGTGACCCATGTTTGTTGCCACAAAGTGTGAATTTTGCCTGGAACCTGGCACCTCACTTGTGGAACTGGCTGCCTTGTGACAGCACACACCTGTTTTAACTTTTCAGGGTGCCTGTGAAACTCTTCAATGCCATTCACCACACCAAAGACGACAGCATTGTGGTTTTCCTGTGCCTGAAACCCAAATACTCTCAGAAAAGCTGGAACTCCAGCCATCAGGAACCCATTCTTAAATTTCCCAACAGAGGGGCTCCCATATGTAGGGACTATTTTGTCAGGGGCCTCAACACACACAAATGCGAAGTCCACTGTTCTATACCAATATGTTTGCCTCACAAGGTGGTGTTTTGCACCACCTACGAGCTAAACCTCAAAATAAGCATTGGCAAAGTCAACAGTTTTTGTGAAGTCATGGTGCAGGCATTTGACAGGCACTGCCATAATAGTACAACTTGTTGATAAGATGGCAACAACTTGATAACTGTGTGAGTACCTGGGCGTGGGATGTCAGTGCCTGGACAGTGCCCATCTAATATCTATGCAAAAGCCACATCTGTTGGCTTTTCCATTGTTTGTTTTTATCAAATGCTTGATGTAGCCTCCTGCGTACCATGAGGCGCGGCTATGCCAGATTATGCTTTTCACAAACCGACGAACCACCTTTATACTGTAACCTGTATGTGTGGTCTTGCACTTTTAAGAATGTCACTTCACACTTACTGTATGTAACTAGCGCTCTAATGCCTGAGAGTTTGGTGCACTGCTATAAATGTAAAAAATAAATATATAAACAGGACTTCATTGCTAAGAACTGATGCGAGAACACATATATTGCTTATCAATCAAGTGGCTGAAGACACACTTGATAAAGTGTTATTTCATTACACCAGAAGCTCACTTGCATATTTGATTAAGTAACTTACAAACAACATTTATAAGTCCTCTACAGCACAACGTTTAATGTTGCTGAGTAATAAAGCTAACTCAGCGAGATCCCAGGTGGGTGTGTTGTGGGTGGGGAAGGTCAGGTAGTGGGTAGGAATTAGCATGATCGTGGGCAGTTAATGGGCAAATAAATAATCAAAAAACAATGAAAGTGTATGTGTCCCTCCTCATCATATCCCTGCTCTTCCCTTCTTGCCTGCAACAGTTTTGCCATATACGTGGTACAGAAATGTCACCTAAAAGCCCAAACTAATGAAGCAGGGTCACCTGTTGCATGGGAAAGAGAAATAAGTAACATTGCTGCGTACAGTATAATTACATTTAAAAGGACAGTGTAAACTCAGTAAAGGACAAGCTCTAATGTATGAAACCTGTTTTTGTATTTACAGACCCTCACACTAATGCTTAATCTGTGTCTACAATGAGCTCAAACTATCATTTAAATCAACAGATTATGTTTGCCATGTATTTTTCTATACCCTGCTGAAAGATGCTTTTAAAGGCTCATTGTTTAAGGAGCGTTGACGTATTTGCCTTAAAATGAGGCCTGACAGTTTTTTGATAGATATCAGGCACGAGGCGAGCTGGAAATCCCTTGTCATTGCTTTAGACAGCGCCATTACAAGATAAACTGACTCATATGGAAAGGCAACAAATGCGTGCCTTTATTTGTTTTTACAGATATTTCTCTCATCTCTGTTCACTTAATGCTAGCTGCTCTTCTCACCTTCCGCTGTCCTCTCCACTGTCCACTCTCCCACCTTCTGCGGCCAGACCTTCACTTCTTCCCTCTCTGTTTTCTCCATTCACACACTATCCATTTCCTTCCTCTTGCTCCCCCCTCCTTTCACCCTTCTGAACTCTTTGTCCTCTCACTGCCTTCACCTATAATGTACGCCCCCCACCCGCTGGTCTCTTCATCCTATCACTCTACAATTCTCTTCAAATTCTCCCCTGACTCAAGCACCTTCTTCTCCTCTTAACCTCTTTCTTTTCTGTTTCTTTTCTGTTTCCTCTCGTATGCCTCCCTCTGTGCCACTCACAGCCTCCTCACAATCCCTTGTTCTGGTTGACTCTACATTCCATAAAACACTGGCTCAACCTGAGCCACCACGGGGGTACACTGAAACCTCCGAAAGTGGGAGGTATTTCTTGTGATCCCTTTGGCAAACCTCTGAGCCATTCCTTTCACCTGCCTGACCCCGCAGTGGGGACCCCATTCGGAAGCTACCAGTATGTGGTTTGATGGAGACAGAAAGTCTGTTCTCGCCATACTTTCAAGGGAGACCTGCCCTTTGATCAGGAACCACAGAGAGCTCAGTTAGCCAGAGAGACCCTTTGATCCACAACAGACCGGAAGATGGGTGGCACTTAGTAGTTCATGTTTTCACCCCTTTAGCTTTCCTGTTGCAAAGTACTCTGGTTATAACCTCACGCATAACAAAAGATTGTTGGTGGGGACCCAGAATTGGTTCATTAAGGTAGACTTAGCCTGCAATCACTGGGGCCCATTTGGCTTTAAAAGAGGGCTGAGTCCCTCTGTTAGGAGAACATCTGAAGTCTTCAACAGAAGCAGGAAAGAAGAACTCATTTGGACCCTGGCTGAAGGTACACTTTGCCTTACAGCTTCCTCCAGTGAAGGAAGGCCATTGCTTCAAAGAGGGAAGCAAGATCCCTCCCCTAAACATCTCCCAGGGAACAGAGGGAGATACTGAATCCAGAGGAATCTCCAGCAGCTCCAGAACCGATACACAACCAGCACACAGTAAGCCCAACTAGGCTCTGCAATCAAGCTTCTGAGGTGGGAAGTGCCATTCAGTCTCTGAACCGAAGGACACGCGATTGCCTGCAAAAATCTCCTTAGCTTTGGGCCATCCACCTTAAAGGACGACACAAGCCCAATGAAGAAGCTAGGAGCAGTGCACAGACAAGCATCAACCAGGGTCCACTTTTAAGGACCTTTTCAAGGGAGTTTAGCACCTCGGGCTGCAACCAACTACAGCGCTGACTTTTGTCACCTTGCGGTCGCTCAGGCCATCCGAGACACCTCAACCAGCGCTTCAGACCTGCCAACCAACATTGAGACTCCGATTCCTGACCCAGGGCCTCCGTGTAGGCCTGCCTGCAGCCATTCGTCCAGCCTCACTCGTCAAACTGCCTGCCGCCTGATACCGACAGCTCTCTCCTGTCATGAACCCTGTCACAGAAGCTGCAAATCACCCTGAAACCGTTGATGCTGTCAAGCACAAAGAACGTCTACAAGCACAAGGTATATTATGGTTCTGTCCCCCTGGTCCTTCTCCGAAGACCCTGAGTGACATTTTATGACCAATTGCTCGCTTTGACCTGAAACCAAGTATCCTTCAACATTGTGATTAATTACTTTACCGACTACCCTCCTGTCAGTATCCAGAGTGCATCCCCTTTCCTTCTTGAAACTGTCTGTCCTCTGTATTTCTTTACAGGGTGGGTTGTATTTGTAGTGTGCTATAACTGTTTGTTATGATAATAATAAAGTAGATCTTTTTATACAACCTTGACTAGACAGTCCCTTTTATAATTGGGTAATAATTGTATTTTTGCTGTGTTTCAACTAACCAATGATCCACAACCTTGCAGAGAGAAGCATGCCATTCCATCCACGTTACCAAAATTGGACAAGGGGGGTTATAATTTACTTGTGTTTCCAATCTGTTCAGATCCCTTCTGCTGTATTAGAGGTGGGGGGGATGATTGATGGAGTAGAAACCGATATTCATCCCTGGACCACTGGTGCCCCAGTAGTTGATTTGTCACAATCAGCATGGCATCTGTTTGCTGTGGAGTGTGGATTTTGCCTGGAATCCCTAAACACCTAGTACAGAACTTGTTGAACAGGCTGCCTTGTGACACCTTTTTCACCTTCTTCCGGGTGCACATGCAACTTTCTGCAATGCATTATCCTAAGGCCAGAGCATTATTGTTTTCCTGTAGTTGAACCTGACATCCTCTAAGAAAAACGGAAACTCCAGGGAACAGGGGTCCATTGTCAGATTTTACAAAAGAGGAGTTGCATATGTAGGGACTAATTTGTCAAGGGCCGGTATGACTGTTGCAATTTTGTGGATGGAAGAGGCAGAACCACAGGATAGCAATAATGGTCATCAATTGCCACCTGTAGATATTGACCATATAATATTAGCCTTGTGAAATGAATGGGGACCTCTTCTCACATGTAAGGCAGGGAGTGTAGGTGGAGCGTGGCTTGGCGCTGAGAAGGATAGCTGCCTACCGGTCATGCTCCGCTCCGGTGGAGCACCTTTACCTCATATCCATCATTTCACCTCGTGTTTCTCCCTCCTGGGCAGCCTGTTTAATCCTTAACCGGGCTGATTAGGGGTCCGGAACTGTTTTCACGAAAGTGCGCCATAGCTGCATTCCTTCCTCTGAGGCCTCCGGAGGTTGGGCCTTAGACCACCTCATATCGTATAAAGGAAGCCGGTAACACCTGTTAGCTGAGCGGGCTGTGCGACGTGGGAGGCTCGCTCTACCTGTGGTAACACGCTTTCCTAACAACGCCGGTTCTTCACATAAATAGGACATTTATAACAAGATTTTCTTCACTATTTAAGAATATTAAGCTACTTTTAAAGCTGTATTATCAGTTTCTTCCCTTTGTGAAAGACTGACCTATATTTCAACCATATTTTGGGGGATACTGCTATTTATTTCTCTATTACCTCATTTCATAAAGCACTTGTTTCCTCCTTCAAAATTTTTTACCTCAATAAACGAATTACTGGTCAGCGTATGAACACTACAACACATGCTTATCTTTGAATATTTAAAATTTTCTGCTATTTTTGCAAAAAAGGGAAAGGAAAACACTGAATTCTTGCTGCCTTTGCATAATTTTATATTGGATTATGGCCTCTAAAATGGAACAATAAAAGAGACATCCCGATTGTCCCCTACTGCCCTCAAGTGACAAAAGAGTGAGTCTCCTACACCTAAAGAAGACACGGCTGACCCTGTCATACAAACTATTATATCAGAAATAAGGGCCCTCAAGCCCATCATGGAAGACACTAATGCTAAATTGCAATAGCTTGATAGTAAATGGAGCATCTTTGAAGTTCGAATGAATGAGGTTGAGAGATGAGTTGGAGATGCAGAGGACATCTCTAATAAGGTCACCAAAATATAGGCTACAGTTGCCAATCTACAACAACAGGCTGAGAATCTCAAAAATAGGAACAGAAGGAATAACCTTCGCATTATTGGACTTCCGGAAGGAATTGAAAAAGATAACCCTACTGCCTTCTTATATGTGTTCCTGCCTAGAATCTTTAACTTGCCGGCATCTGTGCAACTTAACATACAAAGAGCACATTGAATTGGCCCCATAAGGTCATTCCGAAGCTCGGTTGACTCACCCATGGCTCTCATACTTGCCCTTCTAGACTTTACTCATGTTACACTCATTATGGAATAAGTTAAGCAAATTACACATTTATAATGGGAGGTAAAGAAAATATTAATTACGCAAGATGTCTCCAAAGCAACTGCGACCAGAAGGAAGGATACCTGACCTTCAGGCCAGCCCTCATGCAATTGAACACCAGATATGGTATTATTCATCCAGCCATCCTTAAAGTTACCCCAAATGGGCAGACCTCGACGTTCCGGAACTCAGCAGACTTAAGAAAGTACATTCAATCCCATAAAAGAAGCGAAATGGATACCTCAAGCCCCATCAATTGAAGAATGACCAATATCCTATTGAGCCACTTGTTCCTCTTTTTTGATCTTTAAATTTCTCCACCGGAGCGGGGTATTGGTGGGCCTTTTCTTGGTCTTTTTTTGGCTCTCCTCCCCCCACTACTTCATTACTTCATTATTATAAAATGGATTGGTGTGGCTGGTTCCGGTTAGCCACTGTTCTTCTTATAGTTTTTACATATATCTAAATTTTACTAACTTCCATGTTTTTACTGTTCATCATACCACTTCCCTTATGTTTCCTTCCCTTTGTATCTTGATCTGTTCTACTGGGTACATTAATATACTTTATGGCTAGAATGCTTTTCGTTCTACTCAATTGGTATTATAAATTACGTAGCGCTGTTAAAACTGCCTTTTATTTGCATTCCATAATTTATGGTTTAACCCGTCAGATCCATGCCACTTAACATAGTCTCTTGGAATGTTAAAGGACAACCTAATCCAATAAAGAGACAAAAAGTATTACCTCACCTAAACAGCTTAAAACCCTCAATTGCTTGTATTCAAGAGTCATATCTTTCAAAAGAAGAAGCAATGAAACTTAAGCGACACTGGATGGGTCAGATATTCTCCAGTGCTGCAGATGCCAACAAAAATGGAGTTATCACACTGATCAATAAAGCTCTTAAATGTAAAGTACTATCCAATTAATCTGATGACCTAGGAAGATGGGATCTACTCAAGATATTAATAGACTCTAAATAATTCTCCATACTCAACATCTATGGCCCAACAGTTCCAGATCCTATATTTTGGGAATCATATGCTTTACTGTAATCCTCAAAATATAATTGTATGTGGAGATTGTAATCAGGTTATAGATCCCTTCCTAGATAGGAAGTCTAAAGTGCGATATATTAACACCACCTCTCACTCACAATTCATTAATTTTGTATCAGAATTTGGTCTTGCCGATGCATGGCGCATTACACATCACACTGATTCTGATTTCACCTTTTACTCTACACCCCATAATTTCTTCTCACGACTTGACTACATTTTCATTCCCAATTCCATGGTTAATCCCCTTCTTACCGCTCAAATGGAATCCATCACAATTTCTGATCATGCCCCAGTATATATCCAACTCGCATCTCCTATGAACTCCAGAATATCAAACAGATGCAGATTCAACACTAGTCTCCTAATTGATGAATCTTTTGCACCTTTAATATCTCAACAACATTATAATAACTTTGCCAAAAATAAAAATCAAGACACATCCATTACTAATATTTGGGACTGCTACAAGGCAGTTCTTAAAGGTCATATTATATAATTTGTGGCTAACAAAAAGAAAAAACGTAAGCAGGAATCAGCCTCCATTCTCAGACAACTTAAACTCTTCGAAGCCCATTTTGTCAGGACAAATTCTTCCTCTACTCTCAAAGATATTCTGAAATTAAGATTTCAATATAATAAAATCATCACACAGTATTCTTGTGCTAACCTGCTCAAATATAATGCTAAAATCTATCAATTCTCTAACAAAGCCAGCAAATCCTTGGCATCTTATCTTATATTTAAGAAATAAAGAACCAGGATTGTTACTATTAAAGATGGTTTAGGAAATAGAAAACACTCAGACATTTTCAAAATCTGTATTCCTCTGAAGCTCCTCCTAATAATGCTTTTGTCAATGATTTTCTAAATAGTGTATTCAGAGACTCATATCCCCTGATAGATCCTCAATCACTTAATGCTCCAATTACCCCATCTGAAATACTTTTAGCTATTAAACAGTTTAAAAATGGCAAAGATCCAGGACCAGATGGATTCCCTAATTACCTTTCTGCCCATGTTTCTAACCTTTTAGTCCCTAGACTTAGTAAACTATACTCTCATTGCGTTACAGGAAATATGGCTCAAGGTTTATTTTTAGAAGCCATGCTTATTGTTTTCCCAAAACCTAATAAAGACCCTGAATTCCCTCAAAACTACCGTCCCATATCCCTTATCAATACTGATTGTAAGATTTATGTTAAAATCCTAGCTAGCAGACTCCTCCCTTTTTTACCTAACCTTATTAAACAAGATCAAGTTGGATATGTGAAAGTTAGGGCGTCCTCCTCCAACATTAGACTATTTTTAGATATCATAGATCTAATAAATAACTCCAAGTCCCCCATGCTGTGATTGCTCTCAATGCAGAGAAAGCTTTCGACAGAGTTGAGTGGGATTTCTTATTTGAAACTTTAAAATGGCATGGCTTTGGTCCCCCTTTCTCTCTATGATTAAAGTCCTTTCTTCTCAGCCAAAAACTGCAACTATCCTCTTTTTTCCCCTTATCCAGAGGAACTCACCAGGGATGTCTTCTTTCTCCAGTCCTCTTTATTTTAGCGTTCAAACCCTTTCTGGAAGCTATTAGACAAAATGATAACTTACTACTTATTCTATATAAACATCTCCATATTAAAACAGCAGAATACACTGATGATGTTCTTCTTTTTTTTCAAACCCAGAACAAAGTGCCCAACATTTACTTGACATTATTTTAAGGTTATCTAAAGCATCTGGCTGTAAACTTAATATAGATAAGTCTGAAATTCTCCCCCTCAATATACATTGCACACCACATCTTACTCTTTCCTTAGGAATGAAGTGGTGTCCCAAAGGTTTCAAATATCTTGGTGTTCATGTAGCGGCTCCCCAATTCCTCTACCCATTTTCCTTTTCAAATCTATAGACTCTTGTTTGACTGGATTTTTATGGGGGAAAAAGAAGCACAGAATTTCAGTTACTAACCTAAAAAAGCTCAGCTCTTTGGGTGGTGTTGGCTTTCCTGATTTAAAAAAATACCACGTGCCCTTTGTTATCAAACAAGCACAGCTATGGTTTGTCCATGAAGAGACAGTAGGTGTACCTAATTGGGTAAGTCTGGAAAGAGCCATGGTTTCTCTATTTTCCCTAACAGATATTTACTGTATCAAAAACAAGAATACATTTACCAAATGCTCTTGTATTCGCCAATCGGTATTATACCTTAAAACATATTTGATCCCATCCTTAATTAAGCAGACCCTGTTCATCTCTCCTTTCATCTGGTTTAATCCCCTAATCAAAATTAAAGGTAAATCTATTTTTTGGATGCCATGGCTCTCAAGAGGTATCAGATTTTATAATCAATTCTTTTTACAGGGTGTACCCACCACTTTTAATGAATTTGCTATCAAATTCTACATGCCCGCCTCCTTTCTAAAACAATATCTTGATATTAATGCTGCAATATTTGAAAATTATGAATTATATAGGCAGCTGGGGAGCAGGTGTAAGTGGATCTAGGTCACCTGGCCTAAGCCCTCCCCACCTGGTGCCTTCCTGGTTGCCGCTCCTTTTCACCACTTAGCAAGCCCTCCCACCTGGTGCCTTCCTGCTTGCCGCTCCTTTTCACCACTTAGCAAGCCCCGCCCACCTGGTGCCTTCCTGCTTGCCGCTCCATTTCACCACTTAGCAAGCCCCGCCCACCTGGTGCCTTCCTGCTTGCCGCTCTTTTCCCTACTTACGGAGCCCTCCAGCCTCTTTTCCTTTGCAGCTGGGGAGCAGGTGTATGTGGATCTACGTCACCTGGCCTAAGCCCCGCCCACCTGGTGCCTTCCTGGTTGCCGCTCCTTTTCACCACTTAGCGTGCCCCACCCACCTGGTGCCTTCCTGCTTGCTACTCCTTTTCACCACTTAGCAAGCCCCGCCCACCTGGTGCCTTCCTGCTTGCCACTCCTTTTCACCACTTAGCAAGCCCTGCCCACCTGGTGCCTTCCTGCTTGTCGCTCCTTTTCACCACTTAGCAAGCCCCGCCCACCTGGTGCCTTCCTGCTTGCCGCTCTTTTCCCTACTTAAGGAGCCCTCCAGCCTCTTTTCCTTTGCAGCTGGGGAGCAGGTCTAAGTGAATCTAGGTCACCTGGCCTAGGCCCGCCCACCTTCTTAGCCCTGCCTCTTCCTTCCTGCTCTTAACTCTTAGATGAATGGCGCCTCTCGCCAGGGCGTCCAAAGTGAAGGGCAGTCAAAGAAAAGGGCTATTGCTGTTTGGACCTGTTTGGACCAGGAGGATCCAGGGTCCAATCCCCTGCTAACACAGCAGGTAAGCTTGCACCAACATGTGTTTACAGCCTCTGTCCCAACAGGCCAGCCCCACCCTCTCTGGTCCCCCGTGTTGTTCCCTTGTGCACCCCCCCCCCCCTTCCTGCACACAGGAGTCTGTCCTGATACATTCTGGTTTCACCTTCACCGTCTTGTGCCCAATGCTGGATTTTACTTTTATGGACTTCATTGATTCACGGTGTGTCACCCTTTCTCAACTCTCATGCTGGACTTCCTTTGCATCTTGTACTCATGGTGGCCCTGAATCATGCTGTTCCATCTTCATCTTGTATCCTGGCTTGAAACATTATGTGTTACTACTGACTTCTGCAGTTGTATTCACTCTCCCCTGTTGCTTCTCCACTCTTTTTGACTGCTTACTCTCTATTCTCTCATCCCCTCTCCCTTTTCCTATCTCCTCACCTCCTCCCTTTACTTTCTTCTACAGAATTGTCCTGGAACTAGTATGATAGAAAGCTTGTCTGTCGCTCCCCCATGCCCTTACTTTTCCACCCCCTCCTCCCTCCAGCACTGTCTGAACGTTGTCAGGCCTGGTACGATAGTCACTTGTTTTGTACCTCCCTTCCCTTTCCGCACCCCTCTCCCTCACCTTTTGTTTTTCTCCGGCTCTACCAGAAATGTGGTCAGGCCGAGTGTCTGTTTCCATTTCCTTCGCACTCTCCCCCTTCCTTCCTTATCTATGTCTTCTTGCACTATCTGAAATGTCATCAGGCCAAGAACGATAGTTAATTTCACATCCTTACTGTTCATGGCCTGTAAGAATGTCATTGCATTTTCCCTTGTTCCCTCCCTTGCCTTGAAGCGCTTTGAAACACATTGTGTATCGGCGCTATATAAGTAAATTATCATATCATAACATAATGTATAGTTTTATATATAATGAGATGAAATGTAGTTTTTGATTTAATTTTTTAATGGAATGCAAATGGTAATGGTTGTAATTTTATTAAAGATTGAATTAATTTAACCACATCATAAATAAACACAAATGTATGTAAGTATCATGATACATGCATTTGCCAGGGAGAATGATGCCATCCAGCAACAGAGTGAGTTGCATAAGGACATTTTGCTATATTTTAATATCATGTCTGCACAGTTTCACATTTTCACTCACAAGGTTTTCAACCTGTCTCTATTGTCCCATCTGAATCATGCTTGCCTCAACTCTTTGCATTTCATCTTCCATGGGAGTTTTATAGTACCAACATCGACCAGACTCCAGGGCTCACTTAGAGAGCAACATCATTTACATACACTACCACTAGTGACAGGGCCAGTCCAAGCAATAGCTAAACTAGGCGGCTGCCTATGTTGCCGGTCTGTCGGGAGTAACAAACATCATGATTTTCCTTATGTTGTCATTAATTACAAAAGAAATAAACCAGTCTGTGCTATAGTGGCTGCGTGATGTCCTCCCGCATGCTCAGTGCTCACAGATCTAACACTTATTGGGGGTCATTGCAAGTTTGCCGATATCCTGCCGGTTATTCCGGCAGGATACCAGCAAACTGACCTTCCTTTTTCTGACACCTGATAGTCAGGAATTTCCAGGATATTACAGGTGGCGGAAAAGGGCAGTAAATCCCCATTCCATGGAATCCCATAGGACTCTGTGAGGGTGGGGGGGAATTGCTGGTAATTCCTGTATTTATTCGCTTTCTTGGCTGGAGGTAAATCAGTGACCTGCCCCTGTGCCCACACCCCAGGAACTTGTGTTTAGCTGGCGTGAGGAAAGGGTTGGTGCCAGAATTATGGCAATTTTGCCAGAAATGTTCCTGCACCGGCAAACCCATAATGAGGCCCATTAACTTCTCGGTGGAAGCAGGGATATTTCCTATTGACACATGCTATTGGGCGCCACGTGGTTTGGCACAAAAGTCAAATCATAGAGGCCTACAGGAAGAAATCATGATAAAACAATACTGTCAGAACCTGGTCACTCACGACAGGCAGGTTAGGGTTATGTCATATTCCTCTGGGAACTAACTTCTGCAGTCAAAGCATGGACCATCCAAAACGGACACCTCACAGTTAGGAGAAGGAGGGTAATGGAGTGGGATTCGGGGTCTCATGAAATTCAGCAACAAGGAGTGAATGGCCGTTTCCACAAAATCTCATAATAGCACAAATCGTGCTGTGCTTCTAGCATATTTTCTCTTAAAGATATTCATCACAACCACATCTTTTTAGGCAGTGCTAGAAAAGCTGCCCTTCAGCACTGCCCCGTGATTGATTTGTAGCAGCATTTGCCCTGAACCCGATATGTAATTATTCATGCAACCTTAAAACGAATGCATGAGTAAATCATGTATTTTGGTCACACAAAACTACTTGCAAGCTGCCATACTTCGTGTGTGGGTGGATTCACAGCAGCACACATTATCGTGAATTTCTTGGAAGGTTAGCAAAAACTGCCCAACTGATTTGCGCGTGTGTGTGTGTGTCTATCAACAACTGCCTTTACCACCCTAACTTCCTCAGCCTTCCACTCAGTGGGCCTCATTCCGACCCAGGCGGTAACTTACCGCCTGGGTCGTACCTTTACCACCATGGCGTAAACTATGTTTACGCCATGGTGGTTGGCGGACTTACCGCCCCATTCCGAGGTTGGCGGGGCGGTAAGTCCCCAATCCCCATTTACCCTTCCCCATTCCCATTTTTGCCCCATAGGGCATAATGGTAGTGGGGAAGGCGTTAATTACACCACCGTAAATTACGGTGGCGTAATTAACAACAAGGTCCCTTTGCGCCATGGATTTTAACACCTGCTAAAAGCAGGTGTTAAATCCTCCATGGCGCTAAGGGACCTCGGAATCAGGCAGTAAGGGTCGGCGCTGTTTACACTGCCGTAAACCCCTTACCGCCTGGGTCGGAATGAGGCCCAGTGAGTTGTTGCTGAGATAGGGTGCGGAATGCAGGTTTGTTTGCACAGTGCAACCCCAGTCGGCTTCTGGTGAGAGCTGTTGATTGGGGTAGAAGGACATCTGAAAGCGGACAGCTCTGTATGTATGGAATTTGGTATGCTGCATGGAGCCAGCGTCTGTGATATAACTGTTCTTTGCATTTGAAACGTGCCCTAGCACGCCCATGCAGTGCCAGCTGGGGAGAACATGCCCTGGCTCTGCCCATACTGTATACTTCTAATGGATGTTTTACTGGTCTTGCACATTCTGTACTTCTAGCAGGGTGTGAGGTAAGCTTAAACTGCTCCTATATGTGCAATGCCCACACCTGTTCATGAGAGAGGTTTGCATAGGCCCTTTTAGAGAGTTGCTATTCCAATGCTCTACCTGTGCATGTTTCTAAAGAATACGTCCCATGTCCTCAGGTTGTGCGCCAGTACCCATTTGCAAGGAATTTGCATTGGCCCTGCCCATTTCGTTCCTTTTTTGCAGGAAAGCTTGCACTGGTCCTGCCCATGCTGTGTCTATTTGTGAGAGAAGATTTCAGTGACCGGCCACATGCTGTATCTGATTCTGATTGGCGTTTTCATTGTCCTTGCCCGTGCTGCACACTGCTTTGATACGGAAGCCTGACCTGGCCCTACCCACTCTGTTCTTATAGTCATTCATTAGGGCACATGTGAAAGCCTTTTCCATATTGTACCAGTAACCGATTGTGAGGGAAATATATGCCAGTCCTGTGTATAATATACCTACATCTGTGTGTGAGGGAAGGAATGCATCCTTCCATCCAATATTTGACTTGCCCACGCTGAAGTGTGTGTGAAGAGAAGCTTGGTCATACGTTGCACATGCATTACCTGCTGTAGAAGGAAACTTGCAGCAGCTATTTCTGTAGTTAGTTGTTATGAAAGCTTGGAGTGACCCAGCACATGCTGCTCCTGTTTTTGAGGAAAGCTTCCACCTTCCTTATCCATGCTGTTCCTGTTGGATCCGAGGGAAGCTCCTGTTTAAGGAACGTTGTTAATGGCCCTGCCTATGCTGCACCTGTTCTATCTGTGGGGCTAGCCTGTGTTTGTCTTCCCATATATTAACTTTACGTGCAGTATTTGAAAACAAAGCTTGTACTTTTGACATTTTGCACACACTTGTATGCCCACCCAAAGTCTTTCCTTTTCAGCTTGTATGCATTCTTCTGAGGCAGGATGTGCATAATCTGCCCACAGTTGTGGTGTGCACTGTGTATTTAGTGTGTAAAAGTGGATCTGAAAATGTTGTGTGATCAGCACTGTCAATGGATTATTGACACTTTTCTGACCAGAACAGAAAGGGCTCTGATTGTCATGAAATCCAATATGTATCACATGCAGTAGTTTGCCATTGCCTCAAACAAATTTAGCAAACAAAGCATCACATGCAGCTCAGTTGATGCCAATGCAACCATAACAGGATCTGGCTGTAAGCCCTTCTTCAGAGAATTTGTGACCATAGTCTTTTTGTTTAGATGTAAATAATTATTAGATTGAATGTAATTCAGACACTGAATTGCTTTGCGATGCAATAGAATGTAATTCTTATTATGTACATAATATACATATGTACATAATATTATGTACATAATATACATAATAAGAATGTAATTCTTATTATGTATAATTAATATTATACATAATAAGACCAAGGGCCTTATTACAGCTTTGCTGGTGCCGTAATAATGTGCTGGTAATTCTGTTTACCAGCATGTTACAACATTGGCAAAGTACAAGCTTGCTGGTGGGGTGGTTGGAATTACCTACAGCCAAGAGCTGCAGGTAATTCCACTCCCCACCAGCAACAATAGCCATTATTACCAGAACCAGCATTACTGGTGCCGGTAACACCAGTAAATCCCCCCATGGAGTCCCCTGGCTACCCTTACCAGCACTTTTAATCTGGCGGTAATTCCGCCAGACCAAGTGCCAGTAATGGTAATTCTGTTTGCTGGTATCCTGACGGTATTAACACCCAGATACCGACAAACTGTTAACCAGGCCCCACATGTTTTACTGGCAAATTAAATGAGTTTACGCAAAGGAGATTCTTTATTTATCCTGCCACGTGAAAGGAAAATACAATAAATTGCATAACTTGCATTTTATTATTCTACAAGGAAATAGGTGGAATGTTAATTGCAAATCACATGTGAGTTTTCTTACATTTATAAATGGACCAATGTATTCTTTGAGTTTTATTACAAATAAAGACAATGTAAATAACACATTTCTGTAATATGGGATGACATATATTGCATTTAGCTTTCCCATACTGTAAACTTTTGTTCACCAAAACTGTATGTTTGTCCAAGTGTTCAGTTTTCATAAAAAAGGAATTTCCAAATGTCCCATTATCATTCTCTTTCGTACGTGCTTTAAAGGCTAATGGACACATCTGTGGTTACCAAGCAATGTGTTCAAACTATAAAATAAAATCCTAAATGAATTCCAAACTCTGGATTTTATGGTCATATTTCTGTTTGGTTATTTGGAAGATCGGCCCTATCGGTTCTTGCTAAATGCATTGTTGTTTAGTGATTGTTTCTATAAGTAAGCAGATGTCCACGCAGACCTATGACCTGGCACAGCAATAAGGCCCCATCAAAATGTTGTGTAACTTCCAATAAAGCAACCTAATAAATGGGGTCTTTGTTCATGTCAGAAGATAGTTTTCTTGATACCAGGGGCTAGTAACACAAGTAATTCAAAGATAATTTATGTTTTTAGAGGAGAAGTGGAAAATACATTTTCGGCTATAACTTTAGAACCATTTTTCAAATTTGAAAACTACAGTTAGATCCGAATTCAGAATATCAACCTTGAGCCTATGCACATACAAAGGATATATTAGAAACTGAAACATGTTTATACATATACAGGCCGGTAAAATAGCTCAGCAGGTTGAGCGCTCACTGGCGTGATCTGCAGGTCGCAGGTTCAAATCCTGGCAAGGCCAACTCAGCCTTGCATCCTTCTGAGGTCAATAAATGAGTACCAATTTCGGTTGGGTGATATTGTATGTACATATGTGCTCTGTAAAGCGCTTTGGATTAAGGCGCTATATAAATAACACATCATTATCATTACATGTGTATATGTTAATAATGCTTGAATGCATGCAGTTACAAAAAAATAATGATGTCTTGGAATCCATGATATTCTTGCACATCTGACTATACAATTCTTATTAATGGCACAGATCTGTACAAAGAAAAATACATATTCCAGTTACATTTTAATTCTGCATTCCTGGGGGAAGGGATACCACTTAGCTAATGCATCCCCTTATGATACAGAGACATATGGGGAAATCGAAGCAAAGAGTTGGTCCCCAGTTGGTTCAAGTGAGGGAAGAAATCCTATCACAGACTCTGTCCAATCCAAAAATGCTGCTTCAAATGATGCTTAATGGGTGGATGGCATTTTCTGGATATTTAAGCTCAAGCACCGTAAAGGAAGTGAGCCTGTTTGACAAGAACAAAGTGGGTTGGTGCTTTACCTGGAAGTAGCTGATGCAAACTCTCTTTAAGAGGACCATTTTAAGATGGGTCTGAGAATAGTAAGAATGTTAGTTGCTACCATCTTTTCATTCCAACAACCAACAGAATTTCTAAACCAAATCATTTAACAAACATTAAATGTTGCAACCAATTCAGCTCCAAAATGACACCCAATTGTATCTATTACCAAACTAGAAACCAAAAGTGTGTCACAGATCACACTCAACATTTTAGAATCTAATCAGTCCTACAACAGGAGAAACAAATGCTGAGACAACATCTTGCCCAACCTTATTGCTGGTTTCAGTGAATACTGAGTGAATTGTTTTGCTTCCAGTCTCTGAGACCTACTTCACCTTCTGATTTCGAGGAGAGATATGTTTCAGGTAGACAACTATATTCCCATACTGTAGATTGTATGAAACAATGCTTATGAAAATCAATGGCAATGTATGTCTATATCAGGCGACATTGGAAGATCCCATTTTGTCTAGAATAGCTGTTTACATTGAGTATAATATTATTTATATATCTGTTTCTGCACAAAAACAGCAGGCAATTTGAGCTTTCTTGTCTGTAGAGAAACTTCCTGTATTCATGTGGAATATTGTGAGTGACTTCCCAGCATTGAACGTTCGGGGCCATCTTGTATCAGCATATTGGCATGCTCTGTAATGTACCTAAAACCAGAATAGATGTGCTATGTGCGTTATTCGCCTGATCTCTTATTGGAAGATCTCTGCAGGTGAGTATACTCCTAAGCTTTGCCTAGTTCGAAAAGATGATTGTCTTTTCTAAGGTCTAGCTTAGAAAGTATGACAAAGCCAATCAACAAATAGATCATATGAAGGCCTTCTGCCTTTCCCTTTGGATGGCCGTGTTGGGTTGGCACATTCTAAGGCATTTACAAATCTGGCCTTATAGCTAGTTCTTGGCAAAGGCAACTATGTGAAAAACACATGGACTAGCTCCATTATGTCCTGGTTTAGCCGGGATTGTAGCTCTTCTTCTACATTTGAATGTTGAAAGGGACGCACTGATAATTATGGGCCCCAGGCTCTACCAATTAAGGAATACTTACAGATATTTGCTTATTTCATAGCTTGCCTAAACTCATTAATGATTCACCTATGTACTCCTGATTTGAAAGTGATGAGAGATTTGCAGTGAGTCTTAGCACTAATTATAAAGATTCCAAGTTGTCCTTGATGATCCTTGTATTTGAGGTCTGCCTTGAAAAGTTAATTGAAGGGGCAAGGCTCCTCTAATCCATATGAGTAGATTAGAATGGTTGATTCTATTCATGTAATTGTTTTTTGACAATACTATTTCAGCATGCCATCCCTTGGTTTACACTTTTTAATATAGAAGTTTGTTTAAAAAAAAATAAGCAATCCTAGGAAGTAAAGAGTAAAGGCTTTATTTAGAAGGAGCCGCAGGGGCGAGTGGATTCAGGATATGTGGGGGTGGACAGTTTGACTATCATTTGAGCCCTACGGCATGGACATTTTCCCTTCATATTGGACCATGCAGCAACACCCCGAGACAATTGACAGAGATGCTGAACGAAATAAAAATGAGAACACACCACACCTCGTCTCCATATAGAGGAAGAGCATGCACTGTATATACACAGATCACACCTTGCTATGAGTTTAAGAAGAGAGTCAATATATGACGTATATTCCTTGAATGTATCAGATGGTCCTCACATGTAAATCCTAAATCTGGTGTTTTGGATTGAGAGAATCTCTGGCACCATCACCCACACTGCAAGAGGAGGAAGCGAAGCGCAGGCACATGGGATGAGATGCCAGGATGTACTGCCCTCAACACTGTTATGCTGTGGTGGGCCAAAATGAATAGGTCTGTCCAGAATAGGCCCGGTCTTGCAGACGCCTAAAGACCACTCTCTGACAGGCCCCTAGTGGAAGTGACAGCACATGAGCTTTGCACCCTGTTCATATCCACATTCTCAATTGCAAAAGCCAATGTTGAGATAAAAGAAGCAATGAATGGAGTGCAGAGTAAAGACTTTAGTTACGAGAGGCACAGGTTAAGTGGCTGCAGGGGTTTTCATGACTCACATAACATTAGGGTGTCCGTATCTTTATTTGAGTATTTTATACAGTGCCGCCCACAACATTGCATCCATTTATTTGATCTCACTGGAACTCATATTGCTCTATCACGTAACTTGATGGTGGAGACGAGGTACTTTTGCACTCTGGCCTAGCCAGGTCGCAGCCACCACATTTTTGGCATTTTCACGGTGGAGTGCTAATGGGCAGAGCAAAGTAAGTAAACGCTGCCTGGCTGCTTGCATGCCAGACAGCGTTTACTTTTAATTGTGAGCGCTGCTTGCTGTGCTCGCATGGCAAACAGCGCTCACAATTAGAATTAAATTCATAGTTTAATTAATTGCTCACACTGTTTAATTCATTATGGACACTAATTACCATGCACGCATGATAAGCAGTGTTCACAGTTACAATTAAAAGATGTCTGACATGCGAGCATGTTGGGTAGCGCTTATTTGATACTGTACATGCTGCCTGCCATGAGAGCATGGCAGGCAGTGTGTACAGTGGATCCGTATCGGCCAGCCTGCTTTATGCTGGTGCATAAAGAAGGCAGGCCCCATAGGGATCTTCAATATTTGCGGAGGAAAGAAAGGAAGGTGGGGAATGCAAGTTGCGTGCCTTCCCTCCTCTCCACCATACAAATGATTGCAAATGTGGGATGGCATGAATGCAAGGGGTTAAAGCCTTACTGAAGGTTGCTATGCCTTCCAGTCATATTATGCCACAATAGAACTGAGCTTTACTGTGCTAATTTTTTTGCTTAAATGTACATGCAATACCTTTTTTGCAATTACCGTGGCACCTTGAAAGACAATTTCTAAATATCAGCAAATGTTGGAATTTGCACAATAATAATGTTGTTGCTCACAATTATTTCTCTCTTAGTTATAAAATAAATTACAGTAGTTGTCAATGCATTGTAACTCTTGAACATTCTCCACGGGCCTAAAACATTGAATACAGTGTTTGATTTCGTAAATGCCATATCATATCATATCATTTATCATATCATATCATAGCAGTGCAACTGACTTTAAACAATTTGCTTGCTAAAAATGGCACAGAGCAAGGAATATTTCATGTTACACATTTAAAAAAAATGTTTTATTGTGCATTAGTTTATTTACAAAAACCTTAAGCACATATGTATTTATCAAAAATACAAAATATACAAAATGAAAATAATTAATCTTGTAAATCTCCATTATGAAACTATAACATCACCTTAGTATACAATGTGAAAACATTCAAATTAATATTACATGATTACATAAACTTGAGTTCTTACAATCAGTTTTAACATTTCATCAACTTGTGAGCCTGATAGTTCATCATATGCTGTGGCTGACCTATTTCTCATTGGTGGCAAGCTTTCAAATATCCTGCAGACCGGTACCCACTTTATTGTTTAGGGAACTAAGTTCCCAAGCCTCCTATACGCAGTTTCCAAAGTTGTACAGGAAGTTAACAGATACAAGAAGAGCTTCCCCATAAGGCAAATTAAGTTGCTTTTCATTGCCAGCTTCTGTCATATGTTATCCTTGTGCTGCCGTCCACTTGGCACACTGCCTTACACTTGTGCAGCAACTGTTTATATTTTAACTGAAATGTATTTGTATTTATGTCTTCTTAGCTTATCACATTTTCCTACTAGCCAACAATTTAGTAATGCTACTGGTGTTCTATATTACACAGTTCATTTATTTTACTCTGTACTTGCCTGGTTTTGTCACCATAATAGTCTGTCATGCGTGTTGGGCTAGCCTTCAAATAAAGAAGACGTAATGCACCTGCAGAAAACGGTCTCTCCCTTCACATTTTGGTCACTGGATTCCTAGGGATCCCAATTGCCAGGCACTAAAAAAGGCATTTACCCAGGGACATGGCGGTTACCACGACATGGGGGTGGGTGGTGGCTGATATGGGGCTTTCATTTTCCCCTGTATGTAAGAAAACTTCCTAGACGCAAAACCAACAACTTAAAACAAGTACATGTTCACATTAATGCGCACGGAAGACGTTAAACTGACAAGTATTACGCTGGACCGGTCATATGCTGCCTCGTTTCATGTGAGGCTTCTTCGAGGTTTGTTTTTGGTGGAACGTTTCTTTCTTTCTTTCTTTCTTTCTTTCTTTCTTTCTTTCTTTCTTTCTTTCTTTCTTTCTTTCTTTCTTTCTTTCTTTCTTTCTTTCTTTCTTTCTTTCTTTCTTTCTCTCTAGCCCTCATCTCTAGCCCTCATCTATCTACCTATCTCTCTAGGGATCTAACTTTCTCTATTGCTATCTATCTACATATCTCTCTAGTTATATCTTCGTCAATGTCTTACTACTTACCCAACTATCTATGCATATCTCTATTTATTTATCTATCAATCTATACATCTAGAAGCAAAAACACTACCCTCAGACTATCCATGGGGTAATAATGAAGTAAATGACCAAAGAAGACTTCAGTCAGGTACACAAGATGTATATCCTAATTGTGAAGCACGCATGTGCAGTCTAAACAGACATCACAACTAAACACTGTGACGAAATTAATTCTGCTCTGCAGGAGTCCAATGATGCATAGTGCCTAAACTGCCTACTCAGCCCTCACACCTCTACACATTTCTGTGATCCCAATCATAGAGTGTAAAAAAGGCACAGCCAAGAGATATATCTCCTTCGCCTTTTGTGGTAACCTGGGCCGAAGGAAGTCTATACTCTTAGAAGAGATGTGAATGTGAGACAGCCACAACTGTGAAAAAGGCATGGTTTCCAGAGAGACACAGACTCAAAGATGTTAGTTTCAAAACCTTTATTTACTAAGGTTCCTGGGTTGGTGTAATGCCTAACTTGTCCTAATTCTAAAGGGATGGTTCCCATAACTGATATTTCCAAGGGCTGTCGATGTCTGAATATCCAGAACAATAATCCATCTGTGTCTAAACCTTTGCTTAACCTCACTCTATTTCAAAATGTGTTAGGAAATCTTTAAAAAGGAAAAATAGTGGTTCAAAGAAAAGGAAATGTAAACCATAGCTGATTTCAGAAAGTCTTACCAACTGGTGTGGTTCTGCCAGTGCAAGATAGTTCAATTCAAAAGGGGAGCCCTTAGAACCTTTCACGCAGGGCTCTTTCAGCAACAACATTCACAATATCCTTCGGTTTCTTGGGATTCCCTTTCCCAAGCTTGGACTCTTCCAGTTCCAAACAACAACAAAAAATACACAGTTCTGGCCAGGCCCCTCAGGGTTCAATTCCCCAATTGTAGGCCTCTCTTTACAGAGTTCAACAATGGGCCTCATTACAAGTCCGGCGGTAGCCAACCGGGGATACTGCCGTGCTGCCTCAAGACTTTAACATTGTTTCCGCCGCCTGCGATCCCGGTGCCACCGACACATTGCAAGTCCCGGCTGCCCGGATATCAGGCGGTTGAAAATGTTAGTGCCCATTCCCATAGGACTCCATGGGAATGGGGAATCAGAAGCACCAGTGGCAGTGCTTCCATGACAACCGTGACTACTGGCCAGAGCTGCTGTGCGCAACGGCGCCGGCAGGCACAGTTGTAGTCTACTGGTCCATAAATGATGACGGTACGTTGCTATTGGCAACTTTATTTCTGGACTGCAGACTTGTAATGAGGCACAATGTTCCTTGCACAACTTGTGTTAGGCCTCTCAGGGTTCCATTCCCCAAGCTTAGGCCCTTTTTGTCTTTTAACAAACAAATCAAACAAAGTTCCTCTGGTCAGGATGTACCTTTTGTTTCTTACACAATTCTTCTTTGTTAGGCATCTCAGGGTTCCCTTCCCCAAGCAAAGGCCCGTCCGTCTTTTAACAAATAAGCAAAGTTCCTCTGGTCAGGATGTACCTTTCACTGTACAGTTCTTATATGGTTAGTATCAGAAACTTTTGAGAATGCTGGTCTCTTTGCTCCTCCCAAGCACGACCACTCTGACCTGCAACCCCTCTCCTTCCTTTCCGTACCTTTCTTCTGGCACCTTTTCTCTTCTGTGCCTCCCTCACTATGCTCTATTCCACCTCACCGTGCTTCCTGCATGCCTTCTTTTCTATTGTGCTCACTTGCACCCTCTTTTCCTTTTCTTGTGCACTCCTGCACCTTCTTGACACTTCCTGGTGCTGCTCGCACTTTTTTGTTTTCCCCTTTGGGTCGATCGTACCCTCTTTTCACTTCCTCTTGCTTTTACTTTCCCTTTTCAAATCTGTCCGGTCACTCGTACCCTCTTTCCTGCTTTGGGTCACTCACACCCTTCGTTCTCTTATATTTCTTACAGTTCACTTTCCTCTTATTTCAGCACCCCTAGTGCATTTTCCTTCAAGCCTTCTTTCTCCTTCAATCTTTCTTTCAGGCTTTCCGCTTGTTTTCTCTCTCTCTTTCTTTCAGCTTTTTTTCTTTTATTCCACTTTGCACTCTTTCTGTTTGCTTTATTGCTTTATGCCTTTTCACAATCTGTCACTTGCCTTTCGCTCCATGACACTTTACTTCAGTGCCTTCCTCCCGCTCCCCTGCAGTCACAAGCAAGCTCCCGAGTTTCTTTCTCATTAACTTTCATGACCTCACGGGGAGCATCGTGTTGACAGGCTCCAGGATACATGGGGTTGAGGGCAGGGTTTCAGCACCTGCCCCTCAGATATCCTTAGGGCTGATACAGGTCCCAAGGGAACACGCACTCCACTGAATGCTGCAAGCTGGATGCAGGCAGCTTCACTCCGGCTCCTTGGAGACACGGCTCCCTCGCCACACTGCAGCCTCTCACAGACACCAGGCCAGCCTATCTGCATGCTGTTCTCTTCCAGCCTTCAGCTCCTGCCCCACTCTGCTCCTTGGCTTCTCTGGTTCAAACGACATCCCCAGCTCGCTCACTACTTCTGGCAGAAGCCCACCTTTTTATAGTGTAGAGAAGAGTCAAGTGGAGTCAGGTGTTCACAGTTTGGATAAAGTGCCTGACCTTGCCTGACTCTATTAGTGGGACAGCCTGGTGGTAGGTTGTAGTAGTAGGCCCTGTCCTGCTTCCCAATGCTTTTCCTAGGAGTAATCTTCATTGATCATAGTTGTATCTTCCTTGTCTCAGTGTTTGTTGGAAATGGGGAGGGGGAAATGGTTTATTAGGTGATTGACAGGGAAAAGAAGGTGATTGCCTAGCCCTGTTTTTATACAATGCGTTTACTCCTTTCTTGGGTAGAACACCACCTATCCCTGACATTCTTTCTTAAAGGCACTGATCCTCATGACTCCCCTTGGATCTGAAATGTGAGGAGATTAATAGGTGTTGGGTTTAAAGTCATATTGTTGTTTCCTCTGACCCATCTCCCTGTCTGCTGTTGTTCTGATGGGGTATTCTTGCCTTTCTCTTGGATCAGAGACAGTGGGGCCTGCATATCCCATGAAGGCTTCAGGGACTTCTTCATCCTCCCCTCTTGTCCCTTTGGGATACCGCATCTCACCTGGGTATCCCCATGATCACATCCCCGGATTCCACTACCCAGGTGAGCCTCCCTCGCACGCCCACCCCCAGGGTTGGGATTCAAAGCAACAGCACTCCCCTGGCCAAATGAATAGAGGATTCTAGGGGGTTACATGTCAGAATACACCATGGTTTCTCACACAACACAAACATCAATAGTACATCTGTTCCAAAATAAAAGAATGACCAAACCAGGGTCTATAAAAGTCTATATACTTTAATGAAATGAATCAATTATACAAAAAAACTATTAAAACACTATAAAAACCCACCTCTGTAAACCAAGATAGAAAATGCAGACCACAAATCTGTAGGCACCCTGGATATTTAAGCCTGGAGACTAATGGCAAATATTGCAACAATATTCACTCAAATCAAATGTTCTTGAAGCAAAAGATGCAATAAGAGCCTTAATCAGTCACTAGTGCCTCAAAAATTGGCTAATGGAACAGGCGCTCTCATAAGTACCTGATTACAGTTCTTAGGTGGTTTGACGAAATTAGACCTAGCTTAAAGATGTGATTCTTGTCGGTCGAACAAGACTGGAAGGCAGCACGTCGTGCTAATTCCAGGTGGTGAGTCAGTGTCCAGTTGAGTCTGAGCAGTACTCCATGTGATTCAGGTTGATGGGTCACCAGGAGTGGCTCAATGGTCAAGGTTATTTCAAAGTGATGAGTACCTCCTGTCTTTTATCTCAATTACTGGAATACAGACAGTCAGGCTGCCTGGAATCCACACAGCCACTCATAGCTAGTCCGAGCTCACAGGCTTGACTCTGGTATGATCCCAATTTGATGTGGCTTTAATAATTATGTGAACTACCAGCCACCACACCAAGACCTAGATGTGGCATTTATTTCAAGATTACCCTGCCACCAGGTGATAGTTTATTATAAATATTAAACATATTTTATATCTGAAGTGTTGAAATTAATGCATCCTTTGCTTGCAATAGCACCATGCTGCCGCAGCTGTCGAAAGGGCTCATGCAACCTTTTAAACTGCTCTGTGCAACTGGAGAGCCGGTTCCACACCTCTTACAGGAGCCTGCATCAGCAGGGCACATGCACACATTATGGTTTTGGCATGGAGTTTTATGAAAGAGGATTTCATTAGCAGACCACCCATTCTGTGATGGAATTTCTACATTATTTTATTATAGTTAAAGATCAAAAATATACATTCTTCACAAACACCTGTTTGCTTATGATCCAAATGCATCAATATAATGACATATTCTTGCTTTGCTCCCTGTGCTCCAATTAACCACTTCCAACACTTTCATGTGCATGTCCCAGAAATCCAAGAGACCATGAAAATGGCAGCAAAGTTTTCTATATAAAACCTAATAACTTAATTCTATCTATCTATCTATCTATCTAGCTATCTATCTATCTATCTATCTATCTATCTATCTATCTATCTATCTATCTATCTATCTATCTATCTATCGATCTATCTATCTATCTATCTATCTATCTATCTATCTATCTATCTATCTATCTATCTATCTATCTATCTATCTATCTATCTATATCTATCGTCCTACCATTTTAACTATCTGTCTATCCCTTTATATATATCTACATCTGTACAGCACCACTGTACTTATAAGTATGAGATTCTCCAATGTACATACACAATCTGAGATGCTGATAACATCTGTTCAATGAGTCTTCATGAAGTTTCCAAAAACAGAAGTTGTGATATGTGTATCACTTCTAATTTGTTTGGGGGGAAAATGTACTGACATGTTGGCCGGGGAAGAACATGTATATGAGATCCTAAACGTTAAAGTCTCTGAACAAAGAGACAGAAGAATTTCTCCTTAAAGTTATGGCAAAAATAAATGTGATGTTAAGCAGAAACTTAAAATGGAAACAACAAGAATCTATAGATATATTGGCAATTGGGTCATTGAACACCAACCAAGTGTCACACTTTATAACTGAAACACTTTAATTTGAATGGCCGCACACCAAGATGACTTCAGGCAGGCTTAGAAAAATGTCTGTCCCATGCTTGTATTCAGCACAGCAGAACAGAATAACTGGGGCATATTACAAACCCACAAGGGATCTTCTTTCACCAGGGAGGGCTAGGACATTCCCCTGAGACATGAAATATGGCACAAAAACAAACACTGTCTGTTGAATGAGCTAAGCAAAAGTATACTTCTTCCATTACTCTCGAGGTGGGAAATGTATATTGTTATATTCCTTGCTTTAAGTAATCACTGTAAAAAAAACTATATAACTTAGCCCGCACACTGCCTCTGAAAACCCTCAACAACAGTTTGATTAAACCAATATGGGGTGAAGCAAGTACATGTATAAAAACTGAAGTCCTTTAGGAAGAGTCTATAACCAACAAAACGGTGCCATTGTGGCATTGCCTCACTGCCTCTGGTTAATTATAAACCCACCTAGCCCACCCGAACCATTACCCTGACATGCTCACAATCACTTTCCCTAACCGACCCACTCATCACATCTCATCTGCGGTCCACACCAGCAGAGGCTAAAATGCTATGGCACCAACTATCTGAGATACCTGAAGTTTCACACACACAGTTTCACAGTTTCATCTAAGCTGTGGTATTCATGAACGCAGAAATTAGCTCATGCCTTTATGGACATGTAGTGTCAGGAAGAGATGATCATGTTCACCATTCTTGAACTAAGGATGTTGGATGAGATTTTGCAGTGTTCACAAAGGCGAAAGCTTCCAGAACACAAGGTATGACAACAATATGAGGGAAGGAGCATACCATAAGGAACATGAGGAAATGGAAACAGGCATGGTATAGAGGAGCACCCGTGTAACACAAGCATAACAGAACAGGTCGAGGAGGAGTTTCAGAATGGTCGCAGAATTGGGGGGTAAGATCAATGGTTTGGGTGGGAGGATAGGTGAGTCAGGAAATGAAAGCGAGACAGGAAGAGAGTGTAAAAAATGAGGGAAAAGGGTATATGAGGAAAAACAAATGGACTGGAGGAAGAGAACTTTGTGGAAAAGAGTGGGTTTGATGGAGAAAGGAAGGAGATTAAAGAATGGCGTAAAAAGAAAATGGTGGGAGATTTATGCCGGGAGTGACACAACCTCTCATTCATCTACCGTTAATAAGGATGACCCATACATATCCATTCATGCTAGCTCTATGCAAACCTACAATCGCTAAAAACAACTGCAGCTCTCACTCACAAGCAAATTACTTTGGTCTAGAAAATTGAAAGCTAATATTCTCAAGAATCAACAAATCCATACAACCACTATATCCAAAATATAAAAACATCCAAGATTCAGCTCAAACAAATCTTTAAACAAAGAATTCTGCATCCAAATAACTATGATAAGATATGTTATTTAGAACATGCTTAATACCCAGAGGTTTCTAAGCACAGACCCGGGGATCAAACCTGTGTTGCTCTGTGTCGTTTTGCTTCCAAGGAGAGCATGTTGCCCCTGAGCTAACCTCCAAACTTGAATCGGATAAAGATTTTTGCATTTTAGTCATCAGTTCAACTTTTTCTCATTTGGGACCGCAAATATTTTGAATTACACAAATGCTTCTTATAGACCCATTATCAAAAAAATACAGGTAAATTACTTATCATTGGACAACATTGACTTTTTTTTATATAGACTCCTGATACGCACATTGCTTGGTGCTGAGCATTCACCTTTCTTTCTGGTGTCTTGTGCATTTTCTTTTGAGCCCTATCAAAATAATAGACACCTCATAATAGAATTATTACACCTACATTGCTGCTGCTAATTTTTGCCTTTGTTGAGTGACTTATAACGGCTGCTCTGTATGTAATTTAGTGATACATTATTTGGGCTTTGGTTGTGACTAGACTGGGCACCATATGTGAGACACCTACTATTAATAGGAATCCGATTATAGAAGTGATTGCCGGCAGTACTCGTAGGAGAAGCCGTCTCCATACCACCAATACAGGGTTTTCAGAGGATGGCTATGGCGAGGAAAAACCTGAGGATACTATTAAACAGGGAGTTCCTGGTTTTATAGTGAAGGGGCCTGCTTTTGCTCAGGCTGGTAATACTGAACTACAATTCTCTCCAATGTCTTTGTCATCATTGCCAGGAACTACTAAGGGGCTTGATAATATTAAACTTGTATCCTCTCCAATGATTGTGTCTCCATTGTCGGGAACCATTAAACGGATGACATCAGCGACCCATCCTGTGGAAACCTCGGGAATAAATGAACAATCTGCTGTGTCGGAACAGTTTAGCTATACCGAATGGCAGCTAGTTAGAGAACGAATTGCTGCTGATCTCTTTCAATGTAGAAACTTTTATGACTTTGGGCTGTGGTATGATCTTCTGGATAAAGTTGCGACTCTGCTGCATCCTGTTATAGTGGACATTCAGTGACAAAACAACTTACCATTGACTGAAGTGATTTTGGCGTGTCCTGTCCTGGTGGACAATCTCTGTCAGACAGACCTTCCACTGAACATTGACTTGATAAATAGGGATCTTCAAGCCCCTCACCAGGAATGTATTCCAGTTAGGTCTGAAAATAAAAGCAGTCAGTCTGAGTTTATTGATTTGAACACTTATGCAGCAACATTTCTCTACGGTATGTGTGCTGTCTATAGGTAGAGTTGGGCCCAGAAACCCCAACTGGACAGCCGACAGTTGATGCTGAACCAAGATCGGCCGCATCACGGGTTGAGTCGTGTGTTTGTACCATGCCCAATTCTACTGCATTTAGGCCTGTTCACCTTAGCATGTCACAGATGCCATTTATTGCAGAGAAACCCTTGAGACAATTGGCACTGGATCCAAGGAATCTTATTATTACCAATGTCACTCCATCTTTAAGACCTGAAGCTAGAGAAGCGCTTAGGAATAAGGTCCTGGCCTGGTTGCACCAAAGAACGTGACCTGGGATTATTTGAGGCCTTGATCTCAAGGTTCTGCATAGGATTAAGCTGAATGACTGATGTGCACACGCCAATAAGGACTGTATAATCGTTGGTTTCAGCATTAGTAACCTTCCTTTCTTTATAGAAAACTGTAATCATTTTTCTAACATGCCATCTGATCTTAAACTGGTAGTTGTTCATGGTTAAATGTATTTGTTGTATCTTGTTGTTTCTGGTTATTGTCTTGTCTGTCTATTTTGTGCACACTGAGGCCTGTGGGCGAGTTGCATGTTATAATAAATAAATAATAAAAATAATATTAATACCTTCATGCACAGCGAACCATTTCCAATCCATAAAATAATTTATCTCTAAACCATAAATTTACATTTGTTTTATGAAAGTTTATTATAGGAGGCTGAGCCAAGAGTAGCGGTGTCAAGGAAAGACTGCATATTATGGTGAAAGTTGGTAGCAGAAAGTTTGGCAATGGTGTGTTTAAATTAATCAGAGTATAGTAATAGCCTTCTACAGTGAAAAAATATACCCCACCTCTGTATGAGGGTTAGGGCGATTAAAATATGTGAAAGGTGAAAGAGGATCTGTGACAAAAAAGATAAGGAGGGAAGGGCCAGATGTCTGTCACAGTCTGACACCTTTCTGTTATGATATGTCATGCTACTTTGCTTTGACTGTTACTATAGGGTTATGACATGCTCTGTTGCTTGCACAGCAGTTTATGCCACAGTAAGGCCAATTCGCACGAGTGAGGAGCATGGATGAATCTCTCAGTTTGCAAGACAACATGAACATGAACCCAGTATACCCAAAGTGCAGCACTCAGTGACCCCTCTGCCAGCCAGCCAGCCAACCAGTAAGCCTGTGGGATGTCTTGACTCACTTTTGCTCTGCCATGCAGCATCACTGTGTTCTGAGGATGCTAGAAACATCATAATAGCCGCAAAACCCTTGTGCATGGCAAAACCTCTGAAACTCGCGCTTTGCAAAGCACAAAAAGATTGCTACTCAATTTGCCATGCATGTTGTCAGTGGTGGAACAGAGATCTCACTCCTGAAACATGTCACTGGGCCCCACAACATGTGAAGATGCAGTACAGAAGGAAAAGCAGTGCTTTGCTAAAGGAAATCCCAAAATCTTGCTTTAAATCCTTTTTTCTTTGTTGCTGAAACTGCAGAATGTCGGTACAAAACACCCTCAAATATCCAAAATTCTTACTGGGTGCTACAATTCACTTAGTGCAAGAAACCATTGTGAATTTACAATGTCCTGAAAAGCTGAAAGCATCAAGGGATTTCCACAGCAAAAGTGGCTTGTCTGTGGACCTGTCAAAATCTGGGCGCAGTACCCTCAGCCGCCTGAATGACAGCTGTCAGGGGCCTGCATGATTAAACTTTAAACCTGTATAAACTAAAATCAAATGTTTGTAATCTAAGAGGCCTGTTATTGAGAGTAACCCATCTGGTAATTGTTTTGATTCCATGGTATAAAATCCCGAATAGGTATTTGCTTGTGATGTGATCCCACACGTTTGTTGTATGTTAAGGGAAAATTCAACAGAATTAACAGTTAAAATAAGCTGGCTAAAGCTACCAAACCGGAATAACAGCTTTCCTCACAGAGGCAAGACCTCTCCCTCCAGTTCCTTCCACCAGGAAATCACACCAAAGCGATAGTTATAGGGTTGGGGAAGAACCGGTGGTTCTGCAGTCGGGAAGGAAACAATGAACAGCTGCAAAGCAGGAAATACGAGGTGTGAGGACCGTCGTAAATTGACTCTGCCAAGAGCCAACAGGGGGGAGATGCTTCTGGACTGAAGGGAGAGAAAAAGAGGCGGACCCAAACAGCCATCTGTGGCTGAACATTCAAAAAGAAAATTTTGTTTAAATACATATAACTTGCCACTTAAAATTGTCAAAAACACAAAAGTACCAGAACTGTACATCTAAATTTTGGCTGCAGATTTCAGGAGGCAGCAAAATCGTGTGACATATTTTGGAAGGAAACGGCAGAAAATGTGATTTTACACAAAATGTATTTCTGCTAGAAGTATGAAAATTTATACACTTATGCCAAGCTTATATGTGCACACTTGTAGAAATTTGCTGATAAATTGGACATTGTGTTTCCGGGTGAAAAGGGCAAAATTCTGTGAAAAGCAGACACAAGATCCCACAGCTACGGGGTTTGGAGGAGTAGCTGCTGTACAAAATATGTAATCTGTATATGTGGTTGTTATAGAGGTTGCACATGTGTAAATATGTATTGTGTCAAAAGTAGATCTTGTGTTAAAGAGGCTAGGGGTGGACTCTAAGCCTCATAAACCCACACCATAAATGTGACCACTGTTTCTCTCCTCCTATTAATGCAGAGAGGAGACTCTGACCAATCCCAGTCAAAGGGATGAGCTTAGGCTAAACCAGCACACACACCCCCTTTATCATAGCATAAATAGAGACAGCAGAGGGCAGATAAACACAAACAGATTGACCCACTATCCGAATGCTGGCAGAGCACCCTGCTGCAGAACTTTCCATCTTCCTTGCTCCCGACTCCAGAAACTTGGCAAAGTAGAACCCATTGCATAGCTGAACCACTTTCAGCTAGGCCTCAATTTCCAGAACCAACCCCATAAACCCAAGATGAAGCATCATAATACAGCTGGGATGCGCTGTACTGCGTGCCTGCTGAAATAATTATCATCAGAACCAAGAGGGGCCGATCCAATCCAGTCCTGTGCCGTGCTGTGACCAGAGTGCATTGCAGATCCAGTCCCATGCCGTGCTGTGTCCAGAGTGCCTTGCAGATCCAATCCGAGGTGCCCAGCTGTCTGTCCCAGAACCAGCATCCCTGACCAGAATCCCTGACCAGAATCCCTGACCAGAATAGTGATGGTTCCGTTTAAAAACATATCTAGTGAGTATCTATAGATGGAACTGTGTCACTAGCTTATGTACCTTCCTTAGTCCAATCCCTATCTTAAACCCAGCCTATCTTATATTCAGAACCAATATTGTTAGGAGTATTTTTGAATTGTCTAAACTCTCTATCCAATCCCTCCTATCTTCCTCCTGTACTAATATTGCTAAACCTATCTTTGTGCTGATCTTTTTTCATCGAAGAAGGCGAGTCCCGGGCAGGCAGTCATCCTGATCAAGTGGCTGTGTTCTTTTGGGAATTTGTTTTGTTCATAGTCATCCTCTAGTGTTAGAAATCCCATTTGTCATTTTAAAAGCACATTCCTGTTTTCCATTCTTGCGCGTATCTCAATCAAAAAAACGACCTCCACTAAAACGTCCATAACTTCCTTAGTTGTTGTGCTGGAAACAAAATTTCAACTTCACTTCTGCTTGTAGGTAACATCCACAGCTTTAAATCACATCTATAACCGCATCCCAAATCCATACAGTTTTCCCGTTATCGCGATTATCACGCAGTGAAAAGTTTGCCGCAAATTTTCGTTTTTGGGAAATTCTGACACGTGTAAAACAGCTTTTGATTGCTCCCGACTTAAATTTTAGGATTTCAAATTGTTTCTTGGTATTAAATCATTGCTTGTGTTTGTGTGCAACTATCCAAAGTGGCTCCCATAAGAATTTATACTATTTCAGCAATTTAGACCATATTTAGTGTTTTTGCCCAATCCATTCTAAAGATCACTTTAAAAGCCAATCTGACAGCTTGATAGTCAATTCCGTTTTCTCTTGTGTTTGAAGGGGCAAAAGTGGGATTGATATTGTGTTTGAATTCTGCTATTCCTGAAAACCTGTTCTCTCCTCCTATCTCTTTACTTTGTCTATTGGGAGGTTGAGGGGTGTGCAGGGGAACCTTTAACCACAGAGGTATTTGATCTGAACACACACACAAAAGTGACATTTCTGTGCTGAATTGTTTTGCTCACTATTACTCTTTGTGTATTAAAGAGATTATTCAGTGTTACATCACCCCATTGGCTATTATTGTGTGCACATTAAAACATAGTGTGATTAAATTGTAATACCTAAATAAATATTTTAACTTTGCAAACCAGCCTGATTCCTGGTTCAGTTTGACTGAGGGGTTGCAGGAGAGGGGTGTAATATGAGTGGTACATTATGCAGAATAAAATAACTTTTAGACAAAAATCAATAAGGATTTCAGTTGTGCATTTGAAATCACTTACAAGCCAGCCAGCCAAGTGGAGAGCATGGGCATTAAACAGAGTTGAACTTGCTTGAAAGCTAACATACAGGCAAGATATGGTGATCTGGGCCGTTTGTACATATGGAAACTATTTTAAAAACAACTCTCCGGGGGATGTTCTATATCAGAAAGGTGAATTTGCCATGTTCACAATTCCCTGAACAATTTGCAAAGTTGTCTATGTTCTTTTTAACCAGTCATATTATGTTACATAATTTTTTATATTGGCCCAAATCACCACTGCATCACTACCAGGGCACCTAGGCTTGTCATTTTATGTCAAATGTATAAGGACATAAGAACTGCAAGGGCCAGCCTTTTAAGACTTTGACAGTACCAAGGTTCCATTGTGAAACCAAATGATTTTTATTTTATTTGTATTTTGTTGTTTAAAGCACAGAACGAGCTTGAGAGTTTGGGCAGCTGGCATTTCGGGTTGCATCTTTTAACAGTAGCGCAGTGCTGTGAGGTTTGTGCATTTGTATGTGAATCCATTGGAATTAGTCTTTGGTCAGGTGTTGTTGAAAAAGCCATGTTTTGAGAGATTTAGGAAATTGGAGAATTGTCGGGGCATTCCAAGCAGACCCCAGGATCAAATTCCAGAGGGTGGGTGCATGACAAGAGAAGGATTGTTTGCGGAGCGAGTTGTGATTCAAGCCGGTTGGTCATTTCACTGCGCGAGGAGCGTGTGCCACTAGATATGTGGCACTTAGCTGCCAGGTACGCTGGTGTGCTATTTGTGATTGCTTTGTAGATGATACTTGCAGTCTTGAACAGTACCCTGGCTTGGAGTGGAAGCCAATGTAGTTTGCATAGGATGGGGGTAATACGGTCCCATTTCCATGCTACTGTAATAAGACTTGCTGCAGCAGGATGGACTGCTTTTAGGGGAACCGAATGTGCAGCTGGTAGCCCTGTCACGAGAGCATTTCCCCCATCGGTGTGTAAGACCACAATGGCCTGCATTATGGTCCGGAAGTCGTGCAGCGGGATGAAGGACTTGATTTTCCTAAGGGTAGAGATTCTGAGCCTGGTTATTTGGGCCTTCTTGGCTATGTGTTTATGGAAGGGCAGGCTGCTGTCAATGGTGAAGCCTAAGGATTTTGCTGAGTCTGAGAGTTGTGGATCAAATCCTTCTAGGTGCATATCACTGAGCCATTGTTGGACAAGTTACATTTTATCGGTTGGACCGATGAGGACAGATTCAGTCTTGGATGGGTTAGTTTGTGGTAGGTAGTCGGCATCCAGGACTGGATGTTGGCTAGATAATTACAGAGACGTATGATGTCCTGAGCACTATTTACTCTCATGTACAACTGAGTATCATCTGCGTATTGGTGGGTGGCTATATTGGGATCTTTGAGGCGAGTGCCCAGAGGCTTCAAGTAAAGGTTAAAAAGGATTGGTGAGAGGAAGGACCGTTAGGGGACTCAGCAGGATATGTGGAGTCATTTAGAATGTTCATCTGGACAAGGCAGTGTATGCCTGAGAGACAGGAGGTAAACCAATTCAGGACAGTGCCAAAGAATTCCATCCTGCCAGCAAGGAGGGAGAGAAGGATGCAGTGGTCGACAGTGTCAAATGCATCCAAGATGCGTCCAAGAGGTCAAGGAAAATGAGGAGCTATGAGTTGCCTTTATCCATGATTTGGAGGCATCATCCACCACCTGGATGGTGGCTATCTCGCTGATACACTTAGGGTGGAACCCTGACTGATAGTCATTTAGGAAGTGCAGTTGTTCGATTCTGGTGAGTTGTTGTATAGCAACTAGTTTTTCAAAGATGTTGCCCATAAAAGGGAGGTTTGAAATGGGCCTGTAGCTGGCCAGGTTGTCTGTTTTCTTTTCAAAAGTGGTCATATGAGACAATCTTGAGGGTATCCGTGAAGGATATTTCTGCGAGGGAGGCATTAATGATGCTGAGGAGTGCATTAAGTGCCAGGACCATACATTGTTTAATGATGGAGGGGGAATTGTATCATTGAGTAAGAAGTAGGTTTGAGGGAGGCAATCATTTTTAGGCGATCCAGGGGAAAAAGAGGAGTGAATTTGGTCCAGAGGGGCAGTTTGTGTGCCGGGGTGCAGGGGATGCTAATGATGTGAGAGGTTGATTTGATGGACTCTCACATTTTGTCTATTTCTTCAATAAAAAATGTGTTGATTCTGTCACATTTTTCCTGAGTTGCTGGTACCTCAGGCTTCAGGGAGGTTTTGGAACAATGCTTTACTACTTCAAAGACGGCTTTGCTCCAATTTGTGGCTGCCACAATGGTGGTGGAGTAGTAAGCAGCTTTGGCCTCGGTAATCACAATCCTACGGTTTGCGCAGAGCCATTTGAGGTTGTTGAGATCTCCAGAGTTATGGTTTTTAAGGCACCATTTCTTTAGAGCTCTGATTGAGTGTTTGTTGGAGGCTACCTCGGGGGTGTACCATGGATTAGATGGTTTGGTTTTAGACTGGCTGGATTTTAGGAGCACATAAGTGTCTGCCATTTTCATAGCAGAGTTACTGAATAATCCCAGGAGGCTGAGGTATTCCCTGTGGTGGGGAGGTCTGCAAAGGTTTGATTCTAGCTCATAGACTGGGAAGGTTTTGAATGTACGGCATTGAGTAGGGGGCGTTTAGTCTGACCTCTAGTTGAGTGGATGATTGATAATGGGATGGCGACATGGTCATACAGTCAAGTGGAATAGGGTCTCTACAAGTTCAAGAAAACAGGAGAGAAAAGCCCTTCTGCTTATACTCGTAGGCCCCGAAAAGCCATGAATGGCCATCTTGTATAAACAGGATAGCTGGAAGGAATTATGGGATATTTTGAACATGGGTGGTTTCTGAAACAGGTCTCCTCTGGTAGCTAAGCCCTGTACTGGGCTTCCAAGACTTGCCCTTATAACACAGGGCACAATGCAAATCATAGATCAAAACTGGAGTGTTGAGTCAGCTTCCAAATTACATCTGCATGTCCGCTTTGGACGTCATGTTACGTTTCATAAACTGAGTGCAGCTTTTGTAGTTTATTTATTTACTTGGGTGTTCTGAGGAGTGCTACCTGCCACATTATGGTTGTTTCAAACCGGTTGAACATTAGAGATTAATGTAAAATGTTGTTTCATGTCAGTCATATCAATTGTTGCCCCCAATTATCAAATATTACTCTCATATGCTGAGGAGATGCCACATTGCGCCATGTTATACCCCAATTACCTTCCATGCAATCAGAACTTCCCAATTGCACTGGATTTTGACCCATGTCACTCAGTGCTCAGAATCTAATCCATTGCCCCACGGCTACTGAGAGTAGTACCTGAGCACTTTTCTTTAGACCTGTCGCAATCTCCCACATCAGTGGCACCAAACCAAAAACACTGTAGTCTATCAGATCTAGGCCACTTCCCTATGAACAACACATTCCCAGGTTTCTTATGCAAAACACATGCAAAGCAAATTGGCACTCAGGAACTAGGATACTACCAACCTCCTCCCATCAACACCAATGAACCCCCCCCTTTTCTCTTACAGAGACAAGCACAGTGAGGCCATCGATAGTGGCAGTCCCACCTATACAAAACCAATTTCATTATATCACACACCCCCAGGGATTCCTATTGGCCAGGTTTTGGGAGTCCCACCCTCTCACTGCAGGCATGCCTCACCATGTCTAGGCATGCACTATGCCATTAGATCTCTGTTTTAACCTGATTAGAACTGTCGCAGTCTCCCACATCAGTAGCACCAGACCAAAAACACTGTAGTCCATCAGATCTAGGCCACTTCCCTATGAACAACACATTCCCAGGTTTCTTATGCAAAACACATGCAAAGCAAATTGGCACTCAGGAACTAGGATACTACCAACCTCCTCCCATCAACACCAATGAACCCCCCCACCCCTTTTCTCTTACAGAGACAAGCACAGTGAGGCCACCGATAGTGGCAGTCCGACCTATACAAAACCAGTTTCATTATATCACACACCCCCAGGGATTCCTATTGGCCAGGTTTTGGGAGTCCCACCCTCTCACTGCAGGCATGTGGCATGCCTCACCATGTCTAGGCATGCACTATGCCATTAGATCTCTGTTTTAATTAGCTCTGGGGCATGCTAACTGGAGTACACTGCACTTGTAATTTTTGATCCCTTAATGTTGAGTAATGGACCATCACCTACTCATGGAGCAGTGGCCACTGTCCCAGCAAATGACACGACTCTGGTTACAGAAGCTAAGCCTTTCTCTCTCCTCCTCCTTTGCTTTTTAGGTGTGCATGAGTGTTTTCCACCAAGATTGATTATATGTGTACCTTTTGTTTATGTTTTTAAACACACCCCAAGATATCAGTAATACATTTCAACCTAGCTTGATCTGTTTCAGTGATCAGGCTGTATTTATATCTTGTATCACTTCTACTGTGGTGTGTATCTCTATATCTAAGTTTGCCATATCATTGAACAATTCAGCTCTTTGAAGTCTTTATGTTGCACACTTCATAAAATAATAATTTAACATCTCAAAGTCCTCCCTGTTGTTTGTCCTGATCAAACTTTATTTAAAATCGTATTTTGTCCCCAAGTCAAATTGTTATTAACTTCAATAAGATTTGGAGGGCATAACATGTATTCACACACGGGGAAGGGCGCTCAACCAATCAGGTGGCTGAAACATGGACAAGAACTGTCAGTGTCCTGCGCACATTCCACCAGCTCCTAAGGCCCTGCCACGGGTGGTGACATTTATTTGTAGCTACCTCGGCCCCTCGGCTCCCTACCCCTCATCCGGTCCCCCCTAGCCAACCATCCACCGGCCACATATCATTCCCCTATTGCTGGCTCTTCGCCCGCCCACTACTTTCTGTCTTTGGCCACAGTAGAGATATAAAAGGGACTTGGTTTCTTTTTTATTTCCTTTTGTGGTGCACATCTTGTTTTTTTTCCACAGGATATTGTGCTCGTCCAATACATGCAGAGCCCATCTCCTTTCCTTTAAAAAAAACAACATAAATCTATTTGCACCCCAGACAGATCTCTGGGTTGGGAATAGCTATCCCCTTGCAGGGGTAGGGTGTACCGGACTAGTAACTACCCTGATCCCTCGATTCACTGAAGCCTTCCTAGGTCCAGGCTGGTGGGCTGTTACTTCAGAAAATACCTGCTTTCCGGTATACAAAGAGTGTAACTTGTCCTTAAATTTTAATTCAGCAAAGCAAAACTAAAAGTGCCAGAATGGAAAGTATAACATCAAATGTGGAGGCCCCTACTCATGCATGGAATCTCAGAATTGCACCAAAAAACATAGACATATCTAATAGATTTTAGTTGCCATATGTCAAGTGCAGATGAAAGTGCCCATAATGGATTGATTACAACTCGTAATATGAATGACTTTACAATATGTAGATGTGATATATCAACCTTCATAAATTGAATCGATTGTAGGGAAAACGATGCAAAAGAAAAAGATGTAAAGAAAGAAAACAAACATCTGAACTGCAGCTTGCACAAAGCATCTAACAAAACTGACAAGTGCAAGGAAAATGTGAGATGTACGCAGCCCCTCTAAAATAAATGTATATGTCCTTATGTCCTGCATTATTTGACAAGGCAAAGAACGGAATTGTTGTGTTACATGGGAGGCAACAATTGCAACATGGACAAATGTATGTGACTTTTAAAGATGTATTTTGTGTATGAGATGAAGCTAGGCCTGGACTGCTAAATGGTATTCCTCCCTCCAACCTATAGCAACACAGCAAAAACAGGACTGGGGGATGGCAAACTTTCCCAGGAGAAAGGTTTGAACATTGCTTTTGAAGCTCAACATAAAAGCTGATTACTTTACCTGAAGTTGATTCTCAGGAAGCCAGGACCTGCTGCGCAACACAAATGGTATTCATTTACAACTTTCATCTGTCTCTGAGATTTGGCTAAAATATATAAGAAGTAAGCCCTATGTAGCTGTCCGCTCTCAAATAATCTGATCCCTAATGAGCCAAAGTAAGGATATTTTGCAACTTTGGAGATGGCCTATCACCATGACAACAGCATTCACATGAGAGATAAATGGCAGAGCCCTCTCCTTCATGAGGAACTGGTATGCCACTTCTTATTTTGACTCATTACATTATATAAAATAATGCACTATGTGAAATCTAAATATAAAACCATATGTTTGCCTGCAACTAGTGGACAGAATGCCGTAGAGATGTACTTTAAAAAACAATTCAGGGAGAAAAGCTCTGGTAGCTGGATGTAAAATGATATTTAAGTGATATTTAAGTGATACTAGCAAAAAGTATCCATACTATGCGTGGGTTCTGTAGATAGACATGATAACACTCTGATACTTTTTTTGAAAAACAATGTTCCTGTAGTTTGCTGTTCCGAGTCACTTATCATTTGGTATGCTTTGCACTTTGAAGTAAACTGCACTGAGAATGGGTGCATGTGGCTGGCTTACATACCCCAGACCAGACTTGGAGGAGGGGTGAGAGTTGGCATGCTGCAGCATTCTGGGACCTACTTTGCGCTTTCCCCACCTGTCGTTGTGCGCTCTCCCCACCTGTCGACTTACCCTTGTGCAGTGCTGTGTGTTGTGGTATGTCGTAATGCAAATATCTCAGAAACGGTGCATCATAGGGCCTTGAAACATGATTTTCAGTCCCATAGTGACCATTGAGTTTTCTTTCGTGTGCCAACAGGCTTAAAATGAGCTTTGCCTGGTCCTTCTACGACCATATTGATGTATTTCCGATTTCAGGCAACTTTGTCATGTGTTGAGGTGATGAAATATGGGGAAAGGGGTGGGGTAGGCAAATGTCATGTAGCCAGTAGACAGACATGATATTAATATCATTAATATTTTTCAACAATTAATAATTGTTATTAATTGTTGAAAAGCAATGAGCCTGTAGGTTCCTGTTCTGAGTCACTTTTCGTTTGATGTGCTTTTCACTCTGAAGTAAACTCCACTGAGAATGGGCACGTGTGGCAGCTTATATACCCTGCAGCAGACATGAAAGGGAGGTGAAAGTTGGTGTGCTGCAGTATACAGTGACCTTCTTTGCACTCTTCTGTGCACTCTCCCCATGTGTTGCCTCACCCTTGCGCGGTGCAGTGCATTGCAGTACAAATATATTGGAAATGGTGTGCCTTAGCTTGAAACATGGTTTCTGGATCTCAGAGTTTTGTTGCTAACCTCAAGGTGCTTCAAGTGAGCTTTGTCTGGTCATTCTACAACCACATTGATGTTTCAATGATTTTGTGTGTTGTGGTGCAAATAACTCGAAAACGTTGTGTCCTAAGACCTTGAAATGTTGTTTTTGAGAAGTTTTGTTCCTCACACTGAGATGCTTAAAATGACACCCACCTTGATGTCCCATCTCATGTGTGCAGGGATTGAAATTCAGGGCATTGATGGGGTGTCCACAGATAATGTAGCTAGTGATGTCTGGAGGGTCCTCACAGTTAACTATGCAAAATGCGATGCAGATTGGTGGAACAGTGTGGGATTATATATGGAGGAAGCAAACAAACTAACTAACAGATTTTCTGTTTTATATATATAGATTATTATGTTCATTATGTTAATTAGGCAAACATGGATATCTATGCGCTTAAACAGCATGCACCAGTGCTTTATATATACTAGGGACTATGTGGAAGAGAGAAATGTATTCTAATATGGAAAAGAATTGTTGTGTACAAGTATTATTTAGAAAAAGACACAAATTTATAACCCACTCGCCACAAATTGTGCCAAGATGAGAATCGTATCATTTTTTTTCTTTTTTTTAAACTTTATTTATCAACACACAAAATGACTGAAAGCAATCTGATGAAATGATGAGTAACGTTATCACATGTTTGAGGAATATGTTCTTTCAGAAAGTTACCATTATTTAATTCAGAAGATCTCCAAGGTGACATCACATCAAATGGTAGGGGCACTGGGTTTGGAATTTACTCGCATCAGAATGCCCTCCTCATTAATATGCCCAATGAGTATGAAGAGGGTGGTTTAGTGTGATGTCACTTTTGGAAACCTGTCCAATCACATACTTCGACCAATTAGATTAGAGAAATTATACGCACCACTAAAGGGAGTGGTTTCTGCACTTTAAAGGTTAAAACCCATAGATCCTGGGTACACTCACTAGCTCATTCGGTGACTGGCTGACTGACAGAGGTAGAGAACAGAGATTTGATTACCAAAGAAAGGAGAATGGAATAGATTGCTTTCCTTATGGAGCCATTTTGGATGACTAGCAGTACACCGCAAGAGCGACCCACCTGGAGGTAAATTCCCAGCTCTTCTTCAGTGCAAAAGAAAGCAGACAGACCCGAACACAGAAAGAAGGGAACAAGACTGTGGATGAAAACTGACATCACCTTGTTGACTAATGCCCACTTGATTCAGAGGGGCAGTGTTAAACCAGTCCTTGAGAGGGTGCCCACGTCGCTGCGAGAAAGCCAAAAGAAATGTCTATGTAAGTATAACGACAAGGGGAAATATAATTCTTAGTGGAAAATACTCTGTGTCATTTTGCTTCCAAGGCAAGCACGTTGCCCCTGAGCTATCCTCCTGAGACGCATGCTCAAGATATAATGTCACTTCACAGCCCATTGTGATGATAGCCGGTTTCTCAATTGCAAAGGCTGTTGCCACCAATGATTGTTCTCATGGATAATGACCTCTCATCACTGGATCTAAGATCCTGCTGTAGAATGCTAATGGTTGATGTCCCATTGCAGTCTTTTGTGCGAGGACTGCTGTTATCACTACTCTGTTTGAGTGGTAAAATAAAAATAATTCCGCATTATACTCAGGGATTCCTAACATGAGGGCTGTGCTTATTGCCATTTTTAGTTCGTCAAAGGCCTCTATCATTTCTTCTGTTCAGGTTAACTTACTGTTGTCCTTCTGTGCTACCTTGAATTGCTTTAAAGGTGGTCTGACATACGTACTGTAGTCAAAACGCATGCCCTGCAGTAATTGCAAAGGCCCAATACTTGCTGTATTTCCCCTCACTGTTTTTGGCCTGCCCGTTTTCATAATCGTTTCTGCTCTCTCAGGGGTCAATTTTCTTCCTTCCTGGGATATTAATTGACCTATGTACAGGACTTCTTTCTGGTAATACTGTAATTTCTCCTTCTCTACTTTGTACCCCTTCTCTGTCAAAACTGTCATCAATTGTATTGAGTCTTTCCTGCATTGTTCTTCTGTCTCGCTGCACACCACTATGTCATATACATATTGTATCACTACACTGTCAAAGTGTACTTTTCCTAGATCCATCTGGAGTACCCGATTGAAGATTGTATGTTTCCAATTGGTCCCGCAATGGGAAAACAAAGTCAAGTCTTGGTACTCCTCATGGAGGGGGATCGAAAATAATGCATTTAAAATATTTAGCTTTGGATGGGATATTGCATAATATTATGGCTGGGTTTGGGTCCGATGGGAACTCTGCTTCAACAATGTTGTTTACGGTGCATAGATCCTGAATGAATCTCCACACCATGTTGATTTTTTTACTGGGTACACCGCTGTGATAGATGGGGATTCTGATGGCACTTATATCCCTTGTTGCCCTAAAGAGGCGATTGTGTCATGAATACCTACATCTGCTTCTCTTGACATTGGATATTGTCTGACCCGTGGTAAAATAGCTCCTGGCTTCAATTTAATTTTGAATGCAGCTGCTCCTTTCAATAGACCAACATCATATGGATTACTGGTCCACAATATGATTGGTACTTGTGTCAAATCATCTAGGAAAAAAGACAGAGGGCCTCATTACAACTCTGGTGGTAGCCGTGCCACCGGAGTTGCATTTTTTCCGGCACCCGTGAAAGGGCAAGAACCGGGTCATGCCGAGTTAGGGGGACCCGGTACCTGCCCATTTTCGGGTGCCAGAATCAAGGACCCCCTCATCCCCATTCTGCCCCATATGGCTGAATGGGGATGGGGACGTCGGATGCACCGGTTGTCCCCCATTGAATCCTCCTCCCTGTGGAGCCTGAAATCCGACATCTCTACCTCTGGGTACACCCCCTCTTCCTTTCAGGGAATAATTATACTTGCCCATTCCTGCAAAGTTCCTACTAGCTGTTGGCTGTACCTGCTGTGCTTCCTGTGTAATCATCCCCACCCTACTGGCTAACACTGATCCTTCCACTGAGAACTTTGATCTTTTTTTCTGAACCAGTTTTGCATCCTCCAGCTTTCTTTCCTAAAATGTCTTTCTCTTACTTCAACCAACAATGTTGAACTATAGCCAACTGAATCTCTGGCTATGGTTTTGCTTCCATTCCTACTACATTTTTCAATTGCCTCTACACTGCCATAGGCAGCCCCAGGCATAATATGTGATAATTAATTGATATCATTTTATCCCACAGCTCTCTCGTTTTAAGCAACCATTTTTATTGAATCTCCTGAATATAGGTAATAGGGTCTTTGTCGTCACACATTGTGTGTGTCATGATTGCACTCATGTCTGATGAATCCGGATACTGTACCATACATCGGCCCTATAATTGTTATAGGGTGCTCCATCATGAGTGGTGTTCTGGGCCATCACTCGGGGGTAACCTGCTCGCTTCCAAATGTCTTCTGCCTCAGCCCGTTAATAGCAGCAAGCAAGCTCTTTATGTCACTCACTGCTAATGTCATTTCCGCCGTCATTCGCTCTAATTAATCAATCCACTTGCCCAGTCCTGACTTCAAAGTTGGCCACTTACAGAATAAATTGTTCTTGTCCATCTGTGACCATGAAATATATTGTGGCCATCCTCCCCCTTTTTCTAACAATGGGAACTGCATCAATTCTATGTTCTGCCCGACCGCAGTTGGCCCCGTGTCTTAAGTGTCACATCTGTCAAATACATTTTCTTCCTCCCAGGTACATTTCTCAACCAGTTCACATACAGTTTTGTGTCTTCTAAGCTTCTCTATCGCATTTCTAGGAGCCCAAAACTCTGAACAGGCTCTGGCATTCTCTCTGATTCTTCCAGACCCAACTACGTTCTCGCTCCCCCTATTCTTTGGCCTGTAGATGGGTATGTGCAGCCTCTTCCTCCTCTTCTTCTCCATCTTCCTCTCTTTCCTCATCAATAAACATCGTACAACTACTTTCATCCCTTTCATCATCTTCTCTGTCCACACAATCAAATCTCCTCTGTGGAGAGTTTTCTGTACTCTTTTTTACACTATGGATACCACTGTCCCTCCTGCTTATATACTCATTTTTGAGTATTTCATCCACCTGCGTACAGCGTCTTTCTAAATTCGTTTCTCTTTCCTTCTCTTGGATCATGTACCCCTTGACAATCTCATTAATTCCTTTTTGTCGCATTTCTCTACTATTTTCTATTTCTCATTCTATCTCTCGGTCACTTTCTTCCTCCTTTTTCCCCTCTCTCTCTTTCTCTACTGCTCTTTGTTTCTCCTTTGCATTTCTTCTTCCCGTTTCTTTTCCCATTTTCTATCTTCTCTTTGTTTTCTCGCCCTTTTCTTTTCTTCATTTCTTCTCTTTTCTCTTTCGGTGTTCTCTCCTTCACTCTGTCTACCTCTTGTTTCATTGTGTTCTCCTTATCGTCCTCATACCTTTTTTCACATTCTCTTTCTTTATTCTCCCCTTCTCTCTTGTTCATTCTGCTCGTTTCCTCTTTTCTATTCTTTCTCCTGTCTATCTCTAACTTTCCTTTCTCTTTTCTTAGGGTCATCCACGTTCCTTCCATCTAATGTAAGCCTTATTTGTCCAACTACCCACTCACTTGGAGCATTTGCTGTCCCCAATCTACTGCCCTGCCTACATCTCTGTCTCTGAATCTCCTCTTCAGCCAGGTGTGTTAGTGTTAGCTGCAGCTCACAATGTTCACTATTTTCATCATGCATGGACACTGAATTTTTTTTATTTATTTTACTTTGTTTAGAAACATTTTGCTGTTGTAGGCGGCGGTGCATATGTAGATTTAGTGTTCCCTTCTGCTGCTTTTAATTCTTGCAATGGGTACAGTCGCTGTATTTTGGATGATGGATCAATGCTCTGGGGAAGAGGAGGAGGACCTGAGGGTACTGTGCCCACCCTTTCATGCAAATATGTTGTCATGTGTTGCAGTACTTATCTCAAAAGAGTGCCCTCTTGCTCCATCGAGCGTGGTACTTGATAATTCGGTCCTTCGGTATCAAACTTCCCCCAATCAGCCAGGCACCTTCCGCACTGCGGGTGCCCCGGAGGGATCAGACAGGGATTTCACCAAGGGGGCTCCTGTGGTCCGTTCTCAGTTCACATGTGATAACGGTCTCCACGGGTCACCTCGCAGTCTTCAGGCCGCAGCAGGGAACTTCGACAATCCGAGTGTCCTAGCCAACCTTCTGAACCACTACCATATGTTAAGATGGCCTGGAAAACCCCAGTTTAAGCAGAAATTACAGGCCAGGAAATCCTGCACCCAATAATGGGAATAGTCAAAGTAAATGGCAAAACCTGTTATTATTAACAATCCACATAAAGCAGGGACAGCTTATAGACATACAAGTCTCAAAGCTCTCAGCACTCCTCATTCAAACAATGGATTAAACATCAAAAATACATCATAACTGATGTCACACCACAATCTTGGTTACAAAAACCTACGGGGTTGAGGAATTGGTTAGGGGAACTGTATACAATATATTATATATTGGGGTTAGTCTTCTCATTAGTTACAACATATCTGATGGCTCCACTGGAAACCACCTCTGAATTGATAATAGACAATGCATGTCATCTTCATACTAGTTCATTGGTTAATGCAATATGTACTGTACTGTGTTAGGCAGAATTGTATGCAGTACCCTTTGGGAACACCACACACAATTAAGACTGCAAGTGACAGTACACATTCACCTTTGGTACAAGCCCGTACTACACAGTAAAGTGGTAGCGATGGCTGAGCAGCCAGACGTATCTCAAGAGCAAGTGAGCAGTATCAATAGTTACACAAAGGACGGCAATTACTATGATTCAAACAGTGACTCAAGGTTTCTGAGTAAAAGAATCTACATTTATTTACACATCAGTTGTTTGCTATTTCACTAAAGTAAAGCAGTCTACAAATCACACTCTTAATACACCACACCACTCCCAATAGATTCTGGACAAGTTAACCTCAAAAACGAAGTGTGAGCAAAATGGCACTCCAATAATTTAATAGGGAGGGAAAGACAAAGTTAGACACAAATTGGGCAGCACTAACAGATAAGTAAGCTGGGCAATCTAGAAAAAGGAACTTCAGTGAGGTAATCAAATCAAAAAGGCTTAGGGCCAAAGTCAATAGGACAAAAGTCTTTTGCTCAAGATCACCCATTTCATGGTAGTTTGCGGTTAAGTCTTCGCCAAGAGTTCCGGACGGAGTTGGTCAGCAGAAAAGTTAGTTCGGATTGGCAAAAGGTTTCACACACCTTCACCACGGCTGGACGAAACGAACAGCCGGATTCAAACAGTACCTTAAAATGGAGAAGCAGCTGTAGCTGAGGCGGACGTTCCTGGCAGGTCCTGCAGGCTCACGGTTCCTGAAGCGACTGTTGGACTGACACGAAGTAGCAACACTGAAGGGTCCTGCACTGTCCAGGGAAGAAACCAGCAGCAGAGCAAAGCAGCAAATAAAAGCTGCGCTCCTTAAAACCCAAGCAGGGTCCGACCTTCCTGGCTATCCAGTTCACTGTAGCTCTGCACAGCAAATTCAACCAGAGGAAGGAGGCCTGGCTTGGAGTTTGGGTGAACTGGTTGGTCCCTCCAGCTCAAGGGGAGACGATTCCTTGCAGATCTTCCCTGTCATTGGAGTATGAAGATTCAGACCTGCAGCAGGGCTTCACCGGGCGGTTCAGTCATGGTAGGGTTCCTCTTCTGTCAGCTCCTCTTCAGTTCTCTCGTTCTAGTGGCGACTCTGCCTTTCCAGGCCCAGAGACATGCTTTTTATGCAGTTTTCCCCCATTCACACAGTCTGGCTGTCAATCACACAGCAGGGTGGCTGTCCCGCTGGGACAGTCACCACAGCCAATCACATCAGAGTGCGACATGGGTCTCCAAGGAGACCCTGTGCAGGGATTCCTAAACCCCTCCCTCACATCCTGTCCCCCCCAGACATACAGGCGCCTAAGGAGGGCTTCTGTGTAGAAGCCTGCGAAAATACAGTGAACAAAGGAACCAAAACTGGTTTGGCGCACGGAGTAAACCACGAGAAAGACATTTTACAAAAAGAAATGGTGAATAAACCCAGCCGGAACAGTATAAAAATGTATATGGTCTAGCGGGTTTAAGTTTGAGGCTACCAAGATAGCCTAAAACAATACCAGGGTTATTTAAGATAACCGCGGTAGAAAAAATAGGGTAGTTACCACTGCCACCAGCCAAGTCTTAATGAAAAGGGAGTGAAACAATGCTCCAAGAGAAACAGACAAAAAAGGATAAGTATTAACCCTTTCCAGTACTCTATGTAAGATAGTTTGTACTGGGTCTGTGGATTTAAAGAGACTATTAAAGTCAATGGCAACTTTACATGTTCTGGGAGAAAGTAGCCAGTCCCAGAAAATGGAGTCTGAGTTGGGAAGTCTAAAAGACAACCCTGTGTCACTGCACTGAAGGTGCTGTGTCATACACAGTAAAAAGATGATGCCTGTGGAGTAGGTGAGGCTCCACACTCTATGAACACAAGAAAATGTTAAGCACACACAGCAAAACACGTGTAAGAGTGGGCAAAAGGTTCACACTCTTACCAGGTGAAAAAATAAATCCTAGAAATCCAGCAAAGCTGCTGAGGGACTCAGTAGGTAAGGGAAATTAGCCATTCTGGAGAATTCTCCCTAACACTATGTGTGGCATAACATTGAACATAGAGAGTTTCTATTGGTTGGTATATGACTTACCGACCTTGAGCACATGACAGGTCATCAACACATGAGCCAAAATTGGGAGTAGGGGAGAGATGTCCAGGAACTGCTTTCCTTTCAATTAAATGAGATACCATCCATTATTCCTAAGCCACGAGGCAGAGCAATCCATTTGTAATCGACCTCGCATGTCGCCTTGGTTCTAAGAATATGTGATGAGTCGAAGCAGGTGCATACCTGTGTCTGGAGCAAATGAATAGACAGTGCTTTTGAATTATGGGCCATGTGTGAGAGGACTCTCTTCTGAATTAATTTGCCCTGCATTTATTGGGATTTTAGTTAATTTGAGTGCTAGGGACGCTAGGGACTTGGATGATCCATGCTTTACGAGGTTTGGACTCATAATTATCCTGCATCTGGCTTTCAAAGGGTAGTTGTTCTTCAGTTACTCTTAGAGAAATATGTCTTGTGCATGGGAATTATTATAGCGTGTTCCTCTCTGAGTCATGCAAGCCCTCCCTAATTTTTTAGTAATCTTGGCTTGGTCCGCGCACCTCTTTGTCAATGACCTGCATGGGTCTGTGTTTCAGTAAATTCACCAGCATGAGCTTCCATGAACCCTCAACATATTTTATTCATTGTAATGCATGTTGCGACTTCCATTTTGAAAAAAAATATGGCTGCTCAGTACTGTTGTGCTTCTAAGTTAGCAAGTTATATAAGAAATATTGTTTTTTGTTACATTTCAGCCTATGCACTACTTATGTTATGTTTTTCATGTCTTTATGGTTGCAAGCGATATTCTTTGTGTATAAATGCATATTTGACCTAGTGTCTGCATTTCTTCATGGTGAGTGTATTTTTGCTTCGTGTCTATTGTATTTATGTGTGTCAGTTAACAATAAGTTTGCTTTTTCGTCAGGTCCATTTCCTCCTGTCTCTGCCTTGGATAAGGCCTGTATGGTTGTCTTAGTTAGTAGCGCTTCTCACCTGAGCAATATTGTGAATGGGGAGGGATAGTAGTTATGAATGACGTATTCAACTGCCTGTCAACAATATCACTGTATCACACAATGGGGGTCATTACGAGAATCACGGTAATGGAAAAACGATGCCAGTAAGGGAATAAGAGCACCCCTTACCACTTCAGGCTATTATGAGTCAACAACCCGGTATCAGCACCACCGCTGATACCGTGTACCCCCGTACCGGCATGCGCACGGGCACGCAGCCCTTCAGTCCGGCAATACCGGGACAGCACTAACAGGAGGACATCACAAGTAATGCGGACATGCAAATACTGGCATCATGAAGGCGGTAATAAGGGATACCGGGATGCCGGCATCGACGGCATCGCAAACCACCCGCAAACAGCAATGTGCAGTGTTCCCAACTGCCACAGGTGCACACAATCAGCACAGGTGGAGACAATGGAGTCTGGCCCAGCACAAAAGGAGCACACCCACACACCACACCCCTTTCCACACCAAAATGATTCCACTTGCAGTAGCACTATTGGTGCTGGAGGACATGCTTGGATTGCTACACCAGCAACAACAACAACAGGCACCACAGAGGAGATGCAGGAGGAGAAGGAGGGTGAGATAGGCCAAGCAAGCCCCACCATTGCAGCCAGTGGTACCACACAGGCAGCCATCAATCCCTTGCATCAGAGCCAGTCCATTCAACCTAACCCCTGAGCAGATCCACACCCTGTACCGTCGGGACCTGGACACCATCACCACCATTGTGGACATGAGACATAATGACATTGTCACCTTGATTGAAATACGCACTGCCCTCCCCTCTCTACTGAAGGTAGTGTCTGTGCTCCACTTCCTGGCCACAGGCACCTACCAGCACACAATGGGGCACATGCATGGCATATCACAACCCTTATTTTCTCGCATGCTCAACCAAGTGCTGGATGCCCTCCTGAAGCACTCAAGCAACTACATATCCCTACCACATACTGCCCAGGAGATCTTTGACACAAAAGCTAGCTTCCATGCACTGGCAGGCATGCCAAATTGTATTGGTGCACTTGACTGCACCTATGTTGAATTGGTGGTCCCGCATGCCACGGAGGTGGTGTGCCGCAATCGTAAGCTATATCACTCCATCAATGTACAGATGGTATGTGACTCCAGCAAGATCATCACACATTGTTGTGCCTGATTTCCCGGATCAACTCATGACTCAATGGTCCTGTGGAACTCCACGCTACCACGCTACATGGAGCGAGATGCAGGACGACGTACCCGGCTGCTTGGTAATTTGCATGACAGGCACATGGTAGTGTAATTGGTGGAGAGATGCACACACCACCCTGGCGTCATTGTTGTGGTGACAGCACAATGTCCACATAGCAAAACACTGTGCCCCAAAGCATCCCAAACTGAACATAACAACAAAACCCCATAGTAATAACGGAAGCTGCACACCAATTACAAGATGCCTTACTTTCAACTAGCTCACATCCCACAACACGTCCAGAACACATCAGACCCCACCCTCCGTAACACAATCCAGCAACATGCTGTGAGTATGCACAATGTAAATGTCTGCAGCAAATCACAACACAGGACAAGCATCCATGCGAGTGCACAAATCAATCCCACTAAGGGAATACACTGCTTGTCACAGGGCCACCACCACAGTAGTGCTGCATGTCACCATGGGAATAATAAGCGCTGAATGATAAATCATGCTGAGACTTGTGCCAACGCTGCCAATAATAAATTCATACTAATTACTCCACATCACAATATAATACCAAACACAGCGGTATGCATCCACAGTGCATGAACACCACCAAGGAAGTGGACACCCTGTGTCATCTGGACGACGTAACCCACACCATTAGACCATGGCACAGCACACATTGCGGCAAGGTAAAATGTGTGCATACATCCAGGGACATGTGCATGTTAACAACAAATATCTGCAGGCATGTGTGAAGTACAGGTGTCTATCAGGATTTGACTTACACATACCGTATTATGCACCCATGCAGGTGATAGTGGCTATCCCTTGAAGACGTGGCTCCTCACCCCTGTGCGGAACCCGCAGAACAGGCACGAAGAGGACTTTGATTGAGCAGACCTTTGGCCTGTTGAAGGTACGTTTTTGCTGTCGTTAACCGGTTGGGTGGGGCACTCCTGTACATGCATGAGAAGGTGGCCAAGATCATCATGGCATGTGTCACAACATGTGCATCCGACGGAACGTGCCTCTGCCCCCTGAGATTGAACCGCAACCATCAGGTGAGTATGAAGAAGATTAAGATATCCCGGTGGTGATGCACAGGAGGGACGTGCTGTGTGCCAGTCTGTGATAGGCCAACATTTCTAAGACACATGGATGCAGAGGGTGCCATGAATGTGGGACTCAGGCACTGGGTGTGGGGGCACATGGACACTATGCACTGTAAACCAATAAATCAAACATACACAATAAGGAATGTCCAATCAAGTGTTTTTTTTGGTACACAACGGGTGTATTTAACATAAAAGGTGCTCAGTCCCTCCACCTCACACACACCCCATCACCCTTCCCTCTCACCCCACAACTCCCCCATCCTCTTCCCCCTCCCCCATAACTCCCCCACACACTCCCTCCACCCACCCCTCCCCCGATACAACTGACATCCTGAACTCCCCGTCCCGGACCCCTGTGGAGGTGGATGGCACATGTGGCAAGGGGCCCAATTCTGGTGGGTCCTGTGTGGGGCTCGAGGCCCCTGCTTCTGCCTCTCCTCCAGACTGGACATGCGAGGTGCCATCGGGTGAGCTAATGGGTGTGTACTGGTGTGCTTGGGTGGGGTTGGGTGTGCCACCAAATTCCATGGAGCGGTTGTCCTCCTCAGGCACACAGACCTCGCCTTGGGAAAGTACCTCATTGCCACTCTGTGGCGCATGTGGAAGCTGCCTTCCCAACCCGGCTGGCAGCTGCAGACAAGGTCCCATCTGCCACCGGCTCCACAGCTGCGGATTCCACAGGTGTTGGAACTGTTGGAGTAGTGGCTGACCTATGACGCCCCTGTTCCCTGCCATCGAGTGGTGCCTTTGACCTCGGTTTCTGATGTGCCTTGCCAGTGCCCCTGTATGTGGAAGGCCTGTTAGCGTCTTCCCTGGCCCTCTTCGTAGGAGTAGTGGCCTGTGCTGCAGAGTCCTCTGCATCACTGTCGGTATCACGGCCTGTGGGGGACCAAAAGAGGGATGGCATCAGTGATGGTTGTACATGCATCATGTAAACAATGGCATTAGTGCAGTTGTACACATTTGATGACTTGGTGTCCTACTGTTGTGGCATACAGGTTGTCTGCCATATGGTGAGGTAGTTCAGGCATACGTTAGGTTCACACATGTGTGAGGTGGTGTCTGCTGTGTGACATGCCTTTGTGTTGTGGACTGCGTGCAGTGTGACACATGCCGTTTCCCTGTGTGTGGTGTGTGTCTCAGGTATGGCATTGGCATGCTGCATGCATGTGGAGGTGTCCATGCTGGGGACGGCATCCAGGCAGGGATATGTCCATGTGTGTGTAATGGCCCATGCATTGCCTCATTGCACGGTCACATTGGTGGACTATCATCATACTTTGCATTACAGTGTTTTCTTTGGACACTCACCTCCATCTGCCGATGACGAGGCTCCACGTTCCATTTCTCCCACTCCTTCTATGGACTCCATACTGATGATGCTGGCACAGGTTTCTTCCCAGCTGCTGCGTTTGTTCGGTGAGTTTGAGCTACCGCCAGTTGCCATGCCCTGGCTCAGGTTGGCAGACAAGATATTGCGCACTGAGAGGCGCAGGTCGTCCCAGCATTTTTTGACGTCCTATACAGTGCGCGGGGTGGTGCCAACCGCACTGACTTCCTGGGCAGCTAGCTCCCACATCTCTTTCTTTATGAGCTGTGCTGCTATCTTCAGGTCTGAGGCAAAGACCACCTCTGCATTCTGAGCCAGAGTGTCAGTGAGCATGTTGAGTTCACCCTCGGAGAACCGCTCCTTCCGCTGCTGGGATGTTCCTTTCTTTATAGCCTTTGGCATAGTGCTGGTGGTGTAGATGCTGATCTGAGTGTTTGTTTGAGGCTCCAGGTCCTGTATATCGAGGATGGCAATTGATTGTGTTTTTCAAGATGGACACCGTGCCATTTCCTGTTCCGGCGCGATGACGTGACTTCCGGTTCCGGTATTAGAGGGCCCGCTAATGCCGGACCCGCCTATGCCGACCCCGTTTTTAAGGGGTGGATGGAGGCGGAAGGGGTGTCAGCGCTTTCCATGATTCCGCTAAGGGATGTTTTTGGGACTTTTGCGGCAAGCCAGTACTGTCGATACCGGCATGCCACAACGCGCGTGCATGCATACTCGTAATCAGCCGCTGTTAGTGACGTCAGTGCTACCCGGACCTGGTATTGCCTCCATGCCGGTAAACACAGATTTTTACTGCGATTGTCATAATGACGCCCAATGAGGGTACTATAATGCTCCCCCTCCATTGTGCAATGATTGTCTCATGTATCCCCTCATCTGCTTCTCTTGACAATGGGTACTGTTACACTCTGGGTAACACTGCTCCCTGTTTCAACTTAATATGTACTGCTCCTACACTCTTCAGGAGCCCTAAACCATGGGGGTTGTTTTTACTTAAAGTACTTGGGTCCTTCATAAAGTAATCTTGTAAATGTGCAGGCATGCTTTTAGCAATGAGTATAGTGCATGAGACGTTGCTATATTCAATCATTATTTGACAGGGAACGCACACATCCAAAATCATTTCACCATCATTGTCAGCATCTTCAAACCACTGTCTGTCCGACACCCCACTCAATGTCTGAGCAGGGTCAATGCACAGAACTATTCACCACTCACTTCCCTCTTTATAAGTCTCTATGGGCACTATTTTGTAACCTGCCATCAACATCCCTTCCAACTCTAGCATGACAATACTACCTGGGACATGGTCTTGGGGCACTGCTGGTCTGATGGCACTCTCCATGGCTTCTTTAGAACACATAGCACCACACTCAATAACACTGTTACCCCAAACATAAACAAATCTGGGTGTGCGGGTGATCGCTTAGTAACGCCATCACTGAACAATGCTCTTCTTATCGGCAAGGCCTTAGCGTAACAAATTCCTGGTGTGGAACACACTACCCCTTCTTCTGAAAATGAAATGCTCATGCTCAATTTGCTTGACAAATCCCTTCCCAACAAGTGTACCCGCGTCGCCTTTAAGAACATTAGTGGTGTGAATACCTCTTTGTTACCTACTTTGATGGGTAAATCTTCTGTAAATGGAACCAAATGTATTGCCCCAGAGAATCCCTGCATGTCTGTTACTTTACCAGATAAGGTGAAACACCCTTCCTTTAAGCATGATTTCTTTCACCTGTGTCAACCATAAAAACAAATGATTTGTTCCTCTCTCCACACATACCAGGGGTTCCTCTTCTGGGTCGGCAGTGACTGACAGGACTGGGCACATCAGTGCTCTCTGGGGGCTGTCCTAATTGGGATATGTGTTCGACCCTGGGAATACAAAAGGGTTACCGCCCACCACACTTTCCCCTGTGTACAGTGTCACTGTGCCATGCGGCAAAGCATTTTTGCCCCAAATTTATTGGGCTGATTGTTGGGTCTGCTGTTGTGCATTCACTGGTATATTATTGGGCCCTGGATGTTGCACCTGCTGGGATATGGGTTCTTGATATTGGTACTGGGCTGTTGTACCTGCTGGTGGTCTTGTGTGGGCATATCACCATATGCAACGCTTGGGGTCAACAGCCCATTCTGCAGCTAATAACTAGTTGAGGCTGCTGGTCCACTAAGATACACTCCAGTGTTATTTGCATAAGCTTGCCTGTGCCCACATCCTTGTGCAAAATGACCCATTGTCCCACATGACCAACACTTTCCCGACCCACCAAATCCTAGACCCATCCTGAGAAATCCTCCTCTTCTACCTCCCCAGAGTCCTTGAAACCCTCCTTTTCCAAGCGGATATCCCCCTGGGTAACCCCCTTGATAACCACCCTGTGATTCACCCTGATACACTTGGTTGTCTAAATACCCTTGGTACCCCTCCTTCGGTCCACTCTGGTGCCATTCTCACTTCTACCAGAGCCGTCCTCTGTTCAACCTGCTGTACGGGTGACCCTGCAATCATTGCTCATTCTAATACTCATTTTTCACCCATTTCTTTTGCAATAACTTTGCCTCAGCCTTCTGCGCATTATCAGCTACTTCCTTTTCCTTCTCCTGCCACCTTTTACAATGATGCATTAAAATCAACTGAATCTCAGCACCTCTCTTGGCCTTGATCTGTACCTCCTTATCCAAAACCTTGTGCGCGTCCTTCTTCAACATTTATCACATATTGGTAGTGTTTAGCCCATGATTCCCCTGTCTCAGCCCTCCAAATCTCTGGAATCTGTAATATGTACTGAGCTGGATCTTCGTTTTTCTTCATAGTGTGCACCATTATTGAATGTATGTACAGTGTGCCAGGCTATGCTGCTCTAAATGCAGCCCACACTCTAGCCTGGCAATCTTTGTGTGCCCCTTCAGGATTTTTTTCATCCATTCCGTACCCCTGGATATCCTGCCTTTTTCCAAATGTCATCTGCTTTGTCCCCTAATACTGTTATGAACAAGCATTTCATGTCTCCTACTGCCAATGTCATACCTGCAGTCTATCTCCCAAGTGCATATATCCACTTACCCGCTCCTGCAGCAAGCAAGGGCACTGCCTTAATCAAATTGTTCCTATCCACGTGTGGCCAGGGCACATACTGTACTCTGTGGGACATTTATTTAATAATGGAAACTGTGTTCCCACCTGTTTGACTGGTGACTTCCTCCCCCCTGGCTTCCCATTAACCAACGCCATATGACCTGGTCGTGCTCTTAACCTCGGGCCCCACAAACTTTCTACTCTTGGTGTCACTCTAAGAGGAACATCATATACCTGGTTCTCATCTGTTTCCGACTCTTACTCTTTCTCTGCTACTCTTGCATCAACATCTGATTTGAGGGATTCATAATCTAAACTATCTGCTAACAGTCGCCCTACCCTATATATCTCATCACTGTGACTATCCTCCCTCATTTCAACATCTCTAATTGCAGTGTTGTCAATTCAGAATAAAATATTGCCCGCTCTCCATTCATTAGTACCTATCAGCACTCTTCCCCCTTCTCCCCTCTCCTGCATTACTCGCGCTACCTCTGCTTCTTTCCTTCAGAGCGCTGCTTTAAAATCCCTTCAAGCCCTATTTTCTGTTTCCATCACAAGTGGGTTCTGCGCAGCTAGGGGCTGCAGGACATTTTCATAAGTTTTGAGGACTTGTTGTCACAGAGTTGCATTGGGAACATACTCAGGGTTAGTATACCCTGCAGCTGCTTGCATAGGTTGACACTGCTGTGGGGGTGACATGTCTGTGTGGGTTGTGAGTACTATGGCATTGTGGGTTGTTTGCAGGCCATGGGTGTCACCCTAGGTATGGGTGTGACACAAAGCACTTCTTTTACTATTTCTCCCCTCTTTGAATCCTCAGGGAGATCTTCCAAATCCTCTACCATTCTCCAAAACTCAAGAATGCCCTTTCTATTCCTAAACTTCCTTCCCTTATATTTTTCCACCAAATAAGTATGTATATGACCCAGAACCTACCTGTTATTCATTCCTTCTTTGGGCCAGGGCTTGTACATTCCACCTCTCATCACTCACTCGATGTGATACTTCATTATTATTTTCCCATTACAGTGGAAGTGCTGTACACATCTACTCGAGTGGCATCAGGAAACTCATGTTGTATCCGAGCCTAACCTTGTAGCGCTATTTAGCCTCCTAAAAACTGATCCAGCAGAATCAATCTTCCTCATGCTCTCACTATTGTCCACCATTCTTGTTACCCCTCCCTTCCCTCATCACCCACCATGCCACACACTAAATACTCCACACAACTCTTCACACAATTCAACAACCACTGCTTCTCACCATAACACTGTAATCTCGCCTTAAACCACAAATCAATAAAACCACAAATATTTACACAATGCTTTAGAGTCTTCATCAATCTCCACTTTGAGACAAGGGCATTTGCCTCCTTATGCCCCCTTCTGCCAAGCGAAGAGATCCCAGGTCCGTAATATAATGGATTTAAACAACAAAATCAAACCTGTTTACACAATGTTGTAGACCATTGCTCTTTCCCCTTGCCCCAGGAATGTTATACATCACACTCATTTGTGCCAAGTGGAGGGCTCTCTTGTCCTCCATACATTGGTCTTCACCTCTTATTTCATGTGCAGCACTGCCTTTCCTCCACAAAAGAGGATGTCCCACTATCTCTCTCATCAAATATATACCTATCACATATTGCCACGTGGTCTTTACAATCCGCACACTCACCACCACCTCACTAAACACACACACACTCTCCTTCCATTGTCTTTCCCCCCACAAAGGTGCACTTATATCTATATGCTCTCCTGAGTTCCTCCGATACGGGGTCACGTCAACAGCCTTCATAATCTGGGAGCATTGCCCCACTTCAAGGAGCAGGCAGGGCTCTGGTTAACACAGTGCCTGCAAACCTCTTCAGATTGTCCACAGGGGCTGGTCACTGCAGATGAGGGCCGCACCCCAGGAATGCATGGCAGGAACACCATAGATTTCATGGAAAGGCTGGGATCACGTCGGGGTCACCAAATTGAAAGGATGGTAGCCCAAAAACAGGGCGATAGAACAATCCAAAATGCAAAATAATCACTGCACCTCTTTGCAAAGAAAAACATGGTTTATAATATGCAAAAAGGGTCTTAGGTGGTCCTGTAGAACCGCACTGACACAGAGCTCATCTTATTTCAATGGGTTACAGCTTATATAGTGGAAATTCCACAAATTAACAATATTATGAATAATAATGAGTACAGCATAATTCCACCACCCTCATTGCTACCACCAATAAAACATGCTAATCCCCCTCTATAGTCCCTTGACCGATTGGCCACATCTACGCTAACCCCATTCCCCTCGACACGTGGCCCATACATCATCACTGTCAAACCCAGGTATATGATTGGTGGGTTCTTATCAATAGGGTTGTAAATTTGGGACCATCACATGATGTGCACCCTCCTGTTCCAGGTGCGATCAAAGTAACTTGGCGAGGCCAACCTTACTTTGATAAGACAAAAGGCTTCCTCATTAACCCAGATGCCATCACACACACAAGCGGCACCCCGATCTTGTACTAAATGTATTGACATCACCTCCGCCCCTCCTGTCCCAAATCACAAGATGTTCCAGACACAACTCCCCCCTTATCTCCTGCCAGCCCCAAGTGCCCAGGGCTTACATAACCAGGGCACCAATCTCAAGTCTGAATCGCAAGGATTTGTTTGCTTAAATTGTGTATCTAGGTATAATTCATATGGGGTGTCCACCCCGAGGTGAGGGCAGTAGTGTTCTAAATCTTCGCCTGGCTCATTGGTGTCACAGATCTTCATGCCCTATTCTCATGAATGTGTCCTTCAAATGGTGAATCCCTTCCTGCTCTTCTACCAACTAACATTCCGCTCCTACCACATTCAGGCCCCGCAGCTGGATACTGGTTACTGCTGATCTGTGCACCACGGGTGCCTCTAATCTCAGTTTCTCTCCTGGGGAATGGAAAAAGGGAATTTGTTTTTGGAGGTAAACGACCAGAGCTGCAGCTCCACCTCAAGGCATGCATTCTCTTCTGTTCATCGTGTGCTAGGCCTTAATATACAAAATGGTGACACGTCTGTCAAGTTAGCACAACGACCTTGCTTCTACCGCACTGCTTTACTGACTCCATCTTCTGCTTATTTCAATCCTTCCTACACATCCCGCTATCCTACGTCACTACAGTACATTAAATAAGCACCTGGCCTATAATGCTGCCATACATATGACCTCATTAATACATGTGTTTCTCTTTCTGTGTTGCTTTATGTGCATATCTAAACCCTTTGCCCTGGCTGGGGCGCTGTACCTGCATCCCAACACATCAACCAACACAAATGTTGACGCCCATGTTAAGGTCATGGGAGACGGTGGTATCAAAGAGAAGCAGCTTTATGGGAAGTGCATGTGCATCCTATGAGGGACAGCATATGTGGGGCACCCTCCTCAGTGACTAAGGCATGTTGAACATAGATGGTACATCAAGATGTGACCGTCAGCTGCACACATTATTGTTGCTTGTCTATTGGAAGCATTAACCATAGTAAGGTATAATGGGCCTCTTTAAGTTTGGCAGAATTACCACCGGATTACCCTGTTTTTATAGAGTTCATTGTAATCTATGTCGCATTTTTGGCAGAATTACTGCTGACGGAATTCCCACTGCAGTAATTCCGTGGATTCTGCCAGTTTTCAGAAGAATGCAGGAGAGTTTACCTTCAGCATCATGCTGGAGGTAACTCCCCCTTCCAGGGTCATACTCATAGTATGGCAGTGCAGGAAAAGTGGTGGTAATTCCGTTACTGCCAATTATTTCCCGCACTACCAAACTTGTAATGAGGCCCAATGAATTTTACAGTAGCAATACAACAAACGGTCCATCTGGCCAGCGGTACTTGTGTACATTTATGTGGAATAACTGAGCTTCCCCCTAACCAAGGTGCAGTCTGAGAGAGTTTTCAGTGTGGCTGGGGCTATTTTCTCTAACCACAGGATAAGCCTTCAAGTGCTACATGTTGAACAATTGACATTTTATAAAAAATGACCAAGCAGTCTCTTTGACTCGCATACTCTCCCTACAGCCAATGACAGCATCCACCCACTAACCAGGTCTCCATGGGTCGCTAGCGGGCACTTAGCTTCCCCTACCTACCTTTCTATTGGCTAAAATCCACACACACATTCTAAAATCCTAATAACTTGGACTTTGGTCCTCCAAGGGTGTTCACCCACAGCGCTTTGAGGCTATGCCAATGGCATTAGGTGCTATACAAATGCCACATAAGATAACATAACATAACTTCTTTGAGGAACAATATTGAATAACATCAACTAATAGTCAACTCTTTCTCTGCCAGACACTGAAAAAGTACAGATGGGCTCTTTTATGGTGGTTTATTTATTTATTTATTTATACATTTTTAAAGCCCCTAAGCCTAAGGGTGTTGTTGCAATCCAGTTACACATAAAGTCAGCTTCAAAAGTAGGGGAGTGGTTTCGGCTACAAAAAGTCATACAAACAAATCACTAGTTTATATGAGTTATTTGGAAAACAGGTTTATTTTGCTTGAGACCTGGGGAGTCAAACTTGTTGCCAGGGGGGCAACCTAAGCAAAAAACCAGGTGTTTAGCACCTTTTGTAAAGTACAATAGGAGACCTCTGCCCTACATCAGGTGGGAGGATGCCCCAGTGGTTCATGGCCACTGTGGCGAAGCTGGCCCCTCCTCCTCCTGCTCTTTTTACCTTTGGTTGGGCCTGACAATGCGCATGAATGTACCTTACCAATCTGGTGGACTTGGATCTCATGATTTTCTGGGATATGTATTGGTGGCCGTATTGGACAAGCATTTGTGGGTAATGGACATAGTTTTGTAGATAATCATTTCCCAAATTGATAGCCAGTGAATCTTTTTCTATCTCGGGATGTTCACTGCTATGCTGTCTCAAAGAGCGAGTACGACCTCCAACTTGACCTAAGGCTATGTTGGTCCTTGCCCAAAATCAAACAAACGTTGAAGACACTTTTATTCTTCTAAAATGTCTGGCTCCGCTCTAACATTGTTAGGGTTGCTGTTTTATGTGTGCCTGTTATGTGTGCGCTGCCATGCCCATGGGCCTGTCTTAATGCGCAATATAAATATAAATAAATAAATAAATAACCTGCTGCTCGGAGAGCATTGTTTTGGATTACTTAAAATGTGTTCATGTCCTGTTTAAAAGTTCTCACAAAGAGGACATTACAGTAATCCAGTCTTGCCCAGATAATTGCCAGGGCGATAGGCAGCTGTCTGGTGACAGGAAATGTCTAGCGTGTTGATCTGTTTAGCTGTGTAAGATGATGAGGAGTTGAGGGGGTGGCATCCAAGTGGACAACAACTGTTTTTAACAGCAGGGGAGATGGGTATCTGAATATCATCAATGGTGAAGGAGTAGAATTGGTAGCTGAGTTTCTTAAGCGTGGCAGGGGATCCCACTAGCAAGATCTCTGTCTTATCGTCATTCAAACACAAGTAGTTGGTGGCCATCCAGGTCTGGATTGTCAAGTAGATTTTGTGGATGGTGAGGGAGTATTTTTCATGGGATTCTGACAGGGGGCAGAGAATTTGGGTGTTGTCAGCATAGTTTCTGTAGGAGATGCTGATTACATCCAGGAGGTTGAACATGGGTTTGGTGAAGATGTAATAGATTGAGGGGGAGACACATGAGCCTTGAGGGACACCACAGGGAATGGGGGTGGTGGGGCGCTTGCAGTCTCTGAGAAGACTCTCATTTATCTGGCTTCTAGGAGGGATGCTATCCAAGATGCTGCTTCGAAGGAGAAGTTGGCTGTTATTGTGAGGTTGTGGCACAACGTTTTGTGATTTACCAGGTCAAAGGCTGCAGATAGATAGAGAAGGAGGAGGAGTGCTGGTTTGCCCTCACCTCTAAAAGCATCAAGTTGGATTTTTAGATCTAATAGTGCCGATTCCGTACCGTGACGAGGCCTGACACCTGATTGGCACATCCCTAGAATGTGATTAGTTTCAAGAAATGACTGTATTTGATTGTAGGCTACCCTGTCTAAAGTCTTTAGTAAGAAGCTTACTGTAGTGATAGGCCGGTAGTTGTTTGGATATAGTGGGTCCAGAGAGGTTTCTTTAGTAAAGGGAGCACCCAGGACTCTTTGATGCTGGCTGGGACCAGAATAGACGAGAAAGAGGCATTGATGAATCTCGTGATGAATGGGATTAAGGTTTCAGAACAGTCTTTGATAATGGTGGCTGGGCATATGTTTCCTTTGTATTTAGAAGGTTTAAGATTTCTAAGAAAGTTGGCAGTTTCTAATTCCGAAACTTCCCTGAAATGGAAAGCTGGAGTGGCATGTACTTTGGTGGTATTAGAAGTTGGGTTGATGGGGCAAACAGCAACTTGTTTTTTTTTCCTTTTTCTGCTGTACGGAAATTATTTTCGATCACATGGCATTCTGAATGTTGATACACCAAGTTTCATCCTGAGTGATGGTGGTAGGGGACGAGGAGGGAGTCTATCATTTTCTAAGAATTTTAAATAACTCTTGTAAGTTAGAATTGTCCCTGGCTATTCTTGTGTTTTAGGCCTCTGTTTCAGCTCGTTGAATTTGGGAAAACAATAGTTGCTGTCTTGCACATGCTATTGCATTCACTATAGTGCAAGTATTTTTTTCAAATTCTGATCACCCACTTGTCAAAATTTGTCATGGGCTAAGCCACTCCTACCAACCTTTATACTGAATAAAATGTGCACACACATTCTAAAATCATCTTATCAATTTCTCATACCTCAGACTTTGGTCCATCAAGGGCTTTCACACACAACACTTTGAGGCCATACCAATGGTATTATGCGTTAAACAATTGCAATACAACTTAACATAAATAACTTCTTTGAGGAACAATATTGAATAACATCAACTAATAGCCATCACCCAAAATCGGAAGATAATGACATTGGTTTGACACCTTGCCAGACAGTGAAAAAGTACAGCTGGGCTGTTTCATGGTGGTTTGGGTTGGGAAAACAATAGTTTTCCTTCAGGTCAAATCCATACACAAGGGGTCTCTAGTTCTTTCACAGGGCACAACCACCCACTAAAGTACTCAGGTTCTCTCACAGGGCAGAGCCATCCCTAAATGTTCTTGCATTTTTTTTTATGGTTTGGGCACAGCAACCCACTAAGATTCTCAAGCTCCCCCACAGTGAAAAGCCACCCACCAAGGTGTTTGGGGTCTTTCACAAAGCACTGCCAACCACAAAGGTCCATGGGCCCTTTCACAAAAGACAGCCACCCACTTAGGTTCCCATCTTCTCTCACAGAATGTGGCAACCTCTCAAGCTTCTCAGATTCTTGCAAGAGACACAGCTGCAACCACTAAGGTTCTCAGGTTCTCACATAGGGCATAGCCACCTGATAAGGTGCTCAAGCTCTCAGAGAGAGCACAGACACGCCCTAAGGCGCTTAAGGTTTTTCACACCAAGGTACCCACTAGGTTTCTAAGTTTCTTGGGTTCCTTTACAGCATTCACATGCCCACTAAAACTCTCAAGCTCTTCAATACGGAATTACGTACATTTCTCCAGCCCTCAGACAGACCACTGCCACTCTCGTAAGTGGGGGAGTCTGCCTATAGGGCCTTTCACTCCTACAACGACTGTATTATGTCTTCTCCTCTGCAGACTGCCCTGCAGGGGGGAGGGTGGCATAGAAGCATATGCCTCCGCAGGTTATTCATCCACACTACATAGCCCAGCTCCACCTGGATAACAGAATCCTGACAATAAAGGTAGTGGGTGAATCCATGTTATATGATGAGTTAGTAAGTTCCTTCCCAAAGATACAGACTGCTGCTGGTGCATAGTTATCAACCATTTGCTAAAGTGATACAATCAACAGGGCCCTGTACCTCTTGTACCTATTAGCAGGCAGGATGGGTGAAGAGGTTTGGGCATAGCATGCCTGACATCATCACTGTGCTTCACCTTGGCCTTGGATCTGCTCAGACCCTCTCCATTCTCACCACTGGTATAGGGTGTAGTGGTGGCAGCCTTCACTGACGGCTGGCCGTTGATGCACTTCGTTCCTCATCACTGTCAGCATGGCCCTTCCCTTCCGATTCTACTTGACCCTCTTTCCAAAGCCCTCCACCATACAAAAGACCTCACAGGCTCATCTCCCCTTATGATCTTCCCTGGAAGCATGGTAAACTAGTCACAAACTCAGGATCCTTTGGGCATTGAAGGGGAGTTTGAGGTCACCACTCCCTGGTATTCCACCTATGCATGTGCTACAGGAACATGAAGAAGCTCTTCCTACACCCTCTCCTCCTCTATCTGCTCATTCTCCGCCCCCCTAGGGTAGGTCCACCACCTAATGTTTCACCTGTGCAAGCAGGTCCTTCTCATGAGCCTCCCCTGATGAACCTACCCCTTATTTGCAACAGTAACCTTGCCCTGCCGAATGGAGACCATTTCCTTTTGTGTGCCCCACACACAGATAGGAGCCATCCTAAACTCCCCCACTATGATCCTTTATGTAGCCACTCCCTACTCCAACATGCACAGTTCCCTCTTACTATTTCAGTCCAAGTGCGGAAATGGTAGGCTTTGGTGTGCACATTATTTTCAAGTGTGCTCAACTGACTAACGAAATAAACCACTTTGTGAGCATGCACAGCTAGTGACCTAACATCTCTGAAGAGAGTTTGGAAGGGAATTTCTCCTTCCCAACCACTGCAATTATTTTTAAATCAGTGTAAAAGGTGCATCTCACAGCACTTTTTCCAAAGATATAGGTTAAACAAAACAAATATTTTATGTGATTATAAAGCAAGCTCATTAACCAGTCCAAGACTTCAAGATCTGCCAGACTATCTAGGAAAATTATCACTGTGCCGAGAAAAACGTATGCGCCAAAAAAAGATTGTATCCTCAGTATAAACAATGGGTTCAGTTGTAGCTATTCATTTGTAGACCCTGTGCAAAGACAATGCAGAAAGTATGCTATGCCATTTGAAAAAAACGCATTGGTATTACCAAAAATAATGTCACTTGTAACTGATGTGGCTGTCAACAAATTCAGACAGCATACAATATAGGCAGATGGAATAATGGCAACTTAAAGAAATATGGCAGAAATCATGCCAATAGGTGTTCATGTGCCACTTTAATTAAGCAGTTCAAGGGCCAGAAGAACATGCATCTCATAATTTGTGAAAGGATCATCATACTGTGGTGCAGTTATTCTGATGCAATTATCATCAGAATTCCTCTGCCTCTGCTTACTATCCACATGACATTGCCCTGTGAACAGAGCTGTGACAACACTTCCACGAAACCAGTCTTACAGCTAATAGGCATACACACCAACCATGTTTACTCCCTAAAAACAGGAAAATGTGCTCAACAAAACTGGAAAAAAACAAACATAAAAGGAACCTACCCTTTGCTTCTACTCACAAAGCTCTTCTGAATCCGTGACCAGCAGAGCAGGGGCATAGGAAGAAACTCTAATAATATTATTGCTCGGTCTCAAGAGAATTGTTAAGGTTAAGGAGCATCTATTAATAAGCATAAAAATGCTTTTTGGGTAATTAACTTCATTGACAGACCATACCTTAACATAATTTGAACAGCAAAGTCTGATGAACCAGAGGTAACAAAGCTAAATTATTAATACATTATTTGCACAATTCTGTGTAGAGATGGATGCCTTTAAATTATTAGAACTAATTAAGCAATGCAAAGAAAGAAACAGCAGAGAACCATTGTGTCACAACATTGGATAATTAGCATAGTCTACTGTATGTTTGCTGTCAGAGTGTCACAGAGACAAATACTGCTAATTGTACATGAAGCAATAGCAAAACTGATGGAATAAACTATATGATATTGATTTTCATTAACATTTTCTTTACATAAAAAAGAGAACTGCATTTTTCTATTAATGAGCTACTTTCATGACCCAATCTGTCAGAGGAATCATGCTTTCCTGATGTTCTTAGTAGTGCAGATGCATTTGCAGCTCAGAGCCCTGCCACCTGAAAAATAACCTGATTCTAAGTAGAGAGTAACATCTTTTCAGAGGCCTGCTTGCAACTGTGACATGTGAAGTGAAATGAAAGGGCACATCATACAGTTTTTTTTCTCCCTCCCTTCCTGACCACAGCCTACAAACAATTCCACAAGAGCCTTACTGAGGTTTCTTATGGAGTCTTGTTGATGTAAATCACATATATTTACTTTTAAGTTAATACCTGCAGTAAGTGGCAATAACATAGGACACATGTTTATATTGTAAAGCCCTCAGCAGATGAAAATAGAATCCAACAGAAGGTGCTGTTTCCTAGACTATTACTAGATTTCCCTATCTTTAGCAAGCACATTTCCTCACTGTACTGTACTGATAAAACAGCTGACTTGATTTTTGAAAGTTGTTGATGTGTTCTTCACATCAAAGGGGTGTTCTCCCACGAACCTCCCAAGCTCCTGTGCTAGCCTCCAATACGAGTTGAGAGGACTCTGTAAAAAGTGAAGGATTGTAGAAGTAAAAAAACTCACTGGAATATTTGCATAACCACAATACTTTGCAAGCAAATCATATTTAAAGTCTCATGATATTATGGGTAATTTAAGAACACCTAATGAGTCTGCATGTACACAATTATTTTGCAGTCCTTAGAAGATTGTTTGCAGCATACCTCGTCCTAATATTGTTAGGTGGGATTATACAGGTGCTCAGTGAAACCGTTTTTGTAAAAGTTTCTATATAATTTGTAAAGGTATATGCCCATTGGAACTTTGAAAACTTGAAAAGGATGCAGATTGTGTAAAAAGTATTGTCACTGTTAGAATATCCATTGTCCTTATACTATGTACGAGTAATACCAGGCATAGCACAAAACTATTATCCCCTGTAGGTCTAGTAAATGATATTGAAATGTTGCTCTCCACTTAAAGGCTAATGTAAGCAATGCTGAAAAAGCAGATGCTGAGCATGTCATTTGCCTACTCAAACCCTCAAAGGGCAAATTCATATTTATAATGCACTAGTGGTACCACCCGGTGTTGCACGACTCTGTAGCTGACATGTATGTGGGGATCTGCTATAGACTTGTGTATGTTTTATTGTGTCATAAATTCCTATTTTTGGAAAAGTCACAATCGGCATCACCGAAATCACCTATACCGATAGCAGAGGGCTGGACCCCACCCAGTGCAGGGAGAATGGGTGGGGTTGGTTAGATTTCACCATCGCCAGTACACCACAGACTGGTATGATGACCTCGGGTCAAAATTTCAGCCCACCAAATATTGTGTGGCTGGAGCCAATAATTGGAAAATTGGCAATCTCCCGAAATCGCCTATACTGATAGCACAGGGCACGACCCCACTGTGTGCAGGGCAAATGGGTGGGGTTGGTCAATTTTCACCATCGCCAGTACACCCCAGACTGGTATGCTGACCTTGGCCCAAGGATTTGGCCCACCAACTGTTATGGGACTGGAGCCAACCCCGAACATACAACCACACTTTCATAAATATTTATATAGATTAAGTTGCGAGGGTACCGTTTCAACGTGCTAGTGTAACATATGCACAAAGAATAGGAAGCATGGAATGAGATTACATATCCAATTAGCCTGCTTAGCTACAGTCTGTATCTGATATGTCAGCTGACAATTGGGTTACATAGTGTGGGTGACACTTTTGCTAAGGCACCATGATGAGTAACAGAAATTCTGCTGTTTGAACGTTATTCATATTACAACAAACATAAAACAGGTGGATGTAGGTACAGGTCTGGTAACCTTTTGCAGTGTCAAAGTAGACAGAGTTGTCGGGTAATATCTAGATGTGGCCTGGGGCAGAGTTATGGGTATGGCGGGAAGGTTATTTGGTTAATGTCTATTTATAGCACCACTTTTGCATATTCAGTTTCAACTTCTTGAGGGTGTATTCTGTTTTTAGGGTTGCTAGGTCACACTAGGCACTGTAGAGTGATGCAAATAGGCTACAACAAATTATAAGGACTAGTTAGTATAATTTTTATTAAGAGAGGGAGAAAATGTCAGATAACTGCTGTGGTTTGTGCCTTATTATTTCTTAAGAAGGTTGGAATTGTCTGTGTTTGCTGCAAAAACCCGTGTGAGCGGCACCGAGAAGGAAGCTGGGCAAGCACACATGCACACAGCTTAGAGGTAACATTGCCTACATGCCCTTCTTATCCTCCAATACCTCTTAGAGGCTGTCCACATGAAGCCCACTTTTTTATGTACTCCTTCCATTGCTCTGACTCCTATCCTGAGGCCCCCCAATTTCTTAGACTCCCCCACTGACTCAGTAGATCATTGATACTGTGTGACCTGACCCCATAAATAACACCCACAAAGAGCATGTGTATCCCCCCTTATTGTCAACCGTGAGGGAATTCTCCTCCTTTTCCCTGCAACCTTCTTCCCCTTCAACCCCCAGTGTCATAGCCAGCATGTCATGACAACTACCAAAAATGGAAAACTGAGAACAGTTTATGTACTGTGATGAAACCTACAGACTCCTAACTAAACCCCTTCCTAAAGTCTCCTCGCAGGTAGCCAGGGAAAGGTAGACACTTCCTGATCATGACCTTGGGGGTGGTATTCTGCAGGAGGATCACCTGGGAGGAGAAAATGCCCGGAGGACTCCCTGGAATGATATGCAGTATTTGGCTTCCTCTAGGGAGGATGTCTCCTTAATGTCAAAGTATGTAAAAGCTTGTTGCAATAATCAGCTTTTCAACCCACAAGATACACATATAAATAGGGATGGACATAATCAACTCAGAGTCCTTGGGAGAAATAAACAACCATCCAAAATCCGAGAGACTTGTAAAGCTAATACCTTCTCTAACAGCCAAATGTATAGTGAAAGGAAATCTGTGAATAACAACGGCTTAAAAGAACTGCCTTTCTCTTTTCAATCAGGCCTGGTAACTAATCCTTATGATGTTCTTTTTAAGAATATTGTAAAGAACAGACTTGGTTGAAGGATGCAGAATTTGGAGGTGGTTCCTCAAAGAAGAGGTGGGTGCAGGGTTCTCAAAATGTTTAATGAATGCTAATAAAAAGATCTTTAAAAAAAAAGAAAAAATCAATCTCTGACTCTGTCATTTGGGACTCAAGTACCATAATTCCCTAAGTACTGGGACGATGACTGAAAAGTTATAATGTTGAAGTGTTGTAGAAGTGGTCAGATTGTTAATTCAAATGACCCACACCTGAGGGAGACGGAGAGGCGTAAAAGGCCCCCTCAGATGCAGTCCCCAGAGAAGCAGAAGCAAGAAAAGCAGAGGAACCAAGAAACCGAGCAGCAGAAGCAGCGTGGTGCTTGCATTCAGCCCAGACAGAGGTTTGAAGAGAGAAAAGATGACAGGACCACTGTGTGACAGAAAGCCACTGCCAGTCCTGAGAGGCTCTGTGTCTCTCAAATCCTCAAGTGCAGAGGCTGAGCAGCGGGAAGTGAAGGCGAGGGAAGCTTTTGTTCCCAGGAGGAACTCTCAGGTGGCTGGCGTGCACCCGAGGGCTTCAAGGCTGTCTCTGTCTCTGGTGGCTGGCATACATCAGATGGCCTCAGGAGTGAAAGGGGCTCCAGTTGTAGGTGTGGGCAAAGGTGGACTATGAGAAGCAGTTTGCTGGGTTGCGAGGCACCACAGAAGCAGAAGTCCTGTGAGCGACGAGGGGACAGAAGGCACACCTCTTACCCAGTGAGTTCACATTCTGGTAGTGGCCCCGGAGAGCTCTGTACCTGCTCGGGTGTCCAAGGCAGGCATTCAGCAGGAGAGCATCACTCGTGTATGAGTGAAAATAACTCTGAAGTTAATTTTGAATAATGAACAACTGAAAAGCAGCAAACACAGCATTCACGTGCGAGTAAAAGTGGTTCTAAAAGCAATTTTGAATACCAAACCATTGCGCAGTAGTGAAACTCTTGTATTAGAAAACCAAAAGACTGTAACTTTCAACCTGTGAGGCCATGGAAACACCCAGCAAACTGATCGGGCGATATTGTTGAGAATGAATACCCACAATTATTGCCCAAGCCAAAACCTACTACAATCAAGGCAAATGAAATACAACTGATATTGCCATCAGCAGAAGGGGGTCAGTGTTAGGTCCATAACTGGTGTACAACATAGGGTAAATGCTTGTGTAACCTCACATTGCCAAAGTCAAGAAAGAGGCAGACTAAGATCCCATGCTTGTCAGTATTTGGTAACTTATGCAGTGGGGAAAGAAGAATGACAAAAAGCCTGCCATTCTGGGAAAATGTATTCAGAAGGAGAGGAGCATTACCTGTAGAAAGGTATTGAAGAGCTTCGATGTGAAGCCTGTTTCCACTAAAAAGTTGCTAAATGTTTTGGAGCTGCAAATTGTTGAATACTATGAAGCTGCTGTGAACCTCTGGTCAGTTGACCTTAACTGTAAGAGCTGTTGCTGTTGTTAAATTTTGTTCGGGCAGGGGTGTATACCCTGATGGTAACCTTTGAAGGTAGTAGTCCTGGCATCGGAGTAAACCAGGTGGAGGTCGAATAATTGCTGCAGTGTGGCCTTGACAGAGACACTTTATGTGCTTTTGCTACTGAAGAAAAGAGCTGTATAAAGCTGTCAAGAAGTTGTGCTTGTGCTACTGAAGAAAGAGCCGTGTAAAGCTGCCAAGAAGTTGTGTTTCTTTCAAAACGTATCAGGATTGGCAAATCATCAAGACAAGTATTGTTGCTATTCGTGCTGTGAAGTTGCTCTTTGTCTAAATAATATAAATCATATAAGGAAGAAGAATAGTTTATTATTTGCCTTGTTGACACATCAGAGTATTGGAACGTTCTGTTGACTAATTGACCTGGCAAAGAACTGTATGGAACTTTTGTTGTAAACCACAATTTCTTTATTTTATTTTCTTGAATTGTGAAGCAGAATTGTGCCTAAAATCTGAGGAAGGGCAATTCACCCAGATTGTTGTTGCAATACAAACTCCATTATTATTGTTTTGCAATGCCAAAACATTTCCTTATTCATTTGTTGTATCTATACGTGTGAGTGACAGATATCCTTTGTTAATTTATTTTAGGGAAGGAAATTCTCATCAGGGTAGGGATATTGAGGCGTTTGTCCAACCTTCTAAGTTAATAAAATGGCATTTGTTGAGAAAACCCTATTATGTTGTCTGCCTCACATTCCTGACCCCTCACAGTATCCAAAGAGAACCACAAAGAACTGGAGTACAACTTCAAATGATCCAATTTACAAAAAAGGGAACAACCAATCATACACCTAAATCTACAACTAAAATTAAAACACTACTATCTTGTTATACGGAAACAATACTACTTCAAGAAATACTATACAAAAAATACATGACAAACGCACAGTGGAGAAAGTTTAAAGGCATTCTGGCGCGAGCGTTAAGATACATTTAGGTGTAGGAAACATTTTATAGATTATTAAAAATGTTTAAAGGAAAACAAAAGTGGGAAGTGACACAGTTATTTTCTTTCTTTATATTGGATAACTAACACAAAACACTGTCTTGCACTGAAAAAACAGTAAGACAAAGTGCACAAAAATGTAACTTCAAAAATACTATAAATATGAAGAAGCAAGAAACAAATGAAAGTTCCTACAACAGATAAATCTCCTCCATACTCCTCAAAAAACACTTCATAATACCACCAAAAATGTTCCAAGTGCGAATCTGCCATGTGCAACACCTTCACCCACAGCTTTGCGAAACCATCAAAGGAAGAGGAAGTGAGGTAAACCTTATAAACATGGAAGAACTTTCTCTGATTGGCGAAAGACACGAGCAACTCAATGAATCACCATGGAAGGCCCTGATTTGCTAGATGAATCAAACAAATAAACCTTTTATTTTATCACAAGATCTTCCACAACTGACTGGGCATTGAGTCATTTTATTAAAGGCTCAAACCATTGCCCACTGTGCCTTAAGTAAAAGCACAAACAATCGTATCTTAAAGCCTTCATGCAGGAACTGCAAGATCGATTGCAAACGTCAAATAGGAACCAGGACCGAATTTGTCACACACCATGATGACACATTCTTCCGGTGCCTCTCATAAACTTTTAGGGTGGTCATTGCCTTTGCATGGCCTGCCTTTCACTATCCAAGCCCCTCACTGGCAGATGATGGTGAATTGACTCCCCCAGTGGCACCTAGCAATGCCAGGAGAGACTTGTAAGGGAATCATCAAAGCCATAGGCAATTCATCAAAAGAGGAAAGCCAGCCCTGCATGGCCACACTGGACCACCAGGATCCCTTAATGCGGAATCCCTGATGTTATGACTATGCCTAACATGGGACGTTTGGGACAATAAATAATAAGCCTTTCTAGGCCACTTAACGGTCATTGCATCCTCCTTTATGCCCCCTGGCATGGACCTTTAGTGCACAATCTGGAAAGGTGTGCCTTTTGAGATGAGGCAAAGAAGTTAAGTGAGGGAGCACAAATCCACAAGTATTACTGATAGAATACTTCCAGAAGCAGCGCATATGATGAAAATGAGTATATCCTGTTAAGATGATCTTTTCATTAATTGTTTGCTCCTTTGCTGTGGATCACCCTGAAATGAGAGAAACGTGTGTTATACTCACCCCTCAATTTTCAAAAGTTCTTTCTTGCATATTCACATATGCTTTTGTTGAGGTGTTGCCTGTCATTACTATTACAGACCTTTATTGTATCAAGGAGGAAAAGCCAGGTTTACTACTGATTCTCTCCAATTGGATGATCAGCCGGACTCCCTCCTGGTGCACCTCTCATGAAACTGACTGCTCTCGGGCCAGTGGTGTTCATTGTAATCCTGATCAAAGAGGTCAGTTGCAGTGGGAACCCTCGCAGATTTTCCCTCTGCAACCACCATTACTGCCTGTCCGTCACCTCCTGTGTGAAATGAACTTGGGCCTTGAATTCTTGAAACTCCTGTCCCCTGTGCCTGTATAGATAGGAGCTCAAACCTTGCATGTAGAGTCTTGCCCAAGGGACTCCAAAAACGTATTCTTTCCCCCATGTGCACATACATCTGGAGTACCATCCTGGTAGATGCAATATATTTTTCCAAAAGTGCACTCAACATGGATTGTAGCATTACTGCTCAAGTTCCCAGATGTACCACCAGACCTTTGGATTCCAAAACGGAGCCCCTGCACATCTTTCAAAAGAGCTGATGGGATTCCTTCCAATTCAATAGGAGTTTCTATAATTACAGTGTCTAACATGTGATCCTTACGTTTTCTTACAATGTTCCTTGAAAAAAAACACTTGTCTAGATATGGGAAGCTCTGCATTCTCCTTGTGTGACGATATGGACCACAACAGGTGGCAGGGCTCTGAGCTGCAAATGCATTCCCACTACCAAGAACATCAGGAAATGATGATGCCTCTGACAGATAGGGACATGAAAGTTGCTCAATATCACAAAACTGCAGTTTCCTTTTCATTTTTTTTTTTTTAGTAAAGACAGTTTTATTGAAAATCATTCTATGATTTATTGTATCCATTTTGCTATTGCTTCATGTAGAATCAGGCGGATTTGTCTTTGTGACACCCTGACAGCAAATATGCAGCAGAATATGTTAATTATCCAATATTTTTACAAAATGGTTCTCCATTGTTTTTTTCTTTGCATTGCTTAATTAGTTCTAGTAATTTGAAGTCATCCATCTCTGTACAGAATTATGCAAATATGTTATTAATCAATGAGCTTCATTAACTCAGGCCTTGCAGTGAACATTATTTTAAGGTATGGTCTGTCAATGAAGTTAATTACACAAAAGGTATTTTGATGCAATGGACCAAAGATCTCAGATGGAGGATCCACAAAATCATGTGACTGGATGAACACATACACACCTGTTCCACATGTTACACTAATATTATATTTGTACTAAAAGTCCATTTATAGAACAAGCTTAAGCCTAATATAATGCAATAAGAGCATTGCTGCCACCGCAATTCTCTGTGCCGGAAATGTATGGGAAACTGCTCAACTGGGGGAAAGGCTTTATTCGGTTCGTATGTGGATCAATTTTCATTTTTGGTGAAGAAAATATGTTCACAGGCCTACGGATCGGAAATTAAAAGGGTTTGGCCCATTTCGTTTGTATACCTATTGTGAAAGAACTTAGACTTCAGACAATGAAGTAAAATAAATAGTATACCAATCAGAGGGATGGGAAGACATAAGTAAAGAAAATCCAACCTCATCATACTGTTTCCGCAAACAGTTCTTCAATGGAACATACATATTCATATCATTTAGATGCCAGGTCCTTATTTGTTACAGAATGCCATAATTGAGGGCAGTAACATTCAGATCTTTTTTGTATTGTATTTAATTATATGATGCTGGTATTTCTGCCTCTGAAGGTGAGCTCTACTAATCAGTCATCTTTATAAAAGCTTCATGTCAAAAACCATAGTTTACCAATGTGACCATGCCAGGAACAGTTTCCTGACAACCCCCAGCAAGTTCCTTGCAGTCGCAACTGGTCTGGCCAAAGGTTGCCTGTACATTCCTGAATGCTGTGTTTCTATAGCCCAAAGCTCCAGCAGGCAGGGTCGTTGATTTTGTAATCACTGTCAGCCATTTCCCAAAATAATAACTGTGTGTCCAGGGGGCCTGGTGGCAGGTTAATATGTAAATATACACCATGCCTCGTTATTACATGTTGGCTACTAGGATTACACAATTATACAATAGCATTGGATATCATTATGTGGTCAGCTTGGTGAGTTGAGATATTCATGACAGTGCTGGGTGTGTATGTGCTGTTTGGTCTAGGTGTACCCCCTTAAGCCATGCGGGAGTCAGCCCAGGAAGTATTTTTGTATCTCCTTGAGGAGAATCAATACCTTTCTCCTGGGAACAAGACCCCTTCCTCGGGAGAGTCAACTCCTTCCTCTTAGGAACAGGGACCCTCCCTGGGAGGATCTCTGTGAATCAGTGCTTTCAAGACAATCTTGACATGAGAATAACAAGCGCACACCAGGATTCTGATTACCGAGGACCTTTTGAAGTAGGCAGAAGTGGGTGGGGTTACAGTAGCCCAGAGGAGAGGTTTAGAAGACAGAGGACGGAACCATTTTGGATTTTGCTAGGGCTCCACAAATGCCCTCTGACCCCATTCCACTCCACTTCCGGCAGAAAAGGCATACTGGGTATGACATCAGCAGGAAAAAATACACGTGTTGCAGAAGCCAGTATTGGGCTTTGAACAACAGACTTGCAGTGGATAAAACTACTTTAGCGATTTACCTCCATGGGAGGGGGAAACCCTCCTCTTAGTTGATTCATATTTGAACTTTCAGAAAATAATGATTCACTTAGAAATCTGTTGGGGATACAGTCTACTCCAAAGTCCTCTGCCATAGAGGTGAAGACAGAAGGCTCCAAGGAAGAGGAAAGCTATTCTCGTTGTCCATCCCAATTGCACATTTGGGGTGAAACTGATGTGTGGTGAAAGCATACTGCAACTGAGCCACTGGTACCCAGGTTTCTATCCCATTCAGTATCCTCCTACTGAATGTGATAGAAACCCTCCACATGCCCTCTGCAAACATTCCTGGTTGGGAAGGCAGAAGAAAGGACTCACAATGGCACTCAGACCCTGAAACAGGTCTCTCAGCAATCACATAACCAAGAAAGTTACCCCTGGTGCTCCCAGCATCTCTGAACCACCGCAATGCCGATTAAGGTACCTGGACATCATCCAAGCTGCTTCAAGGGAACTGCCAGAGACATTTTTGATCTTGACTGCATTCACATCTCTCAGCTTCACTTGATGATGAAGGTCTGCCATCTCAGCATCTGGGACCTGACAAGCCTTCTGGCTTCACCATCTCAACACTACCTGTATGGTTACCAGCTTCTTTCAGCTCCAAACTGTCACCACTGCAGCACCCAATGAGTGAGACCGCCAAGCCTACTCACCACTGAAGACCATTCTCCACTTATATGCACCCTAAGCCACCATGCCATTCAGCACTGCGACCGGACATCGCGTGCCTTTGGCACTGTGTTCGAACTACTAGCCAACGCCACCACCAAACATCCATGTCATCATTAGAACCTGTTGCCACAATTCTACAGCTGAATCTGGCTTGACTCGAAAAGAGGTCCAGACTCCAACTCCCAGTTCGACATCAAAAATCCTGGCTCATTGCGGTTGAGCAGCACAGACAAGAACATAAGGAATTTAAGAGGCTCTGCCCGCCCCCTTTTCCCCTGGTCCATCTCAAAGGACCCCATTGACTTGGAATTTAGCCTTATCGATCTTTTAAAAAACATCTTCATATACTGTGACATTGTGCTGCTGAAAATCTTGCCTGAACTCTCCTGTTTACAAACCGAGAGCTCTCCCATCCTGCAAAATATGCTTTCATCGTGTTTTCATTCAGTGGTGTTTGTATTAGTTGTGTGCATTTCAGTTCGTTTATTTAAAGATTCCTTTTTTATAGATCTTTGGATGGACATTCCATTATTTTGGTTGTTTGGATTGCTTCTGTAGTAGCAGCTCACACTGCTCCTGAATAGGATAGTATCCTTCAGCCCATGTTCCCAAAAGAGGCAAAGGAGGCATACCTGTCAGACTATGCCTGTTTCGACTTTATGATCGCCATCGCTGCTAGTTTAGTTATAGTGTGGGGCTGAGTAGTTGTTTTAGACTCTGCTCACCCCCTACTCCTGCAGAGCAGTAGTTATTTCACAACACTCTGTCACTTCATTTTTCTCAATGACACTCCCAATACCCCCACATTTTCAGTGTGTTATTCATTGCTCGCAAAATTGACATTATTCAGAAATAATGCAATAGATGATAGTTCATATCGGAAATTCCTATAACAAATTAAATCCACACCCACAATACAGCATCTTGTAAGTCCCCATAGAAGCAATTACATCTGTGGTAAGCAAGTGGTCGAAAGGGGGACACATTTACCATACAAATCTTCTATGATGTTTTGGAATGGACGAGAGGTGAATCGGTGTCTTTTTGCCCAGTCAACTTAGATAAAAAGAGGAATTTTGAGCAGTACTTCTCTACTTTTTTGCGCTGTTCTAAACTTCCCGATGTGTATTTTAGCAATTTACATTTGGTGGGAATCATATGTAATTTTAGAACTATAGGTTACAGAAAAGTACTGGTGAGAATAACGTAAATGCTATTGACATGACTCCAAAGTTTAGTCTTTACCATTGACAAATAGCTGAGCGCTAATTCTGACTGGAACTAACTGCTCACACTGTACTGTTCACCAAAGATCACACAGCTGCACTCCATTGTTATCGCAAGGCTTTACTATAATGAGTCATCCGTCACCCAGTGAGCATTGCTTGTCTTTTCTTTGCCTCATTCCACTTGCAAGACAAAGCTCAGAATACACTCCTTGTCAGATATCAAAAGGATAATCTCTACTGAGTGTCGCCATCTCAGAGTACTAAGTACTTTCTTTGCCACTCATGGAACATACGAGCCAAGTCTTACCAAGGATAACAAGGTCACATGGTACTCGTTCCTGTATTGAAGAATGTAGACATTTAAGAATGAAGAACCCAAGCCCGTTTCTTTTGGTTTGGTGATTTCATGCCTCTCCATATATGAAAAAAAACATGACGATTTGTTTGCCTGCTTTTAATTTTCTTCTTGCTTTGTTTGCTCTCTAAATATTAGAGATCATTCAAACAGAAGCAGACTACACTTCATTGTAAACCTCCTGTGACTGGGGGCTCATGAATACTGCTCTGAATTCGTAGCTCCAGACCTATGGGTTGTATGCTGTGCACCGTTGAATTATGCAATCTTGCAAAAGCACTAATTGGTAAGGAAATAGGTTCTTCTAGAGGAAAACGCAGAGATTCCTGTATCATTAAGATGTTGTACTGCAAGTTGCCACACTAAAAGGAAACACACATAAGTAATGAGGAGCACCTGAGCAGTGCAAATGGTGTGTGGTTTGACTGTGTGTGCTGCAGAACTTTATTCTTGCTACTTGCCTTAATTGGTACCTTAAAGGCTTTCTTCGAGCGAGATACGGAAAAGCAGGGTCTCTATTCGTGGAAACGCTGAAGACCCACCTCCATCTGCAAGCAGGATATTTAAACAATGGACACACAAAGCTGAGGAGCGCAACCAGAGTGCTGTTTGGCTGTGCGGCAGGAAGGCAGACGGAAAGCAGCATAGGCTCCTGGTTGTGGTGCTACTTAAGTCGGTTGAGTCTTTTTGACGTCTATACGGGTAAGACTAAGTGTGCCCTTAACCTCACTGCTGGGTGATATCAGTTCCTATTGAGAGCCATATATGACTTAAGGAAAAGAAAGGCGGGGGCAGTTTTAAGTGACACTTCATTGCCCCTCTGGTTTTTACTAGTAGGCGAGATAGCCTGAGCCTAGCAGTTGCAACACCACTACCACTCTCTCCTACCCTCCTGCCAGCAAGTCCCCTAAAAGCATGCACATCTGTGGAAACAGCCCAACCAACTCCCCATGAAGTCAGAAAGTTGAATTCCATCAACCATACCATGGAAGATTATTTCTCATCTCGGTCAAACTTGCTATATTGCAAGGGAGTGGTTTGTGCTCCTTACCTCTAACTGTTGAAAACTTAATTCCGAGGATTATAGTTCCCCCTGCGGGAAACGGGAGAGCAGCAAGTTTTAAATAATATAGATTCACTGCAACTGGCTGCCTCACTACTCAATATGGATGGGAGGAATTAATTGATGAAGAGGCTGAGAATAAGGACTCTGGCAAAGCCATCTTGGTTAAAAACACACAATTTAGCCCCTTGGTGGCATTTTTTGTTTCTGGGATGTGCCCCACCATGAGTGAAATGAATATTGATATCCTTGAAGAGTTAAAAGGACAGTCATGGATTTGATTTAAAATTGAATGAGCCTCTGTAAAATCGAGCCAAAGTGGCCCGGGTTCCAAAGAATCCCTTTAACCACGAGGATGGATACAGAAGGGAAAAAAGATACTGGCCTGCAGCCTAAATCTGTACATAAATATTTAATTCAGCAACAGATCTATAATGTCAATGCATTGAAGAATGGAATTAACCAATCAGGCAAGGGAAAGCCCAAGAGAAAAAAGAACAGAAAGGCCAGACAGTTAGCGGCCAAATCCTCAAGGAAGTACCTAAGCACTTTACCTGACTATTTGGAAACACAAAAGAAGGATGCTCCTATTAGCAATAAATGGATGCTTTTAACCATGCATTAACCAGCTCAGGTGTAGAAGATGAGGAACATATTTTAATTATAACAGTTGGAGTTTTTTTTGTTTCAAGATCGGATGGCGATTCCTGTCCATCACTCATCCAACCCATCAAATAAATCATTATTTGTGCAAAAGGAGGGAAATGGTAGTTAATATATTCAACTTTAATTTTGGACCTTGGCACAGGCTGCAAGTAAACGATATGTGTCAAGAGACTGAGAGCTAATTGTTAACTCCTTTGACCCTTGTCAAACTAATACTAACCAGATGTAGATGTAGACTCCTTAAGCTTTAGGGTCTGCTAAAATGTATGGGGATCCTGGGATAGGCATTCAAGGGAATACAATGACTCAATAATTAGAGGCTCAAACAACTACATCGTCTGCTGCAATGAAGCCTCATATGGGGGGCCAAGACAAAGGCAATTTGGTCAAGCATCATAATTGATTTGGGGACCAGATTGTGGTAATAGTACCTGATGGGATGCAGAATGCTAGATGTCAGATTGATCCAGATAAGTTATACCTCCCCCAAACCCCCAAGAATCCATCATTGTGTGAATCCGGTTGGTGAGAATGTTCTTGATTCTGCGAGAATAGGATGCAAACATGTTGAATGTCAGACTGGTTTGTTGCCTGTGAATGTCCACACCCTTGGTTCATTTGAAGCGGCTGCAAAAATCATTAAGCCCGATGTGTTGGAAAAGAATTTCACAGAACAATCTAGGCATGAAGAAGATGTAATTCTGGAAGTAAATTGATTGATTGATTGATTGAATGATATTAGAATATTTGTTCGAATCAGGGCATCCAGGGGTGTTGAAAAGGGCTAAAGTGTTGGATTTATTATATGTAATCCCAAGTCTAAGACGTATTACTTCTAAGGATATTGACTTAGTTGAGTTCATTGACAACAAACATGAAGATCGAGTTGCATTGACTTTCTCATCATGTATTGTGTCTAATGCATTATTAAGGACGTCAAGTAGTTTGAGGCAATTAGGCTGTGATCTCGTACCTTTCAATGAACAGGGATGGGCCCTGAATGGCGGGAAGAGAATGGATCTCCTGGGAGAGGGGCGAGTGCCAACACATGAGATCCATAAATCTCCTCAACGAGTAAATAGCAGCAGCGATGGAGGGAAAACAAAACCTTCTGATGTTAATTTGATTGGAGCGAGCGTCTGGCAATGGTTTGCATTATCCTTGGAAGAATTGATCTCACAACTTAGATCTATAACAACAGTTTTATGGGAGTGGAGTTCTATAGATGCTTATCCTGGAATAGAAGAGGCCACAAACAACTAGTGAGTAATCATATTCTGTGCAGTTTTTGGTATACCCACTAAATCATACTTCTTCCAGAAATGTTGTTGATGTCCAACTATGGTTCCAACCAGCTGTAAAGGGTGTGCAGGGCCGTCCCTCTGGCAGCCTATATACAGCAGTTAGAAATGATGTTGGCTTCTCTTTTGTGCAACAGCAGAAACAACTACGGGCATCTTGCTAATACATTTGAGAAGGAGGGGCATCATTGAGGAAAATATTGTGGGTATAAAAATTTACTGGCAGAGGACTCATTGTGGCCTGCAAACATTTCTAGCTAATTTAATGTCACGCGTGGACGAATGGTTTGTGAGATTCCCAGGTGGGTCGATGCTATTGACTGGGGTACAAACCCCCAATGTATGAATCAGCCTGATGTGGATTGGGGTCTGTATGTTTTGAATGATCAACTCATGGGTGACCATACTACATTTCTAATGTGGTACAGAGACTAAATGGTTGTTTCACGCAGGATTCCAAATAATTGAACTTCCTTTAGAAATGGGGAAACTGATCTTAGTGATTACAACATGCTGAGCACTAGGTTCAAATGTTCTAACCAAGTAAGAGGTCCTATGATCCAGTATGACCTGATCTTCAACATCTACCTGGCCCCTCTGGCCCAACTGAGCTCCACCTACGTCCCTCATTTCCAGTGTTATGCAGACGGCGCACAACCCCTTTGATTTGTCAGAAGGAAGGTTCACAGTTTCCACCAGGGCTTTGAAACGTCCACCAGAATGGCCCTAGAGAAGGGTACTTCATAGGAAGCACGTGCAGCACTAACACAATCAAAGCTAGTCTCTCATCAGTGTGCTTTTGCTGTTAGCATACATGAGAAAGGAGTTGGGTTCAAGTAGGTGGAGAGGGGAGGTAGACCTCGAGAAGGATCCCCCTAGCTTGCATTCTATTAGGATTCTCTTCCTGTTCCCCTCATTTCATGCAAGCACGGTACTCTGGGTGAAACATCATGAGGCAAAGGGCACTAGATAATAAAAAGGGGAGTGAACCTCTTTCAGCACTATTGCTTTGGACTCATTCCCTGTGGCAGTTTGCCTTTGAAAGGAAAGGAGCATCTCAATCTTTCTTTTATACATTCCTGGACTCTAAGAAGTACCATTTTGTATTCTTTATTGTGCATATCGTTTTAAAAACACATTAAAACCTTGCACAAATGTTCCCAAAAGCAGACCTTGCCAAAACATCATAGTTATTCATTCATTTCAAAAATGTAACTAAACACATTGCAATTTTGACCTCTACATTTTAAAAACCTTCCAGCATAATTCAGATGTTCCACCAAATAAATAAATAAATAAGTTTAAAATTCACTTGAAGGAAGGGTCACCCAGATTTAACTTTCAATATAGCAATTCAACCTTCCCTCTGAAAGTTCCAGCTCTTCATATTGTACACTCTACTAATTTAATAATCGTTAAACATTAAAACAGTGCTTTACTCAATTGGTAAGATATTTTTGTTCTAGAAGTTCAATAGGAATACACTTTCGGAACTCTATTAGGCATGCAGTCCATTCCAATATACTCTGCCAGGGAGGTTAAGACAGAAGGCATCCAAGACAGAGGAAAGTTCTGCTTCCATCCCCAGGACACAGTTGGGGTGAATTGCTTATGGCACTCCACGAACTTCGAACAGTTTACCTGCCTCTTAGAGCCTTCTCAATGTTGTCTCATCAATGCAGTGGAGCCACTGACTCACACCATTTCAAGCAGCACATCAACCCAATAGAAACTTGTCTCGAATGGATTGCCAATTCGACTGGCTGCATGCCATCATATCACACACTAACTGAACCCAGCAGAAGCATTGTTTCAACTGCACTCGACAGGTCACTGAAACTTATTGATACCCATCGACATGCATCGTCTCAAGTATTAATTTGATCCACACAGTGCCATGTCTCAATGCCAACTCTCAGCTGGATCAATGTAGCTCGCCCCATCTCAACCTTGGCTTAACCACAGGAAAATGCATAACAGTCTTGAGCACCCAAGACAGAGAAATGTGGCACTGCAAGGAGGCCCTGTCCCCCTGGTCCACATTTGGGACAATAGAACATTTTAAGTCTTCCTTCTCTGACATTTGTGGTATACTTTAAAACATGGGCATCATTTTAGATGGGGACAAGGGTGTTTGTCCACCTCTAACATTGGTGGTACACCATTTTGTCCCACTCATTTGACAGGATTGGCATGGGCCCCTTTCATTTAGATGTCATGTACACCCCTCAACATTTTCAGAAAAGTTATTCCACTGCTTTAAAAGCTTGCATTTTCTGTTGCATGTGGTCGCAATATTTGTAAAGAACACTAACTGGACATTATTTTATGTTGGAGTCTTTGTACTATTGCTGTGTGGGTTGAAACTTCACTATCACGTCACACCACCACACAAGTTGAAAGAGGTCTACCTTTTGAGCTGTACCTGTTTCACCTCTATTGTTGGGATCACTGATGGTTTATTAGTAGTATGGGGCTGAGAATGCAGATTAGCCACCACTCCTTCCTGCACTCATGCAGAACAGTAGTCATTTTGTCACAGATGGTAAAGGAGAAGAGCCCCCAGGAAGTGGACAACAATAGCATGAGGAAGAGGTAAAAATGGTTCAGGTGAATATCCACATGGAGATATTAGGGGAACTAATTCCACTGATAGAGAGGAGGTGGTGTCAGCAGCTGTTGGAGGCTGATGGTGAGTAGCAGTTGGAGACAAAGACAATGAGGTGAATGGGCAACAAAGAAAGGAGGCGATGGAGAGGCAGAAGGTTAAATGCAAGGTGGTAGGGATGGGCAGCAGCATGAGGTTAAACATGATGAGGCAGAGACTTAGGTGCAGCAGACAGGGGAATGTAAAGAGGCGAATGTGGGGTAACAGCTGGAGGCCCGGGGGAGGTAGATAGGAGCAGCAGGTGGAACAGGATGAAGCACCTGCATGAAAGGTTTGATACCGTAATCCCAGCACTCCCAAAATGTGCACTATTAATCTTATTGCAGGTAGTAACTTTAACTATTGGTAAGGATTTCCCTTTTTATACATATTGCGTGTTTTACTGTATGTGTTTCATAGGGAGAGTGTGTATGTGTATATTTTTGCTTAATCTGGGGTAATTATTTATCTATCTGAACATTCTGAGAATATTCGTAGCATTCCTTCTGTGCTTATGGTTATTTTGAGTAAATGGTTTGTATATTTCCTGTGAAAATGCATATTCTCATTGTTTGAACCGTGATTACTTCTGTTCTGAAAGTAAGCAATGTGCATATTATGTGTTGCATGTGTTCATGAATGTTACATGCTTATGGTTTGTATGCCTCCTGTGTATGTTCCAACCGTGTTTTTTCAATGGACTAAGGAAGGTTAGTTAATGGGAGAGCACACGAGAACCTTTGCTGTGCTGTACTTGTGAGTTACTTTGATTTGATTGTGCTCAATTACTTGTATGGTCATTGCTGTTAAGATGCGTTCCCTTAATTCAGACAGCCAAGATTCGGTTAGTTTGGTTTTGGTTGTTTTGGATTGTGGTATGTCTCCTTTTGTCACAGTCAGGTGTTTCTCTTCAACAGTATTTCCTCTTTAGATGGGTGAGCTGAAGATCCAAGCTTTACATAGTTTTCAGAACTGTAGGTGTTCTTCAGTTGTTTATTTCCCTGGAGTGTGAGTTCCAACGTTTTTCTGAAATGCAAGAGAATGCAGATTTGAATATTGCTTTGGTTCTGGGCAGATGTCACTGCCGGATCTCAAGACTCTCTTTGATTTGTAGATGGAGATTCTTTCCTGTATGAATTCAACTCGTTGGCCATGGATTGCTCTCTGGAATATGGAGAAGGTTTTTTAGTAAATTCTTTTTTTTGACTGGGAGCCAATGCAGGCTTCTCAGTGCCTGTGTTATGTGTTGTGCTCTCTCTTAGTGAGGCTGAGGAGAATTCTTGTTACCGCTTTCTGTATTCACTGTCATTTTCTGGTGAGGTAGTCCTGCATTCCAAAGGAATATGATGTTGGCGTCATCTATTCTTGACAAGACGGGGGATAGATGATGGCAAATGTTCTGTGTGAGAAGGTGAGCGAATACAGTATCCTTTCGATTGTGCATAGATGGAAGGGGCATTTATTTACTATTGTATTTACTTGTGGTTCGAGCGCCAAGTCGTTGTCCATTAGTATTCCAAGATTTGTAGGTTCCTGTTGGTTTCTCATTTTGTTACGCCATGAAGTGTGATGTTTTTTCAACAGGTTTTTGGTCGTGATCATGATTTATGTTTTGTCCGGGTTGAGATTAATCTGTTCTTGCTCACCCATTCGTTTCTTTGTGTGAGGCAGTTGATGAGTGTTTGCTCTGATTCCCCAGTAGTGTTGATTTTATTGATACATTGTGTGTGATCTGTTTGTTGTAACAGGTGAGTCAATTACTTTTGATGAGGTTTATGAGTGGGGTCATGTTGATGTTGATGAGAAGTGGCAAAAGCTACGAGCTTTGTGGATCTCCGCAGGTTGGTGTGCGTGGTGCTGATTGGAAGGGCGTTTGCAGTTTGTTATCATTCTTTCTGTTAGAATGGACTTTATAGCAAAGTAATGTTGCGGATTCCTATTTCTTGGAGTTTTTGATGAGGGTTTTGTGGTGGACTGTGTCGAAGGCTGCTGGTTGGTCTAATAGTTTTACAGCTGAGGTGATGCTGGAGTCAGCGTTAGTATTTTGGTTGTCCCAGATGGATAATAGTGCTATTTCTGTTCCTTTCATGGGTCTGAAACTGACTTGTGCCTTGTCTAGTATGCGTTGGTTTCTCCATGTTCCAAGACTTGTTCATATACTTAGCTTTCTAGTAATTTCCCTGGGTAATGGATGTTTGAGATCTGTTCATGGTTAGGCCTTCTGTGTTTCCTGTTGGGTTTTTGAGGAATGGTTTAAAGTATGCCGTTTTGAAGTTTTGTGATGCAGTTCATGTTGCCAGTGGTTAAAGACGTTCCAAAATTATTCTGCTACCATTTCTTCTGCTGCCATTGCTTTGATTCACTGGGTGGTACATTTTTTGTTGAAATTGGTGAGAAGTGTATTTGAAATGTTTTGCTAGGTCATCACACAGTTTCTGGGAGGGAGTGGGTGCGTTGTTGTAGGCATTGAGGTTTCTCAGCTCGTTGGTGATGCTGAACATATCTTTTTGGGTTTTCCTCACTTTTGTGATGCGTTCGGTGTAGTGTTGTTTTTTCCTTTGAGTATTCTGCTTTTATATAGTTTTATCTTTCTCTTGTGTGCAACTTTTTTTGTTGGTCATAATGATTCTTGTATCAGTTTTCTGTCTGTTTTCTTTGTGCTCTGAGATGGTATTTGAAACAGAATGCTCTTGTTTTCTTTTGTGAGGGAGCAAAATGTTTTTCTGGTGTGATGCCATCTAGGGTTTCAGTAATCCATTTTTAGATTATCTCTGTATTTAATTCTCTGTTGGTTTCTCTAAAACAGTGCTTGGTGTTTTTGTGGATTCTAGTCTTGGTTTGAGGTCCAAAGTGTTTAGTGGTTTCCAGTTTCTTTTCTGAATTGTGGGTGTTTTTGTGAAGATAAGATTGAATTCGTCTTGGTGGGTGTGTCACTTAGAGTATTATAAGGTGGTCACTCCTGAGAATTTACATTGGGGGTGATGTTGTAAGCATATTTGTTCTGCAAACAATTGCATCTAAGGTGTCTGCTGCAAAGTGAGTCGCTCCCTTCACCATTGCTGTAGAGCTGCGTTGTATATAGTTAAAATGTTACTGTTTTAAGTGAGTTTGTATTTTCTTCTTCAAATCATATATTGAAGTCTCTTAATATGATCATGTGGTCATATTTTAAGACAAATTTGAGAATGGTGTCTACAAATGTGTCTGTGAAGGTCGGGTTGTATGTTGGAGGTCTGTAGACAAGAAAGAATTAAAGGATTGGTTTGGTTGTCCAAAGCCTGGTGGAGGAAGAATGATTCACAGTTTTGGAACGTTGGGGATTGTGCTTTTATCTTTAGGTGATCTTTTAGTGCAACAGCGAGACACTCTCAACTTTTTACTGCTTTGTTTGTTTCTTTCAGTTTGAAGTTACTGGGTGGGGATTCATGTACGACTACCTTGAATTTTTCTGACAGCCAGATGTGGGTGAGGAATAGCATATCCGTTCCACCATCGCTGAGGTGGTTGTATACCTCTTTAATGTGTTTTGACATCAATCTGTCATTGACTAGGTTGCAGTGAATAATTTTGTCTGTCCTTTGACAGTGGTGTTGGTAATTTGATTTGGTAATGATTTATAATTTCTTTGACTGCATTGGTTTTTGCTATGGGGGTTGTGTGGCAGAGTTAGGCTGCTTCGATTTCTTCATTGAGTAGTTCTAAATGGTTGCATTGTTGGTTAATGTTGTCTTTGGGGCTGTCTTTAGGTTGTTCATGAGATATATTCTCTTGCCTGTTTATTGTGATGAACAGTGTGATGAAGTCTCTGCATTCAATAGTGCTTCTTCTGTCCATCCCTGGTCTGTCGCTTGTGTTTTCAGCGTCCGTCATTGTGTGGTTGGAGTGTTTACAGATGGCTGTTTTTTAGGTGGGTTGTAGGTTGATAGGTAGCATGACAAGTAAAGTGATTTTGTTTGTGTTCTGGTGAAGGGGCTCTCTTCCAAAGAGTGGTTTATTATGGTGTTTCTTCATGTTTGTTGGTTCCTTGACATGACAAGAT